>NW_024870795.1:1637500-2976250 GCF_019054845.1 Dipodomys spectabilis
TTACAATTTTCCTCTGAAATCCATTTAAGCATTCCAAGTAACAAAAAGACAACTAACTTGAAAACTATATAAAAATTACAAGGGACCAATATGACTGCATGATTAAGACTTGGAAGATGTAGAAAATGTCATTAATGTAAACTTTTTAATCACTGTTTTGTGTAACTTTCCAGTTATGTGCTAGGTATTAACTTACTTCACCTTCATAATGTTAGGGTTACTTATGCTGATTTAACAGATTAAGTCAAGGGAAAGGGGTTACATACATAAAGTAGTTTTTACAGCATTACCTCAGCAGGTCTTTTTTACTCACTAAACAAGTTTTTACACCCTAAGCACATACAAAATACACCAAGAAGATGAAGGCAATAAAATACAATTGGATAACGTGGGCCTGGGCACTATCCTTAAGGTTTTCAGCTCAAGGTGAGCACTCTACTACTTGAGCCATAGCGCCTCTTCTGGTTTTTTGAGTGGTTTTATTGGAGACTTATTGGAGACAAGAGTCTCACAGAGTTCCCTTGCCCGGGCTGGCATTGAACTGCAATCCTCAGATCTCAGCCTCTTGAATAGCTAGGATAACAGCGGCATGAGCCACCGACACCCCCTTTCTTTTTTAAGCAGTAACTTAATAATGAGAGTTTTCATACAGCCTGTATACACTAATAGCAACAAATACTAAGGAATTAGAGGACCTGGAGGAATTCAGATAGATTCCTATATACAAAGAGGACGTTGTCACCAAAACAATAAACAAAGAAGAAAATGTTCAAATTGCCAAGCAAAGAATACCTAAAAAATGGAAATGAGGGCTGGGGATATGGCTTAGTGGTAGATTGCTTGCCTAGCATCCATGAAACCCTGGGTTCTATTTCTGAGTACCACATAAACAGAAAAAAACAGAAGTGGTGCTGTGGCTCAAGTGGTAGAACGCTAGCCTTGAACACAGGCTCAGGAACAGAGCCCCAGGATTAGCAAAAAAAAAAAAAAAGGGATATGAACTTGAAACAATCAAGTTACTCTTAACTTTCAAGGTGACGAAATGTGTGTTGCTATAATGTTTATTCTGAGTTTTACTTACACAAAAAAGTATTCTTATTTGTCCTTCTAAATTTAAGTCTAACACCTTTTGTCTTATATTTCTATTTCTATCCTTCAAAGCCTCTCACCTTGCTAAGCATAGTAGCACACATCTCTAATTCCAGGGACTCCAGAAGGAGAGACAGAAGGATCATGGTTTGAGAAAAAGTTTATATACTAACAAATAAGCGGCCTATCATGGTGCAGGAAGTATAGGTAGGATTATGGTTAAAGGCTGTGCAAAAACTTGAGAATCTATGGGAAAAAGAACTAGGGCAAAGAAGGATGGAGGCATAGTTCAAATGGCATAGCATCTGCCTAGCACATGGTAGGCCCCGAGTTCAAAGGCGAGTACCAGACTTTACCTGGGTCTCCAGCTTTGCCCCTCTCAGCCTCAGTGCTGCTCCTCTCCACGCCCACACCGCCTGTCAGCTGTTTTACAGTCTCCAGCATCTCTCTCCGCTGTTCTTCCTGAGACTGATTGTCTAACAGATCTTTACTGCTGCCACCTCTCATGAACGTATTCGGACGAGCTGTTGCAGATGGCAGGGGCTTGTCATTCTTCTCCCTGCCCATGCTTCCACGACTTAAAAGACAAAACAATACTTTTCAAAATAAACATCCCCTTTGCATTCACATGATGTAACACTAAAATTATGCCAAATAATTTTCAGAAGACCCTTTAGATGTAAGTCAGCAATTCTATTTCAAAGTATTATTATAGTACTTAATATTATAATATAGTATTAATATAAAAGGCATTTATATACTCTAATGGAAGTACTTATTAAGATTTTTTAAAAGACTACTCCCAGGCACTAGTGGCTCATACCTATAACTCTCCCTACTCCAGAAAATTGAGAACTAGAGGATCATAACTTAAAGCTGAGGCAGGAAAGTCTGAGATTTTGTCTTCAAAATAATCAGTAAATAGCAGAGCAATAGGCATGGCTCAAGTGGCAAACCGCCAGCCAAGTAAGCGTTTCTAATGAGAGTGAGGTCGCTGGTTCATACCTGAGTATTGCCAATAAAAAGACACTATTGCCAATAAAAAGACACTATTACTAATTCCTTATTTTAATTCATAAAGCTTTTTCAAGGGGGCGGGGGAAGGCTGGGCGCTGGTGGCTCATGCCTGTAATCCTAGCTACTCACAAGACTGAAATCTGAGGAATGCAGTTTGAAGCCAATCCTGGAAAGAAGGTCTGTGAGACTCTTATCTCCAATTAACCACCAAAAAAGCTGGAAGTGAAGTTATGACTTCAGTGATACACAATTGGATACCTTTTCTTTTTAAGCAGTAACTTGATAATAAGAGTTTTCACACAGTCTGTGTACTCTAATAGCAATAAGGAGTAGGGAATTAGAGGACCTGGAGGAATTCAGAGAGCTTTCTTACATTGTTATGTCACCATAACAATTAATAAACAAAGAAGAAAATATTCGAATTGCCAAGCAAAGGAATACCTAAAAAATGAGAATGGAGTTAAAAACAAGTTATTCTTAACTTTCAAGTTTTTTGTTTTTTTTTTTCCCCCGTCGGTTGTGGGGCCTGAACTCTGGGCTTGGGCACTGTCCCTCAGCTCTTCAGCTCAAGGCTAGTGCTCTACCACTTGAGCCACAGCACCACTTCCGGCTTTTTCTGCTTATGTGGTACTGAGAAATCAAACCCAGGGCCTCATGCATTCAAGGCAAGCACCCTACCACTGAGTTACCTTCCAGTCCTTCAAGTTATTCTTAACTTTGGATATCCTTGAGCAAAACAGCTAAGGGACAGTACCCAAGGCCTTGAGTTCAAGTTTCAAAACAAAACAAAACAAAAATCATGAGCTAAATGAATGCAAGGGAAACAAATATCATAAGAACAGATGATCTCTACTGAGAAACTATATTCATTTTAAGAGACTCCTATTTAGTCTCCTTTTAAACAATTCTAATTAGCTGGGCAAAAACAGTTCCTTTGTCTATTTGAGTTCAGAAGCATGATTATAAGGGAGAGACTTAGGTAGGGTACAAATGTAACTTCTGGAAAAGAGCACACACAAGTACTTAAAAAGCAGAGACATCAGTGGAAATTCATGGCAATGCAAAAGAGCCACAGATAACTTCAGTAGCAAAACTCATGTTGATGGATAATCTAAGTGTTCCTGAAAAGACACACTAAGTGTATTTTATTTCAGAAGCCTAGAGAATTAATGAGCAATATTGTTTAGAAAAATCTAATGAGATTCTCAATAATAATAATAATAATAATAGTAGTAGTAGTAGTAGGTAAAAGTTTGTGAGACAGTTGCAAAAAAGCTTACATTAAAAAATTATTTTCAGGGGCTGGGAAGGTGGCTCAGTGGCAGAGTGCTTGCCTTGCATACACAAGGCCCTGGGTTCAATTCCTCAGCACCATGTAAGCAGAAAAAGCCAGAAGTGGTGCTATTGTTCAAGTGGTAGGGCTCTAGCCTTGAGCTGAAGAGCTGAAGGAAAGCTCCCAGGCCCAAAGTTCAGAGCCCACAACCAACAAAAAAATTTAAAAAATTAAATGAATAATTTTTAGCTGGACACCAGTAGCTTACGTGTATAATCCTAGCTACTCAGGAGGCTGATATTTGAGGTTCATGGTTCAAAGCCAGCTCGGGCAGTTATGTCCATGAAACTCATCTCCAATTAACCACCACAGCCATCCCAGGTGGTAAACTCCATGAGACTCCTATCTACAATAAACCACCAGAAAACTGGAAGTGGTGCTGTGGTGCTGTGGCTCAAGTGGAAGAGTGCTTGCCTTGAGCTGAAGAGTTGAGGGACAGCTCCCAGGCCCAGAGTTCAAGCCCCACAACCAATCAAGAACAATTTTTTTTCCTCTGGCCTAGTGGAGCTCCAGTGTTAGAGTACTTGTTTACCAAGCAAAAGGCTGGAGTTCAAATCCCAGTGTCCCTACACTATATTCTGTTATTGTGCTATAGACCCTTATTCTATGTAAACCAGGTATGAATATGTACTTGTCTGCATCAATCTTATTAAAAAAAGAATAGGGGCTGGGGAGGTGGCTCAGTGATAATAGCGCTTGCCTTGCATGCCTGAGGCCCTGGGTTCGATTCCTCAGCACCACATAAGCAGAAAGAAAAAAAGCCGGAAGTGGCGCTGTGGCTCAAGTGGTAGAGCGCTAGCCTTGAGCTGAAGAGCTGAGGGACAGTGCCCAGGCCCAGAGTTCAGGCCCCACGACCGGACCAAAAAAATAAAAAATAAAAAAAAATAGGATATGACCTGTGTAAAGGTTACAATGAAACGGATTGTTCTGTACTATTAATTGTATAATTGTATTCATACAAAAAGAAAGCCAACAGGAAAAAGAAAAGCAAAGGTAGGAAGATAGAACAGGCAGAGAAAATAGTGAAAAATAAGGATCTCAACAACTAGAGGAAAGTAAGAACATAGTCATCATGTTTCTTAATGTTCTTGAGGGCACAAGGTAGTTATTCTACAGCATCCTGTCAACAATATACCAAGCCCTAGACATGACTGAAGAGTTCTGTGGAGAAGGGTTGGCTTTCTTAAGAAAAAAATATTAGCTGTCAGGTAACCTTCCCTTCCCTTCCATCACATCCCATCCCAAACCCAACATCCAATTATGTTGGTACAATCAAGATTAAAGAAAGAAATCAACCTTGAGGATGGAAGGAATGAATGCATAGCATCAGCATCACGATCCACATGTGTGTAACACACACACACACACACACACACACACACACACACACACACACACAGAGGCAAGCAAAATGGCCTGGAATAAATATGAAAAATATGATTCTTACCTGGTTAATGTCCTTCGGGGATCAAACTCCAAAGGTGTTGCTGATGGGGACCCTGACGGTGCTGGAGGTTGAAGAGCAGAGAATCTATTTAAACTGGAAGCTCCTGACCGTAAGGCATCTGTAAGTATTGAAGATTTGGAAAAAATACAAATCACATGGCTACATGCAGAAAAAGTCAATTACCTGCCTCCCAGGGTTAGGGGCCCAAACTAGGATTCTTTGATCCTTTTTTCCTTCCTTCCTTTGATTAGGAATGTCTTTCATTTTATACTTTATTGTATTTTATTTTATACATGTTGTCCAGGTTGGCTGGAATTCCTGGGCCCAGGGGCCTCCACAGTAGCTGGGATTACAGGTGATGGCTGTCATACCTGAGTTTTCTAACAATTTCAGTTAAGCCAACTTCCTGATCCATTTAGCACATTCTGAGAAGTAAAGGACTAGAGGGATTTTGTAAAAAGAAAATAATAAATAAATAGCATTTAGCAATCTTTGGTGATAATGTGTGTGTATATGTATTTTTTTTTTGGGGGGGGGGCAGTCCTGGGCTTGAACTCAGAGCCTGGGTACTGTCCCTGAGCTTCTTTTTGCTCAAAGTTAACACTACCACCTAAGCCACAGTGCCACTTAGGCCTTTTCACTTTATGTGGTGCTGAGGAATGGAACCCAGGGCTTCATACATGCTTGGCAAGCACTCTACCACTAAACCACATTCCCAGCCCCGGTCATTATAATTTGCACTTTTAAAAACATATAAGTCAAAGGCCAGTGACTCATGCCTGTAATCCTAGCTATGTAGGAGGATGAGAACTGAGGATTACAGTTTGCAGCTAGCCCAGGTTAAAATGAAATCCATTATCTGTGAGACTTTTTTTTTTTGTTGACTGTGGGGCTTGAACTCAGGGGCCTGGGTGCTGTCACTGAACTCTTTCGCTCAAGGCTAGTGGTCTACCACTTTAAGCCTTAGTTTCACTTTTAATTTTTGAGTGGTTAACTGGAGATAAGAGTCTCATGGGAACTTTTCTGCTCAGGCTGGCTTTGAACTGTGATCCTCAGATTTCAAGCCTCTGGAGTAGCTAGGATTACAGGTGTGAGCATCTGGCTTCTGTGAGATTTTCATTTCCAATTAAGCAAACCATTCCTTGACCTACACACCACTTCCCCCCCAAAAAGCTGGAAGTGGATCTGTGGCTCACATGGTATAGAACCAGCCTTTAGCAAAAATGCTCAGGGACAGTGCCAAGGTCCTGCGTTCAAGGCCCAGAATGGGCACAAAAGAAACACATAAATATCCTAAGTGGGGTATAGTAGATAGGGAAGCAGATCAAAATGAACTACAAGACTGTACAAAGTTAACCAATATAAAGATTATGATATCATTTGAGTAAAATTATATACATGTGTATTTTTTTTGTTGGTCATGGGTGCTGAACTCTGGGCCTGGGCACTGTCCCTCAGCTCTTCAGCTCAAGGCTATTGCCCTAACACTTTGAGCCACAGCGCCACTTCCAGCTTTTTTCTGCTTATGTGCTGCTGGGGAATCGAACCCAGGGGTTCATGCATGCGAGGCAAGCACTCTACCACTGAGCCACCTTCCCAACCCTACATGTGTATTTTTAAATGAATAATAAAAAATTTGAAAATTTAAGGAATTTCTTTGCTGTTTTTGGCTGGTCCTGGGTTTGAACTCAGAGCTTGAGTGTTGTCCCTGAGCTTTTGTCCTCAAGACTACAGTTTGTCACTTGAGCCATAGCTCCACTTCCAGCTTGTTGGTGGTTAATTGCAGATAAATGTCTTACAGGCATTTTTGCCCAGGCTGGCTTCAAGAGATGATTCTCAGATCTCAGCCTCCTGACTAATTAGGATTACAGGCATGAGCCACTAACTGCAATCTCTGAAGTTTCTTAGGAGGAATATTAGCAGGAAGCTAAAATTGAAGCTTTCCTTCCTCTCCCCATATTTTTGGGTAGTACTGGGATGTAGACTCCCTTTTCCAATGAATTTCTTTAGTTATAAAGACATGATGTGGGCTGGGAATGTGGCTTAGTGTGAGTGTGCCTAGCAAGTATGAAGCCCTGGGTTCGATTCCTCAGTGCCACATACAAAAAGAAAAAGCTGGAACTGGTGCTGTGGCTCTAGTGATAAAATGAATGCTAGCCTTGAGTAAAAGAAGCTCAGGGACAGTGCCCAGGCACTGATTTCAAGCCCCAGGAAACTGGATTGGGGGGGGGGCGGAAATGGGGGGAAGGAAAGAGAGGAGACATGACTATGACAGTCCATTTTTAGTCTTTTTACCTAAGGTGCTTGGGATCTAATTGAAGGCTCTGTGCATGTTCAGCAAACACTGAGCTATACCTCAGCTAGAAGTCCTAAAATTCCTACACCGTGTCTTATTTTTTTATAAGAATTCTGAGAAAAGCTTCAATCTAATTCTTTATATTTTTAAAGCTCCCAGATGAAATGATTTTATGTATTAAGACTACTATTATTATTCCTGTCATCCTAGCTTCCAGGGAAGCACAAGTAGGAGTATCAACAGTATAGGCTGGCCAGGGCATAAAGTGAAATGCTACCTTAAAAAAGACCAACTGATTTTACACACACATACAAACACACACACAAGTCAATGGGCTGGTAAGTAGAACAAGAGGTACAGTGCTTGCCTAGCACTAAGTTCAAACCCTGGTACTGAAAACGTGTTTTTAAAAAATATCAAGCCATCTAGTGGCTCAGGGTCTATAATCCAGTTACTTGGCTGGATAGACTCAAAGATGTGGAGGATAGTGATTTAACGCCAAGCTGGGCAGAAAGTTAGCAAGACTTCAACAAATAAGCTTGGAATGGTAGTATAGTCCTGTAATCTCAGCTAAAGGAAGGCATAGGTAGGAAGATAGTGGCTAGACACTGGTCTGGGAAAAGTGTAATATTTTATTTATTTATTTATTTTTTGTCGGTTGTGGGGCTTTAATCTGGGCTTCGGCGCTGTCCCTGTGCTCTTCAGCTCAAGGCAAGCACTTCTACCACTTGAACCACAGCGCCACTTCCGGTTTTCTAGTGGATTTTTGGAGATAAGAGTCTCACAGACTTTCCTGCCTGGGCTGGCATTGAACTGCGATCCTCAGATCTCAGCCTCCTGAGTAGCTAGGATTACAGGTGTGAGCCACCGGTGCCCAGCTAAGTGTGATATTTTATCTGAAACATAACTAAAATAAAAATGCGCCAGGAGCATGGCTCACTTGGTAGAATGTAAGGCCCTGAGTTCAAGCCTGATACTAAAAAACAAAAACAAAAACAAACCATATTCTTCAGTTTTTTTTTTTTTTTTTTTTTTTTTTTTTAGGTCCGGTAGTGGGGCCTGAACTCTGGGCCTGGGCGCTGTCCCTCAGCTCTTCAGTTCAAGGCTAGTGCTCTACCACTTGAGCCACAGCGCCACTTCCGGCTTTTTTCTTTTTTGCTTATGTGGTGCTAAGGAATCAAACCCAGGGCCTCGAGCATGCAAGGCAAGCGCTCTACCACTGAGCCACCTTCCCAGCCCATATTCTTCAGTTTTTAGTTTCCCTTTTAATTAGGAGGTCCAATAATTTGTCTACCTAGGTTGGCTTTGTGAACAACAATAAAAGAACATAAAGGACAACCTAAAACCTCAAAAATGGGACACCTTCAAATGTTCTCTTATACAGCAGGGAAATGATGGTTGGCAATAGTTAAGTAAATATTTCAAAATAGTCACTAGAAAGGATTCTGAACATGTCTAACAAGAAGAAATGAGATAAATGGTAACAGACAACAGTGGCAAGGGCAGGGCGATACCACACATACCAGTTTCGCTTGCTTTTGCTCCTCCACTGCTGCCTTTTCCCCAGCTTCCCAACTGTGCTTTAGGTACCAGCTGAATTTTCTCATCAATTGTGGGCTGTAACAAAAGTGGCCAGAAGTCATTTATAGGAAATATGCTAGAAGACTAGTTCTTCTCTGTTTTCTTCTTCAGTGCAGTAGATGCAATTTTTGCAACAGATTTGTTTGGAATAACAGTTTACAAAACAGGAGTGAAGATATACTGTTACAGTGGATCACTGCAGTCAAGGACTTGCGTGAACTCAGTTCCACAAAATGCAGTCTGAAGGTACTAGTCAGGAGAATATACTGAGGTGGGTGGGTCTCTTCATTTAGGGTGATTTATTAGTTTGTCAAATGTATTAAACAAACTTGTAATGATTTTGCTTGTATAATAGTGCCCAACAATTTAAGAAAGAAAAAAATAGGAATGCATAAACATTAAAAAAATTCATTCACAAATTTTATCACATTATCAAAGATAATAAGTTGGGGTTAAGAGTAGGGTAGAATATGAGAATCCAAGAAAGGGGCATAGGAGAGATAAGAGAACAGTACTATACTCTCTCAGGAGCTTGGTGTCTTTTACATTTAACATGCAAGCACAACTTTAGGAGAAATGAATGGAATTACATTGTAACATGTTACTACCAAATACAAAAACTGGGGGCTGGGAAGGTGGCTCAGTGGTAGAGCACTTGCCTTGCATGCATGAGGCCCTGAGTTCGATTGCTCAGCACCACATAAGCAGACAAAAAAAAAAAAAAAAAAAAAAGCCAGAAGTGGTTATGGCTCAAGTGGTAGTACGCGCTAGCCTTGAGCTGAAGAGCTTAGGGACAGCGACCAGGCCCAGAGCAAAGCAAAAAACAGAAAACAAAAACTGGAATATAGTGGGGTTGTTTTCGTAGCAAAAATATTCTATATTGTAACAGTAATATGCTCTCTTGATATGTAACATGCTTTCACGCAAATCCCTCCTAATCAACAATGAGTATGATTAGTGTTTTTGAACTTTCTCTATGTTACATAAGAGAGTGCCTATAATAGTACAACTGCTATATATAAAAATTATTAAGCCGGGCACTGGTGGCTCACGCCTGTAATCCTAGCTACTCAGGAGGCTGAGATCTGAGGATCGTGGTTCAAAGCCAGCCCGGGCAGGAGAGACCGTGAGACTCCTATCTCCAATAAACCACCAGAAAACCGGAAGTGGTGCTGTAGCTCAATTGGTAGAGCGCTCGCCTTGAGCTGCATAGCTGAGGGACAGCGCCCAGGCCCAGAGTTCAAGCCCCACAACCGACCAAAAAAAAAAAAAAAATTATTAAGTTTTTCAAGCTTTTATGGTACTGGTCTTAGACATTTGACAATAGTACTATTTTATCTCATGCTGTTCATACAGAAAAAGTAATGTTAAAAACACAAATTTTATCATTAAATATTGATGTAGAATATTCAAAGACAAAGTCAACATTGAAGGAATCATTCAAATGCACAATTGCAATATTTGCTAGACATGGGGGTGGTTGGGAATTAACTTGTTTTTAGCAATGGAGTTCTTGCTTTAAGATAAAAACATCAAGATGAATGTGCCAGATTCTTAGAAAACAGCACCCTACCAAAGAAAGGTCTTCATAATGAAGCAAAACTTTGCCAAACACAAAGATATGTTAATTTTTATCACTTTTACTGTGTTTTGTGTTGTTTATTTGCTTTTTTGTTTATGAAACAAGGTCTTGTTATATAGTCCATTCTAGGCTCAAATTCACTTTGTAGTTCAGATTTCCCTTGAACTCTTGAACTCCTTGCCTTTGCCCTCCGAGTCCTGGCATTGTAGGCATGTACAACTAGACCCAGCATTCTTTAACAAAAAGAATTTTGTTTTATCTTTTTTTCATTTGATGTTTTCACACTAGCTTTAGATTGTCTTTAGAATTATACTGGCAAGCTGCCAATTTTCAGAATTAGGGAAAATGTATTACACATAAAATATGTATTATACATAAACAATTTGCAAAACCAAATGGACTGGGAAGATCTTCCTTCCTTACTTTTTGTGTGCTGATCCTGGGGCTGGAATGCAGCAAAGTCTGGGCACTGTCCATCAGCTTTTGTGCTTAGGGCTAGTGCTGTACCACTTGAGCCACAGCTCCACTTCTGGTTTTTGGGGTACTTAATTGGAGATAAAGAGTCTCATGGATTTTCCTGCCAGGCTGACTTCAAACTGTAATTCTCAGATCTGGTGTGAGCCACCAGCGCCTGGCTGAAAGTTCTTATTTTTAATTCTGCTTTCATAACATTCTTTTAAATTCTTCACTGATGCTTACTGCTTCAAATATCTGGAGAGAAAATTCTCCCGTTTTACTGTCTATAGATTCTTAAGAGACAGGAAGGTAGAATATATTAAGACTCTTTATTCAAGAACAATTTCTAGAACAGTCTTCTGAGATTTCTTTTAGGCCTTGTATACAGAAACTGTTTTCAGAGTCAGATTTAAAATATTAACTGAATCTTTCACAGATACAAGGATAGATCATGTAAAAGTCTGCAAGGCTTCTTAAATATCTTTATCATCACTTCTTTTTATCATAAGCATCCCACCTAAGAATTAACTTAGGTCTTCCTATTAAGAAAACCCTCACAGAACTTGTCCCTGTGGCTAATGTCTCTAAATTTACCTACTTAAGAGGCAGAAATTGGGAGACCAAAGGTCAAGGCCAGTCTAAGCCTAAACTAAAGTTCCTGAGATACCATCTCAATCAATGCTATAGAAGAAGCACAATGGCTGGGCACAGGTATATACTTTGCACCTCAGTAACATGGGAATCATAAAACAAGAGGATTGTAATCCAGGCCCACTCAAGCATAAACCAAGACCTTATCTAAAAAATAACCAACAGCTGGGCGCCAGAAGCTCACAGCTGTAATCTTAGCTACTCCGGAGAGGAGGCAGAGATCTGAGGATCACGGTTCAAAGCCAAGCCTGGGCAGGAAAGTCCATGAGACTCTTATTTCCAATAAACCACCAGAAAACTAGAAGTGGTACTGTGGCTTACATAGTAGAGCACTTGCCTTGAGCTGAAGAGCTCAGGGACAGTACTCAGGTCCAGAGGTCAAGCCCCACGACTGACCAAAAAAAAACCCAACAAGAACATAAAAAAGGCTGTTAGGAAGGCTCATTGGTATAGTGCCTGCTTAGCAAGTGCAAAGCCCTGAGTTTCTACTATAAGAAAAAAAGAGAAAAGGTAAACAAATAAAAAATGACTAGTATCAGAAAGATATATAAACTACATTGATCAATTTTATAAAATATACAATGTGGCTATTCTATGAGTGAAAAATACTTAGGAGACTCATGTTAAGAGTGTTGCAAATTACATTTTAAATGTCATGCTCACCTTAGTAATTTTGAGGAATTTGGAGGGGTCCAGTACCCGACTGTTCTTGGCCCCTTGCACGGTGTTCCATCCACCTTCATCCACTCTCTGAACACCTGCAAGGAGACAGAGTAAGCTAGTCTCTCATGTATTTCAAGTCTGTATGACAATGAAAAAAAATGAGTAAGATTTTCACTCCAATTTAACCCAGGAAAAAGACAAAAGAAGCTGCTAAAGTATTGTTAGCAATCTCTAATATCCTCAGCATGAAAACATCAAGCAGAGGCATCCTGCCTATACCGGATCTACTGTTTTTATTTTTTTTTTATTTTTGGGTCCGGTCGTGGGGCCTGAACTCTGGGCCTGGGCGCTGTCCCTCAGCTCTTCAGCTCAAGACTAGCGCTCTACCACTTGAGCCACAGCACCACTTCCGGCTTTTTTTTTTTTTTTGCTTATGTGGTGCTGAGGAATCGAACCCAGAGCCTCAGGCATGCAAGGCAAGCACTCTACCGCTGAGCCTCCTTCCCAGCCCCCCTATACCGGATTCTCTAGGAAACATTACTGACCTACCGGGAATCAAGTGATACAAACAATTCAGTGACAAGGCAGAGGCCAGATCTGGTGTTTACAGAGTTAATCAGTAGAGGATTTTGAGAACAAGTTAGTGCTGGTGCTAAGTCTTGAGTTCAGGGGTCTGGGTGCTGTTGAGTCACAGCTCCACTTCCAGTTTTTTGGTAGATAAGAGTATCAAGGACATTTCCTGCCCAGGTTGGTAAACCATGAACCTCAGATCTCAGCCTCCTGAATAGCAAGGATTACAGTCAGAATGAGATGAACCACCAATGCCAGATGGTATGGGGGTTTTAACTTAGGATCTCACATTTGCTTAGCTTTCTAGGATTGTACTCTAACATGTGAGTCATACCTCTAGTCTTACTTTTTTTTGGCTATTTTGGACATAAGTATCATATACTTTTCTACCAAGACCGGCTTCAAACCATGATTAGCTCCAGGGTAGGAAGGAATATGGGTGAGTGCCACTGGCACCTAGCATCAAAGGGTCTTAATTCTCCAAAACATTTTCCATTCAGTCTGAAAAGGTATATATTTTATACTAATCAGTCTTGTTTATTTCCCTTTTATTGTGTGTTCCTTTAAATTTCATGATTGAAAATTTTCTTTTGAAAAATCAATCATTCTCTAAGGCTCAGATTCAATAAAGATTTCTTCCAGCTTTGTAAGTTTATTTTACTCTGGATTTTTTTTTCCCTCTAAATATCAGTAACCTTAATGGAGAATTCATTAAAAATTGATGATATCTTCAATTTGCATGACAAATGTTTTCTGGGTGTGTTTAACCTGCCTAGGTAGCCTATGTACTTCAGAGGAAGAACTATATTTTCTTTTCTTTTTTTGGCCAATCCTGGGGCCTGAACTCAGGATCTGAGCATTGTCCTTGAACTTCTTTTGCTCAAGGCTAGCACTCTACCACTTGAGCCACAACACTACTTCTGGCTTTTTCTGTTTATGTGGTACTGAGGAATTAAACCCAGGACTTCATGCATGTTAGGCAAGCACTTTACCACTAAGCCATATTCCCAGACCTCTTTTTTTTTTTGGCCAGTCCTGGGGTCTGGGCACTGTCCCTGAGCTTCTTTTGTTCAAGGCTAATGTTCTACCACTAGAGCCACAGCACCACTTCCAGCTTTTTCTGTGTATGTGGTACTGGGGAATTGAACCCAGGGCTTCGTGCAAGCTCAGCAAACACTCTAACCTAAGCTACATTCCCAGCCTATTTTCTAGTTCTTATAAAGATGTTCAAGATAGTCTTGTAAACAAACGTCTTTGAAGAAATAAAACACTGATTTAAAGTTGGGCATTGTTGGCTCACATCTGCAATACTAGCTTATTTAGGAGGCTGAGATCTGAAGATCTTAGTTCAAAGCCAGCCAGAGCAAGAAAGTCTTGAGACACTTATCACTAACAAACTACTCAGAAAAGGCTGGAAGTGGCCTTTTCTGATGTGGTAGAGTGCTAGCCTTGAGCAGAAGAAGCTTAGAGAAAGTTCCCAGGCCTTGAGTTGAAAGCCCAGGACCAGACAAAAAAAAATATTTTTTAAAAATTTAATTTCTGCACTCTTAATGACATGTGAACCAGCATCATGTAACAACTACCACTCAAGGTGAGTGCTCTACCACTTGAGCCACAGCACCACTTCTGGTTTTCTGAGTAGTTTATTGGAGAGAAGAGTCTCACAGACTTTTCTTGCCTAGGCTGGCTTTGAACGAATCCTTAGATTTCAGCCTCCTGAGTAGCTAGGCTTACAGGCGTGAGCCACTGGTGCCTGGCTACCATTCTATTCTTTTGAGTTACTCTGTGATCTCATTTCATATTTGAGTAAAAATTTCTTACATATATATCCCTCAAACTCCCAGGATCTTCACAGCCCATTCCTCCTATCCTCACCTGGTCTTCTCTTCTCTTTGGTCATGAGCTGTTGGACCTTCCTTTGTTCCTCTTGTTCTTCTATTTTGGCTTCTTTGTGAATCTGTTCAATAGTTTTGGGGCCCTGATCTGCCCTTCGAGATATCCAATTACACTAAAAACATGGAAAATTAGGTTATCAGACAGAAAACAGAACAATAAATTGATACTCTTCTACAAAAATAAAAATATCTACAAAAAGTAGAATCATAGAATTTATCTTATAGCTAATAGCTTTGGAATTTAAGCTAAAGAAATAAAATCTTTTTTTTTTTTTTGGGTTGGTTGTGGGGCCTGAAGACTGGGCCTAGGTGCTGTCCCTCAGCTCTTCAACAATTAACACTTGAGCCACAGTGCTACTTCTGACTTTCTTCTGCTTATGTGGTGCTGAGGAATCAAACCCAGGGCCTCATGCATGCAAGACAAGCACTCTACCACTGAGCCACCTTCCCAACCCAAGAAATAAAGTCTTCTTCTTTTTTTTTTTTTTCTTTTTGGGTCCAGTCGTGGGGCCTGAACTCTGGGCCTGGGTGCTGTCCCTCAGCTCTTCAGCTCAAGGCTAGCACTCTACCACTTGAGCCACAGCGCCACTTCCGGCTTTTTTCTTTTTGCTTATGTGGTGCTGAGGAATCGAACCCAGGGCCTCATGCATGCAAGGCAAGCGCTCTACCACTGAGCCACCTTCCCAGCCCATAAAGTCTTCTATATCAACTGTAGCCATCTATACACTGCATCTTCCAGAAGCTGTCTGTCTGGGGAAAATGGCTCCTTTACTTTGTTTTTTCTCCCTGCATGAATGCACATATGGTCCTTCCTAGAAGTCCCTGCCCAGCATCTGTAATCCCCATTGCTGGGATACCTGGGGGCAACTAAGAGGTTCCGCAGGCTCTGAGGTCACTTCCGCATCCACTGCAGCCACACCTCCTCATCTATATACTCTCTCTGCCATAAGTTCTCTCTATATGCCTACATCTGATGCAGCCCCACTGGGCTTACCTAATAAACTCTCTTCTGCCTGAACAGCAGCCCTTCCAAAGGAAAGAACTACCCCAAATATATCTTATTATAATTTTTTATTATTTATTTGTGCCCTTACTGGGGCTGGAACTCAGGGTCTGGATGCTGTCCCTGAGCTTCTTTTGCCCAAGGTCAGCACTCTGCCTGTTTGAGCCAGAGTTACTTCAGGCTTTTTCTTTTGTCAGTTGTGGGGCTTGAACTCATGGCTTGGGCACTGTCCATAAGTCTCTGTGTTCAATACTACTGATCTACTACTTGAGCCACGATGCCACTTCCAGTTTTTGAGTAGTTAATTGGAGATAAGAATCTTACAGGGGGGCTGGGAAGGTGGCTCAGTGGTAGAGCACTTGCCTTGCATGCCTGAGGCCCTGGGTTCGATTCCACATAAGCAAAAAGAAAAAAGCTGGAAGTGGCACTGTGGCTCAAGTGGTAGAGCACTAGCCTTGAGCAGAAGAGCTGAGGGACAGCGCCCAGGCCCAGAGTTCAGGCCCCACGACCGGACCCAAAAAAAAAAAGAATCTCTCAGGGACTTTTCTGCCTCAGCTGGCTTTGAACAACCACCATGCTCAGATCTCAGCCTCCTGAGCAGCTAAGATCACAGGGTGAGCCACCGACACTGGGGACTTAGGCTTTTCCTTAGTTTATTGTAGATATGATTCTCCCACTTTCCTGCCCAGGCTGTCTTGGAACCATGACCCTCAGATCTCAGCCTCCTGGGTAGCTAGAATTATAAGTGTAAGACACCAATGGCCTAGATTTATCATTTATTATTTTCTATTTGGAGAGAGGAGAGGGCAAAGAGGAGGGGGAAAATTGCTTGACCTTGCCTTCACAGGTGTGTAAATCAAGTGTAACCAACATTTTCCCTATTCCACGATGCCCCCCACTTTTATCCCAAATTCTTTGTGATTAAGTGATTACATAATTTCCCAAATTTCACAGTATTGTGAGATAGTGATGCTTAAAGTCATAAACACATTCTAACTTTCATGAGGCAAATTGTCTATCAAGGTCTATAACATTTATGAGTTCTATGAGCTTTGCAATACAGTTATTTCTTCCACATTGGGTGGTACATACATTTGTTTTGTACAGCATTAGCTGTTCCTTCTCTCCCACTCATTCCCTCCCTCCCATCACTGCCACTGAGTTGCTTAGTTCATTTTGATCAATGTCCAGTGCAGCTGATGGGTCCTGCTGTTGTATGTTTTCCCCTGATTCCCTCTAGTTCTGTGTTGTCCTCCTGGTTTCCCCCAGGTTTGCACATATATACCATATATGTGATCAGTAGCACGGAGTTATTTAGTAGTTATTCAACCAGCTGAGTGGAAGTCCTTTGTTTCTTAAGTCTTGTTAATTTTGTTGTATCACCTTGTTTTGGATTTAACATCCACTTATCAGGGAGACCATGTGACTTTTGTCTCTTTGCTCTTGGCTTACCTTGCTCAACCTGATTTCTTCTAGCTTCATTCATTTCCCTGCACAATGCTCTTTGTTTAGCCCTCTAATTAGGACAAAAGTTGTTTCCTAATAATTATACCTCTCCCCAATACTACAGTCCCAACTTCCCATAAGAACAACAAGTGGTTTCAGGCATGAATGGCAAATAGGGTTAGAGTAGCCTTCAAATCCCTATAGTATTCTCAATTGCAGTGGCTTTGCTTTGAAGAAAGACCTTAAGACAACACCTACACTAACCAAGATAGACAGGAAAGAGGTAGATTTCTGTTCTTTTTTTTTTTTTTCCTTTTTTGGTTCTGGCCCTGGGGCTTAGACTCAGTGCTTGAGTGTGGTCCCTGAGCTTTTTGTATTCAAGACTAAGACTCTACAAAATGAGATATAGCTCCACTTCATTTTTTTGGCCAGTCATGGGGCTCGGGGCCTGGGCACAGTCTCTGAGCTTCTTTTGCTCAAGGCTAGAACTCTACCACTTGGGCCACAGCACCACATCTGGCTTTTTCTGTTTATATGGAACTGAGAAATTAAACCCAGGGCTTTGTGCATGCTACCACATTCCCAGCCCCAATTGGAGATAAAGAGTCTCAAGGATTTTCTTGCTTGTGCTAGCTTTAAACCATGATCTCTAAATCTCAGCCTTCCAAGTAGTTAGGATTACAGGTATGAACTATTGGCAGTGAGCTATATTCACTTTTGTTGTGGTATATCTTTTATAGAAGGTTCAATTAAAACTGAAAAAAAGAGGTGGAAATGATTAAAACTGCACATGGAATGAGAGGAGGGCAGAAGCAGCAGAGCAAGAAACAGAGTAGATAGGAAAACATCAGCTGGGCGCCGGTGGCTCACACCTGTAATCCTAGCTACTCAGGAGGCTGAGATCTGAGGATCTCGGTTCAAAGCCAGCCCGGGCAGGAAAGCCTGTGAGACTCTTATCTCCAATAAACCACTTGAAAACTAGAAATGGCGCTGTGGCTCAAGCGGTAGAGCGCTCGCCTTGAGCTGAAGAGCTGAGGGACAGCCCCCAAGCCCAGAGTTCAAGCCCCACGCCTGACCAAAAAAAAAAAAAAAGAAAACATCAACATCAATGTACTGACCCTTTACATAATTATCTCATGGAATATTTACAGCAAATCTGGAAGGTTCCTTCATTTTAGAGACTAAAGAATGTAAAACTCAGATTATTCAGTTTAAACTGCAATGTGATTTGCTAAACAGAGTAAGGAAAAGAAACAAAGGCCACAAACCTTTTTTCATTTTGTATAACTCTAAGTCTGCCAATTCAAGTTCTGAACCTAAAGCAAAACTATTAAAATTTTACACATGTAAATAACAAGATAATCTTGCTAAACCCAATTTCTTAAAACAGATTGTATTTTTCTACTTACCAGCCTGAGGTCAATCACATCTTGAAGCATGAATCGAATCCTAGATGAGGTTTTTCTTTCTTTCACAATTTTCTCCATCTGATTAAAGTACTGGTCCATCCGAGGCTACAAGAGATAAAATCACTAGTATTCCTAGATGAAAAATTCAAATGTAATTTTACCATCCAGATTTTCAAATGGTTGAGGAATAACAGCATAGAATTAGTAGTGGTAGAATTTTGGCAACTTATGACTGAAGCAGAATAACTTAAGAAAACTGAGGCCTGGTATAGGCAACTTAGAAATATGGTATCTAGAAACTTAGAAATGCTATCTTTGCTTCAGAGAGGCAACTGAATGCATTCTTTCCTAAGGGATGCATTTTTCACCCAAGAATTCACAACTGCCTGACAGGATGCCCCAAAATGCAGATAGCAAGATGTCTTCTTGTTTCAAAGATAAGGATCTGTTCTAGGCAGGATGCATTCTTACCTGGAAACTCAGAGAATAACATCAGGTATAGTAAAAGCAAAGATAAAGCACCTAGCTTTTCACAACTTAAAGCCAGACCCCCTGCCTTTACCCTATAAATAACCAACAACCCAAGGAGCTAGGGGCTCTCTGGGTGTCTCCTTCTCCGTGTCTGTGTCTTTGTATCCCTGTGAGAGCACCCACACTCTGCCAGAGTGCGCTCCTGCCCTTCTGTTTGTCTGCTTGTCTGTTTCCTTGCTTGTTTACTTAATAAAGCTTTGCCAAGGTTTCTTATCATTGTGACTTGTCCAGAAATTCTTTTTATTTATTTATTTATTTTTATTTTTTTTCAGAAATTCTTATTCTGTGATTGAAGTGAAGAACCCTAAGTGAAGAGTTCCTATATTTAAAGGGGTGCTTCACTAAATCTCACCTCTGTCTGGTGACAACCACATTATTTAAAAGGACATTTTCCAGTCTCCGTGAAAAATACCACAGCTTTGGAAGTGTGTATAAGACAGAGATACCTTGTCTCTTATTCTAATATCTTTATTGAGAATAATGAGGACAATTTTTTTTTAAAAAATGCTAACATGTTATGCTGGAAGGATTGACCTCTGAGCTTTGTTTACACTGGAAGAAATAAGTTCCTACCTAGTATAACCACCAAAATTTGGGGGTCTTCTGTCACAGTCAACTTTAAATGCCTCAAATACTATGGGATATTTCTGATATTAGTTCTTTAAAGTATTTCTAATTTTCACAGTCTTATTTGGATAATGCCTTGCTATGATTCAATTATAGTATTTGGATGATTTATTATTATTTTTTAGCAAGTGTGGACTTTGGATTCAGGGCTTCACACTCCCTCAGCTTGCTTGCTCACAAAGGCACTCTATACTTGAACCATGCCTCCAATCCAGGTTGTGTTGGTTATTTTGGAGATAGGATTCTTGTGGACATTTTTCTGGCTTTAAACCAGAATCCTCCAGATCTCAAGTCTCCTAGGTAGCTAGGATTACATAATTGGGTCATTTGTCCAGCTTGTTAATGACTTTTTTTTGTCAGTCACAGGGTTTGAACTCAGGGGCTAGGTGCAGTACCTGAGCTCTTTTTGGTCAAGGCTAGTGCTCTACCACTTTGAGCCACAGTACCACTTCTGGACTTTCCTGCCTGGGCTAGCTTTGAACTGTGATACTTAGATCTCAGCTTCCTGAGTAGCTAGGATTACAGGCATGAGCCACCAGTGCCTGGCTTAGCTAGTGATTTTTTGTATTACAATTAGATAAACGTGTCATTTATTAGACACATTATCTAATTTTAATATTCAGTTTCTACTGGGGCCTTGGCATAGTCCCACACAAAAGGTGTGAACTAAGTTCAATGCCAACCTAGGCTAGAGTGATATCTTGTTTCAAAGAAATAAATAAAAACAACTGATCTTTATTTACTTCTACATGGCCTTCAGGCCCCATCATGGCTCTTCACCCCTTATTTCTCCTATTCATTTGTAATATGAATGACTCATAAAATGGTTATGAAGGGAAATGAGGGTAACAGACAATCTGAACAATTTATAAACTAACATATAAAATTTGGGGCCATGGGCTGGGAAGGTGGCTCAGTGGTAGAGCAATTGCCTTGCATGCATGAGGCCCTGGGTTCGATTCCTCAGCACCACATAAGCAGAAAAAGCTAGAAATGGTGCTGTGGCTCAAGTGGTAGAGCACTAGCCTTGAGCTGAAGAGCTGAGGGACAGTGCCCAGGCCGAGTTCAGGCACCCTGACTGGCAAAAAAAAAACAAAAAACAAAACAAAATTTGGGGCCAACCCTACCTCTGACTCTAATGCAAATACAGCAATGATAACTGTCAGGAAAAGCAGCAGCAGCAGCAGCAGCAAGATAAGCATACATCTGTAAATGGCATGGACTGTTAGGATAAAACGGAAGACTTTAGAGTAAAAGGATTTTTACCTTTGCTTTCTCAAAGTCCA
Source organism: Dipodomys spectabilis (assembly GCF_019054845.1). Classification (NCBI taxonomy): domain Eukaryota; kingdom Metazoa; phylum Chordata; class Mammalia; order Rodentia; family Heteromyidae; genus Dipodomys; species Dipodomys spectabilis. The sequence goes on from NW_024870795.1 coordinate 1,658,383, forward strand.
GGTCTTTGCCGATAGTGGTGAGCAAGCGACACAGGCACTCCAAAGATTCTTCATCGTGGTTCTTTAGCAGCTTCACCACACAGTCATGCATGATGGCTTCAGTCAGCATTTTGAGTTTAAAGAGTTCTCCAATAAACTTGATGTTCCCAATGGATCTCCGCCGGGCTTTGTCCTTGGCTTCCTCCAGTTCATCATGAAGCCTTGTCCTCTCCTCTGGCTGTTAAATAGAAAATAATAGCTGTACTGACAGGACATAATGAATTTTATGAGCCTTACTATTTCTAGGGCTCAGAGTTCCATGGACAATCTGCCAAAGCAACTAAGGCTCTCTACAGAAAATGAAACTGACTCCCGGAAGTCTGCATCCACTTCAGATCTATGGGACCTAGCAACTCTACAAAGTCCAGGATTACAATGAATACCTGGCTTGGAGGGTGAAACTGTTCTAATATTTGGCCCTAAAAGGACTAAAAAATTCTCCTTCTTGGGGAAAAAGAAAAAGAAAGCTATAGGTACCTTTTCAGGAAAGAAGGAAGATGCTGTACAGCAGGCTTTAGCAAATTCTACTTGACAATACTGGAAGGACACACGGTATACTTGCATGAAACTACTTACAGCACTGGCAGCCTCAAGTTCTTTCTGCTTCTTCTCAAAGACATCATCATCTGCTTTATCTTTTTCAAATTCCTTCTGGCAGCGGTTTAGTAGCAGCTTCCGGAAATTCACTGTGTTACCAGGCTTGTCTGCCATGGGTACTTTTAGCTACATCCAGATAGGAACATACAAAAAAAACCCCAACCAGATTAGGTAAAGGTATTCAAGATATACTTTTCTTTTAATGTGCACAACGATGCTAAGTGAACCACAGGTATATAATTTAGCTACAGTGGTAAGAGGGACACTCCTCTCCTATATACATACTGTACCTTTTTGAGATCCAGGCTTTCAGCCAACTTTGAAATCTAGGGGCTGGGAAGGTGGCTCAGTGGTAGAGTGCTTGCCTTGCATGCATGAGGCCTTGGGTTCGATTCCTCAACACCACATAAGCAAAAAGAAAAAAGCCGGAAGTGGTGCTGTGGCTCAAGAGGTAGAGCGCTAGCCTTGAGCTGAATTGCTGAGGGACAGTGCCCAAGCCTAGAGTTTAGGCCCCACGACCGGACCCCCCCCCAAAAAAAAAAACGAAAAAAAAAAACCACAACAAAAAAATTTGAAATCTACATCATGTCATTGCAGCTATTAGTCTGAACTTACCCAGGTGCTTTAATATATACATATATACATACATATATATATAAATATATATATGTATAATATATACATATATACATATAATATATACATATGTATATATATATATAAAACCTCTGTAGGATTATTATTATTGTATTTACAGGCACTCAGATTTGAAATCAGGGTTTTGTGCTTGTCAGGCAACTTCTCTATCACTTGAACAATCTCAACCCTTTATTTCAGAGATGTCTTACACTTTTTTGCTGATATCCACCACAAACCAATCTTCTTATGCATATCTCCCACTGCAATTATAGATGTGAACCAGAACAAACCAGTCTGGTTTGTTAATTAAGTTATGGTTTTAGGGCTGGGAAGGTGGCTCAGTGGTAGAGTGCTTGCCTTGCGTGCCTGAGGCCCAGGGTTCGATTCCTCAGCACCACATAAGCAAAAAGAAAAAAGCTGGAAGTGGCGCTGTGGCTCAAGTGGTAGAGCGCTAGCCTTGAGCTGAAGAGCTGAGGGACAGCGCCCAGGCCCAGAGTTCAGGTCCCACGACCAGACCCAAAAAAAAAAAAAAAAGTTATGGTTTTATTAACATTTTGTTGGAGCTGGCTTCAAACAGTGATTGTCCTGATCCTTACCTCCTAAGTAGCTTGGTTACAAGCATAAATCACCACCTGGCCCTATATTTTAAGGTATTTTAATTTTGCCAGAGCTAGAGTTTGAACTCAGGTTCTCACACTTGTTCAGCTTGCTCACTTGACTGGCTGGTGTTCTACTGCTTAAGCCATGCTTCCATCCTGGCTTTTTGCTGGTTTGGGAAATAAAAGTCTTGAGGATTAATCTTCCTGGGTTGCTTCAAACTGAAATCTCAAACTCCTGAGTAGCTAGAATTATAGGTGTGAACACTTATAATTTGGTTTAAAAAGACAAACAGAAATATCAGAACACAAGCAGAAGTTCATGGCCGCAGAACTCTTTTAATAGGAGAGATCTTGTTTTTTGGGGGGCGGGCAGTTGTAGGGCTTGAATTGAGGGCTTGGGTGCTGTCCCTGAGCTCTTTTGTTCCACTTTTTCTGGTGTTTAATTGGAGATAAGAGTCTCACAGATTTTTCTTCCTGGGCTGGCTTTGAAACCAGATTCTCAGATCTCAGCCTCCTGATACAGGATTACAGGTGTGAGCCGCTAACTCTGGCTGAGAGATCTTTTTTTTTTGTCGGTCCCTGGGACTTGAACTCTGGGCTTGGGTGATGTCCCTGCTGCACACTTCAGCTCAAGGCGAATGCTCTACCACTTGAACCACTTCCAGTTTTCTAGTTGTTTATTGAAGATAAAGAGTCTCATGGACTTTCCTGGCTGGCTTTGAACCTCGACCCTCATATCTCAGCCTCCTGAGTAGCTAGGATTTACAGACATGAGCCACCAGCGCCCAGCGAGAGATCTTTATTCTAGTAAAAAGTAGATGGGAAATTTACTTTCGAGTAGATTGCATAGACTGAGAGGACTTTTGAGATACCTCTCTCAATCCCAGTACTTGGCTATCAGTATACAGTAGTATGTCTATTGGTCCCCCACCCTTTTTCTTTTTCTTTTTTTTTCCTTTTTCGTTTTTTTTTCTTTTTCCTTTTATTGCTTTTGAGACAAGGTCTCACTACGTTGACTTGACTGGCCTTAAACTCATTATATAACGTAACGGGATGGCCGTAACCTTGAAATCCTCTTGCCTCAGCTAACCAAGTGCTGAGGTTAATTACAGTTAACATTAATAGTTTTTACCTTTTTTTAGTATTTCAACTTGCTAGAAAGGTACTATATCATTTGTTGACAACCTGAGCCATATTTTGAAAAGAATATCACTTTTTTGGAGGGGGAGGGTGTGGCTAGCCTGGACTGCAGTCCTCCTATTTATTCTTCCCCACTCCCTGGTGTAGCTGGCACATCAGGTGTAAACCATCACGCTCAGCTTTTTATTGAGATAGAATGAAAAATTTTACTAATTTTTTGCCTGAGTTGGCCTTGAATCATGATCCTTCCAGTCTTTGCTTCTCACATAACTGCAATTTCAGGTATGAACTACAATGTCTGGTTTAATGGTTATTTATTTGCAAATAGAATACACTAGTTCTCAAGGCCAGGCGTGATTTTTCACACTTACACTCCCAAATACTCTGAAGGTGGACAACAGAAACATTAACGGTTCGAGAGTGGCCTGGGTTAGCCCATTTCAACAAACAACTGGGTGTGATATTGATGGTTTGAGCCTGTGGCCTCAGCTATGGTGGAGGTACAGGTAGGAGGACTGCTGTCTGAGGCCAGCCCTGGAAAAAACTTGAGAACCTATCTGCAAGACAAACTGAAACAAAAAGGCCTCGAGGCAAGACTTGAATAGTAGAGTATCTGCCAAGCCAGCACAAGCCCTTGAGTTCAAATAGCAGTACCACCAAAGAAAAATATTGTGCCCCCTCCATATATACACAGAGAATCTAGAAAGCCAGCACAAGCCCTTGAGTTCAAATAGCAGTACTGCCAAAGAAAAATACTGAACGAACACACACACACACACACACACACACACACACACACACACACACACACACACACACACACACACACACACACACACACACACACACAGATTCTAGAAATCTGGCCTAAAAATGGATACACTGGATGAGACCCTTAATAGACAAGTCTTTTGGAGGCAGATGCTCACAAGGTTTCCATCCATGTCTATTAAGAATTTCTTTCTATTAACTGCAATAGCTTATACCTTCAAAGTTACTTGTAACCAAGACAGAAATGCTCTTGAGAATATGTTTAGAATATAAAGAAAGTAGACTACAGCACTGCTTTTAACATATTCTATAATATAGATAGAATCCCCCAAAGCACCATTCTGAACATATATTTTATAATGTTAGCAAAGTAGCTTTTATAACATTGACAAAGTAGTTTTTCTGGAATTAAAAAGTACATCCCAAAATTCTAAATTGGAGAAAAAGAAGAGAAAAAGAAAAGAAAAATAACCATTATGCACTATACTTTTGCATCAGCAGAACTGAGGATTAAACCCAGGCCTTCATAAATGTTCTAGACACAGGTTCTATCCTTAAGCTACACCCATAGCCTCATATACATTCACATTTATATTCATAAAAGGTAATGTTTTATCTTGAATAGAATGAAGTTGGGCAGCTGCTGAATGGACAAGAACTTCTTGAGAGCTGAGAACAATGATGCTGTGGTAAAGCCATGAACAGAATCTCCCTCAAGCTCTGTGATATATAAGAGATCATTTAATAGTCCTAATCAATCAAGGGACCAAGGCTTACAGTATCCATTTCTTTTCAGCAGGAACTAAGAAAGAAGGAACATCGTCAAATAATTTTTTAGATGACTGCAGAAAGCTGAATACATCCTTACTTAAATTTAGGTGACATATACACAAGCACTGTGGATCATGTCATAGCCAGGCCTACTCTCTAGGACCACAAGAGGACTCAATAGTTCATCAGCCTTCTTCAAGAGAAATGCTAATATGAAAGCAAAGGATTCCTAAAGCAACAATCAAAAGATTGTCTTCTACAATACAGGACTGAGCACATAGGATAATGTACTGACTAAAAAAAATTAGAATCAAAAGTACACTTAGGAACAGGTTGGTAGGTAATAGAGCACTAAAATGACATTAGGTTTAGAGTAAATTAAAGGCTCTAAAAATCTATACTTATATTCAATTTGCTCCTGTATAGGAACACAGGTCAAATCAGGCCAAAAGCTCTATCCAGTTTCTACGTATATATGGATTTGGTGTGTAGAAAATAGGGATCAGAGTTAAGTAAGCACCCTACATATACTAGGCACAAAGATGGAATAATAAAATGAGTGATGTTTGCTGGGCGCCAGTGGCTCACGCCTGTAATCCTAGCTACTCAGGAGGCTGAGATCTGAGGATCTCGGTTCAAAGACAGCCCAGGCAGGAAAGTCCATGGGACTCTTATCTCCAATAAACCACTAGAAAACCAGAAGTGGCGCTGTGGCTCAAGTGGTAGAGCACTCGCCTGGAGCTGAAGAGCTGAGGGACAGTGCCCAGGTCCAGAATTCAAGCCCCACCTCCAACCAACCAAACAACAAAAAAAAAGTGTGATATTTCGGTAACAGAGACAGAAATGAGATGAGCCAAGGTATAAATGCTACAGTGAATACTCTCGAACAGTTATTTCTTAGATTGCCTTTTATCCCTTTAGTGTAGGGAAGGCAATACTGAGAAAGCTAGGCTAAAGATTAAAGATTTGGTTACTACTTGCTATGTACAAAAAGGCAATTCTAAACTGATACTATATCAGTTTATTTAGTGACATCTAAGACAAGGTAGACAAGGTACCTGTGTCCAACTGGGAAGCAGCTTCATACATCCAGTGGACTCACTTTGGTTAGTCACAGTAAATGGAACAATGAAACTGAAAGAACACTAGAATCTATGTCATAAAGTCAGGATTTGTATCCCCAGCTCTATGACTAATGAACTCTGTAAGTGTGAACAAGTTACCACCAGAGGTCCCTGAATCTGTAAGACAGTACAAAGATTATAAAATAACTGCTGAAAAAGAGCTTTCTCTGGAGAGAGTCACAATCCCAGCAGTGCGATATGACTTCTCAGTTTGCCCAAACCTATGTTCATTCATAAATGAGGACAATGACATCCATCTGTTAGGTTTATTGGGAAGATTAAATGAGATAGCAAGTAACAATGGCTAGCACACAGGGCCCAATTAAATTAGTTTAGGTACATTTAAACACATAAAGAGCAAGGCAGAGATCAAAGAAAGAATGTAAGATAGCTCTCTAAACAGGAGAGAAGTCACAAAATATTAGATTAAAAAAAATACCTGGGGCTGGGAAGGTGGCTCAGTGATGAGCCTTGCATGCCTGAGGCCCTGGGTTCGATTCCTCAGCACCACATAAGCAAAAAGAAAAAAGCTGGAAGTGGCGCTGTGGCTCAAGTGGTAGAGCGCTAGCCTTGAGCTGAAGAGCTGAGGGACAGCGCCCAGGGCCAGAGTTCAGGCCCCACGGACCAGACCCAAAAAAAATAAAAAAAATAAAAATACCTGCTATCCCAAAATGGAGCCAAGGGAAATCAAGGGCATAAAGAATATGTGATTGGGTGCTGGGAAGGTGGCTCAGTGGTAGAGCTCTAGCCTTGAGCTGAAGAGCTGAGGGACAGCGCCCAGGGCCAGAGTTCAGGCCCCACGACCGGACCAAACAAAAAAAAAAAAAGAAGAAGATAAAAAAAGAATATGTGATTGTGTTTAAGCTTCTTAGATGTATTTCCAAGGACAGTATTAAATTTTCAGCGGAATAGGCATGTTTAACCCTAGATAAATTATCACCCAAGGAAACAGTAACATGACCCCAAGGTTCGACAGGAAGGTTGACAGGGCTTCAGGGAATCTGGAAATGGACAAGTGAGAGTGTAAGCTCTGAGAACGGTGACTCAGGGTAATCTCAACAGGACCACAACATTAGGAAGTCAAAGTATGTTGGCTGCTGGACACTACCTGGACAGGAGATGCACTAAAATTGTTTACTTTGAACACAACAGGAGGGATGAAAGTCTTAATCTGCTTAGGTTGCTATAATAAAATACCACAGACAACTCAAGTGGTAGAGCTAGTCTTGAGCCCAGGCCCAGAGTACAGGCCCTATCAACGGACCCAAAAAAAACAAAACAAAACAAAACAAAAAAACCACAGACAAGGTGGTCTGAAGAGGAGGTATTTATTTTTCATACCTTTGAAGCCAATTCTTACTGAGGATCCCTTTCCTGGCTAGAAGCCAGCTGACTTCCTACTGTCTATTATATAGCAGGCAGAAGTAGCTCTGGTGTCTCTTCTTCTTACAAAAGCACTAATCCAATTATAGGAGCTTCATATCCCTGAACCACCTCAATTAAACCTAGTTAACTTACTACATGCCCATAATACTATCAGATGGGGGTTAAGAATTTCACCTATGCCGGGTGCTGGTGGCTCACGCCTGTAATCCTAGCTACTCAGGAGGCTGAGATCTGAGGATCGCGGTTCAAAGCTAGCCCGGGCAGGAAAGACTGTGAGACTCCTATCTCCAATAAACCGCCAGAAAACCGGAAGTGGCTCTGTAGCTCAAGTGGTAGAGCGCTCACCTTGAGCTGAAGAGCTGAGAGACAGAGCCCAGGCCCAGAGTTCAAGCCCCCACGACCGACAAAAAAAAAAAAAAAAAAAAAAAGAATTTCACCTATGACTTGTGTATGTGTGTACATGCATGTGTCAGATGGGGGCTTGAATTCAGGGCCTGGGTGCTGTCCCTGAGCATTTTCACTCAAGGCTAACATAACACTACCATTTGTGCCACACCCCCACTTGCGGCTTTTTGGTAAGAGTTTTAAGGACTTTCCAGGCTGGGCTGGCTTTGAATGTCCATACTCAGATTTCAGCCACTGATGCCTGATAACCAAGGATTTTTTTTTTTTTTTTTTTTTAGTCTGGTCATGGGGCCTGAACTCTGGGCCTGGGCGCTGTCTCTCAGCTTTTCAGCTCAAGGCTAGCGCTCTACCACTTGAGCCACAGCGCCACTTCCAGCTTTTTTCTTTTTGCTTATGTGGTGCTCAGGAATCGAACCCAGGGTCTCAGGCATGCAAGGCAAGCGCTCTACCACTGAGCCACCTTCCCAGCCCAACCAAGGATTTTTAAGGGAACACAAATGTTCATTTTGCAACAGCATCTGCCTTGTTCAAGCTTGGTATGTGTTTACAAATATGTAACAAGAATGAATTTTAGAAAATAAATGATAATGCGGAGTGAGAAAAGGATTTATTTAGGTACCTACATCACTCACTAAAGAGTCAACCAAAACCAAGATGTCTAGGTATCTTATATATGGGTCTTATATATGTTTTATTAGTATCACAATTTCCTTCAAGTCATATGACTTGCACTGCTGATGGATTTGTTAGTGTGGAGAGTGGTGATTTCTTATACCCTAAAGAATCAAGATATGTGTGTGGGGGTGGGGGGTGGGGGGGAATGGGAAGGAATAGGAAGGGGAAACAAAGAAGGAAGCAACAATGCTTGATAAGAAATGTACTCATTATCTTGAACCTGTAATTGTAACTCCTCTATACGGTATTTTCACAAAAAAAAAAAAAAAAAAAGATATGTCAGTTGTATAATTGTGTAGTTAAAGAGAAAAAAACAGAAAATAGAAGGACAAGCTTTGGCCTTATGTAGTACACTCAGTATTCAGTGCTACCTCAGAACACACAGCTTTCTGGTGGTAACCCAGGGCCCACTATTCATTTTGCCTCTAAAGCATTTCTGAGTCTGAGGCAAAGTATTTGGAACAACTATTACAATGAAAGCAAATGGCCATTCCGTGCTAACTCTAAAACTGGTTTCTACAGAATAGTTTACAACTGGAAACAGCAATAAAGCAGTTCTTCAATTGTTTCTTCAGTCCATAGTAAGCATGCTATCGTCTATCAATAATTATGTCCTGGTCTTTCTAAATTACCTGTTAAAGCTGTACATGTATACAATGAACACAGGTATGAAAATGCATCTCTATCAAATACACTTAAGGAGGTATGAAATGAGGAAGTTCCCACATGACTCAGAAGGAATTGTGATGGTCAGTTATAGTCAACCTTTTCTTCCATACTTCAGCAAGCTGACATTCAGTCTACCTCCTCCTCCTCCTCTAGCTGACTCCAGCCACAGCTATTTCTCAAGGCTGCCATCATGTCTGTAATTCTGGTGGGTTTTTTTTTTTTTTGGGGGGGGGTCAGTTGGGGACTTGAACTGTCCCTGAGCTCTTTTTGCTCAAGGCTAGTGCTCTACTATTTTTAGCCACAGCTGCACAGTTTTTTAAGTGGTTAATTAGAGATTCAAGTTTCATGGGGACTTTTCTGCCCAACTGGCTTCGAACCGTGATCCTCAGATCTCAGCCTTCTGAGCAAGGCAAGGATTACAGTTGTGAGCCACCAGTTCCTAGGTCCTAGTTTTATTTCTGAGGCTTCACAGTCTCCTTTGCTCTCTTAAGTCTTTTTACCCAGTCTCCGTTCGGTCACTCTTTTCATGGTTTTCCTATAAGCACTCAAAAGCAGAAATACTACAAGTTCTGGATCTGGCATAATCAGACACAAAGTGGCCAAAAATATAACTACCTGCCATTTCTTTACATTTCAGGAATGCATGGTACTAAAAAAAATGCAGTGATATAAAAAAAAAATTATCACAGGCCACATTGGGGAAAAAACCCTTTCAAGTTAGCTATTTTTTCATTCAGACACTTTACCCATCCAGAGGGTCCATTATGTGCCAGGAACTACAATTCCAGGCATGAGAAACTGAGAAGCTTATAGTCTACAGGGGATTTTCATTTCAATTATGATTAAAACAAAAGCGCAGTAATTTAAAGTTCCAAAACTGAAATTACAAATTGTCCTTACAGATTTAGCCATAGGACATTTCTCTTGATTATTTCTGTCCATCTGTCATTCATTTCAATTGTTCTAATTCTAGTGAAATGCATGCTGTTTGTAAAGAGGGTCTTGCAGGCCTCTTCAGAGATAACTAAATTAGCAGAAGCAGCAATGTACTCCAGAGGCATGAGTTATTGCCTTTTATGAAGCCTGTAATATAGTATCATTTACCAAATGGAGTTCAATGGAGACAGACAGCTGTGTGTAGGTGTATATATGCAACATTTATAAAGCAACTTGGAAGAGCCATTTCTACTACTACATCAATTTCATCTATATAGTCAAAATAGTAAGTAGTCATGGAAATTTTATTCTATAAAAAAATACGATCTACCGTCCATCCAGTGTACCAGGCACTAAGGAAGATTTATTTGGGTCAGTCTTGGGGTGTAGGCACAGTCCCTGAGCTTTTTTGCTTAAGGCTCGTGCACTACCACTTGGCTTTCTGGTGTTTAATTGGAGATAAGTCTCACAGACTTTACTGCCTGGGCTGGCTTAACTGCAATCTTCAGATTTCAGCCTCCTGAGTAATTAGGATTATAGCCGCAAGCTACTGGTGCCTCTCTACTTTTATTTTAAAATTTTATATTATTTGTTGCATTGTTTATTAGTGCCCTGTGCTTTCTGCTTTTGGATCATGGCTGTCACTACCACTTACTTGGGCCATGCCTCAAGGCCAGCATTTTGTTGTTTAATTGAAGATGGAGTGTCTCAGACTTTTCTGCCTGGGTTAGTTTCAAACCTCAATCCGCAGATTCACCCTCCTAAGTAGTTAAGATTACAGATGTGAACCATTTGTGCCTGGCACAAAAGAAGTTTCAAACAGAGGTACATATGGACTGGGGGATACAGCACAATGAGTGCTTGTCGAGCATGCACAAGGGTCCTGGATTTTACCTCCAGTACTTAGATGATTTTTAAAAAGTGAAAACAGCTGGAAACAGTGGCTCATACCTATAATCTTAGCTATTTGGGGACAGAGATAAGGAAGACTGCAATTTGACGCCAGCTGAGGTAACAGGTTTCTGATACCCCAACTAAACCAATAGCAGTTGAGTGTGGTGGTGTGTACCTATCCTGCCGGTTAGGCCAAGTGATTGATTATATTCACCTTTGCCATCAGTTACAATGGTTTCATTTTGCTAAGTCTAGTTAAGGTGAGTTGTGCTTATCTTGCTCCTAAAAAAAATAACAAAAAAAATTTTTGTTATTAAGTTTACCAGTCAATGGATTTTCAATGCATGTTTTGGACTAGAAATGGGACAAGTAGCAGAGTAACAGTCATGAGCCAGGAGGCCAAGTGAGGGCATGGGACTGGCACAAGAATTGAACATTTTTGTTTGTTTGTTTGTTTGTTTTTGGGTCCGGTCGTGGGGCCTGAACTCTGGGCCTGGGCGCTGTCCTTCAGCTCTTCAGCTCAAGGCTAGCGCTCTACCACTTGAGCCACAGTGCTACTTCCAGCTTTTTTCTTTTTGCTTATGTGGTGCTGAGGAATCGAACCCAGGGCCTCTGGCATGGAAGGCATGCGCTCTACCACTGAGCCACCTTCCCAGCCCAAGAATTGAACATTTTTATTAACCTTTTTTTTTTTGGCTGATCTTGGGGCCTGAACTCTGGGCCTGGGCACTGTCCTTCAGCTCTTCAGCTCAAGGCTACACAAGGCTAGTGCTCTACCACTTGAGGCATAGCGCCATTTTCTGCTTATGTGGTGCTGAAAAATGGAACCCAGGGCCTCATGCATGCAAGGCAAGCACTCTACCACTGAGCCACCTTCCCAGCCCTTTTTTTTTTTTTTTAAATCAATTCGCTTCTTTTTCCACACTCACTAGAGACTATTATTTTGTTAATCACACGAATTCCAGATTCATCCAAACTGATTTTATGTTTTGGATTTTTTTTGGTGGTCGTGGGGCGTGGGGTGGTCTGGGGCTTGGGCACTATCCCTCAGCTCTTCAGCTCAAGGCTAGCACTCTACCATTTGAGCCACAGCACCACGTCCATTTTTCTGGTGGTTTAGAGGAGATAAGAGTCTCACGGTCTTTCCTGCCCAGGCTGGCTTTGAACAGTAATCCTCAGATCTCAGCTGCCTGAGTAGCTAGGATTATAGGCTTGAGCCACCAATGGATGGCTCTGATTTTATGTTTTATTCAAGAAATTTTATTGCAAAAATTTAACATTTGAATTAAGTATTTTTCTCTCATGGGTTGTTCATTTTGCATCTTTCAGAAACAAACAAATCAATCTTCCTCAGCTATCTTCTCAAAGTTTGGCTTTACGTATTTAGGTTTTTACTGCACATGTGGCGATCTGAAATCTGTTTATGGTTTCTGTTACCAAGCTATGACTCTGAGCTCGCTGGGGTGCACCTCCTAATGGTACCCCCTTAAGGAACAATGAGAAGTACTGTCTAGGTTCCAAGTATGACCACTTTGCTGAGATATATCAAGCCATATATTAATGATTCCTACGTATTTCTTTTTTTTGTTGTTGTTGGTCATGGGGACTGAAATCTGGGCCTGGGCACTATCTCTCAGCTCTTCAGCTCAAGGCGAGCACTCTACCACTTGAGCCACAGCACCACTTCTGGCTTTTTCTGCTTATGTTGTGCTGAGGAATTGAATTCAAAGCCTCATGCATGCAAGGCAAGCACTCTACCACTGAGCCACCTTCCCAGCCCCCCTACATATTTCTGTCTGTATCTTTCAGTGGTATTCTGAAGTCTTCATCATGAGAACTGTTAAAATAGACACTTGGAGGCTGGGAAGGTGGCTCAGTGGTAGAGCACTTGCCTTGCATGCTCAAGGCCCTGGGTTCGATTCCTCAGCACCACATAAGCAAAAAGAAAAAAGCCTCAGTGGCGCTGTGGCTCAAGTGGTAGAGTGCTAGCCTTGAGCTGAAGAGCTGAGGGACAGCATTCAGGCCCCAAGATCGGACCCCCCCTCCCCCCCAAAAAAATCACTCCCAAACAGAATATTTACATTATTAATTTTGTCAGATAGAATAAATGGAAAAATTTTCTTCCACAGATAACAAATTTATCTTATACTTTGTAAGATGAAAAATAAACCAATTATGGGTACATATCTGTAATTCCTAGCACTCAGGAGACAGAGGCAGCCTTAGGATCACAAGTTCAAGGGCAGCCTGGACTACATTTTGAGTTGCCAGCCACCTTTAGTTTTATAACAAGATTGCTTTAAAAAGACGGGGGGTTAGAAGTATGGCATAGTTAGTAGTGCACTAAGCAATAAGTGAAAGTGTCAGGTACTGAGTTCGAGTCCCAGTCTGGGACCTAAAAAAAAGAGAAAGAAACAAAACCAAAATTTTCTTTAAGTTAAAAAGATACATTTTTTAATATATAAATTTAGAGAATTTATTTTGAAGTAATAAAAACTCCAGAATTTGATTCAAGTCTACATATTTCTTCTTCTTCTTCTTCTTCTTTTTTGTTTTCTTGAGACAGGATGTCCTGATGTTGCTCAGAATAGCCTTGAACTCACAATCCTATGCCTCAACCTCCTGAGCAGGTAGAATTACAGGCATCTAGCTGTTTTTATGAAAAAGAGAGCATTATGGAACATTATGGGAGATGATATCTTCCATAATTATTCACTCTGATTGTCTTAAAGGGAAAGGGCATGAACTAGTTAGGGCTAGAAACAGCATTATTGTTTTCTGTGTATATCTTTATATTGTTCAAGTAGGTCATTCTTTTGTAATTTAAAATAATCTAGTAAAAATTTTTTAAAGTTTCTTAAGTTGTTGACATATAATAAGACCTCTTCCTCTGAATATTTGTCTTTGTCATTAATGCCAGTTACCCTTCTACAAACATAAACAAATCTTTACTGCCTGTAGTATAAATCCCCAAACTGGGAAAGAGCACTGAAGTATGATTAGAGGCTATCATGGATACCAAAATGAAAGTAAGGGTAATAAGAGAAGTCAGTTTCTTTTCCAGATAACTATGGTATACTAGAAGGTAAAATGACAATAGAGTGAGTTAAATAATTCTGTGTTTGCATTCTAGCATTGCCATTTACCCTGAGCAAGGTATTTATCCTTTTTCTAAGAGTCACAGTTCTGATTCAATAAACAGCTAATAATACTGACCTTTACATATGCTATGACCATATATATCTGCCCATACAGCAAGGTAGTAGACACTGAACAGATGGATTGTTATTATGACAATCTTAAAGACAGCATTTCAAGACCTTAAAGACAGCATTTCAAGACCTTCGTCATCTGTACCTAGTTATTGATCACCAATATAGTTTCAATTTATTTATGGCTTGCTATAGGGCCAAATAGCTAGGAATGCAACACAGTCAATTAATTCTGTTACATGTATGAATCAATTTTATTTTGATGATTAAAAGCTGAAAGTTAAAATATTAGCAAATATCTTAATTTATTATATGGTCACCTATTTTGGTGTTATAACTGTTCTAAGGTTATAAACTTAAGTTTTTTGGAGAAATGGTACTAGAATTTGAATTTATGGCCTTGTGCTTATAGGCACTCTACCACTTGAACCACAAACACAGCCCTTTTTGCTTTGGATTTTTTCAAATAGGATTACTTTTGCCTGGGATAGCATGGGTTGTGATTCTCTTATTTATGCTTCCTGTGTAGCTGAGATGACAGACATGCAACAATATAGCCAGCTTTTTTTATTGGTTGAGATGGGGGTGGTTGTGCAAGACTTTTGAGGATTTTTTTTTTGCTTAAGCTGGCCTTGAAACAGTGAACTTCCAAATCAGCTCTCGAGTAGCTAGGATTACAGGGTTGAATCACTGCTTCAGCTTAAATGTTAAATTTTGAACCCCAGATTGTAGGAGTCCAAAGCCAGTGAATAACCCTTGCCACTTTAGACACCAACCTACTTGTAATACATTCTTTACCACTATACTTTCTCAGCCAACTCACACTGTTTCAATACAACTGTCACATCTCACAATCAGTGATATTTATTACGTGTAATTTATTAATTATTTTGTGTAGTCCATCAAATTAGACAGCAACATCCTGCTACATCACATCTAAATGATTCCCCTCCCCACTTGGAATTGCTTTTTCCCTCCCTACCCAAAATGACTTTAATAGAGCTTTTTATAAAACAGAACATTTTCCTTTTCCAAGCCCCAATAGACTAAACTACCTTTCAACAAAAGTGCTTAAAAATAGTGGAAGAGCCTGTAATTCTAGCTACTCAGGACACTGAGATCTGAGGATTGTGGTTTGAAGTCAGCCAGAGCAGGAAAGCCTATGAGATTCTTATCTCCAGCTAGCTGCATATTCATATGCAGCACGCTTGCACACACGCGCGCACGCACCCACCCACACACACACACAAACAGAGCCTGGAGCTATGGCTCAAATGATCAGAGTGCTAGTCTTGAGCAAAAAAAAGCTCAAATACAGAACCTACGCCCTGAGTTCAAGCGCCAGGACCAGGACCAGGAAAAATATGCAAAAAATATATATACTGGTAGAACACCAGAAGTCTGCATTTTCAAATCACTTTTGAAAGAAGCAAGGCATGATGACAATGAATCATAATAAAACCCCAAATATTAAAGGACACACATCTCTGGCACAGGTACCTTGGAAACAGCGACAGGAACACATGTAGCATGTGGCAGTATTATGACTGCAGAATATATATATATATAGGAAAAGAATGAATATTAAGCAGAAGCTGTTTGATCTCTGATTCTGTTCTGACTTAGTTTTCACAGGCTGGGAGAGGGAATTTAATAGCTGTGGACAATGTAAAGAGAGAAATCTACCAGTTTTAAGAGATGGCATCTGTCTTGAACCATCTTGACCTTAAGACTACTGTCCTTTTATTTTCATAGAGGCTAGAACCAACAGGTTGTTTAATTTCTAACTTAAGTAAATATGGAAGTGTGTGCTTTATTTCTGTAAGATGATGCTTCAGGCTATAATTTCTCATTACTAATGTAAGCCTTACCCAATCTCCCTCATCTTGATTGGGATCAGCTCCTCCCCTCCAGATCTGAGTATACATTTTAATAAAGCAAGCTTCCTTTTAATCAACAAGGATATTGCATTAGTACATGTTAAAATATATTCTCCCCTTTACATTGCCCCCAAAAACACTCCTGGGAAGAATGTGTGGTGAGGGGAGAATATACCTCTTGAAGATTTCTGGTTTTACTCCTTCCTCTCTTCTTACCGTTACTAAACATCGACACATGTTTGCGTAAGCCACGGAGAAACTGGGTTCATCAATAGCCTTCTCAAAGACCAGGTCAATGACTCCTTTCAGCCGCTCCTCAGTGTCCACAGTAAGTCCTGATACTTGCTTCATCAGTTGATTGAACATTTGTGGTGTCAATTTATTTAAGATACTTCGAACTTTTCTAAAAAGTTCCTAGAAGGGTCACAATAAACAAACAATTTATAAGTTTGACTACACAAAATATTTATAAGGATTTGAAATCAGAAAGGCAAATCCATCAATTCAAACAACTAACTTAAAAAGTACCACCTTCTTTTTAACTATTAATGACAATTCTAAAACCTAAGTACTACAAATACCTTCAAGTATAGGAATGTCATCTAGAATACTTTCTTTCATGGTCCTTCATTTGATAGCTCCATCTCATTTGTTACTATTTAGGGTAAGAAAAAAGATTTTTGGCAAAATAATTTGTCATAAACCATTATAGAAAACAACTTTAGCTAGGCAAGGTGACTAATGCTTGTAATCCTAGTTACTGGGAGGCAGAAATCAGAAGGATTAAGGTTCAAGTCAGTCAAGGCATTTAAAAAAAAAGTTAGCAAAACTTTATGCATGCACTGTGGCATGCATCTGTCAACCTAGCTATGCAGGAAACATACATAGGAGGATGGCAACCTAAGTTTGCTCAAGTATACCCAAATGAAAGCAAAAGGTTTAAGGTTGTAGCTCAACTTGTAGAGCCCCTGGAATTGAACAACAACAAAAATATTTCAAATATGCAAATATAGGAATTGGTTTAAATTTCAGCTCATATAAACTATGGTAGGAAACACTAGACAAAGAAAGGAGTTATAGAACTTGCCCTCATGTTAGGAATAGAAGGGACCAGCCTAAGCTAGAAAAGATATCACAACTTAGCAGTAAAATACTTAATATTTTGCCTTAAGATTAATAACGAAGTAAAATGTCTACTCTTGCCATTTCAACTCAGTATCATATAGAGGTCCAAATCAGTGCAATAAGGTAAAAAGAAATAAACAATAGGGACATAAATTGAAAAAGATGGAAACTTTATTTACAGATAATGCAATTATTTATATAGAAAAATCAGTCAACAAAAGGAACTACTGTAGGCTATGTCAAAATGTAAATGTTAATTGAATTTTATAATAGCAATAAATAATTAAAAATATTTTTTAAAGTATCATTTACTGTATCATCAAAACACAAGAAATATTTAGTTTAAAATCTAATAAAATAGCTACAGGGGCTATACGATGAACACTATAGATCACTGGTAAAAAAAACCTAAAAAGAACTGAATAAATGGAGATATATATCATCTTTGTTAGTTTTCCTCAACATGCTCTATACATTTAATATCCATGTAAGCCTAGTCGGGTACTTGTGTTTAGTTCTTGGAAGAAATAAATACATTCAAGAATTTATATGAATAGACAAAATAGTTACAAGAGTCTAAGTGATTCTGAAGAAAAATGAAATTGAGAAACACATACAAAAAAAGAAGTTGGGGAATGTTATACAGTCACTATTTTAAAAATGTGGTATTGGGGCTGGGAAGGTGGCTCAGTGGTAGAGCGCTTGCCTTGCATGCATGAGGCCCTGGGTTCGATTCTTTAGCACCACATAAGCAAAAAGAAAAAAGCCGGAAGTGGTGCTGTGGCTCAAGTGGTAGAGCATTAGCCTTGAGCTAAAGAGCTGAGGGACAGCGCCCAGGCCCAGAGTTCAGGCCCCACAATCAGACATAAATAAATAAATAAATAAATAAGGTATTGTTTGGTAGACAGACATATAACAAACACAGTCTTTTCAACAAACTGTGGGGAAACAAGTGGATATTCAAGAAAGAAAGGAGGGAGGGAAGGGAGGGAAAGAAGAAAGGAAGCAAGGAAGGAGGGAAGGAAGGAAGGAAGAAAGAAAGAAAGAAGGAGCACTGGTGGCTCATGCCTGTAACCCTAGCTACTCGGGAGGCTGAGATCTGAGGATTATGGTTCAAAGCCAGCCTGGGCAGGAAAGTCCATGAAACTCTAATCTTCAATAAACCACTAGAAAACCAGAAGTGGCGCTGTGGCTCAAGTGGTAGAGCGCTCGCCCTGAGCTGAAGAGCGCAGGCCCAGCCAGAGTTCAAGCCCCATGACCAACCAAAAAAAAAAAAAAAAAGAAAAGAAAGGAGAGCTGGGGGCTCAGCGGTAGACTGCTTGCTTGGGAATGCATAAAGACCCTGGGTTCAATTCCTTAGCCCCACAAAAGCAGAAAAAGAAGTGTTGCTGTGGCTCAAATGGCAGAGCACTAGCGCACTAGCCTTGAGGCTTGAGGTGAGGGACAGCGCCCAGGCCCAGAGTTCAGGCCCCACGACCAACCAAAAAAAAAAAAAAAAGATCCTTGATGCTTTTCTAACAACTATGGATCACCAAACTTGACATAAAACTGAAACATATAGCATTCAAGAGGCAGAAGCAAGAGGATGGCCAGTTTGAAGCTAGACAGTAAGAACCTATCTCACAAAACAAAAGAAAAAAAGCTTCTTTAAAAAAAAATTTGGGGGGTAGGATTGAATTTGGGGTATGGGTACTGTCCCTGAGCTTCTTTTCTTTTGCTCAAGGCATTCTACCACTTGAAATACAGATCCACTGCCGGCTTTTTTAGTAATTTATTAGCAATAAGAGCCTCACAGACTTTCCTGTCTGGGCTAGTTTTGAACTGTAATCCTTAAATCTCAACATCCTGAGCAACTAGGGTTACAGGCACGAGCCAACAGAGCCTGGCTGAAAGTTTTTTTTGTTTGTTTGTTTTTTTTTTGGTCAGTCATCGGCCTGAAGTCTGGGCCTGGGCACTGTCCCTCAGCTCAAGGCAAACACTCTACTGCTTGAGCCACAGTGCCACTTCTGGCTTTTTCTGCTTATGTGGTGCTGAGAAATCGAACCCAGGGCCTCATGCATGCAAGGCAAGCACTCTACCACTAAGCCACCTTCCACCTTCCCAGCCCTGAAAAAATTTTTTATTCTTGAGGTTATGAGACAACTTCTTAGAAATGACAGCTAGGAGTTGGGGGGTAGGTGGTAGGGAGGGATGTAGCTGAGGAGTTGGGAGGGAAGGGATGATAAGGGAAAAACAAAGGAGGAGGCAACATTGCTGGATAAGAAATGTACTCATTACCTTGTTCATGTAACTGTAACCCCTTTGTACAGTATCTTCACAATAAAAAACTTAATTTGAAAAAAAAAAAAAAAAAAGAAATGACAGCTAGGGTTACAGGCATGAGCCACAAGCTCCTGGCTGAAAAAAAGCTTTTTATTCTTGGTTTATGAGACAACTTCTTAGAAATGACAGCAAAAGTACAACCCATAAAGAATTGATAAACTAAATATAACCAAAATTAAATGCTTCCACTCTGCCAAAGATACTCATAAAAAAAAAAAGACAAAGCATAGGATGAAAGGGCACTTTTTCCATATAGACATTTCATGAAGAATTTGTATCTAGAATATGTAAAGACACTAAAACAGAATCAAGTATTCACAAGTATTGAAAATAAGCACACAGAAGATGTTTAAAATCATTAGTTACTTAGGAACTGCAAATTAAAAACAAGATCAACAGGATGGCTGAGATTAAACAGCACAAAAGAGCAAATGGTGGGGAACATGAGAGAGCGACTGAATACACATATACTGCCACAATGCAAAGCACTTTGTAAAGTACTTTACTAGAAAATGTTTACCTAAGGATGCTCCAAATCCATGGCTAGAAATTTACCCAGAAAAACAAATCCTGTATCTGAAAGATTATGGCAATTTTATTGATAACTGACAAAACTTGTAAACTATCTGAAGAATGGATGAACAAATTAATACAGGGCAATAAAAAAAAAAAAACAACAAAAAACCACCAAAACCATTTAGTAAGGCACAGTCATTAATGTAATGATATGATAATGTAATGATAATCCCAGTATTCAGGTGAGGAAGGTAGGAGAATATTCAGTTTTCAGGCCAGCTTTTAATACATAGCATGACCCTGTCTCAAAACAACAGTCAAATGAGAATCTTTATTTATTTATTTTTGGTTGGTCCTGGGGCCTGAACTGAGAGACTGGGCACTGTCCCTCAGCTCTTCAGCTCAAGGCAAGTGTTCTACCACTTGAGCCACAGGGCCACTTCCGGCTTTTTCTGCTTATGTGATACTGAGGAATCAAAACCAGGGTCTCATGCATGCATGGTTATAATGACTGAATTTATACTATTTTATGGAAAGGCAATACTGTAGAAAGAGAACTGACTGGTGCTTATAGACAGTGGGAGGAAGGGAGGCATAAGAGCAACATGGGACAAGGAAATTCTTAGGAGAGGATAGATTTAATGCATGATGTGCCTGCTGTGGTAGTCACGTGACAGTGTATCTTTCAATTTTACTATAAAAGTAAAATTTTACCATAAAGGTATTGTATATCAATAAATTCAAGTTGCAAATATCTAAGATACCATAATATGAATGCAAAAATAAGCCTTATAAAAGTTCAAATTTGAGGCTGGGAAGGTGGCTCAGTGGTAGAGCGCTTGCCTTGCATGCCTGAGGCCCTGGGTTCGATTCCTCAGCACCACATAAGAAAAAAGCCAGAAGTGGCGCCATGGCTCAAGTGGTAGAGCGCTAGCCTTGAGCTGAAGAGCTGAGGGACAGCGCCCAGGCCCAGAGTTCAGGCCCCACAACTGGACCCCAAAAAATAAAATAAAAAAATAAATAAAAATAACAGAAACTGTAAAAGATACCTTTATAAAAAAAATTAATAAATAAAAGTTCAAATTTCTTCAAAAAAAAAAAAAAAAAATTTTTTTTTTTGGTCCGGTCGTAGGGCCTGAAAGCTGGGCCTGGGCGCTGTCCCTCAGCTCTTCAGCTCAAGGCTAGCGCTCTACCACTTGAGCCATAGCGCCACTTCTGACTTTTTTCTTTTTGATTATGTGGTGCTGAGGAATAGAACCCAGGGCCTCAGGCATGCAAGGCAAGCGCTCTACCACTGAGCCACCTTCCCAGCCTTCTTCAAAAATTTTGATTGTAATATAAAGGTCTTTTTTTTTCTTCCCAGTACTGGGGATTGAATTCAGAGACTTGCACTTGTTAGGCAGGTACTCTACCACTTTGAACCATGCCTTCATCCATCAAAGACATCTACAAAATGTATAATTATGTTAACAGTGCCCCCTGGGCAGTAGATAATTAACTGAAATTTAAAAGATTACAATGTTAAATTTTTCTTCAGTGAGATAATATTGCATTTGTAAAGAGAAAAAAACACTGAAAGCACATAAGGGTAAGAGGGAGATTTTCTATTTCATTTAACTGAATATACCAAGAGATAATATCTTTCAGGCTTAAAACATTAAATTCTCCTTACATCAGTGAAAAAAAAATTTCAAGTAAATGTTAAACTATTCATTACATTACAAAAAAAATCTTTATTTAATTAGCTGTATTTTCAGAAGATAATGTAAGCCAAGAAAAACAGCATAAAGTAATAAATATTGAAAATCATTCAGCTGAGTATCTACTTGACATTCATTAAATTCTGTATTAGGTACAAATATAGCATAAAGTACAGTAAATGCCTTCCACAATCAAATCTAGCTGAATAAGGCAAGCACTAGCAGTTGATCAGAGACCAGAAAACTAAAAGCAGTTTAGGTAGGAGAGGTCATAGGCTCTGTGTCAGAGAACACCATTATATGGAAATGGTAATTGTACAAATTATGAAGAACAGAAAAAGATGGCTAACTGAAAAAAGAGAAAAAGATTTTAGGAAGGAATTATTATTGAGAACCTTCTGTACTAGATATAGAACCACCTGGAAATATGAAACTGATAGCCTAGAGTTTTAGTTTGAAAGAAAATGACATCTTGAATATTATACTAGAAGTCTCAGATGTAAAGAAAAGGTAAAATCGGGCTGGGAAGTTGGCTCAGTGGTAGAGCGCTTGCCTTGCATGCCTGAGGCCCTGGGTTCAATTCCTCAGCAGCACATAAGCAAAAAGAAAAAAGCTGGAAGTGGTGCTGTGGCTCAAGCAGTGGAGCGCTAGCCTTGAGCTGAAGAACTGAGGGACAGCGCCCAGGCCCAGAGATCAGGCCCCACGACCAGACCCCCCCCCCAAAAAAAAAAAAAAGAAAAGGTAAAAATCAGTGTATTGTATCACTGAGGAGAAAAAAGTAAGGAAGCCCACAGTGAAAGAAACACAGTGATCACATAGACCACAGAAAAGTAGTTGGGGAGTCTAGATTTTGTGATTAAATGTCTCCTACATGTCACCCCTAATCTGTTTCAGTACAGTGGTAGAAATGAAAGACTGAGCTTCCTAGTAGTGCGGGTAAAGAAAGAAAATAGCAAGAGCAACAGGCAATGCACTACAATTCTATGCAGAGGGGAATAAAAACAGCAAAAGAGAAGGAATAAAACAGTTGTTGTTTTCAGAAGAAACAGAAGTTTTAAAAATGAGTGTACACAGGTGTGAAAAGAACTTTGTTAATTCTCCATGGAATTGGCTATTAAATATCCACTAAAGAAAACTTTGTTAATTAATTAATGCTAATTCGTGTCATAAAAATTCTAAGTTCTTGAGATAAGAAACTATACTAATAGAGAAAGTCTGCTATGGAGTGAAGAGAGGCTTATTACAAGTTTTAACAACTACACTATATTCAGTAACCCTGACCCTTGGCTGGAGATGTGACTCAAGTGGTAAAGTCCCTACCTAACAGTAACCTTGGCACTGTAGGTAACCAGTCTCTTAAAGCCTTCTTTTCCTCATTCAAAAGAATATTGATTCCCTCTCTAATGAAGTAAGACAATACACATGTCTTATATAAGAAAACAAAACATCTTCATCTGCAATGATAAATATCCAGAAGGAACTTTAGACTGTCTTTATAAGACATGTAGGTACTTATATTATTTATAAAACATCTTTCTGGAAAATCATAAAAAGGTAGAGATATTTTAGGGACTTGAACTCAGTGAAAATAGAGGATCTAGTAAGGACTGGTGGCAAATGTCTAGAGCAACTTGTAGAGAAATAAAAATGGAAATTTGATCATGGCCAAATAAGATTTGATAGCACAGCTTTTTGATAGCACAGGTCATCTCCATCTTTACTTAGTATGAGCAAGCTTGTTGCAAAGTATCCATGTAACTATTTATCCTGTATGAAGTCATCTTGTGTTGGGTGCTGAGTCAAAGAGATGTGGAAGAAGCAGCACCACAAATACATAAATACTGAGCACTTAACTGGGCTCCAAGGATATGGGAGATAACTTTATATTACGTCCTGGGCTCATCACACTATCTGCATCTTCATTCTGTACTTGAGATTAAAACTTTGCATAATAGGGCCAGCACTCATCAGCTGACTTTCAACTACCACATTAAAAGATTGATGGGGGCTAAGAAGGTGGCTCAGTGGTAGAGTGCTTGCCTTGCATGCATGAGACCCTGGTTTTGATTCCTCAGCACCACATAAGCAGAAAAAGTCAGAAGTAGCGCTGTGCTAGCCTTGAGCTGAAGAGCTGGGGACAGTGCCCAGGCCCAGAGTTCAGGCCCTACAACTGGCAAAAAAAAAAAAAAAAAAAAAAGATTGATGGTAAGAGAAAAAGATATAATGAATCAGACACTGCTGAGCTAGAATGTGACCTGTAATGTCTGCCTCTAAGTATAGCTGTGAACATTAAGACAACACTACAGTCTCAAGGCTTAGAAACAAAAACAAAGAAAGAGGACAGTAGAGGGAAACTCATACACATGCACAATGAAATATGAATAAAGGCTTTATATAATTTCATATAAAAATTAATTCTGTGTAGTTAAGAGGAATTTATTTAATTTACCATAAGGCAGGATATACATAGAGTACAGAGTTTTGAGAGCAGGATAAACACGGAAAAATGAAAATATAAACAAAAGGCAATCAACAGAAGCTCACCCCTGTAATCCTAGCTACACAGAATAGTCAAATATGGAAGATCACAGCTTGAAGCCAGACTAGGCAGAAAAGTTCCCTAGACTCTATCTCCAAAATAACCAGCAAAAAGGAGAGCTGGTGGTACGGTTCAAATGGTAGAGTGAAAAAAAATGGTAGGGCCTGGGAAAGTGGCTCAGTGGTAGAGTGCTTGCCTTGCATGCATGAGGCCCTGGGTTCAATTCCTGAGGACCACATAAGCAGAAAAAGCCAGAAGTGGGGCTGACGCTCAAGTGGTAGAGTGCTAGCCTTGAGCTGAAGAGCTGAGGGACAGTGCCCAGGCACAGAGTTCAGGCCCCACAACCGACCAAAAAATAAAATAAAATAAATTTAAAAAATGGGAGTGCTAGGCCAAGCAAGCAGGAGGCCTTGAGTTCAACTCCAGTTCCGCCAGGAAAAGAAAAGAAAAGCCTAATTGGTTTTAAAACTTACCTGGGTTTTAATGTTTTCTGGATCCTCAGCTTGGCTATCTCGCTTTTGGCTGGGCTTCCAGGCATTTTCTGCCTTTTTTAAGTGCACATCTTCTTTTACAGAAACGGTGATGATCTTTCTGGGCTCCCTTCTCTGGCCAGGTTGAGACCTCCGAGGTCCAACATTCAACAACTAAGAAAGAATATGACATCTATTAGAGTACTTTCAATTTACTGTGGTCTCTTTGTATTGTTCACACCAAACACTTATAGATGCAAAGACTGGGTATTAGGTAACTCAAATTATACATGATCTTTATTTATTTATTTATTTTGGGTTCGGTCATGGGGCCTGAACTCTGGGCCTGGGTGCTGTCCCTCAACTCTTCAGCTCAAGGCTAGTGCTCTATCACTTGAGCCACCTTCCCAGCCCTGATCTTTATTTTTTATATAATCTTTTTGGACGTATTGACAGAATAAAATCAACATTCGAATATCAACAACGTTCTTTACCAATTTTTGACCCTGAAGTCCTAAATGGAACAAAGTAATTAAAAATGATTAACACTTATTCCCCAAAACAAACATTGCTTTGGATGGATCATTACCATAAATACAAAAATTAATAAGTAAGTAGTAGTCATTGCAAATCTGCTTCAGAAACTCAATTTTTATACTTTCAGGTCAAATGTGAATACAATCTCATCACAAAAATCTCATCATCCAGCCAGGCACTAGTTCTTAAGCATGTAATCCTAGCTACTCCGGAAGCTGGGAAGCTGAGATCCCACAATCACGGTTAAAAGCCAGCACAGGCAAGAAAAGTCTGTGAGACTCTTATCTCCAATTAACCAGAAAACCAGAAGTGCCTCTGTGGCTCAAGTGGTAGAGTGCTTGTCTTGAGCTGAAGAGCTGAGGGACAGAGCCCAGGCCCAGAGTTCAAACCACACAATTATGGGGGCCGCGGTGGACAGAATCATATCATCCTTATTGAGGATCATACTACCTCTAAATTAGACTTTTCTTTTATCCCCAATGAGTCAGCTAAATTATTCCCCCCAAAATTTATCTATTTGCCAGTCCCCAGTTTTTGCTAGATTCTGACTATACTCATGCTGTTAATAGCAATACATTTCAGTATAACACAATGATCACCAAAAGAAGCACAATTACAATCAAGATAACAAAGTTAAGTAAAAAGTGGCACAATAAACTTTAAAAATATATGTATACTGCTGGACAAACACAAGATAAACACTGTTTGTAAATATTTATCAAGATATTTGAGTTCTCAACAGATGTCTATGCTTTTAGCTATTAATATTCATTAGTTGTACATCTGTGTTTATAATGCATCTTGATCATAAACATCCCTTCCTTTATTCCTTTCCTTTCCCCTCCCTACTAAGCTTTTAAACCCTTAATATGCTCTTTAATCAATCTCTAATGTTGTGACATTTAAAATCTGGGAACAGAATTACTATCTAAAATATCAATGCCTGTAAACACTGTATGGTGCAGAAGAGGATAGAGGTAGATTAGGAGACAGAGGAACTAAATTTTTCAGAGAGAATCTGCTACTTAAGAACTATGGGGAACAAAGCTTCTTAATTGGCAGTGTTTATCTAGCAACTCCAAGGCTCTCAATTTGATTTGGTAATTGGTACTGTATAACACACACACAAACACACACACACACATGGGTAGGGTGTCACTCCATCGTACACATGATATCATCAATGACAGTCAAATCCAGAGCACATGGCTCTGGGTTTATTTTCCAGAACACACAAAAAACTGAGTATGACTAATAAAGCAAAACTTTTAAAGTAAAACTAGTTTAAATTTTAACATACTTTCAATTTCGTAAATGTAGGAAATAAATTATATTCATCTTTTAAAAACACATTATTTTTATTTCATTGAGACTACAATTGCACTGTTTCTCTGCTCACAACCAATATTCATTCATTCCAGCATTTTTATTTTTTTGAGTTGGAAGCAATACTGGATTTGAACTCAGGGCAATGAGATTGCTTGGCAGGTGGACTATCACTATAGCCACATCACCAGCCCTAAAAAAAAAAAAAATATATATATATATATATATATTTTTTTTTTTTTTTTTTTTTTTGGGGGGGGTCCGGTCATGAGCCTAAACTCTGGGCCTGGGTGCTGTCCCTCAGCTCTTCAGCTCAAGGCTAGTGCTCTACCACTTGAGCCACAGCACCACTTCCGGCTTCTTTCTTTCTGCTTATGTGGTGCTGAAGAATCGAACCCAGGACCTCTGGCATGCAAGGCAAGTGCTCTACCACTGAGCCACCTTCCCAGCCCCTAAAAAAATATTTTTAACAAGATAATTTCAGGATAGTTTAAAATAGGAGTGCTAGTTATTAAAGCCAACTACAGAGCATACCAAGTAGCGCATGCTGGGATGTTAAGAAATTATAAGTTGACATGGACAACTGGAAAAAGGATTTAAGGTACAGAAACAGAGACTATGAAGATGGGGCTGTGGTTTTTTTATTCAAAATGTTTTTATTTGCCAGTCTTGAGGCTTGAACTCTGGGTCTGT
Organism: Dipodomys spectabilis; assembly: GCF_019054845.1. NCBI lineage: Eukaryota > Metazoa > Chordata > Mammalia > Rodentia > Heteromyidae > Dipodomys > Dipodomys spectabilis. The sequence goes on from NW_024870795.1 coordinate 1,685,348, forward strand.
GTACTGCCCCTGAGCTTCTTTTACTCAAGGCTAACACTGCCACTTGAGCCACAGCTCACTTCCACCTTTTTTAGTGTAGTTTATTGGAGATAAAGAGACCCAGGGGCTTTCAGCCTCCAGAGTAGCTAAGATTACAGCCGTGAGCCACGGGTGCCTGGCTGCAATGGTACATTTTTTAAGCTTTTTTTTTTTTGTCCGGTTGTGGGGCCTGAACTCTGGGCCTGGGCACTGTCCCTCAGCTCTTCAGCTCAAGGCTAGCGTTCTACCACTATGAGCCACAGCACCACTTCTGGCTTTTTTCTTTTTGCTTATGTGGTGCTGAGGAATCGAACCCAGGGTCTCATGCATGCAAGGCAAGCGCTCTACCACTGAGCCACCTTCCCAGCCCTTTTTAAGCTTTTTTTATGCTAGACATTTATGCCCAATGACATGCCAATATGTATAATCAAAATACCAACTTAGAAAGCTTGCTAAGTGAGAGGCAGGTAGCATAACTATTTATTTCAAGACATGAGGTATCAACATTATGATGAACCTTAATGATCAAAATACCATGCAAGCACATATCAAACCTTAAGGAAAGCAAACAAAATAAAGTTGATGGTTATTTTTTGCTTTGGCTAGTTATCAGGGCTTCATGCTTATTCAGCTTGTTTGATCAACACTGAAACTCTACTTCTAGTCCAGCTTTTGGCTAGTTAATTAGAAATGAGGTCTTGCAGACTTTTCTGCCTGGGGTGGCTTTAAACTATGATTCTCCAGGTCTCAGCCTCCTGAGTAGTTATGTTTACAGGTGTAAGCCACTGATGACTGGTCTGAAAGCTAATCTTTTGAGAGAAACTATAAATTGTAGACATAATCTTATATCGAGATAATATCTAAGAATAACAACTCATTAATCTGTTGTGCATAGGCATATAGATAAGTGTGTAAATAGTAAATTTTAAAATTTAAAATAGTAAATTTTAAAATAATCTTCAAATTTAATATTCTTTTTTGTCATGGGGCCTGAACTCTGGGCCTGGGCGTTGTCCTTCAGCTCTTCAGCTCAAGGCTAGCACTCTACCACTTGAGCCACAGCACCACTTCCAGTTTTCTGGTGGTTTATTGGAAGTAAGAGTCTCACAGACTTTCCTGCCCCAGCTGGCTTTGAATCGTGATCCTCAGATCTCAGCCTCCTGAGTAGTTAGAATTACAGGCGTGAGCCACCGGCACCTAGCTTCAATTTTAATATTCTAAGAGATATTTTATTATAAACTTATTATTTCTTTTTCCTATAATTATTAGAAAGCCAATGAATAACAAGTTGTAAATAAAAAGTGATAATACACACTAGAGAAAAGATAAATGTTAAATTTCAACTTTTGCATGTCACAGACACAGAGGTCTTTTTTTTTTTTTTTTTTGGGGGGGGGGGTCTGGTCGTGGGGCCTGAACTCTAGGCCTGGGCGCTGTCCCTCAGCTCTTCAGCTCAAGGCTAGCACTCTACCACTTGAGCCACAGCGCCACTTCCGTCTTTTTTCTTTTTGCTTATGTGGTGCTGAGGAATCGAACCCAGGGCCTCAGGCATGCAAGGCAAGCGCTCTACCACTGAGCCACCTTCCCAGCCCCACACAGAGGTCTTTAAGATAATGACATTTCTATTCTGTAGTTTTGTAATGGAGGTATCCAACTGCTTTCAGTGTTTAACTGAAGGTAAGATTCAAATATCTACAATGTGACATTGGTTCAGATATTTGTTCTTAAAGTAAGTTTAAAGAGTTAATATTCCAGAAATAAAAAGATATTGGGGAAATAAAAATAATCATGTTAAATAACTCTTTTATTGTTTGTTTCTTGGTGCTGGGCTTGCACTCAGGACAGGGTATTATTACTGAGATTTTTTGCTCCAGGCTGGTGCTCTACCACTTAAGCCACAGTGCACTTCTTGATTTTTGGTCGTTAATTGTAAGTAAGAGTCTCACAGGCTTTCCTGCCCAGGCTGGCTTTGAATGGTAATCCTCAGATCTCAGCTTCTTCTTTTTTTTTTTTTTTTGGGTCCAGTCGTGGGGCCTGAACTCTGGGCCTGGGCGCTGTCCCTCAGCTCTTCAGCTCAAGGCTAGTGCTCTACCACTTGAGCCATAGCGCCACTTCTGGCTTTTTTCTTTCTGCTTATGTGGTGCTGGGGAATCGAACCCAGGGCTTCATGCATGCAAGGCAAGCGCTCTACCACTGAGCCACCTTCCCAGCCCAGATCTCAGCTTCTTGAGTAGGTAGGATTAAAGACATGGTCACAGACACCTACCTGGAAGACTTAACTGTTTTTTAAAAACAATGCTGGAGATTGAACTCAGGGCCTCAAACTTGCTAGACAGGAGATTCTATTACCAGAGTCACAATTCTAGCCACTTTTTGCATTTGTTATTTTCAATGTAGGGTCTCACTATATGCCTGGGTCAGCTTGGACTGCAATCTTCCTACTTGTGTTTCCTATAGTCTTTGGGGATGATAGGTATATATCTAACCATTGTGCTTCCCTAATGGCTGGGATAACAGGTCAGTGCCATTATGCCCAGCCATAGGTTGAAATGGAGTCTCACAAACTATTAGGCCTGGGTTGACCTTGAACCACAAACCCTTGGTCTCCAAAAAAGCTAGAATTATAGGAACAGGCCACTGCACTGATTCTAAATAATATTTTTAACAATTTTTTTGGCCAGTCCTGGGGCTTGAACTCAGGGCCTGGGCATTGTTCCTAAGCTTCTTTTGCTTAAGGCTAAGTATTCTTGAGCCACAGTGCTACTTCCAGCTTTTTCTTTATGTGGTACTGAGGAATTGAACCCCAGGCTTCATGCATGCTAGGCAAGCACTCTACCACTAAGCCATCTTCCCAGCCCTAAATTTTTTTTTAAAACAAATAAAAACAAAGACTTCTGTAGGTATGGTACTCAGCTACTATTTGGTAAATGAACTAGTGGGCAGGGACAAGAGGAGGAAACTGAGAGAAAGCAAAGGAAGAGGTAACATTGTCCGAAAAGAAATTTACTTATTATCTGACTTAGGAAATGGTAACCCCTCTGTACAACACCTTAGTAATAACAATAAAATTATATTAAAAAAAGTAAAGAATTCTTAAGAGGGTGATCTGGAAATATACATTAAATCCCAGGCTCCTCCAGATATTAGATTAAGAGAGCTTTATTCCACTTTGCCATAGGTATTCACACATTTGGCAACTTTTCCCATGCTTTCTGCAAATCTACAAAGCATGGAGTAGGCAGAGCCTGCTGAATCCTGCACAGTGCAGTGCCCCAGCATAACTCCACTGGTGATGCCACTTCCTCCGCTGAAGAGCCTGCCACTGCAGGTGTAGTGGCAATCTGCAAGCTACCAATATTCTTTTATGGATGTAAATTGTCTACATTTTAACTGCACAACCTACAGTGAGAAGAGCAAACCAAAAAAATTTATATAAGACCACAGACTATTGTTTTGATTAAAAAAAACAACAACACAAAGATTCAGCGCACCCCTAGAGGCAGGCCCTTCAGGGGTGGGTGCGACATCGCCAGTGGAGTGCAACTTGGGGCTTTGCTCTGTTCCAGAATTGGCAATCCATGCCTGCTCTGCACTTTGCAAATCTGTAGAAACAAAGACAAAGAGACCACTATTAGCTCCATGTCATCAGAGATCTGCAGTTACCAGGACAGGAATCCTATAAAGGTTGGCTCTATTTTTAAACCTATTTGCAGGTCATTTCAAGTGAAAATATATAAGTGAAAAAATACAAGATCAAACCAACGTATACTAGCTCTTTCAAGGGAAAATAAGAGAAATGTTTTTATTTGTTTTAATATTCCTATGGAAAGGAGTGTCTAAGAGTCTTCTACTTTTTCATTACAGAAATCCGTAAGCAAAAACGACTTTCTTGCTATTAGGACAGTGCTCTAAGCAATTCAGTTGTAGGGAATTTGCACTTACAGGCACACCTCTTCCACCAGGTGTCTGCCTTCCAAAATCTGCAAAGGCTGGAGTGAAGTCTGGTCCCCGAGGCAAAATCCGAGGATCCAAAGTTCGCATTGGCAATTTGGGTTGGTTGATCTGCATGAAGAAGCAAAAGAGCGTTTAAGATACACGTGTTCTACAGTATGCAGTGCCAGAAAATTAACCTAAACTTAAAACAAAGTTAATAGTTAATGTACAAGTAAGCATGGCTTCTAAGAAATTGTAATTCCAACCTGAGACATGGCAGCTTCTTCTGGGCTTGCCTCAAAATCTTTAGGACAACATGTGGTCAAGTTTTCAAGGTGAGGCAAAACACAACCAGCACCTACCAGATGCCTAAGAATGGTAAACGGCACCAGACAAGCTATTTTTGTATTGACCTGAAATAAGGCCAAATTTTGGATTTTTAAGAGAATATACACTAGGATAGCAGAACACTTATTTATAGGAATCATGCTATCATTCATTTGGGGTTTGATCCTGTCAGCTTAAGGTCAGTAAAGCACGTATACTAGTGGATAAAGTCTTAAAAGATTATGCTTCATACATATCTAACAAATCATCTAAAATTTTGCCTTGCCAGCCCTGTTTGTTACTATGAGATATGAAAAACAGCTAACATGATGACGGACTACAGCAAAGCTAAGTAGCTCAGTGAGAGTCAACAAATAACTGAAGCCATAAAAAACAAAAACAAAAAAAACAAAACAAAACAAAAACCCATAAGATAGCAAGACAGGAAAAAGTCTTGTATTATTTTTTGGTGCCAATTCTGGGTTTTATACTCTTGGTCAGGGCACTCCCTGAACTTTATTATTGCTCAAGGATAGTACTCTACCATATGAGGTACAGCTCCACTTCGGGTTTTATGGTAGTTAACTGAAGGCAAGAGTCTCACAGACTTTCTGCCTGGGCTGCCTTTGAACTGTGATCCTCAGATATCAGCCTCTTAAGTAGCTAGGATTACTGGCGTAAGCCACCAGTGTCTGACCTTCTCACTTCATGCTTATCAGGCATGTGATTTAACACTTGAGCTAACATCCAATATACAACATTGGATCTCCTTATCTCTGCTATTCAAATTACAGGCATTAGCTACAAACATGACTAGAAAAATATTTCCTAAGAGAATAATTTAATTCAATGGGTATTATACTTGCCCTCTGAGGCACTGAAGTAGCCTCAAAAGTAGTACCAGCAATCAGTCATCAACTATCCTCACAGACATATTTAAAAGAGAGGGCTTAGATATATTCACAGAAATACGAAAGCCTGCTGCTATGGGAATTTAACAAAAGTAAGATTAGCATAAGCAGCTGCTGCTTACAGCCACTAGATACAAGTGTCTCATTCTATGACAGTCAATAAGGAATATAGTTCATCTCCAAAAATACTGTTGGATGGGGACAAAAACTTCCTGAGCATGCTTCAGGCCTTGAGTCCAATACTCATCAATGCCCAAAACAAAACAACTTCAAACATAAATCACCAGTAGTGCAACACCTTTGATTTACATTTATATGTCTACTTACTATGTAAGCGGATGTATCTGACTTCCTTTTAATTAATAAACACTTGGATTAATTTTCTGTGTAGCCACATGTAGAGGGTTAGAGGTGTGGCTAAAGTAGTACTGTGTCAGCCAAGCAAGCAAAATAAATAAGTGAGTATAAGGCATTAAGTTCAAACTCTAGATTTAAAAAATTCTATGTATAAGCAGAAAGGATGTCTACCTACATTGCGTAAGATTGGGGACTTAGTCAGTGGAAATAACTGTTAGTAAAAATGTGTGATGAACCTTATTTGACTTATGACTTCCAGTTATTTAATCTGCCATATACTTGCTCAGGTTTCTGACCTGTCACCAATGCTACTATATTCAATGATGAAACTTTAGCTGAGTGAGGAAAGATTTCTATCAATTTGGCTATCTCCAAACAAACACAATTTTTATTAAGATTAAAGCAAACAACCAGTAAGTATAGTAATGTATGCAATGTATGGAAAAACTTATAAATTCAACATTGTTTTGGGAAAATCTGATGTTTGAATATTACATATTTTTATTTAAATGTCATCTAGTCTACTAGTTTCTAAGAATTCTTCATATTTCATATATTTGCACTGCAGCTTACCTTATCAAGAACCACATCACTGATGGGAGGCAGGCCTTCAGGTTTTTGTATACAGGCTGGCATAAACTGAAAGTCTAGTAGAAACTCTCTGTCATACTGCTTCTTGCCTTCATTATCAGTAGGCTTCCAGGATTCTAAAGGGAGGGATATAAGCAGACAGTTTTTCATACAAACCAGACTCCAAAGTCTGCTGTGTCTTGTAATGAATAAACACACCCGAAAAATCAGAAGCAACACTAATCTATACATGAACAATTTTTGGGAGGTAGGCAGGCACTCTACCATTTGAGTTAACTATCAAGTCCCTTTCTGAACTGTTATTTTCTGAGTTAGATTCTTCTTTAATGCCTGAGGTCCAATCCTTCCACTGTGTTGCACAGCACCACTGAGGATCAACAGTGCTAGGCACTTCGCACAGCCAGTATACTTTCACAACAGGATAACAGTCACATGCCACTGCACCAATAATTGAGACCAGGTTTCACAAATCCTTTGTTGCCTTAGTTGGCCTGTAACCTCAAACCCTCTGGATCTTCACCTCCGCAAGTAGCTAGGATTATAGCTTTGAGCCATCACAACTAGCTCATGTAAAGACTATTTTTTTATTTTTTATTTATTTTTTTTTGGGGGGGGGGGGTCTGGTCGTGGGGCCGCCTGGGCACTGTCCCTCAGCTCTTCAGCTCAAGGCTAGCGCTCTACCACTTGAGCCACAGCGCCACTTCCGGCTTTTTTCAAAACTTTTTGCTTATGTGGTGCTGAGGAATCGAATCCAGGGCCTCATGCATGCAGGCAAGCACTCTACCACTGAGCCACCTTCCCAGCCCTCTGTGAGACTCTTATCTCCAATAAACTAAAAAAAGCTGTATATGGCACTTGGTTCAAATGGTAGAGTGCTCACTTTGAGCAAAAGAAGCTCAGGAACAATGTCCAGGCCCAGAGTTCTAGCCCCAGGAACAGCAAACAAACAAACAAACAAACATTTTAAACATTGCAATATAATCTCAATTTTCTAACAAAGGATTGGTAGTGGCTACAAGTACTTGGTGATTTTGTATGAGTTTACATTTACAAAAGTGATTTCAAAATACTGGGTTCTATTACTTTGAACATCACTCTTTTTATTTTATTTATTTTTAATTAATTAATTAATTTATTTATTTATTTTTGGGTCTTGGGGCTTGAACCTGGGTCTGGGCGCTGTCCCTGAGAGCTTCAGCTCAAGGCTAGTGCTCTACCACTTGAGCTACAGCGTCACCTCTGGTTTTCTGGTGGCTTATTGGAGACAGGAGTCTCACGGTCTCTCCTGCCCGGGCTGGCTTTGAACCACGATCCTCAGATCTCAGCCTCCTGAGTAACTAGGATTACATAAGTGAGCTACCAGCACCTGGCTTTCATTTTATTTTTTTGTTGGTGTGGGGCTTGAACTCAAGGCCTAGGCTGTCTCTGAGGTCTTTTTGCTCAAGGCTAGTGTTCTACCACTTTGAGCCATATTTCAGGCTTTCAATAATCCAGTCATACTGCTTGGCTGATTTACAGAGAAAATTCTTTAGTAATTCCTGTCACCAAACCGAACTTTCAGAAAAGAGCATCTCAGGGAACACGGTCATATCTACACTATCTCTTTGAATTCAAATGGATGAAATTAAATTTCTCTTACTGAATTCTAATACCCTAGCACTGTTGGCCTCTCTTTGGCAGCTGCTCTTCCAATGCTAGTAAAAGTCCTGGAGGGGCTGGGAAGTTGGCTCAGTGGTAGAGCGCTTGCCTCGCATGCATGAGGCCCTGGGTTCGATTCCTCAGCACCACATAAGCAAAAAGAAAAAGGCCGGAAGTGGGGCTGTGGCTCAAGTGGTAGGGCACTAGCCTTGAGCTGAAGAGTTGAGGGACAGTGCTCAGGCCCAGAGTTCAGGCCCCATGACCAGACCAAAAAAATAAATAAATAAAAAAATAAAAGTCCTGGAATGCCTGCATCAGATACCAATTTCTGTCCATGAAGATTTGCTAGACACTGATGTTCATCTCTGCACACCACAAATATTATCATGTGATGAATCTCTTCCTTCTATCCCCTACCTCTATGAGAAGGCACTATTTCTTTAGGATTATAATAACAGAGGGAAGGGAAAAGGGAAGAGGCACTCAGGAAGACAGGGATAAACTTACCTGGCTTAAATGGGAATGTGACCCCATCGGCAGAGCCTGGATTATTATCAACAGAGCTTGGATTAGCATCTATTCCTTCACCCTCAGAAACATTCTCAGCACCATTACGTACAGGCTCAGATTCTTCTCCATTTTCTTCCATAGCTTTCACTCTTTTTAGATCAGAGGGGTCTCTCTCAAGATGAAACCCTTGGCTCATTTTATCTTGTTCAGATTCAAGTGCTCTGTCAATTGAAAGCTCCTCTTCTGCTTTAGGCTAAAGCGTAAGTGAACACAGATGTTATTTCTTTTTTCAAGTGTAAATATACGTGAAGACCTATACTTACCCCCTCAAAAACATAAGAAAATGTGCCACTCAAGATAAGAATGCCCGTGTGCTCAGTATACAATATTAGAATGATGAGTTTTTAAAAAAACACTTTACTCATTTCCCCACATGGGGTAAGGCATACAATTCAAATAGCTACTGAAATGCTTGAACATGTGACTAATGAATCTAAAATGTACCAAAGATTAGAATAGAAAGAACTGTTAATCCTTGGAACTTAATGAACATGAAAGAGTTCTAGTCAGAAATCTAAAACAAGCACTCCTCTTGCCACTAAACTCAGCACATATAAAAAGAAACACTAGAGAGTATATTTTAGAGCTGTACTTTGGAAAGAAACAAGATCTTGGGGTAACTAAAGATCTAAGTTCTCTAAAGACAAACACTTCTCATATTACAAGGAGGCTTATTAGTTAAAGTCAGCACATAAGCACACAACATTCATCTATCTATGACAGGACTGGGGCTTGAACAGCCTGGGTGCTGTCTCTGAGCTTTTGTGCTCTTGGGTGGCACTCTGTCACTTCAGTTACACCTCCATTTCCAGCTCTTTGTTGGTTAACTGGAGATGAGTTGTATTGACTCTCCTTCCCAGATGCGTTGAACTCTGATCCTCATATCTCAGCCTCCTTAGTACGTAGGATTACAGACGTAAGCCATTGGTGCTCAAGTACTCAATGTATTTATTTCACTTTAAAAAAAAATTTTGGTGCTGATCCTGGGACATGAAATCAGAGCCTGGGCACTGTCGCTGAGCTTTTGTGCTCAAGGCTAGTGCTCTACCACTTGAATCATAGCTTCACTTGGTAGTTAATTATAGTCTCACAATCTGGTTTTGAATCACAACCCTCATATCACAGTTTCCTCAGTAGCTAGGACTATAGGCATGAGCCACATTGCCCAGTTCAAATATATTTTTAGAAGAAAGGAAGAATTGAATTTATACCTTAGATTGTTTCTGATTAGGTATCTCAGTGTTAGTATCAAAGAAGATAGCTTTCTAAGGGCCTCGTGAGAGATCACAATTCTGTCCAGTAAAGTTTACCATGAAATTTAGGTCTCTCTTTTTTCATCACGAAGGTGGGGACTATGATAACAATACTCTGGAACAAGAACTTAGAGGAAAAAGGATCCAATTGTTAACTTCATACTAGAAGTAGTAAAAATTAGGGTTTGCTTAGCACAGCATTGTGTGAAAGGGCATCCTATATGCCAGGAAGTACTTTACCTTACTTATAAAATTATGCTGACGAAGTGAGTGACATGGACTGGGAAGTTGGCTCAGTGGTAGAGTGCTTGCCTCGCATGCATAAGGCCCTGGGTTCCATTCCTCAGCACCACATAAGCAGAAAACAGCCAGAAATGGCACTGTGACTGAAGTGGTAGGGAGCTAGCCTTAAGCTGAAGAGCTGAGAGGCAGTGCCCAGGCCCAGAATTTAGCCCCCATGACCGACAAAGAAAAAAGAAAAAGAAAAAGAAAGAAGAAATGAATGACAAATTCTTTATTACACAGGAGATAATTTTGTAAATCTAATTACAGAGAAAAGATACTAATAAAAATATTGAGCAGAAACTCATTTTTATTTTTGGTAGTACTGGAGTTCAACGTGATGATCTTAGACTTCCTAAGCATGTGCTCTTAAAGTACTGATTATGCCTCCGGCCCTGATTTTTTTTTGGTAGTTCTTTTTCAGATAGGTCTTCACACTAAGTTCAGCTTTTAGTTGAACAGAGATTTTACAGAATTATTTTGCTCGTGCTGTTTGAAGTCTTGATTCTACAAGGAAAGTCAAAATTCCTGCAAACACACACATACAAACACATGCAAACACATCCCTACCCAGAGAAGAGAAAGTATCCTGAATATCAGCAGGCTGAAGCAGGACTGACCCTGTCATTCAGATGCTGTCTCAAACAAAATTAAACACAGACATAATCTAACAAAGTATTTGGAAATGATTTCTTTGTTTGGAAATGATTTCTTTGTTCTGAAATGCTTTTAGAAGAAAGTATCTTTTAAACATGGAGAAAGACAGATTTATTGATAATGAATCATAAATAAGAATATCACAGTCTAAGAAATGGCAGCTCAGTCACTCATGTCTATAATCCCAACTACTTGGGCGGCAGAGACATGAGAGAATCACAAATTGTAGGGATCCTATTCTTTCCCTCCCCCACCCCCACTCTTTTGCCTGTCCTGGAACTTCAACTCAGGGCCTGAGTGCTGTCCTTGAGCCTTTTTGTGCTCACAGGTAGTGCTCTACCACTTGAGTCACAGTGTTACTCCTGTTTTGTCTGAGTAGTTTATTGGAGGTAAGAGTCTCACTAACTTTTCTGCCCAGGCTGATTTTGAACTGTGATCCTCAAATCTTAGCTTCCTGAGTAGCTAGGACTATAGGCGTGAGCCAGAAGTACCCAAAAGGATTAGCTGGGCATCGGTGGCTCATGCCTGTAATCCTAGCTACTAAAGAGACTGAGATCTGAGGATCGTGGTTCAAAGCCAGCCCAGGCAGAAAAGTTCCTGTAGGAGACTTATCTCCAACTAACCACTCAAAAACTAGAAGTAGCATTGTGGCTCAAGTGGTAAAGTGCTAGCCTTGGCCACAAAGAGGCTTAGGGACAGTGCCCACACCCTTAGTTCAAATCACACGATCTACCCCGAAAAGGGGGAGGGGAGGGGAATTGTTTCTCCAGGCCAAGCCAGGCAGAAAAAGTTTATATACCTAATCTCAACAAAGATCTAGATGAGGTGCTGTGTACTAACTGTATCCAGGAACCATCTAAGACTCTATCCCTTTTTTTTTTTTTGGGTCCGGTCGTGGGTCCTGAACTCTGGGCCTGGGCGCTGTCCCTCAGCTCTTCAGCTCAAGGCTAGCGCTCTACCACTTGAGCCACAGCGCCACTTCCGGCTTTTTTCTTTTTGCTTATGTGGTGCTGAGGAATCGAACCCAGGGCCTCAGGCATGCAAGGCAAGCGCTCTACCACTGAGCCAACTTCCCAGCCCCTAAGACCCTATCCTTAAAATAACATCTCACATACACACACAGGCAGGCACACACGCGTGCGCGCACACACACACATCTAGAGGTGTCTCTGAGGTAAGGGCATCTGTCTGGAAAGTATGAATCCGAGTTAAAACTCCAACAAAAACCAAATAAACATCTGATAGGTATGATGGTGCCTGCCTATAAGACAAAGAGAGAGCTACAGTTCAGAAGTTCCAAGTCAGTTGGGGCGAAATAAAAGTGAAACTCAACCTCAAAAACAAAATGTAAGTGTCAGGCCAAGTGCCAGCAGTTCATGCCTGTAATTCTAGCTATTTAGGAGGCTGAGATTTGAGGACTGATGTTTAAAGGTAGCCTCGACTCATCAATTAATCACCAGAAGGCCAGAAGTGGAGCTGTGACTAAAAGGATGGGAGAATTCTGGCCTCGAGCAATAAACCTCAGGGATACCACCAGACCCTAAGTTCAAGCCTCAAGATTCACATGTGCATGCACACACCCACACACACACATACAAGCTTAGTAACAGTGCCCAGACTCCCTCTCTCCCTGAGTTCAAGACCCATAATTGGCAAGAAAATTAAAAGAAAACCCTAACCCAGGTATGATAGCAAATGCCTATAATCCTTGCTACTTGGAAAGCAAAGGTGATTTTCTCAGCAGTCCTGTGCTTAGAACTCAGAGCCTCACATTTGCTTAAACAGGCATTGTACCATGAGCTTCCATACTCTCAACCCTTAACACAGTAAGTTTTCAAGTATAAGAAAAACATTCTGACAACTATGGATGTAATGATTGATGAAATGTCTAAAAGTTTCTAAATAAAATTAAAATGCTTAAACAGTGATATTCACTGAAAATCTTTCGTCATATTGGCTGTAATTAAAAAGATAAAATATTTGTAATGATGTAACAACAGCAACAATAACAAAAGCCCTCAAAACGAGTTGACTATATTTTATGTCCACGCCCACACGCATGTATGCCAGCACTAGGGCTTGAACTCAGGGCTTTGGCACTGCCCTTTAGTGTTTTTGCTCAAGGCTCGTATTCTACCACTTAAGGCACAGTTCTACTTCTAGCTTTTGGTGGTTAATTGGATATGAGTCTCCCTGACTTTCCTGCCCAGGTTGGATTCAAACTGAGATCCTCAGATCTCAGCTTCTTGAATACCTAGGATTACAGGCATGAGCCACTAACACTTGGAAGGCTACATTTTTTTTTTTAAAGGCTGAAAAATGTAAGAAAGGGCGTATACCTCATCAGTGGCAATGAGGCATCTAATATTTAATAAGCTACTCTAAAAATTATATTAGGAACTGTACAAGATTAGATTTTCTGAAGAAAAATGAACAAATACTTATTAAATTTTATTTGTAAACTAGAAGATTAGGAAACAAAAGTGACTTCTCTTGTTAGCCAGAAGGTCAAGAAATGACTTAACTTCTCATGTTTAGAGAACAATAAGCTAAAACAATTATAGAAAACTGATTTATGGGCCACTTTTTTTTGGGGGGGGTGGGGGGTCTGGTCGTGGGGCCTGAACTCTGGGCCTGGGCGCTGTCCCTCAGCTCTTCAGCTCAAGGCTAGTGCGCTACCACTTGCGCCATAGCACCACTTCTGGCTTTTTTTTTCTGCTTATGTGGTGCTGAGGAATCGAACTCAGGGCCTCATGCATGCAAGGCAAGCGCTCTACCACTGAGCCACCTTCCCAGCCCTTATGGGCCACTTCTGACCTATGACTTTTTTGTAAAGCATGCAAGATAAAAATGGTTATTTTAATATAATGTTTTCATATATACAAATTCAAATTCCAGTATCCACCAACTAAATTTTAGTGGAATATAACCATAATTCACTCACTTATACACGGACTGCTTTGGGGCTAAAGCAGCAGAATTGAAGAGTTAACAACAGGTCTAAATATTTACCATTCACACTTCATGGGAAAAGTTTGTTGTTTTAGGAAATCATATCAAATTACTCTGATATCAATCTAGGCAAAAGGATAGGATGAATATTTGAAGGTAGGAAGTTCTATTCCACCCAGTTAATAATAGCTTTATAGCTCTTATGAAATGTAGCCATAGATCAAAGGAATAGGAAACACAAAGGAAGAAAAAAACTCCTCTTTGAATCTAAAGAGAAACTAGTTTAGGAAGCTTATAGGCATACCAGAAATATATGTGATTCCCATGTCTCTAGAAAGTATTTTATTCTCTGTAGGAGCAGCATTTTCTGGTTAAGCTGCAAGAATACAGCAACTACTTGTATCTCTACTAACAGTGCCAAATCTTACCCTGATACCCACAATGAAATCATATCAATGCAACTTTTTAGTGGTTGCTATGGGGTTAACTGTGACATCAACAGAGCATCATATTAAGGTAATGGTGGCACAAGGGAAATAGCTGTTAGCTGTTAGCTGCAGCAAAGTATTTTCAATAGATGGAAAAAAAAAATCTTATGATGTAAATTCACTTAAAGTTACCTTAGATAATTTATATATCTTAAATGTAATCATTTAAATATTATCATTTTTATCTTCAGGAAAAGTTATTTTAGTAAAGTAGATTATAAAAACAGCTTGAGGTCAGGCATGGTGGTCCTTTTTGTAATCCCAGAACTCAGGAGGCTAAGGCAGGAGGATATCATCCAAGCCAGCCTAGTCTATATAATAAGGCCCTGCCTCAAATCAACAACAACAAAAAAGCAAAAAACCAAAACCCCAAACAAAAACAGAACAGCTTAAAAATCAAGATGTGATGGTGCACACCTGTAATCCCAGCACCTTCAGAGGCCAAGGCAGAAAGATCCCAAGTTCAAAGCCAGGCAAGTTACACCACAAAACACAGGACCAACAAAATAAAACAAAAAGCAAAAGAATAGCTTAAAGATAAACTTCCATATGTAACCCAAAGGACATGGAGATCACAAACTATGGAATGATTATGGTAACTTTTAGGACCAGATTCCTTCTTCCTTCCACATCATTCCTTCTTCCTTCCACATCATTTCTTGAAGTTGGCTATTTTTTAACCTACAGTAAAATTTGGTAAGGCTTATTTAAAGATAGACAAATGACATGAAGAAGTTTTATTACTGGATGCAGGGAAGAAACATGGCAGCTTCTAGATCTTCCTCTATTGTACTGGTATACTTTACCAACACTGCAAATGAGTATTTTTTAAAAAATGTTTTGTTTGCCAGATTAGTCTTTCTAATTAGGTTAATACAAAGAAATTTGGGCTGGGAAGGTGGCTCAGTGGTAGAGTGCTTGCCTTGCATGCATGAGGCCCTGGGTTGGATTCCTCAGCAATACATAAGAAAAAAGAAAAAAGCTGGAAGTGGCGCTGTGGCTCAAGTGGTAGAGCGCTAGCCTTGAGCTGAAGAGCTGAGGGACAGCGCCCAGGCTCAGAGTTCAGGCCCCACGACCGGACCTCCCCCCCTCCAAAACAAAAAAAATACAAAGAAATTTTCAATTAGGAAAAGGGGAAGAGTAAAAATTTGGCCTTCTGGTCAGGCAGATATTAGGGATTAAATCCAGGACTTCATACCTAATAGTATTTGGTCACCTGAACCATTAGCTCATTTAAAAATTATTTATTGAGTGGCACTGGGGTTTGGTTTGGACTCAGGCCTTGTGCTTAACCATTCCACTACTGATACTACAGCCTACCCCTCTTAAAGATTCAGTAATTTCTCAGATGGATCCCTTCCACCCCACTTGGCCTGGACCACAATCCTACTTACACTTACCGAGTAAGTAGGATATGGAATAATAGGCATATGTTAGTTACCATGCCCAACCCACTGGCAAAGATGGAGGACTCATTAGCTTTTGTTGGGGCTGGCCTCAAACTGTAATCCTCCTGATCTTCACTTCCTGAGTAGCTGGTGTGACAGGCCTGAGCCATGGTGCCTAGGCCCAAAAGGTTGCCATTTAGAAGATGGATTTTTGAATTCAATGAAACTAAGCATGCTATTAAAAATCTTTTAAAAACTCTGTAGTACAAAGAAAATTAGCTTCAAACTTAGATATATCAAGTTTTGCTGGAAAAATACTATCTTTTAAATACTATATATAAACATGCCATATGAAAAGATAATCGACAGTGAGCTAAAGATACTTGCTGCTACTTACCTCCAATTCTGCCTCCAACACCTCTTCAGTGGTTCGGTTATGGTCTTTTGGTTTCTTCCACATCTTTGGTGCATTAGTAACTGTTTGCACTGAAATATAAGATGAGACCTGTTAGTTACTACTGCACAATCATGATGGGAATTATTGGGCTTAAGTGATATTTATATTCAGCATAATAAAAGGAAATTAATCTTTATATAGAAGAGAGTTGGATCATCAAGTGAACAAGTGTGGAGATGTAGCCCAGAGATTTCGATGACACAATGTCTTAGACATAAATTCAAAAGCTTTGGCTCCTCTTACATGAGGACGGGGCACATCTGGTTTATAATTCTGGTGGGACTGGGCATCACTAATCTGAAAATCCAAAATCCAAACTCTAAAGCATTCAGATTTTTTGATTAAGACTGTTTGATCAGCATACTGGGTACAAATATTTTGGAATTAGAAATACTTCCAGTCCCAAGTACTTCAGATCAGAGATATTCAAACTGGCTTGTGAGCCAATTCAAAACTTGGGTCTACTTCTATTAACTATGTGGCCTTAAACAATTTGCACTTCTCATGCCCCTGCATAATTCAACAATCAAATTTAGACAGTGAAGATTCTTGTAGATTGTAAGAAAACATTATGTTCAGAATTTAGTTATTTAAAATTTTTCTAGATAACAAAGTGGCACCTCAAGTCAAGTTTCACTGGATTCAGGAGGCTCATTTCCTTTAAAATAAATGCCATCAGGTCTAAGTTTTTTCACAGTGGTGGTAGAGCTGGAAAAATAGGTACTATGTACTGGATTATTCTAAGTAACTACAGATAAAGATTGAATTTACAAAGATCTTTCATTCTCCCCCAACCCATCTCTCTCTAGGGTTGTTATGCCAGGATACAAACCTAAGGCCTTAGGCATTCCAGCAAGAGCTCTACCAGTGACTAACATTTCCAAAAGAATTTTAAAAATTCATCCAGCCTATGAAACATAATAATTTACTTAACATGTATATATAAAACTATAGTAAGTAGAAAATATTATACAGATAGAACATACTAAGTAGCGTGGGATGAACAAGGAAAATGAGACATTTAACAACAGTACAGCAACAAGAGTAACAACAACAACAAAAAAAAAATAAACTGTAAATCTTCATGACATACCTCAAACCAAATTTTCTTTACTCTTTCCCTCAGAAATCAGAATGAAGAGGAACTATTAGATCAGCTGTTATTCTTCCTTTCTGGCTGATCCAAGGCAAACCACTGAATCCAAGTATGGAAACAGTAGTTGTTTTTTAGTACAGAGTATAGAGATCTAATGCCAAATGACAGTGTACTATGCAAGCTACTGTCGTAGTACTACTGATCAGGAGATGCAGTAAAATTTGGGTTAACAGCAAGCAGTGCTGGGGGTAGGCAAGATGTAGGGGAAAGGTCTGTGGAGGGAGAGTGAGGTAGAAAGAAAGAGAGGAAACAAGGGTGGGGAAGAGAGGAAGAAGACTCCATGATTTATAGGGCAAAATAAAACTGAGGTCGCTAGAATTAAACTTAAGAGACAGTCATCAATTTGTTCTTTCCTTTATAATCAATTGCACTCAATTTTCTTGACTGAACAAACAATAGCAATTCTGTGAAATATTATTAGTAACACTAATACTAGGTAGGACTGTAACCCAGGATCTCACATTTGCTAGAAAACCACTTAGCTACACTGGCTGCCCAAACAGATCCTACTAGCATTCCCAAAGAAAAGACAGTGTATCCATCTTATCTTTCATTAAAGCATCATGTACAATTTACAATCTTTGTGTAGCAGTCCTAAAATCCAGACCTTAAGAGAGGCTAAAAGAAGCCTTGTCCCATGAGAATTTTAGTTTTTTTAAAATTTTTTTTTTTGCCAATATCACAGCATGAACTCTGGGCCCATCTGTGATTTCACTTAGCTTTTTCCATTTATGGCTCAATGTGCTTTACTAACTTCCTAGGTATTTCTCAATCCATTCAAACTGAGAAGACAGAACATTATAATCAAGTCTGACAGAAGTCAGAAATGTTGCCTACTAAGTAGGATAGCAGACATTACTCCTATGGTTGGCAAAAATGTCTCCTCATGTAAATGAGTTAGTCTTTTTTTCTAACCATAAACAAAAGACTGTGGACTCCCCAGCACCACACATAAAAGATATATCCAAGCCAGGTGGGTCTCAGTGGCTCACACCGGTAACATTAGTTACTTAGAAGACTGAGATCTATGGATTATAGCTCAAAGCCAGCCTGGGCAGGAAAGTCTGTGAGACACTTATTTCCTTAAGCTGAGACTCAAGTGACAAAGCACTATCCTTGAGCACAAAAGACCAGGGACAGTGCTCAGGCCCTGAGTTCAAGCCCCAGGACACACACACACACAAACACACACACACACACACACACACACACACACAAACACAGACACACACACGCGCGCACACACACATACACACACACGCACACACTCCAATGAATAACTGTTACGCAGCACAGAAAACAAAGCACTATCCTTGAGCACAAAAGACCAGGGACAGTGCTCAGGCCCTGAGTTCAAGCCTCAGGACCAACCAACATACACACATGCGCGCACACACACAACATATATCCAATGAACAACTGCTACGCAGCACAGAAAGCAAGCCACAAAAAAAATCCTGTTTCATCTTTGATAATAACATGTACACAGGATTATTTTCCTTCTAGTATTTAAAAATTACAGTCATATACTTATTGTACTTTTGTTTTATAAGAGAACAACACTTTAAGCCCTACAGTTTAGTAGGAGCTAAACTAATTCTGCCAAAACCTCTAGCTACATGTCCAGTCTGAAAATTTTTGTTCCAGCTGCTTAGAATTCATTATAATTATGAAAAAAGGTAATTTCAAAGCAAGTTATAAAAGGTACAATTAAAGTTTAAAATATAACACATTGAAGAACCATAAAAGAGCAAAAGGTGCATGGTTTTAGAGCCAGGCACTAGTGACTAACGCCTGTAATCCTAGCTACTCAGGAGGCTGAGATCTGAGGACCACAGTTCAAAGCCAGTGCAGGCAGGAAAGACTGTGAGACTCTTATTTCCAATATACCACCAGAAAACCGGCAATGGCACTCAAGTGGTAGAGCCCTAGCCTTGGGCTGAAGAGCTGAGGGACAGCACCCAGGCCCACAGTTCAAGCCCTATTTGCAACCCCCCCCCCACACACACAAAGTATGTGGTTCTAAAAACTAATTTTAAGCCAGGCCCTGGTGACTCATGCCTGTAATCCTAGCTACTCAGGAGGCTGAGATCTGAGGATCATGGTTCAAAGCCAGCCTGGGCAAGGAAAGTCTGCAAGATTCTTATCTCCAATTAATAACCAGAAAACCAAAAGTGGCACTGTGGCTCTGGTGGTACAGAGCTAGCCTTGAGCTGAAGACCTGAGGGACAGTGCCCAGGCTCAGGGTTCAGGGCCCACAACCGACAAAAAAAAAAAAAAAAAAAAAAAGCAAAAGAAGTTTTTTATCTGCATTGTTAACTCAGGACCCTGATTTAAGAAACTAATTTTCATTTAAGAAAAAACTATTAATTAATACATAGGTATCAAAACTGAGGAGAATTTAGGGTAAATTAATTTGGTAAAAACATTAACAGAGGACAAGATGGTTGTATTAAGAATACATATGGAGGGGTGTGGAGGTGCACAGAGGAACTCAGAAAGCTAGGAGGCTGGAGCAAGAGGATCTGATGTTCAGAGCCAACTGGGGGGCTGGGAAGGTGGCTCAGTGGTACAGTGTTTGCCTTGCATGCATGAGGCCCTGGGTTCAATTCCTTAGCACCACATAAGCAGAAAAAGCTGGAAGTGGCGCTGTGGCTCAAGTGGTAGAGCACTAGCCTTGAGCTGAAGAGCTGAGGGACAGCACCCAGGCCCAGAGTTCAGGCCCCACAAAAAAAAAAAGCCAACTGGGGCTACATAGTGAGACCATGTCTCAAAACACCAAATAATAACCTAAAATACTAAAATAAAAATAAAAGAGAACATGGACTATTATCTGCTTGGCTCTATAAAAAAGATTTCTTTTAGTCTGTAGTGTCATTAGTTGGTTACCTGTGGTTTATACTGCAAGTTTGTTAATATTTATTCAACAATAAAACAGGTACTTTTTGGTTTTGTTTTGCTTTTCTATGTTCCAAGACTACTTTTAGGGTTGAAAGGAGATTTAAAATTTTCTTCTTACAATCTGATAACAAGAATGAGAAGGCAATGGGGCCCTAGAGCACTAGCCTTGAGCCAAAAAAAGCAGCATCAGAGCCCAGGCCCTGAGTTCAAGCCCTATCCCTCCCCACCAAAAAAACAAACAAACAAAAAAAAAGAATGAGAGATGTGAAAGAGTCTGAATTGAGCAGAAAAGGCCAAAGGTATGTGATTAGATAAAAGCCAGGTGTAAGACTCTGATTATAAGTCTCCCATCTAGCTCTCCATTATTTTGGAATATAAGAACCACTTCCTAGATTGAGGACTTGAGATCAATGTGTCAAAACTCCAAATCTCTCCTGTACAGAGGCAATACAAACTGAGACTGAATGTTTATTAAGATAACACACATCACTATTGGGGGGGGGGGGGGCCAAGGGGGAGGCACAAGTAGATTGTCACAAGATTGTACAAAGAATAGAATGGAATGTTCCAACAATGGAACCTTTAGAGAGTTCCTACCTCTTCATATCTGGTTTCAAACCTTACTCATTCATTCCTGACATTTTTCACATTTTTCTTTTACTTCTTCCTTTCCGACATTTCTGATTCTTTACGTTAGCACTAAATGATTCTATCATATTCAGTATCTCTGTCCTTCAACCTAGTGATAGACTAAAATCTATTCTGTATGTTCCCCTACCCATCTTTATTTCTTTCAGAAATTCTCATGGGAATCTAGAAGATGTCATGATTTATCTAAGAAACTGGTGAAATACATGGAACAGGTGAGAAAACACGAAGTGTTTTAGTGAAGATGTACTGGCAAAAAATTTTGATAACATAATGTGTTTGTGCTTGGGGACTGCTCTTTGGCATATATGTAGACTTGATAATTACATTTTCCATTACAGATTAAAAACAGGCTGTGTACTCTGTGACTGCTTCCTAATAAGTTTAGATAGTGTGAGATGGTCTTTCTCATGCCCTAGCATTGGAAAAAGAAAATTATAATAAAACAAAGTCTACCCTTAAATTCTGTCAAAAATAGACATTTATAAGACAATTTAACTTTTTTTTTACCTCATTTTAATATTCAAACACTGTCAGAGCCTACTCTAATTACATTGATATTCAGTAACAACTTTTCAGTTGCATATGTATTTTTCTTACAACTTTCTTGTTCTGCTATTTAAAAAATTTACTATCCTATAGTTATTTCCTTTCTTGTACTTCCTTTGACTTTAATTTGATCTTCTTGCAATAGTTTCTTTAGGGAAAGCAACGGTAAACAATACATTAACATGTTTCTCTTCTAAACTAGGCAGTGGCTTAAACTTCTATTTAAACACTGTCATAGCCAGGCACCAGGGGCTTGAACCTGTAATTCTAGCTACTCAGGAGGCTGAGATCTGAGGACTGTGGTTCTCCAGAGGGAAAGTCAGCAAGACTCAATCTCCCAAAACCCAGAAGTGATGTTGTGGCTAGCCTCAAGCACAAAAGCTCAAGGACAGTGCCCAAGCCCTGAGTTCAAGCCCCAGAACTGGAACCCATTAGCAATGTTGCTAGGCAGAAGAACAGATCACTAAAATGTCGTCTTAACGCCTTGTTCCTATGAATATGTAGCCTAACATAACATCCAATGTGACAAAATTAAGCATCTTGAAATAGATTATTAACTTGTATTGAGTAGACCCTATGTAATTAGGAGGATAATTTTAACTGAAAGTGAGAATCAGAGGGAGACTGTAGAGGGTATGTTGCTGGCTTTGGAGAAGGAGGAAGAGGTACCAAGCAGGAACATGAGTAGCCTCCTAAGGAGGGAAAAGGCAAGGGCCAGATTCTCCCACAGACCTTTTAAAGGAAACAAAGTCTTCCCTATACTTCAACTATAGCCTAGAAAAACTCAATTTAGGGGCTAGGAAGGTGGCTCAGTGGTAGAGCGCTTGCCTTGCATGCATGAGGCCCTGGGTTCGATTCCTCAGCACCACATAAGCAAAAAGAAAAAGAAAAAAAAAAAGAAAAACTCAATTTAGATATCTGGTTTCCAAATATCAGATAATAAATTTATGTTGATTTAAACTATTAAATTCATTGTGATTTATCACAGCAACAGTAACTATGAAAAATATCTACAAAATTGTTCTATGTTTGGGTTTCATTTTCTTTGGTGTACTTCCTATAACTTCTCCTTTGAATTTTTCTTTGACCCTTGACTTACATAGAAGTACGTGATACTAGCCGGGCGCTGGTGGCTCACGCCTGTAATCCTAGCTACTCAGGAGGCTGAGATCTGAGGATTGCGGTTCAAAGCCAGCCCAGGCAGGAGAGACTGTGAGACTCCTATCTCCAATAAACCACCAGAAAACCGGAAGTGGCGCTGTAGCTCAAGAGGTAGAGTGCTCACCTTGAGCTGAAGAGCTGAAGGACAGCGCCCAGGCCCAGAGTTCAAGCCCCACGACCGACCAAAAAAAAAAAAAAAAAAGAAGAAGTACGTGATACTATGTTATTTAATTTCCAAGTTTTTGTTTTTTTTTTTTTGGGGGGGGGGGGTGTGAAAAAAAACCAAAGTTTTTTTTCATTAAGTTCCATGTAAATTGCATTTTGTGGCTAGAGAACATACCTGCTTCATTCACTTAAATCTTTTTAAATTATCAAGTCTTGTATTATAAAACAATGTAGTCAATTTTGGTAAATATATCATACATTTTTAAAAGAATGTAAATGATCAGTCTCAGTGTTTACAGAGTCAACTAATTGAAGCTACTGATTATGCTTTGATATTCCTAGGTTTTGGTTTATGGATTTTTGTAAGTTGTGTGCTTTCTGATTATGTGAATTCCTTTCTCTACTTCTGCATACACGAGTAGGACAGAAGCAGTATTAATGACTTTAGGATTTTGTCCATTTTTCTATGTCACTTAGGAGTCAGCATCAATTTGTTTTCATTAAGAGTTATGTGTAGGGGCTGGGAATGTGGCTTAGTAGTAGAGTGTTTGCCGACATACATGAAGCCTTGGGTTTGATCACACGGTACATAAAGAGAAAAAGCCAGAAGTGATGCTGTGGCTCAAATAGTAGAGTACTAGCTTTGAACATAGAGAGGCTTAGGGACAGTATCCAGGCCCTGAGTTCAAGCCTCAGGACTGGCAAAAAAAAAAAGAGTTATGTAATATCACCCATTTATGACCAAATGCCATCAAGTATTTAAGAAGCAGAATCCATTCCTAACTTAGAAAGAGGTCTGCATTACCCAGATACCAAATATATGGTAATTACTCTAATCCTACAAAATAATGTTTTTCATGAATTTAGATGCAAAAATAAAAAAAAAAAACTAAAAAAAAATCCCATAATATTTTAGAAACTAAAATTCATTAATATATAAACTTAAAATACTAAAGTCAAAAAGTTACTAGGCAGGGCATTGGTGGTTCACGCCTGTAATCCTAGCTGATCAGGAGGCTGAGATCTGAGGATCACAGTTCAAAGCCAGCCTGTGCAAGAAAGTCCATGAGACTATTATCTCCAATTAACCACCAGAAAATTAGAAGTGGTACAGTGGCTCAAGTGGTAAAATACTCACCTTGAGCTGAAGAACTTAAGCACAGTGCCCAGGCCCAGAGGTCAAGCCCCATGACCAACAACAACAACAACAAAATTACTTAGCTGGATGCCAGTGACTCAGGCTTATCCTAGCTACTTATGGGGCTGAGATCTAAGGAGCCAAGTCAACCAGAAGACAAAATCCAAGATACTTATGTCTAATTAACCAGTAAAAAGCTGGAAGTAGAAGTATGGCTCAAGTGAGAGAACCCCAGGGCCTTGTGTGGAAAAGCTAAGCAAGAATTTAAGGCCCTGAGTTCATGCCCCAGTATCAGGGGAGAAAAAAGATAAAATAGGGCATTTAGTTGACAATAAGTTTTTGACTAAATGTATGTAGTTCAGTAAGGGTATCTTTTGTGTTAAAACACATTTAAAGCAAAATAGTTTAATGCCCATAGTATGTCTTTTTTTCAGACAATGTATACTAAGCAGGAAAATTCCTGTAAGCTTCCAAATATGCATTCAATAACAAAATTTAACATTGTAGTGGTTCTTCTGTGTGTGTGTGTGTGTGTGTGTGTGTGTGTGTGTGTGTGTGTGTGCGTGCGCGTGCACTCACACTCACACATGCACATATGTGCTGGGACCGGGACTTAAACTCATTGCCTGGACACTATCACTTAGCTTTTTCCGCTTAAAGCTATCATCACTGCTCCCCTTAAGCCACAGTTCCACTTCCTGTTTTGTGGTTAATTGGAGCTAAAAAAGACTCTATACACTTTCCTGCCAAGGCTGGTTTCAAATTACAATCCTAAGATCTCAGTTTCCCGAACAGCTAGGATTAAAAAAGTGTGTGCCACTGGCACCCAGCTCTTTATAATTTTTGTTTTTGTGTTTGTTTTTTTTTTGGGTCTAGTCGTGGGGCCTGAACTCTGGGCCTAGGTGCTGTCCCTTAGCTCTAGCTCAAGGCTAGCGCTCTACCACTTGAGCCACAGTGCCACTTCTGGCTTTTTTTCTTTTTTCTTATGTGGTGCTGAGGAATCGAACCCAGGGCCTCAGGCATGCAAGGCAAGTGCTCTACCACTGAGCCACCTTCCCAGCCCCTATAATTTTTGTTAAACAAATAGAAAACGTACTAACAGGCCATTATTATAGCACAGGTCTATAGAAAAGGCAAATATATAAAGACCAAAGTGAAATTTACCTGGTGCCAAACTTTGCATTTAAGGGACTAGAACTGGACAGTCCAAGCAGCTCTAGCTGCCTGTTCACTGCCCACTGAGGCACACCAAGGCTCACATGGTACACATCTGTAACACAGACTGGCCACCAGCTTTCAAATTAGACAGAATATGAGCTGTTGACTCCACTGTCATACATGCTTAAGCTGGAAAAATGTTGCTAAATCCAAGTTTTTGTATCGCAGTCCAGTTCATGGTATTTCCAGGTGAGGAGATAATGCTTTGGGTAAGTGTTCAGACTAAATTTTCCAGCTTTGCTAGGTCATTGGTTTTGCTCCAGAAGGGGATGGAAAAAAGAAGAAAATGTGTGTCTGCTTTTGCTGTACTCCTCACGCTTCAACAGGTCTGGTATATTTGCCTAACAATTTGCTTATATTTTTATTTCCCATTCCCTCTTGTGTAACATCAGTAAGATTATGTCCTTCCATGGGTATTCTTCTCTTTTCATTTTCTTTATTTCACTATTTCTTCTCCAAAGCCATGGTGTTTATCTCTGTTCTCTTCTCTAAGAGTAGCAAAAGATGATGACAATTTTACCCTAATAGCCTTATTCACCAATGTACTCAAAATTATTTGTAGAATGTGATACTAATACAAACTCAACTCACAAGTCCCATACTACACATTTCTATAAAGCCATTAAGACCTTCTCCCCATTTGAGCACAGCTCCAGTGGCTAATACCTGTTATCCTGACAGTTCAAAGCTGGAAAGGAAAAATCTGTGAGATTCTTACCTCCAATTTACCACCAAAAAACAGTAAGTGGAGCTGTGTCTCAAGTGGTAGAGCATTAGAACTTGAGCAAAAAAGCTAAGGGACAATATCCAGGCCCTGAGTTCAAAATACTGTTGAACTGGCGTGCGCACGCGCGCGCGCACGCACGCACGCACGCACACACACACACACACACACACAGATTAAAATTATGACAGTTATGGAATCAAGTTTTATATATTGAGTTTCTGGCCAAGTTCTGAATGCTACCTCATAAATAATGATTACTATTTTGATTCTTTTGCATTAAGAATAGTATATGGTATCTCAACTTACACATAAGAATTCTGGCTCAGAAAAAAAAAAAAAAAGAATTCTGGCTCAGGTCTGTAATCCTAGCTTCTCATGAGGCTGAGATCTGAGGATCTCGGTTCAAAGCCAGTCCAGGCAGAAAAGTCCCCATGAGACTCGTATTTTCAATTAAACCCTCAAAAACCAGAAGTGGGTCTGTGACTCAAAGTGATAAAGCTCTAGCCCTGAGCAAAAGAGCTTAGGGACGGCGCCCAGGCCCTGAATTCAAGCCCATGACGGAGAAAAAAAAAAAAAAAGAATTCTAGAATGAAGAGAAATCTGAGAATGACACATGTTGCTGTCCCTTATTAGTTCTTCAGGATGAATATACGACTTTGAACTCCTGTCACTGCCTGTTTCTCCAGTAGTTAATTTATGTGACTACTACATTCATCTCTAATATAAAAACTCAGTAAGAATTATTTTAAAGCCAGATGCTGATGGCTCACACTTGTAATCCTAACTACTCAGGAGACTGAGATCTGAGGATCAAGATTCAAAGTCAGCCCAGACAAGAAAGTCTTTGAGAGACTTATCTCTAATTAACTACCCAAAAGGCAGACATGGAGCTATGGCTCAAGTATAGAATGCTAGCCTTAAGCTAAACACTCATTTCAAGTACCAGGACAGACTAGAAGGCAAGGGGGTGGGCAGGCAGGCAAAGTCTGCACGCACACACTCAGAATTATTTTACATTTTTATTGCTTGACTTAAAAAATATGTTAACAGTCAGGTGCCTGCTGGTGGCTCACGCCTGTAATCCTAGCTACTCAGGAGGCTGAGATCTGAGGATTGGGGTTCAAAGCCAGTCTGGGCAGGAAAGTCTGTGAGACTCTTATCTCCAATAAAAAAAAAAAAAAAAAAAAAAACCACTAGAAAACTGGAAGTGGCACTGTGGCTCAAGCAGTAGAGTGCTCACCTTGAGCTGAAGAGTGCAGGGACAGCACCCAGACCGAGTTCAAGCCCCACAACCAACAACAACAACAAAAAAAGTGTTAACAGGAGATTTAATATGAAAGGTACTATGATAGGACAGACTTATGAACATGGGTTGCCAAACCATGGAACTCTGGCTCTGCTGCTTAACAACCTTATGACCTTCAGCCAGGATTGCCTTCTCTGTGCTCTAGTCTTCTAACAAATAAGAGCAATAGGTAGATGGAAGGGTTAAAGAAGTCAATTCTACAGCCTTGGCAGAAAAGTCTGAGAGTCCACTTCAACACAAGTTGAGCTGGTGGTGCACAACTGTCATCCCAGTTATGACATGAACCATGAAACAGGTAGACTGTGGTTGTACCATACAAGCAAAATGTGAGATCCTATGGGGCTGGGAAGGTGGCTCAGTGGTAGAGCAATTGCCTTGCATGCATGAGGCCCTGGGTTCGATTCCTCAGCACCACATAAGCAGAAAAAGCTAGAAATGGTGCTGTGGCTCAAGTGGTAGAGCACTAGCCTTGAGCTGAAGAGATGAGGGACAGTGCCCAGGCCGAGTTCAGGCACCCTGACTGGCAAAAAAAACAAAAAACAAAACAAAACAAAGCAAAATGTGAGATCCTATTTCAAAATCACCAGTACAAAAAAGTCTAGAGGTATTGTTCTTTAAGAGGGCAGTGAGTTCAAACTCTGGTACTGCCAAACTCACAAAAATAATGATGCTAGGGCAATATGAGAGAGGGACCTGAAGGCTAACCTAACAGCCTGGCATAATCTGAAAACTGCCTAGATGAGTCTTGAACAGATACGTGGCATCCATGTATTTGTTCCCATTTTCTTGGGAACTTTTCTGGGAAATGTACAATCAAAATACTTCCAAAAGAAAGTGAGGTGTAACAAGAGTTTGTCAAGGACTATAAGCAAATGGACTAACCAGAGAGGATGAAGGAGTAGATGGACAGGTGGGAAGATAAAGCCCCCAAGTGTAGAGTGTAGGCTCTGACTTAGAGAGGATGGTTCAAACACACAGGAAATAATTACTTCTATAGTACAGATCTCTCATGTGTTTGATCACAAAGGACCACTTGCTTTGTTGACCTGGTTAGGTGCTAATTGTGACATCAAACAATGCATTCAGAATGGCTGCTATAGGTGGTATATTCAATACAGGAGAAGTCCCTCTCCAACTCAGGTAAGAGAAACTTATTTAGGAAAGTATATAGGATAAAAACAGGATAGGATTTTGGACTGTTTTTCAATGTTCTTATATCACTACTGCTACTAATTCTAGTGTTTTTTAATATGGTGAAGGTGGGTTAAAAAAGCTTCCTAAGTTTCTAGTATCTCAGATTCTTACAGAGATCTGGTGGGTACAAGAACCACAAAATATTTCTTTAAAAATACAACATTTTTACTGAGATAATACATAGACAATTCAATTTTTCTTTTGTTCTTTTATTACTTGTTTATTTACTATTTATTTATCACTTACTCCTGTGCAACATCCTCTCTCCCAACCAAGAGTAACTACTACTGCCTATATGGCTTTGCCTACTTCAGACATTTAAATGAAATCACATAACAAGCAGCATATCACTACATTTCCACTCAATAGTTCAAAGTTCATTAAACTTATCAGAATGCACCAGAACTTCATTTCTTTTTATGACTGAATTCTCACTAATTATTCTAAGTAGAAAATTTATTCCCTTCCCAATCATTGCAGAGATCACCTTAAGATGCTCCTATGAACATTAAATGATATAACATTTACATCAAAAACCTTACATCAAAGTTATCCATGCATAAGAACTGTTGTATGGAATCTTCTCCCAATCTCCCACATTAACTTCTTGAGAGTCTCTTAAGCAAATAAATTATTCAGGGTAGAGATCAATATAGTTTCAAGGTAACATCTGGGGCCCTTAATACTGACTGACAAATAGAAATATGAGTATTATTCAACAAGAGTGTTTAGTGGTCATGTGCTCTGTGCTATGAATTTATCTTTATCCGTACAACTTTATGAGGTAAATACAATTACATTTCTAGATAAGAAATAAGCTTTAAAAAAATACCAATCGGGCTGGGAAGGTGGCTCAGTGGTAGAGTGCTTGCCTTGCATGCATGAGGCCCTGGGTTCAATTCCTCAGCAACCACATAAACAGAAAAAAGAAGTGGCACTGTGGCTCAAGTGGTAGAGCGCTAGCCTTGAGCTGAAGAGCTGAGGGACAGCCCCCAGGCCCAGAGTTCAGGCGCCATGACTGGCAAAAACAAACAAACAAACAAACAAAACACTACAATCAATGATTGTGATAACTTAATAGGAGGTCTTTCAAATAATTTAGGCTTCCAGAATACTGGTGCATTTCTGTAGATATTTGTGAGCCTAATAACAGTAAAGTAACAAGACTGTGTAATAGAACTTGAATGGCTTAGGGATTCATTTAGAGGAAAGTGTATTCTACTCTTATCCAAGATTCTGAAGAGCCTTAAACAGAGATGTGCTTGACAGATAAGGATTTATAAATATTATTTCACTCATTCATTCAGGCTCGTGTTCTCACCCATGACAGATGTGTGCATTACTATTTAATTACAAGCCTACTAGATCTTTTTTTTTCTCTGTGTGTGTGTGTGTGTGGGGGGGGGGGGGTTTGGTCATGGGGCTTGAACACTCTGGATCTGGGCGCTGTCCCTCAACTCTTCAGCTCAAGGCTAGTGCTCTACTACTTGAGCCACAGCACCACTTCTGGTTTTCTGAATGGTTTATTGGAGATAAGAGTCTCATGGACTTTCCTGCCCAGGCAGGCTTTGAACCATGATCCTCAGATCTCAGCCTCCTGAGTAGTTAGGATTACAGGGATGAGCCACTGGCGCCCAGCTCTTAATGGTTGTTTTTGACATGGTTCTCATATCCTATCTGGGTATGCACCTATAACACAATTAGCCTATATCAGGCTTCCTTTAGTTGCTATGCCAGCAACTAAAGATATTGCCAGATTTTGCTGTCTGGCTTGCATGTAGCCATTCTTAGCCTCTCTTGATATATAGGATGAGAAGTGTGTATATGGGTTGAGAAAAAGGGTATTGAGAACTTTTCTGCCCATGCTGGACTTTGAATGAATCTTGATTCTCCCCTTCTCAGCCTCTCAAGTAGCTAGGATTACAGGGATAAGCCACTGATGGCTGGCTTGGCTATAGGATTTTTTTTTTTTTTTTAAAGTACAGCTAGTGTAACAGAGACAAAACACATTTAGAGGAGTAGGTAATATTAGACTTTTTTTGGGGGGGGTGGGGGGGGTCCGATCATGGGGCCTGAACTCTGGGCCTGGGTGCTGTCCCTCAGCTCTTCAGCTCAAGGCTAGTGCTCTACCACTTAAGCCACAGCGCCACTTCTGGCTTTTTTTTTTCTGCTTATCTGGTGCTGAGGAATTGAACCCAGGGCCTCATGCATTCAAGACAAGAGCTCTACCACTGAGCCACCTTCCCAGCCCTAGATAGGTTTGAGTTAATATAATTCTTAGCTTTCCAAATAGAGGTAGTATCTGGCAAAAAAAAGAAAGAAAGAAAAGATAATTAAGACTATAGATTAAAGGGTGCTATGGTACAGACTTGAATTCCCACCACTTGGGAGATACAGGCAGGAAGATCCCAAGTTGAAGAACAGCCTAGACTATATAGTAAGACCTTGTCTCACAAGAACCCCAACCCCCAACCCTAGCACCACTCTGAACAAAACAAAAACAAAGGGATGAAGTCTGCAGGAAAAACTAGGATAGAGATTTAAAATAGGAAGAAAACAAAAAAAAACCTACTGGGTGCCAGTGGCCCATAACTACAATCCTAGCTATTTATGAGGCTGAGATCCGAGGATCCTGGCTCAAAGCCAGCCAGGACAGTGAAGTCTGTGAGTCTCTTATCTCCTCATACTAGCAAAAAGCTTGAAGTGGAGCTTTGGCCCAAATGGTAGAGTGCTAGTCATGAGCACAAAAGCTCAGGGACAGCACCTAGACCCAAAGTTCAAGCCCCCAGGACTGGCATAAAAAACAACCACCTATGGCTGGGAAGTTGGCTCAGTGGTAGAGCGCTTGCCTTGCGTGCCTGAGGCCCTGGGTTTGATTCCTCAGCACCACATAAGCAAAAAGAAAAAAGTCAGAAGTGGCACTGTGGCTCAAGTGGTAGAGCGCTAGCCTTGAGCTGAAGAGCTGAGGGACAGCGCTCAGGCCCAGAGATCAGGCCCCACGACTGGACCCAAAAAAAAAACAAAAAACAACCACCTGACAAAACCAACAACCTGGAAACCACAAGCATACACCAGATGTAGCCAGCTATATTTAGAGTACAGGAAATCATCCATGAAGAATATGTAGAGTAATAAAATAAGGAGGGTTTGAAACTGATTACAAGATTATATGTCATACGTACCAAAATTCATAAAGAATACTAATGGGGTGAACTTTACTGTAATATACAATATGCTCAATTATCCTAACTAAAAAAGAAGATGGTAATAATTATTTAAATCACAAAAACGTATTTGTGACAGTCTTTACCTTAATTACCTGCTATATTGAAAAACATACAAACTAAAAAACAACAGCATTTGAGATGCCCAAGAAAAGGCTTTATAAACATAAATATGAAAATAGGAAGCTGGGTGCTAGTGAATCACACCTATAAGGTGAGATGCAGTTTGAAGCCGACTAGGTAATAAAGTCTGTGAGATGCTTATCTCCAATTAACCACCAGAAAACCAGAAGTGGAGCTGTGGCTCAAAGTGGGGGAGTACTTGGCACTTTTCTGCATCAGTGGGGAAAACTGTCTTTTCCAAGCATTGGAAGCAGTTCTTAGGGCTTCTGTGTGCCAGGGGAAGATGGAGATTAGAGAAAGGGAAGCTCATGGTAGGACCTAGTTTACGGAGGGCTTTCTTTTAACTGAAAGTAGGTAAATACAACAATTCCTTATAATGAAGAAAGGTTCATTACTAAGCCTGGAGAAAATTGAGCTATCAAACAGTAACCAGAGAATCCAAGTCCATTCGTGGAACTATATAACAGTTATTTAATAGGATGATATACCCCACATGGGAAGGAGGAATGGTGTCTGGTCCTGTCAGGAGATGACATGGAATCATTCTGCAGCACCCTCTCATATGTTTCAAGGAATGTCTGAGATCTCATCGTGGAGCGCAATAAGCAAACAAGGAAGGCATGATAGAAATGTACTACTGAGGCAGCTGTATTTTTTAAGGCAACTTAGAAAGTAATAGTTCACAGAAAAGGCAGAAAAAGCCTTTATCTGTAAGGATGGTCAGAGTGAAACCTCTAACAAGGATTTAAGAGGTAGCTGTTGCTTCTAAAATTATGCTCCTGGGTGTGGTGTGGTGATTTTTACCTGTAATCAGCTACCTCCCTCAGGAGTCACAGACCAAGTCTAGCCCATGCAAAAAATTAGCAAGACCTGGTCCTAACCACAAGCTGGGCAAAGTGGCAAACACCTATGATCTTAGCTACATGCTAGACATTGTAGGAGGAATGCAGTTGGAGCTTGGCCCCAGGTCTAAAAAAAACTGCATCACCCTATCCAAAAATTAAAGCAAAAAGGGATGTAGGGTGTGGCTCCAGTGGTAGAAGGTCTGTCTAGCCAAGCATACATTCAACCCCCAAGACCACCAAAATCAACATTTAACAAAAATAAACAACAACAAAAAGCCCCCTCTGATGGGCTTGGTGGTTGGCCCAGAACTTAAGACTATGTGTAAGGATGCCAAGTTCTGCATCTATGTTGAGAAGGATAAAGAAGGTGCAAATCCTGCAAGAACTAGGACTGTGGGACATCCACATGACTGTGCTCTACTTTGAGTCCTAGAAACTAAGATTTCCAAGGACATTTCATAGCCTTAACTGGAGCAAAAGTTAGAAACCCATTTCAATTTCCTTAATCCTAATGTTGACCTTTTTTGTTTTGCCTGTCCTGGGGCCTGGGCACTGTCCCTGAGTTTCTTTTGCTCAAGGCTAGCATTCTAACAATTGAGACAGCATCACTTCTGTCTTTTTCTGTGTCTGTGGTACTCAGGAATCAAACCCAGGGCTTCATGCATGCTAGGCAAGCATTCTACCACTAAGCCACTTTCCCAGTCCTGATATTCCTCTTTATATCAGGGTTTTAAGAATGAGTCTTTTTTATGTTGGTCTATTGAAAAATATTTTTATTTCTGGTTTTATACTTACTATGTTTTCTTTTTTTTGGGTCCGGTCGTGAGGCCTGAACTCTGGGCCTGGGCGCTGTCCCTCAGCTCTTCAGCTCAAGGCTAGTGCTCTACCACTTGAGCCACAGCGCCACTTCCGGCTGTTTTCTTTTTGCTTATGTGGTGCTGAGGAATGGAACCCAGGGCCTCATGCATGCAAGGCAAGCGCTCTACCACTGAGCCACCTTCCCAGCCCCTGTTTTCTTTATTTCAAAGTATTTTCTCAGCTTGTAATCCTAGCTACTTAGGAGGCTAAGATCTCAAAGTCACAGTTTGAAGCTAACGGGCAAGAAAATTGTGAGACTCATTTTCAATTAATTACCAGAAAAACAGGAAGTGGAGCTGTGTCTCAAATGGCAGAGCAAAAAAAAGCTCAGGGCCTGAGTTCAAGCCCCAAAACTGGCATCAAAAACAAAACTAGCCAGGTACCAGTGGCTCACATCTGTAATCTGAGCTACTCAGGAGACTGAGATCTGAGGATCGAGGTTCAAAGCCAGCCTGACAGGAAAGTCCATGAGAATCTTATCTCTAATTAATCACCAGAAAACCAGAAGTAGCACTTTGGTTCTCGTGGTAGAGTGCTTACCTTGAGCTGAAGAGCTCAAGGTCAGCACCCAGGTCCAAAGTTCAAGTCCTATGACCAACCAAAAAAAAAAAAAAAAAGAAATCTTTCCTGAACTCGAAAGTACAATACCTTTACACTTCAAATTAAGTCTAAATAAATAGGGTATGAGCCACTTGATTGCTTACATGGACCAGCAGTTTACTAACATCATCTCAAACACATATAGTCTATCTCCATTTTAAAATGAACCTTTATATTGCAACGTTTGCTAAACTCACAGAACAAAGTAAAATTCCTGCAAGTTGTCACATAAGCAAAGTCAATGGCTAATGTGATTGCTACATGCGTAGGGTTATAGGATGGTGTTGTGGTCTCAATAGTCAAACTTCATCTTTGATACCCACAGAGAGAAATGAGATGTTGGATCTCTGCAAAGTAGGACCTTGGAACTGAGAATCTCACAGAAAGCCCTGTAACTCCTAAAAGAATAATAGCCACAGTGAAAAAGCTACAATAATAAAATGGGGGTAGGAGAATGGGGGAAGCAAAAGCAAAACCAGTAAGCAAGCAAAAGGAAGGAAAGCTGTTTACTTTCAGCTACATGAAAAGGGGGGACTGCTATCACATTCAAAAATTCAGCAACCAGACCACAGGCAATCCCTTCACACTTTGGGGTATGAGTATAGGCTGAGGACATCAAACCCAAAATTATTTCAAGCAAATATGTTCCCTAAGTCATGTGGCAGGTCAGATAAATACAAATATAGTATAGCTTTAGCTATACTTGCCCTTGATCTATAACCAGAAAAGTTTACCTGAAGCTGAGTTCATGAGAGACATTTATTAAGTATACAGAGACAATACACTAGGATCAACAATGAAAAGATATAATGAGTAGAAAACTTAGAAATCTGACAAAACAATTTCAAACAATGTTTTTAGATATTTAAAAAATTAAATAAATGGAGATCAGGAAGACTGCAATTCAAGGATAACCATGGAAAAAAGCAAAACTCAACCAACAAGCTAGGCATGGTAGAACACATGATATCACAGCTGCACAGCAGGCCTTAAATTTAAAGATCCTAGTCTTGAGGCTAGTTCTATGTAAAAACACAAGACCCTACCTGAAAAATAAAAAAGATGAGGGATATGGTTCAAATGGGAGAATGTCAGCCAGGACAACAAGCACTTGGCCCTAAGTTCAAATCCTAGTACAAAAAAAAAAAATTTACATTACACAGTGTTAGAATGCATTCCTGAAACAAATGAATTCCTCCATGATAAATGGGGTAAGTTTCGAATCCCTTTTTCCCTATCAAACATATAGAAACCATAGTAAAGCTTCCCAAGCTTTCAAGAAATCACCCATTTCACAGAGTTTTGTGCAACAAGTTCTTGAAGTGATCAAGCAGGATTAGTAGTCCCATATCTGGCAAATCTTTGAGGCTTGAAGTGATCAAGCAGGATTAGTAGTCCCATATCTGGCAAATCTTTGAGGCTTGTCAGAGTACACTGAAGATAAACACAAATAATTCTCATTTTAGACAAGGTCACAACCCCAAAGCAATCATAACTGTTCTATTTCAACTCATTCAAGAGTATCATCTTGATAGAGGATGGCAGAAAAGTTCAAGTAGTAGAGTTCCTGTTCAGTTTAACCACAGTATAGATAGGTGTGTACACACAACACACACACACACACACACACACACAAGCACACAAGGAACCATATCCCTGTGTCTGACATTTTTGTTTTTTAACAAAAGATTTATATGTTGATTATTGTGTGTGCTTTTTTTTTTTTGTCGGTCATGGGGCTTGAACTCTGGGCCTGGGTGCTGTCCCTGAGCTCTTCAGCTCAAAGCCAGCGCTCTACCACTAGAGCTACAGTGCCACTTCTAGTTTTCTGGTGATTAATTGGAGATAAGTGTCTCATGGGCTTTCCTTGCCCAGGCTGGCTTTGAACCACGATCCTTAGCTCTTAGCCTACTGAATAGCTAGGATTATAGGCATGAGCCACCAGAGCCCAGCTTATTGGGTGTTATTTATATGTCACAACCAATAATAAAAAGCAAATGGCTCCTAAAGATAACATGAAGTACTTTATCCTCAGGAAGGGACAATAGCTATTATCAAAATAAACACCAAGAACCTGATATCCAGAGCCAAGTAGAGTGGCACATTGCTGTAGTCTCCACTACTCAGGAGGCTGAGGTAAGCAGATCACATGAGCTCAAGATTTTGAGAGTCACAGGATATGCCTCAAAAACAAAACAAAATAAAACACAAAGCAACCTCTCAATTTCCAAACCAAATTGCTATGATTTCTTAACTTCTCAAAGTAAAGAGTGAAGCGAAATGAAACTAGCTATTAAGCCTATTTAGTCACATTAACGTATGACTACTTTATTTTTTTATTTTTTTTTTCCGGTCGTGGGGCTTGAACTCTGGGCCTGGGTGCTGTCCCTCAGCTCTTCAGCTCAAGGCTAGCACTCTACCACTTGAGCCACAGCACCACTTCCGGCTTTTTTCTTTTTGCTTATGTGGGGCTGAGGAATCGAACCCAGGGCCTAGAGCATGCAAGGCAAGTGCTCTACCACTGAGCCACCTTCCCAGCCCCGACTACTTTAGTAGATATAAAGACTAAGGGCATTTTCAATTTTCATTGTTAACTTCTGTATCAAAAACAAACATCTGTTGATAAATGGAAACGAGGTCTGCCTTGGTGGATTTAAAAATTATCAGGCTACAGAGGTGGTTGAGATTCATTTATTATTGGTTCTGAAGAATGTATGACACATAGGGAAATTACAGACCTACTATTTCCTTGTCACATGTATAGTTTGAAAAACAACATGGTCCTAGAAAAATGTCTACTTTTTCTGATATCACCAACCTCCTCCCACATCATAGCAGTCATGAAGAACACTTTGCCTTTGATTAAGAAATCTTTTAATCAAAGATTTTTACTAATTCCAAGAATACTAACACTGCAAACAAATGTGCAATGGCATGAACACTATTTAATCCAAAGTCATTCTGTGTCTGTCCAATTCTGGGCTCTGTCATATGACATCAAGCCATCTAAGATCCAAAGTGCTTAAAGGAGAATGAATGCAAAAGCTCAGTGAAAATATAATTTCAGTGCAGGGTATTGGTTTCCACATTATGTAAAAAGTCAAACAAATTACTGTACTCCAACATACAGTTTTTGGACAACATTCAACAGACCCAAACCAAGATGGTCTTTACAAAGGAAGACTGACAAACCCCAGAGGTAAAGGTTTTTAAAACAGCACTGGCAAGATAAATACTGAAGGAAGCCAGTTTAGTGAGAAAACAGGTGACTGATCAGAAGTTTCTCCATATTAACTGCCTTGAATCATTTATTGTTTCACTCTTTTTGTTCTTTTTTTTTTTCTTTTTTTTTTTTGTCGGTTGTGGGGCTTGAACTCAGGGCCTGGTACTGTCCTGAATCTCTTTGTGCTCAGGGTTAGCACTCTACCACTTGAGCCACAGCACCACTTCTGGTTTTTGAGTGATTAGTTGAAGATAAGAGTCTCATGGGGATTTTTCTTCCCAGGTTGGCTGGCTTCAAACCCCAATCCTCAGATCTTAGCCTCCTAAGTAGCTACAATTACAGATGTGAGCCATGGGAGCCCAGCCCAATCTACTTTGCAAGTTGAATAAATATTGTATAGTTCAAAGTATCAGATGCTTGTGTGGCACAAGTACTGAGCTGAGTAAGAAAGACACATCATAAAAATAGGGACCAACTTTTTGGCTTGTCAAGATCCCTATTGATTACACAAATAAAAAGGAACACCAAGATGTGGGTTACTAAAACTGGAGCCTATCTCAGATCGGTGATGGGGAGCACACTGAACTGGCATGAGTTAAGGAGCCTACTCAGGTGGGCACACAGAAAATTATACAGCAGAGAACAATGTTGTAGAAGATAGCTACTGATTCTAGAAATTAGTGGATAACCTCAGATAACTTGTAGTGTGTATATACGCCCGTGCGTGCGTGCGTGCGTGCGTGCGTGCGTGCGTGCGTGTGTGTGTGTGTGTTGTCCTGGGGCTTGAACTCTGGGCCTGGGTGCTGTCCCTGAGTTCTTCAGTTCAAGGCAAACACTCTACTACTTGCGCAACAGCACCACTTCTGGTTTTCTGGTAGTTACCTGGAAATAAGAGTCTCATGGACTTTCCTGCCCGAGCTGGCTTTGAACCGCAATCCTCAGATCTCAGCCTTCTGAGTAGCTAGGATTATGAGCCACTGGCACCCAGCTAATATCAAAATTTTTAATTAAAATTTCCTAAAATTAAAACCCTGTATGATGCTACATGAACACACTATTTGAATGGGGAAGAATAAAAAACCCTGGCCAGATGGAGTGACTTGCATCATAGCTACTAAGGAAGTAGAAACCTGGAAGATCATAGTTCCAGACTGGCTAGCCAGGGTAAAAAGCATGCAAAATCCCATCTCAACTAATTAAAAGCTGGGTATGGTGGCATATTTTTCATTTATCTTATGTGAGAAGTAGGAGGATGGATCACAATCTGAGCAAAGCATAAAAAGGAGTCTTGTCAGATGCCAATGACTTACACCTCTAATCCTACCTACTCAGGAGGCTGAGACCCAAAGGTCAAAGTTCAAGGCAACTATTAACTAACAAAAATCAGAAGTGGAGGTGTGGTCCAAGTGGTAGAACACCAGCCTTTAGTGAAAAAGCCCTGGTATTGGATTGGGGAGGGGCGGGGGGGGGGGGGGGGGGGGGGGGCGCGGGTGTGCGGCACATGAAGCTTAGATTTGAGGATCATAGTTTGAAGCCAACAGGACCAGAAAGTCCCAATTAACCACCAAAAATTTGGAAGTGGAGCTGTGGCTTAAGCGGCTATCTTTGAGCAAAAAAAGCTCAGGAATAGTATTCAGGCCCTAAATTAAATCCCCAGGACCAGGGGTGAGGGGAGAGGGATGGAGAGGGGACACCTATTCAAAATTTGTGTGCGTGCGTGCGTGCGTGCGTGCGTGTGTGTGTGTGTGTGTGTGTGTGTGTCGGTTCTAGGGCCTGAACTCTGTTCCTGGGTGTTGTCCCTCAGCTTTTCAGCTCAAGGTTAGCAATCTACCACTTGAGCCATAGCACCATGTCTGGCTTTTTCTGCTTATGAGGTGCTGAGGAATTGAACCCAGGACCTCATCCATGCAAGATAAGCACTCTATCACTGAACCACCTTCCCAGGCCCTATTCAAAAATTTTAATTAAAGCAAATGGAAGAGTGCTGGTCTCGTAAGCACATGCCACTGAGTTCAAAGCCAATACCACCAAAAGTGTCACCAACACCCATTCTCCCCCCCCCCCCAAAAAAAAAACTGTAAAACTTTCAATTGACCACCTAACAAAGAAAATAAAGCTTCTGAAAGTGAATTTCTTATCTGCAATTTTATCAGAAAGCACTTTTACGTAAGTCAAAAGAAGCTATAAACTTTTGACATTCTGGTTGCTATTTTCTCAAAACTAAGATTAAAATAGAGGTATTACATAGAGGAATTCCTTGAAATTACAGATTTATTGCTTGGATTTTACAATTCTAAGGATTCAAGACCATGCTTATTTAGATTGTAGCCCAAAGCAACAAAAGCAACCACTAAGGATGAAGTACGAACAAAAACAAAAGAACAACCCAGTATGTAGAGACATATACCTTGGAGGCATTTAATATATTTGGAAATTCTCATTTGCATTTTTAGACAATGGAGTTACTCTTTTGCAGGCTGTACTAAAACACAAACACACCACTGAAGAAATCAGACTAGGAATTTCAGCATTCATTTGATGGTTCTGGAAGTCAAGGAAAGTAGCAAATTAAAAAAAAAAAAAAAAAAAAAAAACTCAAAAAATGGCCTCTTCTTCCATGTTCAGCAAGCATAAGATTATAAATGGCAGAATAGCTTACCTGGGACAGGGCTCTTTCTTGAATTCAAATTCAGAGAATCCACAATCTCTTCTGTTTGCCCATCTGCTTCTACCTCTAATTTGCTTGGAATCTCTTTTGTATCTTCACCAAGGCAAGTTCTTATGCTCTCCTCCTCTTCTTCTTCTTCCTCTTCTTCTAAGATTCTCTGGACTGCAGTGGGGGTACCTGAAGCAGCACCAGTTGTGGCGGCAGCAGAAACAAGGACTGCAGTGGGAGGAGAAGCTGGAGGAGTTGGAGGAGCTGGAGAAAAGGAAGCAACTATAGGAGGGGTGATGGCAGCAGTGATACACTCCATTTTCATTTCTTCTGGGGGATTTTCCAGAATCTCCAACTCAAGAGTCAATGGCAACACTTCCTGTTTCACCATTTCTACAATGCTTTCTGTGGTTGGTAATTTTTCACTAATTCCATTCATTTCATTAATTAGGTTAGTACTAGAAATCAGTGGAATATCATTAGTTGCTACGGTACAGGTTTTCTTACATATATCATCATTAATTTCTACTGATGGTGAATGGTCTGATGTTGCTGTGCAAGATGTGGTGCTGGGTAGAGGAATTGTATCTTCTTTCAAGGAAGAAAGTTCACATCTGTCATCTACAGGACTAGTGAATATGAGTTGGCTACTGAGAGTAGCAGAGTCAGGGGAAGCAACTGAACTTCGACCATCTGGAGAAATAGTGGGAGGTGATGGAGGCAGAGGAATCTCTAATGTGGACTCTACTGTAGCGGTCTCAGGTGTCTTTCCTGCTTGTTCATTCTTCTCTCCACTAAGGACTAGCCTAAGGACTGGAGAAGTAGTCTTTAACACTGGATCTCGTTTGATTTTCTCTTCTAGAGAAGTAAAAAAACAAGAGTTTTAAGAATCATTCTTGAATCAGAGATTACACTATATTGCCTTAGCTGTCTTTTATCTTTTTTATCTTTATCTTTTGGACTAAATCACTGACAAAATAGAAAGCAATAAAATACTTATTCTGTATTCCAAAAATATTTGTTTTCTGGTTTTATCCACTATTTAGCGCCCATTACATATCAATTTTATTTTAGAGTAAGAATCACTTCTTTACAAGATTATGTCAAGAGTATAATGGAGGGCTGGGAAGGTGGCTCAGTGGTAGAGCGCTTGCCTTCCATGCTTGAGGCCCTGGGTTCGATTCCTCAGCACCACATAAGCAAAAAGAGTGCTAGCCTTGAGCTGAAGAGCTGAGGGACAGCACCCAGGCCCAGAGTTCAGGCCCCATGACCGGACCCAAAAAAAAAAAAAAAAAGAGTATAATGGAAAAACCTGTTGTTTAAAAAAAAAAAAAAACTTAATAATTCCTTTCTCTCTCTAATCCCCCATATTTTTGAAACAGGGTATTGCTATTTAGACCTGGCTGGCCTTGAACTCACAATCTTCCTGCCTCAGCCTCCTGAGTGATTTTCATCCCTGCTATACCTTGTTCCCTGAAGAAACTCTCAAGGACACATTACAGTGTCAGAAAAGATCAAGGAAAAATAATTGGAAATTAAATTATTATAAAAAGATTGTTTCCTTTTTTCTATATATTCCTACATGTGATGGTAACTTAAAAAATGATGTGTACAAAATTTAAGATAAGCCATAACACTGTCACTTCTTAGCAAATCATATTGTTGAATATATAAACTAGTTTAGAAATTAGTGGAAATTTATCTTGTGTTTTCCTATGTAAAATAATTCTTCAAGGAGAGGCTAAAGTTAATACTCAAATAAAACAGAACAGTTATGGCTTAAATATTTTAAATAATATTTAAAATATACATGAGTATAAAGAGAATAAGATTAAGAGGAAAAAAGGAGAAATGTAACAATAGCAGAAAAATAAAGCCACTTTTAACTTCACAGTAAGCTGATTTGTAATTCATTCTTCATCAGATGAAAACAAAGTAGACTGAGATTTTCACCCTTGTGCTTAACACAACAAAGGGATTCACAGGAAAACTTGATATGTATATGTTTTCATCAAAACCACCACAAAAACCCAACGTTGAAAAACTACCACAACACAATCTAAACTGAAAGACATTTCTCCTCCAGAATTCTTGGCAGTGCTGGGTTGAACTCAAAACTTCATGTTAGCTAAACAGTCAGTCTAAATTAAGTCATGCCTCCAACATTTTGGTACATTGCTTATATTTGAAACAGAATCTTTTTGCCTGGCCCACACCTCTAATTTTACACTGTTTTCAGTAGCTAGGACTACAGATACACACCATCTCCACACCCAGCTTCTTGTCCTCAAATGGGAATTTCTCCAGCAATTTTGCTAGGGCTTGTCTAGAAGAATGATCCTCCTGACCACAGCCTCCCAAATAGCTAGGCTTATAGGCCTGACCCACCAACGCCAAGCTTCCTTGATTCTCTACGAATTAGTGAAAGTGACTCTATAATAAATTGTAGTTAATTCTTTAGAAGAAAATATGTTGTTAATCATAATAAAATCATGATTTTTACAGTCATATATTACCATTATTCCACTGACAGTTAATTTACTTTTATACTTACTAGACTTAGAATTCACTTTAACTGATAGGCACAGAAATACAAACTACAGCTTCTAAGGCTAGACTATATATATTTATTAGTGAAATAAAACAAATCACCTCTCTGCCAAACCTTACAATGGCTGGACAAGGAAGAATATTTTAACAGAGAAATAAAATTTCAATTTATATAGTTATATATTTTCTATATGGAACATGTTTTTAAAAATATCTGATTAAAATAATTTCAGACTTTCAAGAGTAACTATTACATGGGTCACACAGACTACATTTCAGAATAAAAAGTGTATCAGAATACTACTTGATGACTAATAAATGAAACCTAGATGAAATAATTAAAAAGAAACAGAAGACAGCAATTCTTTCATTAACAATCTAATGCTTACTTTTAAGAAATAAAATTAGTGCTTACAAAAAATCAAATAAAACAGTTCTAGGACTAATAAAATTTGTATATACAATCTTAAAAAAAAAATCTCCATTAAGAAAATTAGAAGCTGGGTGCCTGTGGCTCACACCTATAAGCTTAGCTGCTCAGGAGGCTGAAATCTGAGGATCATGGCTCAAAGCCAGCCTAGGAAAGTCCATGAGACTTATCTCCAATTAACCACCAGAAAACTGGAAGTAGTGACACTCTCCTTGCGCTGAAGAGCTGAGGGATAGAGCCCAGGACAAGTTCAAGCCCCACTACCACCACCACCCCAAAAAATGAAAGGGGGGGAGGAAGAGAGGAAGAGAGAGGGAGGGGGAGAGGGGGAGGAAGAGGGAGGGGGGAGGGAGAGGAAGGGAGGAAAATTAGAGCCATGTGCTGGTGGTTCACACCTATGCTAACTATTCAGGAGTCTAGGATCTGAGGATTGAGATTCTGAGAGAGCTCTCTCTCTCTCTCTCTATGTCTCTGTCTCTCTCTTTCTTCTGGTCCTGGGGCCTGAACTCTGGACCTCAGCTGTCCCTCTGTCCCTCAGCTCTTGAGGGACTCTTGAGCCACAGTGCCACTTCCAGCTTTTCTGCTTATGTGGTACTGAGGAATTGAACCCAGGGCCTCATGCATGCAAGGCAAGCACTCTACCACTGTGCCACCTTTCCAACCTGACTCTTCTCTCTTAATTACCAAAAAGCCTAAAGTGAAGACATGGATCAAGTGGTATGTGTTAGTTAGTGAGTTAAAACACCAAGTGACAGCTGAAAGTCCTCAGTTTAAGCTCCAAGATGAATGACAAATAAATTAGCTAAATAAAAATAAAACAAAGCTTATTTTGGGAGTGCCTCACTCTGAAATAATCATCTAAACCATTCTTTAAAAGTAATAGACCTAGGGGCTGGGAAGGTGGCTCAGTGGTAAAGCGCTTGCCTTGCATGCCAGAGGCCCTAGGTTCGATTCCTCAGCACCATATAAGCAAAAAAGAAAAAAAAAAGCCGGAAGTGGCGCTGTGGCTCAAGTGGTAGAGCGCTATCCTTGAGCTGAAGAGCTGAGGGACAGCGCCCAGGCCCAGAGTTCAGGCCCCACGACTGGACCCAAAAAAAAAAAAAGTAATAGACCTAGATTAAAAAAATTTAATCCCTCTAAATAGATTTTCACTATTAAGAGTTTGGCCATCTTTAAGAAGGAATTCCATCTTTACAGTTCTTTCCTACGGATGTAATCATTTTAAAATGTGCAATAAGTCTACAACATGGAAATGACACTATAAGGGGGAGATAAACTAAAATGTTCATCAAGTAAATAAATAATGGCCTGGGCATATAATGGGATATTCTATAATATTTAAAATAGGTTTTTAAGATTATTTAGTTAAAAAGTTGGTAATAATAAAAGCATGTGAGCTAGGCCACCTGTAATTCTAGCTACTCAGGAGACTGAAATTTAAAGATTGTGGTTCAAAGCCAGCCTGGGTAGGGAAATCCTTGAGACTCATCTCCTATTACTACCAGAAAACTGGAAGTGGCACTGTGGCTTAAAGTGGTAGAGCACTAGGGCTGGGAATGTGGCTTAGTGCTAAGAGTGCTTGCCTAGCATGCATGAAGCCCTGGGTTCAATTCCTCACTGACACATAAACAAAAAAGGCTGGGGGCTGGGAATATGGCTTAGTGGTAGAATGCTTCCCTAGCATGCATGAAGCCCTGGGTTTGATTCCTCAGTACCACATAAACTGAAAAAAAACAGAAGTGGTGCTGTGGCTCATGTGGTAGAGAACTAGCCTTGAGCAAAAGAAGCTCAAGAAGAGTGCCCAGGCCCTGAGTTCAAGCCCCAGGACTGGCAAAAAAAAAAAAAAAGAAGGTAGTAGATCACC
The DNA here is from genome assembly GCF_019054845.1 of Dipodomys spectabilis. Lineage (NCBI taxonomy): Eukaryota > Metazoa > Chordata > Mammalia > Rodentia > Heteromyidae > Dipodomys > Dipodomys spectabilis. The sequence continues at coordinate 1,729,706 of NW_024870795.1, forward strand.
AGCCTTGAGCTGAAGAGCTCAGGAACAGCACCCCAGTCCCTGAGAGTTCAAGCCTCACAATAGACCAAAAAACGAATAAAAATCATATGACTTTTTTTTTAAAGGAGGAAACAAAAGTGTGTATAGAGCTTAAGCACAATTTGGTAACTTTAAGAAATTATCCAAAACTAATATATTTTTATTAGTTTATTAGGGCAGAGTAATGAAAGAGTCTGATTATCATAGTTTCTGCAATAAGTGTGTCAAATTTATAACAAGGATAAAACTGCTCCCTCTTTTTGTGGAAGTGCTGAGTTCAAATTGAGGGCCTTGTGTTAGCAAGAATACTACAATTTGAGCTATGGCTTTATTTCCAAGGCTAGCCTCACCAATGAGCCTTTAAATATGTGCTCACCATAAACTTGGGATTACACAAGTATTCTACCCCACCTGGCTTGTTTGCTGAGACATGGGGAGTGGGGGGCAGTTATCAAGGTTTTCCTTGAACCACAATCCTCTAAATCTCAGCTTCTCAAGGAGCTGAATTAGTCAGGTGTCATCATACCCAGCCCCTAAAACTGTTCCATTTTATTCTCAGAAGCCTAGATGTGCTTCTGATTACCACCAGTCTCTCAACTGCCAAGAGATACTATTTTAACTCAGTAGGCAAAGAACAGGCCAAGTATACTGCAATCTCACTTGGCAAAGGGTATTCTGTCCTAAATGCCAACAGACACCACCTAGAGCAATGTTTCTCTGAATGAGTAAGTTTCATTACCACACCAGGTATAGTCAGCAAGCACAATGAGTAATAAGATGTATGGGTTATTGATCTTTGTATCAATTAGCCATACATGCCCTGGATTGAAAAGATAAATAATTACACCATTTATTAAGCACTTCCTAGACTAAATGTGTAATTCTTACATCCATCACTTGGATTAAACTATACCTTCCTATTTTACAGAAAAGGAAAATGAGGCCTTTAGAAAATATCCATAGGGCCAAGTCACACAACTAACAAATGCTCAGAATGAGAATAGTGCCAGAGTTCACACTGGTCCAATTCATTATAGGAAGCGAAGACTTACCAATATCTTAAGTATTTAGGTGAATCACGCAGGAAGGACATTTTGGAGCTAAGATGAAATTGTTACTTAGTACAAATCTGTACTGACTCTTTTTCACTGAGAGAAAAAAAACTGCTACAGGGTAAAAAAACAAACAATCTTTGCAAACAGTAAATTTTTCTATCTATAATTTTAAAAAGAAAATAGTATTATCTCCAAAACTGGTATGCCCTTCCCTTCCTTCCTGACTGCCTACTGGCCCCCTGCCCAGCCTTCTCTTTTGGCGTATATCCTGGGGTTTGAACTCAGGGCCTGGGTGCTGGCCTAGAGGTTTTTGCTCAAGACTAGTGCTCAACTTCTGGAGCTATAGCTCAACTTCCAACTTTTTGGTAGTTAATTGGAGATAAAGAGTCTCAAGGAGCAGGGCACAGATGGTTCATGCCTATAATCCTAGCTACTCTGGAGGTGGAGATCTGAGGATCACAGTTTGAAGCCAGCCTGGGCAGGAACATCTGTGAGACTCTTATCTCCAATATACTCTAAGAAGCCAGAAGTGGTACTGTGGCTTGACCACAAAGAGGCTCAGGGACAGCACCAAAACCCACAGTTCAAGCCCTAGGAACAGTTTAAAAAAAAATAAGTCTACTGGTTAAAAAAAAAAAAAAAAGCTACTGGTAAAATAAGAAATTAGCTGCTGTGTTTCTGGTAAGCAGAAGATGACAGTAGTTCCTTGTAAGTTCAATGAAATGTACTTTAAAAAAATACTACTTTTAAATTTCAGGGTAATCCTGAGAAGTCGTTTTTGTTATTCAAATTTCCTCTAAGCCAAAAGAAAGCATGGAAAACCTATATAGAATTAAAGCATTTTTTAATTTCTCCTTCTGGAAATCTAGACCTAAACATGACAAATTTGAGGGATATCTGAGGGATATCATAGCCTAGAAATCTTGGTATTCTTTTTCACAGAATATCTGCAAAAGTAATAGTACCATATATGATGCTACCAGACAAGACAGAATCAGAGTTTGTAATAAATTTTTTAAATAGCATAGTTATAGAGGAAATTGTAAATAAAATGATTTAGCTGGGGGCTTGTAATCCAGCTCTTCAGGAGGCTGAAGTCTAAGGATCACAGTTCAAAGTTAGCCCAGGCAAAAAACTTCGTGAGACTCTTCTCTGGAGGTAGAGCTGTGGCTCAAGAGGTAAGTGCTAAGCCTTGATCAAAGAAAACTCTGGGACAGCACATAGGCTTTGAGTTCAAGCCCCAGGACTGGCACACTTGGAAGAAAAGGGAAGGGAGGGGGAAAGAGAGAGAGAGAGAGAGAGAGAGAGAAAGAGAGAGAAAGAAAGAAAGAAAAATTTTAAAGTCTTGTAATACAGGAAATACTAAATAAGCTTAGCATATAAGCGCATACCTTATCATAACTACTTTGTATAGAAGGCATTATGGTTTTTGCAGAAGAGTTAAGAAGTTTTAAGGAAAAGACTAATAATTACTAAAAAAACATCCTAAATTTTGGCTTACAACTTCATCACCAGATATGGGGACCCATACCCATTCTAGCACTTGGGAGGCAAAAGACAAAAAGATTCTAAGTTGGAGGCCACTGTTGGCTACAAAATAAAACACTATCTCAAAAAGCAACAACAGAAACACAGGGTTTATTGTGGTGGTGATGCAAAAGGAATGGCCTTCTCTAAAAGCTGTGAGAAACACTTCTGCACTGAGAATGGCTTTAGTATTGAAAAGTTTAACTTTCAGCGCGCGTGCACGTGCATGCGTGCGTGCATGTGTGTGTGTGTGTGTGTGTGTGTGTGTGTGTGTGTGTGTGTGTGTGTGTGTGTGTGTGTGTGTGTGTGTGTCCCCATCCTCCTTTAACTAAAGCATTTAACTAAAATAAGTACTTGGCAGTGCAATTTTGGTAGTGGTGGTTGTGGATCCTGAACTCTGGGGCTTGAACTCTGAGCCTGGAAGCTGTCCCTAAGCTCTTCAGCTCAGTGGTAGAGTGCTCTACCACTTGAGCCACAGTGCCACTTCCTTGGCAGTGCAATTTTAAGTATGCTAAGTTAGACCTTCATTTTCTATCTTTTCTTTTAAGACTTTCCTATATAGCAAACAATATAGGACTTGCCTTTGTTCAAGTACTTTTTTTTTTACTAGCTTAATACACAATGGGGAAAACTTTTCTATTTTCTTTTTTGTGTGTGTGGTATCGGTCATGGGGGCTGAACTCTGGGCCTGGGCGCTGTCCATCAGCTATTCAGCTCAAGGCTAGTGCCTTACCACTTGAGCTACAGTGCCACTTCCTGCTTTTTTCTGCTTAAGCAGGCCAACCCAGGGCCTTATGCATGCAAGGCAAGCACTCTACCACTGAGCCAACTTCCCAGCCCCAACTTTTCTATTTTCAAAATACTTTATTTAAACAAACAAACAAAGCATTGAAGCCATATGTCACAGCTGATCTTTCAGAAAGCTTACTATGATTAATTGGCAGCTTAACCTAAAACCCCACCTCTACTTTATGGGCCATTTCTTTAACAAATTAATTTGTAGAAAATACATTTACTAATAGCCAACTAAAGAAGCGTAAGAGGTATGGAGGAATGAATCGTTCAAGAAGGTAGGTAGATTGAATTCTGTCTATCTCTTTAAAATCCAGACACTGGAAGGCAGTTCACAGTCACTGGCTTCTCTCTCTGCCTGCTGAAAATGATTTCCCAGCTGAAGTGAAAGTGAAGCTAAAACCCAACTGCACCAGAAAGACTATATAATCTCACTTTCCCTTAAAGTGATATTTTTTTAATTAAAAAAGTAATTTTTTCAGGGCTTTCTGCTCACTAGACAGGTGTTCTACTGCTTGAGTCACACCCCCAAACCTTAAATATTTTTACTTATATTCCAGAAGGCATATATTTGTCTACAAATGCAAGATATCTTATGTTCAAGGTCAACAGGAATAAAACAATTTGCTGAGTGTGTCCTCACAACAGCTTCAGCTTTTCTGTTCTGTGGCACAGTGGAGGCCCTGGGAACCACAAGGGAAGTGACTACAGCTCCTTGAAGCCCCATCTGAATGCAATGTTCTCTCTCCAACCACTTACAGAAGCCTAATCTCGTAAAAATATTCTCTTTTGTAAAGGAAGCCACATACACAAGACATATTTTTAATTACATAAATCTGTGTTATTCTAGAAAGGTCTTATTTATAAGAACCCACACGAACACAAGTTTAAAAAAATAACAGATTAGGGCAAATTTACCTATATATAGATATTGACAGGAAAGTATTATTGAGATGCAGGAAAATATTTTATAATCATTCCTACTTTAGTTTTCTAAAAATACTTTTTTATGCTTAATGTAGAAGGCTCAGGGCAATATAATCAGTAAAAGACACAAAAGGTAAGAGGGAGGAAAACAGTCATACACAAACCTTGCTTCTGGTCGCTAGGTGCAGTAACAGGGGTGCTGGCAGCAAGATGAGCGCTCTCCACAGTCCCATAAACCACAGGGCTGTGCTCAGGGACCTGGCTGGGCAGCTGCTGGGAGTTGAAGTACAAAAAAGGGTGATAATGAGCGTGCGAACATAAAATCTAGCAACATGGAACCCAAGAGGGGCGGAGGGGAGGCAAAGGGGCAGGAGGTCACAAAAAGTAAGAGGAGGAAAGCAAGGACAAAAATATAGGCCAATATAACAAATTGGAGGAATACATGGGAGACAAGAGTAGAGACGGGAAGAGGTTGCAGGAAAGGAGGAAGAAGAGAGATTACCATTAACCACACAAGAAAGACAAAAAGTGTTACTTCACTCTGTGGTTCCGTCTAAGCATAAGTGGGCTTTAAATCAACAATAGATGTCTTGCTTGAGAGGATCTTAATGAACTTCTAAACTTAACGTCTAAACTACCCAGGAAAGCAGGACAACAGGAATGTGAAAGGTTTAAAAACCAGTTACTGATTCATGAAAGCATCGAAATGTCTTGACTACTATTAATATCCTTATAATTACATAGATTAACTGCTTTCCATAAATTATTTAAATATACTTTCAACTTAATTATCTTTAGTACGGTATTTTTCCAAAATCAAGAATCCAAGTAAAGTATCTGGCTCTTTACCTGAACACCTAACAGAATCAAAGCAAGTAGGTTAAGAAAATCAAAATCACTGCACAACTTGGAACAGAATTACACAGAAAAAGACCAAAACAGTCATTCCATATCATCAGGTGTTCCTTTGGGTTTGAGAGTTACACAAAAGCCACAAAACAAAGCTGTGTGTCTACTTGACCTAAGTTCAGCTGTTAGTAGCTGAATTTCTGATCTTGCTAGCAGAGCTCCCAGCACAATTCTTTATTTGTGTGTATTTTGTGTGCAGGTATGCAAGAGTGGGAAGGTAAAAGAAATTAGGATGTGGGTAAATTTAGGCAGGCAGGTCATATAAAATAGAAATTTAGCAATAAATACATTTAAGATGTCATGGCTCACACTTTTTAGCATCAGAAACTCAGTAGGCAAAGATCAATATGAAGATCACAGTTTGACAAAAAGTCATGAAACCCCATCTCGACAAACAAACTAGATATGAAGGTACACATATGCAATTCCAGCTACCTGAGAAATTTAGGGAGATGCATCAGAGGTTCTGAAAAAGACTTTATCTGAAAAATAACAAGTTATTTAGGGGGAGGGGGAGGGGTGTTCGCTGAGTTGAAACCTCACAACCACCAAAATAAAGAAATAAAAATTCAAATACATCTTCAAATCAGTAGTTGCACTTGAAATTCTTGAAGTGGGAATATAGGTTAAAGGAACATATATCATTCATGATGACAAATATTATTTGAGTTAATAATGCTTTTCAGAGTGTTCACTGTAAGGGAAAATGCTATTTCACCTATTCATTAGACCATGAGAGTGGCTCATAGTCTACAATTTTACTTCTAAAGAAAGATTTTTTTTCTTTTATTTTGAATCATGAAAAATTAAAATTAGGATGGCTTCATAGCTAAAAATGAAAATAGACTATTCAATTCTACTGGCTGAAAACTGTATGTTGCCGGGCGCTGGTGGCTCACGCCTGTAATCCTAGCTACTCAGGAGGCTGAAATCTGAGGATGGGGGTTCAAAGCTAGCCCGGGCAGGAGAGACCGTGAGACTCCTATCTCCAATAAATCACCAGAAAACCAGAAGTGGCGCTGTAGCTCAAGTTGTAGAGTGCTCGCCTTGAGCTGAAGAGCTGAGGGACAGCACTCAGGCCCAGAGTTCAAGCCCCACGACCGACAAAAAACAAAAAAAAACAAACAAACAAAAAAAAAAACAAATACTGTATGTTATATAGCATTTAGTAAACAGCCAACATTTCCTAAGGGGGAAAAATCATAAATTGTATAGTCAACCTGAAGCAAAGAAAATACTCCACTTGTCTGAGAAAATAACAATACAAATATGTATCAGCAAAATGATATCAATGGAAAAGATAAGTTTAAGACAGTAAAAATTTAAATAGATTGAAGGACTTATCAGTCTAAACTGTTTCACATCATATAAAAGAGACAATTGCCCTTTTTGCCTCTAATTTTTTTTTTTTTGTCGGTCGTGGGGCTTGAACTCGGCCTGAGCACTGTCTCTCAGCTCTTCAGCTCAAGGCTAGTGCTCTACCACTTGAGCTACAGCGACACTTTCGGTTTTCTGATGGTTTATTGGAGATAAAGAGTTTCACAGAGTTTCCTGCCCGGGCTGGCTCTGAACCATGATCCTGAGATCTCAGCCTCCTAAGTAGCTAGGATTACAAATGTGAGCCACCGGTGCCTGGCTGCTGATATTTATATATCTTTTTGAGACAGAGTCTCTTCCTCTTGAGCTTCCTCTTTGTGTGCGCATGTTGGTGATGGTGATTTAACCCAAGCCTCAATTATGTAAGGCAAGAACTCTAGCACTAAGCTACACTCCCATCTCCAGCCTTACACAAACATTTTTAAATTAACAAAACCTTAGGAGGCATTTTTGTTTAAAGGCTCTTAAGAAAGGACTTAGACCTAACACACTAGTTAGATAACAGTTCCAAATGCAAGCATACAGTAAAAAGAGTTAAAAAAGGAGAGTTAACTTGGTAACAACTTCTCCCAAATTGCATCAATTGTAACCTAAGATGTGGTAATACCAAATCCCACTCCTCTAAAACTTTTAAAATCAAGGATCCGATTGATGTTTAGCCTTTTTCAACTATAGTGATGGAAGTTTAAAGGATAGCAAGATCAGAGATTTCTAGTTATAATCAAGAAATAAAATTCCATTCTGAACTGTGGTTAATCACTATAACAAGGCTCTATAGACTAAAGTGCTGGAGAATGATAGAGAAAGATTACCTTCCTTTGTTTTTTGTTGTTGTTGTTGTTTTTTTTGCCAGTAACAGGGATTGAACTCTAAGTCTGGGCACTATCCCTGGGCTTCTTTTTGCTTAAGGCTAACACTCTACCACAAGAACCACTGTGCCACCTCTGGCTTTTTCTGTGATTTACTGGAAAATCTCATGGACTTTTGGGCTGGCTTCAAACCACAATCCTCGGATCTTAGCCTCATACTCAGGATTACAGGCCTGAGCCACCAGTACCTAGCTGATGCATGTCTCTCCCTCCCCCCCCCCCATCTCTTTCTCTCTCTTTTATTTTTTGTTGTTTGGGGTTTTTTGGGGGGGAGGGGCAGTCCTGAGGTTTGAACTTGGGGCCTGGGCACTGTCCTTGAGTTTCTTTTGCTCAAGGCTAGCACTCTACCACTTGAGCCACAAGCAACACTTCCAGCTTTTTCTGTTTACATGGTACTGAGGAATTGAACCCAGGGCTTCATGCATGCTAGGCAAGCACTCTACCACTATGCCACATTCCTAGCCCCCTGATGTGCTCTCAAAGTGGAGTTCCATGTTATACATACTATTCCAGAGTTGAGAGAGATAATGTTTAACGTGAGGTATGATTTTTGATCAGACAAGGAGTCTGAGAAGTCACTGTGAACACAGGTTCATAGAAGATATGAAAGAAGGTGCCACATCTCAGACATGAGAACATCATGTATAAAAGTTCTTACACAACCAGCTTGTGGAACAAAGTAAGAGATAAAAGGAGAAAGGCATGACAGAATAGACAGGGCCTATTAGGCCACACCAAGGAAGGGTTTTAGTCTAATTCCATAGCAATGGAAAACCAATAACAGGTTTTTTTTTTTAATTGTGAAAATACTGTACAGAGGGGTTACAATTACATGGGCAAGATAATGAGTACATTTCTTACCAACAACAGGTTTTAAGCAGCAGTGTGATATAAATCAGATTAATACTTTAAGAAGTTAATTCTGTCTACTAATGGAAGATGAACTGGAGGAGGCAGAGCATTCAGAAGAATACTATTGAATATTATTGCAAGAATCTATAGGAAGTTTTTTTGTGCTAATAGAGATTGGATTTTATTTAAATAGAGGAGGTAAACTGGCAGTGGAAATAGATAATGTAACTGATAATGAATGGGAAGTTATCAATGAGGGGTAAAAAGGAAACTCATTAATTTTTGCTTGCTAAGATATGTGAAGTCACTGAGATAGAAAGCATGAAAGAGACACAGAGTACAAGGGCCAGGGAGAGGAAGAATATAAAACTTAGGCCTAAAGTTTGAAATGCTTGTTATACACATCAGCATAAAAATTAAAGAAAAAGTTGGGCATGCAACTGTAAGGCTGTCAACCATACATGGAATGACTGATTTTACTTCACAGGTAATAATGTAGAATAGATTAGGTAATGTTAAGTAATAAACAGTAACAGTAAGTAACATAATAACAGTACACAGTAAATTTTAATGCCAGAATCACAGAATATAGGGATTAGTATAAGCACTAACCACATGGTTCAGATATTTAATTCTTTAATTTTCCTGAGTTACATTTTAAAAAATCTTGAGTAAAATGAACTCAGCATGTCTAAGAAGCCCATTTTAGCTGTGTACTATAATCATTATAAACTTCTCTAAGCTGAGCATCAGTGGCTCGTGCCTATAATCCTAGCTATTCAGGAGGCTGAGATCTGATTGTCACAGTTCAAAGCCAGATCAGGCAAAAAGCCTGAAGTACGAGCTATGGCTCCAATGCAGAATGCCATTCTTGAGTGAAAAAGTCAAGTAATAGTACTCAAGGCCTAAATTCAAGCCCCAGTACAAGCACAAAAAAAAAAAAAAACCACCTCTTCAAATATCTATTGTTTGTAGTTCTCAAACAAAACTCTTATTTTCTATATACAAAAGTCTCTGACAACCTGATATTGAGGATAACAATAAATGTTATCAAAGTCAGTGCTGGGAACAAGGTGCTGAGTAAGACATGGCAATCCTTATACCCCATAGGGCATTTTATTGTTTAAAAAAAAAATCAGGGGGCTGGGAAGGTGGCTCAGTGGTAGAGCGCTTGACTTGCATGCATGAGGCCCTGGGTTCAATTCCTCAGCACCACATAAGCAAAAAGAAAAAAAGCCGGAAGTGGTGCTGTGGCTCAAGTGGTAGAGCGCTAGCCTTGAGCTGAAGAGCTGAGGGACAGCGCCCAGGCCCAGAGGTCAGGCGCCATGACTGGACCAAAAAAAAAAAAATCAGTAAGGCTGGGAATGTGGCTGAGTGCTTGAGTGCTTGCCTAGCATGCATAAAGCCCTAGGTTTGATTCCTCAGTAGCACATCAGCAGAAAAAGCTGGAAATGGTGCTATGGCTCAAGCGGTAGAGTGCTAGCCTGGAGCAAAAGAAGCTTAGGGCTGGGCTCTGGTGGCTCACGCCTGTAATCCTAACTACTCAGGAGGCTGAGATCTGAGGATGTTCAAAGCCAGCCCAGGCAGGAAACTCCATGAGACTCTTATCTCCAATAAACCACTGGAAAACCGGAAATGGCACTGTGGCTCAATTGGTAGAGTGCTCGCCTTGAGCTGAAGAGCGCAGGGACAGCGCCCAAGCCCAGAGTTCAAGCCCCGTGACCATCAAAAAAAAAAAAAAAAAGAAGCAGCTTAGGTATAGCACCCAAGCTCTGAGTTAAAGTCCCAGGACTAGCAAAAACAAAAAAACAATAAATTAGAAAATAAAAATATATTTCAGGTAGAGGCTAATACTATGAATAAAATTAAAGTGGGATAAGAAACAGACAGTTAAGAGATAGAGGAGTGTCACTATAGAGTGGTCTGAGATTGTGATCACAGAACTAATATTAGAAGAAACAAAGAGACAAAGAATTGGAAGGTCATTCCAAACAAAAAGAAAAGTAGGAGTGAAAACTCTAAAGTATAAGCAAATTTAGAAAGGCGGCCCATGGGCAGATGAGCAGCATACACCTCAGGTTTCTGGTAACAAGAAGACTATTGCCAGATGCTGCCCTTCATTCACCCTTGCAACTCCAGACTCATGAGTCAAAATAAACGTTTCTTTATAGTTCACCTAGGCTGTAGTATTTTGCTACTGGGCAGCAGAAAAGTGACTAATATTGAAGATATTATAGTAATGGAAATAAAAGCATACAAATGCCTGAACATGATGGCACACTCACTCAAGTGGTTGAGACACAAGGATTCTAAGTTTGAGGCCAGTCTCCCAGATGGAACAAGCACATGGTCAGTATAGGGTATATATCAAAATCTTGTCTTAAAAAGCCCAGGGCTGGGGATGAAACTCAGTGGTAAGAGTGCCTCCTTAGCATGTGCAAAACCCTGGGACCCATCCTTAGCTTGCGGTTGCGGAAGGGGGACCTTGGGGATAGTGTGGAAATAAATGGGATCACGGGATAAACAAATTAAGGTATATATTAGAAAATACTAAATGGTAAGATATATTAACAAACTTCAACTTCACTGTTGTAAACTTAATTCCCAACTCTGTTATTGTGGGAATAAGTGAATTAATATGACAGTAGAACTGTGACAAAAGCAAGTACAGTTCTTTAATAATGTAGAATATACTGAGCCTTCCTCAATGTGATGTGGCAGTGGTTCTAGCCAGAGGGCTAGGTGCCATGTACTTGGATGTATCCACCTTCACAACTCTAATAAAACAAAGTTTTATTGTTTAAAAATTACCCAGCGGGCTGGGAAGGTGGCTCAGTGGTAGAGCGCTTGCCTTGCATGCAAGAAGCCCTGGGTTCGATTCCTCAGCACCACATAAGCAAAAAAGAAAAAAGCGGAAGTGGCGCTGTGGCTCAAGTGGTAGAGTGCTAGCCTTGAGCTGAGGGACAGCCCAGGCCCAGAGTTCAGGCCCCACGACCGGACCCCCCCGCACCCCCAAAAAAAACTTAATAAATCAACGGGAACTTTTTTGTATAACTATTTAAAGACGGTAATAATAAAAGAAAATAAACTTAATAAATCAATAAGAAAAATATTAAGGAAATAAAATTTCAGCTAGGCACCAGTGGCTCACACCTGTAATCCTAGGTTTTTAGGAGGCTAAGATCTGAGGATTATGGTTTGAGGCCAGCCCATGCAGTAAAGTCCATGAGACTCTCATCTCCAATTAATTACCAGGAAAATGGAAGTGACGTTGTGGGTCAAAGTGGTAGAGTACTAGCCTTCAATGCTAGTGCTGGGACAGCACCCAGGCTCTGAGTTTAAGCCCCACGATCAACAACAACAACAACAAAAAACCTAAAATATAACTCCAACTGGACCCACAAAACACTATAAAGCAACCTTGCAAGTGGCTTTAAATAAAATTGTTTCACTATTTGCTTGCTTGTGGAAATTCTTATGGGCAATGAAACTAGAGACTTTCAGACTGACTTCAATGACTTCAATAATTAGAAATTTTTACAAACCTTTTTTAGAAAGAAACTTGAAGAATAAATTACACTGTTCCATAATTCTAAATTAGAGTTTAAACTACAGAAAAGCTTAACAAGTAAGAGGCCCTGGATATCTTATTTGCAACACCGAAAGTTGGAACTAGAGTCTTGGCTCAAGTAGTACTACACAGTGTCAGCTATGAGTGAAAAAGCCAAGGGAAAACACAAGGCCCAAAGTTTAATCCCTAATACCAGGCCAAAAAAAAAAAAAACCAAAAAACAAAAAACAAATATCCTAAGAGAATCCTCTCCAGCTCAGACTTCATTTAAAGTCTATGAGTCTTTCCACATTATTGAATAGTAGCATATTTAAGTCAAGGATAATATTAATTTTAAGTTATTTTAGCAAGATGAAAAATAATGTAATTTAATAAAAGATTCACTGTATTGACTACAGTCATCATTAAAAACCTCATCTACATGCCTCAAGTAAAAAGATATTAATTCATCAGTGCCTATGATATAGATGTGGCTCATGCCAGTAAGCTTAGCTACTCAAGAGGCTGAGATCTGAGGATCGCAGTTTGAAGCAAGCCTGAGCAGGAAAATCTGTGAGACTCTTATTTCCAATTAGCCACCATAAAGCCAGAAGTAGAGCTATGGCTCAAGTTGTAGAACCCCTAGCCTTAATCAAACATGCTGAGGGACAATGCACAGGACCTGAGATCAAGCCCCAGTACTGGCACCCACACCCACACCCCACACCCACACACATACATACACACAAAAAGAAAGCAAGAAAGAAAAAGACAAAAAAAAGTTAAGACTGGCTAGGTGCCAGTGGCTCACATCTATCTAACCTAGTTACCTATCCTAACTAGTTGGAAGCAGAGATCATTGGGATTTTAATTTAAAGCTAGCATATGAGAGGATTAAAGGAGGCTAAGAGATTCATTTTCAACAAAGGGCTAGGTACAGTGGCGGGCAGCTGCTATCCTAAGTACTAGGAAGCCTAATATAGGTGTACCGCCCATATGCAAGTACTTTACCTGAAAAATAACCAGCAATACTCAGGTCTAAAGGTATGGCTAAATAGTAAGAGTGCCAGCCTGGGCTGGGAAGGTGGCTCAGTGGTAGAGCGCTTGCCTTGCATGCCTGAGGCCCTGGGTTCAATTCCTCAGCACCATATAAGCAAAAAGAAAAAAGCCGGAGGTGGCGCTGTGGCTCAAGTGGTAGAGCGCTATCCTTGAGCTGAAGAGCTAAGGGACAGCACCCAGGCCCAGAGTTCAGGCCCCACGACTGGACCAAAAAAAAAAAGAGTGCCAGCTTAAGTAGTACAACAACTTGAGGTCAAAAACCACAATACTGAAAATAAAATACTGGATTTCTCATATATCATATAATTTTCAAATTCTGTATGTAGGAACTTACAAATTACCATACTAGTAAACTCATAGCATGAATACAATTATCTATGCTTCCTTAAACATGAACGAACACAGCACACACAGTTTTCAAGGTATGAAGTATAAAAGTAGTTAGTTCTTCCAAAGACTAAAATTGCTGAGCATGGGCTATATTCCTTCTAAGATATGCCAGCAATTTCTAGTGTACACCTTTTCTCTTACTCTCTCCTCGGTAGTCCTATAACCCTTTCCTAAATTATAAATATGTTTTACTATTAGGATAATTACAAAACCAGAGACAAACAAAGGAAAAGGTGGGACAAGACATAAAGACAAATATTGAGGCTGAGAATGTGGCTTAGTGATAAGAGTGCTTGCCTAGCATACATGAAGCCCTGGGTTCAATTCCTTAGTACCACATAAACAGAAAAAGCTGGAAATGGTACTGTGGCTCAAGTGGTAGAGTGCTAGCTTTGAACAAAAGAAGCTCAGGGATAGTGCCCAGGCCCTGAGTTCAAGCCACAGGACTGGCAAACAAAAACAAAAAAAGAGGCACATATTGAGTTCATTAAAAAACAAACTTTTAAACTGGGACAGTGGTTCACCACTATAATCCTACCTACTCAGGAAGTGGAGATGGGGCAGATTGTGTTTCAAGGCCAGCCTGGGCAGAAAAGTTCAAAAGACTGTTCTCAATCAGTAGCTGGGTATTATGTAGTATGCCTGTCATCCATACCATACAAATAAATGGGATAGGGGCTGGGAAGGTGGCTCAGTGGTAGAGCGCTTGCCTTGCATGCCTGAGGCCCTGGGTTTGATTCCTCAGCACCACATAAGCAAAAAAAAAAAAGCCGGAAGTGGCACTGTGGCTCAGGTGGTAGAGCGCTAGCCTTGAGCTGAAGAGCTGAGGGATAGTGCCCAGGCCCAGAGTTCAGGCCCCACGACTGAACCCAAAAAAAAAAAAAAAAAAAAAACAAATAAATGGGATAAATAGAAGGATCACAGTCCAGGTCAGCCCAGGCATAAATCCATGAACCTATTGGAAAACTGGCTGAAGCAAAATGAAGTATGTGTGGTTCAAATGGTAACAATTTTTCTAGCAAGATCAAGGTCCTGAAATGAAATACCCTAGAGTAAGTATCCCCCACCAAAACAAAAGCAAGTAATTTTGATAAAGCCACATAACTCATAACTGTATGTAGACAAATTTTGAAGTCTTGCTGAGATAATATCGTGCATTTATTTTTAGTTTTTAGGTTCCCATAAAGATTACTAGGCAGCTGGCACATTTCTTAGTGTAATAATTTTTTTTTTTTTTCTGTTGGCTGTAGGGCCTGAACTCTGGGCCTGGGCGCTGTCCCTCAGCTCTTTAGCTCAAGGCTGGCACTCTACCACTTGAGCCACAGTGCCATTTCCGGCTTTTTCTGCCTATGTGGTGCTGAGGAATCAAACCCAGGGCCTCATGCATGCAAGGCAAGCACCTTACCACTGAGCCACATTCCCAGCCCCTGTGTGTAATAATTTCTTTTGCCTTATTTCCATTAGCAACAGCTGAGGAAAACAAAGGAACAACAACAACAAAAATCCCGTTCTTTTCTATTTTACTTTTTTTGCCAGTCCTGGGGCTTGAACTCAGGGTCTGGGCACTTCCCTGCCTTCCAGCTTTTTCTGAGTAGTTTTAGTGGTGGACTTTCCTGCCCTTGGCTGGCTTCAAACCGTCTCCTGTGTAGCTAGGTTTATGGGCATGAGCCACCTGCATGGCTCTATTTTACTATTTAAGAGCTAAAAATGAACAACCAACAACTTTCATTTTACATTTTCCTTACATTTCATTTTCCTTAAAAGGAAAAAGAAATCTCACTAGTATGTTTGTCTGTTAAAAAGGGCTGGGGATGTAACTCAGTGGTAGAGTGTTTGCCTAGTTTACTTGAGGTCCTAAGGCCCTACATTCTATCCCCAGCACAGGGGGTAGAGGGAATAGGTAGGTAGAATAAGTTAGGGGCAATGACCTGTTTGTCCATTCCATGAATTTCATACATTTGGAAACACAAAGAGATTTAAGTGCTCAAGTGTAAATTCAAATGTAAATAACTAATAAGGTGAGGTCCTAAATTTAAACTCTAATACTGTAAAAACAAAGAACAACCACCACCAAAAAAACAAAAACAAACAAAAAAAAAAACCTCCAACTGTGGGGCACTGGTGGCTCATGCCTATAATCCTAGTTACTCAGGAGGCTGAAATCTGAGGATTACAGTTTGAAGCCAGCCTGGGGAAGAAAAGCCTGTGAGATACCTATGGCCAATTAACTATCAAAAAAGCCAAAGTGGAGCTGTGACTAAGGTGCTAGAGCACTAGCCTTGAGCAAAAAAACAAAAAACAAAAAAACTCAGGGACAGTACCCGGACTCTGAGACCAAACCTCAGAATCAGCACAAGAAAAGCAAAACAAAAAAAACAGCAATACAACTACTGATTAAGGGCCTTCATGCCCTCAAAGTATGTATTCGATGTGCCTTATGATTAGAGAAACATATTCATTTCTAGGAAAGAAAGCAAGCAAAAGATTTCTGTGGCTGAAGATAAAAATGCAACCAAAGGCTACAATGCTTGATAAGAAATGTACTCATTGGCCAGGCGCTGGTGGCTCACGCCTGTAATCCTAGCTACTCAGGAGGCTGAGATCTGAGGATCACGGTTCAAAGCCAGCCTGAGCAGGAGAGACCGTGAGACTCCTATCTCCAATAAACCACCAGAAAACCGGAAGTGGCGCTGTAGCTCAAGTGGTAGAGCGCTCGCCTTGAGCTGCAGAGCTGAGGGACAGCGCCGAGGCCCAGAGTTCAAGCCTCACAGCCGACAAAAAAAAAAAAAGAAGAAATGTACTCATTATCTTGCCCATGTAATTGTAATCCCTCTGTACAGTATTTTCACAATTAAAAAAATAAAAAATAAAACCAAAAGAGGGTAATATCAAGCTTGAAAGATTTAAAATATACACATATACACAGAGAATTTTAATGCAAAAAGATATGCCTTCAAGTTGGGACGTTAAACACAAATCAACAAAAATATTAAGTAGATGTATGTGTGTGACTGTAATATTTTGATTAATGTTTGAAGACACTGACTAAAATGTGACTATGCTGACTGACTAATAACAATACTTAATAGAGTATTTAAGTAGATTATTTCAAATTGGAGTTTGCCTGTCCCATGCTTACTTCCAGGCAATATTCCAGAATACACATTCAAGACCTTCTTAATCACTCAGACTTGGAACATCTCTGAAAGAACAGCAGTAGGTGGTAATGAGTTCTGTAGAGATCATTAATATGACATTACAACTAATATGTCTAAATGGGAATATATTATGCATATCTGAATGAGATGATTGAGATAATCATCAGCCAGAGACTATCATAATTTCTAAGAGAAAAATACATCACAACAAAGCATCAAATTTTAGCATAATTCAAATTTAACAATTTTCAAAGGGCTCAAAATTCATCCAGCTATTATTAGTAACTTAATACTTAAGAACACTTTCTTCAACATATATACACATATATGCATTTATATGTGTGAATACACCTAAAATGAGGTCAATAGTTTATTATTCTGAAATCTCTTCCATTGAATCATTCCTATCTCATTTATAAATTAGGCTCTAAGCAATATTATCACCCAGCTATCTGTGAGTAAAAGTAAGCACCTTCTATTCCTTCATAATTTTGTTTTTAACTATTTTAATTTGATGGACTCTCAAAATTCAGCTAATTTTAAAGAATTAAAAATTCACTGGGGCTGGGTGCTGGTGGGCTCACACCTGTACTCCTAACTATTCAGGAGGCTGAGATCTGAGGATTGCAGTTGGAAGCCAGCCAAGACAGGAAAGTCCATGAAACGCATCTCCAAATTAACCACTCAAAAACCTCAAGTGGAGCTGTGGCTCAAAGTGATAGAACACTAGTCTTGAAAAAAAAGGAGCTCAGGGACAGCGCCCAGGCCCAGAGTTCAAGCCCCAGGATAGGTCCCCGCCTCCCAAAAAATGTTGATTCTGAATCACTGATATTTAAATTGACCCAGGAATGAAATTAAAGCCATGTCAAAATTAAGAGATTCCTTTTTTTATTATAAATGCTTTCTCCTCCTAAAATGTTTTGATTTCTACTGTAGTTACTGTGGTTTGAACTCAGGAACCTGTACTTACTAGGGTATGGCTCTACCATTTGAACTGTGACCCCAGCAGTTTCTATTTTTAACACAAGAAAGTAAACTCTTAGCAGAGTATAATAA
Organism: Dipodomys spectabilis; assembly: GCF_019054845.1. Classification (NCBI taxonomy): domain Eukaryota; kingdom Metazoa; phylum Chordata; class Mammalia; order Rodentia; family Heteromyidae; genus Dipodomys; species Dipodomys spectabilis. Next base: position 1,747,245 of record NW_024870795.1, read on the forward strand.
CCACAGTCTTCTCCAGTACTGACAGATTTACAGTCTAGTAAATCTGATTTAATTAAATAATTTAAGTCAACACTCTCTAAGGCTCATTCAATTCATGCAGTATTATGAAAGATGAATATACCTGTTATATATTTAGATATACTCTGAATAAGAGGCAGTCATCTCAAACAACACTGTTTGTTTGAAATGTTTATGTTCTCATCCTTATTGCCTGAATTAAGAAAGTGTGTTCAGCATTTAATTATGAAAGTTCCATAGTGAAAACATAAAGGATTATTTATGTAATGATAAGGCTTTCATAGGAATGCAGCTCCTTTTGAGTTCTTTAAGAAGACTGGCATCAAAAAAGAGAGAGAGAAGACTGGCATCATCTGTGTTCTGAATGTGACAACAATACATGGAAATACCAATAAAAATTTGGATTTACAACATTATGGAAAGAGAAACAACACATCTGTTTTGGTTTTTTTTTTGAGGCTGAGACAGCTGATAGAATATAAAGAAAGTGGCTGCAGAAAAAGAGGATCTCGTCAGAGGTTAGTGAACACATGAACAATTGTACTTCATGCTCCCCATCTCTTACCTGAGGAGGAGTAGGTGTGGACGTGGGTCTCCCTATAGGTGGAGTGGGATTCCTGCTGCCACCTCCAGACATAATTTCCTCTGTTATATCTTTACCTCCCTGGTTTGGATCTCGAATTCTTATCTAGAATGTTAAATAAAATGGTAGATCTACAGATGGGTTGTCTACATAGAATTACAGGCATATGATGAGTTAAAGTGAAAACTGAGACATGTGTCAACTATCAAAGCTGATAATCAGCAAGTGTGACTGTTTCAATCACAAGCATATGAGGTCATTCAAAGAAATTAAGCCATCAACTCAACTCCAAAACTAATTAGAATAACTAAAATGTGACCCACTTAAGCTGAATTTCTAGATCAAAAAGGCAAAATATTTCTACATGGTCACCATCAGATACCCTGATTTTATCTGAAAAAACTTTATATGAAACAAAATTCATAAGATAGTCTTAATATAAAAACTCTTAAAGTTTTAAATGCCCCAAATGGTCCTATGGAATTAAAAAAAAAGTACAATCACTATAATTTAGACACAGGAATCTGCCCGGCAAATAGCTTTATACATTTATCTACGTATGCTCACTGTAATATTTTTTTCCCCTAGGAAAGACACAGAAACATTATAACAGGTCAATCAAGAAGAATAGTTCAAAATTATCCTATATCGTTACAATTAAATACCAAATAGCCAGTAAACAGAATGACGCAGATTTATACATACTACCACATTAAATAAATTTAAGATACAGAATAGTGTGTATCGTCTTCTCCATTTGGGAAACAGGGTATATTGGGGCTTGAGCTTAAGGCCATGTGCTTGTTGAGCCACACATCCAACCTATTTTGCTCTAGTTGTATCTGAGATAGGAATTGATCAAACTACAACCCTCATATTTATAAGTCTCTACCTTAGCTGAGATGTCAGGCACATGCCATCAATGCCCAGCTCTTTCTGCTGAGATAGGATTATACAACATTTTTGCCAACTGTGAAGCTAAACCACATTTCTCCGAATTTCCACCTTCCAAAAGATAGGATTACAGGGGGCTGGGAAGGTGGCACAGTGGTAGAGTGCTTGTCTTCCATGCACGTGGTCCTGGGTTCAATTCCTCAGCACCACATAAGCAGAAAAAGCTAGAAGGGACACTGTGGCTCAAGTGATAGAGTGCTAGCCTTGAGCTGAAGAGCTGAGGGACAGTGCCCAGGCCCAGAGTTCAGAACCCATGACTGGCAAAAAATAAAATAAAATAAAATAAAAAGGATTACAGATGAGAGCCACCTCTCCAGTTCCTAAATTTCATTTTCTTAAGGTTACCTATTCTAATAGCTATCAGTGGGTATGGTGCTATATAATGAGAATGGAGTTTATCAGTCTAGGACCTCACTACCTAAATAGCTTAAGTAATGAGTATAAAGGATTTTTGGATTCTTGAAAATTTCTGAGAATTCAGAGACTTGGAATAGTTCTTCAATTAAGATATCTACATTGAATATCTTGTTTCCTTCACAGTCTATAAGTATTATTTAAGTACTTCTTTAAGTTCTATTTCTTTCTATTATCTACTATTTTGCTATTACTATCTTCCATTTCCATTATCACCTCTGTTCATTTTTCTGCTCTGTTAAAGTGCTGTCACAAGTGCCGCTCAGGTCCAAACCTACCATGTGTACTCAGCAACTCCAAAACAGTCTCTTGACAGCAATGTAACAATGCACAGGTATGTCTTCTTTATTATATGTACATAGTGTGTTTCACATTTGAATCTCATTAATTTGTAATAACTCAGAGCACATCAAGATGAGTATATCACTCCATCCTAATACATCTATGTGAATGTGGGAGCCTGTCTTGCTTATGAACATCACTCATTCTGTGTCTTATGATAGATAACACTGCAAGCTACTCTTCTGTAAAATGTTCTGAAATCTGAATTTGTTAATACTACAATACTCTTTAAGCATAGATTGCTATGCTAAAGCCCTTGTAACTTATTTGCTAAAACCAGAATACATTTAGTCAACTCTGTTTTCACTTTTTAAGTCTATTCCACAAAAAACATTCATACTTGGAGATCCAATTAGAACTGGTGGTAAAGTGAAGATGTGAGAAATGACTTGAAATACCTCCCACTGAATGAGACACACTAACCCTCCTACTTCTATTGCTGGCATACACATTGTCATATAGTGCACCTACCTCAGTGAATGGCAAAATGCAATATTAAGAAAACAGTATATTCAATTTCTAGTGCTATGCCCATATCAGAACCCCAGGTTAAAGTAAGAGGTGATGATACAGGGAAATAATTACAAATGGCCCAGTCATTTGTAAACTAAGATGAATAATGATTGGATAAACTTATTTGATAAGTGAATGGACATTCCAATTCAAGAAAAATCAATGAAGATCTCTTACAGTTTTTTTCTCTCTCTTGGCTGGAGGGGGCTGTTGCTGTGTAGGCACTATGATAGGTGCTGACTGATACACTGGCTGACTTGGGTAAAAAGGCGTTCCTAAAGAATTAGAACAAAATGAAAACAAGCATTCAGTTATTTTGTCAAACACTATAGGACTATTAATGGCAGTGTTTCTAGATAATTCCTTTTATAATTAAAAAAACTAATAATAATTATCTCCTCTCTCTTCCTGCTACTAATGTGGTTCAGAAATTATTCCAAATTATATAATGTCTTCAAAGTCATAAAATTCAATACAGAAACAACTAAGTACTTAGTTACAGACTGATGCCAGACCTGTCTTCCTAAACAAGAACTGTGCTATACTATGGCTTTAAGAAAAACAATCTTATTCTGAGAGCCCACCACCTACAGCAATGAGTCTTAAGGAAGGAATTGTGGTGTCCTTTTCAAAGGCAGAGGGAAATATATCTATTGATCATCATGATTAGTCTAATTCTTACTTATGGAGAATAACTGCCACAGGGAGTAACATAAAGCTTAAGAAATGTCCTAATGTTGAGATTTATAAAAAACTTGAGTACAAGGAAGCCTAAAACTAAGTCCAAATACTAAAGTACATTTTCTAACACTTCTGCTGTAATCTAGTCGTTGCCTTTTTCTAGTGCTTTATCTTGAGTACACCAATTTCAATCAGATTGAAGGAAATTAATGTTTTGCTGTTGTTCATGTACTATTTTGTTCATCTACCTCAAATATGTTCTTACCCAACCCCCTGTACTTCAAAGGAACTCTCTGACATTCAAAATTTAGACTCAATTTCTGATAATAAAACCAGAATGCATACTGTAGAAATGGGGAGAAAAGGTCAGATACTGCATATTTTGAAAGAAGATCCTAAAAATTTGCTAGCAGTATAAAAGAAGATTCAGGAAAACTATTGTTTGCCTCCCCCCTCCACTAGAGCAAGTGAACAAAGTGAAGCAAAACAAGAAAGAAGAGTTTGGGACAGAAAAATCAAGGTTCAATTTTAGATAAAGTTTAAGATGCTTACTATACACCTTCAAATGAAGACCTATTAGGAATAGTAGAATATGGACAATTTCTAAATCACAAGACTGTGTAACTCAGGAAATGAGCACAGTCAGAATCAAAACCTGAAAAGAAATCCTTGTTAGAAATCACTGAAAGGGGGAAGGGGAAACAAAGGAGGAGGCTACAATGCTTGATAAGAAATGTACTCATTATCTTACCCATGTAATTGTAACCCCTCTGTACAGTATTTCCACAATAAAAAAAAAAGAAAAAAGAAATCACTGAAAGGGAAAAAAAAAAAAAAAGAGATGGGAGGTAAAACCAAAACAATGGCTGAAGTGAAGAAAACTGCTGTACAATGAGGGAGTGCTTAACTTTGTTGGATTAAGTGGAACGATAAAGACTTGTCAAAGAAGAAATGATAGGCGATCTTAACATGTTGTCGGGAGAAGTGGCAGATTCAAAAGATTGCAATAGTGAAAGAGAATGAAACCGTGAGAACAGATAAATTCTATTCAGAATGGGGTAAGGTCCATACAGTGGAGCTAAACAACGTTTTTTAAAGTTTTTCTATAAGTAGGAAACAGACATAAGGTTATAATTAGGCAAGATGGAGTATAAATTTTTTTTTCAAGCACAAGAATAAAACATTTCCTTTTATACTACTAATAGACTTAATCTAAGAGACAGCTTAAAAAGGAGTGACAATGTGAGAAAACTGAAAAAGAGAACTGTTAACTGTTAGGGATAATGGCATTAATATGTGCCGGGATGGAATGCACACAGGAAGAACTAGCCTTTGATAGGAGGCTGAATAAGTGACTAAAGGTAACCATGAGAAATGTGTATGAATGTAGTAGAGCTAATATACATACTAAAATGAGATCATCATCAATCTCCCTATCACCAATTTAGTAGTCTTTGAGTGGAACTGTCTATGAAGAAGCACGATTTGCTATATGAAAATTCTGCAGATACCAAACAGGTCTGCTGAGTCTGATTTAGAAAAGATCTAAGTCAGACATGACTAATATTTCAAATTTCAATATAAAACATAGAACCAAACAAAAAGCCTTAATAAATCCTCCAGTACAGTCAACTATTCCCAAAGCAGAGTTCAAATTACCAATTCTATGCTATACTATTATGTCATTTGTTCCTAAACTGAGAAAACAAACCCCCTAAAATTAGTTTCAAATGCTGCCAGATAAGCAACACAATCTGCTCACCCTTGCCATATTTTTTCAAGCTAAGAGAAATAGGATCCAAAAGGTGACCTATCTCCTTTAAGAAATAATTCGTCACATGGAACATTTTGGAGCCAACTAATTGGAAAAAAGGCTTGTATATCACATACATCCAATAAAATGCTACTCTTCATACACCTGCAATACAGGGTAATGCCAATCTGATGAGGTTAAAGTTAACTCATAAAACATTACATCTTCCCATTTGTGGGCATTATGAGAGGAAGAACATCTGCCGTATTAAAAAACAGCTTTCATTTACAATCTAATCAAAATTCTGATACAGTCAAGAATACTTGAAAGTATTTTTCATTCTAGTAGAATGTAATCCTATTTATTCAGTAGGCTGAGATCTAAGGCTTGCAATGTGAAGCCAGTCAGGACAGAAGACTCCTATCTCTAATTGACAAGCAAAAAGCCAGAAGTAGAACTGTGATTCAAGTGATGGAGCACTAAGCCAGAAGTAGAACTGTGATTCAAGTGATAGAGCACTATCCTTGACCAAAAAAATCGAGGAATAGTGCCTAGACCCTGAGTTCAAGTCCTAGGACCAGAACACTGGGGGGGGGGGGGGGGGTGGGACGACTCTGGACCTAGGCAGTGTCCCTCAGCTCTTCAGCTCAAGGCTAGTGCTCTACCACTTGAGCCACTTCTGGTTTTCTGGTGGTTTATTGGAGATAAAAGTCTCATGGACTTTCATGCCTGGGCTAGCTTTGAACCGCAATCCTCAGATCTCAGCCTCCTGAGTTGCTAGAATTACAGGCGTGAGCCACTGGCACCTGACTCTCAGGTTTTTTAATGCATGAGGTAAACATATGTTTGTTTAGATTGGTAGGTCATTAACTACAGTCAAGGGGCAAAATTCAGCCTATCACTATTTCTTTAATAAATATTTTACTTCCTGCCCATGTAATTGTAACCCCTCTGTACAGTATATTCACAAAAAAATAAAATAAAATAAAATATAAAATATAAAAAATAATAATAATAAATATTTTACTGAAAAGTAGCCCTTTATGTAGTTCATCTACTACCTATGGCTGCTAGAATACTGCAATGGCAGAGTTGAATAGGTGTAGTAGACCATACTGCTGATCCAATTTGTGCCAGTGCTTCTCAAAGCCCAGCCTATATAAAAGGTTAGTGGTAAAATTTATGCATTAACCATGAAACATAAACACACTCCAATACATTTCCCAACTTGAATGTTTTATAAAGCATTTTTCCTATTTTTAAATTATTTGGGTCTCTTTGTTGTAAAATAGCCTTCATATATATATTATAGTAAATGGCAGTTCTCCTTAAAGGTCTTATTGCTAAAACTTTAAAAATGTAATACCAGTGTTTCTTGTTTTATCTTACTTTTTATTAATTTATTTGCCTATGATTACGAAAGATTTAGAATATTTAAGGTTTCTTCTCATTGATAAAACTCCAAGCAAGGGGCTGGGAAGTTGGCTTGGTGGTAGAGTGCTTGCCTCGCATGCCTGAGCTCAATTCCTCAGCAACACATAAGCAGAAAAAAGCTGGAAGTGGTGCTGTGGCTCAAGTGGTAGGGTGCCCAGGCCCAGAGTTCAAGCCCCACGACCGACAAGCGAAGAAGGAAGGAAGGAAGGAAGGAAGGAAGGAAGGAAGGAAGGAAGGAAGGAAGGAAGGAAGGAAGGAAGGAAGGAAGGAAGGAAGGAAGGAAGGAAGGAAGGAAGGAAGGAGAGAGGGAGGAGAGGGAGGAGAGGGAGGGGAGGGAGGGGAGAGAGGGGAGGGAGGGAGGGAGGGAGGGAAAATAAAGAAAAGATAGCTTCTTCAACAAATGGTATTAGGAAACTAGTATATAAATAAATAAATAAATAAATAAAACTCCAAGCAAAAATCTACTACATTCTACAAACTAGTACAGTAATGTCACACACACTACAAAGACAGGGATAGTGATCAGATATACAGGTTGGCACAAAAATTTTAATTTTATCCAACAATATACAACCATATCACTAAATATGAGCCATACCTCTACTTCCAACTAATTTTTAGACTTGTCTGCCTGGGCTAACTTCAAACTTGGATCCTCAGATCATTCATTGTACTCTCGGACTCATAGAACTGTAACATAACCTGACTTATAGAACTGTAACTACTGTAAAAAATTTTAAACCCTGTAATAAAAAACAATTAAAATCCTAGATCTAGGGCTGGGAAGGTGGCTCAGTGGTAGAGCGCTTGCCTTACATATCTGAGGCCCTGGGTTCGATTCCTCAGCACCACATAAGCAAAAACAAAAAGCCGGAAGTGGCGCTGTGGCTCAAGTGGTAGAGTGCTAGCCTTGAGCTGAAGAGCTGAGGGACAGCGCCCAGGCCCAGAGTTCAGGCTCCACGACCGGACCCAAAAAAAAAAAAAAAAATCCTAGATCTAATGATAATGAGAAAATAACATCAGAATCTCTGGAATACAGAAACTGCAGCACTAGAGGAAAGTCTATAGCTATAAACACATTAAAAAATAAACAAAAACAACAAAAACCCCAACTACCTCAGAGTTCAGGCCCTAGTGTCAAACGACTGTAATCCTAGCTACTCAGGCAGCTAAGATACCAGCCCAGGCAGAAAGGTCCAAGAGACTCATCTCCACAAAACTAGCAGAAAGCCAAGCTGTAGGCATGGCTCAAGTGGTAGAGTACTCAAGTGGTAGAGATCAAACTCCAGTACCAGCAAAAAAATAAAGATAAAAGAAAAAGCTTAATGATGAGCCACAAGTTCCAAGTACAAAAACAACAAGCCAAGGTGGGCACTGGTGGCTCATGCCTATAATCCTAACTACTCAATAGCTCTCAAGCTGAGGATCGCTGTTCAAAACCAGCCTGGGCAGGAAAGTTCATGAGATTCTTATCTTCAATTAACCTCCAGAAAAAAGGAAGTGGTTCTATGGCTCAAAGTGGTAGAGTACTAACCCTGAGCAAAAGAGCTCAGGAGAGTACCCAGCTGGAGTGCAAGCCCCACAACCAATCAAAAAAAAAACTTTTTAAAGAAAAAGATTTACAGGCCATTAGCCAAACTAACAAAAAGAAGAAGCTCAAACAAATAAAATTACAATGAAAAAGCTGATATTGTAAACTATACAAATGAAATCTACAGGATCATTAGAAAATACTTTGAAGACAAATTCTAATTCTAGATGCATTTGATCTATCAAATTTAAACCAAAAGAATATATAAACCACTTACTTCAACAGACCTATAACAAGCAATGGAATTAAAGAGACAATCTAGTCTCCCAACAAAGAAGAGCACAGAACACTTTTGAATTCCAGCAGGCCTTTAAAGAACTAACAACAATGCTTATGAAACTTGTCTCATGAAATAAAAAGGTTAGAATGCTGCTAAATTAATTCTATAATGCCAGTATTACCCTGGACAAGCACACACAAACAAAAATGACTAGAAAAAGCATGAAACAATTTCTTTGATGAACAGATATAAAATCCTCAAGAAAATATTTGCTAAAAGAATTCCACAACCCTAATATAAAAGATTATAATAACGCAATCAACTTGATTTTGTTGAAGAGATGCAAGCCCAGTTCAACATATACAAAATTAATGACTAATATACCACCATAAACTGAAATCAAGGACAAAAAAAAAAAAATCACACGGTCATCTCAATAGGTGTTAACCTTTTACAAAATTCAAAATGGTTTCCTGATAAAAGCTCTGAAGAAACTAAGAATAGAAGGAAAGTACCACAACACAAGAAAGGCTATCAACAACAAATCTATAGCCAACATCATATGAAATGGGCAAAAACTGAAATCATTTCCTCTAAAATCAGGAATGAGACAGAAAGCATCCAGTCTCCCCACTTTTATTCAACTTATCATTGGAATTCCTAGCCACAGCAATTTAAAGAAGAGAAAGAAATAAAAGGGATTCAACTAGAGAAGGGAGTCAAATTATCCCTTTGAGAAAGTGGTATGATTTAATACTTAAAGATTCCACAAGCCGGGCGTTGGTGGCTTACGCATGTAATCCTAGCTACTCAGGAGGCTGAGATCAGAGGAGCACAATTCAAAGCCAGTCCAGGCAGGAAAGTTTGTGAGACTCTTATCTCCAATAAACCACTAAAAAACTGGAAGTGGCACTGTGGCTCAAGCGGCAGAGCGCTCGCCTTGAGCTGAAGAGCTCAGGGACAGCGCCCAAGCCCAGAATTCAAGCCCCATGACCAACCAAAAAAAAAAATCCTAATTCTTATTGATAAACATTCTTAGAACTATTACAGACTATAGAAGTAACATAGTAACAATAATCAGTACCTTTTCTATACACCCACCCCCCAAAAGCTATTTACAATAGCTATAATAAATCACCCTAGGAATAAACTTAACTGAAGGAGTGAAAAACCTCTACTATGAAACCTATAAAAGGCTGGAGAAAATTAAAGAATATATCAGAAAAATGAAAGATTTCCCTTATTCAGTTTGATATTACTAATATTGTGAAATGTTTATAGTACCAAAATCTATCTATAGAGGGCTGGGAAGTTGGCTCAGTGGTAGAGCGCTTGCCTTGCATGCCTGAGGCCCTGGGTTCGATTCCTCAGCACCACATAAGCAAAAAGAAAAAAGCCGGAAGTGGTGCTGTGGTTCAAGTGGTAGAGCGCTAGCCTTGAGCTGAAGAGCTGAGGGACAGCGCCCAGGCCCAGAGTTCAGGCCCCACGACCGGACCCAAAAAAAAAAAAAAAAAAAAAAGAGGTAGCCTCTTAAATATATGGTGCTGATTAAAATATTTATCTACACTCACAAGACTAAACCTAAACCCCTATCTGTTACCTGTACAAAAGGCACTACAAATGGATAAGGATCTTAATTTGAAATTGAGACCACTGAAACTACACTGTAAGTTCTAAGCACTGACAATTATTTTCTCAATAGGACTCCAATGGCTCAGAAAATAAGAGCAAGAATTATCTAATTGGATTCTACCAAATTAAAAGGCCTTTATACAAAACACAAGAAATTTATCAAAATCAAGAAATCCATAAAATGTGAAAAATCTTTGTTACTCAACAGAGGAAGAATCCAGAATATACTAAACTCAAAAATTAAGCCAGTAAAAGAACAAATAATCCAATTACTAAAATGGGCAAATGAACAGAACAGACAGTTCTTAGATAAATAAGTACAAATGGCCAACAAGTTCATGAAGAAATGTTCAACAGCCTAGTTATAAAGGAAATACAAATCGCTACAACACTGAGACTCCTCTCATCCCAGATAGAAGCAAATGCTAGAGGGCATGCAGGAAAAAAATAACTCTTACTCACTGCAGGCAGAAATGTAAACTAGTACAACCACAATGAAAATCAGAATGAAGGTTTATCAAAAAACATAAAATGCGCCCAGGCCCAGAGTTCAAGCCCCATGACTGACAAAAAACAAACAAACAAACAAACAAAAAACAAAACAAAACAAAAAAACATAAAATAGATATGCTTTAAGACCCTGCCATACTATTCTTGGGCATATACCGAAAAGAAGGCTAATCTAAAAGATACCTGCACATCCATGTTTACTGAAGAAACCAATGAGTAGATAAAGAAAGTGTGGTGTACATATACCATATAGAAGTATTCAGCCATTAAGAAGATGAAATTATGGGGCTGGGAAGTTGGCTCAGTGGTAGAGTGCTTGCCTTGCATGCCTGAAGCCCTGGGTTCGATTCCTCAGCACCACATAAGCAAAAAGAAAAAAAGTGGCGCTGTGGCTCAAGTGGTAGAGTGCTAGCCTTAAGCTGAAGAGCTGAGGGACAGCACTCAGGCCCAGAGTTCAGGCCCCACAACCGGACCCCCCAAAAAAAAGATGAAATTATGCAATTTGCAGAAAATGGATGGAACTAGAGATCATCAACTCGAGTGAGTTAAATATCACATGGTTTTGCTCATATGCAGAACACAAACCTAAAATAATGCCGATGCTGATGATGCTGATGATCAGATTAAAGGGGGCCTGTCTGGAGGAGTGTCTGCCAGAAGAGGAAGAGGGGAAAAGGAGAGAGTACAACGGGTAAAGAGAATTTATATAAGTTATACACATATCAAGAGAGTAAAATGGAACCTACCAGGCAGTATTTGAAAGAGGGAGGGAAAAAGATTAGAGGAACATAATAGTAATAGAGGTGGTGAAATTATTCAAAGTACACTGTATGTATCTATAGAATTTCCACAAGCAACTTCTCTTGTACTATTAGTGTATGCTAATTAAAATAGTGGAAGGAGGGAAAGAGAGAATAAAGAAGGGAGTAAAGGAGGAAGAGAGGGACCAAGAAAAGAACTAACCAATGAAGAGAAAGAAAACAATATTTTGAGGGATTCTAGTCTGAATAAATCATAAAAACCTCAAGAAAGAGACATTTTATCACAGTCTTGCAGTTAAAAAATCACGTTGAAAAAAAAAAATCACGTTGACTAAATTATATTCAGTCATCCCATGCACATACTCTAAGTGCCTGCCAATCACTATTTTTGGTGCTGAAGATATAGCAGTAAACAAAACAAACTCCGAGTTTTTGTGGACATTACCACCTTATAGCAGGAAAGAAAAACATTAGCAAAATCATTCTGATGACAAGTGAGGGTAAATAAATGGAGAAAAAGAAATCAAGGACAAGGGATAAGGAATAATTAGCCTATTAACAAAATGCAATAAATATCCATGCCTTGATAGCATGGATGTCAGAAATCTAACTCATGGTCTCTGTCCAGCAGAATTAACAAGGAGAAAATGGGGGAGAGGGGATGATACTGTTCAAAAAGAAATGTACTCAATAGTAACTTTAACCCCTTTGCACATCACCATTAAAATAATTTTTTTAAAGAATAGCAGCTTCTAAACTAAATATATCCTTCTAATACTCTGTAAACTACTCCCTAAAAAAGGTAGCTTTCAAATTGAACATAAACCTTAAAGCTTAAACTGGCCCACCAAAAAGCACAATGAACCAACAAACTAGCAGAAGGTGCTAGACTTTATCTACTTACCATAAGCGTTGGGGAAGTCCCCAGGTCCTGGCCCAGGATAAAAAGGACCCGGCCCTGGTGGTTGAACTGGATACTGTTGAGGGGGCCCAACATAAGGAGGCCCACTATGACGGTACTAAAAGAAATAAAGAAAGTACAGACATTTGTACATGCCACGAAGTAGGTAGCTACAGAAAAATGTGAGTATTCTTCATGTAGAAAAGAGATATCATTTTAATGACATGAAGAAGGTATGGGAGTCATACACACTCAAAATGCTTGCTTGCCATCCAGATGTAATGAGCATGATCAAATGTGCCTTAAGTAAAGCCATACAACAAATCAGCACATAAGCAGTCATCAACTCTTGTAAAATGGTTACAGGCTGGTAATGTTAATGACATTAAAATAATATCACAGGGCTGGGAATGTGGCTTAGTGGTACAGTGCTTTCCTACCATGCATGAAGCCCTGGGTTCAATTCCTCAGTACCACATAAATAGAAAGGGCTGGAAATAGCACTGCGGCTCAAGTGACAGAGTACTAGCCTTGACCAAAAGAAACGCAGGGACAGTGCCCTGAGTGGTCAAGCCCCAGGACTGGCAAAAAATAAAATAAAATACAACATAAAAAGCATAAATGACTGAATCTATTCTAGAGCAGCTGACTAAATTAAAATTTAAAAAAGAATGAATATCCCTTAAAATTTTATGAAAGATGACGAAGGGGCTAGACTTATAACCAAATTAGAATTTAGACATCATAAATACCAGTGCCATCACCCACCCTCCCTGTTCCCTCTGAATGAAAATCTGGATCACCTCTCATTTTATTGCAGTATCACATGGGCCTTATAGATACTTTACCTGTGGTATACAGTACTGAGGACCCTGGGGCACTGGGTATGGCATGGGCAGATGGTTGACCATCATGATGTGCTGATTGGCCTGGTACACTGCGGTGGGTGTCTGTGCACCAGGACGAATGGAAGGACTGCTGTTCGGGATGGTGGCTCTAGGAGGCTGTATTTGAGGCCTCTGGAAAAACTGGGAAGGGGAGAGAGAATTTTTGGTTGTTTTACGAGGGGAATATGTAAATTTTACTATCTTAGCTTTCACCTTTTTTCCACTAATAAAATCTGGTTAATCTAAATTAGAGATACAATGAACATGAAAAGAGAATGAATAAATTGCATAATGGCTAAGTTCACAAAATAAACTTCACTAAGTCCAAATCTGATCAATGTCGTTGCACATTTAAAAACAGTAGGGCAGTCTAACTTTTATGACTTAGCTAATTTAAAATAAAGATCATGCATTATAGGTATTAAAAGTTCTTATTTAAAAGTTCTGTTTTAGAAAAGCAATTACTCTTTCATAAAGAAGAGATGGCTCAGCATCAACAGTAAAAATTAAAAGTAGTCCCCTAAATAACTTATGTGTCATTCATAAAATATTTAGAAGAACAAGAAATCTGAGCACAAAAATTTTCATCCTACTCCATCAAGCTAAATTAAAATTATCTATAAATTTGTCATATTCTAAACTAAGATTTCTTTGTCAAAAAGACAGCACAACTTCATTCTAAACTGAAACCAATTTTACTTTCTAGAACAAGCAATGAAAGTGGAGAATCTCAACAGGCCAAAAAAAAAAGCTCTAAAATGAGTAGGGCCAAATCTGTCAAATGTCAACAAGTACCATAAGGTTCTCACAGAAAACTTTAAACAATATACAAATAGTCTTTTGCCAACATGAATGAATTTATTCATTCAGCAAATAATCTTACTGCAATAATAAGAACACAGAAGCCATGCAGTACCAGTAGTGTGTTACCTGGATAGGTCTGAATCCTCCCTTCAATTACGGAGCAAGAAAGCAGCAGGAAACAGGAAGAAAGCCAATGGAGAGCTTACAGATCAGTTGGAAGGGGTAGGACAGACAGCATGCAGCTCAATAAAAACTATCTTTCTATTTAGTACTAATAGGAGAAGAAAGACAACTAGAAAATCAGCACGATAATTCTCTACTTGAGAATTCAAGCACATAAGGGAATCAAAATTCCAAGTATACATAATTGAAAATAAATCCAGTGACAAAAAATATCTAATAGTAGCCAGAAGTTATAGAAGCTTAAAAGGAAATGTCTGCTTAGTAGCATAGGTAGTTTGGACTACTGATTCTTATTTTGGGCTCTTGTGGATGCCCCCTATACCACCCTCTACCTTGGACAGAGGGCGGAAATAATAAAAATGCTTGTTATTATAGTTTGCAAAAGTGCTGATAACTGAACTTTTCACTGTATGTCATACTCCTCATGAAAGAAACTTGCTCTTTTCAACTCATCATACGGCTCTACAATAGAGCTACAAAAATATTAAAATGTGATTTTAACTCCAATATCTCCAAAATTGTTTTACACACTCATAGAAGTGTTGCTGCTAGTGCAAATAAAGCCAAGTTTTGAACTTTGGGCCGTCTCAGGTATTCTTACTTCTTCTTAAGCATCAAGACACTCCTTATGGATAAGTAATTTTTCACCTTGTGCTAAAGTGGGATTACTGCAATCTGGTACCCAGGCTCATCCCCATTCAACTTTCATAGCCCAGGGCAAAGAAAGCCCTAAAGAGGCTGAGTCACAGAAAAGCAGCAGACAGAAAGCTATATAGCAGGAGAATGGAGTTGAATGGGAAATGCAGTGGGGGAAGCCAAATAGAGAAGTTGATGGAGATGAAAAGAAAGCACAAAAGGCAAAGTTTACATCCCAGGAACCTGAGGTGGACCTCAGCTACAGAAATAGTCTCCTACTCATCTTCTCTGACCAAGCTGTGACCTACACAATTTGTGTTGGCTACTAACAGAAGTATTTAAGAGTAAACTTCCAATTAGAGGTTTGAACTTCGATTAACAACATAGCAGATATGTGGTTAATACATTAGAAACCACAAAAATGTCATCAGGCCTCATGCCAGGTGGCACCAGTGAATCATGTCTATAATCCTAGCTACTCACAGGAGGCAGAGATCTGAAGATCCCCATTCGAGGCCAGCCCAGATAGGAAACTATGTGATTCTTATCTCCAATTAACCACCAAGTAGCTAGAAATAGAGCTGTGGTTCAAGTGGTAGAGCACTAGTCTTGAGCAAAAATCTGAGGGACAGCACTGAAGCTCTGAATTCAAGACCCAGGACTATCATACACACCAGAAAGTGACATACCTCAAAAAAAAGGAGTCATTTATTTTAAAAAAAGGTGAAGAGGAGTCATTCATCTGCTCAGGGATAGCTATCAGGAGCAGTGGATTAAGTATTTATACTGTGTGATTCTTTTCCATCAACTCTCTTGGGTAGCCATAAAGAGAGTCAAACAGACACAAATGATAATCTGGGTTATATTACAATCAAATAATGTCAAAGCACCTCACTTGGTACCTCAAGAAACACAACACCAGGTGCAAGGGGAAATGAGATGAAACTAACCCACTCACTTATGTAGAGTAAGAAAAATAAAATTAGGTAAATTTTACAATTACAACACCATATGTGAAAGTTATTATTTTCCTACTATCCTCATGGGGGGTAAAGGGGAAAGGAAGGAGGAAAGGAGGGAGGGAGTGTGTGTGTGCGTGCATGCACACATGCACACGTGCATGCAAGCGCTCATGGGTCCTAAGGCTTGAACTCAGAGCCTGGGTGCTGAACCTGAGCTTCTGTGCTTAAGGCTAGAGCTCTACCACTTGAGCCATACCTCTACTTCCAGCTTTTTGGTGGATTTCAGGTGTAAGCACCAGCATCTTGCATGGGATTATTAACTAGTGTGACTATCAAGGGGATTTCTCAATAGCATGAATCTATTCTTAGTATATTTCATAACAAACAGTGATACTGCTCATATTAATTACACCACACAGCTAACATAACAAAATTTGTGACATTGACATAAAAATTTTACATACTGCAATCTCAGCCTTGAAGCCAGGTAGAAATATATTTAAGAACTGTTTAGCTGGCACCAGTCGCTCAAACCCGTAATCCTAGTTACTCAGGAGGCTGAGATTTGAGGATCACAGTTCAAAGCCAGCCCAGGCAGGAAAGTCTGTGAGACTCATTTCAAATTAGCCATCAGAAGAAAACTGAAAGTGGTGCTGTGTTTCAAGTGGTAGAGCATTCACCTTGAGCTGAAGAGCTCAGGGACAGCACCCAGCCCAGAGTTCAAACCCCACAACCAAACCAAACAAAAAAAGAACTTGTTATGTAAGAACACAATGGCACTTCCTATAGCACTTACTAGCTTCTAGGTACCACCTCCAACACCTTACATATGGATAATTCCTCCCAGCAAACCTCTAAGGTAAGTATAACGATTGATAACTCATTAGACAGATAAATGCAGAAACTGCAAGACAGTGAGATTAAATAATTTGCTAAAGGTCCGTCATCTGCAATTTAAACAAGAGTTCTAGGACTGTGCTTGTGACTGTTGGACACATTACTTTGGAAATGGAGTATCTCCATATTTTCAAATGTGGTCAATTAGAAATTTTTTCTTTATAAATGGAGAAGGTATATAACTAATATATATCACAACTATTACTCATCGGATTCTTGCTAAGAAAAAGGCTCCATTAATTACTTCATAAAATTCATATTACTATTCAAGAAAATGTATTTCTTCTACACAAAAAAATGAATGCTTCCTCCGATAAAGTGAAACTTGTTCATATGTTTATGCACAACACTTTATAGACCTGCTCTTGGTTCAACCTCACTTCGTTAACACGTTTACAGGATACGCTTGTTTTTTTCTCTTAGAAGTGCAATACCACAAAACACATGCATACACAGTCACAAAAACTAACGGATTTTATATCTATAGGTCTAGAATAAGTATAATAGCTGGAAACGCAAAGAATGAAAAATAGGTTAAGTGTCTTTTCTACACCCCTTCAGTGGCACATAAATTATATGTGATAATAGTACACGAAATTCAGATTTGGCAGTAAACCACAGGTTACTGAAGGCAATATATGAATAGATTTCCCAAACTGCTTGAAATCTCTCTCAGCTGAGGATGAAGAATCATGGTAAGAGTCAAACAACTTATGGTCACAGACACAGTAAAAGGTCATTTCATCTAACCATCTAACTCAAGTTTAAATGTCCTATAAAACATTCCTTGGCAAGTATAAAACTAGCAATTCAAGACAGCTCTGCCTCACTGTTAAATGAATCTCTGACCCTACCCTTTCTACTAGCTCTATATTTTTGAGCCTGTTTCATCTACCTAATCTAACTAATTCAACACCTACCACTAAAAACCACAATGAAGTCAAATCCTTCTCTGTAAGTGGGAGATACTTAAATTACCTGAAGATTTCATCACTGCCAACTTTCATAGCATTCTTTTCTTTTTTTTAATCTCTAGCCAATTGCCTTCTTCCCCACATCTTATCCCTGTAACCTTTAACTAGCTTGTTCTCTCTCAACCTGGTTACACTGTTCAAAGTCTGTTGATATAGAAAAACAAACACAATATCCAAACCAGGGGGGCCAAAGGGGTGCTGCTCAAAATGTACTTGTCACTCACTCAGAACTATTTGTTTTTGAATGAAAGGGAAAAATAAGTCTTTTTTTTGCTAAATATGATTCATTAACAGAACCAAGAATCATAAGAACTATTCTCATAAAAACTATTCTGTCAGTCCTATTTTACTACTGACTTGCTAGTACCAGCAATATTCATCCCAAACCCTGAAAGCCAATCCATACAATAGGCCTGACTCTTCACCTTTGAATAGAGTTTTAAAACAAAGCTTACTGTTCCTTTAAAAATTTATCTGGTAAATTCAACTCATCATTTCAGATTAAATCACAATTACATTATACAATACAAAACTAAATCATCATCAGAACATTTGGCAAGCATGTTATCTATCCAAGTTACTGAAAAAATGCTGACATGATCTAGGCAAAGAACAGGGAGCCATGTGGAATATAAGATCTCCTAAACTGCAGTTCAACGATTTGTTTTGCTGGTTCTGGGGCTTGAACTTAGAGCTTCGTGTTCACTTGATATTCTTGCTCATAGCTTGGTGCTCTACCACCTTAAGCTATGCCTCCATCTCAGCATTTTTCTGATTAACAGGAGGTAAGAGTCTTGTGGACTTCCTGCCCAAGTTGGAGGATTGAACTGCAATCCTCCAATCTCAGTTAGATTACAGATGTGAGCAACTGGAGCCCAGCTCAGTTCAATATTTTAAGTCTTCTCTTCCAAGGACTTAGCAGTATGCCAGGAGTGGTAAGGGACTGTGCCAGCAATAATTTCAAATAATGTGAAATTTGAGGTGGTGTTTGGGGGTAATTCCAAAGAGACAGGCTACATTTAAAACTGGCTTGGGCTGGGAAGGAGGCTCAGTGGTAGAGTGCTCACTTTGCATGCATGAGGCCTTGAAGTTCGATTCCTCAGCACCACATAAGCAGAAAAGGCTGTTAGTGGCGCTATGGCTCAAGTGATAAGAGTGCTAGCCTTGAGCTGAAGAGCTGAGGACAGTGCCCAGGCCCAGAGTTCAGGCCCCATGACAGACAAAACAAACAAACAAAAAAACTGGCTTGAAGTTAGATTGCACTATTTCCAAAAACCACGTCAGTAGCCAGAGGAAATGTTTCCTTCTAAAGATGCTGTAATTTATATCATATTTCCAAGGCTTCTTGGGTAATAACACTAGTAACCAATACTTTTTGAAGCTGCTATTAATTCAAGACTTTACTTACTGAAAAGTACCAAAAGCCAAAACATATGTCTAACAAATGTATAACCAGAAATTCCTTGAAAACTATCAATTCATTATCAGAAACTAGAAGAAAATCTAATTCAATCACATTAGTTTCTTTGCATATGGGAGAAGAATCTCTGAATATTTATTAATTTGAAAAACTATAGAAATGTCAAAACTATGCCATTTTTATACCCCTAGCTTTATGCAGTATATAGTTCAGCATACAGTCAGAATAATAATCAGTTCTTCAATGAAGATACATACATATATATATGCATATATATATATATATATATTTTTTTTTTTTTGGTGACTGTCTTTTTAAAAAAACTAAAGTACTTTAAGATAATTGTGCTATGGATTCTCTGACAAGTTAGAAGAATCAGAGGATATAAGGCTAGGGCTGGGCTGTCCAGTACAGTAGCTATTAGTCACATTTGCTGACTTAAATTAAGAAGTCAAGTCTTCACAGGTATTATCCACAATTCCAATTGCTCAGTAACTTTGGTGGCAGTACTATCATCACAGAATTACCAATGCTGCGCTGGATATGATGTCAGATGGAAGAAAAGAAAGCCCTAAGGATTCTGTTAGGAACAAGATTTGCTCTGTCAAATCATAAGAGAGAGACTAGAAGTGAGCATCCTTCAAAGATCATTTCATTCATAGCTAAAAAAGTAGCTTGGAAAAGGGGAAAAGGCATGTTATTTCAACTGCTAAAAGAACCTGACATGTACAAGGACCTATTACTATTCCAGACCAGGTACTTTATTTAATCCCCCCAACACTAGAACACAGAAGCTGTTATTATCACACCCCAAAATTTTATCATTTATAAGCAGATTTTACTGATTCTGCAGACAAGAGAGCTGAAGCCCAATAATTAAGAGTTTCCCACGGGCTGGGAAAGTGGCTCAGTGGTAGAGCGCTAGCCTTGAGCTGAACTGCTGAGGGACAGCGCCCAGGCCCAGAGTTCAGGCCCCACGACCAGACCCCAAAAAAAAAAAAAAAAAAAAAAAAAAAGAGTTTTCTGCTCCTTCACTTTGTATACTGCCATTCTTCAACTCCTTCTGAACAAGACCAAAAGAAATACTGCCCCTCACTATCCTTCTTCAAGCTGAGTTCTGTTTATAAAATCATTTACCAGGGTGATCTGGTATTTTATTCATATCCACTTTACACTCAAGTGCCAGGCCTGGCCCCAGCCCTATAGGTATGCTCCAAACCTCTATAAATACTTCACCTTCTAAAACCTAAGACATCACTACAAATATATCTCAGCCAGCAATATCACAGCTACCAGGTAACCTATTCCTTGATGAAACATACTTTTAAGTCTTATTTGTTCATGCTAAAATCCAATATATCTGAACAAGTAATGATTTAAGGATACCTGTGAACACTATATTAACTAAAGTCACTCAATAATAAATTGCAAGATGATTTTGTTCCATGAACACTTTAAAATACCAATTCCCAGCAGACATTAGTGGCTCATGCCTATAATCCTAGCTAGTCAGGAGGCTAGATCTGAGGATCAAAGTTCAAAGCCAGCCAGGGCAGGAAAATCCATGAGATACTGAGAAAAAGCCAGAAGTGGCGCTGTAACTCAAGTAGTAGAGTGCTAGCCTTGAGCAAAAGAAGCCTAGGCCCATAGTTCAAGCCCCAGAATTGGCCAAAAAAGAAATTAAGAAAAGAAAAATAGAAAGACTACTAAGTCACAGTATATAACCCCAGAGTATATAACCTCTATTGTAGTGCCCAAAAAGTAAACTAAGGATTGGAACATAAATAACTTTAAACTGTAACAACACAAATTTCAGTGACCAAAACACATGAAATAAATAACACAAGCCACTGTTTTGTTGGTGGTGGTGGTGGTTGTGGGGCTTGGACTGAGGGCCTAGGCTCTGTCCCTGAGCTCTTTTGCTCAAGGCTAGTACTCCACCATGAGAGCCACAGAACCACTTCTGGTTTTCTAGTGGTTAACTGGAGATTAGAGACTCAGACTTTCCTGCCAGGCTGGCTTTGAACTGCAATTCTCAGATCTCAGCCTCCTGAGTAGCTAGGATTACAGGCACAGTGACTGGCAAGCCAGTGTTTTAAGTCCTACCAAATGGCTTGTTTTAATCTAAGTGTACTTTCTGTTTCTTCAGTTTCTAATTATCTTGGAAATATCAACGTAAAAATAGTTGACATGAGCAGGAATGTGGATTAGTGGTACAGTGCTTGCCTAGTATGCATGAAGCCCTGGGTTCGATTCCTCAGTACCATATACACAAAAAAGGCCAGAAGTTGTGCTGTGGCTCAAGTGGTAGAGTGCAAAAGAGGCTCAGGGACAGTGCCTAGGCCTTGAGTTTAAGCCCCAGGACTGTCCCCCACCCCCCCAAAAAAATAGTTGACATATATCTAAAGCCAAGAGTATTTTACATATAAAATGACTCCATATTAATTTATCGTTAAAGAAAACCAATTCTAAAAGTTCTTTGGGTTGCAAAACCAAAATAAGAATAGAAAATACTTAATCTATACAATTCCTACCCAAGGTAAAAAAAAAAAAAAACTAATCTTACTACAAAGATGTAATTGACATCATCCTAACTGGAACCTGGTAGTACTGACTTGCAGACTCAAAAGAATTCAGTTGAGGGGCTGAGAAGGTGGCTCAGTGGTAGAGCGCTTGCCTTGCATGCGTGAGGCCCTGGGTTCGATTCCTCAGCACCACATAAGCAAAAAGAAAAAAGCCGGAAGTGGCGCTGTGGCTCAAGTGGTAGAGCACTAGTCTTGAGCTGAAGAGCTGAAGGACAGCGCCCAGGCCAGAGTTCAGGCCCCACGACTGGACTCAGAAAAAAAAAAAAAAAAGAATTCAGTTGAGCCAGGAATAATGACTCACACTTTTAATCCAAAGTACTTGGTAAATCAAGACATCAGGAAGATTATACTTTGTGGCTGGCTGTTAATCAGATTCTACTGCAACCAAAAAGACCCTTATGATAGTAAGCACCACCATTAATATGAGCCAAAGGGAGTGAGGGCAAGGAGTGTGGCTCAAGCAGTAGATAATTTAGCCTAGCAAGCTACAAGGCCCTGGTAATAAAAAAAGTATTTAAATAAGTAAATAAAGGAACTGGAGGTGTAGCTCAAGTAGGAAGTGTCAACCACTAGGCAAAACACCAAGTGAGAGTGTCAAGTCCTTGATTCAAGCCCCAGATTGGCATCAGTTAAAAAAACAATTCTTAAGTTTGGAGATGAATGAGAACAATAAAGAAGAGTGACTATGATCAAGAATCAATGGACACTGACAGACATGTTAAACTGTATAACCATTTGAAGATTAAAACACTAAAAATAAACGAAATCCCTGATATTAATACCAGAGAGCTCAAAAAAAACTTACTGTGGTGCATGTATGCATGTGCACATGTGTGCTGCTCCTTGTGCTTGAATTCAGGTCCTGGATTCTGTCCCTGAGCTATTTTGTTCAAAGCTAGAGCTTTACCACTTAAACTACAACTCTATTTCTGGCTTTTTGGTCGTTAATTGGAGATAAGAGTCTCACAGACTTTTCTGCCCAGGCTGGCTTTGAACCACGATTCTCAGAGCTCAGTCTCCTGAGCAGCTAGGCTTATAGGCATGAGCTGATGAGCACCTGACTTATACATTTTTTTTTTTTGCTTTAATTCTCCCTCTAATTCCTCTTAATTCACAAAAACAAATCAATTCTTTTACTCCTCTTCTTTTTTCTTTTTTTGGTCGGTCATGAGGCCTGAACCCCTGGCCTGGGCACTGTCCTCAGCTCTTCAGATCAAAGTTAGTGTTCTACCACTTGAGCCACGGCGCCACCTTCCAACTTTTACTGCTTATGTGGTGCTGAGGCATCGAACCCATGGCTTCATGCATGCAAGGCAAGCACTCTACCACTGAGACACCTTCCCAGCTCCTTGACTCCTCTTCTTAAACAGAGATTCTCCAGCTTTCTCTCTTAGGAGTATTTGGCTTGACGCTGGATTATATTTTAACCATCTCTATGATGCTGATTAAATTTTTTCAAGTATAATCACTGAAAAGTGTTTGTGTCCATATTCTTAATAGTAGTACTACATCCTGAATTTTCATTCTTCCAATCACTTTATCTCATTTTCACTTTTCAAGACTTCTCTATCTTACAGGTAAGAAACTAAAGCTGAGAGCAATAAATAATTTATCCAGGGACTTTCCAACCTTCCTACAACATTGCACAGTATTCCTAAACATAAAAAAAAAATCCTTGAGTTTTGTTTCCTTATCAAATCTAAAGGATCCACTCCATACAGCCACCTATTAGTTTCCCTTCAAAGACCTGGGAATTTGGAGGCCTCTGTATCCTCTAAACTGGAAAGGCTATGGCTTAAGAAACAGAGTCTCATATTAAACCATTCAGACAATGAAAGCATTCAGTTAAGCAATATTATCTTAGCCAGTAATACAAGTCTTGAATGTGACAAGTATTTACATTTCTCTTACTTTTTCCTACATTAAAATGTTGCCTAACAATGATACAACAGCTATCACTTACTGACTTGCTTACCTTGTACCTTATGTTGTACCTTTTAACGTAGGGGGTGCTAACCCTGTTTTATTTATAATTTACGTATAAGCTCAGAAATAGACATTTAATTGTAACTGTTCACACAGCAGAACTGGTAAACATGAACCCAGGATCTGTCAGATCAAAAACTAGGTTCTTAGCTGGGCATGGGTGGCTCACACCTGTAATCCTAGCTACTCAGGAGGCTGAGACCTGAGGGTCGTGGTTCAAAGCCAGCCTGGGCAGAAAAGTCCCCTTGAGACTCTTGTCTTCAATTAACCACCAAAAAACTGGAAGTAGAGCCATAGCTCAAAGTGGTAGAGCACAAGCCTAGAGCAGAAAAGCTCAGGGACAGCACCCAGGTCCTAAGGTTCAAGCTCCATGACCAACAACAACAAAAAAGAAACAACTAGGTTCTTTCTACTACACTAGGAGAATACCCATAGAAGGAAGGTGTCCTAGTCTCCCTGCCCTGCGGCAGATACTGTATCTATTTCATACATACTGTCATTTCTAGTAGATTCCTCCTAAGTAACATAGTATTGAAAACACTTTTGAAATTTTAATTTCTATAATACTCATTTTAAAAGAGGCTAAAAATATTAAACTTAAATAAGGTATCTATTTTCTATGTATTCTAAGAATAAAGTTATATGTAAGAAATGAGTATATATTGCTGTTAATTTATTATTAGACTTTAATTAGTAGATTAACAGTGGTTTAGAGAACTAAGGCTATTTGGAATGTTAACAGAAAACTCTTAGAATGCTGCCTGCTCCACTCAGTTAACCTTAGTACTTGGAATTCCAAAATCAGTAAGGGCTTAAGATACCTGAAAATTTCCAAGGTTGTCTAAATTCAAAGCAATCTTAATACACTTGAAAATTTCCAATGTTGTCTAAATTCAAAGCAACCTTTTTTTGGGAGGATAAAACCACTGTATTTTAGATTGGGCTATAAACAGAAGCATATGCTTATGTGGTGCTGAGGAATCGAACCCAGGGCCTCTGGCATGCAAGGCATGCGCTCTACCACTGAGCCACCTTCCCAGCCCCCAGAAATTACTCTTGACCAGGAGTGTGTATGGCTCCATAGGGTGGCAGCATTCTAAGAGTCAGCAGCTACTACAGCCCCATCTACTATTAAGGGTGAGAGTGAAGGGGCAAGAGTACAGTACCTGGTGATGGGCAGGTCGAGGCCCCGCTGCAAACTGAGAAAAGGAGGGAAAACAAACACAAAAGGAAAGGCACAAAGAGTCAGAAACACCACAACAAAAACCAAAATGTCACACAATATGTCAAAAGAAAAAAAAACCCACAAGAAAATAAAAACACAAAACAGTCAAAGCTTTGCTGCAGGACAGTGACAGACAGGTACTAAGATTCAACAGGTTAACATTACTACAGAAGTACTTTATCATTTAGCAGCTCGTAGAAAAACAGCTGAGTTGCTAGGCACCCTAGGATGCCTACCTCTAATAGGATATTTTCATGTAAATAAATAAAACCCTAAAATAAGGCAAAAGATAGTTCCAACCACTAAGTTGTTACCTTAAGACAAATAGGAAAATCGAGTATGTATGTAACTGTTGCTGTATGTAACTGATACAGCTAGAGGACATGAAAAATACTTTTACATATAAGAAATAGCCAGGATATAATTATGTCTAGCAGGAAACAAAGAATGTAACATGAAAGATTGCAAATTTTCTTCAGTTAAAACAGGATTTTATCTCAGTCATAAATGTGAAGTTTTAATATTTATCTTCATTGCCTGTGTATGAGGGTATGCATATGTTTAAGTGCAATTAGCTAATAAAGTTTAATACCAGGCACATCAAAGCAAACCACTAATAAAGAGCATCAGTTTCTAACATGATTAACCAAAATGATACTATTATAGGCATGAGAGGAAATGTCAGTTCTCAACTTCTATTCATAAGATAAGGGTAAAACACTTGCTATCTGATTCTAGAAAAAAAAAAAAAAAAAGACTCCTCAGCTAAATCACAGAGTTCTCTGAGTTTGGTAATACAATGCTGCTGCTCACCAGGAATGAAGAAAATGCTTTCTCATTTATGTATTTTTTTAATATCAAAGCTCTAGGACAGAAAAATATCAGGACACATAGGACCATATACTAGCTACTCATATATATTAACTATTATCATGTTAACCACACTTTTAATAGTTTAAAAAACAGAAAATTTAGACAGTAGATTTGAATGAAAACCATATAAGGTTTTTATTTAACATATTAAGGAGCTGAAGTATGTATCTTCAGTTTTACTTTCTATATAGCCCACATTCCTTCTGTAGCCTTACCACTACAGATGAATTAGACTGCTGAGCAACTTAAAAAACAACTCTTCATGCTTAGCATTTAAGTTACGTGCAAAATGATTTTGCAGGAGATTAAGAATAATTTTCCCAATGACCTTTATTTTATACTAAAAGTTTTCAACAAACTGCAGTAGAGCACAAGACAATATGTAGGAGACACAGAAGACATCTGTCAAGAATCCATCTTCAAAGCTAAAGGGTCACCAATTGCTTTTAAATAAAGAAAAGGACTTTGATGACCTCTGGTATGTTTATGGTGTGACAGGCTCGCCATCATATTTAACACAGTTTTTCAAAATGATGACTAATGGCCGGCGATGGTTCACACAGAAAATTTTCTCTTAAAAAAAAACCTGAGAGCTTACATTTTCAGTTTTCCAGTTATAAGAAGAGAACATTGTATCTCTACTACAGAAATCAAGTTTCAAGATTTGGCAATAACCACCCATGTGGCATGAAAGTAAGGGCTGGTAAGAAAGTGAGAAATTTGTTCATGACACTTTTGCAGAAAATGGGAGAGAAAGACTAGTTGAAAAAGTAACCTGAGTACAGCAGTACCTGTCTTATCACTGTTCCACAGAAAGGTCCCATTTCCAAGGGTCTATTACAAAAATTAAAACTCTATCTATTTGGAATGCTCCATCAAAGGTAACTTTTTATGAACAAGAGGGCTATCATATGAAACTATACATGTATGTAAAAAACAAAAAGGAAAAGTTAGTGGGAAAGTACCCTTGGGGAAAATACCCTAGTCTATTTTGCACTAGTCACCATTGGCTATTGAATATTTTATTTGGAATGACAACAGCCTTAATCTTGTGGGTAGCTGTAAGCAACAGAACAAACTGTAGTCGCTGCTGGCTCATAATGAAATGGAAAATCATTTATTTCTGTTTTCTTTCCTTAAAAAGGCAAGTCTTTAAAATGCTGAGGACTATAGATATAAAGAAAGCAGCCTTGTATGAACTTGGGTCCAATGTTAATGCCACCCACCCACTCTCTCACTCACCCTTCTGTGCATAGTTGGTACCTGAGCATAGCCAACTTAACACAGATGTAACTTGGCACTTAGCACTATAAAATATAAAAATAACCAATAACCAGTAACAGGTTACTGCAAAAAGCAAACTGTCTCCCTCTCCCAATTGAGCTTTCAATAGCTTCACTATTTTTCACAAGCCATTTAAAATTAAGTTCTTTCAAGAGTTGCAGCACAATAAGAAAATGGAACAGATAGGTAGCTTATTTGCATGTTTCATCAGCATATTATTAAATTTTTAACAAGATTTTTCTACACTATGAATTTAAGAAGATATTAAGTATCAAAGAGAATACAGGCACAAAGAAAATCTGAAGGAGGGAGGGATCATTTGAAGCCACTTGGATTGCAAAGGCAGCTGTCCAGGGAAGAACAGAAAAGCCTAAACTGTGTAATTGCCAATGGCCCATTAATGCAGAAATAGAATGGAGTAAGCTTTTGCTGATCTACAAAGCCACAGGAATGGACCCTTCCTGAATACAACTCTTTACCTCTCCCCACCATTTGGGACAGCTATGGGATGGATGAGACTAGACCATGGCAACTTGGGATGTCCAATCCTGGCAAGCTTCTTATCCCAAATTCACCCTCCCAGTACCAACACAAATGAAATAAAGGATATCAGACCCAAAACAATAAGCAAGAGTAGTCTTCGGTCCGCTAGTCTTGCATTTGTTTTGAGGTATGTAATGAAATGTTAAATGTACAGTTTTTAGTAATGCGGGTGGGTAATGGTCACTAGCAGAGCAGATGGCAAAAATGCATAAAGGATAGTATCTGAAGAGTTTATGACCACAGAAAAAAATGGCTGACAACTACAGACAATTCCCCCTTGATATTCAATTATAAAATAGAAAGGGGGGAAAGAAGCCTAGAAAATCATCTTTCAAATTCAAATTTTTCTGAAAGGGATATCCCAACTTCAGGTTTAAAATAAGAAAAACCTAAACCCCAAATTATTCCTGTCTAATTCCCAATAGAGAAGACCCACCCAATTGTTATTCTTTTCCCCACTATGTCTGGCAAAAACTGCCATGTAGGTTAGACTTTTAGAGAAGAAGCAATCAATTCATTTCATCAGCCAATAAGTGGATGTGGTCAAAAATAATGAGTGCCAGAGGCACCACTGCCTACAAGAAGTACAGTTTGTTATATTGCTTACAATGCAGTATTTTATCCAGCCTCTTCCAGCCAAGGACCTGTAAACGGGAGTCTGTTCCAAAACCTTCCTCCTCTTCCAGTTGTCTGTGCAATGTATTGGCACTGTTCTGCTGGGCTGTCAAAAAAACTGGTTTAGAGATGCAGCTCTTCAGTCAGGTTTTGCGCCAGTTCTAACCATGTAAATTTAAATCTTGTTTTTTGCCCAATAATTAAAAGGAGGGGAGTGGGTACGGTAAGAAGGCCACAGAATTTTTTGCAGTACGAGCTTACCATGTTTCAGGTTTAATGAATCTGACCTATCTAAACTGACCAGCTAAGAGCTCAGACCCATTCCAAGTAGTCAAGTGTCCACATCCCCAAACCACTCTCAGAACATTGCATCAGACATTGTGTTAACCATTTCAGCAAAAAAAAAAAGAAAGAAAGAAAGAAAAAGAAAAGAAAAGAAAAAAAAAGAGAGAGAGAGAGACAAGCAAACAGGCAACTTGGGACTAAAGTCCCTTGTCTTTGACATGGTTCCTCCTTCCTATGGAGAGAACCAGAATCTAAGAGCAAGTATTAGAGAAGAGGGCAACAAAGAAAAGGAAGACAAGAAGAGGATAAGAAGGATAGTACATTTTTTTCTTTCAATTTATTGTCTCCTAGATCTTTGAGCAAGTCTTTGGTACGATGCAACAACTCAAAATTCATGCATTAAACCAAATGAACAGGAACCAATGCAGTGAAATAGTCCTGTATGCTAGGCAAAAATAAATAGGCAGAGTTGGGGACAAAACAAAGATGCCTGTATTCGGAAGAATACACAGACCTAAGGACAAAGAAGGATGTGAGATACAATGAGAGATGTTACAGAAGCACCTTCTAGCCAAAGCTAATCATGCAGGGCAGGAAACGACGGTCAAAGGATGGAAGCTGAAGCCAGTATACACTCGTGAAACCAATGACCTTGAGTACATTGTCAGTACTTATTGCAGTCCACATGAAGGATGAACAAAGAAGATGAGAGCATTTACATTTGTTTGAGAATTTAGTTCCGATTTGAAGAAATTAATATACCTTTAGCATGTATCAAGCATTCAATCACACTGTCAAATGTTTAGACTGACTTAGTGACACTATCAAAAATACTACCTCCCAAACCACTGGAATTTGAGGGTTGAAAATAATTAAAACTCGGTTTGCTTTTTAAAATCACTATATTTTAACGCTTTTGAATTTTAAACAGTATTAAGACACATTAAGTATTAAACACATCAACAGCTGGAAAAAAGTAAATTTGAATGCAACCAGACACTTTTAAAAGAAATCGTGCCTCAGAAAGGTAAAATAACAAAATTTCTGCCTCTCTTCTTTCTAAATAAGTTTAAGTTAATAAGATATTAAGTTATTCCTATGTGTAAGGTAATATAATTCTAATCAATAGTGATAATAAATTAATAAGAATGACATCTTTGAAGCAAAGTTCCAAAGTTCAGAAAAAAAACATCAATTTTCCAAAAATAACTATATAACTAATACATATAAAACTGAGGTTGAGAATATTTTCTAAAACATACATCCGCTTACTTACCGGAGAACGGGTCTGAGGTTGTGAATTCATTGTTTGAGGGGCTTGAGGATATACCAATGTGGTTGGACCTGCATTCTGTCCAGAGGGATAAGGGGTCTGTCAAAGAATAGTAAATTTTACAAATTTATGGCATGTTATGACAAATACAAGATATTGGGAGAAAAAAAAAGGCTTATAGGAGTGATTATACTTGTTACTTTGAGTTCTATTAAAACAGTAACTCGACTGCACTCTCCAGTAATTCAGACATTAACAACCAAAAAACTAGACACTATTATCTGAAACCATGAGTGCAAGGAGGAACAGCTTTAAATAAATGTACCTGCTAGCACTGGCAGCTAAACAGAGGCAGGAATGGATCCTCCACCACAAGATTCCATTCCCTCTTGTAATCATAGATAACACAAAACCTTGAACAGGTAAGTGCTCTATATCCTTATCAAGCACACTTCCCTAAGACCCTGAATGCCTAATAATCCTGAGAGGAAAATGACCACTACTGGGAGGCTTGATAAGGAAGGAAAGGCATAGAAGACCACCTTCTCAAAAGTGCAGAAATATGACTTCCCACACCTGAACAGCAATTAAACAGTCACCAAACCATTTCAGAGGGTCACAAAAGGAGGGCCTTGATTCTGTACCACCTACTAACATAGTTCTATAAAAACCTCAAGCCCAGCCTAAACAATAGTCATGCAAATCCTTATCTGAACTGTGCACTGCACATAACAAAATTCTTACTGACAGCACCAACTAAAAAATACTAAATCTTTTAGAAATCCCATTAAATTGTCTAACAGTGTAGCCAGGCACTTGTAATCCTAGCTACTCAGGAGACTAAGGACTGCAGTTCAAAGCCAACCCAAGCAGAAAAGTCTGTGAGGCATTTATCTCCAATTAACTACCAAAAAGCTGGAAGTAGAGCTGTGGGCTAAGTGGTAGAGCACCTAGACTTGAGCAAAAAAGCTCTAAGACAGCATCCCTGAATTCAAGCCCCAGGATGTTATATACATAGAGAGAGAGAGAATAGAGAGAGAGCCAGGCACTGGTGGCTCATGCCTATAATCCTACTCAGAAGGCTGAGATCTGAGAAATGCAGTTCAAAGCCAGCCTGGGCAGCAAAGTCCATGAGACTCTTATCTCCAATAAACCACCAGAAAACCGGAAGTGGTACTATGGCTCAAGTGGTAGAGTGCTTGCCTTGAGCTGAAGGACAGTGCCCAGGCCCAGAGTTCAAACGCCACAACTGACAAAAAAAAAAAAGAACACACACACACACACACACACACACACACATATTCTAACAGTATAATAATAAAAAACAAATCTCATGTTTAGCATTTTTCTAGAATGTGAAGTGGATATTTTCACACATATATCCAAGTACTGTAAATAATACAATTCAATAAACTAACAGACTGATCTAATACTTTCAGCTAAGAAAAACTGTAAACAGAATGCTGGCATTTATTTCTTCTTAATAAATCCAGTTACCTTTTTCTCTTTTGAAATAACCAGAGGCTCATATTTATATGGTATATATGCTGAATCTCAAAAAGAAAAACATTAAAATGCCAAAAAAAAAATAAGCCATAATGACTCATTAACTGCTTTCCAGATAGATGAACGTAGTATGATCATTAAGTAAGCTTAGGATTCTGAGTGTTCTTTTATTCAAGGCCCACAGACTAGATAAAACAGCATCATAATATCATAGTAAGTCACATTGTACACACTGAAGACTCAATTCCATTGCCTTGTAGCATAAACATTTAGTACAAGATGAGTAAATCTAACTTACAATGTTACCATGATTTAACACTAACACAAAATCCAACAAGTGAGTTATTTTCATTTCAAACACATATACAATATGATCTCACAAAGAAGAAAAAATGTTCCTATACAAAGTTTTACTATATAAATCAGTCAATAATGGTTCTGACTCCCTAAAAATGACTTTGTTTAGAATACAAGTTAAAATGGTATGATACAAAATTATTTTCTGGATAATAAGAAAGCTATTTTCTGGGGGCTGGGAATCTGTCTTAGTGGCAGAGTGCTTGCCTAGCATGCATGAGGCCCTGGGCTCAATTCCTCAGTACCATATAAACAAACAAAAAAAATTGTTTTCTGGGGCTGGGAAGGTGGCTCAGTGGTAGAGCGCTTGCCTTGCAAGCCTGAGGCCCTGGGTTCGATTCCTCAGCACCATATAAGCAAAAAGAAAAAAAGCCGGAAGTGGCGCTGTGGCTCAAGTGGTAGAGCTCTAGCCTTGAGCTGAAGAGCTGAGGGACAGCGCCCAGGCCCAGAGTTCAGGCCCCACAACCGGACCCAAAAAAAAAAAAAATTGTTTTCTAAAATTTTTAGAAAAGCTAAAGGGGCTGCCCCTTTTAAAAAAGATCTAGGGCTGGGAAGGTGGCTCAGTGGTAGAGTGCTTGCCTTGCATGCATGAGGCCCTGGGTTCAATTCCTCAGCACCACATATGCAGAAAAGGCCGGAAGTGGTGCTGTGGCTCAAGTGGTAGAGTGCTCGCCTTGAGCTAAAGAGCTGAGGGACAGTGTCTAGGCCCAGAGCTCAGGCCCCATGACCGACAAAATAAACAAACATGCTTTTTAAAAAATCTATTTTCTTTCCCTTTTTTGATAGCAAAGCTTTCATCTTCACATTAAAGGTAGTATAATAGTACTGGGTATATATTCCAAATTATTAGGGAATACACAATAATGGATCACCATTAGGATTTTCTTATCTTGTGATATTAAGGGTAGTATGAAACTAAAACAAAACAAAAACTGAACAAGTTATATTTAGATTATCACTGAGTTGGTTAAATAAACACGATGCCTGATGTGTAATGTGACTCCCATAGAACTTAATCTGCTCAAAATACACAGACATCAAGCCAAACCAATCACATGAGACAGGCTCAGAAAACAGCCAAGTCACCTACTCATAACCCTTCACTTCCAATTTCTAGCAACTAAGTAGTAATGGATGCTTGACCATAATACTTGGCTTCTCCCATTCTTTCCATAAGTTACAGTTTCCTAAAAAAACATGTCCTAAGTAACACCATACAGTTTATGATAAAGCACAATCTAGACATCATGTGGTTTTTCCCCAACCATGGCCAACACACCTAGGTCCTAATATACAACAATGAATGCAAATGAAAACAGAAGGCTGGCACATGCCAACCCTACTAGGACCCCTCACTTCAGAAATAAGTCGTTCTAGCTGACCTACTGGTGAAGGTATATAGAATTGTCATCATAGCTTGGGCTTTGTGGACATAATTAATATATTCCCTTGGTTTTCATTCTAATGCATCATGAATGCGAAGGTCAATGTTCTTGATCTAATAAAAAAAGCTTCAGAGTAAAATTGCTTTACATTGTCTGTCCTTTGAAGATGCTAATTAGCAATATTTTCAGTAGTGGAAAAAAAGTACACAAAAACATTTTACACAAGTTGGAATGAGATAAACCCAAAAATGTAAGATACTTATATGAGTGATGAACATTGGTTCAGCAGTAGAGTACTTTAAAGTTCAAGAATCTGAATTCAAAACCCAGGACCAATCCCCCTCCCCTCCAAAAAAAGAAGAAAAAAGGATACTCATCAGTAATCCAACAAATCTGTGCCTTTTCATGTTTCATTTGCTTTGTTTTCTGGTGTGGTTCTGGTGCCTGAATTCAGAACCTCCTGCTCTCACTTAGCTTTTATCACTGAAAGCTGACTCTGCCATTTAAGCCATACTTCCACTTCCACTTCTTTTGCTGGTTAGAGATAAAGAGACTTTTCTGCCTGGGCTGGTTTTTAACTGTGATCCTCAGATTTCAGCCTCTGAGCAGCTAGGATTACAGACATACTATAATGGTGCCTGGCTTTTGGTAGATTTTTTTAAGAGCACTGGAACTCATAGAAATAAGGTTGAAGAAGATATGATTCCTTTGCAAAAAAAGATTTACAGCTCACTGAACAATGTTTTACATTACTGAACAATGTAAAAAATGTTACAAAGAGTCAGGACAATATGTCAGAATGTACAACAAAGAAGAAATTTTTCCTCTGAGAAGTTTTCCAGGTTTTCCAACAGTTGATAGATAGTTCACCAAATGATGAATGATTAGCTTGCAGTTACCTATGAAAGGAGAGAGGCAACATCATACGTAGAAAAAACAGAACATAAACAAAAGCACAAAAACCTGAAAAAGGAAGGCATGTCTACTGAACCATGAACAGGTCAGTAATAACAAAGGAAAGAAGTGGATGGGTCAGAGTGAGATACGGTGAATTCAGAAAATGAGATTAAGTTCTTTAGTAAAGTTAAGTACTTAATGATGTGTCAAATAAGGTATTACCACGAAAGCATCAGATTAAGAATGTGCAAAGCAGTAATATCAGATACATTTAATAATGAGAAGTTACAATAACAGGAGTCCCTGAGAAGACACTGATGTCACAATACCAGATAGAAAACTACTCCAATATTCTAGGTACATCATAACAGGGCCAGGAGAAAGAAGGGAGATTTAGGAGATAATTAGTATACTGAAAGAGAACTTTCTCAGCAACCAGATATAAGGTGAGAAGTTGACATCCAAAGGTGCCAAGCCCCATTCCCACCTCATCTCAGATGCTATTACCATGAAGCCACATTCATCAATTTCCCTAAAGAACACCAAGTTTATCTTTCTCTTTTGACCTTTCCAAATTTTTTCTCTGCTTCAGACTTCAGAAATTGGTATTTGTATTACATCAATAACTTTTAGCTATACAAAATGTAGAGTAATTACACGTGTAGATATCAGTCAACCAACAAATCCCATTTGGTGATGATATAAATTCTTTTTAACATGCTGTGGAAAAGGCATTTCACAAAAGTCAATACCTTTATATGCTGAAACAAACTCAAAAAACTAGAAAGAGAAAAGACCCATCCTAGATATAATAAACATCATTTAGTTACAATCCCCAGAAAACATCAAGCTCAAAGAAAAAAATCTGAGCATTTTCATTTAAGGTAAGGAACAAGGCCAGACACCATAGTGGCTCATGCCTTTAATATGAGCGACTCTGAAGGCAGAGTACTCAAGAGGATCATTTTGCAGAGCTAGCCTGAAAAAAATTCAAGAACTTATCTCAATAATAACCAAAACAAAGCCGGGCGCTGGTGGCTCACGTCTGTAATCCTAGCTACTCAGGAGGCTGAGATCTGAGGATCGCGGTTCAAAGCCAGCCCAGGCAGGAGAGACCGTGAGACTCCTATCTCCAATAAAACCACCAGAAAACAGGAAGTGGCGCTGTAGCTCAAGTGGTAGAGCGCTCGCCTTGAGCTGAAGAGCTGAGGGACAGCGCCCAGGCCCAGAGTTCAAGCCCCACGACCAACCCAAAAAAAATAATAATAACCAAAACAACTGGCTGCCGGTGGCTCGTGCCTATAATCCTAGATACTCATGGGCTGGGATCTGAGTATCATAGTTCAAAGACAGCCTGCACAGAAAAGTCCATGAGACTCTTACCTCCAAATAACCAGCAAAATATAAAAAGCAGATCTGAGACTCAAATGTCAGGGTGTAAGCTTTGGGCAAAAAAGCTCAGT
The DNA here is from genome assembly GCF_019054845.1 of Dipodomys spectabilis. NCBI lineage: Eukaryota > Metazoa > Chordata > Mammalia > Rodentia > Heteromyidae > Dipodomys > Dipodomys spectabilis. The sequence goes on from NW_024870795.1 coordinate 1,782,592, forward strand.
GTGTGCCAATGCCCTGAGGTCAAGCCCAAAACTGGCATACACATAAAAACAAATAATATTCAAAGTATATAGCCAGGACACCAATAAAAAATAGTAATAATCAAAGCATATGGCTCACACTGTAATTAATTATAACTGCGTAAGAGGCTGAGATCTGAGGATCTATTTAAAGCTAATCCAGGCAGGAAAATCCATGAGACTCTTATCTCTATTAACCAACAATAAGCTAGAATTGAAAATGCAGCTCAAGTGTGATAGAGTGGGAGCCTTGAGTAAACAAGCTAAGGTACAGCACCCAGGCCCTGAGCTTAAGCACCAGTACTGGTCTGTATATATTAAGTGTGTTCTTGCACATGACAGAGAAGAGGGGGGAGAAGAGAGAGGAAAGAGAGGAGAGAGGAAAGAGAGGAAAGAAAGAGGGGCGGAAGAGAGAAGAGAGACAGAGAGAGATAGAGAGACAGAGACAGAGGAAAAAGCAAAAAAAAGGCTAGAATCCAGGTACCAGTGGCTGTATTAGCCACTCAGGAGGCTGAGATCTAAGAATGGCAGTTCAAAGCCAGCCTGCATAGAAAAGTGCCTGTGAGAAATCTCCAATTAACCACTCAAAAACCAGAAGTGGCACTTTGAGCGCTAGCCTTGAGTACCAAGAGGCTGAGGCACAGCACCTAGGCCCTGAGTTCAAGTCTCACAAACAACAAAAAGGGTGGGGGGGCTAGAAAAGAAGCTTAAGAGGTAGAGCACTTGACTAGCAAGCACAATGGTGGGATTTCAACCCCTGTAACACATTCCCCTGCCCCAAAGAAAAGTCAAAGGACAAAGATATTACTTCCTTTTACCACATCTATTCCACAATGACCGTTGTCAGTGGAAGCTCTAGCCAGAGCAAATAGGAAAGAAAATTAAGTAACCGATTTCCAAATGGGTAGAGAGAAATTATGTCTACTCACTGATAATACAATTTTATATGAAGAAAATCCTTAGGTAGCTGCTCAGTGTTAGAACACCTTGTCTAGCATGTGCAATGCCTTGGGCTCAATCCTCAATATGCAAAGAAAAAAGGAAAAGAGAAGGAGGAAAGAGAGAAGGAAAGGAGAAAACAAAGAAAAAGAGAAAACAAGGGGGAGGGAGGAAAGAAGGAAAAGAAAATATAAGAGGAGAAAAAGGAGGAAGAGAGGGGGAGGGAAGAAGGGTGGTATTCTAATATTTCACCTACAAAAACTGTTAGAAATAATTTTAGGAAAATAACGGAACACAAACTAAACACACAAAAGTCAATGCAGAAATGCAACTGTCTGAAAAAGAAAATCCCAAGTATAAAGCATCAAAAACAGTTAAAAACTTAGCAAGTAACTAAACCAAGAAACTTTAAGACTAGTACAATGAGTCTATAAAACATTGGTGAAAGCAATAGGAGAACACAAATAAATGGAAAAATATTCCCTATTCATATATTGGAAGACAATTATTACCAAGATGCCAACACTACTCAAAATGAACTATTTATTCAATGCAATTCCTGTTAAATGCCCACTGTTGTGGGCATTCTCCAGAAGTAGAAAGACCCATCTGAATATTTTATGAACTATCAAGGGATGCTGAATATGTGACACAGACTAAGAAGAACAAAGTTGGATATCTCACAGCTCCCAATTTGAAAATTACAAATCTACAAAAATAGGGGGCTGGGAAGGTGACTCAGTGGTAGAGCGCTTGTCTTGCATGCATGAGGCCCTGGGTTCAATTCCTCAGCACCACATACGCAAAAAGAAAAAAGCCGGAAGTGGCGCTGTGGCTCAATTGGTAGAGTACTAGCCTTGAGCTGAAGAGCTGAGGGACAGCGCCCAGGCCCAGAGTTCAGGCCCCACAACCGGACCCAAAAAAAACAAACAAACAAAAATAAGAACAGAATAGTGCTGGCATCAAGAGACAAACATACCAATGAAACAGAATAAACTGCCCAGAAATAAAAATGCAAACATATGGTAAAATGGTTTTGAAAAGAATACAAAGATCATACAAGAAAGAAGTATATTTTATTTTAAACAACTGATGCTGGGGAAAACCAGATATGCACAAATAAAAGAGTAAAGCAGCTGGGCATCAGTGGCTCATGCCTATAATAGTAGCTACTCAGAAGGCTGAGATCTCAGGATCACAGTTCAAAGCCAGCCCAAGACTTGTATTTCCAATTAACCATCAGAAAACCAGAAGTGGTATTGTGGCTCAAGTGTTAAGAGTGCTGGCCTTGAGCTGAAGAGCTCATGGACAGTGCCCAGCAGTCAAGCCCCATGACTAAAGAAAGAAAAAGAAAAAAAGAAGAAGAAGAGGAGGAGGAGGAGGAGGAGAAAAGAAAAGCAGGCAAGTAAGAGGCAGGGCTCTGTGGCACTTTATACACAATCAGTCTAGGTACCCATGGAATAGATAAAAATGTGACACACACACACACACACACACAAACATGCAGAAGTATTATTCAGGCATAAAGAAGAACAAATTGTGTTCTTTGGAAGAAAATAGATGGAAGTAGAGATTATCAGGTTAAGCAAAATAGCCAGACTTAAGATAAATTTTAACATATTTTCTATTGTGTGAAATTTAGCTTAAACAAAACCAAAACCAAAGCCAAACATGAATATAGATGGGACTATCTGTGATAAAGAACCAGAGGTAGAAAAGAAGGAAGATAAGACAAGGTATTGGAAATGAAGGAACATTTGTGAACGTGATTGGAAAGGAAGGAACATTTGTGAACGTGATCAAATATGAAGAAGCATGTGTGAAAAAAATCACAATGAAGCAAAATATTATGTACCACTTACTCAGTCCTAAAAAAAATGGTTTAATAATCTAGACAGTTAATACTGTTGAAGGACTTGGAAAAGTTCACAGATCAACCTCACTGTCATTTCCAGATGGTGTCAAAGTCATTGCTTTAACATTCTCAGGGGTTTTTCTCAGATTTCAGCTTTGCCTAAAATTTGAGTTTTGCAATTTTTTTAAGCAGAATTACTAAAGAAATAAATTGTCCAAACAAATACAGTGAGAATCAAACAAAAGCTTTTAATAATATTAGGTGCTAATATTTAATAATACTAATTAAGGCCTTCAGTAAGTCCTGGCTCTTAGTAATTATGATTCCAATATTATGAACTGATACAAAAAAGTTCAGGAAAAGTTAGGTGCTGGTGGCTCTCACCTGTAATCCTACCTACTTAGGAGGCTGAGATCTGAAGATAGAGGTTCAAAGCCAGTCCAGGCAGGAAAGTCCTTGGAGACTCTTACCTCCAATTACCCACCAGAAAACCAGAAATGGCACTGTTGCTCAAGTGGTAGAGTGCTCATCTTGAGCTGAAGAGCCCAGGCCCAGTGTTCAAACCCCACAACTGACCCCCCCCCCCCCCAAAAAAAAGCTCAAGGGGAAAAAAAATTCCTATCATGAGAGACACTGGAGTTTCTCTTCTCTCCAGCTGACTAAACTTTTTTCTGTACCAGTTAATTTTTCCAAGTAATAGAATAAAGGCAGTTTTCTTTTTTAAAAAAATCTTAGAAATGTGATAGTGAAATGTGATGCCACATTAGACATTTATTACCTAGAATTAATTTTCAGAAAACTCCACAAGTACTCTAACAAAGAAAATGCCATATACATTTACTGAGCACTCAGCATTTGCCAAGGTTTGGCATCTGCCAATTTTTCTGACTCAATCTTTCTATTACTTTATGTAGGTACAGTTATTTCCATTTAACAAATAGCAAAACATCCACTTAAGCCAGGTGCGGGTAGCTCACGCCTGTAATCCTAACTCTCAGGAGGCTGAGATCTGAGGATCACGGCTAAAAGCCAGCCTGGGCAGGAAACTCCGTGATACTCTTATATCCAATAAACCACTAGAAAACCAGTGCAGTGGCTCAAGCGGCAGAGCGCTCGCCTTGAGCTGACGAGCACAGGGACAGCGCGCCCAGGCCCAGAGTCCAAGCCCCATGACCAATATAAAAAAACAAACAAACAAAAAAATCACATAAAGGTTTAACTCCAGATTTCACAACCAGTTTTCTATTTTCTAAATGAAATGTCACTAACTATAATGCAGTATCTGTACCATGCCTCTCCACCCTCACTCAAGTGTTTCTAAGGCAGGCCCTCATTATGTGGCCCAGGCTGACCTCAAATTTTCAGTCCTCCTGCCTCTACCTCCTGAGTGCTGGGATTACTGTGGGAAACATGATTGCGTCTAGCTCTATAATGCAGTATACTCTTCCTTTTCTTTCCTTCCTTCCTTCCTTCCTTTCTTTCTTTCCTTTCTTCCTTTCTTTCTTTCTTTTTGTCAGTCATGGGGCCTGAACTCTGGGCCTGGGTGCTGTCCCTCAGCTCTTCAGCTCAAGGCTAGTGCTCTACCACTTGAGCCACAGCGCCACTTCCAGCTTTTTCTGCTTATGTGGTAGTAAGGAATTGAACCCAGGGCCTCATGCATGGGAGGCAAGCATTCTTACCACTGAGTCACCTTCCCAGCTCCCGGTATACTCTTTTTACCAGAGTTTATAGTTGGATGTAAGTAAGGGTGGAAGCTAAAATGAATATACAAAGAATGTATAATCGATCTCTTTTTAGTTAGGTTAGCAAAAAGAAAATTTCTCTGCAATGTTAATATAATTCAATTTCTAAGCTGCACTCACGGGTTCTTGAGTGCTTCAGTAAAGAGGTTGTTCATTTCTAATGGAATCTATTTTCAACATCAGGGACCATCTTAATAGAATCGAAAAGGGCTGAGGTAAATATTATCTACCACAAGTACAACTCTTAATTATGGCTTTTGGAATTTTTGGTTTTGTTTTGTGCCAGTCCTGGGGCTTAAATTTGGGTCTAGGTGGTGCCTTTGAGCTTTTTTGCTCAAGGCTAGCACTCTAACAGTTGAACCACAGCTCCACTTCTGGTTTTTTTAGTAGTTAACTGGAGAATCTCACAGGATTTCCTGCCTGGACTGGCTTCAAATCACAAACCTCAGATCTCAGCCTCCAGAGTAGCTGAGATTATAGGTATGAGCCACAGGTACCCTGCAGGACCTTACCTTTCCTGGGGGAGGGGAGGAAAGGGGGAGAGCTAAGGGCCTTAAATCAACTATTTTGTTCTTTTTGTTATTGTTGTTGTTAAGCTTGTACATATAAAACAAACTTTGTTAAGCTTGTACATATAAAATAAACTATCATTAAATTTTACAATAATGTTAACAGTACCAGTCACAAAAGACTTCTCTATTAACCCAAATACAACAATCACACTGCAAAGTCAAATGGTAATATTTTTGGAAATTTTCATATTTTTGGAAATTTTCATTTAGAGCTAATTTTCATTCATTAAGGATTGAGAATTTACTATTTATCAGGTATTACTAGTCATATAGCAACTTCTTTTGCTGCTTCAAAAAGTTTGAAAACCACTGTACCTGAGCTTTATAATCCATAAAGATTTGATTGCATGGAATCTGTTACTCATTTGAATTGAAGGAATAATTATACAGTATCTATCAAGCTATTATTTGGTTTAATCACCAAAATAAGTTAGCATATATTATCAATACTACAAAAAGAACTTGAGTACAAACCAGGATGCAAGTGAATTACCAATAAAAAGTTTAATTAGGGTGGGGGGGGGGAGAGGATGGGAAGGGATGAGAAAGGGAAACAAAGGAGGAGTCTACAATGCTTGATAAGAAATGGACTCATTATCTTGCCCATGTAATTGTAACCCCTCTGTACAGTATTTTCACAATAAAAATAAATAAAAACAAAAAGTTTAATTATACAGAACTTGAGGGGAAAAAGGTGAAAAGTGCAGCAGCGGAGCTCACTGGATACTTATGAAAGTGAACTATACAACTTGTAGGTGGAGATGGGAGGGACTGAGAAAGAGTGAGGGAACAGAAAATACTGTACAAAAGGAAATGTGCTCATTACCTGACTCAGATAACTTTAATCCCTCTGTATATCATCTTTATCATAAGAATAATTTTTTTAAAGTTAACTATCCATAGCTCATAAGCTACTAGAGAGAAATGGCTTTTCAATTAAGAAGGTCAACTTTTTCTAATAAGAAAGGCCCAAGGGGGGCTGGGAAGGAGGCTCAGTGGAGCGCTTGCCTCGCATGCATGAGGCCCTGGTTTTGATTCCTCAGCACCACACAGAAAAACAACAATAGCAATAACCAAACCATGTTTCAACCACATTATTTAAAAAGGAAAAAGAGAGAAGAAAGAAAGGCCCAATCCTAGCTACTCAGGAGGCTGACATCTGAGGATCTAGGGCTAAAACCAGTTAGGCCTACAAATCCCTAAGACTCTTACATTGAATTAACCGCAAAAAGTCAAAAAGTAAAGGTGTTGTTCAAGGATAAGAGAGTCAGCCTTGAGTTCAAGCCCCAAAATAGGATAACATATGATATGATTCTGATGGTATTTGAGAACCACTGTCTCTTTCTTATTGTTGAATGGCAACATTGTATGGAGAAAAGTAACACTGTTTACAGGTACCACCATATCTGTGTTCTTTGTAAGCAGCTCAAAATTTAAACACTGCAGTCTTCACTGAACAATGATGAATTTATCCAATAGGATGGTGTTTGTAATACACCAGTTCTCAGAAAACTATTCACCCTTTAGCTTTATTCTACAATATGACAACCCAGCTCATACTCTAATGCCAAGACAAGTTTCTCCAAGACTGAAAGTTAGTTTAAACATCATAGGCCCAAGGGGAGGGCTAAATGTTGATTCCCTAAGTCCCCATAGCAATCACACTGTTGTCGCTTTACTTACAACCATAAGAATAGAAATGCCTGCAATTATGAGCATTCAGACCAGGTCATGTGTATTTCTTCTAGCTGTTTGTTTATATCTTTAAAACATCCTTTGCAATAAGCTTGTAAATATAATGTCTCCCTGCGTTCTGTGAGCCTCAATTACAAACTGATCAAATCTTAGGAGGATTTAAGAATTATAATTTATAGCCTGAATTTAGTAGCAGGGTGCAGGTGGCTCATGCCTACAATCTTTGCTACTAAGGAGGTTGAGATGTGAGGTTGCAATTTGAAGCCAGCTTGGGCAGGAAAGTCTATGAGACTCTTATCTCCAATTAACAACCAAAAGAAGCTGGAAGGAGAGTTGTGGCTTAAGTGGTAGAACACTAGCCTCAGATCCCAGCTTCAAACTCCAGGACTGGCACAAAAAATAAAATTAAAAAATTAAACAGTTATGTAATACTCAGATGATAGAATGTGTTCAAATTAGGAGAAAAATCCCATACATGGGTGTAAGAAGAAAACTATGTTGTCAAAGTACAGTAGAAAAAACTCAAGAGGGTTTTTTTAAAACACAGATCTGAAGTTTAAAGCATGGATTGTGGAGCATTTCAGATTTTAGGATTAAGGATTTTCAACCAATAAATTCTATTCAATTATTTCATAATCCAAAAATCTCTCAAGTATAAAACACTTCAGTCTCAAATATTTCAGATATTCGACTTTACAAAACTTCAGCAATTAAATCAGCATAGAACTGGCAAATGACAAATAGAAAAGAACAGGTAACAGAAATAAACCTTCACACATATGGTCTGATGATTTTTGACAAGTATGACAAGATTAGTCAATGGAAAATGACAGAGTTTTCAACAAAGAGTGCTCAAAAACTGAACATCCGTGCCAGGGGCTCACATTCCTAGCTACTCAGCAGGCTTAGATCTGAGGATCATGATTCAAAGCCAGCCTGGGCAGTAAAGTCCATGAGACTCCTATCTCCAATTAACCACCAGAAAACCAGAAGTGGCCCTGTGGCTCAAGTGAAAGAGCACTCGCCTTGAGCTGAAGAGCTCAAGGACTGAACAAATCAACAACAACAAAAAACGTCCAATTCAGAAAAGAAAGAAGGGCTGGGTGTAGCTCAGGAGCTAAGCATTTGCCTGGCAAGTAAACTGTCCTGGATTTGTTCCCTAGTACAAGGAAGGAAGGAAGGAAGGAAGGGAGGGAGGGAGGGAGGAAGGGAGGGAGGGAGGGCAGGTGGGCGGGGGGAGGGGGGCAGGGGGGCAGGGGGCAGGAGGGCAGGAGGGCAGGAGGGCAGGCAGGTTGGTCTTCCTCCAAGAGTGGTTAAACCTATAATCATAGTTACATAGGACACGTTGTGATCACAGTTTAAACCAACGGGCAGAAAAGTACACAAGACTATCTCAAATGAACCAGCTACAAAAGCTAAACAGGAGACATATGGCTCAAGTGATAGAACACCAACTATGAGCAAAAAAGCTGAGCAAGAGCTCAGGCTCTGAAGTTCAGTATACCAAAAACAAAAACATACCTGGAAATCCAAATTACTAAGAAAGATGGAGAAATATCATAAAGATCACAGTTCGAGGCCAGCCAGGCAAAAACTGAGCAAAAATGAGATCAAATGAATACAACAGATGTGGAGATAGAACTATGAAATCCTCCCGTGTAACTAATTTAAGCTTCCGTGTAACTAATTTAAAAACCCATTTCAGCCGGGCGCTGGTGGCTCACGCCTGTAATCCTAGCTACTCAGGAGGCTGAGATCGGAGGATCTCGGTTCAAAGCCAGCCTGGGCAGAAGAGACCGTGAGACTCCTATATCCAATAAACCACCAGAAAACCGGAAGTGGCGCTGTAGCTCAAGTGGTAGAGCGCTCGCCTTGAGCTGAAGAGCTGAGGGACAACGCTCAGGCGCAGAGTTCAAGCCCCACGACCGACAAAAAAAAAAAAAAAAAAAAAAACCATTTCAATCAAGTCAGACGTGTTGGTTTCTTAAACAAAGCTATGCAGGAGGTGTAAGTAAAAGGATTAAGATCTAAGCCAAATTCAAGGCCAGAAGTGGCACTGTGGCTAAAGTGGCAGAATGCCAACCTTGAGCAGAAGCAGCTCAGGGACAGTATTTCAACATTTTTTTTTTTTTGGTTGGTCGTGGGGCTTGAACTCTGGGCCTGGGCACTGTCCCTCAGCTCTTCAGCTCAAGGCGAGCGCTCTACCACTTGAGCTACAGTGCCACTTCCGGTTTTCTGGTGGTTTATTGGAGATAGGAGTCTCACGGTCTCTCCTGCTCGGGCTGGCTTTGGGGCTGGCTTTGAACCGCGATCCTCAGATCTCAGCCTCCTGAGTAGTTAGGATTACAGGCGTGAGCCAGCAGCGCCCGACATATTTCAACATTTTATTTGGCAATTGTGTTAAATTTTGTCAGTAGAGGCACAGTAGAATATTGAAAAGAGGGTTTTGCTTCCTGGTTCCTATGGATTTGGAAAAGGCTCCTGCAGCCCAGACAAGACTCATTAGATTTTGGTCCTGAGTTCAAGCCCCAAGACCAGGAAAAAAAAGAAAACATTCCTTTTTAATTCCTAATTAATTCTAGCTGAAACAGTATATATATAATTACATATTTTCGTGAAAAGGTATGGACAACTGCCCTGTGTAACTGATTGGGTTGTCATGTTATAAACTGCACTAAAAAGGCATATCAAAATTTGAAGTTAGTTGGGTGCCAATGGCTCACACCTGTAATCCTAGCAACTCGGGAGGCTGAAATCTGAGGATTGCGGTTCAAAGCCAGCCTAGGCAGGAAAGTGTATAAGACTCTTATCTCTGATTAACTACCAGAAAGTAGAGAGCTGGCCTTGAGATGAAGAGCTCAGGGACAATGCCCAGGCCCAGAGTTCAAGCCCCATGACCAAAAAAAAAAGTTAAATGATAAAAGGATGGCAGTCATAGGATAATCAAGAGTAATAAGATTTGGTTCAAGTCCCATAACCGACTTAAAAAAAAAAAAAAGGAGTAATAAGATTTGGAGTAACAAAGTCTTAGTTAATATAATACAGTGTTAATATAATACAGTGTCTAGAGAATCACTGACCATGAACAGACAAGGACATCTGTATGGTGTACTTCTTTATGTCCTATGTAAAGGAAACAAAACATTCCCTAATGAGTGGTCATCTATGAAACAATCCACTCAACAGGTAGAAAAGACATCATAAAAACTGACAAAATCTTAGGTATTTCTTTGGCTTGTGGATCCATTCATCCACGAGTTTCATAAGAGGATCATATTATGCATTTTAACCCAAAATAAAAGGCTCTACTCAAGTTACAGGATGTTTGATTAGTTATCTCACTGCTAACACATCTTCAACTAAGAAAATCTTAATAAGCATTTATTAAACTGCAGAAGGAAGGAAGGGAAGGAGGGAGGGAGGGAAGAGAGGGAGGGAGGGAAAAGGAGGAGAGGGAAGGGGAGAAGCTGGGCATCAGTGGCTCACATCTGTAATCCTAGCTACTCAGGAAGCTGAGATCTGAGGATTGTGGTTCAAGGCTAGCTGGAGCAGGAAAGTCCGTGAGACTCTTTATCTCCAAAAACCACTCAGGAAAAAAAAAAAAAAAAAAAAAGCTGTAAGTGGTGCTGTGGCTCAAGTGGTACAGCGCTAGCTTTGAGCACAGAGAGACTCAGGGATAGCACCCAGGCCCAGATTTCAAGCCCCAGGACCAAAAAAAAAAAAAAAAGAATAAAGAAAAATAATGAGGAGGAAAGCAGAAATGTAGGAGGAGAAAAAGGAGGAAAAAGAAGAAAGACATAACAGACCTACTTCCCTGTTTTTTTCAGGAAGTTGGCAAATGACACACAGAATAGACTAACAACTTATACCATTCAACCATTCAACAGCCTTCATAAGAAACTCTGACTTTCAGGGCTGGGAAGGTGGCTCAGTGGTAGAGCGCTTGCCTTGCATGCCTGAGGCCCTGGGTTTGATTCCTCAGTACCACATAAGCAAAAAGAAAAAAACCAGAAGTGGCTCTGTGGCTCAAGTGGTAGAGCACTAGCCTTGAGCTGAAGAGCTGAAGGACAGTGCCCAGACCCAGAGTTCAGGACCCACGACCGGACACACAAAAAAAAAAAAAAAAAAAAAGAAAGAAAGAAACTTTGACTTTCAGAAAGCTTAAATGCTTTTGTGACAACTATGTGAACTGAAACAATTGGAAAAACAGCTCCCTACATGCCCATTATTAGTTGGTTTGAATTTCAGCTAAAACTTCATTGTGATATGAAAATGGATCTATTTCAACATTTTATTTGGTAAGTGTGTTAACTTAGTAGAGGCACAGTAGAATACTGAAAAGAGGGTTTTTGCCTCCTGGTTCCTAAGGATTTGGAAAAGGCTCCTGCAGAACAGACAAGATTCTTTAGAATTTGGCTTCTTCAGTGACCAGCTTCTTCAGTGCCAGGCTTCCATTGCAGTACACAGCAGGCAGCAGTACCAGCAGCCAATTGCTGTTCCTGGTATTCTCCACAAGGTTTATTACAGAGAGCTTCTTCTGAGAAACCTCCCTATGAACAATGTTCCTTCAGTACCACAGCAGGAAGGATTCTAGCAGGTTCCAGAGCATAGATTTCCTGTAAGTTTCAGCGACATGGCTGAGCAAACTATATCATGTTTCATCAAAAAAAAAAAAAAAATCAAGATCTTAGCCCAGTGTTCAGGGAATAGTCCCTCATCCAATACTAAATACTCTTAAAAAAGGAGGAGAAAGGGGGAACAGGAGGAAACAGCAGCAGCAGAACAAGATTTTATCCATCTTCTTTTTGGCTTTTGAAAGCAACGAATAGTATAGACGAGTGTGCTACCCTGATTGACCTGCTTCATCAATGCAGAAGATCCCAATTTTGAAAAGGAAGAGGACAAAAGAAATTCTACAGCAAGTCCAGATTGCAGCACAAGATGCTCTACCATTTGGGACTCATAATCTAGAAAATCTAATGTTAATTCAATTATCTTTGGCAGAAGAGAAGCTGTAAAAGCCTTGAGTCATTGTGTACAACAGGAGCAATTGGCTACAGGAAACCAGTGATGAGCTTTCTTAACATTCCACACAGCAAATTTCTAGCAGGGTTCCAGAGAAAGGACTTTCAGTAAGTTCTATTAGTACAGAATCACAGTGAATTTTCTACCATTAGGTGAGCCACACCCTTGGCAAAGCCCTAGAATGTAAAGAACTATCTCAGACCTAGGATGTGCAACTGCTACATAAATATGCCATTCTTGAAAGTTCTTTTTGTCAAATATCATGACTCAAAATCAGTTATACTTAATAATCCTTATTAAAAATCTCCCTATTCAAATTGCTGTATATTTTTTCTCTTGATCAGACTTAACCTACTACACCTTAATTATTGGTTGGGTGGTTCTATTCGATGATAAAAGACCAACACAAGAACTACATTTAAACAATTAAGAACTCATTTTACTATGTCTTCAATATTCAAAACTCTAAATTACACAGAAATGATTTAGAACAAGTTTAAACACAGGACTCAATCCATGACAAATTAGTTCATATAGTTCTTAATAGGACCAGTCAAATCATGGTTTGGAAAAATTGGAATTTCTTTCTTTTTTATTTATTTTTTTTTTTGGTCGGTTGTGGGGCTTGAACCCTAGGCCTGAGCGCTGTCCCTCAGCTCTTCAGCTCAAGGCCAGTGCTCTACCACTTGAGCTACTGCGCCACTTCCAGTTTTCTGGTGGTTTATCGGAGATAAGTGTTAGGTTTTTAAAAAGAGGTAGCCGAGTAAGAACAGCACCATGCACGTGGTATTCAGGTAAGGGGTAGGTTTATTCAGTAGACCTGCTGGGACCAGGCAAGGTTGGCACTCAACGCGGCTGGCCAAAAGGAGAGCGTGTCTGGCCCTGAGTTAGTCCTTATATAGGGTAGGGGCGGGGAAAGGTGTGTCCAGGTAAAGGGAAGTGGGACCAGGTAAGAGGTGGGACCAGGTGGGAGAAAGGTGTGGCCACATCAGATTAAGATGTGACCTCAGCTGAAGCAGATGTTACCTCTTCCAGGTGTCCCAGTTGCCTAGGTAAAGCAGGTACTGGGCGAGGTCTGTTCGCTGTCCAAGAATGGACCTTACAATAAGTTTCATAGACTTTCCTGCCCAGGCTGGCTTTGAACCAAGATTCTCAGATCTCAGCCTCCTGACTAGCTAGGATTACAGGCGTGAGCCACCAGCACCCGGCTGAAATTTCTTTTTTTGTTAAATAATTTTATTTTTTGTATTTACTTGATACCAAGGAATCAAACCCAGGGTCTCACGCATGCTAAGCAAGCATTCTACCACTAAGCCACCTTTCCTGCCCCTTCAATTTCTTTTATAAACATTCCATGCTGGTGCTCTACTACTGAGCTACAACCTCAGCTCACTCTTCTCAACATTCTGTAGCCTAAAAACAATCAGTAACCAGTCTCTAACTTATAATCACCAATTCTAAGCTCAAAAATGCTTAAAATTTAAAAGCAAAATGTAAAAAATGTTACAAGTTATTTCATCTCTAAAAAGAGTAGTTCTTAAATACTTAAATGCTGACTCTCTACATTCCAATAATGGCTTTTGCAAGTCTAGCCAGCTTTGAAGCATTAAAAAACAAACAAACAAAAAACATTGCCAGTCAGATGGTGAGAGATAAACCTCAAATTGGGAAACAGCTTAAAGTAAGGAGGAACACACAATGACATCTTCACTGCCTCTTTATCCTCTGTTTTGTCCCTGATAAATAACAACAGCTTGCTTATAGTTCCCTATAGGTAAACATAAAAATTTAGGCCTACAGAAAAAGCTGCAAGTAATGCTGAGACTCAAGTGGTAGAGTGCTAGCCTTGAGGAAAAAAAGCTCAGAGACCATGCCCAGGCCCTGAGGTCAGGCCCCAGGACAGGAAAAGAAAAAACAAACAAACAAACAAGTTTAAGCCTAACAAATTCCAATAACCCACTTACAAATAAAAAAACAAAACCAACTAACAAAAAAATTTCACCGAAGTTACTTAAGAGAAAAAGACAACTTCTTTTCTTAAGTGTAGAAAATAATCACCAACTTTCCACAAAAAGAGAGGTAGAGAAACCATGGTAGATTAAAAACTGAAAAGCTAATTAAGTGACCCAAAGGGTATTTCTAGTAAACATTGTAATACAAGGCAAGCGCTCTACCACTGAGCCACCTTCCTACCCCCTATTCTAATGTCTTAACCAGAGGGAAAGTCTTCTTTTTGGTCCAAAATAGGGATTCAAATTTGGTATCTTGACATTCTTGCTTACTGGCTAACATTCAACCAAATAAGCCACACCTCCAACCCCTGGGAAACAAAGTTTTCATCATTCCAAAGCAAAAAGTATAAAATTGTTAGTGGTCACTTCAGGAGGGGTGTCTGAAAAAATGCAAAAATAAAAATTACTGGGGCTGGGGAGGTGGCTCAATGGTAAAGCGCTTGCCTTGCATGCTTGAGGCCCTGGGTTCGATTCCTCAGCACCACATAAGCAAAAAGAAAAAAGCCGGAAGTGGCGCTGTGGCTCAAGTGGTAGACACTAGCCTTGAGCTGAAGAGCTGAGGGGCAGCGCCCAGGCTCAGAGTTCAGGCCCACGACCGGACCCAAATAAATAAAAATTACTCTTTGGAAGTGGCACTGTCGCTCAAGTGGTAGAGCACTTGCCTTGAGCTGAAGAACTGAGGGATAGCACCTAGGCCCAGAATTCAAGCCCTATGACCGACACACACACATAAAAATCACTCTTTAAGCAATCTTTTATATTACTTTTTTGAAGTGTGCTCTACAAAACCAGGAATGTTTTTACATAGTTTCTTACTTGAGAGAGTCCAGGGGACGATGCATGTCCCGGGGGCGTTGCAGAGAGATTTGGATGCCCCTTGTTTATTTCATGTGCTGAATAAGGGGAAGGTGTTGGGGCTCCAGGCTGTCTTGCTACTTGTGTAACCTGAAGGGAAATCAAAACTTCATTGAGAACACTGAGAATCTACTGATGACCCATTATTATTAAATATAGCTGAACTGGTCTTTCCCCTGCACCAGTAGACCCAGTACTAGGGATTACAAACTTGCTCGGCAGGCACTCTCTGACTTGAGTCAGACCTCTAACTCTTTTTTTGCTCTAGTTATTTCTCAGGAAGTATCTCCAGTGTCTTGCCCAGGACTAGCCTCAGACCTCAAACCCCTCACATAGCCGGTATCAAAGAGATGCCCCTATGCCCAGCTTATATGCCTGGTTTATATGCCCAGCTTATCGACTGAGACAGGATCCCACTAGTGTTTTGGCCAGGCTGGCCCTCAATCACAATCTGCCTGATCTGTTTCACAAGGGCCTGAGATTAATGCATGTGAGATCACCATTTCCAGCCAGCTAGCCCTTCACTCATTTTTAAAAATCCATTTTTCTGCCTTACAATTTCTATTTCAAAAGTGAAAAAAATAGAATTCTTAGAAAAGCACATATAAACATTTTCATCAATTTGAGAAAATATTCTTTTTGTTTGTTGAGTTTTTTTCACCAATTTCACATGTGTATATATTATATTTTAACCAGAATAATCCCTGCTTATTGCTCTGGTCTTACTGATATCCTCATCTCCCTTTGAAGCATAGTATCTTAAAATCAGAAACTTTAACAAAAGAAATATGCTAAGTTAATTAATTCAGACAAATTGTATGTCATTTTGTAAAATGAATAAAAAGGAAAACAGTTGTGGGCTGGGAAGATGGCTCAGTGGTAGAGCGCTTGCCTTGCATGCATGAGGCCCTGGGTTTGATTCCCCAGCACTACATAAGAAAAAAAGCCGGAAGTGGCGCTATAGCTCAAGTGGTAGAGCACTAGCCTTGAGCAGAAGAGCTGAGGGACAGCACCCAGCCCCAGAGTTCAGGCCCCATGACCGGAACCAAAAAAAAAAAAAAAAAAAAAGGAAAACAGTTGTGAAAAGGAGAGGATTACAAAAGGGCACAAGATGACAAACTTTTCTGTATCTTGATTACTGAGAATTAAATGACTATATGTTTAAGACTTATACAGCAAAACATTACAAGTGAATTTTACTTTATATAAATTTTACTTCAATAAACCTGAACCAAACACAAGGCAAACAAGTTACTTATAATGCATAACCAATATATTATTGGTTATAATTTTGTCCAACTCTAGGCTTAACCTGTACTTTTTTGCCAGTCCTGGGGCTTAAACTTGGTCTGGGCACTGTCCCTGAGCTTCTCTGGCTCAAGGATAGAGCTCTACCAACTTGAGCTACAGTGCCACTTCTGGCCTTTTCTGTTTATATGGTACTGAGGAATAGAACCCAGGGCTTCAGGCATGCTAGCCAAACACTCTACCACTAAGCCACATTCCCAGCCCTTAACATTTACTTTTATAATAAGTTGATGTGCCAATAAACTCATTGCAAGTTGTAAATAGTGTATTTTTTTTTTTTGGGGGGGGGTAAGTCATGGACCTTGAACTCTGGGCCTGGGCACCATTCCTGAGCTCTTCAGCTCAAAGCAAGCACTCTACCACTTGAGCCACAGCACTTCCAATTTTCTGGTTAATTGGATATAAGAGTCTCAGGAACTTTCCTGCCCAGGCTGGCTTTGAACAGCAATTCTCAGATCTCAGCCTCCTCAATAGCTAGGATTACAGGCGTGAGCCACCAGCGGCCAGCTAATAGTGTAATTTTAAATTGCATTTAAAATGAAAGTGAAAACAAAGAAATGTTAAGGTAATAAAGAGGAAAACTCAAAACTTTTTAAGAAAAGTAACCAAAAATAAGTTAATAAAAATAAAATTCTAAATGAAAAAAGTGAATTATAATGTACCAACAAGAATTACATGGGGGGCTGGAAAGGTGGCTCAGTGGTAGAGCACTTGCTTGCCTTGCATGTATGAGGCCCTGGGTTCAATTCCTCAGCACCACATAAGCAAAAAGAAAAAAAGCCGGAAGTGATGCTGTGGCTCAAGTGGTAGAGCGCTAGCCTTGAGCTGAAGAGCTGAGGGACAGTGCCCAAGCCCATAGTTCAGGCCCCACAACTGGACCCAATTGGGCTGGGATATGGCTTAGTAATAGAACACTTAAGCACCTAGTCTGTGGAAGGTCCTAGGTTAAAACCCCAATACTGCAAGAAAAGCAAAAGATCACAATATAAGGCAAGATCTTAATATTTATGGAAAAGAGGAGGGCATGTACAACCAATCTATTATAATGTCTTGTTACCTATACTTCTTTGATTGAGATGATGAAAGAAAGTGTCTTGTTTACCTGGTACACACACACACACACACACACACACACACACACACACACACACACACACACACACACACACACACACACTTAATTCGACTCAGTTAATTCTACTCTTGAACCTTTTGCCAAAACCTGTTGTGTCAGTATAACAAAACACTGTAAACCCAGTTCTCATGCAAAAGAAGACACAGTATGATTGACAGCTTACCGTGCTGTAGACTGCTGAGACAGTGGGAGGGAAGATCCGATCCTCCGGGGGCTGCTGCACAGGTCCTCTAGGAATTCTGGATAGATGAGTTAAGGATGAGGGAACTGAAAAATGGATTGCTTAGCAGTTAAGAGAAAATTACCACCACAAATATCTGCCCATAACCCCAGCATTTTAACCCAATATGAAATTATATACTTATTTCTCCACAGAAACTAAAAAACACAGTATTTCACATTTCTTAATGTGCTGAGATCAATTTCTGAAAAACTGTTTCCAAAAAAGTCATAGAAACTGAAAACAAATATAATTACATAAATCCCCAAATTTTAGGCCCATGATGGGAATCTACTACTTTTACTATCTATAGAAAATATCCAAGAAACCGGGGCCAGTGGCTCACGCCTGTAATCCTGGCTACTCAGGAGGCTGAGGTCTGAGGATCTCAGTTCAAAGCCAGCTGGGCAGGAAAGTCTGTAAGACTCTTATCTCCAATAAACCACTCGAAAACAGCAAGTGGTGCTGTGGCTCAAGCGGTAGAGCGCTCGCCTTGAGCTGAAGAGCGCAGGGACAGCGCCCAGGCCCAGAGTTGAAGCCTCATGACCAACCAAAAAAAAAAAAAAAAAGAAAATCCAAGAAATATTAAGGAAAATAAGAGTAACATCAGATAGAAATTGCTAACTACACAGGAAGGGCAAACACAACTTTTTTTTATTAGTTTTTTGTTTGTTTGGGTTTATTTTGTTGCTATCATTTTTTCCAATGTACACCCACCAGCTTCCCCATTTATGTATGTATGTATGTATGTATGTATGTATGTATGTATGTATGCATGTATGTATGTATGTATGTATGGCAGTCAATGGGGCATGAACTCCCAGCCTGGGCACTAGGTCCACTAAAGAACTGATTCATCCGGGCTGGGAAGGTGGCTCAGTGGTAGAGTGCTTGCCTTGCATGCATGAGGCCCTGGGTTCGATTCCTCAGCACCACATAAGCAAAAAATTTTTTAAAAAGCCGGAAGTGGCGCTGTGGCTCAAGTGGTAGAATACTAGCCTTGAGCTGAAGAACGGAGGGACAGTGCCCAGGCCCAGAGTTCAGGCCCCACGACCGGACCCAAAAAAAAACAGAACTGATTCATCCAAACTACACACACACACACACAGGAAATATGAGTCTAACAAATTTCAGAAGTCCTTAATATAAAGTTGTCAGTTCTTTCTGAATAAAAACTATGCCTTAGCTTAAAAATAAAAACTTTTCATTGGAATTCTGCAGTATAGTCTCATAGCTGGTGGAAAATCAAGCCAGGCTTTCTTCTTCAGTGCCCAGCGGAACTGCTTTTTTGCAGAAAGGACTCATTCTCCAGATATAAGACTAAATTCTCAAGTAATTTATCAATACTATGCCCAAAAAGCTGAGCAACCATTTAACCTTACAAACAGAAGTTTAGGATTCTTCTTTTGTATTATTCTATCATTCTATTTACATTATCAGTTAAAAGATTTCTAAAGAAACAATTATATTGTGCAGTACCAACCATGCTCCTTGTTCACAAATAAAGAATTTTGCAGCAGGGCGCCAGTCACTCATGCCTGTAACCCTAGCTCCTCAGGAGACTGAGATCTGAGGATCACAGTTCAAAGCAAGCCCGGGCAGGAAAGTCCATTAAACTCTTATCGCCAATAAACCACTCAAAAACCGGAAGTGGTGCTGAAGAGCACCCACCTTGAGCTGAAGAGTGCAAGGACAGCGCCCAAGCCCAGAGTTCAAGCCCCAAAACCAAACCAAAAAAAAAAAAGAATGTTGCTCAGTATCAGTGACTCATGCCTGTAATCCTAGCCACTGGCTACTCAGAAAGCTGAGATTTAAGGATTGTGGTTTGAAGCCAGTCTAGGCAGGAAAATCCATGAGACTCATTTCCAATTAGTCTCCAAAAAGTCAGATATGGAGCTGTGACTCAAGTTGGTAGAGTGCTAGCCTTCAGCAAAAGAAACTCAGGGACAGTACCCAGGCCCTGAGTTCAAGCCCCAGGACTTGAAAAAACAAAAACAAAAATACATTCCAAGTACTCTTTCCCATCATGCAACTTCCACCTTTGCTCCAAGGCCAATCAGGTTACATTTTTATCAATAACCCTCATGAAAATGAAGATTCTGTCCAAAAAGCAAGGTGTATCAATAAGCTGTAATGCATTTAAAAGAAAAATCTTACACCACCTCTACCCTCACATACTAAGTGTCCAGTTACTAATGTAAAAATGGGATATTACAGGCCCAAAATTCAATCTGCTCTTTTTAAGTATTTGTAAAAGCCATTCTTCCCTTACCATTTCCCAATTCACATCTTAATTTCTTTTTTTATGGACTCTCCTTATCAGAAGCTGCATGAATTTTTTTAACTAGTGCCTCTTTCTCTTCAATTTACTATGTAACTACATCAAACCAACCTTCCTGAACAGCAATGTGATCATCTATGAACAATCACTGGCTCCCAAAATTCCCTCCAAATCCAAAGCCTGTGGTTCAACTACCACCACTACCTGGGATCCCGTTTCTACCCCTTATAATGAAACCTCTTCCAAATAAAAATAAATATCAGTCTCTTCCAGTTTGCTCCCTTCTGCCTCCACTAATCTAAATCGTTTCAACTCCCAGTTATAACCTGGGTTAAATTCTTTGTTTCTCTACTTTTAAATAAAAGATCAGATGCTGCTTCCTTTTACTTAGCCTTGATAAGCCTATCTATCCATTTTTTGGTAAAAAGAAACAGGAAACCCTAGCAATCAGGAAGCTGAGTAAGAAGTGAATTCAAGACCAGACTGAAATACAGGGTGAACTACCAGGATAGCCTGGGCTTTTATAAAGCAAGAGCCTATTTTAAATAACTATTGTAAAGATTACTTTATCGTAGGTATTCAATAAATACTATCTTATATGAAAACACGCTATTTAGACACTTTTTTTCTTTCATTATTTCCTATGTTAATATCCTTTTTCCAGCTAGATAAACACTTTCTGGAAGGATCTCTGGTTGAAAAATTCAGAAGTAAATTCTGAAGTTTTTTAAAATAGGGACTGTTACTCATGTGAAGAATGATAAAATCAATGTGACACCCAAGTCAGATCTCCCAAAAGAGTACACATACTGCCTCAAACACACCTGATAAAGTCACAGAAACTGAAAACAAACATTGTTATAGCCAATTAACCACCAAAGAGCTGAAAGTGGAGTTGTGGCTCAACTGGTAAAGTGCCAGCCTTGAGCAAAGAGACAGCACTCAAGCCTTGAGTTCAAACCCCAGGACAATCACAAAAAAAGAAAGAAAAAAGAAAAAGGAAAAACTGATACATTGGATTGCATTCCGTTAGCTAATCTCCAATTCACCACCAGAAAACCAGAAGTGGCGCTGTGGCTCAAGTGGTAGAGTGCTTGCCTTGAACTGAAGAGCTCAGGGACGGCACCCAGGCCACGACCAGAAAGAAAAAAAGCTGGAAAGTAATATGAGGAATGCAACTGATTGGAATAAATTATGTACTTACATGGAAATATCATAATCAACCCATTTGTTAACTAATGGATTCTAATACAAAAAAAAAGAAAAAAAGGTAAGAACTAGTGGCTCATGGCTCATGCCTATAATACTAGTAGGCTAAGATCTGGAGAATCTTGATCTATAGTCAAGTCTCAGAGATTCATCTCCAAAAATAACTGGCAAAAAGCTGTGTTGGCAGAGTGGATCAAGTGGTAAGCACCATCGTAGCAGGCAAGCTAAGAAAGTGCAAGGCCCTGAGTTCAAACTCCAATACTGGGGAAAAAAAATTCTCCATTTCATATTATCTGAAATAACGTAAGAACATGAATCCAAATTCCACCAGACACAGTGAAAGATTCTTGCAATAATGAGTCTGGTAGGATACCATAGGGCCAAGCACTGGTAGTGCACACCTGTAATCCTAGTCATTCCGAAGTCTGAGATCTAAGGATCATGGTTCCATGCTAAGCCAGACAGGAAAGTCTATGAGACTTTTATCTCCAATTAATCATCAAAAAAGCCAAAAATGGAGCTGTGGCTCAAATGATAGAGCACTAGCCTTAAGCAAAAAAGCTCAGGACCGTACCAGGCCATGAGTTCAAGCCCCAGGACCAGCACACACACAGACACAGACACAGACACAGACACACACACACACACACACACACACACACACACACACACACACACACACACAGACACACACACACAGACACACAACCAGCTATAGCAAAAAATTTAATTTTGATTGCAATTTTAACAAGACCACATCTTGTACTATAGCACCTGGCTACAATACAGCACATTCCTTATCCAAATAAGCAATAGCAAAGCTTTGCTTTGTATTATTCAAGAAATTGAATCTTCCTTTTGCAGCTGTTTTTTTCTAAATAAGTAAGGAGGTAAAATTCTCAAAATGATATAGCTGCTGCTACAAAGTCTGAACAATGGGTGGTAAGAGAGAAAGCGCTGGTGCAAGCCCTAACAAAGGCCCCGCACAACAGCTCTGGCTAACCCAAGGATGAAAGCACTCTTTGTCCTCTGGTCAATGCCAGTCCTTTCAGTGTCCCAGTATATAGGCTTTTTTTTTTTTTAGCAAGAGACGTGGGAGGATGGGAGTTCAGCTTCTTTAAGGGATATCTCCTCAGCAGCTTGGCTAGAGTAAGACCTAAGGTCACAAGACCACTGAAAAGCTTTCCAAGTATTTAGCTAGTAGGTCTTTGTCTATTAACAGAAAAGAACTCCATGTACCTTGCTTACTTATACTACATCACACTTTACTATTAAAGAATCTCCAGGACTTGTATTTCTATTTCAAGTTGATCTTTGTAATCTAGTTCATTCAGAAAATTACAGAAGAAACCATATCTTTGTCTTCTGTTTAGACTCTAGAAATGATAATTCTATTTTTCTTGAAAAGACATCAGAAATGTTTCAATTAAGAAAGACTTTTTTTTCTTTTTGGTCAGGCATTTTTTAAGAGGCCACATAACCAAAGGCTAACAAAACTAACAGTATAAGGTCTCATTCAACATTTCACTAATGAATAAATAACATTCACACAGACTCCTATCTCAGTACAATATATTTGCTTTGAAAATAGTAAATGCATCACAACTACTTTGCTCAATGCCAAAAGTTAGCCAAATGAAATAGTAAAGGAAGTTGTCATCATTGAACTAAATTTGACAGATAGCCTATTCCAAAATTATGTATGAAGCTATGTTACAATTAACTCATCATTTCCCTTTAACATTTCAAATAAAATGTTCATCTTCTGATAATAAGATTAAAAATCAGCTCCATGGCCATTTCACCGCTGATGTGCCCAATCGCATCTGATCTCAGAAGCTAAGCAGAGTTGAACCTGGTTAGGACTTGGATGAGACTGCCTACAAATATTGCGTGCTATTAAAAATTAAAACAAAAAAAAAAAAAAACAAGTGCTGGAGGAATAGCTGAGTGGTAAAAGAACCCATTTAGGGGGCTGGGAAGGTGGCTCAGTGGTAGAGCGCTTGCCTTGTATGCATGAGGCCCTGGGTTCGATTCCTCAGCACCACATAAGCAAAAAAGAAAAAATCCGGAAGTGGCGCTGTGGCTCATGTGGTAGAGCACTAGCCTTGAGCTGAAGAGCTGAGGGACAGCACCCAGGCCCAGAGTTCAGGCCCCACGACCGGACCCAAAAAAAAAAAAAAAGGACACACAGATATGGTATAAAAACCAAAGCTGACTCAATATGCTTCAGGGATGAAAAGATACTGGAGGTAAGGAGAGAGAGGTGTTGCTCTAGAGAAGAACCTCTCAGTCTGTGTGGTGAGGAAGAAATTTTAAACACAGCAACTACAGCAGATATGTTATACACTTCCTCTAATTTAGAATCCACACAGAGTATGTACATATATTTGTCACTTAAGACTCAAACCCATTTGTAAAGTAAGTGGTATGATTAAGTCCATTTAACACTTTAGGAAACTAAGGAACAGAGAGGTAAGCAGCACTCTTTGGGTCACACAGCTATAATCAAGAGCACAGGTAGCCTGAGCTCTATGGCCAATGAAACCCATGGCCACCATCCTTGATTTCCCTCTGAAATGAATGCACATCTTTATAAACAATAAACATATGGGTAGAAAAAAGTTTAAAGTTATGTTTACATTTGAAAGAATAACAATAAAAACATTTAGCTGAGGGGCTGGGAAGGTGGCTCAGTGGTAGAGCGCTTGCCTTGCATGCCTGAGGCCCTGGGTTCGATTCCTCAGCACCACATAAGCAAAAAGAAAAAAAAAGCCGGAAGTGGAGCTGTGGCTCAAGTGGTAGAGCGCTAGCCGTGAGCTGAAGAGCTGAGGGGCAGCGCCCAGGCCCAGAGTTCAGGCCCCACGACTGGATCCAAAAAAAAAAAAAAAAAAAAAATTTAGCTGAGAGGCTGGGGATGTGGCTCAAGTGGTAGAGCACTTACTATAGCCAAACAGTTTAGATGAGCTCTGAACAACAGTTCTTCCACTAGAGTACATTCAGCCTCAGTGATCCTCAGATGAGAAATTTTCAAGATATGAAAACTCCTCTAGGCCAGAGTCACTCAAAATTACTAAACAAAAACAAAATCATATAAACATGAGCAAGAAGCTGAAGAATTTTTCTTTTTTTCTTTTGTGTTGGTCATGGGTCTGAACTCTGGGCCTGGGTGCTGTCCCTCAGCTCTTCAGCTCAAGGATAGTGCTCTCTCTACCACTTGAGCCATAGCGCCACTCCCAGCTTTTTCTGCTTATGTGGTACTGATAAATCAAACCCAGGGCGGCCTCATGCATGTAAGGCAAGCACTCTACCACTGAGCCACCTTCCCTGCTCCAAACCAAATAATTTCTAACCTCACATGTACTAAAAACTCTAAACAGTAAATGATGAATTCATAACATTAGCATGTATTTTTTTTCTGTTGACCTGGGCTCTGTTAAAAAGTACAAGGGAAGAGAAAAGGAAAATTACCTTTTCAGATATTATAAATTAACCAGAAAATTAGTTACAAATGTAAACATGTTTTTAAATAAATATTTAACATGATTTTATACAGTTAATATTTTAGTACTTTTAGCAGTCAGCACACAAATAGAATACATTTCCTGATAGGTCAAACAATAGATTTTTTTTTTTCCCAGTTTGGGTGAATTCATGTTCAACTGTGATTTAATTACTACAGCCAAGGCCAACAATATTGAGCACTTCATAACACAATTTAAATGTGTGAAAACTTCTTTTCAATGCATGTAACACATCAGCTGCCAATTTGTAGTATACATGCAAACAGTGTATAACTGTACTTGAACTAGTAGCAAGGCTGTTTTCAAGCAGCTACACAACCACAAACATTGTACTAGCTAGGCACAGCCAAAATAATGTGTTAAGGCAAAGCTACATGTGTGTAACATCATCCAATCCGAACTAAAAAATAAAGCCCTCTCAAAATGGAAATGGCTGTTTGATATGATGGCTGCCAGGCCTTACCACTTACATCCTCATAATCTTCCCCATTTCTCTTAAGTTGTCAAAGTAATGGAGTAAGACATCTATCTTGTCTCAAAGGATCTGTAACGTTTTCCTCCTCAGATTAGGAGCTTGAACTCTGTGCCTGGGATTGATCCCTGAGCTTTTGTGCTCAAGGTTAGCACTCAATCACTTGAGCCATAGTCTCACTTCTAGCTTTTTATCATTTACTGGAGATAAAAGTCTCACAGACTTTCCTGCCAACATTGGCTTCAAACCTCAATTCTCAGATTTCAGTCTCCTAAGTAGCTAGGATTACAAAAGCATGAACACTGGCAACCAGCAAAACTGTAACTTTAAATCTATCATACTGTAATTTTTAAACATCATAATCCACAATGACTGAGACAACAAAACTCATTAAATGACAAGACATACTCAAAGAGAAATTTTAAAGCCAACCCCAGTAACATAAACATTCTGTTTATCTTGTTTTTTTTTTTTGGAGGAACTGAGTTTTGAACTCAGGGCTTCAGGTTTGCTACACATGTGGTCTACTACTTGAACTACATCTCTAGTCCTCAATGACATAGTCTTTCAAATAGTTCTCTGGTTATATATTCCACACACTGTAGCTCAGAGTGACTGTTTGCCTAGTACATGTCCTAGGAGGTTCAATCTTCATTACTGAAGGAAAAAAAAAAAAAAAGAAATAGCTAACATAATATGTACTTACTTGCTTGGCTTTTCTAGGCACATTAATTCATTTACGATAAACTTAGGAAGAAACTCATATAACTTGATTAGCCCCATTTTGGGATGAGAAAGTATAAAAGACAAAAAGAGCCAGGTGCCGGTGGCTCACGCCTATAATCCTAACAGTCAGGATCATGGTTCAAAGCCAGCCCAGGCAGGAAAATCCATGAGACTCTTATCTCTAATAAACCACTAGAAAATCGGAAGTGGTGCTGTGGCTCAAGCGGTAGGTAGAGTGCTTGCCTTGAGTTGAAGAGCACAGGGACAGCACCCAAGCCCAGAATTCAAGCCCCATGACTGACCAAAAAACTTAAAAAAGGCAAAAAGATCTGCTCAAAGCTTGGATTTTTTTTCCCACTGAACTCTGGGCCTGGGAGCTGTGTCTCAGCTCTTCAGCTCAAGGCTAGCGCTCTACCACTTGAGTCACAGTGCCACTTCCAGCCTTTTCTGGTTATATGGTGCTGAGGAATCGAAACCAGGGCCTCAAGCATGAAAGGCAAACATTCTACCACTGAGCCACCTTCCCAGCCAAAGCTTGGATTTAAACGCAGTGTTCTGACTCTAGAATCCATACTCTGCCTACAACGTTGTACCACATTTATATAAATGATTCTAAACCTTAAGAGACTTAAATAAGCAAACATACCAACGTAAGGGAAATAAAGGCAGCTATAGTCTACAAGTGAGATAGCTGAGTTAGCCTTTGGAAATCTCAATTCTGTATTCTAATCTACTGTGCCTCACTTGGTGGCTCTCCCCAAACTCTTATCTTCCTTCTTAAATATCAAATGACTTTAGCAACACTAAAAGTATCAGAAGAATCAATCTCAATCCCACAATATACTTTAATAAATGACCAAGAATAGTTTAGAACAAGGTGCCAGTGGCTCACATCTATAATCCTAACTACTCAAGTGGCTAAAAGCTAGAGGACTGAGGTTCAAAGCTGGCTTAGAGAGAAATTTATCTCCAATTAACCAGCAAAAAACACCAAATTGAAGGTATGGCTTGAGTGGCAGAGTGCCAGTTGTGAGCAAAAAAGCTAAGCAAGAATATGAGGCCTGGAGTTTAAGCTCTATACTGTCACAAGA
Source organism: Dipodomys spectabilis (assembly GCF_019054845.1). Taxonomy (NCBI): domain Eukaryota; kingdom Metazoa; phylum Chordata; class Mammalia; order Rodentia; family Heteromyidae; genus Dipodomys; species Dipodomys spectabilis. Next base: position 1,809,271 of record NW_024870795.1, read on the forward strand.
AACAGAGAGAGACAGACACAGAGAGAGTCAGAGAGACAGAGACAGAGGGAGAAAGGAGAAGAGAAAGAAACAATAGTTTATAGGTATTTCATTACAAAAACAGATTACCTAGATTTAAAGAAAAATATGCTGAAAGTAAAATTTAAGATGCTATCTAGGAAACTGAACAAGTATTATAGAAGAGATAATTGTCATTCGGGTACCAACTCATAATCTCTTCTTCCCAAGAGCTGAACTGAATAAGTTTCTTACTTTGGGGGGGGGGGGGGGAGTCAAATGTAACAAAAAAAAAAAAAAAAACTTTGTGACAATACAAAGAGAGAAACAAATTATGTTAAGCACCATAAAAAGTATTTCATTTTCCTGATAGCTTATCTTCCTCCTCCTTTCCTTTAGTTCATTCCTTCTTTTCCTTCCTTCCTTTCCCTTCTTTTTCAAAGATAGCGTTCTCACTATGATGATCAGGCTGGCCTTGAACTTATGGGCTTAAGTTACACTACTGCTTCCTACTCCGTCTTCCAATTATGAGACTAAAGTATTCCACAGAGTAAACCAAAGAACAAAAACAAAACATTTACTTTTTTTTTTGGGGGGGGGGGGGGAAGGGGGAAGTGTTAAGGAGTAATCCAGCACTTACGTGCTAAGTAAGTATCTAACATCAAGCAAAACGCCAACCTCCTATCATGTTAATTTCTACAATCAATCTCAATTTATGCATAAGTAGCTAGGATCTTAAATAATTGGAAATTATACTTTTTTTTTTTTTTTGGTCAGTCGTGGGGCTTGAACTCTGGGCTTGGGCGCTGTCCTTGTGCTCTTCAGCTCAAGGCTTGAGCCACAGCACCACTTCTGGAAATTATACTTTTAAGAATTCAGATTTAATTTTTTTTAAAAAAAGCCAGGCACCTGTGACTCACACCTGTGATCCCAGCTACTCAGTAAACTGAGATCTGAGGACTGCTGGTTCAAAGCCAGCCTGGGCAGGAAATCTGTGAATTCTTGTTTTTGTTTTTGTTTTTTGGGTCTGGTCATGGGGCTTGAACTCTGGTCCTGGGCGCTGTCCCTCAGCTCTTCAGCTCAAGGCTAGCACTCTACCACTTGAGCCACAGCTCCACTTCCGGCTTTTTTCTTTTTGCTTATGTGGTGCTGAGGAATCAAACCCAGGGCCTCAGGCATGCAAGGCAAGCGCTCTACCACTGAGCCACCTTCCCAGCCCAATCTGTGAGATTCTTATCTCCAATAAACCACCAAAAAACCAGAAGTGGCACTGTGGCTCAAGTAGTAGAGCACTTGGCTTGAGCTGAAGAGCTCAGGGACAACACCCAGGCCCAGAGGTTCAAGCCCCACAACCAAAAAAAATGTTAGATTTTTGCTACCAGGTACTAGTGGCTCAGCCTATAATCCTAGATACTCAGGAGACTGAGATCTAAGGGTCACAGTTCAAAGCCAAATCCAGCAAGAAATTCTATTTGACACTTATCTCCAATTATCCACCAGAAAATTGGATGTGACACAGTGCCTCAAAGTGGTAGAGTGCTAGCCCTGAGCAAAAAGAAATCAAGGACAGTACCCAAAACCCAAATTCAAGCCCCACAACCAACTCTTCTTCCCCCAAAAAACAGGTTTTTGTTTTTTGGTACCATTACTGGGGCTTGAATTCAGGGCTTCACTCTCTCACTCTGCTTTTTTTCGTAAGGCTAAGAAATAAGATATGAGTCTCAAAAGACATTTCTGCCCAGGCTGGCTTCAAACTCTGATATTCAATCTCAGACTCCTAAATATTTAGGATTATAAGTATGCTCAGGCCAAGCAAGAAATTAAAACTTTTTTTAAAAATCTGGCAGACCAGAAGTAAAATAGTAATTTTACAGTAGTGAATTTGGACAGAAGCAAGCAGCTTTTCCTTGCAAAGATTTATTCTACATTCATTTCAACCATTTTTCAAGTTTATTACTAGACAATTCATCATTCTTTGAATTTTCTAACAAAGGCTTTATTGGTGAATCAATGAGCAGCAAAATATACTATTGAAATATAATTCTGTTGCTTTAGTTTTAGTTATGTATGGACTAGTATAAGAAGCACAAACTACATCTAAAAAAAAAAACCACTTCATTCACAATCTTCCTTTTCAACAATTAGCAAATATACAATAGGATCCTTTTGTTTCCATTTCAGTGAATTGTTTTAACTATTTCGTATGAGTACATGCTTGCCCCAAAAGATTAAAGCAAAGCCAGGTGCCAGTGGTTCATGTCTGTAATTCCAGCTACTAAAGAAGCTAAGATCTGAAGATCACAATTTGAAGTCAGCCTGGGCAGAAAAAGTCCCTGTGAGACTCTTACTTCCAATTAACCCACTCAAAAATTGCAAGTGGCGCTGTGGTTCAAAACGATAGAATACTAGCCTTGAGCACAAAGAGGCTCATGGATACTCTGGGGCACTGAGTTCAAACCCCACAAGGGGGGGGGGGGGGATTAAAATGCTGTTGTTTTGTTGTTGTTGTTGTTTTTGGTCGGTTGTGGGGCTTGAACTCTGGGCGTGGACGCTGTCCCTGAGCTCTTCAGCTCAAGACTAGCGCCCTACCCCTTGAGCCACAGCGCCACTCCCGGTTTTCCAGTGGTTTATTGGAGATAAGAGTCTCACAGACTTTCCTGCCAGGGCTGGCTTTGAACTATGATCCTCAGATCTCTCAGCCTCCTGAATAGCTAGGATTACAGGTGTGAGCCAACAGGGCCCGGCTTTTTTTTTTTTTTTTGGGTTGGTTGTGGGGCCTGAACTGTGGGCCTAGGCGCTGTCCCTCAGCTATTCAGCTCAAGGCTAACACTCTACCACTTGAGTCACAGCACCACTTCCGGTTTTTTCTGCTTATGTGGTGCTGAGGAATTATACCCAGGGCCTCATGCATGCAAGGCAAGCACTCTAACACTGAACCACCTTCCCAGTCCCAAGAATGCTATTCTTAATAGGTACATCCGTCACCTATCTTCTGTAAAGCTCCAGAATAGATGCAGTCAAGGAAATAACTAGACAAATAAAAGCACTCAAAGAAATCTTGTTTTAGTACTGGACATTAAACTCAGTGTTTCATAACTGCTAGCAAGCACTGTACCATCTGAGCCAAACTCCCAGTGCAAAAAGCTTAATTTTAAATACACTAAGCAGAAACTATGAGCCCATCTTTCCTCTGAGTACATATTCTCCAAAGATTATCATCTACCAAGATGGGAGGCAAAGACCCTCTAGGAGGATAAGGTTCAAAGCTAGTCCAGGCAAAAAGCCAGACTGCATGCAAACAAAACAAAACAAACATGGAAGTACATGAGCAATAATGAGTCTCTTACCTGAAAGTAAGCAAAAGCAAAAGAGTCTAAGGATGTAAATTAAAGTAGTAGAGTGTTTGCCTAGCTAGCAAGTTCAAGACCCTCAGCTCAAGAAATCCTCCCAACTAGTGGCACTGTGGCTCAAGTGGTAGAGTGTTAGCCTTGAGCTGAAGAGCTGAGGGACAGCACCCAGGCACAGAGTTCAAGCCCCATGACTGACAAAAAAAAAAAGAAATCCTCCCAACTGGTGAGATTACAGGCCTGTAATTACATTACTTGACATTGCTTTAAAAAATAAAATAATTTTAAAAAGGCTGGCCTTGAATTCACTAAGTATCTCAGGATGACATCAAACTAAAGCTCCATCTGCTTAAGCCACTTGAGTGGTGGGATTATGTACCTTGTTTTTTATCTCTTGATAGGAAAATAGTAACATTTTTTTTGGGGGGGGGGTCCAGTCGTGGGGCCTGAACTCTGGGCCTGGGCACACTGTCCCTCAGCTCTTCAGCTCAAGGCTAGCACTCTACCACTTGAGTCACAGCACCACTTCTGGCTTTTTTTTCTTTTTGCTTACGTGGTGCTGAGGAATTGAACCCAGGGCCTCATGCATGTAAGGCAAGGGATCTACCACTGAGCCACCTTCCCAGCCCCCCAAAATAGCAACTTTTTATTCAACATATATAAATACGCAGCCAGGTGGAACGTACCTACAATCCCAGGACTCAGGAGGAGTATGCCTTTGGAGGGAGGAAGAGTGGTGAGGTGCAGATACTAAGAACTTCACTCCCTTTGAGCAATGCTTCCAGTCCAGAATTTTGCTGGTTAAAAATCAACAGTCTCTCAGACTTCTCTGCCTGGGCTGGCTTTGAACCATCTCAGAATTACAGGCATGAGCTACCAGTGACACACACACACACACGCATGCGTGTGTGTGTGTGTATGTGTGTGTGTGTTGTGGTTTTTTGTTTTTTATTACAATGATCACATAGGAGCTTTCTGGGAAAGGTTTTGGTTTTGTTGGTTGTAGGCCTTGACGTGTGTGTGTGTGTGTGTGTGTGTGTGTGTGTGTGTGTGTGTGTGTGTGTGTGTGTGTGTGTGTGTGTGTGTGTGTGTGTGTTGTGGTTTTTTGTTTTTTACTACAATGATCACATAGGAGCTTTCTGGGAAAGGTTTTGGTTTTGTTGGTTGTAGGCCTTGAATTCAGGGCCTGGGTCCTGTCCCTGAGACTCTTTGTGCTCAATACTAGCACTCTACTATTGAGCTACGGTGCCTTACCTGGTTTTTGAGTGGTTTATTGTAGAAAAGAGCCTCAAGGGGACTTTTCTGCCTGCAGTACTGGCTTCAAACCACAATCCTCAGATCTCAGCCTCCTGAATAGCTAGGATTATAGACATGAGCCACAACTGCTCAGCTGGGGAAGAGATATTTTTTTTAAAACAATGACCAAAAAAAAAAGATAGAAAAGCCAAGCAGGGCATAGGTCTACATATTTATAGTCCCAGCTATGGTAGAAGCTAAGGAAAAAGAAGCATTTGAGTCCAATTCAAGACCAGCCTAAGGAATACGAAAGCACTGACAAAGAAATAAAGCAGTATACTCCTGCCCATACAGCTACACCTTATTCCTGGTTGCTAAGCAGCAGACTCTGGTGTTCAGATATCACATCTACCCCTGACCACAGGCAGAAAGGACAAGAAGTCAGACACAGATAAGCCCCATCCAAACGGCAGTGCACTGAGTCTGGGAAGTGATATGAAGGACACAAACAGCATTTTCAGTTCTTTACTCAGACAGATGACTCCCCATATTCTCACCTAACCATGTAGGCTAGGATAACTCCTGCCCAAGCTGCTCACAGGGAAGACTTTTTGAGCTCTCCACCACTATGCACAACCCACTTCATCCTGGAATGGTTATTTGCAATCTAGTAAATTTACAACTACGCCAGAAACCAGCATCATTCAAGATACTTTATCTGTCATCACTAGATACATCACTGTCATCATAAAAAGCCTTGCTGCTTTTGGAAAATGGTCAATCCTGCTCAGTAAAGGAGATCATCTACTAAGATTTCTTACTGCTGCAGAAAAGGAATGGTTCCGGGCTCTTTTAAAGCCCAGTACTCAGTGGCATTTCCTCCCAACAGCAGAAAATCTTCCTCCTATGACAACCATAGTAAGAGAGTCTCATCCAGGACTCTCTCTCCCCAGGCTTCCTCACCTGCTTCAGCACAGGAGCTATGGAAGCCAATTTCTATACTATAGCCACCCTACTGTAGTAGCAGCCATTTTAGGCTCAGATACAGCCCAAGCAGAAAGCCAGGACAAGATGGCTAAGGACTTTAAAAGGGAAAATCTAAGGCGAATAACAGATGTACATTATACACCTCTCTGCTTTATAATTTAAAATATGCTTTTATAAAAAACAAGGCCCAGAGTTCAAGCCCCGCAACCAACAAAAAAAAGTCTATATTAAAAGTACTACTTTAAACTATTTCTCACAGACTCATGAAAGCAAACTTGAGGAAATCCAGTCAATGACAATGTGAAATTGGTATTATTACTGTTATAGTAAAACAAAAATTAGGGCTGAGAATGCAATTTAGTGGTAGAGTGTTTGCTTAGCATACATGAAGCCCTGGGTTTGATTCCTCAGTACCACATAAACAGAAAAAAAAAAAAAAAAAATGGAAGTGACACTGTGGCTTAAGTGGTAGCCTTGAGCAAAAGAAGCTCAGGGACAATGCCCAGGCCCTGAGTTCCAGCACAAGGACTAGCACAAAAAAAAATTTTTTAATTAATCAAAAGGAACACAATGCTAGTTAACTAGTTAAAGTTTCAACTTAGGTGAGACAAGTATATTTTTATGTTGTTTTGGGAGTTTGGGGTTCTTTGGTGCTAAGGACTGATCCAGGGCAAGCACTCTACCACTGAGCAACATTCCTAATCCTTAACCAATAACAAGGAGGAAAGAAGATGAATACAGTCCAAGTAGATTCAAAATTGGGAATGGGAAGAAAAGGAAGAGGAAGTGACAGAGGAGGTAAGACTGATTTTTAGAAATTTAACAAGAAAATTCCCCTGTATAACTAATATATGTTAATGAAAAGAATTTTTATTTTATTTTTTGCTGGTCATGGGGGTCTGAACTCTGGGCCTGGGCACTGTCCTTCAGCTCTTCAGTTCAAGGCTAGCACTCTACCACTTAAGCCCCAGAGCCACTTCTGGCTTTTTCTACTTATGGGTGCTGAGGAATTGAACCCAGAGCCTCATGTATGCAAGGCAAGCGCTCTACCACTGAGCCACCTTCCCAGCCCAATTCTAGTGGTTTTAAGTGAATGAAAAATTAGGCGTGGTGAAGCTGCCTAAAATTCCAACACTCAGGAGACTGGAGCAAGAGGATCAACAAGCTTAAGGCCAGTCTCAGATAAATAGTGAGTTTTTCTTTTCTTTTCTTTTTTTTTGTTGGTCGTGGGGCTTGGGCACTATCCCTATACTCTTCCACTCAAAGTGAGCGCTCTACCGCTAGAGCCACAGCACCACTTCCGGTTCTAATGGTTAACTGGAAATAAGAGTCTCAAGGACTTTTCTGCCCAGGCTGGCTTTGAACAGTGATCCTCAGATCTCAGCCTCCTGAGTAGCTAAGATTACAGGCGTGAGCCACCGGCGCCTGGCTAAATAGTGAGTTTTCAAGTTAGCCTGGCTAACAGAGAAAGGGCTTGTCTCAAAAAACAAAAAAATCCCAGTTAACCAGCTAACTTTAAGTTAGTAAGCCACATTTGCAATGTATCAGGCAAGTTAGCACATTTACTTGCAAATAAGTTGTTCCTTTCTTGATTTTTTTTAGGTCTGGGACTGGGAATGGAACTCAGTACCTGCCACTTTCACTTATTGGTTCCAGTAAGTTGATTCTTAAATGTTCCAATGTTTCCCACTTCTTCCTCAAATCAACATCCTAGTTATGTTCAAATTACAGGAAAGGCTGGGCACCGGTGGCTCATGCCTGTAATCCTAGCTACTTAGGAGGCTGAGATCTGACAATCACAGTTTAAAGATAGCCCAGGCAGGAAAATCCTTGAGACTCTTTTTTTTTTTTTTTTTTTGGTTGGTCGTGGGGCTTGAACTCTGGGCTTGGGCGCTGTCCTTGTGCTCTTCAGCTCAAGGCAAGCACTCTACCTCTTGAGCCACAGCGCCACTTCCAGTTTTCTAGTGGTTTTATTGGAGATAAGAGTCTCATGGACTTTCCTTGCCCAGGCTGGGCTGGCTTTGAACCGTGATCCTCAGATCTCAGCCTCCTGAATAGCTAGTATTACAGGCGTGAGCCACCGGCGCCCTGGCATCCCTGAGACTCTTATCTCCAATTAACCACCAGAAAAAAAATGGAAACAGCACTGTGGCTCCAAAGTGGTACTGCATTAGCCTTGAGTTGAAGAGTTCAGGGACAGAGTTCAAGCCCTATGACAATAACAAAAAAACTTATAGGAAGTGGGCACAAGTGGCTCACGCCTGTAATCCTAGCTACTCAGGAGGCTGAGATTTGAGGATTGAGGCTCAAAGCTAGCCCCAGAGACTCTTACCTCCAATTAACCACTCAAAAACTGGAAATAGCACTGTGGCTCAAAGTGGTAGAGCACTAGTGTTGAGTACAAAAGCTGAGAGATATGGGGCTGGGAAGGTGGCTCAGTAGTAGAGTGCTTGTCTTGCATGCATGAGGCCCTGGGTTCAATTCCTCAGCACCACATAAGCAGAAAAAGCCAAAAGTGGCGCTATGGCTCAAGAGGTAGAGTGCTAGCCTTGAGCTGAAGAGCTGAGGGACAGCGCCCAGGCCCAGAGTTCAGGCCCCACGACCGGACCCAAAAAAAAAAAAAAGCTGAGAGACAGCACCCAGACCCTGAGTCCATGCCCCACGACCAGCCAAAAAAAAAAAAAAAAAAAAAAAAATACTGGAAGAATGACCACTTTCTTCTGACTTGTATTTCCACAGTCCTCCTGAAATATATAATAGACATTTCATGTGTGCTGCTCCTGCACCCAGGCACTTCAGCCACTTCCTGAATAATGCTATTTTTGAAGTGAGGCTAAAAAATTCAACAGCTCAATGTTTTCTAGACTAAAAAAAAAGTTATCATTCATTCAGAACATTCTAATGCCAATCTGAATGGTGGTATCACTAATCTTATAACTAGTATCTGCAGTATCTGGCCAACAGTGACATTTCCTTTTCATGTAGTCGAGGCCACCTGAGAAAGGTTGTTAAGTTAGAGGATTTCCTATCACAATCACACCCTATCATATTGCAAATGAATGTTAACACAGAAATAAAACAGAAAAAACAGTTAAGAAGACTTTCCAAGATCCATTCTGACACCCACTTTCTAAGACTCTGGATCTCATTACGCTCATTCCCACAGCAATAATAATGCTAAATAATACAAGTGTTTAGAGGCTGGAAGTTGAGTCAGCAGGGGAAGCCATTTGGGAGAAGCCATTTCATTACACTTCCAACAAGAGAGAAGCCAGCAAAAGACAGCTGCCATTGTTTGCATTGCTGAACACGCTGTTGGGTTTCATAAGCCTATAAAACCACCTATTGTCAGCAATCTCCAGTTTTCTTACTGAAGGGTTAAGAAGCACCAGCCTTAACTAGAAACATCTAAAGCACCCCGAACAATTTCTTTTCACAAAGATTAACAGACCACTTGCTATACATTAATTGCAATACCCTGGAACTCTAGGTACCATATTGCTATCCATGCTCACACATGGGGAAAAGTACTCCCAATAACACAAAAAAAGTAAGTCAAGAACTCAAAAAAAAAAAAAAAATCACACAATGATAGTACCTACTAAATCACAAAGAAAGGAATGAAGGGGGTCTGGGAAGGTGGCTCAGTGGTAGAGTGCTTGCCTTGAATGCATGAGGCCCGGGGTTCGACTCCAGCACCACATAAGCAAAAAGAAAAAAGCCGGAAGTGGCGCTGTGGCTCCAGTGGTAGAGTGCTAGCCTTGAGCTGAAGAGCTGAGGGACAGCGCCCAGGCCCAGAGTTCAGGCCCCACGACCGGACCCAAAAAAAAAAAGAAAAGGAATGAAGTGAATAAAATATGAATTACTAATATTTGAGAGCCAGAAAAGCAAAGCAACCTGAAGTAGTTAATGAAACTACCTCTTGTCCTGGATTGGAGTGTTTTCTACTCAAATTCACTTCTGAGAGCAAAAAAGGATTTATCTTTAAAAACCCTCTCTAGCTGGGCAGTGGTGGCTCATGCCTGTAATCCTAGCTATTCAGGAAGCTGAGATCAGAAGATCAGGGTTCAAGCCAGCCCAGGCAGGAAAGGCCATGAGACTCATCTCCAATTAACCACCATAAAACCAACTCAAGGTGAAAAGAGCACTAGCCTTGAGAGAAAAAGCTCAAGGACAGTGCCCAGGCCCTGAGTTCAAGCCCATGACCAACATACATAAATACATACATACACACACACACACACACATACACACATACACATATACATATATACATATATATGGTATTAAAATAGATCAGTGTGTGTATACCTCTGCCTGTCAGGTAGCATGTATTCCTAGCTGTCTGCTGAGAGGGCCCAAAAGGAAAGGTATGTTAGTAATACTGATAAGCTTACCTAGGATCTACATCTTGATCTCTAACACCATATTCCAATAAAAAGAATCAAGATTTACTGAACAAGTGGTCAATCTCGGGACTTAAAAAATTCAAGGTAAGGGACTGGGAAGGTGGCTCTGTGGTAGAGTGCTTACCTTGCATGCCTGAGGCCCTGGGTTCGATTCCTCAGCACCACATAAGCAAAAAGAAAAAAAGCCGGAAGTGGCGCTGTGGCTCAAGTGGTAGAGCGCTATCCTTGAGCTGAAGAGCTGAGGGATGGCGCCCAGGCCCAGAGTTCAGGCCCTACATCCAGACCCCCCCAAAAAAAAAAAAAAAATTCAAGGTAAGCCTGGAACATCTTGTAGTGACAGACAACAAAGAAATGCTTTTAAAAAATTAAAATTAAAAAATGATTGGTGGTTGGTTGAAAGAACACAGGAAATCAACCTTTAAATTAAAGCTGAAGAAACTCTTGATAGAGGCAGAACAATCTGAACAACAGAACAATGATCATTGTGCATTTGAAGTCCTACAACACTATTTATACTCAATGGTAAAATGAAATAGAGGGATAGATAGACGGACAGTCAAATACTTATTCATTATAGACTTAACAGCCAAGAAAGAAAAAGAGATTCACAATTAAGCAAATCTAAATGTAAATGTTGCAGACAACATTCGCCAATACTATTATTTGCAAGTCTTTAAGTATCTACCACAAAATACTCATTGATCGCCTGGCACCGATGGCTCATGCCTGTAATCCTAGATACTCAGGAAGCTGAGATCTGAGGATCATAATTCAAAGCCATCCCTGGCAGGAAAGTCCATGAGACTCTAATCTCCAATAAGCCATCAGAAAAATCAGAAGAGGCACTGTGGCTCTAGTGGTAGAGCACTAGCTACCTTGAGCTAAAGAGCTCAAGGACAGCACTCAGGACCAGAGGTCAAGCCATACGACCAAAAAAAGAAAGAAGAAAATACTCATTGATCCAAAAGGGAAAAAAAGAGTATAGGAGAAAGACAAACAGATATCAATTTAACCAACTAATCATTACCACATTAACTTCTTCTTAGACTATATGGAGATATAAAGTCAACCATTTCTTTCTAACACTTTCATTTCTTTTCGTTTTTCATCTATATTCTTGTAGTGTTCTTTCTTTGTTTTGTGCTGGAGATCAAATCCAGTGTTTTATTTTTATTTTTACTTTTTATGTTTTGTGTTTTTTTGGGTCAGTCATGGGGGATTCAACTCGGGGCTTGGGTGCTATCCCTCAGCTCTTCAGTTCAAGGCGAGTACTCTACCACTTCAGCCACACCACTTGCAATTTTTTGGTGGTTAATTGGAGTTAAAAGTCTCACAGACTTTCCTGCCCAGGCTTGGCTTTGAACCATGATCATCAGATCTCAGCCTCCTGAGTAGCTATGATTACAGGCGTGAGCCACCAATGCCCAGCTACAGAGAGGGGGGTGGCCCTAATTTTCTAAGCTGGGGTGACCAGGTGGGGTGACAGTAACTTACTATCCAAATCAAGACCATTACAAGAAAAAGAGGATCTTTGTTATTCTATTAGGTCAATGTTACTAAACATCTCAAATCAAAGTTGGCAAAAATGTGATGTTTACTCAAATAAAATAAAATTAAATTAAAAAAAAAAAAATGTGATGTTTAGACAATCCCCTTCCCCTCCCACCCATCCCCATCCTACCTCAACCTCTGGGGCAAAGGAAAGGGGGGGAAGGAAGCTGGACCAGGAAATCTCCAAACTCCCTTCTTCCAACTTAGAAAACTATCTTATGATCTATGACAACACCCTTCAAACAGTCTTGTGTAACTTTACTGACTACCCCGGCCCCGGAAAATCTTTATTTAAAACGTAGTATAAGCCGGGTGCCAGTGGCTCATGCCTGTAATCCTAGCTATTCAGAAGGCTGAGATCTGAGGATCACGGTTCAAGGACAGCCCGGGCAGAAAAGTCTGTGAGACTCTTATCTTCAATAAACCACTAGAAAACCAGAAGTAGAGCTGTGGCTCAAGCCGTAGAGCGCTCGCCTTGAGCTGAAGAGCACAGGGACAGCAACAGAGTTCAGAGTTCAAGCCCCATGACCGACCAAAAACAAAAAAAAAGTAGTAATAAATCCTAGCCAGGGACCAGTGGCTCACACTTGTAATTCTAGCTACTCAGGAGGCTGAGATCTGAGGATCATACATATTTCTTTTTTTTTTTTTTTGGGTCCAGTCGTAGGGCCTGAACTCTGGGCCTGGGCACTGTCCCTGAGCTCTTCAGCTCAAGGCTAGCACTCTACCACTTGAGCCACAGCGCCACTTCCGGCTTTTTTCTTTTTGCTTATGTGGTGCTGAGGAATTGAACCCAGGGCCTCATGCATGCAAGGCAAGCACTCTACCACTGAGCCACCTTCCCAGCCCCATATTTCAAAGCTAAGCCAGAAAGAAGTCTGTGACACTCTTTCTCCCATTAACTAGCAAAATGGAAGTCTGGAAGTGTGGTAGAGAGCTAGCTGAGCAAGCCAGCTAAATGAGCAAAAAGTCCTGAACATAAGCCCGAGGAACAATAATAAAAAAAAAGAGCCGAGAAACTATGGGTCCGCCTGTAATTCTAGCTGATCAAAAGGCTAAGATCTGAGCACAACAGTTCGAAGCCAGCCTGAATAAAAAAGTCTATGAGACTCTCTTTTATCAACAATTAGCCAGCAAAAAGCCAGAAGTAGAGGTGTGGCTCAAGTGGCCAAGCACCATCCTTGAGTGGAAAAAGCTAAGCTTGAACTCAATGCCCAGGCCAAGTTCAAGCCTCAGTACTGACATACACATGTGCGCATAAACACACACACACACACACACACACACACACACACACACACACACACACACACAGAGTTCAGACTCTCTTGTTCTTATGAGTAGTTCTGTTTTGTAGATTTGAAATTTTAAGAAAGAAATGGCCAAAGTTTAGATTCAATAGATTTTATAAACAGCATACCTCAGTAAATTTCAAGTACTTAATGGATTATAAAACAGTACATAAAAAGCTCAGTTACAGTGCCCAAGCCCTGAATTCAAGCCCCAGAACTGGCATAAAAATGTATATATACATGCACATATACATATATGTTTATACACATATATACATATACATGAATGTATACATTTATATGTACGTGCACACACATGTACATGTACACAGTTATATGTATAAAATACATATATATCATATATATCTGTGAAGCTATTTCTACTCTCCTAGTCTTTTTCTTGCTCCTTAGTTCAACTTGTACAAATCAACCAATGAATTTTTCTTTCATTATATGTTTTTTCAATAAATACAAATTACTTTAACCAGGTGTCAAGAAAATTCAATGAGGGGCTGGGAAGGTGGCTCAGTGGTAGAGCGCTTGCCTTGCATGCCTGAGGCCCTGAGTTCAATTCCTCAGCACCACATAAGCAGAAAAAAAAAGCCAGAAGTGGTGCAGTGGCTCAAGTGGTAGAGCGCTAGCCTTGAGCTGAAGAGCTGAGGGACAGCGCCCAGGCCCAGAGTTCAGGACCACAACTGGACCCCCCCCAAAAAAAAAGAAAAAGAAAATTCAATGAGCAAAATACTTCCTCCTCAAATGATAGACAACTTCCTTCCAAATAATGGATAACTGGATATGCTAAAATATAAAGTGGGAGGGAGCCAGAAACATGGCTATAGCTACAGAGTGCCTGTCTAAGAAATGCAAAGTCCTGAGCTAAGCCCAGTACCATAATGTATAAAGTTGAATTCAAATACTACCTTAACATCACACACCAAAATTAACTTGAAATGAATCAAATACCTAAATGTAACAAATTATACAACTCACCAGGCACTGGTGGCTCACACCTATAATCCTAGCTACTCAGGAGGCCGAGATCTGTGGATGACGGTTCAAAGCCAGCCTGGGCAGGAAACTCCATGAGACTCTTATCTCCAATAAACCACTAGAAAACCAGAAGTGGTGGTGTCAAGCGTGCTTACCTTGAGCTGAAGGGTGCAGGGAAAGAGCCCAGGCCCTGAGTTCAAGCCCCAGACGACAAAAAATAAATACATAAGTACATTATAAAACTCTTAGAAAAAAGCACTTGGGGTTAGGCAAAGTCCTTAGAGACAAATAGTAAGAGAAAAAAAGACTAATTACACTTAATCAGAATTAAAACTTTTGTATCTCCAAAGACATTATCAAGACAACCTACTAAATGGGATAATTTGAAAGTCTTGTATCTAGATAAAGAACTTATATCCAAAATACACAGAGAACACTTAAGTCAACAATACAAATAAAATACTGGAGCCCAGCAATGGTGGCTCACACCAGTAATCCCAGCTACTCAGGAGGCTGAGATATGAGATTCCAATTCAAAGTTAGTTCCAGGTAGGCCAAGTCTGTGAGACTCTCATTTCCAATTAATTATCAAAAAGCCCAAAGAATAACTGTGGCTCAAGTGGTAGAGCACTAGCCTTGAAAAAAGCTCAGGAATAGCACCAGTCTTTGAGTTCAAACCCCAAAACCAGCATCAAGGGGGGGAAGGCTCTGGGTTCAATATCCAGCAGCAAAAATAAGTAAATAAGTAAAAATCCAAAATAAAAAGTGAACAAAGATTTGAACAGATAATTTTCTACAGATGACAAATAGCCAATAAGCATTGTGAAAAGCTGTTAAAATCATTAGCCCTTGTGGAAATGCAAATCAAAACCATAATGGTATACCACTTTCCAACAACTAGGAAGGCCTTTAATAAAAGACAGATAACAAGAATTGCTAAGGAAGTAGATAAAGTGGAACTCTCACACCCTGAAATGTAAGTAAAGGTATGCATGTGATGTCATAGCCACTTTGGTCCACAGTTTAGAGGTTCCTCAAAACAAACATAGAGCTACCTCATAAAACTCTGCAACTGTGCTCCTAAATATATACTAGAAAAATTAAAGCATGCGTGCCCACATAAAAATATTTATGAATGTTCACAGCAACATTATTCATAGCCAAAAACCTTATCCAACTTTTTGATGATTCACTATCAAACAAGCCAAAAAGTTGAAAACAACCAAATATCCACTAATAAATTAACAAAGAAAATGTGGTACATGAAATATGACTTCACAGGAAAAAAAAAAGCACTGATACATGCCACAACACAGATGATCCTTGAAAATATTATGCTGAAAGAAATAAGCAAAAGAGCACATTTTGAGTCATTCCATTCATATGGAATGTCCATAATGGTAGATTGGCTAGAGTAAGAAGCACTAGGAAAAACTGAGAAATGTATTTCTTTGGGGGGGCTGGTAAAGTGGATCAGTGATAGAGTGCTTGCTTTGCATGCATGAGTCCCTGGGTTCAATTCCTTAGTACCACAGAAGTGGCGCTGTGGCTCAAGTGGTAGAGTGTTAGGCTTGAGATGAAGAGCTGAGGGACAACACCAGGCCCTGAGTTCAGGCCGCATGACTGACAAAAAAAAAGATAAAATGTAGCAGGGGCTGGTGGCTCACGCCTGCAATCCTAGCTACTCAGGAGGCTGAGATCTGAGGATCGCGGTTCAAAGCCAGCCCGGGCAGGAGAGACCGTGAGACTCCTATCTCCAATTAACCACTAGAAAACTGGAAGTGGTGCTGTAGCTCAAGTGGTAGAGCGCTCGCCTTGAGCTGAAGAGCTGAGGGACAAGCGCCCAGGCCCAGAGATCAAGCCCCACAACCATCATCAAAAAAAAAAAAAAGACAAAATGTATTTCTTTGGGGGTGATTAAAAAAAAAAAAGTTTTAAAATTGTGTGATGGTGTACTATTTGCATTTTTTTTTCTTTTTTGTCGGTCAAAGGCTTGAACTCTGGGCGTGGGCACTGTCCCTAAGCTCTTCAGGTCAAGGTCAGCACTCTAACACTTGAGCCGCAGCGCCACTTCCAGTTTTCTGGTAGTTAACTGGAGATAAGAGTCTCATAGGACAGGCTAGGAAGGTGGCTTAGTGGTAGAGCGCTTGCCTTGTATGCATGAGGCCCTGGGTTCGATTCCTCAGCACCACATAAGAAAAAACAAAAAAGCGAAAGTGGTGCCGTGGCTCAAGTGGTAGAGTGCTAGCCTTGAGCTGAAGAGCTGAGGGACAGCGCCCAGGTCCAGAGTTTAGGACCATGACCAGACCAAAAACACAAACAAAAAAAAGAGTCTCATAGGTGCTGGGAAGGTGGCTCAGTGGTAGAGTGCTTGCATGCATGAGGACCTGGGTTCGATTCCTCAGCCCCACATAAGCAAAAAAAAAAAAAAGCCGGAAGTGATGCTGTGGCTCAAGTGGTAGAGTGCTAGCTTTGAGCTGAAGAGCTCAGGGACAGTGCCCAGGCCCAGAGTTCAGGCCCCACGACCCGACCCAAGAAAAAAAAGTCTCATAGACTTTCCTGCCTGGGCTGGTGAACCACAATCTCAGCCTCCTTAGTAGCTAGGATAACAAGTGTGAGCCACCAGCACCCAATTGCAAATGGTTTTGAATCTACTAAACCAATGACATGTATGCTCTAACTGGCTAACATAATATTTAAATTTCAATAAAGCTTCCAAAAAAATGGGACATTACTGTATTTCGTATATCAGAGTTAAATAAAATTAAAATTTCCACCTGTTCTTAATGTGGCTACTACAAAATGTAGCATTTACCTACATGGCTTATACTACATATCTCTTGCACAGCACTGATGGATAGAATACTGCATGTGAAGTTTTTTGATGGAATTATCATATAAGGACAGACAAACATAGCAGACTTTTGCTCTCTGCTCTGAAATATAGGATCATTAAATCCTATTTGTTCTTAAACTACTGACTCTTCAGAGAAACACATCTGCTGAAATGAAATGCTCTTATGTTATAGAAACAGTTTTGATCTATTATTATTCATCATATTATGTATCTCAACACAAAAGTATTAGCATCTAGGAACATTGCTGAGTGACTCTGGATGTAGTGAGCCTCTTCAGAAGAGAAGCAGGTATAGTATTTTTCACATATCCCATTCTTTCTTTGCTTGCTCAGGAGACCTTCTGTTGACTGTGTGGTTTGGATTTTATAGTGAAGTGATGATATATATATACTAAGCTACTGATTCTTTCTTTCCAGAAAGAATAAACTTTGAGCAGGCCACCAGCGGTTCATGCCCGTAATCCTAGCTACTTCAAACTCTTAATCAAACTGTGATCAAAAGCCCCGATGGAAAAGCCCTTGAGACTTGAACTCCAATTAACTACCAAAAAGAAGCCAGCAGTGGAGTTATGGCTCAAGCCATAGTGCACTTTGAGCTTTGAGCATGAAAACTTAGGGGCAGTGCCCAGGCCCTGAGTTCAAGCCCCAGGACTGGTACCAAAAAAAAAAAACGAAAAAAAAAAAGTGGGGAGGGAGGGTGCGAGGGGGGGGGACAGGCGGTGGAGGGAGGGAAAGGGAGGCCCCTAGGGATACAGCTCAGTGATAGACTGCTTGCCTAGCATGTATACTGGTGAAGTCTTAACAATCAAGGTCCATCATCTAGCTTCCTTAATCTAGATCCATAGCTTGACTCTTCTACCAGAATCCTCTATTTTAATCACAGATCAGGATTTAGAATTCAGCATACACCATACTTGTTTCAGGCTCCCATCTTTGCTCATGTTATTCCTCTGACCACCCAAACACTGATTATAGTCAAACTCATTCTTGCCTGCTTTCTTTTTCAGTTCACTATCCCATTCAAGCTGTTTCTTATATATTATTTTCTGGGGCCTAGTTTAAAAAACAAATGAAAAGGTCAAGAATCAGGGCAGAGAGGTAGCTTGTCAGCAACTACTTGCCTAGCATGTGCAAGAGAAGGAAAAGAGAAAGGGAATTCAGGATTCATTCAACATAGACTTCCTTACATTCCTCTATTCTAATTTAAAGGTTAAGTCCTCATTGTCAATTAAAAAAAAAAAACAAAAAAACAAAAAGCCAGGCACCAGTGGCTCACAAATATAATCCAAGCTACTAAGGAGGCTGAGCTCTGAGGATCATGGTTCAAAGCCAGCCCCGGCAGGAAAGTCCATCAGACTCTCATCTCCAGTTAACCACCAGAAAACCGGAGGTGGCTCAAGTGGTAGAGTGCTGGCCTTGAAATGAAGAGCTCAGGGACAGCACCCAGGCCCAGAGTTCAAGCCCAATGACCGACCAAAAAAAAAACTACATAAATCTGGCTAGACTCAATATTTCCACTACTTTTCATTCTAAAATTGTTTGTTCCCCTACTTCATTTCAGTTTCCTAGTCCCAAATAAGGATAACACCCTTTATGGTATTTCTTCTTTCCATACTTCACTTCTTGGAATAGTAACACTTCCTGAAAACAATGAGACACCGGACTACACTACAAATTGTAACTAACAAACAATGAGACACTGCACTACACTACAAATTGTAACTAACAAATGCCACTCTGGCCACTAGGTTTTTTTTTTTAAATTTGGTATACTTGAACATATTGATGAAGCTGGATTCAAAAGGGGGGGAAAGTGCTTACATTGTTTCAATATTATAAAAAGTTACAGGCACAATAACTCAAAAAATGTTTTGTTTACTGATAAAAGTTTGAGCTTCTCTCTAAGTTGTCATTACATTATTTTTTTTTTTTTTTTTTTTTTGCCAGCCCTGGGGCTTGAACTCAGGGCCTAAGCACCATCCCTGAGCTTCTTTTTGCTCAAGATTAGTGCTCTACCACTTGAGCCATCGGGCTACTTCTGGCTTTTTCTGTGCATGTAGTGCTGAGGAATCAAACCCAGGGCTCTGTGCATGCTAGGCAGGCATTCTACCACTAAGCCATATTCTCAGCCCCCACATTAATTTCTGATCTATATACCTAGGCTGAAATGATATCCCCAAGAAATCATAGTTATAGTCCAAATTGATCATTCAAAAGCACTTTCTGGATAGGCACTTGTGGCTCATGTGTGTAACTCTAGCTACTCAGGAGGCAAAGATTGGCCAGATAGCAGTTAAGAGACTAACCTGGGCAAAAAGTCACCAAACCCATCTAAATGAAAAGCTGGGTATAGTGGTATGCACCTGTCATCCAGCTATGCTGGAAACTGAAATAAAGAGGGAGTCATAGTTCTGGCATAGCCCAAGGCAAAAAAGAAAGTTTACAAGAAGCCTTTTCTCAGCAAAAAAAGCTAAGCATGGTGGTGCATGGCTGTTATCCTAGTATACTAGGAAGCATAAATAGAAGGATTATAGTTCAGGGCAGCCTCAGCAAAAAGCAACTCTATTTCAAAAATAACCAGAGCTAATAAATAAACAAACCAATGGACCAGCTGAGCATAAGTGGCTCATGCCTGTAATACCTACTTAGGAAGTTGAGATGTGAAGATTTATCTCTCATTAACAGCAAGAAAATGGAAATACAAGAGTAGTTCAAGTGGTGGCGTGCCAGCCTTGAGCAAAAAACTCTAAGGGACATCACACAGGCCCTGAGTTCAAGCCCCAGTACCGGCACCGAAACATAAGTAACTTGGAACAGGAGTTAAAGCCTAATACTAGAGCCAGGTGCTGGTGGCTCAGGAGGCTGAGATCTGAGGACTGTGGTTCAAAGCCAGCCTGGGCAGGAAAGTTAGTAACGCTCTTTTATCTCCAATTAATCACCAGAAAACCAAAAATGGTAGTGGCTCAAAGTGACAGAATGCTAGCCTTGCACAAAAAAGCTTAGGGATAGTGCCCAGGCCCTGAGTTCAACCCCTGCCCCTCCCCCCCACACACACAGAAAAATTTAAAAACAAACACAAACAAAAAAAATCCAATACTGTCCACCCCCTCCCCAAAAGCCCTTCCTGTTCAAAGATAAGTAACAAAATAAAGAGCTGGTAGTGTACCAACTCCCTGGTAGAACTCTTACCTACTAGAAAGCTCAAGGCCTATGTTCAAGCCCTAGCTAGTACTTCAGACAGATAAAAGGAAAAAGGTTGTTTTTTTAAAGGTGATTTTTTTTTTGGGGGGGGGGGGGAGGGTTGGTCTTGGGGCTTGAACTCTGGGCCTGGGCCTGTCCCTCAGCTCTTCAGTTCAAGGCAAGCACTCTACTACTTGAGCCACAGTGCCACTTCCGATTTTCTGGTGGTTAGTTGGAGATAAGAGTCCCACAGACTTTCCTGCCTAGGCTGACTTTGATCTGTGATCCTCAGATCTCAGTCTCCTGAGTAGCTAGTATTACAGGCACAACCAGATCTTAACTAGGTGATTTTTACTTCCCTTCTTTCCTACTTTAAAATTTCCTGTTTTATTTACTCTTATAATCATAAAATTTAGATGTTGTTCCTCTTTAGCCTTTACACTAACCCTAATCCTCGGTATCTATACACAAATCAGTCAATTCAGTAAACTTGGTAAATGCTATTCTATCTCAAAGGATATTACAAGGGCCAAGGATAGAGCTGGATGACAGACAACCTGCCTAGCTACCCAAGGCCGTGAGTTGGATACTTAGTACTGCAAAAAATAAAAGAAGAAATTAACTATTTTCATTTGTTACATATTAGTACCACTAATTTAATTTATACAATTTATTTAATTTCGGGCTGGGAAGACGGCTCAGTGGTAGAGCGCTTGCCTTGCATGCATGAGGCCCTGGGTTCGATTCTTCAGCACCACATAAGCAAAAAGAAGAAAGCCATAAGTGGCACTGTGGCTCAAGTGGTAGAGCGCTAGCCTTGAGCTGAAGAGCTGAGGGACAGCGCCCAAGCCCAGAGTTCAAGCCCCACGACCAGACCCAAAAAAAAAAAAAAAAAAACCAATTTATTTATTTTCAACTTATTTAATCAACATTTCCTTTAAAAAAAAATATTTGCAGACTGCCTACTGTCTATATGCTGGCCATTATTCTAAGTACTGGCAAGTCTACAGTGAACAAAACAGACAAAAATCTCTGCCTTCATGGATCTTATGTTCTATGAACAAAAATGCAAATTCTTGAGTCAGGCAGCATATACTGGACTCGAAAAAGTACAAAATTACTCCCTGTTTAATTTTTTTTATTGTGAAAATACCATACAGAGGGGCTACAATTTTTTAATGAAAATTTTCCAATGTAATTAAAACATTTAAACTACTTTAAATTTCAGCTGAGGAGTTTAAAACTCCGGGGTGGCAATAAGCCAAGGAACTATAAGAAATCTAAGTCAAGCACCGGTGGCTCATGCCTGTAATTCTAGCTATTTAGGAGTCTGAGATCTCAGGATCTCAGTTAAAAGTCTGTGAGACTATTATCTCTAATTAAGCACCAACAGTAGAAAGTGGAGTTGTAGCTCAAGTGGTAGTGTGCAACAAAGCTAAGGGACAGTGCCCACACTTTAAGCTCAAAAGCCCCAGTACTGGCACGCATATACATACACACGTAGGAAAACACACACACACACACACACACACACACACATACATTTACATACATACACACACATCTATCTGAAATTCAGAAAGAACTAGCTTAGGATCCTGAAATATTCCTGTACATTTCAGGCCATTTACTCACTGTTTCAATTCACATGGCTGGCCAATAATCAGGAAATAGTTTCCCATTACATTAGTTCAAGGTATTATTCCTAGAGTAAAAATAAATGGCATCTCATCAGTTTTTTCCTGAGCTTCCCTTCATATAAACTACTGTCTCAACCAGAGTAAGCTAGCCATTGATCACTGCAATTTTATAGCCTCAAACCAAAACTAACCATAATTGCCAGGCGCTGGTGGCTCACGCCTGTAATCCTAGCTACTGAGGAGGCTGAGATCTGAGGATCACGGTTCAAAGACAGCCGACAAGAAAGCCCGTGAGACTCATCTCCAATAAACCACTAGGAAGCGCCACTTCCAGTTTTCTGGAAGTTAAGAGTCCAGTTTTCTGGAAAATAAAAGTTTCACGAACCATGATTCTCAGTTCTCAGCCTCCTGAGTAGCTAGGACTACAGGCGTGAGCCACCGGTGCCCCTCTCCTAACCATAATCTTTTTTGAGGAGTCAGTCCTGGAGCTTGAACTCAGGGCTTGGGCACTGTGCCTAAGCTTTTTCACTCAAGGCTAGCACTCTACCACTTTCAACCACAGCGCCACTTCTGGTTTTCTGGTGGTTAAATGGAGTCTCAGACTTTTCCTGACTGGGCTGGCTTCAAACCACCATCCTCAAATCAGCCGGATTACAGGCATGAGCCACTAGAATCCGGCTCACCATAATCTTAATGGTTAAAAGTATTTTAGTCTCTATAACCAAACCCAATAATAATAACCAAAAGGTAAAGCCTTCTTATATGAGCAAGGCTATTTTGCCTCTCATCTAATAATGTTTACATACGTCCATCATCAATATGCTGCCACACAAATGTCCGTTGTCCACCAGACAACAATACTACTAATCTTTCTCCTACACCCGAAGGATGAAAACAAACTTCAGCCTGGTGCCACTGGCTCACTCTATCATCTTTGTTACGTATAGGAGACTAAGATCTCAAAAGGTCTCAGCTTGAGGCCAGCCTAGGCAGAAACATCCATGAGACTCCACCTACAAAATAACCAGCAAGGGCTGAGATATAGCTCAGTGACAAAGCACTTAGCCTAGCAAGTGCAACGTCCTAGGTTTGATCCCTAGTATCAAAAAAGAGAAGACAACTAACCAGCAAAAAAACCTGGGCTGGAGACATAGTTCAAATGATAAGAATGCCAGACAATCAAGAAAGCTGAGCAAGCACAAGGCCCTGAGTTCAAAATCCAGTACAACTAAAAACAAAACAAACAAAAAACCTCAAAGCATAATGTCCGGAATCATAAGCCACTGTAATTCATAAAGTCACTAAATAAATGTTTTAAAGGAAAACTGACGCCTCAAGTAATTAATGGGACCAGACTAAAATCAATTTAACACCCCTATTAAAATGGAAGAGAAAAACTAAAGCCCAAACTCAAATCCAGGATTTCTCAATATTCCAAGAGAAATCTTTTATTTTAAGGCTAATGGGTTCTGTTTCTCCAGGCCAAAGTCTAACATCAAAAGGGCAGGGATTTTATGGGATAAAGTGGGAAGACTACCAGGATTCATTATCTATCTCCTCCTAATACACTTAACTTCTCGATTATCATCAATCTTTAGCAATTATAGATTGTTCCTCTAGTTTTCCTGCTCCTGCAAAAAGAAACTTGAAACATGACTGAAATCCATTTATTAAAATTTCTGTGCATCAATATCACCAATGGAATTAGGAAAAGTCAGCTGGAGAGGAAAAGCTAAGTAGACCTGGGTTAATTCTTACTCATCTTTCTAATTTTACTCAGATGTCAATGTCTATAAAGCCATAACTCTTTCTTACCCAAACAAGATTCATAGAGGACTTATCACTGTAGCTCACTTCATAGTGTTGTCTAAACTAAGTCCACTGAGTGTCAAGATCTCATCTGAGCTTTTGTTTTTGTGTTTTTGTTTTGTTGTTGTTTTAGAAGTCCTTAAATCTGCTAGAAAGGCGCTCAACTACTGGAACCATACCCCCAGTCAGTCTCAGTTCCCAGGCCTAAAGCTATTATCAGTCTAATATACAGTAGTTGCTAAATAAATGAACAAATGAATTTATAAACTTACCACATACTAAAGTCCCAACATAAATGACTAAGAAGGTGGTAACCCTCTCCATTATGATATAAAACATGGTTTTTGAAACATTTCTTACAAGATGGACCTTTTTTAAAAAAAATCTTATCAGGGGCTGGGAAGTTGGCTCAGTGGTAGAGCGCTTGCCTTGCATGCCAGAGGCCCTGGGTTCGATTCCTCAGCACCACATAAGCAAAAATAAAAAATAAATAAATAAAAAATAAAAAAAAAATAAAAAAAAAAAAATCTTATCAGAGACTCCAATGAGGAAAAGAAAACAGTGGCACTTAGGGTTTAAATGGTCATAGTTTGGGGCTGGGAATGTGGCTTAGTGGTAGAGTGCTTGCCTTGCATGCAGGAAGCCCTGGGTTCAATTCCTCAGTATGACATACACAGAAAAAGTCAGAAGTGGCTCAAGTGGTAGAGTGCTGGCCTTGAGCAAAAGAAGCTCAGAGCCAGTGCATAGGCCCCAAGTTCGAGCCCCAGGACTTGCAAAAATAAATAAATAAATAAATTTTTAAAGTCACAGTTTGGTTTAAAAAAAAAAAAGCTCCCTTTAAAACCTGTCAATCTACGGGGGCTGGGAAGTTGGCTCAGTGGTAGAGTGCTTGTCTTGCATGCATGAGGCCCTGGGTTTGACTCCTCAGCACCACATAAGCAGGAAAAAACCAGAAGTGGCACTATGGCTCAAGTGGTAGGGTGCTAGCCTTGAGCTTAAGAGTCAAGGGACAGCACCCAGACCCAGAGTTCAGCCCCCACAACTGACAAAAAGAAAAAAAAAATCAAGGGCAGGGAATAGCTACATATGAACTGCATCTGAGTAACTTTTCTCCCTTCTCTATCTCCATCTTGTGTGTGTGTGTGTGTGTGTGTGTGTGTGTGTGTGTGTGTGTGTGTGTGTGTGTGTGTGTGTGTCACTCGTGGGGCTTGAACTCTGGGCTTGGGTGCTGTCCCTGCACTCTTTAGCTCAAGGCGAGTACTCTACCACTTGAGCCACAGCAATACTTCCGGGTTTTCTAGAGGTTTATTGGAGATAAGACTCATGGAGTTTCCTGCCTGGGCTGGCTTTGAACCTGGCTTTGATACTCGATCCTCAGATCTCAGCCTCCTGGGTAGCTAGGATTACAGGCGTGAGCCACCAGTGCCCAGCTTCTATCTCCATCTTATACTGGCTCCCTCTCTCCTACATGAGGATCTACACTCAATATTTTACACTCTTGGGGCTGGGAAGGTGGCTCAGTGGTAGAATGCTTTGCCTTGCAGGCATGAGGCCCTGGGTTTAATTCCTCAGCACCACATAAGCAGAAAAAGCCAGAAGTAGCGCTGTGGCTGAAGTGGTAGAGGGTTAGTTTGGGCTGAAGAGCTGAGAGATGGCACCCAGGTCCTGACTTCAGGCCACGGCCGACAAAAAACAAAACAGAACCAAAAAAAAAAAAAAAAACCCATACACACACACACACACACACACACACACACACACACACACATTTGACACTTTCCTGATGGTGGGGCTTAGAGAAACTGCTGACTACCGTAGGAGCTACAGATTCTGGGTGCTAATTGGAATAGTATTTTGCTTGGAGGTCATGTTGACTACTGAACAAGGAAAAATGAGCTGAATCAACTGTGGAGAGCCTACACCTTAAGACTCAATGAAGTGAAGATAACCTACTTGTCCAGAAGTATGTGGTTATAAACTAATTAAAACAAGGTCCAGGGTCTGGGAAGGTAGCTCAGTAGTAGAGTGCTTGCCTTGCATGCATGAGGCCCTGGGTTCAATTCCTCAGCACCACAAAAGCAGAAAAAGCTGGAAGTGGCGCTGTGGCTCAAGTGGCAGAGCGCTAGCCTTGAGTTGAAGATCTGAGTGAGGGACAGAGCCCAAGCCCAGAGTTCAGGCCCCATGACCAACAAAAAAAAAAAAAAGAAAGAAAAGGTATAGTACCACCGTGTTTTCAATTACTCCACAGAGCTTCTTTTCTGTATACTTTCCCCTAGCTCTCAAGATAGGAGAGTTTCCTTCCAGCCCCACATGCAGGCTGGGTGAGAAGCAATCTAATAAAAAGAGGGCCCCTTGGGCTTGGAGTCAGTCACAACAGTCTGAGACTCATAGACCACCTTTTTATTAAGGCAGGTAAACTGTGGAAACAGCTAACTTCACTTTCAGTACCCTCATCTGTAAAATGGTGACCTTACCTATTTTATTAGAATACTTGGGGAAATCAATGAAAACCATGCACTACTCCCAGAACACTAGGCCCTCAAAAATGGATGCCACTGGTACTACTATTCAGATCTAGCTTTAGCAGAGACAAAAAAACAGCAATGTTACTGACTTTGGACTGTAAGACAAAACTGAAAGTCAATAGTGGGATTAAAAAAAAAGAAAAAAGGAAAATTACACCTCAAGCAAAACTTTAAAACTTTTTAACTTTTGTCTTAAAACCTATGACAAAATAGTTAAGGACACATGGGTCATTTTCGGACTAGCACAGACCTTTACCTAATTTAGTTCTTGGAAAGAACCCACTGTCTGATTTGCTTATCTAAACTGGCTGCCCCAAAACAGTAACTAGACTCCCCAGAAGTGTCAGCAGCCTTGAGAGAAATTATACCCTGAAGTCTTTCTGTATAAATAGAGAGAACACTGTGTGTTTATAATACACTGCAAAATTAAGTCATAACTACTCGGACACCTGGATTCAAACCCATTTCTCTTGAATTATCAAAAAAGTGAACAACTTCAATCTGAATAACTAGGCTTTTAATGCAGACCCAGAAGCACCCTAAAAAATGTAAGCAAGACTTTCTGTCAACTAGAAAAAAAGTTAATTAAGATTCTCAACCGAGCCTTTCTCAATCTCATACTGGAAAACTGCAGTGAGATTTCAAGGCATTTTTTTGGTTTTATTTTCTACAGTACTGGGAACTGACCTCAGGGCCACAAGCTTGCTAAGAAAGTGTTCTACCATTTGAGTCAAAACAAATATTTGGAAGTGCCATTTTCATCAGCTATAAGTTTCACAATGGCTTATGTTATAAACATTCTAAGCATATTTCTCCCTTATATTAGCTTTTCATATCAGTTTACTTCAAGCCCTCATCTCAGCCCACCCTCTTGCAGGCCTCATCCTTTTGACTCTGAAATCAAGAAACTCTTTCTCTTTGAAAGGGTCTCACCAGCCTTGCCATGCAAAACTGATGTCAATTTAAGCTGATTTCAGTTCATACTTAAATCCAACACTTCATTCCTAATTTGTCACTTGAACACTAAGTACAAATCAAAGGCACTTTACTATGCAAATCTCCTTTGAGTATTTTTACAAATTTAAAATATCATCTGAACTTATTTTTTTGCTAACCTATGTTGACTGTACAAAGGGGTTTCACTATGACATTTACACACATGCAACATTGAATCTGATGCAATAACTGTATCCACATATTTTGAGGAACAAAAAATCTAGTCAAGTCGTGGAACAAGCAACTCTAGCACTGCACTCCAGACACACTGCTTGGGTGTTATCAATTTATTGCATGATGAGCACTTGCAAACACAAATCTTCACATTCTCTCGTTAGAAAAGCAGAATTGCTCTACTTAAATACATTGCTAATCAATTCCACGTTACCAGTTACCACTGATGTACTCTGATGGAATCTGTAACCTCTACTTCATTTTCCATTTATGTAAGTGGATTTTAACAATTGTAAACTTTCTGTGGGTAAAGCAAAGGTAACAAGAATTGATATAGAGGAAGATTTTAGCTTCAATGACATGAGGCAAAATAAAGCCACATAAAACTAAGTATCCAACATTACCACAAATGGATTTTAAAGTGATTGCCAATAGAAATAAATTCATTCATGTTTAATAATTGCTCCTTTTATTAAAAAAAGAAAACTGTTACAGCGCTAATACTTTTAAGATGCAACCAACTCACAGCTTTTAGAAGTACTTCCTTTGTGAAGCACTTGAAGTTACTGTTCACAGTAATCAAGTTACAGATCTGTGTCCAAAAAACCACCAAATTCACCAAATAATGTCATACTGTACAGTATTGAAGTTCCTACTTAATACTTTGTACATTGATAACACAGAATATGGGCTTCCTTTCCCTTCTAACTGACAAAACATCTAAAGACGCAAGGAATGAAAAATTTAGTAAGTATAAAACAATCAATAAAAAAATTAGGTATTTTAAACTCACAAAGTACTAAGTAAAGACACGTATAAGAAATCCTTGAAGTAGGAAAAAGAAGTCAACCTTAAACTTCATGGGTAAAGAAAATAAAGATGTTGACCAGAACCAACCAGATTTTCTAAGAACATTATCAGTGAACCATTCTTAACAGAATCATGCAGGATAAAAACATTATGAAATCAGTACACACATCACACTGGAATGGAATTTATCTTTTCTCTGCACCACACTGGACTTAAAAATGTGGACTAACAATATTTAAAGAACAGAGAAAATGACACTTGACAGAAACAAAACAATGACCTGAAATGACTCTAGAAGGGAGGAGATGCCTTTCCCTTCTCAAAGCAATCGATACAGACAAGAATAATAATCTGGGGCTCTCAGTGCCATGACTAATTTGCTATCACTACAAGTCAAATACCCGATGGTAGAAAGGCAAAAACACAACACAACCAACATCCAATGACAATTTATACAAATACATGAGATGTAGGGTGGAGCGATGCATGATGAAATGCTATTCTCAGGTAGGCAATACTGTTCCAAATCTCCATGGGATTTCTCAATTCCACATTTTTTCCTCCCTGGCTTTTGTGTGTGTATGTGACAAACACTTGGTCACAAAGATTTCAATCAAAATCTTGTTGAAAATTCTATGACGGAGCAAGGAACACGACATTAAAGTACGTTCAAAACTAGACTTTCCACCAGAAGCCCTGGTACGTACCCTCCGGGCATCAGGCCTCGGAAGGGCTAAGCGAAGCCTGTTAAAAGGCTTTCCAAGAAGTGACACTTTTTTTGAGGGGTGGGGGAAGTGGAAGGGGTGCGGAGTAATGTCAGTTAACTTCCTCTTCCTCTACAAAGGTCAAACACAGGGAAGTGTCTGTCCCGTATAACATTTCCTCCCTGGGACGCGTTCCACCACAAACCACATCACAACTCCAATCACTTAATTAAAAATTAAAAAAAAAAAAATAGCCAGAGGGAATGCTTTCTGTACATTTCCAAAAAAAAAAAAAAATCCAACTTACCTCAGGATCCAGCTGGTTCGTTTCAACCAGGAAATTTACCAATAAAGTTTACTATGTACGAATAATGACAATCCGGGGATCTAGCAAGCCCCGCTGGCGGCCCGGAGCTGGAGGGAGGAGGCCGTGATCCCCCCCACAACCCCACCAACCTCGCCCGCAGGGGCCGGTCCGGGGCACCGGCCAATTCGGCCCGACGGAGGGGAGGGGGCGGGAGGGAACGAGGAGGAGGCGGAGAGGGGAGGGTCCCCCGATCGAAAAGGGAAGGGCCGCAGAGGCGCCTCGGTGCAGCTGGTGTCCCCCTCGGCGCACCGCACGGGGGTCCCGGGGTCCCCACAATGCTGCCGCCGGGGCACCCCACCCCACCCCACCCCCCCAAAAGGTCGGGCCAAGCCCGATGCGGCGGCGAGGAGGCTGGAGCAGCGGCCGCTTGCTTCCCCGGCGGGGTCCCCGCGGACGGCGGGGTTCCCCCGGAGGCTGCCGGGGAGCCGGCAGGGAGGTGGAAAGGATACTGTTGGGGCGCCTGGGTCTGGAGGGCCCTGATGTTCGGGTGAGGAGGGGCCGCCGCTGCCGCCGCCGCCGCCGCCGCCGCCGCCGCTGCCGCTGCCGCCGCCGCCGCCGCCGCCGCCGCCGCCGGGTGAGGAGGCGGTGCCGCCGCCGCCGCCGCTCCGGTGCCGGGTCCGGTTCCTGCTGCAGCCGCTGAGCCTGATTTCAGAGCCGGTTTCTGCGGTAAACTCATGGCAAAGCGAAGCCACCAACCCCCCCAGAGCGGGACCGGGCGCGCCGGGGTGCAGGGGCCGGGGGCGGCGGGGGGACGGGAGGGGGGCGGACCCGGGGGGGCGGCGGGAGCGGGGGGCCGGGGGGAGGCCGGGAGGAGGAGGAGGAGGAGGGGGCCGGGGCCGGTCACACACGCCCTCCGCCGCCGCCGCCGCCGCCGCCGCCGCCGCCGCCGCCGGCGCCGCCTTCGGCAGCAGCAGCCGCCCCGCGGGCCGGCACCACCGGCTGCCGGTCTCCGTGACAACGCGACCCCAGGGGGGGGGCCGGGCCCGGCGGGGGCGGGAGGCGGAGAGACCGGACCTTTCACGGCAATATCCTCATGGGCCGGCGGCGGGGGGTCTCTGTCCCCCTCCCCGGGGGAAGCGGCGCCCTTCTCGGTAGCGGGGCTCAGGCGATGCCGGCGGATTTTCTTCACTCAACGAGCAGAGCATCCAACATGGCGCTGCGGCCGCCTCCAGCAGTCCGGCAGGACGGCCGCTCGGCAAGTTCCGGAAGTTTCCGGAACGGCTCGGCAGGCCGGGGTTGGCGGGGGGAGGCGGCTCCTTCGGCTGTTTCCGCGGGCGGAGAGCGCTCGGGCCCCGTCGGGGGCGCTCGGGCGCCGCTTCGGGGACGCGCTTCGGGGACGCGCTCGGGGCCCGACTCGCTTCCTCCGGGGAGGACGCCGACCCGGGCTTCTCAGGCTCGCCGCGGCGGTCGTGCCAGGCCCGGGTTGAGCCCAAAGCCGAGGTCCGGCCTGCGCGAGTCTGGCCTGGCGTCGCGGTCGCGGAGAACAATGGTGCGCTTGGCGGGCAGCCTGCGGGCCGGCCGGCGGGGGAAGGCGGGCGAGCGGCCGGGCGAGGAACCCGGATCCCTGCGGAAGGAGTCGCTGGAGCCGAGTGAGAGCCGGCGGAGAGGAGGCCGCCCGCCGCGGGAGCTTCGCACAACAGCTGTCACTCCGCGTCTCCCGACGACGACGCGTGTCACCCGCATTATGTCGACAGCGCTCTGAGTGATCAGTGGAACGAGGAGCCCCATTCCCAGAGGAAAAGGGACTGGTCCAAGGTCACCCCGGCCGGGAAGGGACGGAGCCGACCCTGGGTGCGGAGTCCACCTTCCCAGGGTTGAACCGTGCGGCCTCCCAAGTGGGCTGTGGATGAGTTGGGGTTTTATGTATTGTATTTTGGGGGGTTTCCCTCCCCCACGACCTTACCACAGGGCCACTACTCCCTGTGGTCAGCTTGCCACCGGGCCTGTACTGGGGTAACACTTCCTACCAGGATCACTCCTGCCACCCCAACCCGCAAGCACACCCACACTTCGGCCACACCCTGCTCTCCAGCCCGCGCAGTGTCCCGAACACCAGGTAGCACACTGAGGAGAAGCAGTCGCTGGCATCCCAGACTGGGCCACCTTCAGTGGCTCGTGCAGTCCGGGGAGACATAGTACCGGTTTCACAGGTGAACACGCAGAGGCCGACAGAGGCACCCCGCCATCACACAGCAGAGGAGTGAGAAAAATGAGGCTAGAAACTGACAGCTACTCCGGAGGCTGAGATCCAAGGATCACAGTTCAAAGCCACTCTAGATGGGAAAATGGGAGACATCTCCAGTTTACCACTGTGGTTAAAGGTGATAGAGTGGTAGCCTTCAGCAAAAGAGCCAAGGGACAGCGCCCAGGCCCTGACTTGAAGCCCCAGTAGCAACACACACACAACACACACACACACACACACAAACGATTAGTTGCCAAGGTTGGCAAAGGCAAGATCCGCAGCCATCCTTCTGGCTACTGCTTTGCTGCCTCACACTCCCAGCTTTTCCTTTCTTTCTTTCTTTTTTTTTTTTTTTTAATTAAAAGCTTACATGCAGTGGTTGCTTAATTCCTGACAGCTCTTGGGTACCCCCCCTGCTCCCTCCTAGGATAAGAGCATCTGGAAGAGGCTGATATCACAGCCCCCCACTGGGCTCTCCACAGTTCCTGGCTTTAAAAAAAGAAATCCTCATCCCTTCCCCAGCCTGGAAGACTGGAGCTGCTTCCCACTTTGGAATCCAAAAGTGATTGGATGCGTAACACTTGGTTATTTAATTTGGATTTCCTATTCTCCACCCAGGAACTTGCCCCAGGAAAAATTCTCTAGTGGTCCTTGGGTCTCTCAGATTCTCACTTCTTGGTCTGAGATCACTGGCTTCTTTATCACAAGCAAAATCTGTTCCCAGCAGATTTGACTTCTCATTTACACTAGGGTGATAACAGACTGATAATTGCTTAATTGTTATTCTTTTCTGAGCTAGTTTCATTTTCTAACTTAATAATAGCTACAAGCATAGGGCAATTAGTGTCTGGTCTTTACTAAGCACTTTGTGAACATTATCTTTTTTAAAATAGATAGATCTTAGGCAAAATAATGTAAAAGTCCCTGATAAGAGTCTGGCCTCAGGCAATCAAAAGGGGAAATGATTCTAGGGAGCTAAGTAAAAAGACTAAAGACTCCTTTCCTTCAAAGCAATGACTTACTCACCATGCCCACAAAGCAAATAATACTAAACACCTACTGTGTGCCAGGGAACACTGCTAGACATTTTCCTTGAGTAAACTTCCCTAACCATTCAGAAAAAAAAAAAAAAATGCATCTTAATGTATCTTATCAGTTAAAAAAAAAAAAAGCCAGACACTGGTGGCTCACATCTGTAATCCTAACTACTCAAGAGCCTGAGATATAAGGATCTCAAAGATGCCCAGGACAGAAAAACCTATGAGAGGGCTGGGAAGTTGGCTCAGTGGTAGAGCACTTGCCTTGCATGCGTGAGGCCCTGGGTTCAATTCCTCTGCCCCACATAAAGCAGGAAAAAAAAGCCGGAAGTGGCACTGTGGCTCAAGTGGTAGAGCGCTAGCCTTGAGCTGAAGAGCTGAGGGACAGTGCCCAGGCCCAGAGTTCAGGCCCCATGACCAGACCAAAAAAAAAAAAAAAAAGTCTATGAGACTCATCTCCAATTAACCAGCAAAAACCTGGAAGTGGAGGTGTGGCTCAAGTGGTAGGGCATCTTGAGTGAAAAAGCCAAGAGAGCATTAAAGCCCTGAGTTCAAGCCCTAGTACTGGCACATACACAAATGTCTTCAGCCTCTTGTAATGGTGCTGCTGGGTAGTTGAACAGGAAATCACATATTGAAGGCCAGACAAACCCTCCTGCCTCAAAGAATCAGGGCTTGGGGATGTATCTCAGGGAAGAATGCTTGCCTCAGATGCAGAAAGCCCTAGATTCTATTTCCCAGCACCACAACAAATAAAAAACAAAAAGGCTACAATTCGAAGATATGAAAAGATAATTTGTATAAAGTCAAAGACCTGGGATTCAAACCCAAGACACCCCACTCCAGATCTGCCACATTGCCTTCAACATAGCAAACTCCTCGTTGCAGCCTTGGCAACAAGGAAAGTTGATTTTGTTAATTTGCCCATTAAGAGTCCTCTATGCTCCCTCCACCCAATTACCTTCAGGATCTGCTTGGAATCTACAATATTCCGGTAAGTCTTCATCCTTACCCTAGACCTGAATGTTGGCTGCTTCTGTCACTAAGACTATCCCCCCTCTATTCTTTTAGACAATTGAATAGCCTTGCTCAATGCTTGGCTCAAGCATCACCTCCTCACAGCAGCTTTTTCCCAGGGCTGAGCTAGCTACCCCCTCTAGGCCCACCTATCCATGGAAGCTGAATTCTACCAGTATTTTCAGTGTCCAGCAATTATAAGCAATCACAGCCTAGTTTGAATTAATTAGAACCTAAGTTTGATTCTCAGCCCTTCCCTGTACTAGTTATATAACTTTTTTTGTTTGTTTGTTTTTGGGTTTGTTTTTTACCTGTTGTGGGGCTTGAATTCTGGGACTGGGTGCTGTCAGTTCAAGGCCAGTGCTCTTGCCACCTGAGCCACAGCGCCACTTCTGGTTTTCTGATGGAGATAAGAGTCTCAGGGACAGGTGCTGGTGGCTCACACCTATAATCCTAGCTACTCTGGAGGCTGAGATCTTAGGATGATTCAAAGCTAGCCCAGGCAGAAAAGTCAGTGAGACTCTTATCTCCAATTAACCACTAGAAAACCAGAAGTGGTGCTGTGGCTCAAGTGGTAGAGTGCTCGCCTTGGGCTGAAAAGTTCAGGGATAGCACCCAAGCCGAGTTCAAGCCCCACAACCAACAAAAAAAAATGGTCTCAGGGACTTTCTTGCCCAGGCTGGCTTTGAACCACAGTCCTCAGATCTCAGCCTCCTGAGTAGCTAGGATTATAGGCGTGAGCCACCTGCACCCAGCTTTAAAGAAAGTTCTTAACCACACCAAGTTTTCTGATCTGAAAAACAATGGACTCTACCTCTTAACATTCACAGTGACAAATAAAATCACAAATACAAGCATTTAGCTCACTCTCTGGTTCATAGTAATTTTTGATACATTGTAGCTATTAGTATTCATTTATGCAGGGACATTTCTTAGTCATTTAAAATACCTCTCATATCTTACACTCTATAAATGGGAAAGTGAGATTTTTCTGAATGGCTTAATAATTATGAATTGCCAGATTTAGTGTTACTCTGGAGAAGTCTCTCAGACAATGTAGAGCCCAGGCTGGGCCTCACCTCCCAGAGCTAGAGAAGGACTGGGCTGCCATAGAGTAGGCAGTGCCCGTACCCACGAGGAATGTGGGTCTTTGAGCTGCCATCGGCTCTTGCCAAGCCCACTGCAGCCTATATCACCCTGCATCAGAATCAACTCCAAATGGATCAAAGACCTTGGAGTCAAAGCAGACACCCTGAAAACATCACAGGGCAGAATAGGAGAAACCCTAGGTGTCCTTGGCACAGGCCAAAATTTTCTTAATAGAGACCCAGAAACACAACAAATCAAAGAAAGGTTGGACAAATGGGATTGCACGAAGCTGCAGAGCTTCTACATGGCAAAGGACATGCTAGCAAGATCAATAAAAAGCCCACAGATTGGGAGAAGATCTTTACTAGCCATACAATGGATAAGGGTCTCATATCTAAAATATACTTTAGAACTCAAAAAATTAAATCCCCCAACAACAAGTCCTCAAAGAAACAACTGCCCAATAAATAAGTCGGTTAAAGACTTAAAAACTTCTAGGGCCGGGCACTGGTGGCTCACGCCTGTAATCCTAGCTACTCAGGAGGCTGAGATCTGAGGATCGCGGTTCAAAGCCAGACCGGGCAGGAAAGACCGTGAGATTCCTATCTCCAATAAACCACCAGAAAACCAGAAGTGGCACTGTAGCTCAAGTGGTAGAGCGCTCGCCTTGAGCTGAAGAGCTGAGGGACAGCGCCCAGGCCCAGAGTTCAAGCCCCACGACCGACAAAAAAAAAAAAAAAAAAACTTCTAGGGCTGGGAAGGTAGCTCAGCGGTAGAGTGCATGCCTTGCAACCATGAGGCCCTGGGTTCGATTCCTCAGCACCACATAAACAGAAAATGCTGGAAGTGGCGCTGTGGCTCCAGTGGTAGAACGCTAGCCTTGAGCTGAAGAGCTGAGGGACAGCGCCCAGACCCAGAGTTCAGGCCCCATGACTGGCGGAAAAAAAAAAAAAGACTTAAAAACTTCTTTGAAGAGGAAATAAGAATGGCCAATAGACACATGAAGAAATGCTCAACATCTCTAGCCATAAAAGAAATGCAAATCAAAACAACATTGAGAGCCAGGTGCCGGTGGCACACACCTGTAATCCTAACTACTCAGGAGGCTGAGATCTGAGGATCGCAGTTCAAAGCCAGCCCGGGCAGGAAAGTCCATGAGACTCTTATCTCCAATAAACCACAAGAAAACCAGAAATGGTGCTGTGGCTCAAGTGGTAGAGCACTAGCCTTGAGCTGAAGAGCTGAGGGATAGTACCCAAGCCCAGAGTTCAAGCCCCACCACTGAAAAAAAACAACAACAACAACAACAAAAAAAAAAACCATTGAGATTCCACCTCACCCCAGTTAGAATGGCTATAATCAAGAACTCTTAATAACAACTGATACTGGAGAGGATGTGGACAGAAGGGAACCCTACTGCATCGTTGGTGGGAGTGTAAACTTGTTCAACCACTTTGGAAAGTAGTATGGAGGTTCCTCAAAAGACTCCACATAGAGCTCCCCTATGACCCAGCAATCCCACTTTTGGGCATTTACCCTAATGATCACAAGAGCATACTAAAGCTACCAGCACAACTATGTTTATTGCAGCATTATTTACCATAGCTAAGATATGGAACCAACCCAGATGCCCCTCAGTAGATGAATGGATCAAGAAAATGTGAGATATATATATGCTGGAATTCTATGCCTCCATCAGAAAAAATGACATCATCTCATTTGTTAGGAAATGGAAAGACTTGGAAAAATTATATTAAGTGAAGTAAGCCAGGCCAAAGAAACATAGGTCTGATGGTTTCCCTTATTTGCAGTAACTAGTATATGTCTGGGACAAGCAGAAAAGTTCAGATAAGATGACGTTAAGTGAAATAAACCCCAAGATAGGGACACAAGTGGCTTTTTTAAAATTTCTTGCTATTGTTTCTAACGTATTTATAAGGTACCATGTGATTTTTTTGTTGCTTTGTATGTCCCTCCCCCACAATATAACTCCTGTTTTCACTGTGTTTGATGTTGGTATAATTTGGGGAGGGGAAGGGAAAAAACAAATTGTTTAGGGATATAGGTGGACCCATTGCAACACTGAGATGTACAAGACACTATGTCGAAAAATGAACTTTACAATTTAGGCTGGGGGGAGTATAGTTGAGGTAGGAGGAAAGGGATGGTAGAGGTAAAAACAAAGGAGGAGGCAACAATGTTTGATAAGAAATGTACTCATTACCTTGCTCATGTAACTGTAACCCCTCTGTACAGTATTATCACAATAAAAAACTTTTTTTGTTTTTTTGGGGTCCAGTCATGGGGCCTGAACTCTGGGCCTGGGCGCTGTCCCTCAGCTCTTCAGCTCAAGGCTAGTGCTCTACCACTTGAGCCACAGCGCCACTTCCAGCTTTTTTTTTTTTTTTTTGCTTATGTGGTGCTGAGGAATCAAACCCAGGGCCTCATGCATGCAAGGCAAGCGCTCTACCACTGAGTCACCTTCCCAGCTCCAAAACTTATTTTTTAAAAAAAGCTCATTCAACATAATGGTGTTGGGAAAACTGGACATCCATAAATAGAAGACTAAAATTGGATCCTTAACTGTCACCTTGCACTAACATCAATTCAAAATGGATCAAAGACCACAACATGAAGCCAGAAATGTTGAAACTACTACAGGCAGGAGTAGGAGAAACATTAGAACATACTGGCTTACACAGGAAGTTTCTGCATAGCATTCCAGGAGCACAGCAAATTGGAGAATCAACAAATGGGATTTCATCCAACTAAAAAGTTCCACATAACTAAGGACATCAGTTCCTAGCTGGGTACCAGTGGCTCACGTTGTAATCTTAGCTACTCAGGAAGCTGAGATTTGAGGATCATGGTTCAAATTCAGCCTGGGCAGAGAAGTCCATGAGACTTTTATTTCCAATAAACTACTCAGAAAAAGCCATAAGTGACACTGTAGCTCAAGTGGTAGAGCACTAGCCTTGAGCACAGAGATTCAGGGACAGCACCTAGGCTCTGAGTTTAAGCCCCACAACTGACAAAAATAAAAAGACACAGTTCCTAAGTTAAAAAGGCAGACTACAGAATAAGAGATCTTTGCCAGCTATACTTTCAACCAGGGCCTAATATCTAGAATATACAAGGAGCTCAAGAAAAAATGGATAATCCAATTAATAAATGGGCAAAGGAGCTAAATAAAGACTTCTCAGAAGAAATAAGAATGGGCAGGGGCTGGGAAGGTGGCTCAATGGTAGAGTGCTTGCCTTGCATGCATGAGGACCTGGGTTCGATTCCTCAGCACCACATAAGCAAAAAGAAAAAAGCCGGAAGTGGCGCTGTGGCTCAAGTGGTAGAGTGCTAGCCTTGAGCTGAAGTGCTGAGGGACAGCACCTAGGCCCAGAGTTCAGGCCCCACGACTGGACCCCCCCCCAAAAAAAAAAGAATGGGCAATAAACATAAGGAAATGCTCAACATCCTTTGCCATGAAGGCAGTGCAAACCAAGACAACATTGAGATTCCACCTCACCCCAGTTAGAATGGCCATCATCAAGAATACAAACAACAGGCCAGGCACCAGTGGCTTATGACTATAATCATAGCTACTCAGGAGTCTGAGATGTGAGGATCATGGTTCAAAGCCAGCCTGGGCAGGAAGTCCATGAATCTCTTATTTCCAGTTACTCACAGAAAAAGCCAAAAGTAGCAGTGTGGCTCAAGTGGTAGGTGCTAGCCTTGAGCTGAAGAGCTGAGGGACAGCACCTAGGCCCAGAGTTCAGGCCCCACGACTGGACCCCCCCCCAAAAAAAAAAAGAATGGGCAATAAACATAAGGAAATGCTCAACATCCTTGGCCATGAAGGCAGTGCAAACCAAGACAACATTGAGATTCCACCTCACCCCAGTTAGAATGGCCATCATCAAGAATACAAACAACAGGCCAGGCACCAGTGGCTTATGACTATAATCATAGCTACTCAGGAGTCTGAGATGTGAGGATCATGGTTCAAAGCCAGCCTGGGCAGGAAGTCCATGAATCTCTTATTTCCAGTTACTCACAGAAAAAGCCAAAAGTAGCAGTGTGGCTCAAGTGGTAGGTGCTAGCCTTGAGCAAAAGAAGCCTAAGAACAGCACCTCGTTCCAGAGGTCAAGACCCAGGACCAGCAAAAATACATACATACATACATACATACATACATAAATAAATAATGATGCTGGTGGGGAGAAAAGAATTCCATTACACTGTTGGTGGGAATGTAAATGAGTATGACTACTCTGGAAGGCTGTTTGGTGACTCCTCAAAACAAAACAAAACTAAACACCCTATACCACTCTTGGGCATCTACCCAGATCATTGCAAGTGAGGATCTGGTAAAGACACTTGCACACCCATGTTCGTTGCTGCACTGTTTACAATAGCCAAGTTATGCAAACAGCCCAGATGCCCTACAACAGATGTGTGGATCAAGAAAATGTGGTCCTAGCTGGGCATCAGTGGGTCACGCCTATTATCCTAGCTAGTCAGGAGGCTGAGATCTGAGAATCAAGGTTCAAAGCCTGCCTGGGCAGGAAAGTCTGTGAGACTCTTTACCTCCAATTAACCACTAGAAAATCAGAAGTGGTGCTGTGGCTCAAGAGGTAGAGCTCTTGCCTTAAGCTGAAGAACGCAGGGACAGTGCTCAGGCCCAGAGTTCAAGCCCCACAACTGACCAAAAAAAAAAAAAAAGAAAGAGAAAATGTAGTTCATGTACACAATGGAATTTTCCTCCTCTATCAGAAAAAAATAATGTATTTTCAAGGAAAAAGACCTAGAAAAAAATTATGTTAAGTGAAGTAAGTCAGTTTCAGAGAGACAGTGCATATTTTCCCTCACAAGTCATGATATATCATGTCATATCTTGATAACATTTACAGGTCAGGTTATAGGCATATAAACACAAGTTGACCAAAAGGGAGGAATTCAATGGTGTGTGTAACTCCTCTGAACAACTAACATTTAACAAAATGCATAGCAGGAAGCTGAAACATGTTCTCCAAGTTGGGGGATGGGGAGGCAAAAGAAGGGGGCACACAAGACTGGAGGGAGGAAGAGTGAGCGAATGCAGTCATATGGGCTGGGAAGGTGGCTCAGTGGTAGAGTGCTTGCCTTGCATGCATGAGGCCCTGGGTTCAATTCCTCAGCACCACATAAGCAAAAAAAGCTGGAAGTGGTGCTGTGGCTCAAGTGGTAGAGCACTAGCCTTGAGCTGAAGAGCTGAGGGACAGCACCCAAGCCCAGAGTTCAGGCCCCACGACCAGACCCCCCCCCAAAAAAAATGCAGTCATTATATTCAGTGTACATTATGTAAATATTGAACTTTGTAATCTGAGGGCAAGGATGGGAGAGGGAAAGATGGAGAAGATGCGTTATACTTATAACCTGACTTCAGGAATTAAAACCCTTTTGTAAACTATTTAATAACTAAATATTATATATAATAAATTACTTCGTCCCTTCATTTTCCTCCTGGAGCAACTGGCCTTATAGCATAAAAAGCAGCCATGTGGCTCAGAGAGGTTTGTACATTATGTGGCCCCTGATAATTAAGATGGGAGGCCAAAAGTTTTTTTAAAAAAAGAAAGCCAAACTAGGCACTGGTAGCTCACGCCTGTAATCCTAACTACTCAGGAGTCTGAGATCTGAGAATCATGGTTCAAAGCCAGTTTGGGCTCGCACGGGGTTCTGTTTGTTCATGCTTTCAGTTCTTCGGGGCATGTACCTACAAGTGGAATTGCTGGCTGAGTGCCAGTAGCTACTAAGAAGGTTGAGAGGGGCTGGGAAGGTGGCTCAGTGGTAGAGTGCTTGCCTTGAATGCATGAGGCCCTGGGTTCGACTCCAGCACCACATAAGCAAAAAGAAAAAAGCCGGAAGTGGCGCTGTGGCTCAAGTGGTAGAGTGCTAGCCTTGAGCTGAAGAGCTGAGGGACAGCGCCCAGGCCCAGAGTTCAGGCCCCACAACCAGACCCAAAAAAAAAAAAAAAAAAAAAAAAGAAGGTTGAGATCCCAGGGATTAAGGTTCAGAGCCAACCTGGGCAGGAAAGTTCTCAAGACTCCATGTCCAAAATAACTATCAAAAAGCTGGGTTGGGTGACATTGTCCAAAAAGAAATGTACTCATTACCTGATTTATGTAACTGTAACCCTTCCGTACCTCACCTTTATAATAACAATTGTTTAAAAAGGTGGGCTTAGTCCTTACTTCAGCAGCACAAATACTAAAATTGGAACAATTAGCATGGAGATTAGCATGGTCCCTGGGCAAGGATGACATGTAAATTTGTGAAGTGTTCCACATTTTCAAATGCTGAAACCAGGACACAGGGTGACCCATTGCAACAATGATACCCACAAGACAGTATATTGGAAATTAACTTTATAACTTCGAGTGGGGTGGGGGCGGGGGGAGGAGTGAGGGAGATGGTGGAGGGAAGGGATAGTGGGAGAACAACAAGGGAAGGGGTAATAATGCCGGACAAGAAATGTACTCATAGCCTTACTCTGTCCAGCATCTTTACAATAAAACAAAATCTAAAAACAAAAAAAAAAGTGGGCTTGGGCGGACACTGGCGGTTCACCCCTGTAATCCTAGCTACTCAGGAGGCTGAGATCTGAGGATCGTGGTTCAAAGTCAACCCAGGCAAAAAATATCCATGAGACTCTTATCTCCAATTAATCACTCAAAAACCAGAAGTAGTGCTGTGGCTCAAGTGGTAGAGTTTTAGTCTCAAGCACAAGGAGGCTCAGGGACAGTGCCCAAGCCCTGAATTCAAGCCCCAAAACTGACCAAAAAAAAAAAAAAAAAGGTGGGCTTGAAGTATGGCTCAAGTGTAGAAGGCCAGCTAAGCAAGCAAAGCAAGTGACCTCAAGATCCCTGAATTAAAGCCTTGGTAAAATATATAAAATAAAATAATAAAAACAGCACTGAGTGTGCTGGTGACTCATGCCTGTAATCCTAACTACTCAGGATGTTGAGATCTGTAGATCACCGTTCAATGTTAATGTGGGCAGAAGAGTCTGTGAGACTATTATCTACAATTTAAAAAAGAAAAGAAAAGAAAAGAAAACAGGAAGTGGTACTGTGGCTCAAAGTGGTAGAGCGCTAACCTTCAGTGAAAATGCTCAGGGACAGTAGTACCCAGGCCCTGAGTTCAAGTCCCACAATAAAAAAAAATTCAGGCATCGGTGGCTTATACCTGTAATCCCAGCTACTCAGGAAGCTGAGATCTGTAGATCACCGTTCAATGTTAATGTGGGCAGAAGAGTCTGTGAGACTATTATCTACAATTTAAAAAAGAAAAGAAAAGAAAACAGGAAGTGGTACTGTGGCTCAAAGTGGTAGAGCGCTAACCTTCAGTGAAAATGCTCAGGGACAGTAGTACCCAGGCCCTGAGTTCAAGTCCCACAATAAAAAAAAATTCAGGCATCGGTGGCTTATACCTGTAATCCCAGCTACTCAGGAAGCTGAGATCTGAGGATTACAGTTCAAAGCCAGCGTGGGCAAGAAAGTCTGTGAGACTCTTATCTTCAATCAACCACCAGAAAACCAGAGTGGAAGTGTGGCTTAAGTGGTAGAGTGCACACCTTAAGCTGAAGAGCTGAGGGACAGCATCCAGGCCTAGAGTTCAAGCCCCATGACCAACCAAAATAATAATAAAATAATAATAATAATAATGAAGAATGGCTGCTGGATCTATAGTGTTTCTGTGTTTAACTTTTTTTTTTGTCAGTTGTGGGGCTTAAACTCTGGGCTTGGGCGCTGTCCCTCAGCTCTTCAGCTCAAGGCTAGTGCTCTACCACTTGAGCCACAACACCACTTCCAGTTTTCTAGTGGTTTATTGGAGATAAGAGTCTCACGGACTTTCCTGTCTGGGCTGGCTTTGAACTGAGAACCTTAGATCTCGGCCTCTTTTTTTTTTATATTGTGAAAATATACAGAGGAGTTACAATTACATGGGCAAGATAATGAGTACATTTCTTATCAAGCATTGTTGCCTCCTCCTTTGTTTCCTCTTCCTATCCCTTCTCATCTCCCAAATCTCAGCCTCATGAGTAGCTAGGATTACAGGCGTGAGCCACCAGTGCCCGGCTGGCTTCTTTTTTTTTTGTTTGTTTTGTTTTTTGTTTTTGGGTCCAGTCATGGGTCCTGAACTCTGGGCCTGGGCGCTGTCCCTCAGCTCTTCAGCTCAAGGCTAGCGCTCTACCACTTGAGCCACAGCACCACTTCTGGCTTTTTTCTTTTTGCTTATGTGGTGCTAAGGAATCGAACCCAGTGCCCATGCATGCAAGGCAAGCGCTCTACCACTGAGCCACCTTCCCAGCCCTGCCCGGCTTCTTGAACTCTTTTGTTCAAGTCTAGTACTCTACCCATTTGAGCCACAGTGCCATTTCTGGTTTTCTGGTGTTTAATTGGAGATAAGAGTCTCACATTCTTTCTTGCCCAGACTGACTTTGAACTGCAATCCTCAGCTCTCAGCCTTCTGATTAGCTAGGATTAGAGGCATGAGCCACTGGCATCTGGCATTTTGCCTTTTTTTTTTTTTTGGGGGGGTCCGGTCGTGGGGCCTGAACTCTGGGCCTGGCACTGTCCCTCAGCTCTTCAGCTCAAGGCTAGCACTCTACCACCGAGCCACCTTCCTAGCCCATTGCCTATTTTTTAATTGTGTTGTTGACTGTTTTGTTGGCCTGTAGAAGTTCTTTTCAGCTCTGTCACTTTCAACTGTCCTTGTGCCACTGTGACTTAACTTCCCCAACTGTTAAAAAAAAGTTATTAATTTCTACTTCCTAGATTAAATAAACTAATATGTGGGTACTAGATACACTAATATGCAGAAAGCAGACATTAGGCTGTCTGGCTGATAAAGGCAGCTAGCATTGAATGTTTTTGTTTGTTTGGGTTTTATTTATTTATTTATTTATTTATTTATTTTTTGGGTCCGGTCATGGGGCCTGAACTCTGGGCCTGGGCGCTGTCCCTCAGCTCTTCAGCTCTAGGCTAGCGCTCTACCACTTGAGCCACAGCGCCACTTCCGGCTTTTTTCTTTTTGCTTATGTGGTGCTGAGGAATTGAACCCAGGGTCTCAGGCATGCAAGGCAAGCGCTCTACCACTGAGCCACCTTCCCAGCCCCTGTTTGGGTTTTAATTTTAGTTTTCTGAGATTGGGTCTCAGATTGGCCTGGACTTGCTTAGCACTAATAATAATCCTACCTCAGCCACCAGCTCAGCAGGTTCTGACTCTAAATTGTGTCCTGTAGGAGACAAACTGTAGCACAGAGAGCTCCTTCCCTGTCTAGCAGGCACACTCAACATGTTTGGGAAGTCCCCTGGCCCTGGGGAGGAGGCAACCTTTGACCTCACTATATTAGCAGAAGCCTCAGTTGCTCCAGTCAGCCTGTACTTCCATGGGGCCAAACACAGCAAAAGTTTCTCATACCCACTATCAGGCCTCTAGCCCCCTCTAAGCTGAGGAACTTCACACTATCACCTACCCATCCCATCCAGAATCTAAAACCCACATCCCTCTACCCCAGGTGGCCCTTGTGGAGCCTGAGGCCATTTAAATATCCTGCCAAGCATTGCTGTCCTGGAAAAATCCTGGACTCTAATTCACCCCACACAGAGTGACTGGAGGAGGAGGAGACTGGGTTTCCAGGTACCAGGAGCTGGCGCCAAG
This sequence comes from Dipodomys spectabilis, assembly GCF_019054845.1. NCBI lineage: Eukaryota > Metazoa > Chordata > Mammalia > Rodentia > Heteromyidae > Dipodomys > Dipodomys spectabilis. The sequence continues at coordinate 1,853,169 of NW_024870795.1, forward strand.
AGCCAGGCTGGTTCCAGTGATGTCTGTAGGAGCTGGCCTGCCAGCCTGGCTTGGCCTAAGAGGCCCTTCCGGACACCTGGAGAGACACTGGAGCATTGCTGTGTTCTGGTTTTTCCCACCAGCATGAGAATGAAAATAGCAGCAAGTTAGAAATAATTCAGCAGATGAATGCTTTTTTTCTGGTTCCCAATTTGGCCATCATCTTTTTGTTTTTGTGGAGGTTTTTGTTTGTTTGTTTGTTCTGCCTTCATCGCATGTCTTTCCCACCCTCCCCCCCCCCCACTGGAATAGAGAAGTTGAAGAAGATGCTTGGTTCTCATTTATGTGGGCTAAGTGGGTACTGGAGAGAGTCCAGGTTCTTCAGTTGGGCACCTGCACCCCCTGCCTCATCTGACTCTTGTCCACCTCAGCCTTTTGTTCTGGCCACTTCCCCACCAACACAGGCCCTGGACAGCCTCCACTGTCTCCAAGGCTTTTCCATGCACTGCATGGCCTCCTCCCTACCCCTGTTCCTGACTGAGGCTCCTATTTGCCCTACAAAGCCCAGCTCATGTCATTTTCTGGACAGACTTCTCTTGGTTCCCTTAACCCCTCCTCTTGGCAGATTTCATTATTCCCTCCTATTTGGGATGTTATTTATTTTTGTCGGTCATGGGGCCTGAACTCTGGGTCTGGGTGCTGTCCCTCAGCTCTTTAGTTCAAGGCTAGTGTCCTACCACTTGAGCCACAGTGCCACTTCTGTTTTCTAGTGTTTTATTGGAGATAAGAGTTTCACGGACTTTCCTGCCTGGGCTGGCTTTGAACTGTGATCCTCAGATCTCAGCCTCCTGAGTAGCTAGGATTACAGGTGTAAGCCACTGGCACCCAGCTCTTATTTATCTATTCTACACAGCCGAAAGGACCAGAGCATAAGCTAGCAACTTGCATTTGAACCTGAAAAATCTTTCTTTCATCTTCTGTGGTGACATGGCTGGTTTTTGTATCTTTCTCCTGAGGTCGGGACTGTGGCTTCGATATTCATTGTCAAACACTCAGTATGGAACCTGACCAACAGGAGGCGCTCTGTGAACAGTTGAGAGATGGAGGTTGATGGAGTCAGAGTTGGGGGACACCCTCTATTTGGGGAAGTTGGAATTTCTGGGTGGGCCTCTCGGGGCTCCTTGCCTTCACCACTGGGAGCTGGAGAGAAGCTGGGCCCATTGCTAACCTGTTTTCTGCAGCCTTGGGCCTCTGCTCAGATCCCAGTCCTAACTGGTCTGTGGCATCTAATTGTTGCAACAAAGACAGACTAGGATACTGGGCGAAGCTTGGGCCAGTGTGCAAAGCTTGGGCCAGGCACCGGTGGCTCACGTCTGTAATCCAAGCTACTCGGATGGCTAAGATCTGAGGATGGCAGTTCAAAGCTAGCCTGGGCAGGAAAGTCTGTGAGACTCTTCTTCCAATTAACCACCAGAAAACCAGAAGTGGCGCTGTGGCTCAAAGTGGTAGAGCGCTGGCCTTGAGCTAAAATTCTCAGGGACAGTGCTCAGGCCCAGATTTTAAGCCCCATCACCAAAAATAAAAGCTTGGGCTGTGTGTCAGACTCAACCCAGGTGTGAGGCCTAGCTTTGCCACGTCCTAGTTGGCTCCTTTCTGTCTTCAGAACCCAGTTTCACACTAAGAGCAGTCATATCATCTCAGAGTCAGTCTGAGGGATTACAGGACACAGAGCACGCCTCCATGGAGCCAGCCCCAGGGCCAATGCTCAGGGAACAGTGATTTCCTTCCTCTTCCTCTAGCTGGCATTCTGCCCCTTCCTCGTGCTGGCACTACCCACTGGGTTCAAAAGTGACTGCTGCATCTGTCGTTTCTGAAAATACATTCCCTGGCTGCTTTGTGTCTCTTCATGCAAGTCTTCCCCCCCCGAAGCTGACTTATCCGTGCCACTAGGTTGGCAAATGGCCCAGAGGATCTGACTGCCTGTCACCGAGCTTGACATTCAGTTCTCTCCATCAGATTCACTCAGAGCTGACAAGATCAATGAGAAAACCGGGCAGCAGCCATCAAAAGGGCTGACAAAGGCTCTTGGGGCAGCTCTCCCGGCAGGACTTCATGCCACACAAAAGTGCATGCAGGGGGCGTTCCATAAAAGCTCCTCTACTCATAGGCATCCCTCATGCCCAGAGACACCAAAAAAATGGTTTCCATGACAACGCCACTGCAAATGTTATATATAAATGTGTGTGCGTGTGTGTGTGCGGGTGTGCTCTCCTGTGTGTGTACATAGCCACACAGAGATGCACGGAAATAAACTCTTGGCACATTTTGTCCCCTATTCCAAATGCATAATAACCTGCAAGGATTGATTGCTGGAGGGTAGGACAAAGAAGGTTTTTTTTTTTTTTGAACAAACACATCCCAATGGGCTGTCTCCCAGTGATTATGGACAGTTTTTTCATATCCAGTGGGGTTACCTTTACATATGTCAGGTAACAAGTACATTTCCCTTCCCATAGTATCATCTGCTCCCTCATTCTCTCCCATTCCTTCCCTTCCACCACACTTGCATAGTTCACTTTCATCAATGTCCAGTGCGCTCCTTGCCGACTTTTTCACTCTTTTTCTTCAGATTCTGTGTCCTCCCCCCACCATCCCACAGACGTGCATGTCAATATACTATATATAAGATGAAGAATACAGAGTCAGGCTGGGATGTAGCTCAGTGGCAAAGCGCTTGCCTAGCAAGTGCAACGTCCTGGGTTCGAGCCCCAGTACCAAAAAAAAAAAAAAAAAAAAGAATACAGAGTCATCAGAAAAAGAAAAAAAACAAACTAAGAACAAAGTCCTTTGTTTTCATATCTTTGGACTTCATTTCAGTATATTATTTTATATACATATGAAGAGGTGCTTGGGTATTGCACCTTTGTGTTTCTCTCCTAAGACTATTCGCTTTTGGTGTCACTGTATGTGACTATTTAGAATCCTGTGTAATTTATCATATCCCAGTGCATTTTATTTTTTTTATTTTTTGTTGGTCCTGGGGCTTAAACTCTGGGCCTGGGCACTGTCCCTCAGTGATTCAGCTCAAGACAAGCTCTTTACCACGTGAGCCAGAGTGCCACATCTGGTTTTCTGGTGGTTAATTAGAAATAAGATTCTTATGGACTTTTCTGCCCAGGTTGGCTTTGAACTGCAATCCTCAGATCTCAGCCTCCTGAGTAGCCAGGATTACAGGCGTGAGCCACTGGTGCCTGGCTCCCAGTGCATTTTAGATCTAACTTCCTCATGTAAGGTGAACATGCAGTGTTTTTCTCTCTGGTCTTGGCTTATCTCACTTAATATTATTTGTTTTAGTTCCATCCATTTCACTACAAATGACACTATTTCATTCTAATGGCTGTGTAAAATTCCATTGTATATTGGAACCACAGTTTTTTGGATCCATTTATCTATTGTAAGGCATCTGGGCTGTTTCCATATCTTGGCTATTGTAAATTATGCAGCAATGAGCATGGATGTGCAGGTGTCCTTATCATATCCTGGCTCCTGATGCTCAGGGTGGATGCCCAGGAGTGGTATGGCTGGGTGGTAGGGAAGGTCTATGCTTAGTTTATTGAGGAACCTTCAGATTGCTGTCCAGAGTAGTTGTACCAGTCTACATTCCCACCAGCAGTGCAGTAGGGTTCCTTTTTTCCAACATCCCCACCAGCATTTGTTGTTGTTAGAACTCAAAATATTGGCCAATCTAACTGGGGTGAGATGGAATCTCAGGGTTGTTTTGATTTGCATTTCCTTTATGGCCAGAGATGATGAGTATTTCTGTGTGTGTGTGTGTGTGTGTGTGTATGTGTGTGTGTGTTGCCATTTTTACCTCTTCTTGCCCATTCAGTAATCAGTATATTAAGTTTGGTAGGGATGCCGGGTGCTGGTGGCTTACACCTGTAATCCTAGTTACTCAGGAGGCTGAGATCTGAGGATCGTGGTTCAAAGCCATCCCTGGCAGGAAAATCTATGAGACTTTTATCTCCAATAAACCACCAGAAAACTGGAAGTGGCGCTGTAGCTTTGGGGAACTTAGAAACGGCTCTGCTGTAGGACTTTTCAAGCCTTTAATATGGAAAAGTGCCTTGAGACTTTGAGAGGATGCTAGAGCCTTTCCCAGACTGACTGGACCCCAGAGATGCTGTGTTCATGGAGGAGATGAGTAGCAGCTATCTGTTGTGCCCCTGAGACTCTGTTCAGGAAATTCCTTACTGTACCTGTAAGTTCTTTTTTTTTTTTTTTTGTCAGTCATGGGGCTTAAACTCTGGGCCTCGGCACTGTCCCTCAGCTCTTCAGCTCAAGGCAAGCGCTGTATCACTTGAGCCACAGCGCTACTTCCAGTTTTCTAGTGGTTTATTGGATATGAGTCTCACAGACTTTCCTGCCTGGGCTGGCTTTGAACTGTGATCCTCAGATCTCAGCTTCCTGAGTAGCTGGGATTACGGGCATGAGCCAACAGCGCCAGGCATCTATAAATTCTAATCTCTCCTACTCTCTCACAGTAGTCTCAGAGTTTGGGGTCTGATGTTGAGGTCTTTGATCCATTTTGAATTGATATTAGTGCATAGTGACAAACATCTAGTTTTAGTTTTCTGCATATGGCTGCTCAGTTTACCCAACAGCAATTGTTAACAGGTTATGTTTTTTCCATTGTATGTCTTTGGCTTCTTCATTGAATATCAGATGATTGTAAGCATGTGGTTTTATTTCTGGGTCTTCTAATCTGTTCCATTGATCTTTTTTTTTTTTTTTTTTTTTTATTTTTTTATTGTAAAGCTACTATACAGAGGGTCACAGTTACATGAGTGAGGTTATGAGTACACTTCCTCTTGAACATTGTTACCCCCTCCATTGTTTTCCCCCTACCATCCCCTCCCTCCCTCCCTTTGTTCCATTGATCTTTGGGATTGTTTTTGTGCCAATACCAAGCTGTTTATGTTATTATGGCACCTTAGTAGAATTTGAAATCTGGTATTGTGATACCACCTGCATTGCCCTTTTGGCCTAGAATTGCTTCGGCTATTCTAGGTCTTTTGTTGTTCTATGTCAATTTTTGGATTTTTTTCTTTCTCAGTAAAAATATCATTGGCATTTTGATGGGGATTACATTGAATTTGTATATAATTTTTGGCAGTATGTCCATTTTCATAATATTGGTTCTACCTATCCATGAACTTGAAAGGTTTTTCCATTTCCTGGTATATTCTTTGATTTCTTTCTTTAGATTTTTAGAGTTTTTGCTATAAAGCTCTTTTACATCTTTGGTTAGGTTAATTCCAATTTTTTTTTGGGGGGGTCGGTTGTGGGGCTTGAACTCTGGGCCTGGGCACTGTCCCTCAGCTCTTAAGCTCAAGGCTAGCACTCTGCCACTTGAGCCACAGTACCACTTCTGGTTTTCTGGTGGTTTATTGGAGATAAAAATTTCATGGACTCCATCAGAAAGAATGACATTGCCCCATTTGTTAGGAAATGGAAAAACTTGGAAAAAATTATATTAAGTGAAGTAAGCCAGGCCCAAAGAAACATAGGTCCCATGGTTTCCCTTATTTGCAATATCTAGTATATGTATGAGTCAAGCGGAAAAGGTCAGATAATGTGATGTCAGGAAAATGAACCCTTAGATATGTATTTTAATGTTTTTTTCTTTCATGCATGTGTTTCTAACGCATTTATAAGATTATCTCTTTGTTGCTTTGTATGTCCCTCCCCCACAGTATAACCCCTGCTTTCACTATATTTGATGTCAGTATAACTTGTGGAGGAGATGGGGAAAAACCAGTTGTTTAAGGATACAGGTGGACCTGTTGCAACAATGAGAAGTACAAGTTGTCATGTCCAAAACGAGCTTTACAACGTCGGTGCGGGGGGGGGGGGGGAGGGAAGGGGGGGGAAGGAGAAGGATTGGGATTGGGGGGGAGGGGGGAGGCTGGGAAGGGATGTGAAGGGTAAACCAAAGGAGGAGGCTGCAATGCTTCGTAAGAAATGTACGCATTATCCTGCCCATGTAATTGTAACCCCTCTGTACAGTATGTTCACAAATAAAATAAAATTAAATTAAAAAAAATTTCATGGACTTTCTGCTGGGGCTGGCTTTGATCCTCAGATCTCAGCCTCCTGAGTAGCTAGGATTACAGGCGTGAGCCACTGGTGCCTGACAATCCCAAGTATTTTATTTTATTTTATTTGAGGCTATTGCAAATAGGGTTGTTTTCATGATTTCTGTTCCTGCTTGTATGTGTTGACATACAAAAAAGCTACTGTTTTTTTGTGGGTTATTTTTGTATCCGGCTACTTTGCCACCGAGTTTGGTGATAGAGTTTTTGGGGTCCTTTAGGTATAAGATCATGTTATCTGCCAATAGGGCTGGTTTAATTCCTTCTTTCCCTATGTGAATCCCTTTAATTTCCTTTTCTTGCTCTGGCTAAGAATTCCAGAACTATATTGAAAAGGAGTGGAGAGAGTAGGCATCCTTGCCTTGTTCCTGAGTTTAATTAGGGGCAATGATTTTAGTTTTTCCCCATTTAGTATAATGTTGGCTGTTGGTCTGTTATATATGTAGCCTTTATTGTTTTAAAGAATGTTCCTTCTATTCCTAGTTTATTATGGACAGGTTTTTTTTTGTTGTTGTTGTTGTTGGTGGTGGTGGTGGTGGTGGTGGTGCTCGTGGGGCCTGAACTCTGAGCCTGGACGATATTCCTGAGCTCTTCAGCTCAAGGCTAGTGCTGTACCACTTGAGCCATAGTACCACTTCTGGTGCTGAGGAGTCGAACCCAGGCCCTCATGCATGCATGCAAGGCGAGCACTCTACCACTGAGCCACCTTACCAGCTCAGTATGGACAGTTCTGATATGAGCCTGTATTGTTTTCTGCACTTGGGATGGTCAATGAATAATTGTTGAAGGAATGAATAAATGATGAGTAAGTGGAAAAAAGGAGATGGAGAGCAGCAGAGCAGCAGCCTGGAATATAGGTGCTGGAAGGGCTCCAACAGAGAATTCTGTCTGACCTCCTATTTTTCTATTAGAGTAACTGAGTCTCAGAACAGGGAAGAAAAGCTGGTTGTGGTAGTGCATGTCAGCTAATTGGGAAGTAGAGGTAGGAGGATCTTGACTTAGAAGTCTACCAAGACCTATCTCAAAACCAAAATACAGGGTTGGGAGAACAGTTCAGTGGTAGAGCTTCTGTTTGGCAGCATGAGATTCTGTATTCAATTCCCAGTACCAACACAAAACCAAACCCAACATCAAAATCAACACACCAAAACCACCAAAAGATTTCGAGTTAATTCCAATAATAGTGGTGCTTTGCTTAATATGTTTTAGTTCTGGGTTCAATCCCTGGTACTACAAAAAAAAAAAAGGTGCAGGGATTGGGGCGGTGGTGGAGGGCTCAAAGGTATAGCTTAGCAGTAGTGTGTTCATCCAGTACCACCAATAATAATAATAATAAAGAAAATTTCCTGAAAACTCCAAAAGGAACTCCAGTCCTCAAACTCCAGTGAGGAGTTAATTCAATTAAATGTATATAATAACCTATTATTATAGGTTGGTGCAGTGTGCAGCCTATCAATCTCCTGAATATGTAACCAATATCATGTCAGTATCCTTCAACAATTATTTATTGATGATCTATTATAGACCAAGTACAGAAAAAAACTGGCTCACATTATTTAAAATTTGCAGCCACACAAATGGTCAGTGGTGGGGCTTGGACTCTGGGCTTGGGTGTTGTCCCTGTGCTCTTCAGCTCAAGGCGAGAGCTCTACCACTTGAGCCACAGCGCCACTTCTGGTTTTCAAGTGATTTGTGGGAGATAAGAGTCTCAAGAACTCTCCTGCCTGGGCTGGCTTTGAACTGCGATCCTCAGATCTCAGCCTCCTGAGTAGCTAGGATTACAGGCGTGAGCCACCGGCGCCAGGCTAGAATTCTCATTTTTTTATTTAATGAGTTTTTTTTTTAAATTGAAACAGTAGTGTACAGAGGAGTTACAATTACATGGTAGAATTCTTATTTCTTAGCATAGATGGAAAGTGTAGCTGGGTTGGAATGAGAATTAAACTGAAGCCCCTCTAACATCCAGCTCTGAGTCTCTGAGGGCAAAGAGAGGGGCCTGGGCCAGGAATGCTAGTACCCTCTTACTGATATTGGTGATCTAGAGAAGAGACTTTGCCCAGCCTAGAACTCACATTTTCAGGGTTCCTTCCAGTTTCCTCCCTGCCTTCCAATGAGCACCGAGGGAGTTGAGAGCTGGTTCCCTTCAGCTTCTGTCAGCCTTCTCAGTGAACAAGAGGGGACCCCTTCTGGCCTGGCAGTCTCCACAAGGTGAAACCAGAGCATATTCCAACTTCTTTGTGTCTTGCGCCCCCTTGTGGTGATATTTAAAAACTGTAGCAAGAAACAGCAGGTCGGAGCCAGCACATGCCCCTTAGAACCAGGGATTTTCTCTGGAAGGTCTGGAAATAGTGCACAGGGTCCAAGCCCATGCTGCTTGTCATGTTGGGTGTGTCATGCTTCCTTGTTTTTCCCTATGAGCCTAACTTGGCTCCCTACTTCCATCCAGCCCTCTTCCAATCCATTCTCTGCACAGCCTGCCCAATAGCCTTTAAAAACCCAAGTCTAAACCAGCCATGCCTACAATCTCAGCACTCAGGAAGCTGAGGCAGGGCTGGGAAGGTGGCTCAGTGGTAGAGTGCTTGCCTTGCATGCATGAGGCCCTGGGTTCGATTCCTCAGCACCACATAAGCAAAAAGAAAAAAGCCAGAAGTGGTGCTATGGCTCAAGTGGTAAAGCGTTAGCCTTGAGCTGAAGAGCTGAGGGACAGCGCCCAGCCCAGAGTTCAGGCCCCATGACCAGACCCCCTCCCCCCAAAAAAAGAAGCTGAGGCAGGAGGATCTTGAATTCAAGGCCATCCTGGGCTAGCTAGTAAGCCACTGTCTCAAAAAATCAAGGGAAAAATAAACACCAAAGCTGAGCACATTACTCACCAGCTTAGAGACTCTCCAGTAGCTTCGGTTAATCTGTGAAAAAAGCCCAGTCCTCACTGGGGCCCACTGCTAGCAATGATCACTATCTCTCTCTGAGTCTCCAGCCTCACAGATCTTATAGTTGTTTGCACCTGTCTGAGTTTCTTCTTAAGTCAGCCTTGGCCTGACACACTTAGCAAATTCCCAGCACATGGTAAATTCCTGCTGTCCTCCACATCTAGCTGAAAGGTGCTGTGAGTACTAGAGATGGGCTCTGTTTTGTTTTTCCTGGTGTTAGAGATTGAACTTGGGTCTGGATCAGCCTATGCGAGTACTCTCCCTCTAAGTTGCAGCCTAAAGTGCTTTTTGTTGTTATTCTGGTACTGGGGTTTGGGCTCAGACTCAAGGCCAGACCACTCTTCCTTGGGTTTTTGCTCAAAGCTAGTGCTCTATCATTTGAGCCACACTTCCATTTCCAGCTTTTCCCACGGTTAATTGGAGATACAAGTTTTTCAGATTTATCTTATCGCCTGACTTTAAACTAGGATCTTCAGATCTCAGCCTCCTGAGTAGCTAGGATTACAGGCTTGAGCCACCAGCTCTGGCTGAAGGTGCACTTCTCTATCCCCTGCATTTCCAGTTTTAGAATGCTCTTTGGAGTTGCAATTCCTTGTCCAGAGTCTTCCTTTCTTGGACCAGGGCACTCTCCCTTAATTTTTGTGCTCAATGCTGGTATCTTCCATGTGAGCCAGAGCTCTACTTCTGGCTGTTTGCTGGTTAACGGGAGATAAGAGTCTCATGGATTTCTCTGCTGGGGCTGACTTCAAGCCTCAATCCTCAGATTTCAGCCTCCTGAGCAGGATTACGGGCATGAGCTACCAGTGCCCAGTAGGACTGCTTTTCTTTACTTTTGCCAGTCCTGCCTGGGCATTGTCCCTGAGCTTCATTTACTCAAGGCTAGCACTCTACCACTTGAGCCACTGTGCCACTGTTTGTGTGGTACTGAGGAATTGAACCTAGGGCTTCATGCATGCTAGGCAAGCACTCTACCATTAAGCCACATTCCCAACCAGGACTGCTTTTCTTGATAGTTTATGGGAATCTTATCTCCTTCAGTGCTAGTTTCCTAGCACCTAGTACAGTTCCTAGCACAAAGTATGTCCTCATTATTTGTTGAAAGAAGGAAGAAAAGGGGGCTGGGAAGGTGGCTCAGTGGTAGAGTGCTTGCCTTGCATGCATGAAGCCCTGGGTTCGATTCCTCAGCACCACATAAGCAAAAAGAAAAAAGCCGGAAGTGGCGCTGTGTCTCAAGTGGTAGAGTGCTAGCCTTGAGCTGAAGAGCTGAGGGACAGAGCCCAGGCCCAGAGTTCAGGCCCCACGACTGGACCTAAAAAAAAAATAAAAAAAAAAAAGGAAGAAAATAATTAACGAAAAATAAAATGAAAATCCCCTCTATACTAATCACTGGGTGCCAGGAAGTATTCTTTTTTGGGGGGAGGGGTCCAGTTGTGGGGCCTGAACTCTGGGCCTGGGCGCTGTCCCTCAGCTCTTCAGCTCAAGGCTAGCACTCTACCACTTGAGCCACAGCGCCACTTCCGGCTTTTTTCTTTTTTCTTATGTGGGGCCGAGGAATCGAACCCAGGTCCTCGAGCATGCAAGGCAAGCACTCTACCACTGAGCCACCTTCCCAGCCCTGCCAGGAAGTATTCTATACCTTTATGTGCATTAATCAGTTGAATTTTCACAAATCACAAAACCCCATTCTGTGATGAGGAAACCAAGGCTTCAAGAGTCTGCTCCATGTACCCATGGCAGCAGAGTGAAACAGAGGGACCCAGGACTTAAAGGCAGACTGCCTGAGCTGGGCCCTACCTTCTTGATTTGCAGCCTCTCTTCCCAGGATTATCCCTGCCCAGCCTAGCCTGACAGCATTCCCTGCCTCTGAACTTTTGCACAGCCAAGAAACAGAAATCCAGCGATCAGTCATGCCTTGCTGCTTTCTATAGAGAAACATTTGATCTCATTACCTCATATAAGCTTTCTGGGAGGTGAGCATTACCAGCACCCTTCCACAGGTGCAGAAACAGACTCCAAGCCCAGTGTCAGTGGCTTACGCCTGTAATCCTAGCTACTCAGGAGGCTGAGAGAACTGAGGATCGTGATTCAAAGTCAGCCTGGGCAGGAAAGTCTGTCAGACTTTATTTTATTTTTTTGCCAGTCCTGGGGCTTGAACTCAGGGCCTGGGCACTGTCCCTGAGCTACTTTTTCTCAAGGCTAGCACTCAATCACTTGAGCTACAGCACCACTTTTGGCTTTTTCTATTTATGTGGTACTAAGGAATTGTACCCAGGGCTTCATGCATGCTAGGCAAGCACTCTACCACTGAGCCACATTCCCAGCCCCTGTTAGGTTCTTCTCCAATTAATCATCAGTAAAAAAATAGAAGTGGAGGTATGGCTCAAAGTGGTAGAGTGCTAGCTTTGAGCAAAAGAGCTCAGGGACAGTACCCAGACTCTAAGTTCAAGCACTATGACCAACCTCCCTCATTCCCCCAAAAAAGTTATAAAACAGGTCTGGAGGTTGGGCTCAAGTAGTATCTATTAAGTGGGGGCCCTCAGTTCAAAATCCAGTAGTGCTCACTCTAAAGAATACATAAAACACAAAAAAGTGAGGGAAAACATTTCAACAATCCACTGTCAAGATATAAAGCCATTAACCACTCAAAAACCAGAAGTGGGGGCTGAGAAGGTGGCTCAGTGGTAGAGCGCTTGCCTTGCATGCATGAGGCCCTAGGTTCGATTCCTCAGCACCATATAAGCAGAAAAAGCTGGAAGTGGCACTATGGCTCAAGTGGTAGAGCACTAGCCTTGAGCTGAAGAGCTGAAGGACAGCGCCTAGGCCTAGAGTTCAAGCCCACGACCGACAACACAAAACAAAACAAATGAGAAGTGGTGCAGTGGCTCAAGTGGCAGAGCACTAGCCTTGAGCACAAAGAAGCTCGGGAACAGTGCCCAGACCTTGAGTTCAAGCCATTCTTCTGGAAAAAAAAAAGCAAAGCCATCTTCTACCAAGCCAGTTTCAGAAATGAAGCAATTATTCAAACTATTAGCAGTAGGTTTTTGTGTTTGTTTTAAAACAGACAGAGAAAGCTTATTTGAAAGGGTACAGTGGCTGGGCGCCGGTGGCTCACACCTGTAATCCTGGCTACTCAGGAGGCTGAGATCTGACGATTGCAATTCAAAGCCAGCCTGGGCATAAATGTCTGTGAGACTTATCTCCAACAAACCACCAGAAAACCAAAATGGCGCTGTGGCTCAGGTGGTAGAATGCTTGCCTTGAGCTGAAGAGCTGAGGGACAGCGCCTAGGCCCAGAATTCAAGCCCCAGGACTGATGACAAAACAAGAAAGTGAGCATTAAAAGGAAAGTAGCCAGCCTCTCCATTCAGATAGGGGTCCCAAAGAGGGCCCTGAGCTTTACACTGATTTCTTCATGGTTTAGTTATTGCCCTAGCTCTTTTTATTGGTTGACTGGACACCCAGGGTATAATAGGAAGAAATAGCATCTGAGCAGGAGCCTGAGGCATTATGGGAAGTGCCACAATAGGTCACGTTATCCATCATGTGTTTTCTCTGCCACTTTTTTTGTTGTTGGTTGTGGGGCTTGAACTCTGGGCCTAGGCTGTCTCTCAGCTCTTCAGCTCAAGGCTAGCACTTGAGCCACAGCAGCACTTCAAGTTTTCTGAGTGGCTTATTGGAGATAAGACTCTCATGGACTTTCCTTTGAACCGCAATCCTCAGATCTCAGCCTCCTGAGTAGCCAGGATTACAGGCGTGTGCCACCAGCACCTGGCCTCTCTGCTGCTTTTTAATCCATATCTCCTTAACAGCTCCCTTTTCTTTCCCTCATCTTCCCTCTCAGATGGAAACCCTAAGTGGCAATAGAAAAGAGGCCAAAAAAGAAAAGAGGCCATAGCAGGGGTTTAGATAGTCATTATCATATGTGGAAGGGGCTAATGGAAAAGGTGAGCCAAGAGCGTAAACAGATGAGTAAGTCGGTCGGGGATGGGAACTCTAATTGTCAAATGGAAATTAGAAATTGGAAAACCCAGCATGGGAATGAAAAGAAATGCTTTGTGTAGCTCAAGAGCAGACATCAAAGCAGAGGCATAAGTAAACTTGAAAACAGACTGATAGGACTAGGGCTATAATTCATGATAGAGCATGTACTTAGCATGTGCAAAACCCTAGGTTCCATCCCAGTGCATATACACAAAGGAAAAAAAGAGAGAAAACTAGGTGCCAGTGGCTCAAGCCTACAATCCTAGCTACTAGAATTCCAGACCAGCCTGAACAGAAAAGTTTGGGAAACTCTCATCTTCAAAAGAACCAGCCAAAAAACTGGGCAAGAGGTGTGGTTCAAGTGGTAGAGCACCAGCTGAACAAACAAGTGTGTGCAAGACCCTGAATTCAAACCCCAGTGCCACCGAAATAAATACTAAATAATCATACTTCATGACACATAAAAGCTCTAATAAATTCAAGTTTCAGTATTCATAAGGAATATTTTATTGGCACATACTCTTTCATTTGCCTATGTCTGTGACTGCTTTGATACTCCAAGAGCAAACCTGAGGGATGTGCAAAGATGAAAACCATTTACTTACTGGTCCCTACAGAAAATGTGCACTGGGCTCAGTGGTAGAGCACTTGCCTGGCATATTTACCTGGGTTTAATTCCCGGCACCACAAAAAGAGGAAAACAAATGTTTGCCATTCTCGGCCGAGTAGATGTGAAAGCCTGAACTCAGTTTTAGCTCAAGGGACTGAAAGGTGCATAACTGTTTGATTGATTGCAGGTCCAAAGGTGACACACACTGAATGAAGCTGAAACCCCACAATGCCTTGCTGTACCGCAAAGAAGAGATCCAAAGGCTTAGGGTTGGACTCTCAGAGTGGATCTGCCATGAAAGACCGCCTTACCCACCTGGAAGGGTCAGAGGACACACCTCTCAGGGCCGAGATGAATGCACTTGTGAGCCACCTTAAAGAGCTCTGTGCTCTTTTCCCTTTAGTTCAGTGATGGCTGTGGGAACTGCTGAATTTCCCATTGATCTGGATTCCCTCAGCGTATCAAGGGACAAAAGGATCAAGTAGCAGTACTTAGCCGAGCCCAGGAGAAGGTACCTACTCTGGGGAGTGAACAGCAGACAACAGTACTCAGTGGAAGGGTTTCAGTGAGAGACCCAGCATCGGTTTATAGACCAGGGCATCCTCAGAGATAAGGATGAACAAGCCACTAAATTCTGGCAAGTAGGCTCTAGACATAGTGAATAGATGCTAACTTAACTCACTACAACAGAGAGCTATAGCCTCAGAAACTCCTAGACATTGTCCAGAATTTTCCCCAAGGGAACTGGGGTTATTTGTCAGAGGGACTGTGTTGGGGAACAGGAAGTAATGGGATCAGAGGCTGCAGGACACTGGCTCTGAACTGACACTACTGCTGGAAACTCAAAGGGTCTGGTGGTCCATCAGAGTGAGGGCTTATAGAGGCCAAGTTCCTATGCCTAGTCCAGTGGGGGTTCAAAATCACCCTGCAGCTACTTCCCTACTTCTGGGATGCAGAACTGGATGGATCAGCTGGCATTGGCTGGCACTGATCTCTGCTTTGTGGGCTTTGACAGAGTTAGAAATCAGGCAGAGAAGCCAAGGGGCAAACAGTCCAGGTAGAGGGGGAAATCTAGTCAAAACCCAAGGAGAGGCTCTTCCTTTGAACTTCCCAACTGCGGCCTGCCCTGTCCAAATATTTGAGATCTGTCAAGTCCTTTGCAGAAGGGGGAGACATTTTTACTAGGTGGCCTGTCAGGCCGTGCTATGCTATGTTTTCACCAGCAGGGGCAGCTCACACAAATGTCACACAAGAACAGACATGGGGCCCTTGGTACAAGTACTTTATTTTAATTTCAACAGTGCCACACCAAAGCTACAGTAGCACGAAACATAGTAATACAAAAAAATACATTCCCAGCTCTAAACCCCAAGTCCATGTGCCCTCAGAGAAGCCGGCCTTTTGGCTCCTAGACCCAGAGGGGAGGCACAGCGGAGAGTAGTGCTGCCTCTGCAAACACCCATCCCTGCTGGGCCTAGGCCCTCTCCTCCCCTTCCCCTGCCTTCCCATCGGCCCTGAGCAGCAGGGGGCGGGTCCTCCTGTTTCCTTACAGGACACCTGAGTCTGGACAGTGGCCTGTCCTTTTCCAGGACTGCTTGTCCAAAGGGAGGAGGCAGAGGGCCCACTGTAGTGTGGCAGTGCGTGGCTCCAGCTCCTTTCTGGGTCCTGTCTTAGCTTCTCCTGGAGCAACCTGGCTTGAACTTGCATGCGGGGAACCAGAGCCTCATCCAGAGCCAGCACATCGGGCTGTGCTCTTTGGGGGATGGAGGACTTCGACTTCTTGGGTGAGGGGCATGCGCTGTGGGCACTGGGTGGGCTGTTTTGCTGCAGGGGTGAAGGACTACAGCAAGCACCCCCTGCTGGAGAAGCTCTGGCCTCAGGGAGTGGAAGACATTCCCCACATGCTGAAGCCCAGACTGGGTTGGGGAGCTGTGTGTCCACAGCTTCCTCAGGATAAGAAGACCTCTGGAGAGAGTCTATCTAGCTACCAGTGCTGTCTTTATTATTTTTGGTCAGTCCTGGGGGTTGAACTCGGGGCCTGTGTGCTGTCCCTGAACTCTTTTTGCTCAAGGCTAGCACTCTACTACTTTGAGCCACAGCACCACTTCTGGTTTTCTGGCAGCTAATTGGAGCCAAGAGTCTCATGGATTTTCCTGTCTGGGCTGGCTTTGAACCATGATCCTCTTAGATCTCAGCCTCCTGAGAAGCTAGGATTACAGGTGTGAGTCACCAGTGCCTGGCACAAGTGCTGTCTTGATCCAACCCCAGGAACCAGTGACTGGAGCCCAGGGTGAGGGCAGTGGTTCTTGATTTTTGATATCTGGAGCTATTGCCCTGAAAGCTAGAGCTTTGGGGGTGGTGTAGGGTGGTCCTGGGGGCACCAGGATTGGGAGTATGGCCTTGGGTTCCCATCAGGACATTTAGGGACTCCACTGAGGAGGCCAAGGGCCACCCCACTGGTGGAGCCCAGGGGCCGGAGCCTCAAATAAGGCACTAAAAGAAAACCGGTCCTGGGAGTCAGGCCGGTGATGGGGCCCGGAGCTCGGGGGAGGACACGGGCCTTGGAGGAAATGCGAGCTGTTCGCTCTTCTCTTTACCTTGGGGGAGAGGCCATCCAGGCAGACCACTTCAGGATGGGGGAGTGAGTGCTACTGTGAGGGAAAGTCCCTGGAATGGTCATGGGGTGGCCAAAAGAGGAGGGGCTGGAAGAGGGCATCAGTGGACAGCAGGACAGTGTCTCATGGCAGAGTCTGCTCTGAGAGCTTCTGTGGTCTAGATCGGAGGGACCCAGGGATCCCCAGTTTATGTGGAGGGCCCTGATTTGGCCTCATTCTGCCACCACTGTCAGTGCTGCTGGGCGCTGGACGCTGGGGGCACAGGTAGGTGAGCCCAGATGGGTCACGGCTGTGACTAGGCTCTCTGCCTGCCCTGTCCCCCTCTGTCTGCACGGGTGACTGCTGAGCAATGCCCTGGCTGCAGTACCATGCCACAAGGGCTGGAACAGCTCTCAATATGGGGTCCTGCTCAGTGGCCTAGGGTTCCAGCCTCAGAGCTGGGTCAGTGGGGCTTCCTTTGTCCACAGGTTACTTAGAAAAAAAAAACACAATAAATATACCAATCCTTTCCTTAAAAAAAAAAGTGTTTTAAATGCATTTTTTTCCCTGAAGATTTCCAGTGTATTCCACAATGTTTAAAAAATAGTTTCCCCAAAAATATATCTTTAAAGCATTTGACACAGTGGCATTCTGGTATATGTGGCATTGAATGTAGGCAGGGGGCTATGTCCCATTACCCTTGTTGGTGCGAAGCTCAGGCCTGGTGAGCCTGACACCCGAATGCTGGCCAGAGTTGGTACCAGCCCACTGGGGACCATGGTGTTCTCAGGGGGCCAAATCTTGGGTTAAGAACCTCCATCACAAGCTAGGTGCCGGCTGTAAACCCTCCAGTGCAGGGAAGAGGGCTCTGGTGGCCAAGGGGTGGACGATGCCCTGGGACTAGAAGGGGAGCTGAACTCAACAGCCCTGCCCAGGGGTCCTCAGTTCCTCCTTCTCCTCCATCATGGCTCTCAAAGCTTCGTCCCTTACCAGACTTCACATTTGTGATGAGGGTTCATGGGAGAGCCGGGTGGGCAGCGGAAGTGTTCAGAGAACTCCTTGGAGTTGGAGAGGGAGCCGATGACCCTGAAGCGGGAGGGGCTGTGGGGGTCGGTGATGAGGCCTTCGTGGGAGCTTTCGGGCGTTCGGACAGAGCACCAGACCTTTAAGGGAACAATGGGGAGGGGCTGAGGTCACCAGCAGCCCTGAGGCTGTCGACTGTGTCCATGACAACAGAAGCAGGATGAGCCACCACCTATGGGACCCCAGGGGGTCAGAAAGGAGGAGCTCTGAGCGGGACACCTCTGCACAGGATTCCATCTAGGCAAGGGATTCTACCTAAACACCACTTTGAAATCTGCAGGTTTCATCCAGACTTCTCATTTGCTAGACAGGACACTTATCTAATGACCTGCTGGCTCTGGGCACCCACAGAAAGCTATTGGCTAGATGCCAACTCAGGGGACAACCTGGCATACTTTATATTTATTTATTTATTTATTTGTCAGTTGTGGGTCTTGAACTCTGGGCCTGGGTGCTGACCCTAAGCTCTTCAGCTCAGGCTAGCATTCTACCTCTTGAGCCATGGAGCCACTCCCGGCGTTTGCTGTTTATGCTCAGGAATCGAACCCAGGGCTTCATGCATTCAAGGCAAGCACTCTACCACTGAGCCACCTTCCCAGCCCTATATTTATAAAATTTCTAAACCCTGCTGGGTGCTGGTGGTTGACATCTGAAATCCTAGTTGCTCAGGAGTCTGAGTTCTAGAAGATCTAGGTTTGAGGCCAGCCTGGGCAGAAAAGTGTCAGAAACTCCATCTCTGATTAAGTAGCAGAAAAGCATGACTCAAATAGTTCTAGTATCAAGCCAGAAAACTGAGCAATCATGATGTCATGAATTCAAACTCTAGTACTGCCACACACAAAAACGCAATAACTTAGGAGGCCGAGAATGGAGTACTGTGGTTCAAGACCAGCTTGAGCGATAGTCTGTAAGACTTTGTCTCCATGGAAGGAAGCTAGATATGGTAGCATGTGCGAGTGATCCTAGTCATTATGGAAAGCCTAAAGTAGGCAGATCGTAGCTTAGGTGTGCTCTGTGGTAGGAAGCAACTCATAAAAATAATCCTTGAATAGCTGGGCAATGGTACTCAAGCCTGTAATCCTAGCTACTCAGGAGACTGGGGTTTGAGGATCATGGTTCAAAATCAGCCTGGGCAGGTAAGTCCATGAGACTCTTACCTCCATCTTACCACCAAAAAGCTGGAACCAGGGCTAGGCTCAAGTATTAGAGTGCTAGACTTAAGCAAAAAAGCTAAGGAACAGCACTCAGGCCCTGAGTTCCAGCCCTAGTACCAACTTAAAAGAAAATAAAAACAACAAACCTTGAAAAACAGGGCTGGGGGTGTGTGGCTAAGTGGATCAGGTATAGCAAACGGAAGGCTTTGAGTTCAAACCTCAGTACTCACCCCAAAAGGAAAAAAAAAGTCTAGAACCCTGGAATCAAAGGGGGCCTTAGTGGTCACCTGCTTCTCCAGCTACCAGATGCAGAATCTCTCTATTAGTGTTCCTGGCCTTTCCTTGCATCCCCCCATGACAGGAAGCCTGGTTCCTCACAGGCTGGTGTCCTGTGGACAGTCTGAGCTCAGGAAGCATCCGTGTAAGGCATGCTGCCTTCTGGCTCCAGAGCTCTTGGGCTAGTCTGCTGGCAGAAGGCACCCGTGTTTGGCACTTTCTCCTAGCACACTTACCTGTGCAAACCCCAGAAAGAAGAGCTGGTTGTTGGTGAGCCCCAGGGTGGGTAACGTCTGCTCAGCCCCATTCTTCTTCACCCAGTTCTGGTAGGCCTGAAGCGAGAGAAAGGCAGAGCTTGGTGAAGTTGTCGAGAACGCCAACCCTGCTTACAGGCAGGCCTGCACAATCCTGCCAGATAGCATTTCTGCTCCGATGGCCGGGACACAGCCCTCTCTTCTCTGCTCCCGTCTTCCCTCTTGCCCAGCTCAGCTGACAACTCTAAGGGCTGCTGAGCCATCGGGTCTCATTTTCCTAGCAGTCTAATGGCACAGTCTGAGCCAAACGTGGAGACCCAGGAAGCTGGAACTGACCCTGTATCTGCTGCCTCCTCTCTCCCTCACCCTCTGCTGCCTGACATGGTGGTGGCATTCCCTGCACAGGTAAGAGCAGGCAGGCTCTGCAGGAGACAGCTTGGCCCTTCCCTAGGCCTCAAGCAGGCAGGCTTGGGGCAGGAAGCCCACTTCTTTCTCAGTCAGCTTTCCATCTGTCTTGCCAGCCCATTTCCGGGATGAGGAGGCTGAGGTGTGTGCAGGGCTGACCGTGGGGAGCACGCACCCGGTAGGCGGCCTTGAGGCCCCCGTTGTCGGCGATGTTCTCCCCGAGGGTGTGGCGGCCGTTCACAGGCTCCCCATTCACGCTGTAGTTGCTGTACTGGCCTACCATGCACTCTGTCTGCCGCTTGAAGGCCTCCACCGAGGAGTTCTTCCACCAGGGCCGGAGGTTCCCATCCTTGTCATACTCCCGGCCTGCTGGGCAGGGACCCATGCTCGCATCCCCAGCTCTCCTCCCCCCACCCCTGTCCCAGGCCACATGGGCAGAGACCCCTCATCCCCGTGCTCTCTGCCTCCTCCTCTTGCCTGAGGGATCCCCAAGGCAGGCAGCAAGAAGTGTGGACATTCGCTAGTAAGGAGGGCCTGATTTTGACTCTAACTGTGGACAGACCAGAGAGGTCTCTGGAATGGGGGGAGAAAGGCATACTGGCACCTGGGGGCTCTCATGCAGTCCCCGAATACCCTGTGGCACAGCCACACCCCTTTTACAGACAAGGCTTGGAGAAGGACTTGCTGATGGCAGACCCAGGACTTGAACTCTGATCCTTCTGTCTCCAAAGCTAAGACCCTTAGAAGCAAAGGGACCAGGGAATAGGGGCAGGGGCCAGGAGCTGGTGGGCTTTAAGGGGACCCTATGCACCTGTACCTTGATCATCGAACGCATGAGTCAGTTCATGGCCCACGACGACACCGATGCCACCGAAGTTTAAGGCCCTGGAGGTTGGGGGGGGGGGGTTAGTGCACAAAGGTGAGGATGATACCCCCCCAACCCCCCCCCCCCCCCCCCCGCGGGCTGGGTCTCTTATCCAGTGGTATGAGCCTCGCCTCCAGGGCCTGAAGCTGCACCAGGATCTGCAGGGCTGTGGCCCCTAAGTCAGCTAACGTGAGCTGTGCCCACTGGGCACCAAGCAGGGGACTGGCAGCTCTGCAGACCCCACACACCCCAGTGGCAGTCACCCCACATCCAGCCGGGGACCCAACCCAGGGCTGTGTGGCTTTCACTGGTAGGACAGCATCCCTTCCGCTCCCCAACTCCCCCAATGTCTTTAAATAAGGTCAGGAGCAGCATTTTCCCCAATGGGATTCTCAACTCCACCCAGTGCCCTGCAGTGAGGGGCTGCTAGAGCCAAGAGGCCCCTGTGGGAAGGGCAAGGGACGAGGAAGCTTTCTTCTGCGCCTTTTCACACAATCCCAGGTTGCCTGGTCACCAGATGGCTCAGGGAATGGCGAGCTGTGGGCCTAGGGCTGGGCTGGGGCAGGGGTGGCAGCGTACTTGGGTGAGGAGCGGGTGTAGAAGGGCGCCTGCAGGATCCCAGCTGGAAACACAATCTCGTTCTTGGTGGGTGAATAGTAGGCATTCACCATGGGCGGGGTCATGCTCCACCTGCAGCCAGGCACATGACGGGGGAAGGGGGAGACACATGAGGGCGGCAGGCTCAGCACGCTGGGCGGCAAAGATGGCCATACCCCAGGGACCTGAATCAAGAAGCTGAAAAATGTAGATTTCGCTTGGTGCCAGTGGCTCATGCCTGTTAATGCTAGCTACTCAGGAGGCTGAGATCTGAGGATTGCAGTTCAAAGCCAGCCCAGACAGGAAAGTTCCTGAGACTCTTATCTCCAATTAACTACCAAGAAAACTGGAAGTGAAGTGGTGGCTCAAAGTGGTAGAGTGCTAGCCTTGAGGAAAAAAACAGTTCAGGGACAGGGCCCAGGCCCTGAGTTCAAGCCTCAGGACCAACAAAAAATAAAACAAAATCTCACTGGGTGCCAGTGGCTCATGCCTGTTAATTCTAGCTACTCAGGAGGCTGAGATCTGAGGATTGCAGTTCAAAGCCAGCCTGAACAGGAAAGACCGTGAGATTCCTCTCTACTAAACTACCAAACAAATTGGAATTGGACCTGTGGCTCAGTAGTAAGGTCCTAGCCTTAAGCAAAATGAAAGTCAGGGACAGTGCCCAGGCTCTGAGTTCAAGCACCAGGACCAGCAGAAAAAAAAAAAAAAAGAATAAAATCTCAAGCTTTGTGTGGTGGCTCACACTTGTGATCATAGCTCCCGAGGACGCTGAGGTGAGGAGGGGGAGAGGAATATCTGTAAGACCCTACCTCAACAGAAAAAGCTAGACTATGGCATGCCTATCATCCCAGCACATACATAGGAAGACTGTAGTCTAGTCTGGCTTGTAACAAATAAACAAACAAAAGGCCTAAAACAAGCAGAGCAAAAAGGCCTGGAGCCATGGCTCAAGTGCTACATTGCCTTTTTAGCAAGCACAAGACCTGAGTTCAAAACTTAGTACTGCAAACATTTTTCTTTTTTGTCGGTTGTGGGGCAACTCTGGGCTTGGGCACTGTCCCTGTGCTCTTCAGCTCAAGGCAAGCGCTCTACCACTTGAGCCACAGTGCCACTTCTGGTTTTCTGAGTGGTTTACTCTCACGGACTTTCCTTTGAACTGCGATCCTCAGATCTCAGCCTCCTGAGTAGCTTGGATTACCTGTGTGAGTCTCCGGCACCCGGCTGCAAACATTAAAAAACAAACAAATGAAAAAAACCTGGCAGCACGCCTGTACCATGTTGTGAAGATAAAACACCACCTGTCTGTACACTGGGTGAAAATGGCAAACTTGGACCTGTTGTCCACCAGGGGGCGCCAAAGACAGTGAAAAGTTTCTTTTACCTCCAATTCTGTAGGAAGTTTTAGGAATTGAGTTTAGTCTGAGCTGTATTCATTTCTGGGCTCACTACAGCTGGGTTTTTTGTTTTGTTTTTTGTTTATTTTTCTCCCTGAGGGAACTGGTTTTCCTTCCTGTCCTTAAGACAAGGTCTCATACAATCTATATAGTCCAGGTGGTCTACAACGTACTATGCAGTCCAGGCTAGCCACAATTTCTCTCCTCCTGTTTCAGTTTCCAGAGTGCTAGGATTAAAGGCATATGCTACCAATCCTGGCCATTTTTTGTTTGTTTGTTTGTTTTAGAGTCTGCGCCCAGGACCTTGCAGATACTAAGTAAGCACTTTACCACTGATACATGACACTGGGGAGGCTAAGCAGTACGGTCATTTTAGCCCAGGAGCTGGAGGGAAAGTCTGGGTAAAAGAGTGAGACCACATCTTAAAAAATAACAAAGAGAGAGACTAGAGCTGGTGGGGCCCCTGCCTAGGGCCTCCTCTCAGGGGGCCTGGCCTGCCTCAGTTCTCAGGTCTGATCTGCATGGTGGCCCTGGAGCCAGCTCCTTCCATTCTATTTTTCAGTAATGAAGGTGCTGACTGCTGACTCAGTGGAGATGGGACCACTGCCAGGCTTCCTGTGCCAACGGGCTTGGGCATGGAGGGGCACAGACTTGGGTTCAGCCCAGCCCCTGGCTGGGCCCTACTTTGACCTTTCACCTCTGAGGGCACTCAGGACAGTTCCTGTCAGCCCAGGGCATGGCAGCGTGTGGCTGTGGGGAGCCTTGTGGCAGGAGGGGGGGAGGGGGGAGAGACAGGGGGTGGAGAGAGGGGGGGAGGGCACTTCTGGCAGGGCTGGTACTCACTGGTCTCTGTTGGGCGCTTTCCTCAGCTGGTCAGCAGTCACCCTCCAGGAGAAGTTGAAAAAGCGCATGGCGTTCTCAAAGTAGAGGTCTGGAATGGCAGTGTACTGGAATGGGAAAAGTGGAGTCAGCCAGGCCGTGAACAGATCTGGACTGAGAGCACCTTCTAGAACCAAGGACACTGAGATCCCACAAGGTTAATAAGAGCAGAGAACGAACTGCGGCAGGGGCTCTGGGAGGCGAGGGCTGTGGGCTCCAGTTCCATCCTGTCCTCACTGGGCTGGGGCCTGGTGCCCCCTCTCTCCCTGCCAGGCCCCCACTGAGAGCTTCACCCAGGGCTTCCACCTGCTGCAGGGTGCCCTGGACCTGAGCCTTAGACAAGGAGAAAGGGCTCCACACTGGTTGGGCAGAACTTTCTGGAATGATGGACATATTCTCTGCCTGCCCTAGCTTTTATGGTAGATGTCAGCAACATCTGGCATCTGGAACGTGCACGCGTGGCTTTTCACACTTAATTTAGATTCATTAAATAATGCTAGTAGCTACCAACTGGACAGCGCAGAGCTACTAAATGGAGTGGAAGTTGGCTCTGCAGGCCAGACATTCACACCACATGCCTTCACCACGCAGCCGGCCCTCCATGCTTCTCCCCCCATGGCTCCCCCGAGCCCCTGAATCTTGCATCATGATTTCCTAGAACACCCTAAATGGTTCTCAAGAAATTGGATGAGCCTCAGATTATGGAACACTAACTTTTTTGCTGGCACTGCAGTCTGAACTTAGGGCCTTGTGCTTTCTCAGCTTGCTTACTTGGCTGGTGCTTTTACCATTTAAGCCATGCCTCCAGTCCAGCTTTTTTTTCTGGTTATTTTGAAAACAGAGCATTGTGGACTTTTCTGCTCAGACTAGTCTGAAACCAGGATCCTTTGGATCTCAACCTCCTAAGGAACTACAATTATGGGCGTAAGCTACTGATGCTCAGCTCAAAAGTAATTTTGATAGTCTCAGGTTGTAAATATAACCATAAGAAGTTGTTATAATTTCAAACATTTCAAATCATGGGAATGTACAAAACTTTGTCATTTGGGTCAAAACCACAATCCACTTAAAAGAGTGGTTTGCTACAAGCTGTAACTAGTAGGTATCCTGCAGTTACCCTGGCTGCCTAAATTAAACTTAAAAAATGTACTGGGGATTTATGCTGCTTCTCATGAGCATTTCAAGGTCAAAATCAGAGGCCCCTGTTTTCTTGGAGGGGGGGTAACTCAGGCAGTGGCTCTGGGGGCAGGAGCAACTGGCTTGAGGGGCTCCACCTTCCACTCTACCCAGGATGCTTTAGGACACTGGTTCTCTCTGTACCTTTGAAAGGTGTTCACTCACTCTTTGTGCTGGGGATGGAACCAAGGGTCGCAGGCCAGCTAAGCACAAGACTCTCCCATGGAGCCACACCCCAGCCAGTCCCCCATTATTTCCAACTCACTGACTGGAGTCCATGCTTCCAGAGGGGCGCCCAAGCAGGTGTTCAGGGAATGACTGCGGGGCACGGACGTGAAGTGGCAGGGTCCATCCCCAGACGCCATCCCACCTCATCCTGCGATGCCTCAAGAGCCTGCAGCCACCACCAGCATCCCAAACCGGACCCAGCTCCTCCTTCCCCTGTCCCACAGGGGCGGGAGGGAGGGGACGGGAGGAGGCCACTCACGTCATTGAACACTTTGTCCAGCTCCTTGGGGTCCATGATGAAGTTGGGGTAGCCTATCATGTTGTAGATGGCGTCCGCCTGGACAGGAGGGACATAGAGGAAGTGAGCGCCCGGTGCGACCCGCATCAGGGGCTGCGCTGAGGGAGACAGCGCCCACTTCTTCCCTCCTGAGGCCTTTCACTTCTTTTTCTGGAAGGATCCCCACTTGCTTGTCTAACTTCTGCTTATCTTTGAGGTCTTCGCTTCAATGTCACTCCCCCAAGGGAAGGTTATGATTTGAAGGTGTTCCCCAAAGTTATGTGTGGGAAACTTTCGTGTGTGTGTGTGTGTGTGTGTGTGTGCACGCGTGCACACGCATGCGCGTATGCTAGTATCAGGCCTTGAACTCAGGGCCCTCCCTCCTCACGCCCTCCCCTGTGCGTGTGCACTGGGGGTCTTCTGCCATGGATCACGAGACAATGGCTTCAGGATCTCCCCATCCTGCCCTTGTCTCTCAAGCCAGGATGGCATCTGCGCATGCCCACAGGCAGAGCTAGTGCCTCCTCCTACCTCTTGCCTCACTGTGCCCTCTGCCTCAGTGACCTCCAACTCCTACACAGCCGCACCTTCTCCTTGGCTGATTTCCGGGTCTCTTCGTCCATCCACTTGAGGGTACTCAGGCTCTCTTCAAACGCCTTCTTGATCTCCAGGATTATCTCACTGGCCTGAGGAGACAGATGCTGTGCTTACTGGGAAGGCCCGGGCCCTGCCCCTCCTAAATGGAACAGGTGCCTACCAGCCAGAGGCTAAGCTCAGGCTCCATGCCAGGCTCAGAAGGGGACCACACTCGTGTTTGCAGGCCACATTGCTACCACCAGCACCTTACAGGACAGGACTTCCAGGATCAAGTAAACCAAGACAAGCTTTGGGGAACTTAGAAATGGCTCTGCTGCAGGACTTTTCAAGCCTTTAATAGGGAAAAGTACCTTGAGACTTTGAGAGGATGCTAGAACCCACAGAACCCAGAGCCTTTCCCAGACTGACTGGACCCCAGAGATGCTGTGTTCATGGAGGAGATGACCCAGAGACCAAAGACAGAGGTGGAAGGTTCTAGAAAAGGGGAAGGCAAAGTCATGCAGCAGGGAGATTGGTGGGATTGAGAGACCTCAACTCAGATTTGAGTCCCCATTTGCTAACCTCAGATGGCAGATGAGAGCTACACAATCAGTACTTTTAGTGACAAAAACTGTAGCCAGGCATGGAGATGTCTGCCTGTAATCCTAGCACTCAGGAGGCTAAGAATCCAGAGTTCAAGGCCAGCCTGGACTACACAGGTAAGGCCCCATCTTAAAAAAATTAAAAATTCAGCTGGGTGCCCGTAGCTCACACCTGTAATACTAGCTACTCAGAAGGTTGAGATCTGAGGATCACAGTTCAAAGCCAGCCTGGGCAGGAAAGTCCATGAGACTCTTATCTCTAATTAATCACCAAAAAAGCCAGAAATGGAGCTGTGGCTCAAGTAGTAGAGGACCAGCCTTGAGAATAAAAGCTCAGGGACAGCAACCAGGTCCTGAGTTCAAGCCCTAATACCACCACCAGCAGCAGCAAGGTCATCAGAAGGTGATAAAAACTATAACAATAATATAATTGCCACCACTAGTTGGGCCTTATTTTGTGGCAGTGCTACCCCCTGATCACATGGTGAATTGTTTGCGCTACCTGTCTAGGCAGCGACAGAGCCAGGGTATGAACTGGGGCCTGGTAGTCTCCATGACAGTCTTCAATAATTCCTAGAACAATGCTGTCACCACAGAGTAAGAAATGTCACCCTCTGGGCTACAACAGCTCTGCTCACCTTATTTTGCTGGACCTTTCAGAGCCCTGGGAGCTAAAGATGGCTGCTGTAACCTCAGGGGGTCACTGGGAGGGTCAAGGTGGAGAAGACAGACAGGCAGACATGATAGCAGCTCCTGGCCTGGAAGCCTTGAGAATGGGGACCTCTCGTTGAAGGCTGGACTCTGGGCTACCTCCCTGGAGCTGGAAAGTTCCAGAGTGTGAGAGGGGCGGGCAGACAGGCAGGCATGCCTGAAGCACTTACCACGTTCTTGCTGTCCTCCGCAAAGGTGGCTTTGACAAACATGGGGCCGAGGGCAAAGCCCAGGTTGTTCTCTGTGTCACTCACACAGAACTTCCAGCGAGGAAGGCATGTCTGCAAAGCACAAGGCGGGGCGGGGGAGGGGCTCGGGCCCAGTCCTGGAAGGGGCCCTGCTTCCTTCCAGAACATCCACCTTCCCTGGCCCAGTGGACCAAGAGGCCACAGGTGCCGGCCTCTGTGCTTGGCTTTCCGGAACAGAGTGCCTGGGCCACGGCCACGCCCAGGGCCACTGCACAGATGGGAAAAAGAAAACCAGTGAGGGGCAGCCACTGGCCCGGGGAGCTCAGCAGAGAAGGCAGATGAGGGTTGATCTTGAGGTGGGAAGTCGGACACACCTTCCCCGTGTTCCCCCTTCCACCTCCCTGACCTTCTTCTAGGACACAGGAATCCTGGGGGCAAAGGAACTCAGGAAGCTTCTGGTCCCCTGCCCCCCCCCTTCACAGCACCCTCCACCCTCTGTATGGCACCTCTGGGGGTCCAGGTTCACCTGCTGTGACCTCCCCTAATGTGCAGGTGTCTCTGTATGAACCCAAAATAGGGCTCACAGGCTGCAGCCGCCCAGACATCCGTCCCCCACGTGATCCCTAAGAGTCAGCCTTGCTCACCCCGACCTGCGGGATGGCCCACTCCTGCTGGCCCCAAACCACCCACAGCCCATCAGCAGACAGGTGCTAAACAAAGCATGGTGCGTTCATACCTGGCACCGGAAAGGAAGCAGTGACAATACAATATGGCCAATTCCCCACACTCATGCTGAACACAAGCAGCCGGTGTAGGAGCCCCTGGACACCCAGCTACACTTCCCAAGGGGGGCTGGAACTTTCTACTCCCAGGATGGCAGGAGAAATGGGCTGTGGGAAGATCCTCCACTGTCCCTGGGACAGTGGTTCCATGGTGACTTTCATTTGTCAAAATTAATTGAATTGTATGTTTGATGGATACTGAGTATTTCTTTGTTTGTAAATGATAGCTTAGGGTTTTTTTGTTTTGTTTTGTTTTTTTTGTTGGTTGTGGGGCTTGACCTTTGGGTCTGGGCACTGTCCTTCAGCTCTTCAGCTCAGGCTAATGCTCTACAACTTGAGCCACAGCGCCACTTCTAGTTTTCTGGTAGTTAATTGGAGATCAGAGTCTCAGGGACTTTCCTGCGTGGGCTGGCTTTGACCCACGATCCTTAGATCTCAGCCACTTGAGTAGCTAGGATTACAGGCAGAAGCCACCAGCGCCCAGCCTGATATCTGAGTGTTTAAATTTTCACCTGGGTGGAGGTGCATACCAGTCATCCCAGCTCTTGGGAGGTAGAGGTAGGAGGATCATGAGTTTGAGGCCAGCTTGAGCTACAAAGTGAAATTTGTCTAAAAAAAGAACAGGTAACGATGGCTTACACCCATATGCCTACTATGTAGGGGGCTAAGATCTAAGGATGGAGGTTAGGAACCAGCTTGGGCAGACAGTCCAAGAGACTCTGATCTCCAAATAACCAGTGAAATTTGGTATTGGAGGTGTGGGTGAAGTATAGCTCTTTAGCTGAGAGAAAAAGAAAAGAAAAAGCTGAGTGAGGGCATAGGGCCCCTCGTTCAAGCCCCAGTACCAGAAAAAAAAATTCTTCTAGACAAGAAAGGGAGGCATGGGCATTCTAGTCTCCTCTAAGTGTAGTACCCTAGATTTCTTCTTTTTTATTTTTTAGTGGTACCCAGGGCTTTGTGCTTGCTAGTCAGGTGCTCTACCATTTGAGCCACACCCTAGTCCTTTTTGCTTTAGTTTGTTTTTAGATAAAGTCTTACTCTCCCTTCCCCTGGTCATGAGGCTTGAACTCAGGGCCTTGGCACTATCCCTGAGCTTTTCTGCTTAAGGCTAGTGTTGTGCCATTTTGAGCCACAGACCCATTTCTCATTTTCTGGTGGTTAATCAGAGTTAAGCATCTTACAGACTTTCCTGCCTGGCTGGCTTTGAACCAAGATCCTCAGATTTCAGCTTCCTGAGTAGCTAGGCTGATAGGCATGAGCCAGGGACCAGCGGTCAGCTGAGTGTCACACTTTTGCCCAGGCTACCCTTTTACCAGAATCCCTCTACTTTGACCTCCTGAATATCTGGAATTACAGGCATGTATCAACCTCCACCCTGGCTTATTGGTTGAGATGGGGTCTTGTTAACCTTTATTTTTTCCGGTCAGTTGTGGGGCTTGAACTCTGGGCCTGGGCACTGTCCCTTAGCTCTTCAGCTCAAGGCAAGTATTCTACCACTTGAACCACAGAACCACTTCAGGTTTTCTGATGGTTTATTGAAGATAAGAGGCTCCCAGACTTTCCTGCTTAGGCTGGCTTTGAACAGTGATCTTTAGATCTCAGCCTTCTGAGGAGCTAGGATTACAGGTGTGAACCACCAGTGCCCCGCTAACTTTTATCTAGGCTAATCTCAGACCTTAATTTCTGCCTCCCCAGTAATTAGGATCAAGTTTTTTTTCCCCCCCAACTTTGTGTCCATTTGGATGTCTGCCTCAGCCTTCCTCTCTCCTCCTGCCTTCCCCAGCAAAGAAGCCAGAGCTAGATGGACACATGGACTGAACCTGATCTGGCCAAGGCCTATCTATCATACAGGAGAGGACCAGTGGAAGCCTAACTTTGAGGCTCTGTGGAAGATCCAGGCTATGATGGCCGAACCATGGACACATCCTTCTTCCCTACCCACTACTACTGATGTTTGAACTCACACTACTCAAGCTTGCTTTCTTGGCTGGCACTCTACCACTTAAGTCATACCTCTAGTCTAGCTTTTTGCTGGTTATTCTGATAGACTTTCAAGGACTTGTCTGCCTGGGATGGCCTGAAACCTCAATCCTTTGGATCTTAGCCTCCTGAATAGCTAAGATTACAGCCGTGAGCCACTGATGCCCAGCTTTTGGACAGATTCTTACCCACTGTTGCTATGCATCCTGGAATTCTTCCTGCCTCAGCCTCTGCATGCTGGGACTTCAGAAGTACACCACCACAGCTGGCTCAAGAGAGTGTTTGCATAAACTCATTTCCTCCAGCATGCACGTTCCCATTCAAACACCCATGTCTACCTCCTTCCTGAGTGTCACGGCCCTACAAGGGGACTGCGGTCTCACCAGCCCTGGGCCCAGGGTCTAGCACACAGGAGGTATTAAACACACACTTGAGAACACACAGGCACAGCCTCACCTTCTTGGTCCCGTACATGACTTCCATGAACTTTTCATCGGCATCCTGGAAGCGCTGATCGAGGAAGGAACTTGTTTTACGAACCAGGTTCCAGATCATATAGTTGTTGAGCAGGCTAAGAGAAGGGACGGGGATCAGAAACGCCCTGGCAGCACTTCCCCTCCTGGCCCTTAGGTGGCGCTCAAACCCCAGCCTCAGAGTCCAAGCTCTTTCCCAGACTGTCCAAGAGGATGGTTGCTACTTTCCAAGCACAGGGAATTGTGTTTTGCTTTTTTTTGTTTTGTTTTGTTTTTCATTGTTGTTGTTGTTGTGGGCTTGAACTCAGGGCATAGGATTTTTTGCTCAAGGCAAGCACTCTACCACTTTGAGCCACAGCTCCACTTCCAGTTTTCTGGTGGTTAGCTGGAGATAAGAGTCCCACAGACCCTCCTGCCCAGGCTGGCTTTGAACCATGATCCTCAGATCTCAGCCTCCTGAGTAGCTAGGATTATAGGCACGAGTCATTGGCGCCTGGCTAGCAGAGGAAAAGTTTCTAACTCTTTAAGGGCAATGCCTGAATCTTTTACCATAAAAAACCCGATGGTGCCACCAGTGGCTCAGTAAATACTATAGCTTGGCTACTCTGTGTTTGGAGGCTGCTGGGATAGGGAGGAAGCTGCTATTCCATACCTGAAGGCCAAAGAGGGGAGGCTGTATGTGTCCGGGCCGAGGGTCCTATGAATGATGATCCCCACTGCCTTCATGCAGGAAGGACCTAGCTGTGACTGCTGTGACCCTAGCACAGAGGTCCCTTGAGCACAAAGCTGCTCACCACAGTGGACACAGCCTCCCAAGAAATCAAGCTTAATGTCTCTCTGTTGTTGGGGGAAAGAGTAAGTAAATAACCATATTTAAACTTGAGGGAATATTATGTAATCATGAAACAATGATATTTCCAGAGAGCTTAGGGTGACATGAGGGAAATGTCAAAGGTCACAAGAAAAGCAGTCTTTCCCAGTGCTGGGGACAAATGCCATGTGTTAAAATTAATCTCTCCTCTCTTCTTTTTCTCCATCTCCTTCCTCCTTTCTATCCCCAGAGATACAAACAAACAAACACATACACATATATTCCACAAGATCAAGACTAGTGTTTTGGGTAATTTAAATTTTTCTCTATTTTTCAATAGTTTTCAACATGTCTACAGATCTTCAAAACCTAAAAGAATGTTGGGTGCCGGTAGTTTATGCCTATAAACCTAGCTACTTAGAAGGTTGAGATCTGAAGAGTGTGGTTTGAAGACAGCCTAGGAAGGAAAGTCCATTAGGCTCTTATCTCCAACCAACCAGTAAAAAAAAATCCAGAAATGGAGCTGTGGCTCAAGTGGTAGAGGCCAGCTTTGAGTGAAAAAGATAAGGGAAGCACCCAGGCCCTGAGTTCAAGCCCCAGCACTGGCACGCACGCACGCACACACACATGCACACACACACACACACACACACACACACACACACACACACACACACAATATCTCAAACACTAACCGAAAATAGTAGCTGATATCCCCTGGGGTCTATTATGGGTCTGGCACTGTTAAATTATGTAATCCTCACAAATTCTACACTTTTTTTTCTTGGCTAGTCCTGAGACTTGAACTCAGGGCCTAGGCACTGTCCCTGAGCTTCTTTTGCACAAGGCTAGCACTCTACCACTCGAGCACCACTTCCGGCTTTTTCTTTTTACGTGGTACTTAGGAATGGAACCCAGGGCTTCAAGTACTCTAGCACTAAGCCACATTTCCATCCCAAATCCTACATCTTCATCATGAGTCAGACAAAAAACACTGAGAAGGAAGCCTGCCTGAGGCTCCAGTGCTAGCAGGAGACCAGCCGGGATTTGAACCTGTCCTGTGGCCAGGATGCTTTGTGGCCTCTTATCAAGGCTGCCCAGGGCTTTTCTCCTGACTGTGTCCCCCTGGTCCCACCGGCCCCGAACCTCACCATTTGTCAGTGTTGTTGATGAGGGTGGACACCTGCTCGAGATATTCTTTGTCGTAGACCACAATGGGCTCCGATTCATTGATCTCCACGGGGTAGAAGATGGCATTGAGGAAGGGCAACCAGTTGATGGCGGGCGCCAGGGACTGCAAGAGAAGAGGAGGGCGTGATGTGGCTGGGCCGCTTCTCCTCCTGGGTCAGCGGTCCACAGTACATTCCCCTGAAGACGGTGGTACTGTGTCCTCTGCTTCTGCCCACGGTCAGTATGCGGTGCTGTCTGATAGTACATGGAGGGGGAGGCAGACAGCGGCAGGCTGGCTTCTGCCAGAGCGGCTGCAGAAGCCAGGTGTCAAAACCTCACACGTGAGCCAGGCATGGTGGTCCATCCCGTAATCCCTACTACTCAGGAGGCTGAGGCCAGAAGGACTGTGAGCTCAAGGCCAGTCTGGGCTCTACAGTGAGATGCTGCTCCAATAATCACCATCTTATTGAACTGGAAGTAGGATGGAATAAGAGAGAATGCTGGAGCCGCCGCCGCCGCCGCCACCATGTGGCACGCTGCATCTCAGGGGAATCACGCACACCATCCCCATCATCTCTCACAAGAACCAAGCGCTAGGTACGATGACAGCCACCTCTCAGAGGAAGACACGGAGACCCTATCAGGGAAGAATCTGAGGCCAAGCCACCAGAGCCCACTCCTTGCTTAAAAACTGTGCAACTCTGAGTAAGTTAATGAGCCCCTCTGTGCCTTGACACTGCACTTGACAAATGAGGATCACCATAACAGAACTGTCTGTTCTGCTCAACCTAGGCTTCAACAGCACCAGTCTGCGGTCAGCTTCTAGAGGCCTGGTCCATTGTGAAGGAGAGCAGCAGTGGGGCTCAACTATGAGGTTCCACTGGGATGTTTCCCAGGCATGGGAACGGGAAAGCCAAGAGGTAACCCGCAGCAGGAGGGGAGGTGCCTGTCATGTTCCCTGTGTACCCAGGAGGGTATAAATGAGGCTACAAATGATTCCCCCACATCCCAGGCTTCTGCTTCATATACACGTCTCCTACTTCACCCACCCTGAGCACCTCTGGGGCATCCCATGGCTCAGAGTCCACCTGCAATACGCCAGTGTCTGCGGCCAGCATCCTTGCGCCTTGCCAGCCTTGCCTGAGGCTTGTTTTGTTAGTGTTTTGACTACAAAGTTGCACCATTTTAAACAACAAAATACACCATCTCAGCTATGTTGATGAGTCCAATTCCATAGCATCAGGCAATCATCTGCGCCATCACTACCATCAGATCCAGGCACAGAGCTCTTGCCAAACTCCTCTGTGCGTGTGTGTGTGTGTGTGTGTGTGTGTGTGTGTGCGTGCGTGCGTGTGTGCATGCGCGCACAGGGAACTCAGGGCCTGGGTTCTATCCCTGTCTTTTTTTTTTTTTGTTGGTTGTGGGGCTTGAACTCTGGGCCTGGGCGCTGTCCCTCAGCTCTTCAGCTCAAGGCTAGTACTCTACCACTTATGCCATAGCACCACTTCCGGCTTTTTCTGCTTATGTGGTGCTGAGGAATGGAACCCAGGGCCTCAGGCATGCAAGGCAAGCGCTCTACCACTGAGCCACCTTCCCAGCCCCTACCCCTGTCTTTTCACTCAAGGCTAGTGCTCTACCACTTGAGCCAGAGCTCCACTCCTGGCTTTTTTGCTGGTTCATTCAGAACAAGTCTAGACTTTCCTGCCTGAGCTGACTTTGAATTGTGATCCTCAGATCTCAGCTTCCTGAGTGGCTAGGGAGGTGTGAGTCACTGGCACCCAGCCAAACCCAAACTTTTACCTCAACCTCTCATCTCCCTATCTGTCCCTTCTCCCCTCCCCGCTGCCCCCTCTTCCCCCCCCCCCCCCCCGCAAAAGCCACCATCCCACCTTTTGCCTCTAGGAATTGGAAGACAAGGAAAATCACACAGCATTTGTTCTCTTGTGGCAGGCTGGTTTCACTTGAAAATGTCACCACAGAGGTAGGCAGTGTAGGAGCACTCTCCAGAGGCCGTGACCCTCTTGAGGTCACATGGCTAACTGGAGACCCGGGTTCACTCATTTCTGGACTTAATTAACTTCTGTTGGTGTTGGGGATTGAATTCAGGGCTTTACGTTCTCTGTGGACATGCACACCTCCCAGCACCCCCGCCCCGTCCCCGGCTGCCCTGCAGGTCACCATCTCTGGGTTGAAAAGCAATCTTGGCTATTGGGAAACAAAGACCTCAAGGACCAGGTGAGGGTCTGAGGAGGAAGCCTCCAAATGTGGTGGTATAAAGGCTGCTAGAGATAACAGAGTGAGGGACTGATTGGTGCTTTATAGGCAAACATCCCTACCAAGACTGACTGGCAACGGCCTGCTGGGAAGAGAAGACCACCAGCGTCAGGGAGCCAGTGCGCCAGCCAGGTACCAGCCACCTGCCCTACCTGCCAGCAGCAACATGAACTGGGAAGGTGCAGACACAGGTCAGAGGCCAGCTCTGGAGAGTCCTTTCTCCAAATGGGGGACAGTGACCCCCATCCCAGGTCTGATTGCTCTGTCCCCCTGAGACTACTCCCCAAGCTTCCTTCTGCATAGCTTGTCCCACCCAGGGCTTCCTTCCCCCCGGCTTGTCGAGTCCCAGGCAGGAGACCCGTGAGGTTCCTCTTTCACATCTCTGTGGCTGCAAAATTTAGGGGTATGGCCGGGTGCTGGTGGCTCACGCCTGTAATCCTAGCTACTCAGGAGGCTGAGATCTGAGGATCGCGGTTCAAAGCCAGCCCGGGCAGGAGAGACCGTGAGACTCCTATCTCCAATAAACCACCAGAAAACCAGAAGTGGCACTGTAGCTCAAGTGGTAGAGCGCTCGCCTTGAGCTGCAGAGCTGAGGGACAGCGCCCGGGCCCAGAGTTCAAGCCCCACGGCCGACCAAAAAAAAAAAAAAAAAAAAAATTTAGGGGTATGCTCATGAGATCAGCAAGGAGAGCTTGATCCACTGGCCCAGACCCCAGGAAACAGATGTGCTCACACAACGTCCCTGCTCACACATCCCACAATGCATGCGCTTTGGGAACCGCACGTGATTGAGACTCTGACTAAGGCACAGAATTGATGGAGAAAATGCCACGCACTCAACCCAAACCCTTTCCGGAGCAGGTACTCCGTGCAGGCAAAGTCCCACAGCTCTAAGCTAAGGAACTGTGTGCCAACCACCAGGATTTCACGTGTCCCATCTCTACTGCTCCTATTAAACACATGAACCCAGCTCCATTTCTGTGGAGACAGCTGTTTTAGTCGCCTGGGACATTCCACTGGGGACTCAAACCCTCTGGGGACAGTGCTGAGCCCTGTTTTCCAACTCACAGCAAAGGAGCACTGCTGGGCACCAACCAACCAATGCCAAGAGGTTTGTGAAGGAGGAGGGGAGAGTCGATGCTTTTCAGTGCTATCTCAGCTGGAGAAATGGGGTGGGCAAGGGGCTCCCGCATGCCAACTGCAAGAGATGGAGATGTCTGATTTGAGGCTCTGAGTTCAGGCTCTTACTCTTCCTGGGGGCTAGCCTGGAGCCAGGGCTAGCCTAGAACCTCACTGTGAAGCCTACAGTGCCATTCCTTAATTTACCTAGAACCTAGGAAGAACATCAAATGCCCAGATCCCAGAGAACAAGATGTTCTTTATCCCAAGATGGAATGATTCCAGTAAATTAGTGCTGGGGACCTGGACAGTATCACCAGATATGAAGGCAATGAGGCTTCCACTGTGCTTGTCAGTTTACAAAATGAAATCTCAGGCTAGCCACCATGTCCCTCCTCTCAACCTTGTGGGCAGGTCCACCAGCGAGTCCACCAGGCTCCTTTAAATGTTATAATATCATCATTAGTTTTTTTTTGTCAGTCATGGGGCTTGAACTCTGGGCCTGGGTTCTGTCTCTCAGCTCTTCAGCTCAAGACTAGTGCCCTACCACTTGAACCACAGTGCCACTTCTGGTTTCCTGGTGGTTAATTGAAGATAAGAGTCTTATGGGCTTTCCTTCCCAGGCTGTCTTTGAATCATGATCCTCAGATCTCAGCCTCCTGAGCAGCTAGGATTACAGGCATGAGCCACCAGTGGCTGGCTTATTATTATTATTTGCTGCCAATACTAGGGTTTGAAGATAGGGCCCTGTGCTCTTGGTTGGCATGGCTGGTGATAGACCACTTGAACCATACCTCCACTTAATGGCTTTTTGCTGATTAACTGGTGATAAGAGTTTTGTGGATTTGTCTGCCCATGCTGGTTTGGAATCATGGTCCTTAGATCTCAGCCTCTTGAGAAGCAAGGATTGTGTGAACCACTGGAACCCAGATAGACTTTTTTACTTTTTTTTTTTAATAACCACATCTGCCCATTTCTTCTAGGTGACATTACATAGTACTGAGCTGTTCTTCAAAGGCCTTGTGACTTAGATGTCCTCCTGGGTGCTAGTGCCTTTCCTTAGAAGAAGAGAGGATGCCAGGGTGAGAGTCTAGTGTCTTCACTGGGCTGAGGCTCAGGGCTGCCCCACCCCTCCACTGGACATCACAGTGTCATGGCACCAACACAGAGCCACAAGACCACTCAGGCTGAGTGCTGCAGGGCCGGAGTAAACCAAATTATGTTGCACAAACATCTCCCTCCATCTCTTGGCCCCAGAACAGAAAAAAGCCAGATGGTGCCCGCTGCAGGCTGCTGACCTCCCTAACAACCCACTGGCTGGGTACCACTTCCCCAGGGACCTGTGGGCAGCTGGCACCAGCAGGAGGCGGGACGCCCATCAGCCTGGCTATTGTGCAGCCGTCTTAGATTCACAGTCCCCAGCCTCTCCCCTCCTGAGTCACTTAGTAAGGAGAGAGGGACTGTTCTCTGCCCAGAAAAGTACAAAAGCCAAGGCCTGAGGGGGCTCCAGGCACAAAGGGAGGGCTCAGTGTCCCTCCTGAGAATGGGAAGAGCAGACAGGCAGAATCTGGCTGGAGGAAGGGAGAGAAGCACACGGAGATGTGTCACTGGGGCGCTGGCCCTGGCATTCTCTTAGTGCAAGGGCAAGGCCCCACTTTGCTAGCTGAGGTGAGACACAGGGAGCTCAGCAGAGGCCCCTCTGCTGAGTGCTCTGGGGCCCTGGAGTCCAACAAAGCTAGGTGGAAAGAAGGAAGTAGAAAGAAAGCCTGAGCAATCCCTGGAGGGCTGGCCTATGGTGACAGCAGGCCTCTCTCGGATGGACTCCACCAGTCAGAGAGCTCAGGTCTGACTCCCAGTTACACTTCCAGGATGTCGGCAGGGGATGTGAGCCCGAGTCCAGTGGCCGGCTCCTCTGCCACCAAAGAGCCCCCGACCCTGATGCATCATTTATCCTCCTGGCTCAGAAAAGGGGTAAGTAATGGCAGAAGCCACTGATTTAGTGTTTACAGTCACTAGGCTGGATGTTCTTCATGCTAGAGAGACTGAAATGTCCTGTCTACTCTACGGATGTTAAACATGGAAATGCCATCCTACAGGGCAGCCTGGCGTGGGGCAAGAACCCAGCTGTGGAGTCACTTACTACCATGTGGTCTTCGGCAGGTAGCATGACCTCTTAGAGAATCACCACAACCATCTCTCCTTCACCAAAGGGTTTCAGAGATCTGAAGAAGTGGGTGTAAAACACCTCCCTCCCTCCCAGCACCCTGCCTGGAGTCCCGCGCAGGCACACGGCTGGTGCTCAGTCACCTGCAGCTGGGCCGCTGTGACTTTGTGGTAGATGAGCTCCTCATCCCGGCGCTTCTCCTGGGGGATGGTGATGTTGGCCAGTGCCGTCTCAAAGTCCAGGATCTGCTGCATCTGGGGCCGGATGGCATCCTCGTCGCCCCCGCCCAGCAGCTTCCCTAGCTGGACCATGTAGTTCAGGTAACCAGTCAGCACCTGTGGGGAACAAAGTGCTGGTAGCCACCACCTTCTGCCAGTGGACAGCATCCTTGACCCCGGAAACCTGCAGGAAACAGCTTCAAGAATGATTCTGGTGCTGGGCTTGGTTATTGGCTCCCTGTGGTCCTCAGGGTAAAGCCCAAAAGCTTTTGAAGGCCCACAGTTCCCCCCGCCTGCTGGCCCCGTGTCTCAGTGCGTGGCCTGGGCTGTCCTGCTGTTCTCTTCCAAGCCACCCTCCACTGCTGACTCCCTGGATCTGAATTAGGTTCCTGTGTTCAAGTCTTCCCTTCTCAGCGGCCACAGTATGTGAACATGCATCTACTGTGGGGTCAATGAAGTAATGACTGCCAGCCCCACCGGGCCTGGAGCCCTGAGACTTAGAGGGGCCCACAGCCATCTTTTCTGCCTCCCTACCACCTGCATCAGATGCACAGCAGGCATTTGCTCAGGGCAGCAGGTGCAATCCAGCCTACCTGGGCCCCAAGGGGGAGAAAAGCCTGCTCTTTGGAGGAGATGGCTTTTACCCTCACCACTTACGGGCTGTGGGACCTTGAGTAGGCCACTTAGTGTCTCTGAGCCTTACTCCATCCTATGAAAGGCAAGGCAAAACTGATACTTGACAGAAGCAGCAAATGAGGATCCATATCTGCTGTATCTGTCTGTATCTGCTGGACTACTGGGAGGCTGAGAGGGGATGCATACAAAGATCTAGTACCCACACATGGTGGGGCTACTAACCAATGATACCTAGATGCTCTCCCTTGTGCCCATAATGCTGGGGGCATGCCTCCCTGTTACCCCATGGTACCTTCTTCTCCCCCAGCTTCTGAGACCTGTCCAGGTGTCTGGGGGGTTTGCATGCTGAGGGGAAGAAACACGGAGGGCTGGGCTGGGCACACTCACCTTTTCATTTTCGGTTTTGTTCAGGTAATAGTCTCTGGAGGGTAAGCCCAGGCCAGACTGGTCCACCTGGAGAGGGTAGCAGGAATGAGAGGGAGTCCCCTGCTGCCCACACCTGTGTCCCCCGTCCTGGAGACTGCTGGCACATGGCACTGAGGGGCCAGCTCAGGTGTCAGCAGTAACCCAAGCTGGTAGCTAATGTTGCTGATGGGTGATGGGGCAGGTCCACCCCTGCCCAGGCATAGGGTCACCCCAGGGACTCTGGACCCTTCTGAAGGGCTGTACTTCCTGGTCTTGGGAAAGAGCCCTTATTTCACCCAACAGTGCCATAGGATTCAGAGCCACGAGCCTGTGGTTACTTAACTTCTTTGATTCTTGTGATCCTCATGTTTGGAAATACAAGAAACAACAGCCAACCTTCAGAGCTAGAATGAGCGTGCAAGCAGCTAATGCTAGGAAAGGGGGAGGCAGCGAGAAACAACCCAGGCTCAGAGAGCAGAGCTAGTGCCCATCCAGGGTGAGTTTCCTCTCCCGGTGTGGCCTCCTCACCTGGATCACATTGCTGTTGGAGTTCTTGGAGTCGGCACTGACATAGACAGAGAAGAAGGGTGAGGTGCGGTAGTGGGCCGTGACCACCTGCAGGGTGTCCTGGAAGTTGTCCTTGGCCCAGGGGCCTGTGATGTTCCAGCCTCCCAGCTGTGGGAGGAAGCAGACAATGGGGAGAGGGGGGGATAGTTGAGGACACCTGTATGGGAATGCAGGCTCTGTGACCCTGGTCTCTGGGCACCACCAGGGCAAATCTTCACTGGAGTCCCTGGTGAGCTCGACATGTTTGCATGGAGCAAATACCTATCTTCACCAAGTCCACCAAGAATCCATGTGGCCATAGAGGGGCCGGGGAAGGGTAGAAACGGGGAGAGACTTTGCCACATATGCCATTTACTTCCTGGATACCGAATCATGTGACTATAATTGCTATTAAAGCATAAATCCAGTCAGGCACCAGTGGCTCACACCTGTCATTATCTGAGCTATGTGGGAGGCAGAAGGTTCTAGGCCAACCCAGACAGAAAAGTCTTTGAGATCCCATCCAACAGTAGTAGCTGTGTGTTGTAGTATACATCTGTTATGTTAGCTTCTGTGGGAGTGAAAAATAGGAGGATTGTGGTCTAGGTGCATGCCTGGGCAGGAAGTGAGACTCTTAACTCACAAATGACCCTGACTCAAAAAAGTATAAAAATGGACTGAAAGTGTGACATCCTTCTAGGCAAGTAAGAGACCCTAAGTCCAAATCCTTGTAACATACATACACACACCACACACACTACCACCACTATGTAATGTCTCTGGATATGGTGGCACATGCTTGAAATCCTAGCACTACAGAGGCAGAGAGGCCAGGAGGGTTGCGAGTTTGAGTCCAAGCCTGGGTTACAAAGCAAAACTATCTAAAAAAAAAAATCAAAGGCTGGGAACGCGGCTTAGTGGTAGGGTGCTTGCCAAGCATGCATGAAACCCAGGGTTTGATTCCTCAGTACTACGTCATACACAGAAAAATCTTGAAGTGGCACCGTGGCTCAAGTGGTAGAGTGCTAGCCTTGAACAAAAGAAGCTCCGAGACAGTGCCCAGCCCTGAGTTCAAGCCCCAGGACTGGCAAAAAAAAAAAAAATTAAATTAAAAGACCAAACCCAAACTCTAAGTTCAATTGTGCCTAGGGAAAAAAGGCCCCATATTTCTTAAAAAGATAGGTAAATCATGACCTTCAGTTTCTCAAAATTGAAATTAAAATAAAAAACAATCTTAGTCCTCCCTTGCTTAACATATACCAGTACATGGCCAGAGAAGAGGACCAGGGCCAGCCTCAGTGCCACTAACTTCAAGGCTTCAAGGCCTTCCTCTTGATGAGGAAGCTAGGAGGCAGGACGGAACCTCCATGTCACCTGCTTATGCCAGGCAGCTCGGCCAGCCTTGCGCTGCCCTCCTGGAGTCTGCCCATGAGTGCCAGGGATGTGTCCAGGAGGACAGTAGGGTCCTCCTTACCTGGATGGATCTATATCTGAAATGGTACACACACACACACACACACACACACACACACACACTCACACGAAAAGGAATAGCAAAAAGGAAGATTTGCCATGAATTTGGCCTCTGTCCTCCACACAGATGCACAGAGAGGCACACACAGACACAGACATCCACACCAGATGCTGCTACACAACCCCACACAATACAGGCAGACAGTCTCGCCCACATGGACAGACATATTCCCCTCAGCCGCCAAACCTAGCCACAGACAGACAGACAGGTTCAGCTGGGAGTGGGGGCTGAGAGCTGGGTGGGGTGGAAGCCGAGGGCACTGAGATCTGCCCCAGGGACTGACCTTCTCGATCAGCTCCATCAGGGGCTTGGCCCTCAGCTCCTCTATCCTGGTCTCATTCATACACGCATGGTAGTATACTTGGGCCTTCCTCTCTGCCTCGCTCACGCTGGCTGTGGAGTTTTCTAGAATGACAAGAGATGGTAGAGTTTGTGATATGCCACTATTCACCCCCTGGCTCTGGGTTAAGTCCTTCCTGAGCCTTGGCTACTCCCAGTTGTACAGCAGAGCCCCCTCTTCTTTCCCAAGCTGGGGGTGAGGACGAAGCTCAGTCTTTGGGTACTAGTGCTTCTAGGCAGAGCTGGCAGACTGGAGGTACCCCCCAAATTCTAGCTGACTGCAGAACAGAAGGGTGTACCATATTCCCCCTCCCCAACCAATGGGCTTGCAGGCAGGTCCCTGGGACGGCTGCCTGGGTCTGCCCAGCAGACAGCTGGTCTTCCTGCCAGCCTAACATAGTACCCTCAACCCTGCCCAGTACATGGGACAGAGCCCTGTTGTGGTTTCCAGGTATCAGATGACCTTTCTTAGGAGAAAGACTGGAATTAGACAGAGCTTGAAAGGCCTCATTCATTATGAATTGATTTTCCGCTTCCTCCTCAGAGCCTGACTTAGTGAGGATGCAAAGGGCTGATTTCCACTTGCTCCCCACTGGGACAGGCAGCTTTGCCTCCTAAGGTTCTGACCTTCCCCTGGAAACCCAGGAGGCTCCCTCTACTTTCTTCTCTTCCTCCCCGCTTAGCACCTGGTCCTCATTCCACCTGCTGGAGCCCACACAACCATGCACAGAGCCTGGGATGTTCCTGCTACATCCGGGAAAGGCGGTCACTTCCTGCTGCTCAAATCCTCAAAGGCCCTACTATGTGTTGAGGCTCCTGTGTCCCAAGCCCCTGTATCTGAGCCCCACTCCAGGCCACCCTGGATCCTCAGCCCATCTGTCTGACTCCTCCAAGATCCTCATTGTCATTCTACATTCATTTCTTTCTGATTTGACACCCCTCCTTCTGCTTCCTTCCAAGACCTTCCTTTCCATCTCCTGCAGAGACACTCTTCTGGTAGAATTCTACCCATTCAGCCATTGGACAGACACCAAATGTATATTCTGTACCAGGCACTGTGTAATTCTGGGGACATAAAATACATATGAGGCTTCTGCACAGGAAACCTCAGCACTCTGAACATCTACCTTGTGTCAGGCACTGGCCTGGCATAGAAGAGACCAGTACCTGGTGGAGCTCATGGCCTAAGAGGGATATAAATGTGCAAAAGGACTTCCCTGCCCCGCAAGGCCCAGGAACAGAGTGAACCATGGCTTCAGAAGGCAGAGGAGTCATTCCGTTTGGGAGATGGGAAGAGGCAGGGCACTATCCAAAGACATCCTATTTGAGCTGGACCTCTAAGATGAAAAGGTGTTTGTCAGGTAGAGACCAGGGGAAAGGGCACTGGATGGTAGAGCAGGACAGTCTGGGGCAAAGGAAGGAGGCATAAAAGGCACACTGTTTGAATAAAAAAAAAATCATTTGCCATAGCCACTTGGTGCCAGGGGCACAACTCATTTCCTGACCAGTCTTTAATCAGCTTCCCCAGCCCTCAATTTAAAGAGCTCCCAGTCCCTGAATCTAACTATGATTGTCATTGGTCCAAGAACACAAGCCCAATTCCCATTGGAGCCTATCTTTTTGTTGTTGTTGGTGGTGGTCGTGGGGCTTGAACTCTGGGCCTGGGTGCTGTCCCTCAGCTCTTCAGCTCAAGGTAAGCGCTCTACCACTTGAGCTACAGTGCCACTTCCGGTTTTCTGGTGGTTTATTGGAGATAAGAGTTTCACAGACTTTCCTACACGGGCTGGCTTTGGACCGAGATCCTCAGGTCTCAGCCTCCTGAGTAGCTAGGATTATAGGCGTGAGCCACCGGCGCCTATCCCCATTGGAACCTAGAAAAAAGCAGTGGGCACAGCCTGGGGCTAGAGTGATGGGAAAGGGAGGTCTAGAGCCCCTGGGGGAGGAGGGGCTCTAAGGGGTACACACAGCTTTAGAGACCACCAAACTTGGGGTTGCCAAGCTCTGAAAACACCTGTGTGTCCCGGGCCCCTAGGGAGCCACAAGACAAGGCCTCCTAGAGACAGAAAACAGAAACAGGGAGAGCTGGGGCCTCAGACTCAGGAATCAGAGGAGGGGATGCAAAGGGGAAGCTCCCAGCCCCAGGGGCCTCATCTCTATGGCAACACTTCCCGGCTGCCAGTCTCTTAGAAGACAAAGCAGCAGAGCCTTTAGGTTCTCAGGCCCTGGGAACCATACGTCATACCCACCTCTAGCCTTGACCCTGAAATACCAAGGTGGGAGGAGGTGCTCTGCGCTGGCTCAAGAGAGAGCCTGGCATCTCCCTCCTTCCAGGGTCCCAAGGCCACTGAGATAGAGAACCAGAGAGGAACTGCTAGGCTGTGCTAATCTAAGATTCTGGGTTCTACCTCTGGGTCTCTTGACCCTGTGTCCCAGGTACCCGGAGGGAGAGGGAAGGCCTGGTTCTAGCACAGCCTCCCTCTCTGCTTTCCTGACAAGGCTCCAAGTATTTCCTGCATTGAAAATTCAAGATCAGCTCAGGTAAAGAGACCCTCAAAACAAAATCGAACAAAAGGGTTTGAGGCCTAGCTGCAGTGGTAGATCGCTTGCTTCCCATGCATGAGGCCCCTGGATCCCCTCTCTAATGTTACAGAGAGAGAGAAACAAGTTCCTCCATAGCCTAGGATCCTGCTGCCTAGTTCGCACAGTGATTATGAAATCCCAGTGCTGGCAGCTGCGAGGCTGGTTGTGCGGACACGGGCCTGAGCGCACGAGGCTGGCAGCCCAGCAGGGAGACAGCAAGCAAACAGTCACAAGAGCATCTAATTACACACTGGGGCGATCATGAAGAGAAAGTGCAGGAAGGCAGGAGAGGCCGGCAGGAGGCCAGGAAAGGCACCCGAGGAAGCCACACGTGAGCCAAAGACGGAAGGACAAGGTCACTGCGGATCACCCTGCACTCCGTGGCCCTGTCACCCCTGGGTTCCCAGAACCAGCCCTGAACAGGCACATAGGACAAACAGTTCAGTGTTCACACTGAGGGAGGCAAGATGTGTGAACCCCTCGCAGGCCTGTGGTAGCCTCTCCTCCTGGTGCAGCTCACCAGCACCCCCCTGTGGACATGGGCCAGTCTCTTGCTGCCTCCTGAGGTCCCCCCTCAGCCCACAGAGACCCACAGGGACAGTGCACAGCTCTCTCTCCTCCTTGCCTTTCTCACTTGTTCTAGCTACTCTTGTGTGTAGGCTCCCAGGGCCAGGAGCTGAAGCAAGACAGTCAGGTCGATGGGAGGCTTGTGCGCTAGACCTGGTGATTCAAGATGGGGGCTTG
Organism: Dipodomys spectabilis; assembly: GCF_019054845.1. Lineage (NCBI taxonomy): Eukaryota > Metazoa > Chordata > Mammalia > Rodentia > Heteromyidae > Dipodomys > Dipodomys spectabilis. The sequence goes on from NW_024870795.1 coordinate 1,897,858, forward strand.
GGTTTGGTGGTGGCAGAATGATGGGAGGCACTCAACAAAGGAGCTGGAGGAACAGAGAAGCGCACCACACTTCCTTAGGCTAGGTGAGGTGCTGCTTGCTGGGACTGGAAGCCTGGGGCACGATGGAGGGGTTTAGGGCGTAGGGTGAGGATAGTTCCATCTGTAGTCCCTCCTGCTGGCCTTAGCCAGGGAGACATCTTGAGGACCCCAATGGAACTGAAGTTGTTTGGCAGCCTGGGGTCAGACAACAAGCTTCCCAACTTTCTGGCAACTTTCAAGTACTAGAAATCTCTATAGTCACTTTATCAAGGTCTCCTGTTGCTTCCGAGGAGGAAGCAGATGCCCCCAAGAACAGGCAGCACTGAGATTGAGGTAGGCTGCAGGGACTGGGCGCCTGTGAATTCCACAGTCTCCTCCAGCCAGCCAGGAGCACCGGGGCCCTGAATTCACATCAGGGCTGGACTGGTATTTGTTTTAGATAAAAACCACAGGTTCAGCTCAGAGAGTCACAGGAGTGGGGAGCTGCAGCCTTCGGGCGGGAAGGGAGGAGCTGATAGAGGAGGCGCCTGTTGTGCAGAAGAAGAGAAGGAAGAAAAACACCAAGGCCACTTCCTGGTACCCTGTAGGCCAGGCCTGTGTTAGGTTTCATCATCATACAACACGGGACTTGCAGGAGTGTCACACCAGTGTTATCGGCCCATTATGGAGAGAAGGAAAACAAGGTTCAGGATAGCAAAGGCATTACTTAGAAAAGCAGAGTGAAGAAGTGGTACACTAGAATCAGAACTCAGGCCTTCTAATGCTTCCCTGAGGAAGTCACTGCCTAGTGTGTGTGTGAGCGTATGGAGGGAGGGGTGGGAGCCACATGTTGACATAATATCACCATATTGGCTTTTAACTATAAGGCAAGCCGTGGTTTCATGAGTGAGTGGCTAAGGCCAGATCTGGAGCCCAAGTCTTTCCCCTTTCCTAGTCCTTTCTTGTAAGTGTGCTTGGACCCTAGTAGGGGGCCTGGTCCTGGATGTTGTGGACACCCTTTTCTAATCTTGAATCAATGAATCCATCTAACCAGTCCCCTAACGAGACTGGTCCTGCTGCTGCAGATGCAAGCCCACAGAGAAGCTTCTATGGGGCAGAGCCTCCACGGATGCAGGAAGAGGAAACGAGGCTGGCCAGCAAATCGGGAAAAACATCAAAACCAAAATACAAGAGCAGACACAGGGTGACACGATTCATGCCAAGTCACTGACGTGGACACTAGTCATGCGAGTGGAACATTCTGTTATTACTTCTCAGGGAGACTGGTGTCCTGGAGAGAAAGCAAGCAGACAGCCAGCTTTTAGTTTGTGATACTGGGGACTAAACCGCGGGCCTCATGCATGTCAGGCAGGCAGTGCTGCCCCTGGGCTACCTCCTCAGCCCTCAGCTAACTTTTCCTTTAGGGAAACCTGAATTGCTTCAATAATAAGCATGCATTATATTTTTTTCCTTTACATATTATTAGTACTGTATTTTTGTCGGTCATGGGGCTTGAACTCAGGGCCTGGGTGTCATCCCTGAACTTTTTTTTTCACACAAGTATGGCACTCTACTTCTAGCCTTTTGGTGGTTAACTGGAGATAAGTGTCTCATGGACTTTCCTGCTCAGGCTGGTTTAAACCGTGATCCTCAGATCTCAGCCTCATAGGTAGCTAGGATTACAGATGTGAGCCATGGGAACTGGGCTTTTTTTAAAAAATACATTTATCTTATACTATGATGTCACAAACATGATAGGCACACATATATGAAGGCTCAAGTCCCACGGAGGCTAGCAAGCAAAGGAAGTTGCTTTAAGAAGAGTCTCAAAGGGGGCTGGGAAGGTGGCTCAGTGGTAGAGCACTTGCCTTGCATGCCTGAGGCCCTGGGTTCGATTCCTCAGCACCACATAAGCAAAAAGAAAAAAGCCGGAAGTGGTGCTATGGCTCAAGTGGTAGAGTGCTAGCCTTGAGCTGAGGGACAGTGCCCAGGCCCAGAGTTCAGGCCCCATGACCAGACCCCCCAAAAAAAAAAAAGAGAAGAGTCTCAAGGGGTCTGGGGATCGCTTGGCTCTCCAAAGCTAAGTACAACTGGAAAGCTGATGGCAAAGCCAAGTTTAAGGGGTATTGCCCGGCTGGCTGCTTCCCCTGAGGATATGCCACCACTACTGTGTCCCCAGAGCCTACACAGACCACCCACACAAGCTTAGATCACCTTTCCAACAGACCACAAGGACACGTACAGTGGTGCCTGGCCTGGGCCAGCCCACCTGCGCCAGATCCGCCTGGACCTCCTCTCCAGGAGCCATGATTCACTCATCAAAGAAAATACCAGGCCCAAGGCCACCCAGCAAGCGCAGGGGAACATCTGTGCTCCCTGGCCGCGACCTCATCCTCACTGGCACTCTGAGTGTCCTCCCTCTTCCCTCTGCTGAGACAGGGCCAACCCCAGCCACCTTGGAGGGCCTCAGCACCCAGCTTGTCCCAGTGTCTCCCAGCTGGAGCCTTCTGCAGCTGCTGTCTGGCTGACCCCCCTCTTTGCGCTGGGAAAAGCTGAAGCCTGTCTGGCTTTAACCCCAAGAACACAGTGACCACATTCTTGCATTTTTTTTCCTATCTGCTTCAGGGGGCTTCAGGTACCAACAGCCCAAGAATGAAGGCCATTAGTGACAGGCCATCTGTAGACTAGTTCTCAGGAGTGAGGCTGGAAGAGGGAACCTGGGATGTGACTTTAGGAGGAGCTGGCCTGGAGCTAAGGCCAGCTCTGCAGGGTCTGCAGAACTCAGCCAGGCAGCTACTAAGGAAGGAGGCTGTGACTCACATTCCACTGCTCTCCAAAGCAGGGCTGTGTGGGGCCTCTCTATGAGTTTTGGGCTGAATCTCAGCTCCACCACTTCTGGGAAACATGCTTCTTCCACCTCTGTAGGTCCTGTCTATAAAATGGGTATATCTGATGTCCTTGTGGCACACCTTGAGAGTTAAATAGAACAGCATGAATAAGAAACTGTATGTATTGTTGGCTCACATCTGTAATCCTATCTACTAAGGAGGCTAAGATCTGAGGATCACAGTTCAAAGCCAGCCCAGGTAGGAAAGTTCATGAGACTCATCACTGATAAACCACCAGAGAACTGGAAGTGGTGCTGTGGCTCAAATGGTGGAGCATTAGCCTTGAGCTGAAGGACAGAGCATAGGCCCAGAGTTCAAGCCCCATGACCAACCAGAAAAAAAAAAGAAACTGTGTGTTACTCTGCACCACTTTCCCTGATAATGAAAAACAGAATAAGCAATGGTGTATTCTTAGAGTATGCTTCCTAATGATCTGAATTTGATTCCTTCTTATAGAGGGCTCTGAGAGGCTGGTGGTCTTCCTGTAGTAGCTTAGTAGGTCATTAGGTAAAACAGCATAGAACTCACTCAATACCACCAAGCTAAGTACTTTGAATATCACATGCAGATCAATACTTATCACAACCTTAGGTGTTAGGGGGTCATCAAGGTCCCTATTTCACAGAGATTAGAACTAGGTACAAGAAAGCCAGGTCTCTGGTCAACAGCTGAGCTAGCATTTGGGCTAGTTGGCTTCACAGCCCTGCAGGATGGCCTTCTGAGGCTGTTAGACCCTGGCCTTGTTGTCAGGGCTTTGATCGTCTGATTCTGGCTGTTCTATGCCCAGCTTGGAACAGCCACAACTTGACCCTGAGGGACTGGGTGGATGTAAGGATACAGCCCAAGACTGGAGACCACTTTTCACGAGTTCTGACAAGTTAAGGCCAAGCAGGGTAGGATGGGCTCAGATCCAAGGTTTTCTCTGATTAAGAACCAGCTCAGGAAGTAGTAGGGTCAGGATTGTGGCCACAAGGCACAGAGCCAACTTGAGGACAAACCAGGAAGTCAGACAACTTGTCTACCTTTCTTCCCTAGCTCTTATCAGTGCTAATGGCTCACCAGAGATGAGCCCCCTCCATTCTGCACTAGAGGTGTGCTCTTGGGGCAAAATCCCTTAACATCTCTGAGCCTTAGTGTCACCATTTGGAAAATGGGAATAAAAATCCCTAAATTGCCAGGTGCTGGTAGCTCATACCTGTAATCCTAGCTACTCAGGAGGCTGAGATCTAAGCAGCCTAAGTAGCAAAGTCCAGAAACTCTTATCTCTCATTAATCATCAAAAAGGTTGTAAGGTTACTGTGGCTCAGGTGGTAGAGCACTAGCCTTGAGCTGAAGAGCTGAGGGACAGAGCCCAGGCCCTGAGTATAAGCCTCAGAATTGACACAGTAAGGAAGCAAGTGAACAAACAAACAAGAGAATTCCTAAATTTCAGGGTTGCAGTGAGGCTTAAACAGGGAACAATTACAAAGAGCCCAGCACTGCGTCCAGCATGCAGAGGACAAGCAACATCAGCCTCTTTCCTGCTCTCCTTCAGGTCCTCCTGTCCTGCTGTGTAGCAAGATGGGCAGGGAGCTGCATGTGACCCTTATCCCTAAGGATGGTGAGGGGCAGGGAAAGGGCACACAACTGGAAACCAGGCCTGTCCTGCTCTGCCATCTACCAGCCTGCCCTGAGAATCTCAGTTTGTTTATCTATTGAACAATGTTCTGCAGGACCAAATGGGATGAAGTTACAAAACAGCTATGTGGACTGTGCTGTGCAAGGTCAAAGGTTACAATGTACAACCTTAATATACTGGCAACCACCTCTCCCCCATCAACATGCCAGACTGAGGACTTCCAACACAAAGTAGATTTTGGCTTCTGTGGACTGAGACCACCACCAAGGAAGAACCACGCATGCTCGGATCGCATAGGGTTCAACACTGTAAAGTTACTCAAATTCACCCGTAGGGTATGTACAGTAGGTCTGAGCATGAACACTTGACATTTGACATAAAGTTGCTACCTTACTGCCACAGAAATGACTGTGGTAGGCATGAATGCTACTTACCCAAACCTAGATTTCATGTTCTTTATCTTGAATACTATGGGTAGTGATTTATTTCCCTCATAACTTCACCCAACTGCCACTAAAGACACACTGCCCCTTTCAACAACCCTCAGGTTTTTCGCTTCATTTGAAACATAGCACGTGGATTCTTAATGTGCTTTTGGGAAGACAGATTTTCACAAAATCAGGGCAGAGAAGCGCTTGAGCAGGTCTTGCAATGATTTCAACTCAGGACTAACTTGAGAGTTCCTCAGCCTCCACTGAGCTGCGGAATGCAGGCGTAGTAATTTAAAGTTCCTGATTTGAAATTTCTTTTGATTTAAAGAAAAAAACCTTATTATTTACTATTATCTTGCTAGACTTGATCAAAACTACAGGTAAGCTGAGGACAGTGGCTCATGTCTATAATCCTACCTATTCAGAAGGCTTAGATGAAGAGCAACTCAGCCCCAGGAGAAAAAGTTTACGACTCCCTCCCTCCATGCTCTCCCCCTATGCCCCATTAATAAAAAGCTGTGAGATGGAATGTGCAGGAAGCAAAAATAGGTGGTTCAGGTCAGCCCAGGCTCAAATTGAGACCCTATGTTAAAAACAATGGGTGTGGTTCAAGTGGCAGAGCACGTGCCTAGCACGTGCCCGAGTTCCAATGACAGTACTGCTAAATAACAAAATAGAACTGCCAAATAACAAAACAAAAAGACCATGTGTAGCCATGCACCAGTGGCTCACGCCTGTAATCCTGGCTACTCAAGAAGCTGAGATTGGGGCTGGGAAGATGGCTCAGTGGTAGAGTGCTTGCCTTGCATGCATGAGGCCCTGGGTTCAATTCCTCAACACCACATAAGCAAAAAGAAAAAAGCCGGACGTGGCGCTGTGGTTCAAGTGGTAGAGCGCTAGTCTTGAGCTGAAGAGCTGAGGGACAGCGCCCAGGCCCAGAGTTCAGGTCCACGACTGGATCCCCCCCCCCCCCCCAAAAAAAAGGAGCTGAGATCTGAGAATCAAGCTTCAAAGCTAATCTCAGCGGAAAAGTTTGTAAGACTATCTCTTAACTACCAAAAAACCTGAAGTGGAGTCTTGTTCAAGCAGTAGAACATTAGCCTTGAGCCGGGAATAAAACAAAAAACAAAAAACTTCAGGGACAGCACCCAGGCCCTGAGTTTAAGCCCAGGACCAGGATAACAACAATAAAAAAGTGTAATAAATTTTTGAATGAGCTAACTATTGAATTTTCATAAACTTGGAGGAGGCTTGTGTTCCAGTGTTCTGATAAGAAAACAAGCCGCCTAGTAAAGTGACGGACCCCAGACCTCCAGATAAGGGGCAGAGCCAGCCCTGACCCCAGGGGCTGACATTAGCTCATCTGACCAGGTTACCAGGATAAGCCCTTGACTGTGCTGGGCAGGTGCTGGGCAAAGGGACACAGCACTGAGTTTCCGCCTTAATCACAGATATGGCTGTCTTTCAAGTCATTTATTCTAAGAGGAACAGTTTCGCTCTCTTTCAAAGGCACCTGTGGTGGCATGAGGTAGGCAAGGGCCATCTTGGGCTGGGACTTGCTGCTTCAGCAGGGTCCCTTCAACCCCACCTCAATACACCTGCTCCCATCTCCAGGGAGATGAGCAGGAGGCTGTCTCCCATGCTGCTGAGGAGCATGTCTTGTACTAGTCTGGTAGGTGCTCTGCAGCCTGACCCATAATTCCAGTCCTTTTTGCTTTGGTTAATTTTGAAATAGAGTCTTGCTTTTGGCCCAGGCTAGCCCTAGACTGCCATTCTTATACTACAACTGAATTGTAAGTAGAAGCTTTTTATTGGTTGAAACAGGGTCTCTTAGAACTTTCTGCTCGGGTTGACCTTGAACTACAGTCTTCCAGATGTCTGGTTTTAGTAGACAGAATTACAGGTATGAGCCACTGCATCCAGCTGAATTTACCCTCTTTTAGTTACCTTCTCCTATTTACCTACTGGTATGCTGAAGGATTTTTTTTAAAAAAATAATATTTATTTGTTTTTATTAAATAGCTGTACACAGAGATTTCAATTCCAGAAATCAGGCTATGAGGACAATGCATCTTGATTGATGTCACCCTTTTCACAGTTCTGTTTTTTCTTTTTTGTTGCAAGACTGGTACTAGAACTTTTGCTCATTGGCTAGTACTCTACCAACTAAGCTATGCCTACAACCCCTCATCATTTTCTTTTTTTTTTTTGCCAGTTGTGGGGCTTGAACTCTGGGTCTGGGCGCTGTCCCTCAGCTCTTCAGCTCAAGGCTAGTGCTCTACCAATGGAGCCACAGCGCCACTTCCGGCTTTTTCTGTTTATGTGGTGCTGAGGAATTGAACCCAGGGCCTCATGCTTGCAAGGCATGCACTCTACCACTGAGCTACCTTCCCACCCCCCTCATCATTTTCTTAAGGAGTTATTTTTTATTTTATTTTATTTTTTTCAGTCGTGCAGCCTGGGCCTGGGCTCTGTCCCTCAGCTCTTCAGCTCAAGGCTCACCACTAGAGTCACAGCACCGCTTCTGGCTTTTTTCTGCTTACATGTGTTGAGGAATTGAACCCAGGGCCTCATGCAAGCAAGACAAGCACTCTACCACTGAGCCACCTTCCCAGCCCTTAAGGAGTTTTTAAAAGTAGTATTTGTTGAGTTTAAGTTCTTACTGGTGGACACATGAATTGGATTTTAATAATCTGGCTCCTCCCAGCATTGAGGGTCCCAGAATAAAGCAAAGGTCGACAGGAAAAGCAGACAGCCAAGGTCACAGATGCCAGGGGATTCGAGTCAGGAGGTCTGGGTCCAGTTTGGCACTGGGGCTCCCTTCTTGATTCCCATTGGGGATTCAACAAACATTAACCAGGAATACTGTTGTAAACAAGACACACGTGGGGTTCTAACCTGAGCATAAAACCACCAACTTCAAGGTCGGAAGGACTTTGGTCAGACAGCAAGGCTGGTTACCAGGAGGCCAGAGAGACTAACTCTGATGAGCTGTTGTTACAACTTCCACTGATTCACAGCCTTCAAACCTGAGCTGGTGTGTCCAGCCTTCCCCTTCAAAACTGTCAAGACCTACAGTGTAACTAGAAGCCACAGAATAGCAACCAGGGCTACCAACCCCCTTACTACAAAGTCCACGGCCTTCTTAGCCTGCCCTGCCTCTCCTCTGAGCAGACTGGGCTGGCTGGCAGGTGCAGTGGACCTGGCATATTTGTCTGTCCCCCTGCCGGTGCTTACCCAGCAGGTGTTTGATGATGGCTTGATTGTGTTCCCAAAGGTTGCTGAAGGTCCCCCAGCGGGAGTGGCCATCAGGCACAGGGTTGGCCTTGATCCAGCCCCCGCAGGCATAGCTGAAGAAGTCCTGGCAGGGGTCCACCGAGGGGTCCATGGAGCTCAAGATGGAGCTGGTCACTGAGACACAGGCCTCGCTCAGACATACTGGGGGTGTTCCTGGAAGGGGACAAGGACAAGAGGCCAGTGAAGAGGGGCAGGGAGAAGGGTCCAGGAGGGCAGCACAAGTGGCCTCGGGCCTTGGAAACACAAACCCACACTCAACCCTAAGAGCTTGGAACTGGATGGTTATTAGACTCCTTATGATCAGGAAATTTCAGATCTCCCAGCTTGTAAAAGAAGACCTTGGTTTAGTGGCTAAAACTCTTTTGTGCCATCAAAGTCCCTAGAACAAAGAGGTGTTTCTCATAATCCTCCCATAGAGACTCCCCCCCACACACACTTTTTTAAGTGCTGGGGATGTAAGTACTGTGCCACTTGAGCCAAACCCTATCCAGTCCTTTTGCATTTAGTTTGATTTCAGAGAGGGTCTCTTAATTTTGCCCAGGCTGACCTTGGATCCTCTTACCTATGCTTCCTTAGTAGCTAGAATCATGAGTATGTGCTACCATGCCCACGCTGTTGTTGTTGCTGTTTGTTTTAGCGGTATGGGGTTTGAATGCAGGGTTTCATGCTTGCTTGGCAGGCACTCCAGCTCTTGAACCACACGCCCAGTCCTTTTGCTTTTCAGTGATTTTTCAGGCAGAGTACCAAACTTGTGCTCAGCTAGACTCAGGTGGAGACTCGCTTCTACCTAGGGTCTCCATTGTAGCTGAGATCACAGGCAGGCATCACCATGCCCAGCTTATTAACTAAGAGAGTGTCTTACAAACTTTGACTGGGCTAGCCTCGATCTGTGGTCCTTCTCATCTCTACCTCCTAAGTAGATGGAGTACGGATATGAGGTACCATACCTGGCCCAGCTTTTTTGTTTGTTTTGATTTGTGAAATAGAGGTCTGGCTTTTTCCTGCTAGCCTCCAACTTTGATCCTCTTATCTGCACCTCCCAAACAGTTGGGATTATAGGTGTATACCACCATGTCCAAGCCCTCACCAACTTTTTGTTATTTTCTGATACAAAATAAATTCCTTTACTCTTTTATGCATTCATGTATTCAACAAAATAAGGGTCTTCTGGATTCTTTGCTGAGTAGTCGTGTGTGTGTGTGTGTGTGTGTGTGTGTGTGTGTGTGTGTGTGTGTGTGTGTGTGTAAGACAGAGAGGGTGGAGGAAGTTGAGGACTATAAAAGGCAAAGTCTTTTCCTTCAGGAGCTAATAATTCATTCAGGGACACACATACACATGTAAGAGTCAGAAGAGAAGAGTAGGAGAAACTGCCATTCATTCTACATGAAACAGAGTGAACACTGACTCTGTACCAAGTGGGTGAGGTAACCGGGAAGAAGGGAGACGAGGTGGACAGGGGAGGAGCCAGGAAACAGCACCTCTCCTGAGCACATGGCAGGAATCCTCTATCTCAATAAATCTTCAAACAAAGCAAGAGCAAAGACCCTGTGTTCAAATCCTAGTACCATTTGATAAGACAAACTGGAAACAAGTGACCAGTTTGCCAGAGACATGAGGAACGGTTCAGGGCCCCAGCCTCAAGGTTGGTCAGGGGACCAGAATCACAGATGGCTCTCCAGAGGCTTGGCTGAGCCAGGAGGCCAAGCCTGACTCTGCAGGACTGAGAAACCAGGAACCAGGCCTGGTCTCATGGTCTACAGACCCAAGCCAGGCAAGTGACAACAGAGGCTGCTCCCTGCACACCTGCTATTCTCACATGCTCACCATCCTCAACCCCCACCCCGGCATCAGATGCAGCTATAATATTCATGTACAAAGACCAGGGAGCTGCCAGGGGCTGGTGGTTCATGCCTGTAATCCTAGCTACTCAGGAGGAAGAGATCTGAAGATTGTGGTTTATAGCCAGCCCAGGCAAGAAAGTCTGAGAGACTTATCTCCAATTAAGCACCAAAAAGTGGCAGAGCACTTGCCTTGATCAAAAAGAAAAATCTCAAGGACATGGCCCAGGCCCTGAGCTCAAGCCACAAGTCTGGCTCAAACCAACCAAACAACCAACCCCAAGAAACTAAGGCATTGAGGAAGTGACTGGAACAAGGTCACCCAGCTGTGTGAGAGCTGGGAGCTTAGTACCATCTCTTTGTTGGCCATGCCAGGAGCGGGGTAGCTGGACTGGAAGATCAGTTTCCTTACCACACAGGGAAGTAGCAAGGTAGGATGGTTTTAGAAACCTTTTGACATGGGTTCAAACCTCAGCTTTCTGTCTCTGCCTTGCAGGGCCTCTTACAAGTAACCTCTTGTCTCTCCAAGGCTCAGTTTCTCTGTCCAGAAGTAAGTGGAAATGTACTGGGAAATTTCTGGCTGGACACAGGGCTCTCTGCTTCCTCAGGGCCCAGGTCTGAAGATCTCAGGCTGTTGTTTAGAAAACAGGAAGAAGGCAGGGCTGGCAGAGGGGTCCTGGCCTCCCTTGGCAGCACACCATCAGCCACGAGGGTGGTCAGGACAGGATCTCTTGTCTGTTCTGATAAGTACAAAGTTCCCCACAGAGGGATCAGAGGGGCAATAGCACAGGAGGGAACTCAGGGCAACTATATTTGAGATAATTTGCAATCATTAAAATGTATTGAGCATACCAGGTGCTGGTGGCTCACCTGAAATTCCAGCTACTCAGGAGTCTGAGTTCTGAGGATCATACTTGGAAGCCAGCCTGTGCAGCCAAGTACATAAGACTTTTATCTTCAATTAATCACCAAAAAGCTAGAAGTATAGCTGTGGCTCAAGTGGCAAAGCACTAGCCTTGAGCAAAAGGCTCAGGGACAGCACCCAGGCCCTGAGTTCAAGCCCTAGGAACGTGCACGCACACACGTGCACACACACACGCACACACACACATGCACACACGCACACGCACATGCACACATACATAAACACAAACAAACTTACTGAGCTATTATATGTAAACAGAGAATTTGTGTGTGTGTGTGTGCGCGCGCGCGCGTGTGTGTGTTGTGCATGTGCATGAAGTGCTATAGTGCTAGGATTGACCCCAGGAATTCAATGCTAGACAAGTGCTACTCCACTGAACTCCACTCCCAACCTATACACAATCCTTTTGATGGAGAGAATGAGGCTGTCATTAGTAGTAGGTATGTATACCTATCTATCTATCTATCTATCTATCTATCTATCTATCTATCTATCTATCTACTCATACAATGAAGCTCACCTGGCTTCATTTTCAATATTTTGAGATCACACCATCTTAATCATAGTAGCACATACCAGTCCCAACCATGGGGAAGGCCAGAACTGCCATGGGGGGAGGGGAAGAGAACTTGTGTGTGATTTGAAAAGGCCTATTCACTATTAGGGTATAAGGGAAAAGAATACCTATTGTTACACCCTGAGCCACAGGAAGTCAGGGCTGGGCAAAATCTTGGCTGAAGGAAATACCTAGGAGATAGACTGTAAGAGGACTTGGATTTAAAAACAAAATGAACTCAGTATCAGGAGCCAGTGTCAGAGATGTGGGTCCTCCCTAAGACCCCAACTCTGCTGGATGCTGTGCCAGCTCCTAGATGATGCTCATACAATGACTGCTTGGTTATTTAACTATGTAATGGCTCACAGATCCTTACATTGTCCTGGCTCAGCAGGTGCTTAATATATATTTGATTAACAAATTAACGGCTCCAAGTCTCATACTTAGGATTTCCTCCTCTTCCCCCAGGGGAAACCCTCCCCCCCCAGTCCCTGTTCCCTGTATGGGGAGCCGTATGGCGGGCCTCGGTCTTCTCCCTGGCTACCTCCTGGACTAGAACATGAACTTGAGTGTAAGACTGGCATCTTGCTTGCTTGCCCACCACTGTGCCTGGCATCTAGCAGCTGTTTAACACATGTTGTAGAAGGAATAAATGGCCAACTGAGTGGCCATGTTTTGACCACCTCCTGGAGGGGACAACCATCTCAACCCATCAGGATGGGCATGAGTCAGTTGAGAAGGCAAGAATCAACCCTAGATTAATTCCCCTCACTTGGTTGGTGGCTGGCCCTACCACCCTCTAAGGTGCTGCCAGTGCTTCCTGAGGGAGTTTCATGTTTGGATGGCTGTTGTTTGCAAAGTTACTTGCAAGTTTCTGGAAAGGAGGGTATAGCAGGAAGACAGATCAAAAGATCCTTAGGTGCCCAGATAGGACATAGCTGTGGGTCTTCCAGGTACACCCGAGGACTTGCTTTCCTGGCCTGGCGTTGGCTCAGACGAGGCCAATGTCACAAGGTTACTGTCCACATTCTAGGTGGCCACTGCTTTTTCAGGTGGCTCAGGAGTTACCTGATCCCTAATCCACTCCACCCTAGGACAAGAAGGCAGGCCCAGGTGGAGAAACCCCTTTCCAGATGCTGAGAGGGTCAGGTTCCCCCTTAGGACCTACTTGGCAACAACAGCAGAATTGCTTTGAGTATGACCCCTAAGGAAGCTGTTCCTAAGAGCTGTCCCTTGGGAGCTCTCTTTGGATCCTGGAGAAGAAACCCCTTGGGGGCTCCTAAGGGCAGCCCCAGGGCCAAACCGGCTGCTGGAATCCTGCCTGCTTCCCAGGTCCAGGACAAAGAGCTGGCCATGGGCTGCACAGACCGGTGGGCTGCTCAGAACTGAAGCTGATTGATCAGGATGTGAGGCCAGGTGGCAACTGCAGGGTGGTGCCAGCAGCTAGTGACCCGCTGGTAGAGGACACACAACACACGCACAAACACACATCTGTAGTGTCACACACACACACACTCTCTCTCTCTCTTCTTCCTTTGTCCATTCTGTCATTCATTCAGTTATTATTTGTACACCATGGCACCAGGCGCTACGTAAGTATGTGTGGTGAAAGGCCTGGAAGCTAGTAAATTACTTACTCAAATATACATCAAGCACCTGCTGGGACTATAGCCCATTTAGTCAGTTAAGAGCCGGATGCTTGTGGCTTACTCATGTCATCCTAGCTGCTCAGAAGGCTGAGATCTGAGGATTACAGTTCCAAGCCAGACTGGGCAGGGAAGTCTCTGAGACTCTTATCTCCAATTAACCACCAAAAAAGCCAGAAGTAGAGCTGAGGTTCAAATGGTAGAGCTTTAGTCTTGAGGGGGGAAAAAAAAAGCTTAGAGACAGAGCTCAGAACCTACACAATACACACAATTTAAACGTCAGTTAAACACTTATTTCTAGAGTATGCCCTCTCTTCTCTCCAGGCCCTGAGGGCCCTTCCTTTCTAGTCTACCATGACCAACCTCAGGCCAGCAGCTTCACAGCGGGGAGGGCCCAGCACAGCCATGGTTTCACGGTGCATGGCCAAGTCGGTGGGCAGGACCCTGACCAAAGCCCCTCTCTGGCTGCTCAGCCAGGTGCACCATCAGGAAGCTAGATACTGGGGGCAGGAGCAGGAGAGGGAGACAGCCTGGAATTGGCTGGCCTCCCTGTCCTTGGTTTTAACTCGAATCCTCCCAGTTGCATAAGTGCTAGCTGAGTAAAATGCAGTGCTGGCAGGATCCATTTGGCGGGCTCCGAGAAGCAGCCTCCAGCTCTGAGGGTGGGATAACAGGGGCCACATTCACCCTACGCTCATGTAATGGGAATGGACAGGTGGATGGAGGGACAGACACAGGCACAAAGACTCTGGGCAAGGAAGGACATCCCTCATGATCAGGAATGACAGTGATTACAAAAGAAGGCAGGACCTGAGCTCTTGAGGCTTCTGAAGCCTAGGAGGGAGCCAGTGGGAAAATTCCAGCTGCCCCACTCAAATCCTCAGGGCCTCAGTTTCTTCATCTAGAAAAGAACTGAAAGCAATCACAGCCTGTAGGGACATGAAGGGAAGACACGAGGCCATGTCTGTAAAGGGGTATTTGGCCCACAGAGAGGTCAGCATGCAGAAGCCACCACTGGCTTCCTCTTGGGCAGGCTGCACCAGCCTGGTCCAGCAGCCACACCCTAGCAACCATGTCAGAGCCCAGGCTGAATAAGTCCTTAAGGCACTGCATAGGACCTCAGGGCCAAACCCTATTAGGCACTGCTTTCCCCCCTTAAAGGGAGATGACACAGAGTCTGGGGAAGTAAATGACTTGCTCAAGATCATACTGCTTGCTGTTGGATTGCTGGGCTCGGATGTGAACTCAGGTTGTTCTAATTTACCTTTGTACCAACCACCACCCTGAGCCCTGCAGACCTGGCTTCTTCCTTGTGCTTAGAAGCCTTCTTGGCTTGAGCAGGGAAGTCCTCTGTACAGAAACAGAGGGACAGGGGGAGACAAGCCCTCCACAAACACAGAAGCACCTACTTGTCCGGTACTGGATGCCCAGTGCTGCCAGGCAGGCCACCAATCCTGCTGCCAAAAGTGCCACCAACACCACCAGCCGCCTCTCCACCGGGGTCCGTGCTGCCCAGCACCTCTGGCCGCTCCGAGGGCTGCGGAAGTTCACCTGCAGGGGAGGAGGCAGGAGGAGTGGGGAGGACGTGAGTTCAGGGCTCCCCAATCTCAAGAGGAAGGGGCTCCGAGGCAGGCCTAGGCCCTGGGGAGCCATCGGGCTGTCCTCCGTCTCAGGGGTGGTCTGGTTCCCACAGAATCAGCCCTAAGCCAAGAACGGAACCTCCACCCTAGCCAGTAGCTGAGACTCGGCAGCTCAAGCCGGGAGGGCTTGTGTGTTCTGTGTCACCCGATATGGGCAGACGGGGAAAAAAGACCAACAGCATTTCCTTGCCTCTCCAGTAAGGAGCTGGAAAGGAACAGGATGTTTGGACTGCAGATATGCAGAGGGTGGCCAGCTAGGCCTGCCTCAGAGGCCCCACACCCACGGGCCCGGGGCCCGGCGCCCAGCGCCCAGCAATAGCACGGCCACAGCTCAGGTGTTCTTCAAGCAGGGACATGCTGAGCTCGGTAAACCCTCATGATCCCGCCAGGGCTGGCTTCTTGGTCATCTGTTTACAAATGGAGAAACTGAGGCCCAGAGGGGTTAGTCCACCCCACAGAGCTGAGTGGGCAGAGCAGGGACTTGAATCTGAGCCTGTGGATGCTTGAGCCCACTTATGGATCAGAGATGTGGTCTGGGATACTGGAGGAGACAAGAAAAGAAGCAGCTCCATCAAGGCAGGAGAAATGTCCCCAGCCTCACAGTCTAGCTAAACAGGAAAGGAGGCACAATGAGGGGAAGCCTGTGTGTGTGTGTGTGTGTGTGTGTGTGTGTGTGTGTGAGCTCTTGGGCTCATTAGGGACACACCCACTAACAGCACTCAGAGCCCTGAGCCCTGGCCCATCACACCCAAAACCAGCTCAGGGGCTCTGTTCTAAGAGGTGCTTCCTGAAAAAGCCAGGGCCACAGCGCAAGAAGGCACTCCTGAAGGTGGGGCTGGTTCATGAGTTGCCCCACAACAAACAGCTGAGCACCAACTCATGCACGGAGGGGAAGAGGTTCCTTTACTATCAGCTGCTCCCAGCCTAATGGGATGCTGATAAAGGCTGGAATAATGAACAGGGGTTCAATCAGGGAAGGCTTCCTGGAGGGGGTGATAATCTGGGCTGGGTCTTGAAGAATAAACAGAAGCTGACAGGGTATTTATTTAAGGAGCTCTGTAAGATAGATTAAGGAACATGAATGTCCTCTTCAGGACTAGAGAGACAGATTTGTCCTTTGGGAAGAGCAACTAAGAGGGAGCAAGGCAGGAGTTGAGCAGGGAGACTCCTAAGGTGGTTGTCATAGCATGCTGGAGGACTGGGACTCTGGCCTGCCAATGCCCCCACATAGCTGAGGAAGGGCAGCCCCCAGAGCTGCCAGAACCCACAGGAGTCTCACAGTGGCACATGGGGATCTGTGACAGGTCATCTTAGAGTAAGAGCCCTGTGGTCATGGCCGGGTACCCTGTGGACAGAAAGTGACTGGGAATTAGGGCACTAGGGAAAGGGGAAATGAGAATTTTCGGTGAAGAAAAATCAGCCTGAAAGTGAGTCAAGGCTCTGTGTTGAAAATGAACTATATAATTTGTAGGTAGAGACAGGAGGGAAAAACTGGGAGAAAGCGCCGGAAGGGGTGTGACATTGTCCAAAAAGAAATGCACTCATTTGTCTTGCATGCATGAGGCCCTGGGTTCGATTCCTTAGCACCACATAAGCAGAAAAAGCCAGAAGTGGCGCTGTGGCTCAAGTGGTAGAGCCCTAGTCCTGAGCTAAAGAGCTGAGGGACAGCGCCCAGGCCCAGAGTTTAAGCTCCACGACTGACACACAAAAAAAAAAAAAAAGAAAAGAAAAAAGAAAAAAATGCACTCATTACCTGACTTATGTAACTGTAACCTCTCTATATATCACCTTTATAGTAACAATAAAAAAATAAAAATTAAAAAAAGACAAGGTGATCATTTCATAGAAGGTCAGCTGGCCCTTGCCACAGCAGCAGGCAAGTGGAGGGAGAGAGAGAGGGAAGGAGGGAAGGAGGGAAGCCCCCCTGCTAAAACCCCTTTTCTAAAACTAGGAGAAGCAAAGCTTCTCAGCGCTATTCTCATTAGCTAAAACTTTCACAGACGGCCTGGTGCAGAGAGACTGGGGTGATGCTCAAGTGCATGTACAATACCCCGAAGGTTCACCAAGGATATCAATGTCTCCCTCAACTTGTCCTGGGCACTGGTATTCGGAAGGGTCCTGAGGACTTGGGGCAGGTGCTGCCATGTAAGAGGATACTGATAATAGTGTCCCTTTGCCTGTCCGTCCTTCTGCTCCAGAACTGTCTCAGCCTTCCTCCTCCTCCACATCCTCCTCTTCCTCATGACCTCTTGTGCTCCCCTGGCCAGGAAAAGTCATCTAGGCTGAGCTCACAGGGAACAGGAAGCAGTGTGACCTTGGATGAGGGGCACCCTCTGCCTGGCACTCATTCCAGAGAGCTGAAGGACACACTGGGAAGGGGAGGGAGGGAAGGGACTCACTTCATTGGTCTGGTGAGAGGGACAAGGTGACAGCCAGGAGTAAAGGTGTCTGAAAAGGTGAAGGAGAGAGAAAAGACACAGAAGGCAGAAGTTGGAAGGGACAGGGAAGCAGGGGAGGAGAAAGGCCCTAAAAGCAGCTAATAATTGTGTGTATATGTATGTGTGTGTGCATACATATGCACGTGCGTGCACATGTGTGCACATGTGTGCATGCATGCTGGTACTGGGGCTTAGACTCAGAGTCTAGTCATTTAGTTTTTTTTCACTCTGCCATTTGAGCCACAGCTCCACCTCTGGGTTTTTGGTAGTTAACGAAAGTTAAGAGTCTCATAGGCTTTCTTGTCTAGGCTGGCTTTGAATTGAGATTCTCAAATCTCAGCCTCTTCAATAGCTAGAATTATAGGCCTGAGCCACAGACATCTGGCTAGGCGAGTATTTGTGAATGGGCCTGAGATTTCATTGCTAGGTGGTATAATTCTCTTCTCACATTGTCCCTGGGACTAAGGAGTACTCTAGCTCCAGGAGAGACCCAGAGAGCTGAGGCTGGAAGGGAGCAGAAGAGATAGGCCCATGACACATCATCTCTCCAGAAAGGGCAGGGAGGCCTGGTCCCCAGGAGGGGTACCACTAGAGCAGCAGACTTGGGCTGAGCCTCATTGTTCCAGGTCAAACAAAGTGCTGAATCTAAATGGATGGTGCTCACTGTTAATTAAATTAGAATGAAGCCCAGATTGGATTTAAAAGGTCATCCTTCTAAGCCAGAATGGCAAGTGGCATTTGGAAACAGGCTCTTTAACCTCATCGTGTTCTTTGCTCAACTTGGGACTGTTTTAAGAACAAATGCAAGGTGTTGTCTCTAGGGGGCAGAACAAATCCAGAGCAAACACAGCTCCTGGGGCAGAAGTCAGTCTCCTGGAGCACTGGGCTTGGACCAGGAGACACTGGCCAGTTCCTGGGTACGTCTCTGCTGTTTACAGTTGCCTGACCTCAGTCAAGGCCCCCTCCCCCCCCCCTTTTTTTTTGCCAGTCCTGGAGCTTGAACTCAGAGCCAGGGTACTGTCCCTGAGCTTCTTTTGCTCAGGGCTAGCACTCTATCACTTGAGCCACAGCACCACTTCTGGCCTTTTCAGTTTATGTGGTACTGAGAAATCTAACCCAGGGCTTCATGCATGCTAGACAAGCACTCTACCAGTAAGCCACCTTCCCAGCCCAGTCAAGGGCTTTTTTGAGCCCTCCGTGTACCTGCCCGTGAGACAAGGTCACGGTCATGAGCAAGGACCTGAATGCTTTCTTGAATTCCTTTTGGAAATGAGGCCATGTCAATCAGGGCAGAATGGGGGGGGTGGGGGGGGCAGTAGCTACGTAGAGGATTAGGTGGCAAGCCGCCAGATCCATCTGGGGAGATGTAAGTGGAAACTGAACCAATGCCAGGGACCATAGATGCCCAACTTGCTGCGAGCTTAATTTTCTGCTTCTTGCTATCTAAGGTGGGAGAGCAAACCAGAACAAGAGGGAAAGGGGTGCTCTCCAAAGACAGGTGGGGAGAAAAAAACAACAAAAACCGAACAGGATGGCGGTAGAGTGAGAGACACTCAGAGACAATAGGAGGGAAAGAACGCACCCGGGGTTCCCACAGACAAGGAATGAAAGCACTAATCGGGGATAAATATTCGGTTACAGAAGTGAGAGCCTGGCTCACCTAGGCCCGCAGCAAGAACGAGTTTTGCAGGTGAGGATGGGCACCTACCTGGGGCCCCCAGAGGCAAGCAGGAGAGCAGGGGTGGGAGGCAGGCTCAGCCAAGTTTGTGAGTCAGGTTGGGTCTGGAGGAAAAGTAAGTTCTCTCTGAGTCATTGCCAGGGCCCCCAGCAACCTGGGCTGCAGGGAGCAGGAGTCGCCTGCCAAAGGTTTGGCGAGGAGCCCACCCCCTACAGCCCAGAAGCCCAGCAGCGTGAGGGTTGGCAGGGGGACTGGGCTGCCTGTCCGGGAGCCAGCCTTTCAAAGCAGGCAGACCGTGACAGCTTGGCCTCCCCACTTGTGAGGGTGTCGGTTTGGGGAAGTGTCTTCCAGTAAAGTTTCCATGAGGTGGACTTTGGGCTGAGGTCATGGGGACTAGCATGGAGCAAAGCTCTGATGTCCTCTCATTCTTCACATCTCTGCCTGGGCCCAACCTGCACCTGCACCATGCCTCACCTCCCAATGACTGGTGATAGCTGAGCGCATTTCCTGTCATGGGGAGCTCACAGTCTGTGATAGAGGTGCTGCCTACCTTCCTTTATACTTTCCAGAAAAACACCCAGCTCCCTGTGGCACATAGGAGAAAGATGGAGAACGTGGGAAGTCAGAGGTCAGCTAAGATTCTGCTGAATGATCCAAGGCAGCCTCTGGGCCTTAACCTCCTATCCCTAAAATTAGGGAGATGAAATAAGACCCCAAATGTGACCCTTTCAGGGTCTAAGAGCAGCAAGCCAGAGTGTAATGGATGGCTGGTGGACAGAGTTGGAAGTACCTCCTGGGAAGGTAGGGAGGTCTTGCCTGTCTCCAACATTGACCTCCAAAGATAGTCCCCATGCACGGTGCCAAAACACAAGAAAATCACTGTTAGGAATTTAAATATCTAGCTTGCCTGACTTCTTTCCTTCCTTCCTTCCTTCCTTCCTTCCTTCCTTCCTTCCTTCCTTCCTTCCTTCCTTCCTTCCTTCTGCTGTCTGTCTCTCTCTCTATTTCAGGGGAAGACAATATAGAATATATAGAGAAAAAGAAAAAAGGTAGTAAGACCTATTCTCCACAAACAAGCCAGGTTTAGTGGGTAGAGCACAGCCGTGGCATAGGTAGGATTGTGCAGGCTGACTCAAGCAAAAGGTATGAGACCCTATCTGAAAAATGACTAAAACAAAAAGGGCTAAAAGCTTGGTTCAAGTAGTAGAGTACTTACCAAGCAAGTTCAAAGCCCTAAGTTCAAATCCCATTATCACCAAAAAGGGAGAGGAAAAGAAGGAAAGGAAAAGAAGAAAAAGAAAACAGCCTTGTAAGTAGAGCTGATTTTGAGTCTCAGCAAAGCAAGCATTGACTCGTTGGCATTTGCTCTGGGGAATCCAGGAGGCTCTGAACAAGCCAAGCAGGCACCCACAAAAATGCCCCCAAATCCTCGAGTAACCTTTTTGCTTCTTCTGCATGGAAAATGGAAAATAAATCCAGTTGGTCAGTTTGGCGTGGGGATACCAATACTGAATTTTTCAACCCACACAACAGTAATGTGACCACAGGAATGTCCCTAACCATTCTCTGTCCCTCAGCTTTGTCATCAGTAACACATGCTATGCCAGCCCTTACTTCACAGGTCATAAAACAACAATATCCTCTCAATCCCCAAGGTATACACTACCCCCCACCTTCTCTCATCTTATAGATGAAGAAATTAGGACAGAGACTCAGCTCACCCAGGACAGAGTGGAGTCGGAATTCACACTCAGTCCCAGGTTTGGAAAGTGGGCTCCTTGCACTCTGCCAGGGTCTCCCAGGAGGCGCTCAAGTTTATCTAATAGGTCCGTGAACCCAAGTGGGCGACTGTGACAACAATAACAAGGCGTGTTAATTTTTTGTTGTGAATTCTGAGATGCTTTTGAGATGATATATTTAGAAGCTGCTGTGGAAGATGAGACTGGAGAAGATTGCTGATTAGATGCTGTTGTGATTTGTGAAAGGAAAGTGCTTACCACAGAGAAACCATTTCCTGCCGGATTTGCCTCTTGAGAAGGAAGGGTCCACAAAAAGAGGCTTTGCACAGCCTGGGTGTAAACTGTCACTCACAGCCCTGAGACTGAACTAAGGTGGGGTGTCTTCCTTCTCTGAGCCTCAGTTTCCTCATCTGTACATGGAGAATCAGCCTGCAGCTCTTGGTGATGGTGCTGACAGTTGATTTGGGATGATTTAGGTGGGGCTGCCATATTTCAGGGAAGAAGAGGAGGAAGGGGAGAAGGGAGAACTGGATGGTGAGTTCGGATCTCCCTGGCCTATTTAGCCTGGGAGGAGGTACATCCAATGGTGCTGCTTCTTTGTTAGCATTTCAACTCCAGCTCTAAGCTTACCTGGGTTGTGATTGTCAGCTGTCTCCTCAGTCCTTCCCTGGACAGAGGTGTCCTGGGGCCTTGATCTGGGCTCCTCTTTTAAGGCTGGTTTCTCAGGAGGTGCCACACTGCCTTGGGGGTTCTCAAAAATTCCAACTCCTTGCCACCCACCTGTCTGAGGCTCAATCCCACCCAGGGCTCGGAGCCTGGCCAGAACTGTCCTGGTGCAGCTGCTCTGCGTCCAGGTCCCACCCAGACCTGGGCTTCCCGAGTGGACTGCAAAGGGGCAGAGAGAGGAGACTGAGCTGGGATTGCTCCCCATAGGAAATTCAGGCAGTGAGGAGGGGGTGAGAAGGGAGGGCAATGCCTCCTCCCTAGGGGGCGCAACTCTCCAGATCCCCAGGACTGCAGGCGGGCCCCAGGATGCAGCCCGAGTGACCCTGGGCAAGTCCACGCAAGACAATGACTGAGAGTGTGGGAAGGCCACGGGGCTGGTCAGGGCAGGGGGCCTCCCCCACCGCCCCCCCAGACCCCGCCCACACCGGGGCTGCAGCCCCTCAGGCAGGTGGCCAGGAAGATCTGAGGACAGGAGGGCATGACCCTCAGGGGCACCACTGCCCCCTGGCTCAAAGCCTGGGGTGCTCAGCGCCGCAGGGTGGGTGGGGGCGGGGCGGCGCCAGTGCGCATGCCCGGCGGCGGCGGGGACAGTGGGGCTCCTACCTGCAGGCCGTTGGGGTACACGTCGCCCTCGGACAGTGAGTCCACCAGGTCCTCTTCGTCCAGCGTGGCCCGCTTGTAGGTCGACATCTGCAAAGCCAAGTGCAACACGGACTCCCTCAGCGACTCCATGGTGCGCGCGGCCGAATGGGAAGCGGCCCCGGCGCCCCGCCCCGGCCAGGCCACCAGAGACGAAGATCGGCCCCTGAACTGGGTCCCCTCCCCGGCCCGGCCCCTCCCCGCCCCGCCCGCCTCACCGCAGCCCCCCGGGGCAGCGGCCCCGCTCCCCGCCAGCGGCGTCCGTCCCATTCCGGGGGTCCCCGCGCTGCGCCGCCAGGCGCACGGCCCGCGGCGGGCGGGGCCTGGTGGGCGTGGCCCGGCTCCCCCCAGATCCCCGAAGATCCACAACCCGGAGCCCGACCCTGGCGGGCAGAAAGTGCTGCCCTCCCCATCCCGTGGCCGCCTCCAGAGAAGGTGCCAGAAGTCAAGCACAGCCAAGTCCCCCCACCCCTGCCCGTGTCGGACATCAGCAGGGTCACAGGGCCTCCTCCATCAAGCCAGGAAAACGAGAGAGGCAAAGACTGGACTAGGAATGACAGCTCCCACCCGCTTCTGCTCTCCCCTTCCCCCAGGTCAGGAGGTGGTTTTGTTTTTGTTTTTTGGGGGGTTTTGTTTTGTTTTTGCCAGTCCTGGGGCTTGAACTCTGGGCCTGGGCTTGGTCCTTGAGCTTCTGTGCTCAAGGCTATAGCTCTACCACTTGAGCCACAGCACCACTTCCAGTTTTCTGTTGGAGTCTCGCAGACTTTTCTGCCCCAGCTGGCTTTGAACTGTGATCCTCAGATCTCAGCCTCCTTAGTAGCTAGGATTACAGGCATGAGCACAGGCAGCCGGCTCTGGGTGCTTTAAGGTAGACCAAAAGCCAGTATGATATGGCAGCCAGCATGTTAAGGGAAACCTAAAAACCACCCTGGGATGTGACCTTGGTCTCCACCTCTGCCCAGGCCTCTCCTGTGATCCTGCATAGGAAGACCTGTTGTAAGGTGTCTGTCAGGGACTCTGGGCCCTAGGACCCCCAAGAGGCCAAATCCAGAAGCTAGAGCTCCACTTCTAGTAAGACTTGAATCTCTGCTATATACCCTATATAGCAATCCAAAGTGACTTCTATCTCATCTCACACAGCCACACACACAGTGAGCACAGACAGTGTGGGATAGTGAAGTCTTAGGATCAGTGAGAATGGTGGCTCCAGAGGGGCTTCTGGCTGCTACCTGTCATGCGCCCACTGCACCCAGCGCCACCCTCTGCAAACATGATCCTTCTTTCACTATTCCATGTTTAAAAGCCCTTGGCGTTCACCCCCCCCCCCCCAACACACACCTTTACCGGATCCCCAAGGCCCTGTTCATTCCTGGCCCTGCTCATTCCTGACCCTCCTCATCTTTGCTTCCTACTCACTTGCCCAGACCTTAGACACCCGCTTTGGCTGTGTGTGTGTGTGTGTGCGTGTGTGTGTGTATGTGCCAGTCTTGGGGCTTGAACTCAGGGCCTGGGCACTGTCCCTGAGCTTCCTTTGCTCAAAGCTATCACACACTCTATCGCAGTGCCACTTCAGCTTTTTTCTGTGTATGTGGTACTGAGGAATTGAACCCAGGGCTTCATGTATGCTAGGCAAGCACTCTACCACTAAGCCACATCCCCAGCCCCCCTTTGGCTTGTTTTTTTTGGGGGGGTCGGTTGTGGGGCTGGGCACTGTCTCTCAGCTCTTCAGCTCAAGGCTAGTGCTCTACCACTTGAGCCAAAGTGCTACTTCCAGCTTTTTCTGTTTATGTGGTGCTGAAGAATCGAACCTGGGGCCTCATGCATGCAAGGCAAGCACTCTACCACTGAGCCACCTTCTCAGCCCCCCCATTTGCCTTTGACACAGTTCCTCAGATACCCCAAGACCTTTGTAACTTCTGCTCCCTCCATCTGGGACATTCTTTTCTCATCTCTGCTCCCTCCACAAGCTAGCCCCTACCTTAGATCTCAGCTTAAATGACACCTCCTGAAGTGTCTGTCCACCCTAAGTAGAGGCCCACATCCTCCCCGAGGGCCGCTGGCCTGGTTTCCTTTAAAGTATCCACTGCAGTCTTTGAAATCATTTGTTTTGTTGAGCCTCCACATGCAGCCCAGACTGGCCTCAAATTCACCAGCCTCCTGCCTCCACTTCCCCAGTGCTGAGATTGCAGGCATGCACCACCACACCCTTCTGTTAATTTTTCTGTTGATATGTTTATGTCTTTATTGCCTACCTTTCTCCCTGTCCCCAGAACCATGGAGCTTTATGAGCAGCAGCTGGGGCCTTGTCTGGCTTATTCCCACCCAAGCAGAGGCTCAACAAGTGGTGCTGGTGGGAGGGGGAGAATCTCTTTAATATTGATGAGCTCTCCAGTGGCTAACGTATACTTCTGAGAACAGAGGTCTGAGGGAGGCAGTGGGCAAGGGATCCTGATCCTCAAAACTTCTGCCTCCCTCCCCGTCCTCCCTCCTCAAGGGGAGGAAGGACACTAGTTGTTTCACTAATCTCTGGGTTAGAGTTTGTTTTTGCTTTCCTAAAACAGGACCCTTGGTTGAATTAGGTGACACATGAATGAGACAAATCCAGGGCACCTAGGTGACAGGCATTTGAAGTTCCTTACTCACATCTCCTCTCCTCAAACCGTACCCTTCCCCGGTGGCAGGAACCATTGACCCCTTTTCTAGAGGGTAAAACTGAGGCACAGGCCAGGAGGTGGAGCAATGAATGGCTTCTTCTATTTATAAAGCAATCCTGATCACCCTCCCCTCCCTCAGGAGCTCTACTTTCCTGAGTGTCCCCACGGTCTTCCCCCATACTGTCCTAGGGAACATTCAGTACTCTAGACTGGGGAGACCCAAAGGCAGAGGCTGTGTCCCCCTGAAAAGTCTAGACTGAGGCTGGAGCAAAGGATCGGGGCTGGAAGCCCCATGGGGCCATGCTAGGTCCCTCATAGCCTTGTTGACCCCACTGTGGGCCTGTGGCTAGATGATGAGATACAGAATTGTGAGTCTGTCACAGAAGCAGGGCCCCTGCCTGCAATGCTGGCTGCGATTCTCAAGTGACCTGGAAGCTGTGTCCCAGCCATCTCAGGACCCCCAGGACTCCGCTGCCATTCTACTGGGTGCCCACAGCTACCTGGGCAGGACTCGCAGGCGACTCCTCCATCTATAGGTGGGGCATAGCTGCTCTGAGCCCCTCCTGCCTCCAGGACCCGGTCCCTCTCAGGCCACAGACCTAGGAAAGGTCAACTCACCCCTCCCTGTCTCTACACTGGAGACCAGGAAGCCTGCATGGGCCCATGCAATCTGGCTTCATTATGCAGACTTCCAAGCCAGGCCAACACAGCTTGCAAGAGCCAGAGGTGAGCCTCGCAACTGGAGTTGGGGTAGGCAGGGCTGCTTCTTCAATGGGTGCCCTGAAAGACTAGGCACTAGGGCTGGCAGGACAGGATGGGCGGGCACTTGTTTTCCTTAATGGCCTCATTTGTGGTTGTGGGTGCCACACCCTGCCCGCAAGCCAGCACACAAGCTTTAGGAAAGGCAAACTGCAAGCTTTGAGGGGAGCAACGTGGCCTGGTGTTCTTGAGCAGGACTTGGCTCAGAGGAACCACAGGTCTCTGCAGAATGGCTGTGCTGTCCCCAGATCCCTGCCGCACAGGGAAAGTGAGGCAATGCAGAGGAGGGTACATGGTGCCGGCTCTGGAAACCCTGCCGTGGGGAAAGAAAAGAGCGGTCATAAAGGAGCGGTCATAAACACTTGTGTGCCTCTGCCAACGAAGGCCTTGCGGCCTGGGGTTCCCCGTGGCCTGTCTCGGTTGCCAGACAGCTTTGGTCACTTTAAGGCTCTTGTAGTTGGTTTGCTGAAAGCAGAGGTGCCAGCGGCGTTGCCCCGCCTCTGCGAGAAAAGCTCTGAGCCTGGACCTCAGCAGACATCCCTTTCCAGCTGTGTCCACATTGTGTCCCAGCCTCAGCTCCTTGGGGCTGATCAGCCTGTTTCCTTCCTTTCTCCTCCATTTTCTTAACAGGGGTGGCCAAGTACGCATCATTTCTGGCATCTTGTGCCTGTGATTGGCTGGGACCCCAGGTGATAATGTCTTGTCCAAGCAGTTAAGTCAAATATGAGCTGTGGACAGAGCACTGTACCTCTGTGGCTCTCTTCCCCAAGGCCCGTGTATGTGACCCAAGTTCTAATCATGACAGAAGTATCGGACAAACCCTCATGAAGGGGCACCCTACAAAACATTTGTCTGGAAGGTCATCAAAGCTAGGGGGGGTTAAGAAACAGTCAAGGAGCCTAAGGAGACAAAATGACCAACTGTCACATGTGGATCCCAGGTGGGGCAGACAGAGCATGAGGTGCCAGCTAAAGAAAGCTGCATGAAGGAGCCGAGTGTAGTAGCATACTCAGGTAATCACAGCACTTGGGAAGAAGCTGAGGCAAAAGATGGTGAATTAGCAAAACACTGTCAATTAGTTCACTAGTTGTGGCAAATGAGTCACCTGTTAATAGGACAGGAAATTAGGAGTGGGGTGCAAGAATATACCACACTATTGTCCCAATCATCTGCCCTGAAATAAAACAGTTCATTTAAATATATATATATATATATATATATATATATATATATATATAGGGCTGGGAAGGTGGCTCAGTGGTAAAGTGCTTGCATGCCTGAGGCCCTGGGTTCGATTCCTCAGCACCACATAAGCAAAAAGAAAAAAGCCGGAAGTGGTGCTGTGGCCCAAGTAGTAGAGCACTAGCCTTGAGCTGAAGAGCTGAGGGACAGCGCCCAGGCCCAGAGTACAAGCCCCACGACTGGACCTATATATATATATATATGTATGTATGTATGTATATTTAGCTGGTCGCTGGTGGCTCCTGCCTGTAACCTAGCTACTCAGGACGTTCAAAGCTAGCCTGGGCTGGAGAGCCCGTGAGACTCATCTCCAATAAACTACTCAGAAAAGGACAGAAGTGGCCCTATGGCTCTGTTGAACTCAAGATTAGCCTTGAACAAAAGATGCTCAGGGACAGTACCCAGCCTTGAGCTCAAGCCTCAGGATCAGCAATACACACACACACACACACACACCTGGCTACACACACACACACACACACACACACACACACACACACACACACACACACACACACACACACCTGGCTATCCGTTCTGCCAAACAATAAACAGCTAGCTCTTATATTTCTCCCCATTTTTTTAGGTCAAGACCAAGATTCAAACTCGGTATCTGATGCCTTGGCTCACTGGCTAGCACTCTTCCCACCGAGCCACACATCTAGCCCCTCCCTTACCTTATTTGTGTCTGTGACCTCACCCCCCTGCTGGATGCTCTAGGACCTCTTTTCATAGATGTGGGGCCTGAGGCTCTGGGGAAAGGCAGAGTGTGTGGTTGGCAGACCCAGCCTTGGGTCTTCTTGGTCTTTTCTTTTCCCCTTTCCCTCTTCTCTCTCTTTTTTTTTTTTGGGGGGGGGGGCGTTCCTCTTCAGGCTACAGCCCCTTCCCCCATCTGCGCTGTTGGGAATAGGGAGGGGGTAGGAAAGGAGACGTCACCAAGGGCTCAGCTGGAGTTGGAGGCCTGAGCAAGAAAGGGGGAGGTGGGTAGGAGCTGGGGGCAGGGGAGGCCTGAAGAGGAGGTTCAGGGAGGCCCACGGAGGCCAGGGATGCAGGGCATGTGTGGGAGGTCAAGGCTGTTACTTTGAGAAGCAGTGGCCATGCCCACCAGTGAGCCAACCTCTCTGGTCAGGACTTGAGTGCACGGGGACTCACATGCACATGCAGGAAGTCGGTGGTGTTGAGACCTGCCCTGACCCTGGGAGGTGCTCTGCCCACGGCTGTCCATGGTAGAGCCCAACCCATGCCCAGGCTCCAATCTGGCCAGCAACCACTCAGTCCACCTATGAACAGGCCACTCGCCACCCCGCTGACTGCCTTCCCTCCTTTCTAGTCAGCTCTGGCCTCTGTCCAGGCCCCCTGGGCTCTGCCCGTTGGGAAGCCACCTGTGGGTCCTCCCTTCCCAGGCCTCCTGGATCTCCAACTGCAGATTCCCCTGCCCTTCCATCTCCTGGAGAGCTCAAGACAGAACTTTCTAGATGAGCTGATAAGATCTAGGCACTCTCTAGCTCCAAGATCAACTCCCCGAAGCTGGCAGAATGAAGACCATGAGCCTGGCACAGTTTTCAATTTCTTCTTCCTCACCCTCTCTCCCCCTATCCTGGGATCTGGCTTCTGACCCCTCTCCAGACTCATCTCTCATCTCCTTACATGCACACTGGAGCCACAGCACTGTCCATGGTTAGCTTCCTAACCTACTTCCAGCGGTGGCCCTCTGCACACCCACCACCCTCTACTGTCTTCCCCGGGCTCACTCCTCAGCTTGGATGCCTCTTCCTTCAGGCAGCCTTCTTGGGTTTCTCTATGACTCATTCCCTGTGCTCCCCAGAAGCATAGGATCTCATTCTAAGACCTTCACAGTCATCTCTCCTCTTTCCCGCGCTCTGGTCTGCCTCATGGAGATTCCTGGGGCCTTCACAAGATATTCTAAGTGGACCGTGTAGGTAGATCCTCAGCCTAGTGGTGAGCAGAGAGGCCGCAGTGGAGTGGAGTGGAGCTCAGGGAAAGGGCGAGCTCTTGGGGAGTGGAGGGAGGACAGGAGGAGCCCTTTGCTTCTCCCCACCAGACATCAGGAGGGTGTGTCATGAGCCCAAAGCCACGCATCTGGTAAGTAACAACTCTTGGGGCTGACCCCAACTATGTGTGGCATTGCCACAACAACATATAAAAAACCAGTGGTCCCCACCTCCTTCCTTCAGTCCTGGTCTGCAAGCCTCAGCTCTCCTGGGGTTATGGGGGATGAGCAGAAAGCTGCTGCTGGCCCTGGCTCCTGGGACCACCTGCAGACACCCCTACACCTCCATGCCTCAGCACCCACATGCGCAGAGCGGCCAGGCTGTGGGAGCCCCTGGCTGTGAAGGCCAAATACGCCTGAACAATCTGCTGATCTTAATCACATAAAAGCTGAGGACCAAGTTCATCTTCTAATTTAATGGTGCTTGCAATGGTAGTGTTGGCCTGCCCAGTAATTAGACCCAAGAGGAAGCAGGTCATGGAAATGGCTAATTAGTATTTGTGCTAGCCAGGTGGGCAGGTGACAACCACCAGGGAAGATGGAGGGAGAAGATTATGGACAGGAAGCTCTAGATCCATGAACTGGAAGCCAAACTACTCAGGCGAGGGATGCTGACAGCTAGTGACTTTCCTCTTAGGAACACAGAGAAGTGTGGACACAGCCTGAGGGTGGGGTGGGTCATGGGCTGGGAAGCCAGGCTCCCTCTGATTCTAATCTTTGCACGTCTGAGCCTCAGCATCCTTGCCTGTAAAATGTAGCAAAAAATTGCATACCCTCCACAGGCTTGTAAAGAGGAAAAAGAATGAGCTTTGCCATCTGTTTGTCTATCTGTAAGATAGGGAGGTAATTAGTGGATCAAAGCAGTAGTTTGCAAATACACAGATTCCTTTTCTTCTTTTTGCAGGGTTGGTGACTGAATCAGGGACTTGTGCAAGTGCTCTTTGATAAACTGCAGCCCCAGCTAAATATAGAGATCATTATTAAAACCCCATATTCACTTATTTTGAAACATTCAATACCAACTCAAGACACAAAGGTGAAAGCGAGGTGAGGGTGGCCCACGCCTGTAATCCTAGCTACTCAAGAGGCTGAGAGCCAAAGGATTGACATTTGAAGTGAGCCAGACAGATGCGAGACTCCATCTCCAATTAACCAGGGAAAAGCTGGAAGTGGAGGTATGGCTCAAGTAGTAGGGCGCCAGCCATGAGCAAGCCGAGTAAGCACCAAACCTTGAGTTTAAGTACCAGCAAAAAATAAATGAATTTAAAACACAGGAGCAAAGGTAACATAGGGCAACACAGGGGCAGAGCAGCTTGTGTCCTCAGTGACCTCGAGTCCTACCCCTGAACCTGTTTCTCTCAAGGGAACCAAGAAATACAGTTTGAAAGCCACCTGGCTTTCGTTCCTGCTAGAGAGGAAAGGGGTAAGGGGCCAGGGACTAGCCAGGATGGGGCTGACCCACTACGGTGGGCATAGGAGTTCAACTTCGCTGTCTATGACCATTCAAGCTGGACAGTGGATTCCCCAAGAGAAAGAGAGAAACGGGGGTGGAGGAGAGCTTTAGATTTGGAGCAGGCAGAGAGCACCACATCCCGGCCCAGACACCCCGCCCAGCAGGTTGTGTCTCTTCTCAGGGCTTCCATTTCCTCAGCCGTGAGTTGGCACACAAATCGACACTTCGCTGTTAGGAGGGCAGGTTGGGGAGCCAGGCATCACAGGTTCAAGCCTCAACTCTACCCCATCCTGCCCTGCTCAATGTCTAGGCTCCAGTTCCTGGCCCTGTCCTTCTGTGTAAAGTGACCACAGCAAGTGCTCAGTGAGTGCTGTGCTCGGCTGGACAATTAGTAGTAAACTTGTTCGCAGTGTCTTTGTCCAGGGAGACAGAGAAGCAGCCAGGTGTCTCTCCCCAGCCCCGGAAAAGTGGGGAGTTGGGGAGTTCTGAGCTAATGGGCATGGTGCTCCTAAGAGTCTGTGATGCCTTTTACTGAGCCCCTACCATACACCAGGCCCTTACCCTGGACAGCAGGTAGCACTGCCCCCATTGGACCAATGAAAAAACCAAGGCTGAGAAGGTTGATGTGCCCACCCCAGGGCCAGCCTGCCCCTCCACAATACACATAATCCATGATCCAACCAGGAGGGCTTTACTAGAGTGAAGGCTTTTGGAAGATGTGCAAAGGCCCTGAGTATCTGCCCCTGGAGGCATCTTGACAGTGAGAGACCCAAGTAGTATTAGGTCTTCCCCAGGATACAACCTTGGTTCCAGAGGAAGTAGCAGCCCAAGAGGCTAACGTGTAAGCTAGCCTTGCATGGCCTCCTCCAGGCAGCCCCCTGCCCAGCCCTTCCACCTTGTCCCTCCTCCCATTCTTGAGCCCCATGTTGTGACCCAGGCTGGTGCTAAGCAAGCTACACAGCTTCTACCTTTAATCCCTCATACACTTCTTTGGCTGCAGAACAACTTTTACTTCTCGACGTGCTGGCTTTCTCAGGGGTGGTCCTAACAACACAGGGGTGGAGAGGAAAAAAATCACAACAACTCATAATTGAGGGTGAATGCTTTTTGCACTTGCTGGCAGACAAGGTAAGGGCAGAAGGGCAGGTCTGCTTTGTCAATCCTCCTGGAATTCCCTTCAGGCTCCAGAGAAACCCCAACCCCTTTCTCCACAGTCTGATGGTGTCTAACGGACCTAAGAATGGGAGCCAGGATCTAGGACCTCCTCTGCATTCCCCTAGTGATCCTATCTCCACCTTCTCCAGAGAGCAGGCTTGTCTGAACCTGGCAGGAACCCTCAGGGAGTGGTGATGTCCTGCCCCCTGTGCCCAGGAGTAGTACCTTGTCTCAGTGTCCTGGACTGGCAGTCCTTCTGTCCTCATCTCCTGCTCCTGTTGGAGCTGGCCCTACCCTTCTGCTCCTTGGCCCGAATTCTCTCTCCTGGCTTCCATCCCCGCCCACCACTGGCTGTCTTCTTGCTAAAGTTGAGGTTCCTCTGCCAGCCAAGGTGTCTGGACAGGAAAACTACCTGCTCATGCCAGGGCAGTCCCAGTGGGCAGGACTGGAAGGGCCAGGCATCCTCGGGCTTGTTCAGGGAGGCAGAGCCTTCAGTGGCTGGCAAAGCTGCACCTAGGTGACACAGCCACCCCTGGCAGCCTTGCCCTCCATCCCCACTGGCAGAGGAGAATGGGCAATGGCCAGGAACACAGTGCCAATCAGGGATCAGACTTGGCTCTGCCAGGGCCTTTGATCCGTAACCTCCAGCCAGTCACTAGATTCCAAATCCAAGTCCTAACCAGGCTGAGCTGGCTCTTCTGTGAGACGGATTTATGAGTAAATCGTTAGGAGGATTGGATGGCTTTGTAAGGGAGCCTTGAGAACAGGCCTGAGGCGAAGGAAGCCAGGGCAAAGCAGCTTTTCCTGCCACTGGCATTCCTCCGGCCCCCAGCGGAGTTCACGCTCATGTACCAGCCATTCTCTGGTCAAATCTGGCCCACAGATGTGGACACGTTTTTGAAATGCCAACAAGTGGAAGTTTTACACAAAAATATATACTTCCAAGCTGCAGCTGCAGCCTTGGACAGGCCCTGGGTCTCTATGGGGCTGCAGCCCAGTCCGTGCTTCTCCTACTGCAGCCCAGGCTCTGTGCCTGCTTTCTACCACGTTGCACTGTCCTGGGTAAGGAAGAGGAAAGAGGCCTACATCATGTTGCCTCATCTCAGTCCAAGATGAGAAAATGATCCATGCAAAGGTTCCCAACAGGCAAAAAGCATTTACTACGACAGATAGAATAGCAGTTGCCTCTGAGGAAAGAACTTACTAGAAAGGAACAGGAGAGGATTTTTCTTCTGGGGGATGGGAATGTTCCAGAAACATCCTTTACCTTGAGTCTACTGTGGCTAGACAGGTGTCTAGGCTTGTCAAAACCCATCCAATCACAGGGTACCTATGGCTCATACCTGTAAACGTAGATACTCATGAGACTGAGATCTGAGGCTCACAATTCAAAGCCAGCCTGGGCTGACAAATCTTTGAGACTCTCATCTTCTATTAACCATCAAAAAATTGGAAGCAGAGGTGTGGCTCAAGTGGCACAGCACCAACTTTGAAAGGAAAAAAAGCCAAGCAAGAACCGGAGGCGGGGGCTAGGTGTTGGTGGTTCATGCCTGTCATCCTAGCCACTCAGGAGGCTGAGATTTAAGGATCACGCAGTTCAAAGCCAGCCCAGGCAGCAAAAGCCCATGAGACTCTCTCTTATCTCCCCAATTAACTTCTAAAAAGTCAGAAATGGCACTATGTCTCAAGTTGTAGAACACCAGCCTTAAGCACAAAAGCTCAGGGACAGTAGTACACAGACCCTGAGTGCAAGCCCAAGGATCAGCCCCAAAATACAACACATTCAACCATTTATTTCTGGCCTGTGCATTTTAATCTATGTATATAACACCTGCATAAGAAGGAAAGAGTGGGTCAAGGAATGTGGCTTAGTGGCAGGGTGCTTGCCTGGCATGCATGAGGCCCTAGGCTCGATTCCTTGATACCACCTAAATACAAAAAATAATTTTTTTTTAATTAAAGAAGGAGAATAGTGATGTGAAGATGGTTGAAAACAGGGACTGAGTCCTTCGGGTGTGAAGATGACATTAGTGAATTAGGGACACTGCTGTAACTCAAGATGCCTCTAGCCAAGCAGCCCTGCTAGCCTGCAGGCCCCTGGCCACACCAGAGTCAGAGACCTACGGTTTAATTCTGTGACTGGCTGATCTTCAAAGTACCACATACACTTAGAGTATCTAACCCAGAAGCTACCAGCTGCACGTGGCTCTTTAAATTCACTAAAATAAATGGAATAAAATGAAGTTTTCAGTTCCTCATTGGCACTTGCCATGCATGGTTACTGGCCAGTACCGAGAGGATATTTAGATCGTCATGCAAAGTTCTACTGGCCAATGCCAGTGTACACATTGTCATAAAAGCTGGGCTCCCTTTGGTTTGGATGGAAGTCTGGGTCCTTGCCAGGGTGGGCACCAGGATCTCAGCCACCCAGGGCCTGACACAGTAAACAATAAGCAGCTGCTCAGTAAACATGAGTTGAGTGGATGACTGAGGGTATGAGAAGCAGGCAGCAAGTCCTGGGTTCGAATCCCTTGCCAGCAGTGGCAGGGGCTCCTACACCCTGTGTACCCCAGATTCCTCTGTACAGGTTGGCATTACAACCACACCCTCCCAGGGACACATCAACCACCACGTTTTTGAGGTTGCAGGAGACATGGGGACCAGGAAACATCCCCACAGAGAACTGAGAGGTCAGTAGTCAACACTGAAATTCTAGAACAGGGAGGGGGGGAGCAGCAGGGGGTGGTGAGGGTGTTACTGCTTGTGAGAATGTCTTTTGAAAAGTTGGTAGGGGTAAAGACAGAGCAGCCTGCGGGCTTGGGGGTTGGAGCAGCAGCTGGGGGGTGGGGGTGGGGGAGCGGAATCTATGCCACCACGCCCAGCGGCTAGAACCTGAACTGAGAAACAGCATCAGATGCCCACAAACACTGCTGTGGTCACGGTGGTGGGACAGAAGTCACCTCATTCCCCAGGGATGCCCCCTCTGTTCCAAGGGGTCTGGGCCCCCTCTGCACAGGGAGAGAAATAGGAGCCCACCCTGGGAGCTGCTGGGAACAGGGCTGGGCTGAGCAGGAGCTACATCTGCCTCCTGTGCATGCACTCTTCCCTAGCCAGCTCCTCAGAGTCTCTGAAAAGCCAGGATGTCAGTGCCTGTCTGCTCACTGGGCCCCTCACTCATTCAGATGCTCCTACGAGCCTGCTCCACAGCAGGTGTGCACGATGCACGAGCCTATGTATACACTCCGTATGTATGTACCTGTTACATAGCCGCTACACGTGCCAGGAAGTGAGCTCCTGGCTAAGATCACCCAGCAACACAAAGTCCTGCCAGGCATCAGTGGCTCACACCTCTAATCCTAGCCACTCAGGAGGCTGAGATCAAGGTGGCTCAAAGTCAGCACCAGCAGACAATTATGAGACTCTCTTAACTTCAGTTTGTTAGCAAAAAAGCCAGAAATGGAGCTATGGCTCAAGTGGTAGAATGCCAGCTTTAAGTGGGAAAAAAAAAAAACAACAAAACTCCAAAAAACAAAGGGAGGGTAGCACTGGGTGGGACCCAAATACCACATACAAAGTACTTCGAAACTGAGGTAACCGAGTACTTACACATTTTACCAGCCCTAGGTGGAGGAGTTTGGGGATCTGACCCCAGGTAACAGGACAGCACTGTCCCTGACTTAACAGCAGATGGTCCCTGGGCAGTGGGGGGGAGGGGGGAAGAGGGGGAGGAACAGTGCCATGGAGAAAGGGCTGCAGGAAGGGAGGGGTCTCAGAGGAGTCAGGATAGTCTCGGAGAACTGGTGACCTGTTAACTGGAAGCAGAGCAAAGTCCTGGAGATGGGACCCAGAATATGTTCAAGGACAGGAAGGACAGTATGGTGGGCACCCTGGCTCCACTCCCCACCTCACCCCTCCTACAGAAGAGACAGACAAGGTGCTGAGCAAGAGGAGGAGGCACGTAGGCCTGAGGAAGCTTACACAGGGCCAAAGCCAGGCCTCCTCTCTCAGCCCCATGCTCCTCCCAAAGCCCTGAATGCCCAGGGCTGGGCACTGCACCAGATCTTGGACTCAGGGTGACAGGCCTGTGGAGGGGTCCCTTGTCTCCCCAGCCTGTACTCTGCTCATGCTCCGCCCTTCTTAGGCCAACATGAGTCTTGGCAGCTTGTCACCATGGCTCTACCTAAGGTCTTGGCATCCAAAACAGCGCTCTCTAGACTTGGGCAGGAAAGCTAGACATTTGTGGCTTAGCTATCTAGTAGCTGTAAGCCTGAGCAAGCTCTGTCTCTTCTTAAAGCCTCAGTGCCCCTCCTGCTCTGCACAAGAAAGGGGGTTGGGCTGGGAAGGTGGCTCAGTAGTAGAGTGCTTGTCTTGCATGCCTGAGGCCCTGGGTTCGGTTCCTCAGCACCACATAAGCAAAAAGAAAAAAGCCGGAAGTGGCGCTGTGGCTCAAGTGGTAGAGCGCTAGCCTTGAGCTGAAGAGCTGAGGGACAGCGCCCAGGCCCCGAGTTCAGGCCCCATGACAATGACAACAACAACAAACAAGAACAGTGTGTGTGAAGTGCCAAGCACTTTGCACTGGCAGAGGCAGGTTTCAGACGTCACTGGACACTTGTTGTGATGAGGGGCTGCTCGCCGTACAGGGACAGCAGGACCCCAGATGCCATTCTGGTCCTTTGCCTCCATCAGGCCTGGGGGTTCCTCATGCCTCAGGGATAGCCAACAGTAGGAAGTATAGGCTGTGCCTCACAAGCCGGGGGCTGACCAGCAACCAGGCTGTGCCCACGAGAGCCCACCACACCTACGCCCATGAGAGCCAACCATCAGACTAGCCTCATGAGAGCTGTCCACCAGGATATGCCCACAGCAGCCTCTGCTTCTGGCAGCAGACTGCAGACAGCAATGGGAAGGGGCAGACAAACCTATGAGGGAGGCAGCCAGGTCCAGGAGGAGGTCCTACTCCTTTGTGAGCCTCTTTGTGGAGCAGGACAGAAGGGGGGGGGACACGGGGGGAGGGGGAAGGAGGCTGGCTCCCTATGTTCCTAGCATCCCAGTGGATTCCCCTGAAGATCTGGGGCAGGATCACTTCTAGAAACCGGGCCAGCTTGCTGTTGGCATGGGGCCAGCAGCAAGCCCCTCCCACTCATGGGAGGGAGCTGCCCACCCTCCCCGGGAGACATCTCCCACAGCTCCTCCAGACCTGGAGGGGGCTGTTTCTGTCCTCTAGAAAACCTCATGCCAGCCCGGCTCTCAGTGCAACGCTCCGCTTACACAGCATCTCTTTTGCCCCAGCTGAAGTGGCTCCTGTCTCAGGGCTTCAGTTTAACAAGTGTTTATTGAGGCTCTTGAGACAGGCTGGCCTCCTGTCTCAAACCCTGCGGGGGACAATGCTCTCTAGGGGGCATGTGTCACGGGATCCATCCCCCCAAGTCCCCAGGGATGGGTGACAGTCACCCTGTCATGTGGGTTTTCTGGGATGAATGTGATGGTTATGGGTAGAAGTGGAAAAGCCTAAAGTAAGATTCTACCGTTGGGTGGGAGACAGCTAAGGTGATTTAAACATTGTAGCTTTGATCCAGGTACTTGAGTCAGATCTCTGGCAGCACTGTAAGATGTGGGGAGAGGCTGTCCATTACAGGCTGGCCATCAGCAGAGCTGGAGTGGACACAGGTTGATTCTGTCCACTGATAACAGCAGGAGCTGTTCCTTCCCCACTCCACTGGGTAGTAGTTCAGCTGCCAATCATTTATCTGGCCCCGCCACCACTTTATCACAGGGGAGGGCACATGAACCTAGCCAACCAGAGTTCTTCCCTGGGACTTTGAATAATTCAACCCCAGAAGGAGAGAGGTTTCTCTAGTGCTCTAGGCTGCCACAAGTGGAGCCTGGACTGTCATATGAAGGATGTCTGATACTAGGAAAGAAAAGTAAACAACACAGAGAGAGAGAAGGCAGCACCTTGGATGAGCAGGAGGGAAAAAAAACCAACAGCATCATCCAAACTCCTGTGTCACATCCTACCTAACATCTGACCCACCCACCCTTTCAGGTAATTTGAACCAAGAGCCTTGCTTTATTACAAACTGCAGCTGGACGTTGAGTTTGTCACTTCTTTTTTTGCCAGTCGTGGGGCACTCAGGGCCTGGGTACTGACCTCGAGCTGCTCAAGGCTAGCGCTCTACCACGTGAGCCACAGCACCACTTTGGGCCTTTTCTGTTTATGTGATGCTGAGGAATTGAACCCAGGGCCTCATGCATGCAAGGCAAGCGCTCTACCACTGAGCCACCTTCCCAGCCCCTCTGTCATTTCTTACAATCCTGAGGAGGCTTTCTAGAAGGAAAAGCTATCAGACCATGTGAGAGAGGATTTCTTAGGACTGAGAGCTGTGGCAAGTCTATGCCAGTAAAGGGCAGCAGGCCAGATGGCACAATCCTGACCAACAAGAGGGGATGGTGGGGTGGAGGGAGGAACGCTGCCTGGGCAGATCTGGAAGGGCCTTGTGTACCTTGAGCAGAGTTGGACAGATGACTCATTCATTCACTCACCTGTTTGTTCAGCCAACCACCGACCCTTGCTTGCTGCGCACACGGGACACCATGCCAAGCCCTTCACAAAGAACCCAGCAAGGTGAATACTCTCATTTTGCCACTTGACAGATGAGGAAACAGAGGCACACAAGGCTTAAGTAACTTATGGGAGGTAACGCAGCTAAACTTGAACTCAAGCAGTCTGTCTGGAGACTGTGTTCTTAAAAGAGAGGGGAAATGAGTATTCTGCCACTGGCGAATTCTTTCCAGGTCTCCGGGCCAGTGCAAACCACGCCGCAGTGTCTAGGCCTGGCCTGGGTGATGGGGAAAGGGGAGCAGAGCACGTGAGGTGCTGTCCCGGCTCTGGCACAGGAGCAGTGCCAGGCTCTCGCAGGCTTCCCACTGGCACAGGAGCAGTGCCAGGCTCTCGCAGGCTTCCCCACAGTGCTGTAAGCTGCGGTAATCTCAGCTGCGGTGGTGAGCAAAGGAAGGGCTCTGGCTGGGGCCTGCTGAGCCCTGGGCAGGAGGCCGGTAAGAAGCTCTGGCTTGGAGCCCAGGGACTGGAGGTTTTCAGCTGCTGCCTTCTGGGGAAGCCCTGGGCTAGGCAGGAGCAGGGCACGGGTGGTAACTGCCTGTGTCAATGGAACCTAGGCCAGTCCCAGCTCCTGCCACACACCAAGGCCATTCAGCTCCTCATTCAAAGGCGGGAGGGGAGTCAACGTCAGGCAGAGCCCTGGACAGTCTTCACAGACAGACCTGACTCTTTGGCTCTGTCTGATCAGAAGGTTTTCTGGAACATGTGTCAAGAACTCCCTGAGCCCCCCCCATCTCTGGCCCTATACCCACACCAAACACTTCCTTTTCCTATCCCCAACCCCAGAGAAGGGATTCTTTTCCCCAGTGACCTAGTGTTTATGGAAGTCTCTGAAAGTCCGTGCAGGTGGCGTCTAGGGCTGGGGCTGAGGCCGAGGCCTGCAGTGTCCCTCAGGAGGAGGCAGGTGAGGTGAGACAGGAGATAGGAGACAGGAGCGAGCACGCATGTGCAGCTGGGAACAGGGTCTGCACGTCGGTGTGGCTCTGCAGGACCTGGAGGCTAAGCACTGTCCCTCTCCACGTACCGCCTGCCCCAGGAGTCCCACGTGGGTGCCGAAATCCAGACCCAGCCTCAAACAATTACTGCCCACCTGCCCCAGTGCCAAGGCCTCGTGGCAGGCAAACACCCTAAGTCCAGCCCCAGCCAATCGCCGTAGCCCCTCAGCCAGACCAGTTGCTACTTACATAGCCACCACTGCCCTGCTGACCAAGAATGCCTGCCTCACGAAGCCCACCGAGGCTGCTCCTCACTGGGTCTCCATCAGCCTCGCCCCACTACCCACCACACGGGGGGGTGGGGGGGGGGACCCAGGGCTGTAACTCACTGGACCGGAGCAGCCTAGCTCCAGTCTTGGCTCAGAACTGTTCCCAGGTGCAGAGCAGACCCAGAGGTAGAAGGAAACCAAGGGCAGGAAGACATGATGGAGAGCGCATGGAGGAGCTGAGCGCCAGGCTCAGATTCCTAGGGAGCCAGCTGGAGAGGAAAGTAGAGGTTCCGCAGCAGAGTAACCTGGGCTTAGTCCCTTTCCTGTCCTGCTGTGTGACCCTGTGCAAGCTGCCTCACTACTCTGAGCATGTGTCCTCATCTGGAAAGCGTGATAATCCGGGGGATCATCCAGGAAGAGGCCCATGGGGATTCAACTTCTGCCTCCCAAGAGAGACCAGACTGCCAGGTGCCAGCTGTGTCACGAGACAACACAGGAATGTCCCTGGGCCTGGGGAGAGGGCCTGGGCAGCTGGAGTCAGCCTGAGGGGACAGTGGGGCCTCGGCTGCAAATGTGGTGGCAGTCAGCACTGCCCTGATGACAGAGTAAGGCCAGCAATGGCCCCAACAAAAAGCACATCTTGAGCGGTGACTCCATCCAGGGCCTGGGCTAAGCACTTCACAAGTGGTTTCTTGTAGTTTATTTTTACTGTTCAGGGAACCTCCCTGGAAGACAGATGGAACTAGAGGCACAGAGAGGTTAAGTAACTAGTCTGAGGTCACACAGCTGTGGAGAAAATGAGACTTTTATCTTCTCAGGAATCCAGGTCTGCCCAACTCTTGAGTCCTGCAGAATAGAGTGGGTTCTGGCAGAGAGGTGCAGGCATCCCTGCCTGGGGCACTCAGACAGCAACCTTTCCAAACCCCTTCTCAGCCTCAAAAAGCCTGGCTCTGGAGCCAGTTTCCGCTCCTCCCGCTCTGGGCTGGGCTCTGCTCAGTTTTAGCTCAGAAGCCAATCTGCAATTGCACAATAAACAATTAGCAGCAAGTCTTCTTCCCTTCCAAGAGAGGGACGAACCCACACCCTGGTGACAGATTGCCATCCCCAGGCCCTGCCAGAGTGGGCAGCCCCTCTCTTGCCCTGCGCAGCCAGGAAGACTGCCTGACTGTCCTGACCCACCACCTCCTTGAGGATCTGGGCAATACCATGGGATCTCTGACTAGCGGTCTGCACCTTGTTCTTGGGACTGACTCTATTGTAAGCAGTATGTGTCTGCTTCTCTCCGTGTGTAAGCAACACTGTACAGGTCCCTCCTTATTCCTTTCCATGCCCTACTACAGGACAGGGCTTGGACAACTCCTATTCATCCTTCAAAACCCCGAAGGAATGTCATCTCCTCCATGACTCCCCCTGTGCATCCTAGGCTGCCCCGTCAGTGTGCATCGAGTGATTTGTCTGTCTCTAGTAGAACACCCTCCTCCTGTACTGCAATCACCAACTACTGTCCAGGCACTGAGCAAAATTTGTCATACTCATTAACTAATTGACCAATAACTCTGAGAGAGAGTCAATGTCAACACTCTTAACGGACAGAAATGCCTGGGCTGGGCATTGTGGCTCATGCTTCTAATCTCTGTAACTTGGAAGCACAAACTGGGAGGATCAGGATTTGAGGTCAGCTGGATCAGAAAAGTCAGGGAAAGCTGGACGTGGTGGTGCGTGTGGAGGATCCCAGCGATTGCGGCTCAGGCACACACCTTCTCCTGAAAACAACCAGTGAAAAAGAGGGCTGCAGCGGTGGCTCAGGGGCACTGCGCTCGCCTTGCAAGCAGGAGTTCAGACCCCAGTGCCATCAGAGCAAAGAAAAACAAAGAGTGTTTTTGTTTGTTTTTGCCTCAGGCACACAGCGAGGAAGTAGCGAGGAAGATTTGAACCCGGGTCTTCTCAGCCTCATGTGATGGCCCCGTCTTCAGCCTGAGTTCTTTTGCTCAAAACTAGCCCTCTACCACTTGAGGCACAGCGCCACTTCTGGTTTTCTGGTGGGTAATTGGAGATAAGAGTCTCATGGACTTTCCTGCCCGGGCTGGCTTTGAAATGGAATGCTCAGTTCTCAGTCTCCTGAGTAGCTAGGATTAAAGGCGTGAGCCATTGGTGCCCACACTGCTATTGTTCTTGTTGCTGTCAGGGTCTCCCCCAAACGGCAGAAAGAGGGAAAGGCTGCAGACAAAGTGGGAGAGGATTCGCTTGCCACCAGGCCAGGCCAGCAGCGGAGGCTCTTATTTGGTGACACAACAATGGGACTCTGGGGAATAGGCAGTCTCATCCCCCACAGCATGGAAGACATCACAGCCGGTGCTGGCCTGGCAGCCACCATCCACGGCTACCACAGGTCAGTCCACTGGACCCTTCCACTGGAGACACCCCCTCCCCCGGCCCCTCTCAGTTCTCCCCGCCTCTCTCCACCTTTCTCTACTTCTCTCCAGATACCTGGCTCCCATCTCCATGAGGGGTCTCGAGCACCTGGGCCCCACTCCGTCCTGGGGTGATCTCTGCAGGTCTCTGTCATAACCGAGCGTGGTATCCAGGAATCTGGCTCAACTGCAGGCTCAGGGGGGACCCGTGCAATCCCCAGACTCAACCTGGAACCAGTGTCTCCCCATTTGGGGTTGGTCCCCACACCTCCGGCTGTGCCCACTTCTGCACTAGTGGCTTTAGGAGAAGAGGAAGGAACATGAATGAAGAAGAGGTGTCTCCCCTCTTGGATGTCCCAGGTTAGATGGAAGCCAGAAGGTCCCCATCAGGCCCTGGTGCCGTGCACTTTGGTTCTCAAGTCTCCAGAGCTAGGAGACAAACCAACCCCCATTCTTTCCTGCGACCTATTCTCAGGTGTCCTGTCAGGGTAAGAGAAAACACCAGCTCTTTCCCAGGAAACCAAACTGTGTGGGTTTCAACAGAGCTGTGCCTAGACAATGTACAGGGTTCCATTTCCTCAGCCACAGAGTACAAGTAATAAACTTAAGACCACACAGGCTGCCGTAGAGACATGCTGAGACATGGTATGCAAATGGCCTGGTAGGAACTAGGTGCTCAATAAAAGATGGCTCCGTGATATCTCTCCCAAGTGTCCTGGCTCCAAGGGAGGCACCAGGAGGTCCTGGCTGCCGGTTCCCTGGCTCGCTTCATCCCCCACTGAGCTGACAAGCTGCCCGGATGTTTATCCTGGCTGGTCAGGGCTCCCTGCCTGCCTGGGACAGGCTGAATAAACACACGCGGTCCCACAGCTCCTGTGACCAGCTTCCCACGCACACACACAGCTCACCTCCCAGGCTGGCTCCTCCCAGCCAGGCCGTCTGTTTACCATGCTTTTCTGTGCCCTGCTCACAGCTACCGAGACGCCCTAACAGGGCGCAGGCCTGGGTCAGGATGAGGGGTGAAGTGAGCGCACCAGGCTCCAGCAGTCACAGCCGCCCAGTCGGGGACAGCCCCACTGCTGGGAGTGCTTCCTCATGCATAGAGTGGGGATGATGACACAGTCGATCCCCAGGGCACGGTGGCCACAACCTGGGGCGATGAAGAACAGGCTCTTGCACCATGTCTGGGTGCCCTGCTCGTGGAAAGTGCTGGGGACACAAGCTCTTAACAAAACATTGCTATTGTTTTATGGGCAACAAAGGTATATGGCCAAGAAGTCTCTGGGCCCTGGAGAACACGGTTCCCCTCAAACTCCCGCCCCTACCCAAAGAAAACCCCAAAACCAAAAACATGGGTTGGGAATGTGGCTTAGCGGGCTCCCTTTCTGGGCCAGGCTCCTGGATGGATGGCTCTGAGAATCTCCTGGAGCAGTCATGCAGACAGCCCAGCGAGGTCAACCTGCTTTATGTCTGTCTCAGCCCCCAAGCCGCCTTTTCCTGAAGGCCTGGTCACTGTCTGGGGTGTGTCCTGCCTTCCCTCTCCCGGTGGCCTAGACCTAGCCAATGACCTACCTTTTGAGTCCCCAGCCGTGCTGCTCATTGGCTGTGGCCCTGGACGGGAGACCTTACTTCCCGGAGCCCGCTTCCCCCATTGCGAATGG
Source organism: Dipodomys spectabilis (assembly GCF_019054845.1). Lineage (NCBI taxonomy): Eukaryota > Metazoa > Chordata > Mammalia > Rodentia > Heteromyidae > Dipodomys > Dipodomys spectabilis. The sequence goes on from NW_024870795.1 coordinate 1,941,104, forward strand.
GGGAATGATGCCCACAGCCCTGTTTGGTGAATGGATGTTGGGCCCCCCAGTGTGGGCATGCTTGGTGGGGCCCGTGGTCAGTCAGAGACTGCTCTGCCCCCTTTGTCAAACCAGGAGGCTCAGCAGCATTGCTCCTAGGCTCAGGAAGCCTCAGGAAGCCTCCAGAATGGGGGGCTGGGGGGGGGGGGTGATAAGCAGGGAGAGAAGCCACAGAGATACCGCCCCTACAGGAGCATGGTGAGTGCGGAGACCAAGAGGCCAGGCTCTAGACCAGACCCTTGTTCTTTCTCCTTTGGGGGCTGTGTGACTATGGACACTGGGACAATGAGGTTCCCTATGTGCGGGGTGGCGGCCAGGCGCTGCTGGGATAATGGCTAGGCATTTTCTATTTGTTTAGTTTTTGCCAGTACCAGGGCTTGAACTCAGGGCTTTAGGATCTCTTTTGGCTTGCTTGCTCAAGGCTGGTGCTCTCCCACTTGAGCCATGGCTCTAGCCCAGCTTTTTGCTGGTTCATTGGAGATGGAGTCTCACAGACTTTCCTGCCCCAGCTGGTTTTGAACTGTGATCCTCAGATCTCAGCCCCTTGAGTAGCTAGGATTACAGGCGTGAGCCATCCGTGCCTGGCTTTTTTTTTTTTTTTTTTTTTGAAGTCCTGGGACTTGAACTCAGCACCTGGGCCTGTCCCTGAGTTTCTTTTGCTCAAGGCTAGCACTCTACCACTTGAGCCACAGTGTCCCTTCTGGCCTTTTCTGTCTGTGTGGTACTGAGGAATCAAACCCAGGGCTCCATGCATGCTAGGCAAGTGGGCTATGAGCAATCCACAGTATGCTAAGGCCAGGCATGGAAGACTGTGCCACGCGGGAGCTGCCCATCCTTTCCCACAGTCTTGGTCCTTCCAGAGAAGGGAAACTGAGGCTGCATGGGAAAGGCAGTTTCTTGAGGTCATCCTTCTCAGAAGCAGCAGGTCAGTCTGCCCTCAGGGTCCAGATGAAAGAGTTGTGCCCCTCCCCCTCGCTTCCTGAGGCCCTCTGACTTCGAGACACCTCCCTCCCAAACTGGGTGGGGTGGAGTCCAGACCACCAGGGTAAGGAGGTGCTTCTTCAGGCTCAGGCCAGTGGCTGCTCTTGCTAGCTGCCAGCCAATCAATGGTCCTATCCTTGGTCCTAGCCTTCCAAGCATTATGAAGAGTGTGCTCACTTGCTGTGTGACCTTGAACAAGTCACCAGCCTTCTCTGGGCTTTTCCATTAAAACAGAAGCACAAGTTGAAATTCAGATCCAACTATTAACTAGCTTTGTGATCCTGGGATGACTGCTTAACCTCTCTGACCCTCAGACTTGTCGTGATGACTAGATCACATCTGATGAACCGGAAAGTATGTAGGTCAAGGCTTTAGCTAGCTCACTGGAGGCCTGCTGCAAGATAAGCTGGTTGTAAAAACTAACCCTGTTGTTACAGCTTATCAGTGAGTCTGTGTGTGTGTGTGTGTGTGTGTGTGTGTGTGTGCGCGCGCGCGCGCGCGCGCGCGCACATACACGCTAGTACTAGGGCTTGAACTCAGGGCCTGGTTGCTCTCCCTAAGCTTCTTCAATCACCCAAGGCTAGTACTCTACCAACACTGGTGCTACATTTCCACCTCTGGCTTTTTGGTGGCTAATTGCGATAAGAGTCTCATTCATCGACTTTTCTGGCTTTGCCCTTTGATCCTCAGATCTCAACCTTCGGAGCAGCGAGATTACAGGTGTGAGCCGCTGTCACCTGGCTGTCAGGGGGTCTTGATCAGGGGCAGTCTGGCCCTCTGAGGACTTTTTGTCTATGTGGAGGCAGTTTTGGTTGTCAGCTGGCTAGGAAAATACTAGCACTCCATGCCAGGGCCAGTGGATGTTAACTCTGTGCAATGTGTGTGAGGTAAACATGCAAAACTTAAAAAAAAAAAAAAAAAGCCTGGCTGGAAATGTAGCACATGGCAGGGCACTTGCCCTGCACAAGCAAAGCCCTGGGTTCAAGGTCCACCACCAATAAACAAATATTTATTGCATTTGCCCAGTAAGAAACACAGATGTATCCTCAAAGGACCTTCTGGATGCCCCTGACCTTCATGCCCAAGAGGAGGCCCTTTCCTGGGCCTCAGTCGTAGAAAGCAAAGGCCAATTTCTGAGGGCATCCATGCAGGTGATTGGGAACTGGGGGGTCCCTGAGGAGCCAGGGTGCTCCCAGGCCGGTGGTTAGGGGTAGGTGGTTCACTCCTGTGTCATGAGAGCAGCTTCGGGGGCCCCGCAGAGCCAGCCAGACCCAGCAGCCTGCTTTCCTGTCTGTCCTGGCTGGTCCCTGCAAGGCTCTGGTGAGCACGGGGTGGGGGTAGGGCAGGCCTGCACTGGGCGGGCCAGCTGGATGGTCACTGCCCTTCCTCTCAGGGCAGAGGTCATTGGTGGGAAGCAGGGACAAAGCCCAGCTCCTGAGATGGGAAGGAGGAAGGGCAGGGCCTGGGGCTCAGCCAGCCTGGAAAGAGTTTGTGAATGGCCCTGGGGCTCTGGGAGAGGATGTGGCACAGGGAGAAATAGCACCCAAACAACTGTGCACGCCACAGGGCACAGCACACCCTGCATTTCATTCTCTCCACACTACAACCCTGCAAAAACTAGGTATTTCTTTTTTTTTTTTTGGTGGGGGGGTCTGGTCGTGGGGCCTGAACTCTGGGCCTGGGCACTGTCCCTCAGCTCTTCAGCTCAAGGCTAGCGCTCTACCACTTGAGCCACAGCACCACTTCCAGCTTTTTTTTCTCCTGCTTATGTTGTGCTGAGGAATCGAACCCAGGGCCTCAGACATGCAAGGCAAGAGCTCTATCACTGAGCCACCTTCCCAGCCCCCAAACTAGGTATTTCTGTCCCCATTTTATGGAGGGGCAGACCAAGTCCAAGGTGGCACAGCTGGAAAAGGATCCTGATTCTTTCTCCCCACGGCTCTCCTTCCCCACCCCACCTCTCTGGTCAACCTCATTTACTGAATGGCCTCCAGATGCTCAGGGGATAAAGATAAAACTCCCAGCTGTGGTTCAGAAGACCTCAGGCTCTGGCCTGTCACTCTACATAGCCTCATTTCACAATACAACCCCACCTTCCTGGTCCTGGGTCTTAGAGACTGTGTTTTCTAAAGTCTTTCATGTCCTCTTAAACACAGGGCCTTTACACATAATTCCTTATACCTAGAATGGCATGGAGGGTTTTTTTTTTTTTTTTTGGTAGGCTGTGGGTCTTGAACTCTGGGCCTGGGCGCTGTCCTTCAGCTCTTCAGCTCAAGGCGAGCGCTCTACCACTTGAGCTACAGCGCTACTTCCGGTTTTCTGGTGGTTTATTGGAGATAGCAGTCTCACGGTCTCTCCTGCCCGGGCTGGCTTTGAACTGCGATCCTCAGATCTCAGCCTCCTGAGTAGCTAGGATTACAGGCGTGAGCCACCAGCGCCCGGCAAGCACGGAGGGTTTTAAGCAAGGCTGTGACATTCCCTGACAATGAGCTGTAGTACAGAGGAAAGCTGGAAGGGGCAAGGTGGAGGCTTTGCCTTGATCCAGATGAGCAGGTAGCCTGACCAAGGCCAGCTAGAGGGAAGCATACAAAGAAGTGGAAGAGAAGGCAGAGTGGATGGAAGGGGAAGGGGGGGGGGGGGGAGTGTGTAAGAATGGGGGAGGGGCTGAACGGGACGGCACAGCCATACCATCAATGGAGGTCAGCAGAGAAGCCTTGGGCAAGAGGGGCGGCCTCCACAGCAAAGCACAGCATCAGTGACAGGAAAGGGGATAAACAGTCCATGCAGTGGCCTTGGACGCCACTGGGTGCCACTGGTACCACCGGGCAGCCGAGAGAGGATGTCACAGGCAGAATTTAGGACAGACCCAACTCTAAAGTAGGCATGACACCAGTGGCTCACACCTGTAATTCTAGCTACTCAGGAAGCTGAGATCTGAGGATGGTAGTTTGAAGCCAGCCCAGGCTAGAAAATCCCTATAAGACTCTTATCTCCAATAAACTACTCAAAAGGCTACAAGTGGTGCTGTGGCTCAAGTGGTAGAGCACGAGCCTTGAGCACAAAGAGGCTCAGGGACAGCACTCAGGCCCTGAATTCAAGCCCCAGGAATGGGCAAAAAAGTAAAATAAAGTAGGTGTAAGAGACTGTCACAGACAGAGGAGATTAAGGAGACATGCCATACATTGCCCTGGGTTGTGTTTTGGACCAGGTTTTAAAAAATGAGGAAATTAAATAAGAGCATGGGGTGTTTGCCAGCACTGGGGCTTGAACTCAAGGTTTCATGCTCTCATTTGGCTTTTTTTGGGTTCCTGGTTGGCACTCTACCACTTGAAGCCACATTTCTATTTCTAGCCATGTGCTGGTAAACTGCAGATCAGAGTCTCTCGGGTTTGTCTGTCCTCAGAATCTAGCCTCCCAAGCAGCTAGGATTAGATGGGAGCTGCCGACACCCAGCATGGTACATGGTGCTTAATCCACAATTCTGACCTCTTAGTTTTACCCACTGTGCCAAGCTAGAGGATGCTAGGAATTAATTAAGGGAAGCTGGGAAGGGACTCGGTAATGTAGCATTTCCAAAGCTTTTCTGGAAAGCCTAAATGATTCCAAAACAAAACGCTGACTTTCTAAGAAATGGCTGCGGGCTTCCAGGTTGGGGGGGGGGGGGAGCTGATGGGGGGGGCAAAGGGGGATGAGCAGGAGGGAGGTGGTGGTCAGGAGCTCTCGGATCTGCATATTTTGGGGAGGGCTTGTCTATTGTAAACCCCTGGGGCTTTAGAGGGCCACATGTCCTGACACCCTGGGGATGGAGTCCCTTACAGAAGCAAAGCTTCTGACACTTCTCCAAAGCAGCCTGAGAGCAGAAGCAGGACCCTCACACCTGGCGGGCTGGAGGACTGGCTGAAGAGACTTCGCTGGGATCTCATTTCCACTTCTTTTAGACAGTCATACAATTCTGCCAATCGACTTCACAACAGTGCCTTTTGGTTTTACCCTAAAAGGGCAACCTTGTGCCCTGCTCTGAAAAGCCCCAATACATACATGAAAGAAGAGCCCAAATTTTAAAAAAAAATCCAGAATGAAACCTCGGAGAAGCGAACTGAGCCTGGGCAGCTGGTTGGAGGAAGGCCTGAGCTGTCCAGAATAACACAGCTGGAGAGGAAGAGGGAGGAGAGAAGACATAAAAGGACAGCGCGCTGCAGCGCTGGACACTGCCCATTGCACACATGCATGCACATGGGCATGCAGACACTTTTCCCGTCAATCCTTACTGCAAACATCTGTGTACCTCCTGTGCTGGATGGCAGAGCAAGACAGAAGAAGTAAGATAAAGAAGCCAAATACAGCAAATGCCAGGCAACTGTGAAATGCCTGTGCTTGGGAAACTGAGGCAAGAGGATTATGAGTTTGAGGCCAACTTGGGCTACACAGCAAATTACGGGTCCCCTGGGACTAAAGAGTAGTAAAGTCTTATCTCAAGAAGAGAGAGAAAGTCAGGCACCAGTGGCTCACACCTGTAATCCTAGCTACTCAGAGGCTGAGATATGAGGACCGTGGTTCAAATCCAGCCCAGGCAGGAAAGTCTATGAAACTCTTATCTCCAATTAACTACCAAAACAGTCAGAGTGCTACCCTTGAGCCCAAAAGCTCAGGAATAGTGCCCAGGCCGTGACTTCAAGCCCCAGGATTGTTATCAAGAACAGAAAACAAAAAGGGAGAGAGAGAGACAGAGAGGAGAGAGAAGAGCAGATCAGAGCAGAGCAGAGAAGATGTTTAGTTGTGTTAAGTGCCAAGAAGGATGATTAGATAGGGCAATGGAGATGAGAACAATTCTCTCTTCCTTCCTTTCTTTTTTCTTTTCTTTTCTTTTTGTCCTTCGTAGGGCTTGAACTCAGAACCCAGTCATTGTCCCTGAGTTCTTTTTGCTTAAGGCTAGCACTCTTACACTTTGAGCCACAGAGCCACTTCTGGTTTTCTGGTGGTTAATTGGAGATAAGAGTCTCTCAGACTTTCTTGTCCAGACTGGCTTTGAACCTCGATCCTCTGCCTGTGAGCCACAAGTACCCAGCTGGGGAGCAATTTTCAATAGCCAGGGAAGGCCTCTCTGTGAGGTAGCATCTGAGTAGAGTCTCAAATGAGGATTTCTTTCTCCCATCTCAAAGATGAGAAAAGTGAGTCTCAAAAGTAAGATGACTTACTTAGAGTTGTCTGGAAAGGATCTGGCTTAGGTTAGCCTGAGATGGGTCCTGAGGGAAGGCAGTAAGGAGCATCCTGCCCGCTGTCCTGGGGCCCTAGCAGACATCACTAGTTGGTATCACCTCTTTCTCTAGTTGGAATCCAGGTTTCCAATCTTCAGGCTTCCAGATCATCAGAATCATGCAAATTGGGACTGGCACAGCAGGTTCCTGATCGAGCTGAAAAGACCAGGAGGATGAAGTAGGGGAAGAGGAGGGAGGGTGAGCCACCAAGCACCTCAGGTTTAATATGGAAGGGGGTGGGAGGGTGGAGGAAGGGAGGGATGAGATCTATACTACTTGAGAGCATCAGTGGGGGACTAAGCGGGATCCCTCCCTTGGATCAGCCCACAGAGCTGTGCCCACGGAGACCAGGAAGGCCACCAGAGCTGAGGCCATCAGCACTGACCTAGCTTGCCAGGTCTGGCTGCCCCATCCAGAGTTGAGGCCTCCCTACTTAACTAGATCTAGACTGACCCTGGGGTTCATTCCACCAGTGGTGGGGGTGCTCCTCGGAGCTGAGAACAAGCTTGGAGAAGCTCAGGAGGGGCTGTTCCAGCCCCAGTGCCTTTGCCTGCCTCTTTTCTACATAAAGGGAAACGTGTCAGGGTTTCGCAGATGACTCACTTTCCCTGGAGAGGCCTAGCGGGGCTGACTCAGGCTGCAGGAGCCTGGGGTCACTAACTCCACGCCCTGCTGTGGCTGCGATGCCCTGGGCCCCAGGAAGGCAGGGGACAAACGGAGGCGTAGATGAAGAGGCCAAGAGGCTAGGGAAGGGGCGGCCTCTCCTTACCCAACCTGCTTTGTGTCACTGGGTGTCACCCAGCGCTGCCCAAATAGAACCCGATGGAGGAGAAAAATTCCTGTGGATTTTCCTGAATGAGCTTGAGGCTGAGTCACAGCCACCTGGGGACAGCATGCACACAAGCTCCCAACCACCAAAGAAGGAAAAGCGGTCCTCGGTAAGCAAGGGAGGAGGAGGATCAGAGCTCTGAGGCTGAATTCTGGGGTTTATTTTCTAGAAAAACACATTACACAATAGATGGGGGTCGGGACTGATTGCAAGCAAAGTGCAAGTCTGTGAGTGCTGGATTCCGTGTCTTCTTAACCCTCGCGGGGGCCCCTAGAAGAGTGTCCCCGGTGAGCAAGGAATGGGCCTGCTTCACTGGTTCCTTCCCCACTTTGGCCCTGCAGGGTGAAGGGTGGGTGGCTCCCTCCCCTGGCCTTCTCCTGAACATGAGCTTGAGGCTGGTGGAAGGTGCAGGAGGGAAGGGGGTCTGCCCTCCCAGCCCCTATATGTCCCCATGGGAAAACAGTCCCTAGGGAATGGTGTGAGTGTCACCTCCTTATTCTTTTCAGAACTAGCACCCCAAAGGCACCCCCTACCCCCTTCCAGAGCGACCTGGAGGTGGATGGTTCCCACTGCAACCCACCCTCCCTGGCAGGCCTCCTCCCTTAGCTCACAGGGCCTCCCTGAACCCCAGCAAAACCCCCTCAGCCTTGAAGGCAGATGCCCCCCAAGGCCCACAACAGACAGAGGAACAGTTTCTGAGTTCAGAGCAATCCTGGCTCTACCATGTCACGGCTGCAGGGACTTGGTGGGGCCTCTAGCTTTAACCAAGCTTCAGCTTTCATATCTATTAAGGGAAGGAACAAAAGCCAGTGTGGTGGCAATGTGCCTGTATAGTCCCAGCTACTCAGGAGGCTGAGGCAGGAGAACCACAGGAGTCCAGGAGTTTAAAACCAGCCTGGGCAACATAGATCTTATATATATATATATATATATATATATATATATATATATATATATATATTCAAATGCCAGGCAACAGTGGTTCACGCCTGACATCCTATCTACACAGCAGACTAAGATCTGAGGATTGCCATTCAAATCCAGCCCAGGCAGGAAAGTCTGTGAGACTCTTATTTCCAATTAACCACCAGAAAGGCCAGAAGTAAAGCTGTGGCTCAAGTGGTAGAGTGCTAGCCTTGAGAAAAAAAAGCTCAGGGACAGTGCCCAGGCCCTGAGTTTGAGCCTCAGGACAAGCAGGAAAAACAACAAAAAAAAAATAGATGGGGGTAAAGAACCAGTGATTCCTGCCAGTTAATCCTAGCTACTCAAGGGGCTGAGATCTGAGGATCACAGTTCAAAGACAGCCCACGTAGTAAAGTCTATCTTATTTCCAATTAGCCACCAAAAAAGTCAGAAGTGGAGCTGTGCTTCAAGTGATAGAGAGCTAGCTTTGAGCAAAAAAATCTCAGTGATAGTGCCCAGGCTCTGAGTTAAAATCCCAGGAGCAGTTCCAGGATTGGCACCAAAACAAACAAACAAAAAAGCAAAAAGCTGCAAGTGGAGCTGGTACTCAAGTGGTAGAGTGCCAGCCTTGGGTTAAAAAGCTAAATTCAGGGGCTGGGAAGGTGGCTCAGTGGTAGAGCGCTTGCCTTACATGCATGAGGCCCTGGGTTCGATTCCTCAGCACCACATAAGCAGAATAAAAAAGCCAGATGTGGCGCTGTGGCTCAAGTGGTAGAGCGCTAGCCTTGAGCTGAAGAGCTGAGGGACAGCACCCAGGCCCAGAGTTCAGGCCCCACGACCGGACCAAAAAAATAAATAAAAAAGCTAAATTCAGGCCTGAGCCCTGAGTTCAAGAACCACTACTAGCACAAAAAGCAGGGGGAGGGGACCCAGGAAGACCTACGTCAGCTCAGTATGGATGAGTCAATGTGTTTACTGTAATGGGTCAGAGAGGCCATGGGCAGTGTAGTGGGAGTTATGTAGAGCCACAGGTGTCAGGTAAGGCTCAAGGATGCTCTGGCATCTTCCCAGGGCCCCCAGGACTTCCATCATGGCTCACTAAATCTACTGAGTTCCCATGGTATGATGATCCTCATACCTTTTTCTTTTGATAGTGGGTAACTCAGAGCCTGATGCTTGCTAGGCAGGTGTTCCACCTCTGGATCCATGACTCCAGCTCCCTTTTGTATTGGTTACCTGTATATATATATTTTTGCCAGTCATGGGGCTTGAACTCAGAGCCTGGGAATTGTCCCTGAGCTTCTTTTGCTCAAGGCTAGCACTCTACCACTTGAGCCACAGCAACACTCCCAGACTTTTATGTGGTACTGAGGAATCGAACCCAAGGCTTCATGCATGGTAGGCAAGCATTCTACCACTGAGCCACATTCCCAGCCCTGCATTGGTTACTTTCAAGGTAGGAACTGGAAGGAGAGGGGGACCTGGACGCCTGGACTGTTATCCTCCTATTTGTGTTCCCTATATCACCAGTGATTGACAGGCCTGTGCCAACATGCCCAGCCATTGTGCTTCTCTGGAAGCTGGGATGACAGGCTGGAGCAACCCATCCAGGCATAGAGTAAAACAGAGTCTCATGAACTTTTATGCTTGGACTGGCCTCAAACTTTCATGACCCACATCTGCTCCCCATGTAGCTAGGATCATGGGCTTGAACCACCATGATGGCTGGGAAGGGCTTTTTCTTTCTCTCTTTCCTTCTTGTACTTCATACATTTTTACAATATTTTTCCATTGATCTCACCCCCTATCTCGCTCTCTCTGTCCCCTTTCTAGGAAGGGCAATTTCTCTGGCTTGTCCTAAACTTGCCTTATGATGGGATGTGGGGACCAGGGGGCTGAGCCTGAGGCCTAGGGTGCTCTCCCCGCCTTCAGTCTCATTTCCGCCACCCCAAATCCTCAGCCAACAATAGCCGCTCCCAGGCAGCTTGCCACACAGCTGAAGCTTCCTGAGCAAAAATACTCTGGGTGCGGGGGAGGCTGGGGAGGTTCTGGCAGGAGGTGGGCAGGAGCAAGCACATTTCTTGAGTCTATCAGCAAGCAGGGGACCCTGTCCCCAGAGAGGAATTAGGCCTAGATCCAGAGTTTGGGGTGATTCTCAGAGAAGGGGCCTGGACCCCAGAGAGATCATCTGGATCTTGGAAAATGGATGCTCAGGTGCAGTTCCCAGGGGCTGAGCTCCTTGCAGGAGGGACGGTGGAGCGTAAGGCCAGGAGGAGGTGGGGCAGGCTGCAGAGCAGCACAGGGTCAGAGCAGAGACCCAGAGACCCAGGTGGCCACACAGAGCTAACCAGGGGAGAAAAAGGACATCAGCAGGGGCTGGCCATCAAGATCTCTGGACGAGGGGCCTCCTTGCTTCTGAAAACCCCATTGTTCAGGAAGCGGGCCAGGCAGGGCCCAGACTCTCTGCCCCTACAGATCATGGACAGCCCATCCTTGCACTCCAGGGAGGGGCTCTTTGTACACAGTGCCCCAGTCTAGAGCCCCACTCCAGTGGATCTCCATCAAAGCCCACTGAGGGGAGGGGGGAGGGACAGGTCTCTCTAGGGTCACAAAGGTCATAAGGAAGGAATTTGGAGGTCAGAGCGCTGTCCCTCCCCCATCAGCTGCTTCAAAGACAGAATCTCTGTCTTTCCCAATCCCCCATTCCCTGGAAGTCCCAGACTCTGCAGGGGGCTGGGGTGGGGAGGGGGGTGTCTGTGGCAAAAGCAGCTGCCAGCAATCTGGATCAGAGTCAGGGTTTTGCTGGAAGATTCTGGGCAAGAGCTTCTGCTCTGCATCTGGGCTTTGCTGGACTAGCTGCATAGCACTGGACACACAGTCCCCCCTGGGCTCTGCTGTCACCTGTCAAGGCAATGCACTGGACCTCAGCCCACCTCCATCCATCACCAGGCCCTGTCACTTGTCACCTCCCTACCATCTTGTGGCTTGGCCACCATCAGCCTCTGACTCCATGCCTGTCCCTGCCCCAAACCCATCTCCACCCAGGAGCGGAATGAACCTCACAGAAGGCAAGTTAGATCCTGCAACTCCCCGCTCTCAGCCCTTCCGCCCTGGCTCATTTCTGCTTTCTTTCTTTGAGGACTGAAACAGGGCCCTTTGGTATGGAAGAACATAAAGAATGGCTCTGGTATAAGGCAATAAAGAAAATAGAATAAGATTTAGAAAAACACAAACACACACACCATGGCTCCCCACTGCTCTGGGGACAGAAAATCTCTTACCTGACTGGTATGGTCCTGCAGGGCCCAAGCCTTGACTACCTTTCAGGGTCACCTTGGGTCACTCTCACTATTTTTGTTGTTGGTGTTGGTGGTGGTGGTCGTGGGGCCTGAACTCTGGGCCTGGGAGCTGTTCCTCAGCAATTCAACTCAAGGTTAGTGCTCTACCACTTGAGCCACAGCACCACTTCCAGCTTTTTCTGCTTATGTGGTGCTGAGGAATTGAACCTAGGGCCTCATGCATGCAAGGCAAGCACTCTACCACTGAGCCACCTTCCCAGCCCTCACTCTTACTCTTAAACTCCACTCTTGCTACGTGAAACATATTATATAAGTCCCCTACCCCAGGGTCTTTGCTCATGCTTTCTGGCTTAGAGTCCTCTTTTTTTTTCCACTTCCCCATCTCTTCCTTATGTTGTCCTTCTGAACTTTTTTTTTTTTTTGGTCAATCGTGGATCTTGAACTCTGGGCCTGGGCGCTGTCCCTCAGCTCTTCAACTCAAGGCTAGTGCTCTACCACTTGAGCCACAGCACCACTTCTGGCCTTTTCTGTGGTGCTGAGGAATCGAACCCAGGGCCTTAAAAATGTGAGGCACTCTACCACTGAGCCACCTTCCCAGCTCTGAATTCTTTCTTCTTTTTTTTTTTTTGCCGGTGGTGGGGCCTGAACTCTGTGCCTAGGCACTGTCCTTCAGCTCTTCAGCTCAAGGCTAGCGCTCTACCACTTGAGCCACAGCACCACTTCTGGGTTTTTCTGCTTATGTGGTGCTGAGGAATCAAACCCAGGGCCTCATGCAAGGCAAGCGCTCTACCACTGAGCCACCTTCCCAGCCCTGAACTCTTTCCTTAAATGCTTCTTCCTCAGCACCTTCTCCCCCAGCCAGGCTCTCTGCTGGGAGTGGCTCCTGATGGACCTTCACATAGCACCCTGTTCATGTTTATAGATCTGTGCAATTACCTCAGGCCATGTCTATTTGGTCACCACTCTAACTTGTATCTGGCACACCAGGTGCTCAATAAATAGCAGTCATTGTCACCATCGCAGCCCTGGTGACAGAGGCCCTGTGTGGGAGGTGTGCAAGAGGCAATGGGGTGTCAGCCAGAACATGGCCTTGGCAGCTTGAGGATCTGGGTTCTAATCTCAGCTCTGGCACCATAGCTGTTTAGCTTCTGGCAAATTGCCTAGCCTCTCTGAGCCTGTTTAATCTGAGGATTACATTAATGCTTTAGACACACCGGTTCTGAATGTCTTCACTATGACTGGTAGAAATCTCTTCCAAGACTCCCTGACTCCTCTGCATCAGTTTTCCCCCACCAGGTGAGGCTCTGGTGTCTGAAATGACAATCAGGACCATCCATGCACTCTGTGGCCCAGGAGGGTCAGCATCAGGGACTCTGTTAAGGAGGGCTAGATCCTGGACTTGGCTCCAAACTTACTGGATCAGGATGTGTGGGACGAGAGCAGAGAAACCCACCTCTGTGGCTGGCACCCCCTAGTTCCCCTGCGCATCTACGCACCTGGACATATCACGTGGTCCTGCAGTTCCCAGGGGGCCCTGGTGCAAGCAAAGCTGTCAGCACCAAGGCCAGGCATATCATAACCCAGGGCTCTGCCTAAGGGTGGACAGACCTAAACAGACTGAGGCTCCAATCTCCCTGGCCCAGTGGGACTTTGGACTTGTGGCTCCTCCTCTTGGGGCTGCCTCATTCCTGTTTAAAAGGGCAATCCACTCTCCCCACCGCCGCGGTGGTGGGAACTTGTCACTGTCCCTGTCACTGTCCGCCTGTGCCTCCTACCTATGTCTCCTGGTAGCTCAAATGACAGGTGCCAAAACACACAGCTGGAACTCCAGCTCTTCTTGATCTGTTTGTGGGTGGGAAGGTAAGAAAAGGGGGGGAATTTCAGTCTGAGAAAGCATCTGGGGACACTGAGCAAAGGGGCTTCAGAAATGTACAAGGGGACACAGAATGATCAAGAAAGCTTTGAGGAATAGCCATGGAAACCAGCTTGAAGCCTACCTTTTCCTGTCCTATTTGCCATCACCAGGAAAGCTGTCACTTCTTCTTCTTCGCCTCCTCAAGAGGAAGATGGTGTAGAAGACACTCAAATCTCACTTCTACTCTGACCTCCCCTCCTTCTTCCACTTCACTCACAGTTCCAGGAAACCCAGTGGGAGGCCCGGTGGCCACTCTGGGGCAAGAAATGACTGGCCTAAGACATCCAGAAACCACAAAGCCACAGGACTGCCTAGAGGCCAGCCCTGAGAGCTGTGGTCCCAGGACCCAGGCCTGGGGGTGGGGTGGGGGTGGTTGTCCTTTATGGCCAGGTCACTGCTACTGTAGAAGGAAGAGGAGGAGGGAGGAGGCTCCGTCTGGGGTGGGGAAGGGTGGGGGCCCTGTGGGTGAGGGTGGGAATGTGGTTACTTAGGCAGAATCCCCAGGCTGAGTCTGAGGCCCATCTGTGTGGTCTCAGAGGAAACTTTTCTGTGCCCATAACCTGCAGCCAGGAATATCTACAAGCTTCTGTGAAGGGAGTGGCCTGCTTCCCTTGGATCCCCTATATAGCTAAAACCCCAGAGCCCTGATACCCAGAACTTCCTCTCCCTTGGGACACAAGGCGTGGCTCACCAATCACTGGCCTCCCTGCTTGCCTCCTGCCCCCTACAGGCTATCCTCCCCACAGCAGCCAGCGACCATCTCCAGCAAACCAAAAGTGCCGCCCCCCCCCCCCACCTCCTCCCTGACTACACACACACACACACACACACACACACACACACACACACACACACACACACACACACACACAGCTCCTGCCAGAGCGCTCCAGTGCCTCCCCTTCACTCTCGCTATGAAATGTCAACTTCCCTCACCACCACGTGACAAGGCCCCATATGACCTGGTCCCTCTACCCTCACCTTTCCCTGCTTCCCCTGCGTGTCAACCCATCAACACACCAAGTTCCCTGTTCCTGTCTCAGGCCCTTTGCACTTGCTGATCTCTTTCCTGAGAACGCTTCTCTCCCTCATCTTTGCCCAGCTGCGTCCTCCCCCACCTTCAGCTCCCAACCTTTGAGGCAACCTCCTATCTTGGCCTCCATCCAGGGCCTCTCCCTGACATAGCCACTTTCCCCCTTGTTGCTCAGTTTTCATTTCCATTCCTTCTCTCTGTGATGATGTTTCTGACCAGTTGGTCTCCAGTTTCCTCCCCTAAAACAGAGCTTTTTAAGGCAGGAATTAGGTAGGCTGTTCCATCTTTTTGGCTCGTGTGTGTGTGTGTGTGTGTGTGTGTGTGAATTCCAGTATTGGGGCTTGAACTCAGGGCCTTGCACTCTTACTTGGCCTTTTCACTCCAAGTTGGTGCTCTACCACTTAAACCATGCCTTCACTTCTTATCTTTCTGGCTTGTGAAATGGATGAGGCCGTAGGTCCTTACCACCCTGTAGGTAAGGATGCTGGAGCTGAGGCAGGTAGTGAGTGTAACTGCCCCAAATCACAGAGCCAGGGAATGGCAGGAGTCAGGCCTAGGGTGACCTGACACCAGCATGGTCTCTGCCAAGCCTCTGAGGTGGGGCTCCCATGGGGGAGGACTGACCGACCTTTAGGGAGGTATTGATTGGTCCACCCATGTTCCAGGGGTCCTCCTATGAGGTAGGGGATAGCGGGGGCTCATGAAAAGCCAGGCTCAGTAAAGGAGACAGAGAAGCCCAGATCAACAGGAACTGATGGTGCCCAAATGACAGAGACCACCAGAAACCAGTGGGGAGGGGCAGCATAATCAACCTGATGTTTTATAGAAGAAATTGAGGGTCTTTGAAGAGAAGGGACCAGCCTAGGTCATACAGCCAATCAGAGGTAGATTCTGTGCCCTGTGAGAGGGGGCAGGAGTGTGGTCACTTGGGGGAGAATCTCCAGGCACAGCCTGATGTAGGGTTTTTTTTTTTTGTTGTTTTTTTTTTTTCTTTTTGTCAGTCACGGAGCTTGAACTCTGGGCCTGGGCATGGTCCCTTGCTCTTCAGCCCTAGGCAAGCACTCTACCATTTGGGCCATGATGTCATTTCTGGTTTTCTGGTGGTTTATTGGAGATAAGAGTCTCACAGACTTTCCTTGCCTAGGCTGGTTTTGAACCGCAATCCTCAGATCTCAGCCTCCTGAGTAGCTAGGATGACAGGTGTGAGCCTCACAGGCCGGCCTGAATGCAGATTTGGCCCATCAAGCCCTGCTGCTTCCCAGGTACAGCAGAGGCCCAGGGCCTGGAATGTAGCAGAGGGCTGCCAGGCCCTGAGGGCAGGGGCAGGGCTAGAATAGAGCTGAGACAAAAGACAGAGAGCTGCCTGGGATGCCCAGAGTCTGCTGTAGGCAAGGCCTTGGGCAGGAAGGAGAGCAGTGAGCTCTGAAATGGAATGCCTGCTTGAAGGACCTGGTGGCGCGCGCGCACACACACAAGAAAGACACCCACTGTGACACAAGCAGCCTCCAAAGGAACACACTATGGCACAGGTGGACTCTGGGACACTCAGACCCCAAAGGGAGTTCAAATCCAGGTTGGTGGGTGTGACAGGAAGCCCACAGCAGCTGCCCACAGGCAGGGATGGATGGAAGGGCGCGTGGGAACTGAGGAGGTGGCTGGTGTTTTCATACAGGGTGGGCATGTGTGCAAAATGAGGCTGCAGAAGATGCTGGCCCCTTAACTCTACATACCTACACCCCACCGCGTACATCCCTCCAGGAATGTACAAGTGTCACCCCAGTCAGGATGAGTTCCTCCCCCACCCCAGGTCAGCTGACCTCCCCCAACCCCCAAACTTGCAGCACAGAGCCCAGACCTTCTGAATAGAATGTGAGGAAACAATTCTAACTGCTCCATGTCAGAGGCAAGAGGGGACATCATGGTCCCCGGAACACAGCATAAAGTGACAGCAGCCAGGCTTGAACCCCGGGCCCACTTGTCTCCAGTCCTTCCTACCCTGCTCTGCCCTGCCCATCCTGCTTGCCGGGCCTTGGCCCCTGCCCCTCCCCTCCAGACTTGGGACAGCTCACGGGTGCTTTTGAGAAAGAGCTGCTTAGGGAATGAACCTTTTCCACCCCCGTGGGCCGCCTCCACCCCCATCCACCCTTCTCTGCACACCTCTGAGGTCATTTCTGCCCTGGACCTCCGCCCAATAACCAGCAACTCAAAAGGCTGGGAAGCTGGGTGGGGGTGGCATTAGCCTTGGGTTCTTTTCAAGCTCTGGGCTCCCCTCAGAGTCCCTGGCCAGTGCCCCAGAGTACCCGGAGGGCTGGAGGTTAGAGTCCCCACCCTTGGCTCCAGTTCCCAGTGACGCAACCAGTGTCTGGATTCGGAGAATCATAAAATGTTTATTTGGAATAACAGCTACCTCCGTGCTCGGCTTCCATCCTCACCCAGTGCCAGATTTTTTGCAGAACGGGTCCGGGGCTGTGACCTCCTGGCAGAGAGCCTTCAAATCAGGGAGGGGAGCACCCCCAGAGGGGGGACTTCTAGGGGGCTACGGGGCGGGGGGGGGGGGGGGGGAAGCAGGTGCCAAGGCTGCTGCAAACTGAAAACGGATCCTGATCTGTTCTGTTTCACTCATGTCATTTTTCTGGGTGGGAAGGAAGGGCAGCTTGTTCAGGGACTTGAGAAAGGCTCTTAGAGGGCTCAAGTTGGAAGCCAGGCCTCTTTACACCCTTGGCTTTGCTTTCAAAGAGCAGCCCTAGAGCACAGCTGGGCCACCGGCAGGCCTTAGTGAGGCAGGCCTCCATCTGGGAGAGCAGGCAGGGAGGGGGCGGGGGGGGGGCGGGGTGGCGCTGGTTCCCACAGAGGTAAATATTGACATGACTGTGTTTACACTGTAACCTGAGTCCTGGCAGTGGGCCCCACCGCTCTCCAGCTCCCCTGCCAAAGAGGCAAAGGACCGTGCCAGCCAGGAGGTCCATAGATGAGGTGGACCAAGAAGAGGCCAGGTGGCTTCTGGGCCAGGGGCATGTGGTCAGAAAGCTGGGGTATCCCCAGTGTGGGAGATGGGGGGCTGTACAAGGGCAGGCAGCGAGGGATCTGTTATCTGAACCAAGGAGCTGGGGGTCTGGGAATCTTCAGGCCTGGATTCGAGTCCTACCTCTGCTACTAATGAGTCGTGGGATCCAAGATCAGTCAGTGATAAAAGGGGAGGGGCAGGGAATGCAAAGGTGACAGGCAAATAATCAGCTTTTCAGCCTGGCTGGCAGTCAGCCCCAAGATACCCACACCACTAGCTGTGACCCATCTCTGTCCCCAAGGGCTTTTCCCAGGAAGGTGGAGTTTCTGCTGAATTCAGTAGCATCTCAGGGCTCAAGCCAGCATCTTGAGGAAGGAAGAGATGGCAGTCCCAAATCCCAAAGGGGCTTTTACGCCTAAGTTGGGGGAATGCGAAGACAGAAGACTGCGGGCAAGAAGAAGGACCAAGGGCTCCCCGTCTGGACACCATGCCTGGCCAGTCCCCTGCGCCTGATGGGAGACCCTCCCTCAGCGAATGAAATGTTCTTCAGAATAACTCCTCTGCCTATCCACCCCTGTGGGGAAAGGGAGCCATCTTCAGTCTTCCCATCTGGCCTCATTTTAATCTGAACAAATGAATGAGTGAATGATGCACTTGAATGATGGCATCCAAGGAAGCAGTCCATGGAGTGCAGCTGCGGCCTCTCCCAGGAATTTCCGCTGGCACATGCCTGTGGCTGGGGTGACTGGAGACACGCTCCCCCCCCCACCCTCACCCTGCCCTAGGTTGGCAGGAGTCATTTGCTACCTTGTTTCAAGCCATTCAGGGGCTCTGTCCTCTCTCTGGTCCTCTAGATCACAGATCCTTGAGGCCAGGAGACTGATTACTTGTCTAGAAGGCCTCAGGGAGATAGAGAACTGCCTGCTCTGGGACCTCTCTCTGGCCACAGCCTCCCTTCCTGTCTTCACATCCCACTTGGGGCAGTTTGGTGGTGGGAGGGGTGGGACACAGTGCCCAGACCACTTGCATCTCTCCCAAGGCCAGCTGCGGCAGCCACCAGTCTCCTCACCCTTCTCCACCATGGGGAGCCTGTGTGGTCTTCTCCCAATGCAGATATGGCATGGCCATGTGACTGCCCTCTCTCTAAACCCCTCAGTGGCATCTCAGTGCTCTTAGGATGGACCCCCAAGTCCCGCCCAAATGCACCTGGCTCTGGTCACCTTGCAGACAGTGCGCTTCCTCCTGCCCAGATGTCCCTCTGGCCATATCTCGGGGCGGGGGGGGGGCACTTCTGATCCAAGACCAGGGAGCCTGAGAGGCTGGGCACCCTTCACATTTCCACGGTAACAGGAACTGCACTTATCATTTCCTGCCCTCATCTGTGGTGGCAGAGAGACACTGATCCTAGTCTCTGGCTTTGAGCTATCCCAGGCAGACTGGTTGGGTGAAAAGGCAATAAATGGCCTGGTTGCTGAGCAGGGCAAGTGACATAACAACAGAACACAGACAGTTGTATGCTATTGCTGATATCTCCCCTTCTCTAACCACCAAAGGGTGGCCTTCACCATGCTTGGCATGTCCCAGCAATGGCCCCCTTGAACTTCTGCTGCAGAGGTACCAATCTGTCTCCTCCCAGGGCCTCTCTCTGCCATTCTGTGTTGAGAAACATTGTACTTATTCATTCACAAAAGGTAACAACATCCTCTTTCACCAAGAACTGTAGCAATGCAAGGAAACATGAATAAGCAGTTACCAGGGAAGGAACCCCATTCTTAGTAGCTGGGGGTGGGGGTGGGGGTGGGCAGTAGAACATGGCTGGGTGTGGCCAGTCCTTATCTTCACAGGCAACACTGACATGTTCTAAACATTTGGTCCTTTTTGTATCCTCACATTTTCCCTAGAAGCAGAGGAGGGGATGTCTGAGACCAGCGTACCCAGCAAGTCTGTGGTCCATCAGCATTCAAGCTCAGACCCTGGATCCCATCCTCACCACTCTCTAACCAAGAAAAGCCCCATCTCCCAGCTGCACATTTAACTCAGCCCCTGCCCCCCCCCAAGCTTGGAATGTGAAGGAACATTCTCAAGACATGGCAGGGCAGAGGGGGAAGCTGGGCTGTGTCTCCCCTTCACCCCAGCCAGTATGCCTGGTTAACCCTACAAAGACCAAGAAGGCCAGCCTGCTATGGAGCTGTCTTGCTCTGGGACCCTGGACAACTCCTCCCGTGCCTGCCTCCTGGGTGGTTTGAAGACAGAGAAGCATCCAGGGAATCCTCATCCCACAGGCTGGGTTGGGGTCTTTGAGAAGCCTTTAAGAATAGCATCAACTTCCCACAAAGGGGTTAGAGACCTAGGTAGAAACATCTCATACATCTGAAAAAAAAAAAGGAGCCTCCAATAAGATTGGGGGGGGGGGGTGTTGCAAGGGGGAACTTGGCTCACTAAGGGACAGGAGATGCTAGATTTGTTTAAAGCCCAGCAGAGCAAGAATAAACATTTCAGCAGTCTTAAATCACCCCACCCCAGGAATGCCGGCACAAAGACCATGTTGAGAGGAAACCAAAATGACAAGGGCCAAGGCAGCTGGGCCAGCCCCTGGTCTCTACCCCACCCACACGAAACCAAGTCAACAAGCCACAGTGGCTTGCTACTGCCGTTTGCCCCCTGGCCCTGGCAATTTCCCAGCACCTGGGCTCTCTACCCTCCTGTTTCCTCATACCCCGTGCCAAGCCAACCCCATTCTGCCTGTCAAAGAATTTTCTCCTGTGTACTCCCATTCGTAGTCTTATGTCACACAAGGACTTTTTATTTTTCCCAATGCAGATGCAACGTGCTCTATGATGCTTTCTTCACCAGCCCACACCCGGCATAGTGTCTCCAGCTCTCCTAAGGACAGGTCAATGGGACCAGCTAACATTTATGACTTCCAACAATGGAGTTTATGTTTATGTTTTCCTTCCTTGCATAGGGATCATTCAATAAATCTCTGTTAAATGAAATGCTGCCTAAATACCCTGGCTTTCTTCTCCCCACCACTTAAATATATACAAACCCTTCCTCCAGACCAGAACTTCCCAACCTGGGGCTTAGGTTGTCAAAGAAAGGAAACTAAACAGTAATCAAATAAAAGACTCTCACTAGGTTTATGTCAACCAATCCTCACCCAGTCCCAGGAGATAAGACTTAATGTCGCATCTGATTGATAAGGAAGTGCCACTCAGGGGTGCTGGTGCAATTGAGCAAGGGGGGGAGTGGAGAAGCTGAGATGGCATCTGCAGCTAGAGGACAAAGTCTGAGGTCTTCCTGCTACATTATGGGGGGGGGGGGGAGACTTCTCAGGAATAAGGCCCTGTAAAGTATCACCAAGGTAGGATGGAATCTCTCAAATAGTGATATGCCCCTATCATATTCTCTCTCTCTCTCTCTCTCTCTCTCTCTGAGACAGTTTGTCCTTAAACTCTTATGCCTCTACTTCCTAAGTACTGGAATTACAGGCATATATACCACCATGCTCAGCCCTATGGTGGTTTTTGTTTTTGCATAGCTGAGGGCTGAACTCAAGTTCTCTTCCCCAACTTCTCTATGATGACTTTTTGTTGTTGTTGTTTGTGGGGCTTGATCTCTGGGCCTGGACAGTATCCCTCAGCTCTTCAGCTCAAGGCTAGCCCTCTACCACTTGAGCCACAGCGCCACTTCCAGTTTTTTGGTGGTTTATTGGAGATAAGAGTCTCATGGACTTTCCTGCCAGGGCTGGCTTTGAACTATGATCCTCAGATCTCAGCCTCCTGAGTAGCTAGGATTACAGGTATGAGCCACCGATGACAGACTGATTTTTTTTTTAAGGAGAAAAAAAAGTCTCTTTTCTAAGTAACTTGGGTCAGGATAAGCTTCCAGAGAGGATGATATGGTCTCAAAGTCTTCCTATCTGAATTATTCACATCTGAAAAGTAACCAAGCGCTAGACAACAGGTTTAAGTGAACCTCTCTAAGCAGAGCAGTCTGGGGGGGGGGGAGGATGAGGGGGCTCTCACCCAGGAGGTACATGGGGTCTAAAATAGCCTCTAGTGTCTTGGGTGTAGAATTAAGCCTGGACACTCTACAGGCAGGTAGTGTGTGGGGAGGGGGATGTTAAAGGAGACTCGGAGCGGAGGAAGGAGGATGTAAGGCGCATCTGACTCTGGGTCCTAAGGAGGCGCTGGTACTCTCTTCTTGGAGGGTCCCATCCTGCCCCGGTGGAGGCAGAGCTTTGCAGTTTGGCAGTAGCATCACAGAGACGTGGGGTTGGCCGCATCCCTGGACTGGCAGCGTCCATCCCTGTCACATGCTCTCCGCAGGCCCTGAGTGGTGTTCTGTACCCAGCTCACTGGGCACAAGAACCTGACTAGGGGAGAGAATCTTGTCTGGGAGGAAAGAAGCCAAAGAAAAGCAGGTGGCCCAGACCGTGTGATGGAAAGGCTATCACCAGGCAAAGGTGACCCAAGGCCTCAGCCCCGCCTGATGGCACATGCCTGTGATCCCCCCCGCTTGTAAAGTGGAGGCAGGAAGATGACCAGTTCGAGGCTGGCCTGAGTGTTCCTTCCTGGAGCTTTAGAGACCCCCCCCACACACACACACGAGGGTGAGCTGTCCCCTTGCCGAGCCCCCCCTTTCCGGGGACGAGTGCTAGAAGATGCGGAGGGGGGGGGGTTGGACGGGAGCTCCACGCGAGCCCAGGTCTCCGGCCGCCACCCCCACCCCCCGGGCCGCGGCGCGATCAGCCCTCAGGAGTCGCCCGGGGCAGCCGCCCACCACGCCGCGAACCGAACCCCAGCCCGACCCCAGCTTCCCGGGACGCTCGGGTCCAGCTGGTCCCCGACGCCTCAGAAGCAGCCGCCGCGCAGACCCAGCCGGGCTGAGCCGCCAGGCTTGGGGGCTCCCGACACCCCGACCCGGGCCGCGCCAACTGCCCCCCCCCCCAAGCCGAACGGGCCACCCGGGCCGGCAGTCCGCGCGGCGGGCGCGGACGGAGCCGAGCGCAGCGCCCGGGACCCGCCGAGCTCTGCCGCGGCGCCCGCATCCACGCCTTCCGCGAGCCGGGCCCGCCCCGGGCCGCCCGGGCCCGCCGGCGCTGCAGCGCCACTCACCATAGCTCTCGCTCCCGGCTCCCGCTCGGGCTCCGGCTCTGGGCTCGCGGCTCTCCGGCCCGGCCCCGGCTCCGGGCTGTCCTTCCCCTCGCGGCCGCGCGGCGCGGGCTCAGCGCCGATGCCGCTCCTGGCTGTCCCAGCGGCGCGCTCTGCGCTCGGGTCCCCGCGGGCGAGCGCGCGACTGGGGCGAGGAGTCTCAAGGGGGCGGGGCCCACAGCCGACCAATGGCGCAGCGCGGAGTCCGGGGCCCTGCCGGCACAGCCAATCACACGCGGCGGCAGGATCACCCCGCCCCCGCGGGCTCCTTAACCCTTGGTATGCCGGCGCTCCGGGCGGGGGCTGCCTGGGGGGCCCGGGAGGGCCGGCGTGGGCCCAGCTTCGGGTTTCCGGGTGCAGGGTCCACACCTCGTGGACACTGGGTCTGGGGACAGGCGGAGCCAACCGGGGAGAGGCTCAGCTGTGTCTCGAGCGGGACGCCCGGTGTCTGGGCGACCTTTGTCTTCTGCCTGGCGCCAGCTCTGAAGCATGACCCGGGGCGATGCAGCTGCGTGTGTGTGTGTGTGTGTGTGTGTGTGTGTGTGTGTGTGTGAGTGTGTGTGTGAGTGAGTGTGTGTGTGTGAGGGAGGAGACAGAAGAGGGGGAAGGGATAGATTCCTCATGCCTGCATGTTTATGTGTGGAGGGAAACAGGCTGACTATATTCGTGTGTGAGTGTCAGAGAAACAAGGAGAGAAAGTGGGAGGGAAGCAAAGAGAAGTCCAGGCACGCACTAGTATGTCCAGGAGAGAACCTGTCGCTACACGTGTGTTGAGTAGGTGCAGTTCTGAAGAAATATGTCTGTGTGTTTGTTTGGAGTGTGATGTGTACAATTGCATCCTGTTGTGCATGCAGGTAGGTGTGGTAGACAGAGATTTTCTGTAGTCAGGCATAGTGGTGCAGGCCTGTAATCCTAGCCATCAGGAGGCAGAGACAAGAGGATTGACATCCTGGGCTACACAGCAAGACTGTTTCACACAGGGAAGAAGAAGAAGAAGAAGAAGAAGAAGAAGAAGAAGAAGAAGAAGAAGAAGAAGAAGAGGAGGAGGAGGAGGAGGAGGAGGAGGAGGAGGAGGAGGAGGAGGAGGAGGAGGAGGAGGAGGAGGAGGAGGAGGAGGAGGAGGAGGAGGAGGAGGAAAGGTAGAGGAAGAGAGGGAGGGGGAGAAAAAGAGAGCGGGAGGTAAAGGAAGGAAGGTGGAAGGGAGGGAGGAAGAGACTGCCTTTGTTGTAAACAAGAGAGCAAATCCCTGAGGGTTTGTGGTGGGGGGGAGGTGTTTTGCTTTCCTGTGACTTTGTTGTGTGACTATTGTGATCACTTTGTTGGGCTGAGGAAAAGAAACTAGTGTGTAGGGGGTGTGACATACAGGTTCAGGAGAGACAAAGGTTCCTAGAGGAATTGGGATTGAAGGATATCTAGGAGTTGCTGTAGCCAGAAAGAAAGACCTGGGAAGTCTTGTGTACTACTTTTGGAAGGGAAGGAAGGTTGAACTGGCTGAAGATGGCAGTGGATCTGAGGAGGGAGAAGACCGATCGCTGGAAGAGAAGAGGAAAAACTGCAGCTTGTGACTGGGAACTGGCCGAGATCGCCCACCTACAGTTGGGATGCAGAGCACCTGGATGGGGATCCTTCCGTATAGCAGCATTGTAGAGGGAAAGGCCACGGGGTGGGGAGGGTCACAGACCTGTTGAGCGGCCTTAGTCTAAAATTCCTGGTGTCCCAAGAAGTTCCTGAAAGTCACAGACCTGATACCTGAAGGCTCATTTGTGAGACGTGAGAAGGGAACCAGTTATGGTAGCTCTCCATTTGCCAACTGTGTGGTTGTGGGAGATTAATGCTCTCTGAGCCTCAGTTTCCTCCTCTAAAATAGGATTCATACTTCCTGCCCACCTCACTCTGCCAATGTGAAGATTGAAGCAGTTGAGGTGTGGACCCTTCGTAGCCCACAGACCTCTAGCCAATGGGCTCTGTTGATAAAAGTTGAGAAAGAGGCAGAGTGCATCTGTGCTCTCTGGTCAGGCTCAGGGTGACTGGTTGGGGAGGGGGCTGGGGAAGCTTCTGGTGCTAGTAAGGCTTTTTGTGACGTCAGGGCTGGGGACACAAGGAGGTAGGTTCAATTCGTGGAAAAACTCAAGACTGCATCTCTTCATACAAGCCTGTTTTTGTTTCTTTCTTCTCAAAAAGTGAGGCCAGGCTTACATACCACTCTCAGCAACCCCACCACAAACACAGGTCTTGCTTTTCCTGTCAATTCCAACTATGGTCCCCAGATGGAGTCTCATTGGCTCTCATTGAGACATATGTTAGTTTCTCAGCCAATCAACTTGGTCAAGAGTTCTGATTGGCCAGAGCTCCTCCCTCTAAGCTGAGCTGGCCGACATTCTAATTTAGTTGTAGTTTGTAGCCTGTCCTACATTTAGGACTCAACAGGAGGTAAAAGGAAGAGCCCCGAATTTGTGAAGAGGCTGACAGTTCACAGGCTTTCGTTATATAGCCACAGCCTTTCTTGGTATTTTTCTCCCTCTACTTTGCCTCCATGGTCATCATACACAGAACAGAGGCTTAGTAATGTCTAGTACATAGTTGATGCCTAAAGAGTCTTTTTAATTTTTTTGGTGGTTGTGGGGCTTGAACTCAGGGCCTAGGTGCTGTCCCTGAGCTCTTCAGTTCAAAGCTAGTACTCTACCACTTTGACCCATGGCACCACTTCTGGTTTTCGGGTAGTTGATTGGAGATAAGAGTCTCACAGACTTTCCTGCCCTGGCTTTGAACCATGATCCTCAGATCTCAGCCTCCTGAGTAGCTAGGATTACAGGTGTGAGCCACCAGTGCCCAGCAGCCAAAGAGACTTTTTAAAATTATTTCTTGGCAATACAGGATTGGAACTCAGAGCCTTGTGCTTGTTAGGTAGGTGTTCTAATACTTGAGGCACACCCTCCCCAGTCATTTTTGCTTGCTTGCTTGCTTTTCTTTCTTTCTTTTTTTCTTTTGATAGTGTCTCATACGTTTACCAGAGACAGACTTGGATCTCACTTTTCTTCACTTTGTCTCCTGTATAGTTGGGATTACAGGTCTGCCCCACTCCACTGGGCCTGAGGTTACTGTGTTAATTTTCCTGTTTTGGTGTTTCCTATAGTTTCGGATTTCCCTACAGTGAATATGAATACTTTGGACAATCTTTTAATACCTAAGAAACATCTTCAAATACGTAGGGAGGGCCCTCTGGCACGAGCAAAGGCCTGGTGGTGGGGAAGCTGTCAGCACTCCAAGTACCAGTAAGGAAGTGAGGCGAAGGGGAGCTAGTGGTATCCCGTGCACAGTCCCTGTACCAGGCCAAGGAGCCTGGGTCCTACAGGAAGGCCCAGGCACTTTCCCAGGAATCTGTGTCCAGCATCATTTTCATAATTTGGGTCTTTAATGTGAATGTTAGCTATAAACAATGAGTATCAACACATTCTGTCTCCCCAGATGGTATGGCCTGGTAACCAGAGCTGCCCACCCCCCCCCTGCAGCACCCGGGCTGGGCTATGCCTGGGGCTTAGGTTGGGGCTGGCTACGCTCCTGTAATTGCCTGGAGCTGGTGAGGAAAGATAGCAGCAGGTCTCAGCTTGGTTGGTTTATTTTCCAGGGCCATGAGCTCAGCCCTTGTCTCTGCGAGAATTCCAAGAGCCTAGAAGATGTTCCAGACATTGACGAAGAATTTTAATGACTCTAACCACCACCGCCACCAAAATGACACACAAACACACCTTGTGGATTAAGATAATTTCAGTGGCAAACTTACAAAAAGAAGTCCCCTTTTATAGCAAAATTATACACACAGACACACACACATGATATTGAATGGGGGCACATTTTAAACATACTTCCCAGGAGAAGGTAGATAGGAAAGACAGAAAAATTGAGGGCCTACAATGGGCCAAGAAACAGTTGTGGACTTAAGGCAGAGGCTTGGGCTCTACCCCTAAGGGTATGGCTCAATGGTAGAGCACTGGCCTAGCATAGAAGAAAAATAAAGTAAAAAGTAAACAGAGGAGCAGCAATAGACACTCATACATCCATGAGCATATATGACAAAGTCACCATGTGACAAGGCTGTGTGCCCACCTCAGGACAAACCCTAAATGGAGCAAGGGGTGAGAGGAAGGAAGGGAGGAAGGGTGGGGCTTGAACCCAGGGCCAGGTGCTGTCCCTGAGCTCTTTTGCTCAAGGCTAGCACTCCACCACTTGCTCCACAGAACCACTTCCTGCTTTCTGGTGGTTAGTTGGAATGAAGAGTCTCATATCATAGACTTTCCTGCCCAGGCTGGCTTTAAACTGTGATCCTCAGATCTCAACCTCCTGAGTAGCTAGGATTACAGGTGAAAGCCACCAGTGCAGCCTTCACCTTTATAATAACAATAAAAAATTAAAAACAAAGACTGGCTGTTCTTTGAGTCTTTAAAATATTCACAACAGGCAACTCTTGAGAGACAGAAAGTGGCTTAGGGGCTGCTGAGGCTGAAGAGGAAGGAGAAAGAGCAGTTGGAGGCCCTGGGGTGGGGGTGGGGGGATAGAGTGGCCACTAATAGGACTTGGTTTCTTTTGAGAATGGTAATAAGTTTCACTTTTTCTTTATCTCCTCCTCCTTCTCTTCCTCCTCCTTCTTGTGGTGTGGGGTTTGAACTCAGGGCTTCTTGCTTGCTAGACATGTGTTCTACATCTTGAGCCACAAACATACCCAGCCCTCTTCCTCACTGGTTATTTTTGAGACAGGCCCTCACTTCCTGCCTAGGAACACCCCTGATCCATGATCCACCTTTTAGGATTCCTACCCTAGTTGGGACGACAGGCATCCCCCATTGTATTCAGCTATAGAGATGAGGTCTCAAGTGGTTTTTCTGCACAGCTGACTTGGATCAATGATCCTCCAAATGTCAGCCTCCCGTGATGCTTGTGGGGACAGGTGTGTGCCACTGTACCCAGCTAGGTGTTAAAAAAATGTCTCACAAACTTTGCTGCCTGAGGTTGGCTCTGGACTCTAATTTTCCTCTTTCCTAGAATTACAAATGTGAGATGCTAATGCCTGGTTCACAATTCTTAATATATTAGATAATATTGCATTGTCTGCTTTAAATGAGAGAATTTTATGGTATATAAATTATAGCTGGATGAAGCTGTTTTAAAAGTTTATAATGAAAGCATGTATAAGGAGATGATAAACAAAGACAGGGAGGTAAACAAAAATACTATTGCCTAGGTCTGCATGGAGCTAATTCTCTACAACACACAAATGCACACCTTGGCCTGCTAGGGAACCAGCTTTAACTCTGTGTGTGTGTGTGTGTGTGTGTGTGTGTGTGTGTGTGTGTGTGCCAGTCCTAGGGCTTGAACTCTGGGCCTGGGCGCTGTCTTTGAGCTTCTTTTGCTCAAGGTGAGTGTTCTACCACTTGAATCTCAGTGCCACTTCTGGCCTTTTTGATTGGTTTATTGGAGATAAGAATCTCATGGAGTTTCCGGTGTGGGCTGGCTTGGAACCATAACCCTCAGATCTCAGCCTCCTGTGCAGCTAGGATTATCTTTTGGTCTCCTTCTTTCCTCCTCTCTGCTCTGCTTCTCCTCTCCCCTTCTCTGCTTCTCTGAGATTCTCCCACAAACACCCAGTGAAGCTGGACTGGTAAGAGAAGCTAGCTCGCCTGACATGGAGCATTGCTGCCCCCTGGTGGTGATTTGAGGAGTTCACCTAGGATTAGGCCCTTAAATAGCTGGAGCAGATGAGAAGGGCAGTAGGCAGAAGCTTGCCGATGCCTGGAGACACTGAACAGTGCCTGAGGCTGATACCTGAACTCTAATTCTTACCGTGCCAGTGTCTAAATTTGTTCCTTGCTGGCCCCTGCAATAACATGGGTATCATGAGGGCAAGCTCTGTCTGCTGATATCCTCTGTCTGTGCAGCAATGGAACCCACCTCCCACACCTGCTCCGTGCACCTCCCAGTGCTTGCTCGAGCTGGTGGTGCTTATAACAAGTTGGCCAGCAGGGGGCAGAAGGTGTCCACGCAGGAGGGACTTGGACCAGCCTAGGGGTTGTATACCCAAAGGAGTAATGATGGGGCTGGAAGGGAGCCTGGCGATCTTGGAGCCCCAACTGGGGTAGGGCTGGGGCATGGTACCCAAGTTGAGGTAAGGCCAGTGGAGAGGCAAATAGGTGAAGACTGGCCATTTCCCCAAGTCCAGAGCAGAGTCTCTCAGATATTAGGGAAGTTCTGGGTAGAAGAGGATGAAGGTCCTGTTAAGAATGACTTTGTGAGAGAGGAGGGGCGTGTGAAATGGAACCATGAGACTTGAGGGTATGAGTGCAGCTTCAAAAGATGAGGAGAGCGATGGAGGGATGCACTGATCCAGATGCATTGTGTTTATATGCTGATTTGTAGAATGGAAAGCCCTTTGTACAACTACTTAAAGATATTTAAAAAAAAAAAAAAAAAGGAAAGAGTAGAGCCTTGTTTCTGTAATTCTAGCTACTCAGGCACTGAGGATCTCAGTTAAAAGCCAGTCCGGGCAGGAAAGTCCAAGAGACTCATCTCAGAGACTCATCTCTGATTAACCATGAAAGAGCTGTGGCTCAAGTAGTGGAATGCTAGCCTTAAACAAAAACACTCAGGGACAGTGCTCAGGCCCTGAGTTCAAGCCTCAGGAAGAGGAAAGGGGGAGGAGGAGAAGAGATAGGGAGGGAGGGAAAGAAAAGAGAGTGAGAGAGAGGGGGAGAGGGAGGGAGGGAAATGGGAAGGAAGGAAGGAAGGAGGGAGGGAAGGAGGGAGGGAAGGAAGGAAAGAAGGAAGGAAGGAAGGAGGGAATGAGGGAAGGAAGGAAGGAAGGAAGGAGGGAAGGAAGGAAGGAAGCCAGTATAAGATCTCTGGAGGGCCAAGGAGGTCCTGGGGTGGGGACAGTAACCCTTCAGACTTGACACATTTGCCAGTAGGTAGAAAGGTAGCCTCCCCTTCATTCTCTCCTTCCCCTAGGTCCCTGGGACCCTGCCTGTTGTCTTGGAGGACTGAGCACTCCCTCTCAGACTCTTCACCCACAGCAGGCTGTGGCTCGGTCAGGCTGGATGCAGCTTTCCTGAGTGACCCCTGCTCATCTTGGAAGCTAGGCCCAACCCCTGGCACATCTGAGAATCACAAGGGAACCCACTGCCAGGGTTGGAGCGTTCATCTTACAGAAGAGGACACCAGCACACACATCCCTTGTGGCAGAGCAGGGACTCGAACCTGAGACCCAATGTTCTTTCCTGATTTGCAGTCTGAGGCCCA
The DNA here is from genome assembly GCF_019054845.1 of Dipodomys spectabilis. Lineage (NCBI taxonomy): Eukaryota > Metazoa > Chordata > Mammalia > Rodentia > Heteromyidae > Dipodomys > Dipodomys spectabilis. The sequence goes on from NW_024870795.1 coordinate 1,970,805, forward strand.
ATAGCTTGGCTATGGCTGAAGTCCTGACAAATACTCAGGCACGTGACATCTCTCCAGAAGTTTTTTTCAGGACAGAAAACGTCTTGGAGTCTTTGTGTGATCTTTGTGAAATCAAGTCTCAACTCTAAAGTAGGGGAATCAGAAAAAAAGACCGGGGTGGGGGGCGTTATTGTGGGGGGAAGATTGTTTAGCTCATTTAATGAAGCAGTGTAATCTTACGTTCAAAATTGAAAACAAAACAAGAGAAGAAAATTATAGGTTCATTTTACTTATGAATACAGAGATGAAACTCTTAACTAAAATATTGGTTAACTGAGGCCTATGTTTATTTTATTTTATTTTTTTTTTAAAGCATGACCAAATGAGGTTGAGCCCAGATAAGAAAGAAGAATTAACCGTCAGAAAACGCACCGCTCAATCTTCACCTTAATCTTTTGTGGACCTGGGGAGCACAGTCATGTAATTATCTCATTTGTGGGCATACACATACTCCAGAGATTTTGGGTAAACTCAGCAGTAATGTTGATTAAAAAAAAATATCTCAGCAAAGTAGAAATAGAAAAAAGAACTTGTAAGATGTCCTGAAAACTATAAGCCCAACTTGAGGGCAGCTGATTTTTCTTTTTCCTTTTTAGTAATAACCTTTGCAGAACTCATAAGGGGAAGATGATCCCCGGGCTTCGGGGTAGGGAGGGGATTTTTCTGTTTCTTCATTTTCCCTTCCCTTCCAGAATAGTCCAGTCCTTGAGATACTGAATGTACAACATACAGCAAGACAGGAGTCTTTGAAGAGGAACAGCCCCCTGAGGTGGGGGAGGGGACAGGAAGGGAGCCAAAGGGACCTGGCAGAGGAGTCTAGACGGACGACGGAGCCCAAGCTGGTAGAGTTGGTCCCGCTCATGGCCTGACTGTCCCCTGAGGACATGCAGCCGTACTACTTTGATGCTAAGGGTACTCCTAGCACTTAGATCTTAGATACTCCTCCTCCTCTTCCTCTTCCTCCTTTCCTACTCTTCCCCTCTTCCTCTTCCCTTCCTTCTCCTTCTCCTCCTCCTCTCTTCTTTTTGGAGTTACTGGGCCTTGAATTCAGGGCTTCATGCTTGCCAGGAAGGCACAGCTACTCCCAGAGCCTTTCCCCAACTTGACCCTGCTACCCCTTCCCCCCCGTCACCCCCCCCCCCCCCCGCAGCCCAGATCTTTTTGTTTATTTGTTTGTTTGGACTTATTTTCATATTCCCATTCCTTATTCCCATAGTTCATTATCTCTACTTTTTTTGTTGTTTTTTTTTCTGTCGTTCATGGGGCCTGAACTCTGGGCCTGGGCGCTGTCCCTCAGCTCTTCAGCTCAAGGCTAGCACTCTACCACTTGAGCCACAGTTCCACTTCTGGCTTTTTTCTGCTTATGTGGTGCTGAGGAATTGAACCTGGGGCTTCATGCATGCAAGGCAAGCAGCACTCTACCACTGAGCCACCTTCCCAGCCCCCTGCTATTTTTTAGTTGCTTTTTTTTTTTCTTTTTACTGTCTCATCTTTTTTTTTTTTTTTTTTTTTGGTTGGTCATGGGGCTTGAATGCAGGATCTGGGTGCTGTCCCTGAGCTGTTTTGCTCAAGGATAGTGCTCTACCACTTTGAGCCACAGCTCCACTTCCTGCATTTTTTTTCTTTTTAGAACAATATTTAAAAAATTATCTTTAGGGAGCTGCACAAAGGAGTGGCTGTCCAACAAAGCTATTCGTGAATACGATGCCCCTTGAGCCACGTCACTCCTTTCAACATTCTCACCCTCCCCTCCACTGTTCACCCCTTCCTTCCACTGTTCACCCCTTCCTTCCCTCGTTTGTGTGAACTTTTGTAGGACCTACATTGGATTCTTGACTTCATTCTCACACCTTCTTCTCTTCACTTCTAGATACCGTTGACCATGAATGGACAGGTATCAGACTCTGGGATTGGGCAGAAAGTGACCCAGGGTCCACCTGTGTGACAAAGGCCATGCTCTGAGAATAAAGAGGCCTTTGGCACAGGGACACAGCCAACTTGAGAGACTCCCCACTGTGCAGACGTGAGAGAATTCTCAAACAAACTGAATAATGACAGGAAAAGCCCGAAGAAAGAGAAAACCTTCAGTCCAGGTGGCAGTCTGATAAGAAAAGAATACGTAGCCATCTCACAGAACCACTCCACAAATTCTATTTGATTACCAAGGGGAGAGGCGTAACTGCACGGGCCCAACCTGGCAGCTGCCACGTTAGGTAAATGATCCAGGCACGCTCCGTGGGACAGAAGGAAATGGTGAGCGGTATGGTTGGAGCTGACAGGAACATCCCAGATGCTTCTGAAGGCACGAGGAAATAGCTGACGACTTAAATTGAGGGACAGCCTGCTTGCCTGAGAGCCCCCAAAAGGTCACACAAGTCAAGGAAAGAGCGGGAGACTTTACCAAGGCAAAAGAGATTGTTCCTAGGTGCATGAACCAGCAAGGTGGGGAACGAGGGACACGGGGGGGGAATCAGACGCAAGTGGCTCAGGGAGATAAGTGCTTGGCATTGCTCCTGCAGCTCTTCTGTTGCCTGAAACAGCTTCACTTTTTTTGGGGGGGAGGGGGGAGTATTAGGGGCCAGTGGCTCATGCCTGTCATCCTAGTTATTCAGGTGGCTGAGAACTGAGGATCTTGGTTCAAAGCTAGCTCAGGTAGGAAAGTCCATGAGACTTATTTTCAATTAATTAGCAAAGAAAGAAAGACAGAAGGACAGAAAGAAAGAAAAAGGAGAAAAAAAAGAAAAAAGCTGGAAGTGGAGCTGTGGCTTAAGTGGCACAGCACTAGCCTTGAGCTAATAAGTTAAGGGACAGTGCCCAGGACTTGAGTTTAAGCCCTGGGACTAACATACACACAAAAGAAATAATAATGGTGGGGGGTGAGCAGAGGATCCTAAAATTTACATGAAAGTTATCTAGAGGGGAGGAGGACAGAGTTCAATGGTAGAATGCTAGCTTAGCTTTATGAGTCTATGGGTTCAATCTCCAACACCACACACACACACACACACACACACACACACACACACACACACACACACACACACACACATGTGTATCCAGAAATTAAAGGGATGCAAAAGATTCCTGAGATGGAAATTTTCAACTTGTACTAAAGGTCATATAGGAAGTCATAAAAAGACACCTGTGCCAGGCACTGATGGCTTATGCCTAGAATCCTAGCTACTCAGGAGGCTGAGATCTGAAGATTGTGGTTCAAAGCCAGCAGGGGCAAGAAAGTCCATGAGATTTTTATCTTCAATTAACCAACAGAAAACCAGAAGTGGCACTGTGGCTCAAAGCAATTGAGCACTAGCCTGGAGCTAAAGAGCTGAGGGATAGAGCCCAGGCCCAGAGTTCAAGCCCCACAACCACCACCACCAACAAAAAAGACACCTGTTATGTATGTGCTGTTAAGGCAACATAACTTAAATTAATCTACAAAGAAAAAGAATTTCAAGCAAAATTAATTTCAGATACAGTTTGTTCTGGAAAACCTCCACAGCTTATTCAAACTGTCTATGGAAGAAGAATGGTCTGCAGAGAATGAAATCAACATTTCTATTTTGAAAGCACTGGGGTTTGAATTCAGGGCCTGGTACTTGCTTGGAAGATGCTCTACCACTTTAGCCACTTGAGGCATATCTCCAGACCTTTTTTTTCCACTTTAGTTATTTTTCAGGTACTGTCTTGTGCTTTTTCCTGGGACTGGCCTCAGTCTGAGATCCTCCTATTATGATCTGAGGTGTAGCTGATATCAAAGGCAGGTGCCACTATGCCTAGTTTCTTGAGTTAGACAAGGGCCTTGCTAACTTTGCCCAGGCCAGCTTCCAACTGCAATCATCCTGATCTCCACCTTCCAAGTAGCTAGGCTTATAGGCATGAGCCACTACATCCTGCTGCAAGATCTATTTTGTAAAGGAAGAACTAAGTTTGAGGCTTATAAGAATATAGAGACAGATTAAATAGATATAGAACGTTTTTTGCTCAAGGCTAGTGTTCTACCACTTTAAGCCACAAAGCTACTTTGGGTTTTCTGGTGGTTAACCTGGAGATAAGAGTCTCATGGACTTTCCTGCTCGGGCTGGCTTTGAACCACAATCCTCAGATCTCAGCATCCTGAGTAGCTAGGATTACAGGCATGAGCCACTGGTGTCTGATTACATAAAGGATTTGTCAGCAGTGGAACCTATAGACAGTACTAGATGGAAGATCAATTTATAAGAGAATTTTCCAATGTCCAAGGCAGGCAAGTGAAGACTATGAGACTAGACAGTAGATCTCATCTTACAAAAAAAAAAAAAGTCAAGGAAAGCCACAGGATAAATGAGCGAAGGCATGAACAGGTAAGTCCACCAGAAACACCCGGCTCAGTTCTGTTCTTTTTTCAACATGGCTTCAACTGTCTCTTTCCCTTGAGTGTCAGGATGAGCTCACCCATTTCTGAGAAGATGGCGGCAGGGATTTGGTTAGGGAATGCATTGAATCTGAACGTCCATTTGCAGAGCATGGTCATCTTATAAATGCTGTCTTCCTTTCCCTGGTGGAGACATTTGTTCTTCAGAGTGGAGTGGGCGGAAGTGGAGACAGCTTCTGGGAAGACCAGGGAGAGGGGTGATGGGCTCAGGCTCTCAGAGGAGAAGGGGAAACTGAGGCCACAAAGACCGAGATGTCAACGGAAGCCAGTGCTGACTGTCTAGTAAGTAGCGTGGCCTGTCTACCCTCTACCCAGCATGCACCACTCCTGCACTCAGTATTTTGAGTTGAGCTCTGTAGACACCGACAGTCTCATTCATCATCACCGGCCTGACTGTCATCACCGACCGCCTGGCCTCACTCTCCCGTGGTGGAGGAGGGCATCATGATGCTGTCCCAGTCATTCAAAGGCTGAGCTTAGGAGTCTGCAAAGTCAGGGAAAAGCACCTCCACTCAAGCATGCAACAGAAGAGGCCAGGGGTATGCCCCTAGCATTTCATTTTGTCTTTTTTTCTTTTTTAATGCTGCTGGGGTTTGAACCCAGGGCTTCACACGTGTTAGCAGGCACTTTTTTGTTGTTGTTGTTGTTGTTCATGGGGCTTGAACTCTGGGACTGGGTGCTGTCCCTCAGCTCTTCAGCTCAAGGCTAGCGCTCTACCACTCGAGCCACAGCGCCACTTCCAGCTTTTTCTGCTCTATGTGGTGCTGAGGAACCGAACCCAGGGCCTCAGGCATGCAAGGCAAGCACTCTACCACTGAGCCACCTTCCCAGCCTGGCAGGCACTTCTTTCATTTGAGCCAAACCCATAGCAATTTTTGGTTTTGTTATTTTGTCATTATTATTCTTTTTAACAGGATTTTACTTTTGTGCTTGACTTGATCTAGACTTCCTGCATAGCTGGGATGACAGGTGTACACTACCATACCCGGGGTGATTTTGTTTTATTTCTGTTGAAATGGGATCTTACAAATATTTTTTTCTGGGCTGACCTGGCTACCGTCTTCCTGCTCTCTCCTCATGAGTAACTTGGATTACAGGAGTGAACCACTGGGCTCAGCTTTGCCTTAAGCAATTTTTGGTGGTGGTGGTGGTGGTTGTGGGGCTTGAACTCAGGGCCTGGGCACTGTCTATGAACTCTTTCTTACAAGGCTAGTGCTCTACCATTTTGAGCCACAGTGTCACTTCCAGTTCTCGAGTTAATTGGAGATAAGAGTCTCATGGGCAGAGTTCAAGCCCCAGGACCAACCAAAAAAAAAAAAAAAAAGAGTTTCATGGGGACTTTTCTGCCTGGGCTAGCTTTGAACCAGGATCCTCAGATCTCAGCCTCCTAAGTAGCTAAGATTACAGGCGTGAATCACCAGCACCTGGTCCCTAAGCAGTTTTAAAAAACACAACTTGAACAACTCAGGGCTTGAGTGGGAAACTCTGGGTAGAGTGCTAGACTAGACAGGCCTGATACTCTTTTTTTTTTTTTTGTCGGTCGTGGGGCTTGAACTCTGGGCCTGGGCGCTGTCCTTCAGCTCTTCAGCTCAAGGCGAGCACTCTACCACTTGAGCTACAGCGCCACTTCCGGTTTTCTGGTGGTTTATTGGAGATAGGAGTCTCACAGTCTTTCCTGCTCGGGCTGGCTTTGAACCGTGATCCTCAGATCTCAGCCTCCTGAGTAGCTAGGATTACAGGCGTGAGCCACCAGCGCCCGGCTCCAGGCCTGATACTCATCCATTCATCCATTTCACCTTCCCCCACCCCTGCCCACGGAGAAGCAGCCCATCCGCCACCCTCACCATTCACTCACTAGCTTAACCAGCTTAGAGATTCAAGGCCTTGGATACAGCGGTAGATTGTTCGATATGACACTAAAAGCATAACCTAGAGGAAAACAAATAGACCAGTTGGACATGAAAGATTTCGTGCATCAAAGAACACAATCAGGAAAGTAAAAAGACACTGAATGGAAGACAATAGTCCAGATAATGACACATGGGCTAGGGAATGCGGCTCTGTGGTAGAAAGCTTGACACCCTGGCTTCTATCCACAGCACTGCCAAAAAGAAAATCAAGAAAAAGAAAGGAAAGCACAAAGGTGGAGTATATCCAAAATACATTTAAAAAGTCTCACAACAACAAAAAGACCACTAATTTTAAAACTAAGCAAAGGATATTTCTCCGAAGCTCCATGAATGAGCAGTAAACACAGAAACAAGTGTTTCACTTCATTAGCTATTAAGGAAATGCAAATCAAAACCACAATGGGAGCCACGCACTAGGTGGTGCCCAGCTGTAATCCTAGCTACTCAGGAGGCTAAGATCTGGAGGATCTGGGTTTGAAGCTAGCCTAGGCAGAAAAGTTCATGAGATGAGGTCCAAATAACTGGCAAAAAGCAGAGCTAGAGGCATGGCTCAAGTGATAGAGCACCAGCAGTGAACAAGAAAGCTGAGTAACAGCTCCAGGCCCTGAATTCAAGCCAGGAAATCAGCAAAGCACAAAACAAGAACCACAATGAGATCACTCTTCACTCCCACTTGGGTGGCTATAATCTAGAAATATACACCATACAATGTAAGGATGTGGAGAAATTAGCCTTTCGTGGGAGTATGTGGAATGGAGCCACCCTATGGAACAGTCTGGAAGTCTGTAGTTTCTCAAGAAGTTAAGCAGATGAAGATGATACATTTCAACATATAGAAGTAGATGTTTGATATTTTACAATTATTCTTCAGTAATTTATTCTTTTTTGTTTTTTCTGGTTGTGGGGCTTGAACCCAGTGCCTAAGCACTGTCCCTGAACTCTTTTTGGTCAAGGCTAGAGCTCTACCACTTTGAGCCCCAGCGCCACTTCCAGTTTTCTGATGGTTAAATGGAGATAAGAGTCTCACAGACTTTTCTGCTTGGGCTGGCTTTGAACAGCAGTCTTCAGATATCAGCCTCCTGAACAGCTAAGACTACAGGCATGAGCCGTCAGTGCCCGGCTCTTGAGACTCTCCAATAAACTACTCAGAAAAAGCCAGAAGTGGTGCTGTGGCTCAAGTAGTAGAGCACTAACCTTGAGCCAAAGAAGTTTAGGGACAGAGCCCAGGCCCTGAGTTCAAGCCCCAGGACTGGAACACACACACACACACACACACACACACACACACACACACACACACACATCCATAAAATAAAAATATAATTTTGTTCACATTTATTTTGTATCCTGTAACTTTGCTGATAATACTATTCTGAGAGTTGTTTTGGATTCCTTATGACTTTCTATACACAAGCTCATGTCATCATCTGAAGACAGATAATGGCTTTTTTGTGTGAGTGTGGAGGTGCTGGTGGTGCTGGTACCATGGCTTGAACTCAGGGCCTTCCACTCTCATTCAACTTGCTTACTCACAGCTGATGCTCTACCTCTTAAGCCATGCCTCCAGTCTGGCATTTTGTTGATTAATTGGAGCTGGAGTCTTGTGACCTTTTCTGCCTGATTGTAAACTTCAGTCATAAAGATCTCAGCCTTCTGGGTAGTTAGGATCACAGGCATGAGTCACCAGTCTTTAGCTGAGATATAGTTTTATTTCTTCCTTTCCAAGATTGATGTCTTATTTCTTTTCTTTTTCTTTTCTTTTTCTTTTTGTCAGTCATGGGGCCTGAACTCTGGACCTGGGCGCTGTCCGGCTAGCACTCTACTACTTGAGCCACAGCACCACTTCAGGCTTTTTCTGCTTATGTGGCGCTGAGGAATCGAACCCAGGGCCTCCTGCATGCAAGGCAAGCACTCTACCACTGAGCTACTTTCCCAGCCCCTTATTTCTTTTTCTTGCCTGATTGCTGTGGCTGCAGCTTCCAGTAGTATGTTGAAAGAAAGCAGCCATTCTGATCTTCGGAGTAGAAATCTTCAGGAAGTATGATGTTAGCTAAGTTGTTGTTGTTGTTTTAAATACATTCCTGTTAGCAGATAGAGCATTTATGGAATGTTTTTGTTGACCTTGCTGGGGATGAAACCCAGGCCTCCTGGATTCTGGGCAAGCACTCTACTACCTCACTACATCCCCAATCCTATGCTGAGCATTTGTAATCATGATAGGATGTTGTACCTTCAATTTTTTTTTTTTCTGAAGTAAACAGGTGTGGTTTTGCTCCTTCGTTCTCTAGCTATAGTATATTGCATTGATAGATGTTTTATGATAAACCAACCTTTCATCCTTGGGATAAATCCTAATTGGTGATACAGTACAATCCTTCAAAATGTTGCTGGCTTCTAGGTGTGTGTGTGTGTGTGTGTGTGTGTGTGTGTGTGTGTGTGTACGCACGTGTGCATGCGTGCACCCACATGCACACATGGCACATGCATACACTAGTACTGAAGCTTGAACTCAGGGTCTGGGTACTGATCTTTAACTTTTTTACTCAAGGCTGGTGCTTTACCTCTTGAGCCACACCTCTACTTTTAACATTTTTTTGCTGGTAAATTGAAGATAAGAATCTCATAGACATTCTTTCCCAGGCTGGCTTTGAACTATTATCCTCAGCACTCAGCCTCCTGACTAGCTAGGATTTACAGGTGTGAGTCACTAATGCTTGACTCTTTTTTTATTTTCCGTTCTGGTCAGTTGTGGGGCTTGAACTCAGGGCCTGGGTGCTGTCCCTGACCTTCTTTTGCGTGCTCTACCACTTGAGCCACAGAGCCACTTCTAGCTTTTTCTGAGTAGTTTATTGGAGATAAGAGTCTCATGGACTTCCCTACCCAGGCTGTCTTTGAGTCACAATCCTCAGATATCAGTCTGTTGAGTAGGGAGGATTACAGACGTGAGCCACCAGTGCCCATCTGACCCTGATTATTTTATTTTATTTTTTTTGTCGGTCGTGGGGCTTGAACTCTGGGCCTGGGCGCTGTCCCTCAGCACTTCAGCTCAAGGCTAGCGCTCTACCACTTGAGCTACAGCGCCACTTCCGGTTTTCTGGTGGTTTATTGGAGATAGGAGTCTCACAGTCTCTCTTGCCCGGGCTGGCTTTGAACCGCGATCCTCAGATCTCAGCCTCCTGAGTAGCTAGGATTACAGGCGTGAGCCACCAGTGCCCGGCCCTGATTATTTTAAAGTGACATATTTCCACTAAAGAAAACACAAACACAAGTCTTAACTTAAATTCTCTTATCTAAATAGAATAAAAGTTTATGAGAGTCAGTCACTGCAAACCTTCCCCTCCCTACTTAGTCACTGCTACAAATCAATCTTCTCCCCTCTCCGTACTGCCCTCCCCCTCCCCCTCCCCCTCCCCCTCCCCAGGCAGCCAGGCTCTGACCTTAGACACCAAGACAGTCCTCAACAATTGTGTTAAACAAGGCTCATTAGAGTCTTCCATCTACTGAAGCTGGCTCCCTGGCTCATTTTTAAAAATCGATTTCTTTTTCTTGTGTGTGTGTGTGTGTGTGTGTGTGTGTGTGTGTGTGTGTGTGTGTGCCAGTTTTGGGGATTGAACTCAGGGCCTAGGCACTGTCCCTGAGTTTCTTTTGCTCAAAGGCTAGCACTCTATCTCTGGAGCCACAGTGTCACCTCCAGCTTTTCCTGTTTATGTAGTACTGAGGAATGGAACTTAGGGCTTCATGCATGCTAGGCAAGTAAAAAGTCATTAACTTTTGATTTTTTGTGTGTGCCAGCACCAGGACTTGCACTCAGGGCTGTATACTTTGGCGAGCTTTTTCTGCTCAAGGCTGGTGCTTTTCTACTTGAGCCACGCCTCCATTTCCTTTTTCTTGTTCTTAATGTATGGCTCACTATTATTATTTATTTATTTATTTTGTCATGGGTCTTGAACTCTGGGCCTGGGTGCTGTCTCTCAGCTCTTCAGTTCAAGGCTAGCACTCTACCACTTGAGCCACAGTGCCACTTCTGGTTTTCTGGTGGTTAATTGGAGATAAGAGTCTCATGGACTTCCTTGCCCGGGCTGGCTTTGAACCGTGATCCTCAGATCTCAGCCTCCTGAGTAGCTAGGATTACAGGCGTGAGCCACCAGTGCCTGGCATGGCTCACTATTATATTACGACCTTGGGAGGAGGATAAAAAAAATCTATTCTCTTTTTTATTTTTTCTGGTTCTGGGGCTTAAACTCAGGGCCTGGGCTCTGTCCCTGAGCCTCTCTGTGCTCAAGGCTCTACCATTTGAACCACAGTGCCACTTCGAGCTTTTTCTGTTTACAAGATACTGAGGAATCGAACCCAGGGCTTCATACATGCTAGGCAATCACTCTACCACAAAGCCACATTAGCAGCCCAATCAATTTTTCTCATATGGTTGAATTGTAAAAGTTCTTTGAAGTTGGCTTCTGATGGCTCACATCTGTGATCCTAGCTCCTCAGGAGGCTGAGATCTGAGATTCATGGATGACACTGGGCCTTGCTCTCCAGGGAGAAGCCCAGCCTCCTCCTCCCTCTCCCCACCCTCCAAAGCAAGTGAGATCTTCCCCCTTGCTCCATGTGTGCCTATGAGATCCCAGGATGCAGCAACTGCTCAACAGCGAAGCTCCGGCCTCCACACTCAGATTCACTGGATCCCCTGTGGCACCCGCAGAGGTGCCAGGGAGGCCGCTGGCCCCAGGGTTGTTCTGTTCCAGCCCTGGCAGGCAGCCCTGGTGCTGCGCAGGACCTGCAAGAAAGTATTTTTGCACATCTCTCCAGATGTGCAAAGCATATGTCCTCTGTGAGGTGTTCTGTGGCCAGGGCAGAGGGCAGAGGCTCATCTCTGTTCCCAGAGGGCTCAGCCTCCCAGAACAGCCTCCTTACACAGGGTGGCCACGAGGTGCGACCTGACATAACCTGGACACCCGGGCTCAGGAAGGATCTCAGTTTCAACTTTATTTCAATCTATCAGCCAATATATCACGGGTACTCCTCCATACTAGCCAGAAGTCTGTGGCAGGAAAGATTTTCAAGTAAAATGTATTTAGTGACACATTGTGTATGCATTGAAATCTATATTCATGATTGCTTTCTATGTATAGCAGATGAGACTGGCTTTCTATTTATGCAAGTCATTTAATTCTAAAATAAATCTATCGGTGATATATATAAGCATATGTATATATGTATATATGTATTACAAGCATATATATTACAGCTGCTGGCTGGTGGCTCATGCCTGTATTCCCAGCTACTCAGTAGGCTGAGATCTAAGGATCATGGTTCCAAGCCAGCCCAAGCAGTAAAGTCCATGAGACTGATCGCTGATTAACTACCAAAAGGCTGGAAATGAAGCTGTGGCTCAAATGGCAGAGCGCTAGCCTTGAGCACAAAAGCTCAGGGACATTGTCCTGAGTTCAAGCCCCAAGACTGGCAAAAAAAAAAAAAAAAAGAAAGAAAGAAAGACAGAAAGAAAGAAAGAAAGAAAAAAGAAAAAAAATGCATCTACTAGAAACAGCTCAGCCACTAAGCTTCCATACAGGTGGTGACATGTCAGACATCTAGACAGAAGTAAGCACCTGTGTAGAATTTGAGAGAAGTTTCTAGAAGAAACTTCCCACCCTATGCTACAGACTTTGAATTTGCCCTGTGGAATCCCTGTTTCCAAAATACCCTAAAGATAAAAGGACTTTCCCTTTTGGCCCAGTATCATCTGGCAAAGGCCCTGCTTCAGAGAAGGGAGCAATTAAAGAGTCGGGTATTGTGTTCAGGGGGTGGGTCCTCTCCTTCCCAGCTCCTGGGAAAAAAATAATATAAACAAAACCATTTGGACTCAGTAACACTGGGTGAGGTGAACATTGTTTCACAATGAAGGTCTATAAGATTTTTCAAGGGTCAGTGATAAAAGACAAGGTCTTCTACTGACACACACACAGAAAGGGAGAAAGGTGTGTGTGTGTGTGTGCGCGCGCGCGCGCGCGCGCGCGCGCGTGTGTGTGTGTGTGTGTGTGTGTACGTGCATGTGTGTGTGTGGCATCCTGGGGCCACCAGTTCCAATGTTGGGTAACTGACAGGCAGCCCCAGTGCCAGAGCCTGCTTTGAACCACAGATACCCTGAACATAGTGTTCCCTGAACACAGTGGTCCTTCTAACCAATCCTTTTCTATATAAAAGCATTAAGCTACACATAGGTATCAAACACACATACCAAAATGAAAACTCGTTTATACTCCTGATAAACACACGGATGGCAAACTTCTAGATGAGATTGTCAGAATGAACTCTAGTTTTTGTACTTTGTCATTGGCGGTGGTGGTGGTGGGGTCTTTGCACTTTGCTGGCACTCTGGGTGCATTTTCAACCATGATCACTGGTTATTAAGGGGGGGGGGGGAGTGCAGGCCGGGTCGGGCCCAGGCTCAGACTGTGGACTTGTTACCTGGCAGGGCCACTGGGCCAACTTCCCCTCCCTGTCCCAGAAGCCAGGAACTTGTTCTGCCTCCCCAGTAACAGCCAAGTAAGGGTGAAAATCTATTCCACACAGACCTGCTGCACGGGGACAGAGCGTGTGCCCTCCCTCACAGGTGGAGGAAATAGCCAGAGAGCAAAGAACAAGACCGGCTGCCATCCTCTGTCCACACCGGCGGCAGGAACAGACATTCCTAGGCTAGCAGGGGGAGGGCAGGCCCCAGACCAGGCCTGGTCCAACCTTGTCATTTCTACAAATAAGGAACTAAGGGTTCAGTGTTGCCCGTGGTTGCTGGAAAGAAGAGACAGGGTGTGTGATTTAATTATGGAGAGGTCAGAGCTCAAAACAATCGTCACTGAATCTGAAGAAACCTTTGTTGATTTGGGAGAGGAGAGACAAGGCTGGAACCTGGTCTTTTGGAGGGGAGACAGGAGGCGGAAGACAGCTTGGCAGGGGATGTTTAATCTTAGGAAATGGCTTCCTTGATCTGGAAGTAGCTTCTGTGTCTAACCAGGTAGAGAAGCACCAAGACGGAGGGTCTGGGGAAAACGTTTTCCAGAAAGTTCTACTTGGGCTGTATGTTGACATGTCATGGCCAGCCCAGCTTTGAGACCTACAGACTCCTCCCCTCTCCCTGCCCAGTTGGGGACCTTCCACTCCTGCCCTGAGGGACACAGTGTCCACACTCCAGAATAGTTGTTTCTACTAGCCTTTTGGGGCAGATTGCTTTCTGTCCCCTCTTTCCGGGGGGACGGATGTCAGGTGATATTGGGACAAGGAGAATATTCTGGTGTGGGCCAGCATCCAGTGTCCTTAAATGGATGTGTTTCTTTGTGAGCTTTGAGCACACACCTGGGCACCTGCCTGCATCCTGCCCACGGGGTCTTTGGGAAAGAAACAAGGAGGTAGGCAGGCTGCCTCTTCTCTCCCTGAAAGAAATGAAGAAGTTGGATTGCTTGTGGCCTCTGTTTAGGGAGAAATAAAGAAGTGAATTTAAGTAACATGGGTGGGGGACTTTGTGAGGCCGGCTGTAAGGGATGATTCCAAGAAAGTTAAACTCAGGCTGGCTTCTCCCGTAGTCCAAAAGGGAGCTGGGAAGTCAGACATTGATGCTTCTGTCCACCCAGTTTCTCTCTAGATCCTTCCTTTAGATTCCCCCTGGGAACCTGATTGGTGCATTTCTTCTTCTTCAATCAGAGGACATGTCCTGGGATTGGCTGAAGCCAATACAATCATCTGGAGGAGAATGACAAGGAGCACAGGGTCCTTTATGTTCTTTGGGTTGGAGTACAAAAGTAGTTTGTGACAGAAAGTAGGAAGGTCCAATATGGTCTTAGCCCATTTACAGACCAGTTCCCTCTTCTCTGCCAGCTGCCATGTTGGACTTATATAGTCCCACCCTAACACATAATTGGACCAGAAGTGAACATGTGACCCACCTGAGCCTGTACAATTCTCTCCTGGACCCTGGAATTGCAATACCTTAATGTACTTGTTTGGGGTTCTCTGAGGAGGTCCAGTCCTGCCCAAAGTCTGTGAGGAGAAAGAGGAAGTAGGCCCAGAAGGAACTCAAGACAGAGAACAGCCTGAACTGCTTATTGATCAAATTCTGCTTCCAATCTTTTCTGGAGTCCTGGCTGCAAAGATCAAAACTCCTTTTAAATAAATTATTTCCTTTCCTTAGTTCAGCAGGAGAGATTTTTTTTCCCTCCTCGTTCCTGTAACTAAAACTTATTAATATAGATATCTAAGCAGGCCTGGTGGTGCATACCTGAAATCCCAGCACTCAGGAAATGGAGGCAGGAAGGCTGTGAACTCCAGGCCAGAATGGGCTACATAATGAGACTCTGTCTCAATAGTAATAAGAATAAGAATAAATGGCTCAAGTGGTAGATCATTTGCCTAGCAAACTCGAGGCCCTGAGTTCAAACCCCAGTACTACACCAATAATAGATACTTACTGAATTTTTAACCTGTGGCATATATTCTTCCAAGTGGCATTTTTTTATTACACCTCAGTTCTCAGGGGGTGTTAGGATTCCCACATCACAGGTGAGGAAACAGACTCACAGAGTGGCTGGCACGCTCCAGATCATATATCCAGTAGAGTCAGGTCTGAACCTGGGTGGTCTGACTTTAGACCTGGAGCTGTGGTTTGTCACTAGTGTCCTGGTAGAGATGCTAGAGCCAAGGCTCAGGCCTCCCAGTGCATCACAACACAGGGTGTTAGGGAAAACATCAGAGCTGGCAACTGAGGAGTGTGGTAGCTTTCTGTCCCATCTGCCCTGACCACTCCCACACTGTGGAGGTGAGGGGAAAGCCCAAAGTCCCCGAGTTTCTGAGACCCTGCATTTGTAACCATAAACATTAAACCCACTGGTCTTAGTCATTCTGAGGCTGAGAGGCTTCTGGGCCTGTCTAGAGGAGGCTGTGGAAGGGACTGGAAGTGTACACGCAGATCTATCACCTTGCAGGGGCCTCCTAGCCACCTCCTGAGTGAGCAGCGGCAGGTCCTCTCTCTATCCGGAGAGCTGGGTGTGTGTGGGGGTGGCACTACAGTTAGAGGCCTGTGCTGGGACTCACAGGCTAGGTGACACTGGGCTTTCCCTTTCATTATCTGTAAAATGGGGACTGAGAAAACAGCATACTCCCCTTCCCCAGAGCAGCAAATGAAAGATGCCCCCAAAGTTCAGTCATGGGGACGGGTTTGGAACTGGTGTCTTACCTGAGAAAAACAGGCACTGTCAATATGAACGCCATGATCCTTATTCTTCTCCAGTTCTTGTTTATTTTTTTCAAATTAAATCTGGGAAGATAAATATCAAGGTCTTAAATGGAGTGTCTCTGTGGGATAAGGTGACGGAGGGATTTTAATTTCCTTTCTCTTTCCAGTTTTCAACTTCCCTGCCCGAACGGCGATGCTTTGTATGTTTAAAAACAGATCAGACTTTACACATATGAAATATTTTTGTTATTTACTTTGAAGCGAGTTGGCAAATAGAATAGCCAGCCTCAGGAGAATGAGAATGATGTGAAAAACCAGAGAATAAGAATGATGAGAAAAGCCAGAGCATGAGGGAATGCCTCTAAATCCTCAGGCTGTTATGGGTTGGGGGTGGGTGGAATGGGGGGGTGGCATATGAGCTGTCTCCCAATATCTGTTTTCTTTTATATTTATTTATTGTTTATTATTTAATTTATGGCACTCCTGAGATTTGAACTCAGCTTTGTGCTTGCTAAGCAAGCATTCTACCTCTGAGCCATTCATCTGGTCCTTTCTTTTCTTGCTGGTTAGTTTTGCAGTCACAAGGGAAGACTAAGAGGCCCTTTGTTCTCCAGCTTGATGGCCAGCAGAGGGTCCCAACCCCAAACCTGAATTCTCTACTCCATTCAATGTTTAGTAGCAGCAGAGGCCTGGAGGACTTAGCAGGTCCAACTACAGACTCTTCAGATCCATCCTAAACACATCAGCTGAGAACGGACAAAGAGCCCCAGTGCCTGGATCCTCTGCTGGGATGTGGGCAAGAGCTCAGGTACCTCTCCACTCCTGCCCTGCCATGACTCTTTTGGTCTGCCAAGTTAAAGAACATCCAGTACCACAGAGCCCAAGGCCCTTGTCAGGAGATGGATTGTGTTGTGGACACAGACGTGGCAAAGTCATTGAGTTGGGTTATTGGCCTGTACAAATACATCAGAAATTGGATACCTAATGTCTTTTTCTTTTTTTTTTTTTTTTTTGGTCTGGCCTGGGACTTGAACTCTGGGCCTGGGCACTGTCCTTCAGCTCTTCAGCTCAAGGTGAGTACTCTCCCACTTGAGCCACAATGCCAGTTCTGGTTTTCTGATGGATCATTGGAGATGAGTCTTATGGACTTTCCTGCCTGGTCTGGCTTTGAACTGTGATCCTCAGATCTCAGCCTCCTGAGGAGCTAGGATTACAGGCGCGAGTCACTGGTGCCCAGCTACCTAATGTCTTAAAAAAAAAAATACTGTTGCTGGGGCTGGGGCTCAGTGTCAGAGCATGAGCATATAAGGCCCTGGTTTCAATCCTAGCACCAGATACACACACACACACACACACACACACAAAGGGATCCCCAATCTCACCAATACTGGCCTGCACCTGCACGTGCTTCGGACAGGAAGTAGGATGTACAGTGACAAGGTGCAGCTCCAAAGTCTGTCTCAGACGTACTGTGGAGATGGACAGGGAGATAGACTGATGGAAAGACAGCATAGTGGATGATCTCAAAGAAGGTGGTCAAACCTGGGGTCTCTGCTCCCTCTTGGCCACTGCCTTCAGTCAAGTTCCTCTTACAAGGGACAGCTTCTTTCTTGCCTCCACTCTGGAAAAATGCTTCAGGCCTGCTCAGACCGGGCCTGCCTGAGTCTGCCCTGGCCCCTGGAATCCAGCCCCTAGCAGATGGCCTTGACCTTTCTTCTTGGCCTGCCGCCTTCTCCAGGGCTGAGACTAGGAAGCAACAGGCTCCGTCTCCCAGCGTGGAGCTGCTCACAAGCCCCTTGAGAATTAAGAACAAAATGGGGTCACTGTTTGCTGGACAATGGGTTTTCTTACAGGGAGTGCTACCCAGGCCTTTGTCAGGAGGACTTCCTTATCAGGGTCCCGGGGTTGAGGACGTCCTCTGGGGCAGGGAGTGGATGCAGGGCTGAGGGCTGGGAGGGGCTTCATGGCTGGGGGAGGAGCTGTATGTGTGACGGGACCCTGTGGGTTGATTCTGCCCGGAATAGGTGAGGAAGGTAAGAGAAACTGAGGCTGGAGCAAGGCTGGGTTGGAGCTGGGAATAGGAGGGGGCTGGGACAGGATTAGAGGATGAAGCCTGGGAATGGGTGAGGTCTGGGTGCTGGGTTGGGAGAGTCTTTGCTTCCTGCTCAACAAAGGAGTTCAGGCATCAGACACAGGCAACCCGGATTCAACTTCTCATTCTTCCCTCCCTATCTGAGTGGTCTTAGGCAGGCTCAGCTCAATCTCCCCTGCTCTTCCAGAACAACTTATCTGACGACACTGCCTCACTCCTTTCAGTGTGCCTGTCTCTTGCTCTATCTCTTTGTCTATATCTATATCAGCTTCAAGTTACTGTATAATCCACTCATTTATAATGCTTATTGTTGGTGGCTATACCCCCCCCTCCCCCCCCCTGCCCCGCCCCCTGCACATTCTGGGGCTTGAACTCAGGGTTTGAGTAATGTCCTTTAGCTTTTCTGCTCAAGGCTAGAGCCATAGCTCTACTACCAGTTTTTTGGGTGGTTAATTGGTGGTAAGAATCTCATGGGCTTTTCTTACCTGGGCTGGCTTCAAACCACAATCCTCAGATCTCAGTCCCTGAACAGCTAGGATTACAGGCCTGAACCACTGGAGACTGGCTTATAATGTTCATTTATTTATTATTATTATTTGTCAATGCTGGGACTTGAACTCAGGACCTGGGCATTGTCCCTAAATTTCTTTTGCTCAAGGCTAGCCCTTGACCACTTGAGCCACAGTGCCACTTCCACTTTTTCTGATTATGTAGTACTGAGGAATCAAACCCAGAGCTTCATGCATGCTAGGCAAGCACTCTACCACTAAGTCATATTTCCAGCCTTATAATGTGTATTGTTCATTTCTGCCTTCTCTAACTAGGAATGGCAACTTGTTCTACCCATTTGGGTTTCCACCAGGGCCTGGAACACTGTTGAATGCATGAAGGTGCTTGAGGTATTCAAGGAGTCTGGCCCCAACCCCATTGCCAGTGCCAACTCCTCTCTATATTCTTGGGAACAGGCCTCTCTGGGTCTCGTTGTCTCTCTCTGTCCTCTCTCCCCCATCCCTGTCCTTGGAGGCCCTGACTGTCCCCATCCTGCCCTGGGCTGCTGACCTCTGGCTGTTTTTGTCGTAGGAACCTCAGGTCTGGTTTGAAGCAAAGAGCTCATGGTGTGCACTTACTAAATGAGGAGTTAAGGGAATGAGTAGAAAAAGCCCTGGGCTGCGAATCAGCAGATTTGGCTTCCAGCTCCAGTTCTGACCTTGACCTTTAAGTAACTAGCATTTGGTCTTCAGTCTCCCTGGTTTCCAGCAGAGGTGGTGAACACTCATCTGGCTCAGCCTACCATGCTCAGTGTGGGAATCCTAGGGGACTGTGAGCTCTTGAGGGCTGAGGGGTTCTTCAAGGCCAGGGGAGACACAAAGCCCCAGGGATGTTGCGCACATAGCTAATGAGAACTCTGATGTGGTGAGTGGCTTTCTGCCAGCCGAGTGGGCCTGGAACCCTGGAGTCTGGGCTGCATTTAGAGGCTGTCCAGCTAGCCACAGGGTATCTGTGCCTGCAGGGAGGGTGACTTGATTCACGCACCTACAAGCCAGGGCAGATCTGGATGGCACACTTAAGCCTCCTGGCTTGAAATCCAGGCTGCCTCCTCGCTGTGTGAACAGCGCTAGGAGAAGTGGTACCCCATAAGGAGGGAAGGCCCCATCTCACATGAATTAACACTGAGCCACACAGCCCCCCAGCCCTCAGGTGAAGAATAATTTTTTTTGTGTGTGCTAGTTCTTGAATTCAGGCCTAAGACTCACTCAAGACTCTACCACTGGAGGATTTTTGCTGATTAATTGGAGATAAGAATTGCAGAGAGAGAAAAAAAATTGCAGAGAAGTTTCTTGCCTGGGTTGGCTTCCAACCATGATCCTCAGATTTCAGCCTCCTGAGAAGGTAGGATAACAGGCATGAACTACCAGCACCCATCTTCAAGTGAATTCTTGCTAAAGCGAGGAGCAGAAAGAAAAGGTGTGAGGGAGGATGGTGGCAGGGTTGGCCACCATCTTGCCAGACCCTCTTGCTGGTAACTACTGACTTTCAAGGTAGGGACAAATCATCGAGACACAGGGATCCAGGTTGTCTGTGGGCCCAACTCAGTGGGTCCACCCTCCTATGCAGGGTAGACACTGGGGACTCAGGTAGATGGGGTGCCTTTAACTCTAGGCTGGCTTGTTTTCCAGCCTCTATGCAGACTGGGAAAGCACTTTCCTTGCCTGGGGATATCCCAGCCATTATTGATGGTGTCTCCTCAGTAAGTAATCATGGAGTCTTCCCAATCCCCGTGTTGGGTTCCAGCCCTGTCCTTTCACCCCAGCTTCCTGTAGTTAAGGGAACATTTCCTAAGCTCCATTCACTCATACCCCCATGACTTTTGCCATCATCACTCATCCAACAAAATTCATAGATAAGTAGTACTTACTCAATATTTGGATTTGCACACACACACACACACACACACACATATTTACTTATAAAGGGAAACTCTGTAGCACTTTTGTAAACAAAGCTTATCAACATAAAAATACAAGAAGAAATGAAAGCAAAATGTAGACATTCTTGGATTTTGGCTCCAGGACTCAGTTCTGGCGCTGAACCTGAAGATGAACCAGTCACATGCTTTCCCTGGGCCGCAGCTTTCCCCTCTGTGTATTTGGCTCATTCGGAGATAATGTATTTTGAGATGCCAGTCCTTCAGTCTGGCATACAGTGTGGAAGAGAGAATTCTGGGCTGCCATTGGTCCTGCAGGCATTGATGCTTTCTGTATGCTGGTTTTGTCTCATAATCCTTAGTGAAAGGTGGTTGCAACTTTTGGGGGCGTAGATGGCTCCAAAGAGTTGGGGTTCCTGAGTTGAAATCTCTGGCTTCCTCTTAAGGGCACAGATTGTTCCAAAGGCCATATGAAGACCTTCCTCCTGGGAGAGATGAACTCTCCTGTTACGAGAAACATGCAAAGGGAGCTAGGGGGAAGGTGAAGGATGTCCTTGGCCAGAAATAGAAGAATTTCCCCTGTGGGCCTGGGGTGGGGGGAGAGTAGTGGTTCCTGGGGAACTGGGTCAGAGCCTCACTCAGCATCACTCCCTGCTCCCCCCACCCCCACCCCAAGCCTTCCACCCTCACCTCATTTATTTAGAATCTCAATTTCCATGAACTTTCCCAATAGTCTCCTACAAGTCTAGCTGCACACCAGGAGGTAACCAAGCCTGTGAGAGGGTGTCTGCCTGTTAAGGAGGTCAGTGGACTTGGCCGAGGTCACCAGCGTGGTTCTGAGCCTGGGCTGTCAGACTCCACTGCCTGGGAAGCTGTCTGCGCCCTGTTCCTGCACCCCGTGGAGAGATCCCGGGGATCTGGCTGGAATACAGCTCAGCCTTCTACCCTTCCTCCTTTAAGGCGTGTGTGTGTGTGTGTGTGTGTGTGTGTGTGTGTGCAAAGTCTGGGAAATGGAGAGAGGCCCTCTCTACTTCCTCTGGCCATAGTCAAGGGCAAGAAAGAAAGATGGGCAGGGAGGGTCTGGAGAGGGAGGGAGAGTCGGAGCTACTGGTGGACAGAGACAAGGACACACAGTCAGAGATGGAGAGACACCGGATCAAGGAAAGCCCCATAGGTAAATAGTCCCAGCTAGCTGCTCCGGACAGATAGGCGCAGGCAGACAGACTGCCTAGAGGGACAAAGACAGCCCCAAGAGATCAAAGATAAGAAACAGCAGGAACTGGCCAAGGGGGAAAGAGGAGCCGGACTGGGGCAGTCCCCGGGCCAAGGGACAGCGGGGAGTGCGGGGACAGGCCCGGTCCTTCCCCAGGCCCCCTGCCTTCCTCTTCCACCCCCGGGCCTCGGTCCCCTCCGGCCCTCCTCGCTCCCGCACCCCTACCCCCGCGGGCGGCCGGGCCGGGCGTCCCGCTCTCCTCCGGCAGGGGGCGCCCCGGGCGCGCTGCGCGGCCCGGCCGGCGCGGGGCGCGGGGCGCGGGGCTCGGGCCGGGGCGGGGCGGGCGGGGGCGGGGAGCGGCCGGGCGATCGCGCCCCGGGCCGCCTTTAAAAGCCGGCGGGGGAGGCGTCCGGGGCCACCTCGCGCTCCGGTGTCCCAGCTCGCCGACCCCGCCGCCGCGGTGCCGGGACAGACCCTCATCGCGAGTTGGGCGCAGGTAAGAACTCCACGCGGGGCCCCGGCTCCCGGGGACCCCCGCCGGCCTGGGGGAGCCCGGCGCCCCCCGCCCCGCGTGGCGGCGACGTCGGAGACAGCGGAGCCGAGGGGCCCCGCAGCCCGCAGCCCGCGGGAGACCCCCGGAGGACCCCCCGCCCCCCGGGACACCCGTCCGGCTCCGCTCCGGGCGCGCTGCCGAGGCTCCGGACGGGGCGCGGGGCCGAGCTGGAGGCTGGACGTGGCGCCCGCGGAGCTGAGACCCGCGAAGGGGGCCACCGGGCGGCCCCGGGTCTCCCACCTCCCCGGCCGCGGACCGGGACCCACCACCGGCTCGGCACCTGCGGCCCCCCTCGCTCCCACGTGGGCATCCCGGGCCTCCGCAGCGCCCCCAGGGGCTGCTCTCCGTGAGTCGGGGCTAGAGCCGGGAGGGAGGGGGAGAGAGGGGAGCTCGGTGCCACACGCACAGGGGACCCGGGCTGAAGCCATCCGGGCTGGTGTCCTGCCCAGCCTTGGTATGAAAGGGTTCAAGGCGGTGGAAGCCTTAACTCATCTCATCCTGCATCGTCCCTGTGACCCTTTCCAACACATAATGGGGCTGGGGAAGGGGGTCTTTGCAAGGGCTCCTAGGGTGTGTGTGTGTGTGTGTGTGTGTGTGTGTGTGTGTGTGTGTGTGTGTGTGTGTGTGTGTGGTGTGCCCGCCCTTGGGATGAAATGAGAGGGTAAGTTCAAGCCTAAAAGGCCTTTGGACCCTGGAAAAGTTCAGAGACTCCCCCCCCCCCACCAAGGTCCGTCCAGCTTCCCAGGGAGACAGGAGTTGGCTGGACATCACCGAAGGTAGCTAGAAGTGTTCATTGAAAGGGAGGGCCCTGCTCCAACACCTGGCAGGCACCATCTCATTTTAGAGAATTTAATTGGTGGGGCTAGGATTTGAACCTGGACTCCACGCCCTATAACCATGCCCTCCTCTTCCCACTGGTGCCCAAGAGAAAAGGGGTAAACTGGGGGGGGGGGGGTCCTTCCAGGCCCTTCAGGGCCTGGCCCCGTCTCCCTTCATCTTCCCCATCCTTCCCTCCAAATCTTTGGTCTTTTATACTGGCCCACTCCCTGCCCAGGCCTAGCTGTCCCTCCTTCTTTGAAGGAAGGTCTCTGAATTCCCTGGAGAAAGTTCCTCAAAGTTCTTCTGATGGAGTGAGACAAGGCTATGTCCTTGTCAGCACCTGTGGCCCCCATCTTAAAAAAAGGGGGGGCTGGGTATCTAGACACCTCTGGCTCACTCCTGTAATCCTAGCTACTTACGAGGCTGAGATCTGAGGACTGTGGTTCAAAGCCAACCCTGGCAGGAAAGTCCTTGAGACTCTTATCTTCAATAAACTACCAAAAAAAAAAAAAAAGCCAGAAGTGGTGCTGTGGCTCAAGTGGTAGAGTGCTAGCCTTGAGCAAAAGAAGCTCAGGGACAGTGCCCAGGCCCTGAGTTCAAGCCCCAAGAAAGGCACACAAAAAGGGAGGGGGGGATTGTGTGTCTCTCATAGGACCACAGTGAGCAGAAAAATTGAGCTGCATGGGGAGGGGCGGGGAAGACACGTATGCAATAAGCATCCTCTCTGCACCAAACTGTTCTAGGTTTTGGGAATGGGGCAGTAAATTAAACAGACAAAAGCAGCCCCACTCCTTTGTGGAGTAGACATTGGCATAACATTTTTTCAGGCTTTGTAATTTGAGTGTCAAAATAGACATTGCAGAACTGAAATAAGGCAACTCGTGAAGAGGTTAAGATGTGACGCCACAGGCAAAACTGATCCAACAGCAAAAAGAAGGTAGACTCACTGGGCTGGGAATGTGGTTTAGTGGTAGAGTGCTTGCCTAACATGTATGAAGCCCTGGGTTCAATTCCTCAATACCACATAAACAGAAAAACCCAGAAACGATGCTGTGGCTCCAGTGGTAGAGTACTATCCTTGAGCAAAAGAAGCTCAAGAACAGTGCCCAGGCCCTGAGTTCAAGCCCCAGGACTGGCAAAAAAGAAGGAGGAGGAGAAAGAAGAGTAGGAAAAGGAGGAGGAGGAGAGGAAAAAGCAAGAAGACAGACTTGCTGTGTGACCAGGGACCTGTTATACCCCCTCTCTATACCTCAGTCCTCTTTGTGGCTACATAGATGGTAGTGAGGTCTCCATATGATTAATGCCTGCACTTAAGAAAAAGTAGCAGTCTGGCACTGGTACGTTAAGCCTATAATCCTAGCTACTCAGGAGGCTGAGATCGAATGATTAAGGTTCAAAGCCAGCCTGGGCAGAAAAGTCCATGAGACTCTATTTTTGATTAACCAGCAAAGATGCCAGGCTGGAGGCGTGTCTCAAGAGGTAGAGCACCAGTTGTGAGCACGTTAAGTCTAGCAAGTGCAAAGACCCTCGTATTGGCAAAACAAACAAATAAAAAAAAACAATAAAACAGGCCACAAAACAAGAACCACAGTAGCTCTAATCTTAGCAGAAATTCGAAGGCTGTACAGAGTCCTGCCACTGTCTGGCCTGTGATCCTGTCATCCGCTTTGCCCAGGTCCTGCCCACTCCCTGGGAGGCTGTGGGGTGACATGCCACCCTCCTTGCTCACATTCAGAGGCCTCCTTCCATCCTAGACCCAGCCTGGGCCCGGAGCCCACAGCTGCAGGCTGGCAACAGCTCTGGCTCTATCTTCTGTGTCCTTCTTGGGTCTCTCAGTGTCCCATGCAGGACAAACTGCTGTGCTGCAGCCTGCGATACAGATGCAGCATTCCCTGCCACATATGCTTGTGTGAAAGCATCTTAAAAGATGGCAGTGAGTGGCCAGAAGGACACATACAGGTGACCGGGGGAGGCCCTGTCTCTGTGTGTGTGTGTGTGTGTGTGTGTGTGTGTGTGTGTGTTAGGAGGTCTGAAATTCTAAGTCTATCCATATTGATGTTGTATCCATCTTCATCCAGAGGTAGAGCCTGGAGCTCTTTCCTTGGAACCGGTCCTCCTTGGCTTTCTGGTACAAGGCCTAGAACCAGGAGAGGGTTTTGGGGGAGCAAGAGCAAGCTGGGTTGAGAATCACACAGAATTTTCCCCTCGGCCACAGGAATGCTGACTCAGCCCCCAGCTTGACAAAGTCCAAGTCACCATTGGCAAGCCAGGGCTGGGTCGTGTGGCATGGTTGTGAGTGTGTGTTTTTAAATTATTTAACGCTCTCTCTCCCTCCCTCCCTCCCTTCCTTCCTTCCTTCCTTCCTTCTTTTTCTGGAGATGTCTTAACTTTTCAAGTACAGTGGGGCACAGTAGACTGAAGGTTCATTCCCAGAATTGCTGGATGAGCCTAAACGAGTCACCTGATCTCTCAGAGCCTCAGTTATCCCCCCCGCCCAAAATGGGTTGCTGCGAAAGGCCAGCCACATCATGAATGGCTGTCCAGCTTTGGGCTTAGCACCCCTGGAATTGTTCTTGAGAAGTTAATGGTTCCGGCAGTTTCCACAGCTCAGAGGGCCAGAGAGAAGTCACCGCCTAGGCGTAGATAGCAGCAGAAGTACTAGATTAAAGGCAGCATCTGGGCTCCCATCCCCAGCTGTGTGCCCCAAGGCAAGTCACTTTGCCTCTCTGAACATCAGCATCATTACAGGACACTCACATCCAAAGAACATTCAAGAATACTCTCCTCTTTTTTCTTCCCATAACCCCCCCCCGCCCCAACATTTCCTAATTACTCCCAGAAAAACTCCATGCTTAAAGTTTTCCATGCTCAAACCCTCAGCCTTGCTTGTGGCATGAAGTCAATTGTTTGCATTTCATTTGACTTCTCAAATGAAGGGGTAACATTTGAGATGAGGGGTGGGGGACACATCGGGAGGAGGGAGGAAGAAGTTAAACCAGATGTGTTTTTGTTTAACTGTACGATGGTGGTTAGGCTGCCCCCAGTGTTACCATTGCTCCTTCTGAATTCCAGTAATCCAGAGTCAGATTGCACAAAAAATTGCAGTGTTCTTTCCTGGCTGCCATGGAGTTATTATTACTATTTTACATTTGTCTAAGGCCACAAAGTGCTGGCTGGAGAGCCCTCATCGATGCCTAGAATTTCAGGGCTGGCAGGCCTTTCAAAGCTGGCTCTCTCTCCACTGGCATCATAGCAGAGCAGAGACTAAGTCCCTGGAAGAGGAAAGGGCTGGCCCAGGGGCACACAGCCGTGAGGGTCCGTTGCTGGCTCTGGTCTGAGGCCTTTTCCAGAGCTGACCACTCTCCGGCACTTGGTGTACATCATATGTACAGTGTGGCCTTAGTTTAGCTATGATTTGAGATACCTGCTCAAGGATAGAGGTGACGGCAAACGGTTTTACACTCAGGAGAGCAGAGTTAAACATTGATTGCTGTGTGTCACTTCTCTCTGGGCCTCCATTTCCTTCATTATAAACAAGATATCTGGGGAGCAGGAGGGGGACAGGAGACTTCCCTCAGGCTTGGAATGAGTCTAGCTAAGTCCCTTGAGTCTCAGATCTCTGTGTGTGTGTGTGTGTGTGTGTGTGTGTGTGTGTGTGTGTGTGTGTGTGTGCGCGTGCGTGCGTGCGTGCGTGTGTATGCCTATACTGAGGCTTAAACTCAGGGCCTGGGTCCTGTCCCTGAGCGTTTATGCTCAAGGCTATTGCTCTACCACTTGAGCCACAGCACCACTTCGGCTTTTTCTGTGTATGTGGTGCTGAGGAATCGAACCTAGGGCCTCATGCATGCAAGGCAAGCACTCTACCACTGAGCCACCTTCCCAGCCCTCACAAACTTTTCTGCCTGGGATGGTTTCAAACCATCTCAGCCTCCTGAGTAGCTAGGATTACAGGCTTGGGCTATCAGCCTCCAGCGGAGCCTCTGGTCTTTATGGCCTACTCTGTGCTAGGTTATGCTAGGTCAGACACAAGCTGCCTTCCCAAAGTGACAAGGCGCAGGGGGGCAGGGGACCACGGGCTCAGAACTTCAGCTTAGTTGCTGGATGTTGTTAAACCAGAGGTTTTGTTTTACATAAAAACATGGGTTTCTGGCTTCTTTTGAAAGATCAGAAGATGTGGCCCCTTGAGGCCGAGGCCCAGCCTGGCCGCAATGGCTACAGCTAAATGGCAGCTACTTGTTCCGCGTTACCACAGTCCCCTCCGCGCCCTGGTCCCTCGTTCAGTGCTCGCCTCCCTGACCTTGCAGGCTGGCCTGAGTTTGCAGATTCTGGGACCCTGGAAGGGGGGAGGGTGGCAGGGTCACAAAAGTGGCCTCAAACCTTATTTAAATGGCTGCAGGAGGCTTGGACCAGGGTAGGACCATGGACACAAGGCCACGGCCCTCATTCATGGCCTGCTGTGGTGAGCCTGCCCAGCCGTCCTGCTCTGTGGACAAACAGCATTGGGTGCTCTACTTTATTGCCCACTCGTTCTGGGGGCGGGGGGAGCTCCCTTGCCACCTGCTCCTTCACCTGACGCCACTTCCTGTGAGCTATTGTATACTCTGAGTCCATGGCTCTCTCTTCATCCATCTTTGCTGAGAACCAAAGACTGAGGTGACAGGTGGGTCCCATGGTGGCCAGGTGCACCTCAGAACCACTGTGTCTTGGCTAGATTTGGGGCTCTGAAGAGTTCTGAAAGACCCTATCTCAAGCAGGTGTGGGGCAGGTACCACTCTGGAAGAGGAGGATTGTTGTCCAAGCTGGTCTGAGCAAAAGAATACAAGACTCTACCTGAAAAAAAAAAATGACTAAAGCCAAAAGGACCAGAGGTATGGCTCAAGTAGTAGAAAGCCTGCCTAGAAAGCATGAGGTTCTGAGTTCAAACCCCCAGTACTACCACAGAAAAACAGCAAATAAAACTAAATGCAGTCAAATGCTGGTGGCTCATGCCTAGAGGCTGAGATCTGAGAGTCATGTTTCAAAGCCAGTCCAGGTAGGAAAGTCCAGGAGACTCTTATCTCCAATTAACCACCAGAAAACCAGAAAGGGTGCCGTGGCTCAAGGGGTAGAGTGCTTGCCTTGAGCTGAAATGCTCAGGGACAGCACCCAGGCCTAGAGTTCAAGCCCCATGACTGACAGAAAAACCTCCACAAGCAACAACAACAAAACAACTAAACTAAATACAACCTTTATATGTGTGTACCTTGTGCTACACACATTTAAAATTTTGGTACTAGAGATGAACCCTAAGGCACCAGGCCTCTTTGACTATTTGTGTGTGTGTGTGTGTGTGTGTGTGTGTGTGTGTGTGTGTGCACGTGTGTGTGCACACGCATGCGCTCCTGAGGCTTGAACCCTCAGCTTTTCACCTAATGCTGGTGCTCTACCACTTGAGCTGCGCCTCCATTTCTGGCTTTTTGTGTTACTTGGAGAGTCTCTTAAACTTTTCTGCCCAGGTTGGCTTTGAACTGTGATCCTCAGATCTCAGCCTCCTGAGTAGCTAGGTTATAAGCGTGAGCCGCCCTTGTAGGGCGCCTTTGACTTTTTATTAGGTCTATTTACCTGGACAGTAACTCAGCAGCGCCCCCTCCCTGCCCTCAGGTGCGGCTTCCTGGCTCTGGTGGAATCTCCTGGCTGCCCGTTGTCCTGGAGTTTATCAGGCTCAGTCTTTCTGTATATTGCTTCTTTCTCCCCATACCACAGTGGCTTCCCTGTCCCCAGTGTGGTTGGGGCGAAGACCCCTCCCCTGCTCCCCATCTCTTCTCCTTCCCCTCCCTGCTCCTTCCCTGGGACCTCTCCCACGCTGCTCTGCTTCTTCCTCTCATTCAGCTCCTCCTCCTCAAAACAAAGTCCACCACCATCTCTGACTGCTGGCTGATGCCTGTGTTCTCACCTGAGCTTGCTTATTGGGTCCTGTAGCAGATTCGAATGGTGGGTGCTATCCTCCACCCCAGATTACAGGTGAGGAAACTGAGGCACACCCCCTCCAGCTGCGAGGGGAGACACAGATGTCTGTGACACAGACATTTTAGAGGAATCCGTTCCTTAGTTTGAAATAATTGGAACAATTGTGAAGAAACCAAAGGTCATCAGGGTTCCTCTCGATCATTTGCGCAAGCTCTCACCTTTATCACCTGAGTATTTTAGTTCTTTTTTTTTTTTTGGTCAAAATACTGTTGTTGTTGTTGTTGTTTTCTACCCCTTGACTCATCTTTATAATTAGCATTTAAGGGCTTAACTCTGAGCTAATTGTTTTGAATGACCTTAACCTGTTATTCTGTCCATTTCCAAAAAAGGAGAGAACAGAAGCTCAGAGAAGTTGAGTACCAGTCTCAAAGTCACACAGCTAGAAAGTGGAAGTGAGACCCTAATGTAGGTCTCCTGCCCACCTGGATTAGTATCTGTACTCACATTTTCACATCTGTGAGAGAAAGAGGGCTTACTGTATGTTTGTCTTCTGCTGAGCCATCTGTCTCTGGGAGGGGCAGAGGTTCTCTTGTGGGGAGAAGGGGAGAACCAAGCATAGGCACTCCAGGTCAGGTAGTAGCCTCCCTCATTATCCCTTAGTTCAGAAGACAGTGACAGTTCTACAGGGACCCAGGAAATCCGACTTTGAATCTCAGATATGCCATTTCAAGTTGGGCAAATCCCCTCTGTCTTTTGGCTTCTCGTTATCCCAGCCAAATACTTCCATGAAACAAGGCCTTTGGACTTTTCTAGTTCATATCTAGCACGCAGCTGGCATGCATGCTGCTATTCTCCCGTCCTATGCCCATGTCAGACATCACTAATCAATCACTGTTCTTGTTCTTTTTCTCCCCGCCCCCTCACAATCCTCTAAATTCAGTGTGGTGCTCCAGGGAGGCAGCTGGCCATAAGCAGCTAAGCAGAGCTGGCACATGGGAGGGTATAGATGGGGAGGGAAGGGACAGGCCTGAGAGGTACTAGGTTCAATGTACTTCTTGACCCTGTCTGGAAAGATCTGGAGCTGGGCTTCACTGGTGTGGGGTGGGGGGCCTTTGGTGGGAGCCTCTGCCCAGTCTGAAAGGAAAAGCTGGGCTCCGGCTGGGCTGCTGTCTAGCCTTGAGTATGAGGAACGGGAAGGTCCTGGGAAGTGCAAGCTCCCCTCCTCCGCCCTCCACAATAATACCCGGGACAGAATAATCCAGAACAGCTCACTTTCCAAGGGGGAAAAGGGTGTTACCTGGATCCCCACCCAGCCGGTGAGGTTTGAATTCACATCCATTCCGTTCCCAGCCAGGCCCAGCTCCTCTCCCCTGTGTAGTGTTGGGGCAGCCAGCTACCTTAATGTTGAGAAATGACCTTGGAGGGCCTCAGCCCGGGACAGTGCTCTCATTGGTAGAGCCTTCCTTCCTTTTGGTGCTGAGGGATGGAGCCCAGGGCCCCCAGTGCCTGCTGAGAGTTCAGCCCCGCCCAGAGCCTTCCCAGGACACTGGGGGCAACACCAAAAATGGCATCTCAGTTTTGCAGGTCTGAAAACTGGGGTTTAGAGAGGGAGGGTGGGAGGCGAGGCTCCCATAGCAAATCAGAGCCCCATCTGTTCCCTAATCCTTGTTGGGGAGCCCCAAGTGGAGATGGGAGGGAACTCAGGAGCATTGAGCTGGAGTTGGGCCTGCCTGGTGCCCTGGACCGATCTACCCCAATTCCTGTTCTGAGGAGCTCCTGTTTTAATCAGCTATGCTGATGTTACTTCAACTTCTAACCGTTGTTTGTAATGCTTTATTATTATTATTTGGCAGCACCTGGAATTGAACCTAGGGCCTTATGCCTGCTAATGTACTGTGCATCTGAACTATATCCCTAATTCCACATTTCAGGGAGTGTGTGTATACATGCATGTGTGCACTTGAACATGGGGCTTAAACTCAGAGCCTGGTATTTGTTTTTTTTCCACTCAAGGCTGGTGCTCTACCACTTGAATCACATCTCCACTTCCACCTTTTTGGTAGTTAATTGGAGATTCTCAGGGATTTTTTTTTTTTCCTATCTGGCCTGACCTCAAACCTTGATCCTCAGATCTCAGCCTCCTGAGTATTTAAGGTTATTGCCTGGTTTTTGAGGCAGAGTCTTGTTATGTACATAGGCTGGCCTTGAATTCAGAATTCTCCTGCCTCAGCTTTACAGGTGCTGGGATTACAGGCATGCGCTACCACATCTGGCTTTACTTTTCAGTTTCAAAAGTCATTTCTTATTCACAAACTCATCAAATTCTTAAAAACAATCTGGTGAAGTCTTATCCTCCCTTTGTAAAAGGGGAAACTGAGGCTAAGGGAGGCAACTTGAACAAGGTCAGATTGATAGGAAAACTGTCAAAATTAGGTGACTGTCCTGGGCCAGAGAATTTCGCTAAATGTCTCCCCCATCTCTTGCCCCTCTGCCTTGACCCCTGCTGCCCCTCCCTGCTGTGACTTCTGTCTCCGTGCCCAGTTGGCTTCCTAGCTGTTTTCTGAGCTCCTGCTTGGAAATCTGGAGGCCTGTGTAATCGTGTCATGTGCCCAGTGTCTAGCTGGGAGCCTGGCTTCCTGAAGGGCAGGGTCCCATCAGAACCAGTCCTGCACCCTGCTGTCTCCCAGAGTGACCAGGTTCAGCCTGTATGGAGTGACTTTCAGGTTGATGAGAGGCTGCACGTCTGTCTGACTTCCTGCAATGGCTTAGTCACCTGGGAAACCTGGAAAGGCTGTCCTGCAGTGTGATGCCTGCAGAGCCCAGCCACCCTTCCCAGCCTGCCCTGGGGTCCTCTCCTCTCTGTCAGTGGCACCAGGTCCTTAATGGCTGGTGGGGACGATTGGTAGAAGGAGAGTGGATGGCAGGTTTCTTGCTGGCAGCCCAGGCCTTTAGGCAGGTCTGAGTTTCCCATGTTACACTTCTGGCCAGAATTTTTGTCCATTTTATTGATCACTGTATCCCTACTTCCAAACAACCTTAATTTCTTTTTTATTTTTTTTTCTATTTTTTTGTTTCATTTTGGTTTTTGTTGGTCATAGGGCTTGAACTCTGGCCTGGGCACTGTCCCTCAGCTCTTCAGTTCAAGGCTAGCACTCTACCACTTGAGCCACAGAGCCACTTCCGGTTTTCTGGTGGTTAGTTGGAGATAAGAGTCTCACGGACTTTTCTTCCCCGGGCTGGCTTTGAACCATGATCCCCAGATCTTAGCCTCCTGAGTAGCTAGGATTACAGGTGTGAGCCACCAGCACCGCCTCCTTTTTCTATTTATTTTTTAAGCTTTAAATTTTTAATTTTTGATGCCAGTCCTGAGGCTTAAACTCAGGGATTGGGCACTGTCCCTTAGCTTTTTATCAAGGCCAACACTTGAGCCACAGCTCCACTTCTGGGTTTTTGGTGGTTCATTGGAGATATGTCTCCTGAACTTTCCTGTCCAAGCTGGCTTTGAATCTCCATCTTCAGACCTCAGCCTTCTGAGTAGCTAGGAGTACTGGGTTTTAATTTCTTTAATAATAGAAACAGTCATTATTCAGGCTTTGTTCTAGGCATTCCCATTTTCATTCATTCCTTCATTCCTTGTAACTGAGGCTCAGAGGGATTAATTACATGTTCCCTTGGTCATATAGTCAACGTCCAGTGCCAATAGTTTAATATCTCCCAGAATGCTGTATTCCAATAGGGGGCCTCCCCTCCCCTGCCAGCCTGTCCCGTACTGCAGAGACCTAGGTCCGAGGGTCAGTACTCTTTGAAAGCGAGGAGGTGAGCCAAGTGGCCATGCTGCCCTGGACTGTGAAACAGTTCCAAAAACCTATTCTGCCTCCACCAGGGTGGGCACGTGGCAGGTCTTGTGACTCTCATCTGAGGAGCACAGAGTGTGGTGCCCTGTGTAGAAGCTGGCAGGACAAGGTGATGCAGAAACCAGGAATGCCTTCAGAGAAGGATGGGCTTTCAAACCTACGTCTAGAGGCAGATGTGTAACAACTTGCTGTAGCCTCAGTTCAGCTCAGGAAGGGATGGGTTGGTGCAATGATCCCAGATCACCATCCTGATTGGTCCAGTAGCTGCAGGACCTGGGTGTACCCCAGCATCAGGTGTTTGATCATGGGTCTCTCCATGAGGCTTCCTGCTGGGCAGCTCCCAGGCTGGCCCAGCTACTTTCTGATTATCTGGGTGGATGGCAGTCTCCTCATTTCCTCCAGAGCCTTTTCCACATCACAGCCTGAGGCTGGGTGCAGAGAGGTTTCTAGGAGAAATAAACGGGTCACCTTGCCCTGGTAGGAATAGCCTCTGCCTAGTAGTCAGCAGGATGATCCCAGAAGATCATCATCCACCTAGGATGGACAACAGCATTTAGGATTGCCCCATACCCACTAGCCTCGGAGATGTGGAAGGTACCCCTGTGGGCGCTGTGTAATCAGAGCCACACAGAGATTGATCGAGGCTCAGGCTGTCAGTGACTCCCAGCTGGAGAGTGAGAGTGCTGGGACTGGAATCCAAAGCCTGGGTCTTCCTGTCTGTTTCCCAGGTCAGCTCTCGAGCAGACAGGTCATGGCTGCCTGCCTCGGGGAGGCCTGGGCTGGGGATCCAGGCCTGACTCCTTGACAAGTCTTAATCTGTTTTATTGTTGTTTTGTATTTTTTGTTGTTGTCATTCATGGGCCCAGGCCCTGTCCCTGATCTTTTGCTCAAGGCCAGTGTTCTACCACGTTGAGCCACAGAACCATTGCTGGTTTTCTAGTGGTTAATTGGAGATAAGAGTCTCATAGACTTTCCTGCCCAGACTGGCTTCAAACTGTGACCCTTAGATCACAGCCTCCTAAGTAGCTAGGATTATAGGTGTGAGCCACTGGTGCCTGACTCAATCTATATACTAATAATGATGAGTTGTCTCTTAGCAAAGTCCTTGCACAGTATGGCCCTCTGAATATATGTCATCCATGCCCTTCCTCATGAGCGCCATTGAATCTCTCCAAAGAGTTACCGGCACTCATGTTTTTGCAGGTGAAGAACAGATGCCTAGAGGAAGGGACAAATTCAAGGCCATGCAGCTCCTAAAGCAACTAATCCTGACCTGAATCTGGACAGCTTGGTCCCAGTGTCTGGCTCCTAATCACTTGATAACTATTAGATAATTCTTTGCAGGCCAGATGTATAAACTTTTTCTGGGGGGGGGACAGGGGACTTGAACTTAGGGTCTGGGTGCTGTCCTTTAGGTTTTCACTCAAGGTTAGCACTCTACTCCTTGAACCACAACTCCACTGCCAGGCTTCTGGTGGTTAATTAGAGATGAGTCTTATGGACTTTGCAGCCCAGGCTGCCTTTGAATTTCAATTCTCAGATCTCAGCCTCCTGAGTAGCTAGGATTATAGGTGTGAGCCACCAGCACTTGGCTTCTAAACTCCTCTTGAACTTGTTGGTTTTTCAGGACCCAGATTCAGCATCTGTGTGTGTGAGGGGGGAGGGGGTTGTTCGTATGGAG
This sequence comes from Dipodomys spectabilis, assembly GCF_019054845.1. NCBI lineage: Eukaryota > Metazoa > Chordata > Mammalia > Rodentia > Heteromyidae > Dipodomys > Dipodomys spectabilis. The sequence goes on from NW_024870795.1 coordinate 2,004,974, forward strand.
CAAACAGCCAGAATGGAGTATATATGACCCTCTAGGGGGGTTGCTGAGGTCTGACCCCCCTAAACCACCAGCTGGAGCCATTTATCAGTCCCCTGTGATTGGGGGTAAGGAAGGAGGGGTGCCGAGAGAATGGGGATGCAGCAAGGCAGGGTCAGGAGAAGGCCAGATCAATTAGCTTGGTGGAGGCTGCTGCTAAAACAGAAGCCTCCATGGGGGACCGGCCCAGCCTGCTCCCAGCACTCTGGCCTGCAGCCTGCCCCTCCTGAGCGTCTTTCTCCAGAGTTCTTCCCGGGGTGGGGGATCTCCGGGCCCTGGTGTGTAAGAACTTTGCTCTGAAGTTCCTCTTCGCCACTCCACTCCCTGCCTGCTGCATTTCCCCCTCTTGGAGGAAACACATTCTTTCCTTTTGGGGAGATGCATGATTTGAATGATCAAGAGCTTCCTGCTGGCCCCTGGCCAAGCAGAGCTCGGCTGTGCCAGGCCTCCGGCCAGGCTCGAGGCAGGTCTGCCAGTGTCCACATTCTGTCACACTCCAGTTCTTGAAGGCAAACGACAGAGGAGAATGTATGTGGAGTTGTCTGTCTGTGACGGGGGCAGCCTTTTGGCTTGGGCCTTGTCCCCTCACCGTTTGGAGTGACTGAGGGAGATGGGAAAGGCACCCCTGTCTCAGGGAATTCCTACTGCAACCAACTTTCTTGGCAGTTCACCTGAGTGCATCTTGGCGGCCCCTGTAAGGATGGAGAAGGGAAGAAAGGGGACGGATGGGTTGACAATCATTCATTCATTCATTCATTCACTCATTCAGCAGACATTTTCTTTAGGCCAGGTAGCTGAGCCCTGCCTAGGCTAGCGCTGAGATTCAAGATGAAGGTAGCTCAAAGCTCTGGTGATTCAGGATGGAGAAAGCACAGGACTCACCAAACTTACCCAGGGGAGGAGTGGGGCGGGGGGAGGACTTCCGGAAGAAGTGGCATTCATCCTTATTTTCCTATAAGTATTTCTGGAAACCTCCTCTCTAGTAGGCAGGCATGGTTTTGAGGCTGGGGATATAGCAGGGAACAGCCCAGCATCCTGTTCTTCCTGAGGCTCCCAGAAAAAAATACTGCAGTTGATTTCAAGCAGTGACAAGTGCTCTGGAGACAAGGAACAGAGTCATTGCTTGCGAAGGATCAGGATGCTGGCTGGGCTTGCAGGGACGTTGCAGGGGCGGGGGTGGGGGTGGGGTTGGGTGGGGTGGGGGAGGGGTTGGAGTGCTCCTGGCACACAAAGATTGACAAGGTGGGAGCCAAGCTGAGACCTAGAGGAAGAGTGTTCAAAGGCAAAGGAGCAGCCCATGCAAACCCCCTGAGGGGCCAGAAGGAGGGCTCCTGGGCCAGGGGGTGGGCGGGGCCAGGCAGTGATGTCAGAAAGGCGGGCAGGACCCAGGGCTGGTGGGCATCTGACCCGGATGAATGGAGACTGACCCAGCAGGGGCCTGTGAGCAGAGGGTGGAGGTGGGTGGCCTCCCATTTGTTGAAAGGCCCCTTAACAACAGTTTGGACAAGAATGGCTGGCCCTCTCTGCCCTCTCCAGGCACATTGACAGGGAGCCTGGAGACCCTGGGAGGGTAAGCAATCCCCTCAGCTCGTCGGGTTACCTCTAGGTCTCCCCAGTGCTCTCTGTGTCCTGTGAGTACTCACGAAGGCCTATGGTTTACCAAAGAAAGTTCTGGGTGTGACAGGAGGAAGGGGGAGCCTCAGCCAGGTGCCAGGGACCAGGTAAGGGCATTCCTACTTGGGTTCCTTATGATGGATCCTGGTCAGGTGGCTGAACCTCAGAGACAATGGGATGGAAATAGTTGGTGGCTCTCAGGTTGTTAAGGCCAGCTCTTTTTATAGTGCTTAACACAATGCAGTTTGCATTTGTTCTTGTTTGTTTGTTTTGGAACATAGTCTTGCTATGTACTAAGGCCAGAATGGCTTTACATTTGAGATTCTCCTGCTTCAGCCTCCTAAGTGTTGGGATTATAGGCATGTACCACCTTATGCCCAGCCTTAAGCTCATTTTCTAAACTTTATATACAATTTGTTGTAGTGGCTATGTAGGCAACACTTTTGTTGACATTATTTTCGAGTGTTGGGAATGGAACCCAAGGCCTCTCTTGCTTGCTAGGCAAGTGCTCTGTCACTGAGCCACTCCTTCAGCCCTAGCTTTTGTTGTTGATTGGTTTCTTGTACGGAGTTTGGACTCAGGGCCTTAAACTTGATCCATTTGATTGCTTGGCTGCATACTTCCAGCACAGCTAGAAGCTGTGAACTTTTCTGCTTATACTGGCCTTAAACTGTGATTCTCTGGATCTCAGCCTAAGTAGCTAGGATTATAAACATAAGTCACTGGAGCCTGGTTTGTAGTTTTGAATTTTTAAATCTAGATTTAAAACAAACAATTTTTCTGGTTGGGTGCCGGTAGCTCACGCCTGTAATCCTAGCTACTCAGGAGGCTGAGATCTGAGGATCATGGTTCCAAGCCAGCCTAGGCAGGAAAAGTCTGTGAGACTCTTATCTCCAGAAGTGGCACTGTGGCTCAAGTGGTAGAGCACTAGCCTTGAGCTGAAGAGGTGAGAGATAACACCCAGGTCTAGAGTTCAAGCCCCATGACTGACAAAAACAACAATAACAACAAAAAATAAATAAACAACTATTTTTCTTTTTCCACTAACACTGCAGATATAATGCTAAAGAAAATGACAGAACTGGATACCTGTGGCTTATGTCTGTAATCCTAGCTACTTAGGAGGCTGAGATCTGAGGATCACGGTTCAAAGCCAGCCTGGGCAGGAAAGTCTGTGAAACTCTTATTTCCAATAAACTTTTCAGAAAAAGCCGAAGTGGCACTGTGGCTCAGGTGGTAGAGCACTAGCCTTGAGGAAAAGAATCTCAGGGACAGTGCCCAAGCCTTGAGTTTAAGCCCTAGGACCAGCAAAACAAAACAAAACAAAAAAGTGGTATTAGATAAATTTACCTTACTTCTTATTTCTAGAGGGAATGTTCTAATGGGAGAAAGCTACAGGTTTTCTTACAAGTTGCTTTTTATTGTATATTGAGGCTGTTTTTTTTATATCATTATTATTATTGTGTGTGTGTGTGTGTGTGTGTGTGTGTGTGTGTGTGTATGCCAGTCCTGGGGCTTGAACTCTGGTCCCTGCGCTGTTCCTGAGCTTTTGTAGCCAAGGCTAGTGTTCTACCACTTGAGCTACAGCTCCACTTCCAGCTTTTTGTTAATTGGCAATAAGAATCTCATGGACTTCCTACTCAGGCTTGCTTCAAACAGTACCTTATATCTCGGCCTGTTGGATAGCTAGGATTACAGGCAGGAGCCACTGGCACCAGGCTTATAAATTGCTTTTTTTTTGGGGGGGGGTGGGTAGGTGGGAAAGCTCTCTTCACAGTTTATTAAGAACTTAAAAATATTTGGACTGGCATGGTGGCTTCTACATGTAAGTTCAGCTTTGCAGGCGGAAAAGATTAAGAGAATTGCTATTCCAGGACAATCTGAGAAAAATGTCAGGGAGACTGCCATCAACTGATGAAACTGGCTTGATGGTGTATGCTGTCACCCCAGCTGTGCAGGAGGTGTTAGTAGGAGTTTTGCAGCCTGAGGCTAGCCCTGGACCAAAACTGGAGACTCTACCTAAAAAATAACTAAAGCAAAAAAGGGCTGGGTTTGTGTGTGGCTCAAGTGCTCATGTTATTTTATCTTGTTTTCTTACTGGCAAGATTTTAACTACAGTTTCAATTTCTTTACTCAGGTTCTTTATGTCTTCTTCAGTCAGTTTTGGTAAGTCATACTTTTAGAAATGTAGGCATTTAATCTCCACTTTAGTAGTAGAATAAGGCTACCCATAGCATGTCTCCTACTCTTTTTCATTGTGTTCTTCCTCCCTTTCTTAATATTGCCGTGGGTTCATTGCCTTTGTGTGAGTGTGTGTATGTGTGTGTGCACATGCATGAGTGTGTATGTGTATGTGTGTGCTCACACACGTGCCTATACTGGGGCTTGAACTCTGTAGTTGTTTTACTCAAAGCTGGTGCTCTACCACTTGAGTCACACCTCAACTCCCAGCTTTTTGCTGATTACTTTGAGATAAAAGTCTCTCTAACTTATCTACGTGGGCTGGCTTCAAACTTCGAACCTCCAGATCTCAGCCTCTTAGTACTGGGATTATAGGTGTGAGCCACCTGTGCCTCACTTTTTTTTTTTCCTATGCTGGTCCTGGGGCTTGAACTCATGGCCTGGGCACTGTTCCTGAACTTTTGTGCTTAAGGATAGCTCTGTACTTGAGCCATAGCTCCACTTCTGGCTTTTTTGCTAGTTAGAGATTAGACTCATGGACTTTCCTGTCCAGGCTGGCTTTGAAATATGAGCCTCAGATCTCAGATTCCTGGGTAGCTGGGATTATAGGCGTGAGCTACAGGTACCCAGATTGTCCTTCTTTAAGGACATAATTGTGATTTTGATCTTCTCAACTGGATCATTAAAAAAAAAAGTTCTGATCTTCATAAACTCCATACTTATCTCATTTCTGGTTTTTCCAAGTTTCCTAGATTGATATTTAGCTCATTAATCTTCCAACTTTTTGTGGTATGAATTTTTTATGTGTGGTATAATATTTTTATTATCTTTCAGTTGTAAGTAAATTTAATTTGTACTTTGACTTTTTTTAGTGCACGAGGCATTTAAGATACTTTAAAATTTTAACTTCTAACTTAATTGTCTTGTGGTCATGGAAAGACAGGCTATGTGGAAATTTATTAGTGGAGATGGGAGGCTTGCCTTGTGGCTTTCTATGTGATCAATTTTTGAAGTGTTTGAATGTTCCTGAAAAGAATATGTATTTGTATACAATATAAGAAAAATTAACAAGGACTGAGGGCTTTGCTCATATACAAGAGGTCCTGGATTTGATGCCTGGTACAGTAAGCACTCAGATTCATTGCACACAGTTTTGACCAAACATGGTCTAATAGGTAAATAAATAAAATCACAATAAACATATAAAACCCCCAACATTTTAAATTCCCATTCATGCATCAGGTAGTGGAAAGAAGTCCCCAGTAAGCCCCACATTTGTTGGGTTTAAATTGTTGTGTGACCTGATGTGAAAATTGGTTTCCCTAGAAGCAATGTCAAAGCAAATGTGTGTAATTTAAGTGATAAAGTATAAATATTAGATGTGTTGGAAGGCAGTGTGTCATTAGCAAAAGCTGGGTGGCAGTGGGGAGAAATGGATCTGCAGGACCAAGAGTCTGCTGTACCAAAAAGGAAGGGAGGTGGGAAGCAAGGATGAATGGTGTCCATTAGATAGGGTATAAAACATACCAGATAATACAGATGAGGAAAAACTCACACTTTCTATGAAAAGTCTAAAACAAAACAGATCACTACCCAAAAAAATAAGTATCTAATTGAGTTCACAAAAACACCAAAAATAACAATGAGTGCCTTTATAGGTGCCTTTACAGGCTCATGCCTGTAATCCTAACTACTCAGGAGGCTGAGATCTGAGGATCACAGTTCAAAGCTAGCCTGGGCAGGAAACTCTGTGAGACTCTTATCTCCAATTAGCCACCGGAAAACCAGAAGTAATTCTGTGTTTCAAAGTGGTAACGTACTAGCTTTGACCAAAAGAGCTCAGGAACAGTCCCCAGGCCCTGAGTTCAAGCCCCACTGACCAAAAACAACAATCAAAAAACCCAATCCACCAAAAAGGGCGGTGAAATAAACTGAGAATTTTATGCCCCGCTAAACTATCCTTTGAAGGTTAAAGGGCAATAATAAGAACCTGGCATCCAAGGACTCTCACTTGTCCAACTTTTTTTTTTTTTTAATAATTTTAACTGGTGTCACTTTTTCCATTTCATATTTTGTTTTCTTACTTGAAAAAAAATACTCGTGTGTTTTTTCCAATAGAGAACAGATACATTTTCTCCATTCCCTGGGTCTCTCTTTTCCCCTAGCCTAACAGCCCCAAATCCCCCAATGAGATCACATTAGTTTGTCAAAATGGTTCAGGTTCAATCTGGTAAAGTGTCCTTTTTGTTTTCTTTGATCTTAGATTAAAAAACAGCAACAAGAAACTGTAACTTTAGTGAGTCATTTGCTGAGTCAGCAGATATCTTTTAATATCAACTGTGGACTTTGTTCCTAATGCCTATTAAACTTGTCTTTCGAGTTGTAGGCAGGGCTGTCTCTTTGAACAAACCTGGTTCCTGGAATATTCTGGCTTTTAGCATTGGCTTTTAACATTTGAATAACAGTTCAACTGGGTATTAAAATCAGAGTTCAAATTCTCCCCACTCCTCCACCCTTGGTCATTTGGATACTATTTTCTTTTGGATATGATGTATTTTGTTCTGAATTTTTAGAATATCTTGTTGTCTTTTGATAGTCACTTGAGTATATGTTAGGTGTAGGCTTTTTCTTACGTGTCCCATCTGAGATTTTTTATCCTTCTATAGTTCTAAGGCTTATTTATTTCAGTGTCTTCTCCTTTAATTTGTTTTCTTCTTCTGGTGAATTTTCACTTTTCCTCTGTTTTGGTTGATGTAATTTCAGATTATAAAAGATAAACATCTTAAGTGTTCAATTCAGTGAGTTTTGACCAGTGTCCACTACTTTGTAACTATGACCTCTAAGTGAGATTTTTAAAAATCAAAACAAAGCTATTTCAGGCTGGGAATGTGGCTTAGTGGTAGAGTGCTTGCCTAGTATGCATGAAGGCTTGGACTCAATTCCTCAGTACCACATAAACAGAAAAGGCTGGAAGTGGTGCTATGGCTCACGTGGTAGAATGCTAGCCTGGAGAACAGAAAGGCTCAGGGACAGTTCCTGGGCCCTGAGTTCAAGCCCCAGGACTAGCAAAAAATAAAATAAATAACTATTTCAGCCAGTTGCCCACTGCTTACGCCTGTAATCCTAGCTACTCAGGAGGCTTGAGATCTGTGGATCCCAGTTTGAAGCCAGCCCAGGCAGGAAAGTCTGTGAGACTCTTTTAACTCCAGTTAACCACCAAAAAAGGTAAAAGTGGAACTGTGGCTCAAGTGGTAGAGAACTAGCCTTGCACAAAAAAGCTCAGGGACAGAACTGAGACCCTGAGTTTAAGTGCTAGGACTGGTGCATGAGTGCATGTGCATACACACACACACACACACACACACACACACACACACAAATTATTTCTACCACCCAGCAAATTCCCTCATAACCTTTTCTACTCACTTTTCTCTTACAAGGCAACTGTTACTCACCATAATAAGAGTAGTCTTCTCTAGAGTTTCATATGTGGATTCAAAGGGTCTGTATTCTTTTTTTTTTTTTTTGGTTGGCCATGGGACTTGAACTCTAGACCTGGGTGCTGTCCCTCAGCTCTTCAGCTCAAGGCTAGTGCTCTACCACTGGAGCCACAACACCACTTCTAGCCTTTTCTGTTGATGTGGTACTGAAGAATCGAACCCAGGGCCTCATGCATGCAAGGCAAGTGCTCTACCACTGAGCCACCTTCCCAAAGGGTCTGTATTCTTATTTTCCCTTGGATTCTTTGTTTGTGACAGGATCTCACTAAGTTATGCAGCCTGTCTTCAAACTCATAATCCTCTTACTTCAGCCTTGCAAGTCCTGGAGTTACATGCACTTGCCACTGTATCTGGCTTATGTATGTGGTCATATTTTCATTTCTTAAGGTGGAGCTGGTGGTCCTGTGCTACGTGTTCAAGTGTTAATTTTATTTAAAAAAAAAACAAACTCTTTCTCTAAAGTGACCATACTGTACTGTATTACCTTCTTGTAATATATGTATATAATATATAATACATACACACATAAGCATATATATGTATGTGTATATATATAATATATATAATATAAATATAAATAGTATGTATTTAACATATATATGTTAAAAATATTCTGGCTAGTGTTTGTTTTTGCCTGTCTCTTTGATTTGGCTTTGTTCTACTGTGAGGTCTGAGATGGGTTTAATTTCTAGTTACTTGGTAAGTAACAATGTTGCACACATTTTTATGAACTTGATGGTGGTTTGGACAAGTTTTTCTTGGAGTGGTTCAGTCTTCTACTGTGGGGAGGCTGTTCATTTTTTTTTTCTGTCAACTTTAGGGAATTCTTTATTGGACCACGAGCTCATTGTCAGCCATTTATCTTGTAAACATTTTTACACCATTGTGTCGTTTCATTCTTTATTTTTTTGGGATGAGGAAAGCAGTAGTAGAGTCTGAACTTTTAGGGCCTGTGCTTACTAGGCAGTTGCTCTACCCTTTGGGCCATACTCCCATTCCTTTTTCCCTTTTTCCTTTTTTTTTTTTTTGCTTTAGTTATTTCTCAGGGTCTCAAATTTTGTTCAGGGCTGGCTTTGAATACAATCCTCCTACCTATGTTTTCCACATAACTGAGATTATAGGCATGTACCACCATGCCCAGCCAGTTCGATTTCTTCATACCTTTTTATTTTGACAAAAGGTATTTTAAATTTGGATGCCAATTTATCATTTTTTTCTTTTATGAAGTTAGCACACTTTACCCACCTGAATCATAAAGATAACTTTTTATGATTTTTTTTTTCTAGAAACCTTATGGCTCTTTAACAATTAACTGGAGTAGTCTTTGTAAATTATTAGACCATTCTTCACCAACCAGAGCCAAGGCAGAGCTCACTCTGCTCTGCAGCTGGCTGTTCTGACCTGTTCTCTCTGTAATGCCTCCACAGAGTCTCTGCACATTTTGGAGTCTCATTTGCCCTCACTTCTCTTGTGCGTTTTTCCTGCTTATTTAGAATTCTCAGCCCGCTTGTCATGCGGCTGATCCCAGTGGCTTCTCAGCACCATTTGCTTTTCTTTCCAAGTCATGTCGCCCTAGGGAATCCCTGCGGGTTAACTTTGAGCTCCCTCCTCGGGGGAAACTTCTGGACAGGCTAAGGCTGACCCTATCCTCCCTGGCCAGTATGCCCAAGGAAAGATGTGACCAGAACAGGGCCCCCTGGGTGTCACACACCCTGCGGTTGTGGGTTTGGTCCCACCTTTGCCCTCTTAGGTGACCACCTGGGGACTGGGACCCCCCTCTCTCAAAGGCGGCCAGGAGAGGAGCTGTCCTCCAGATCAGATCCTCTGGACCAGGAGTTAGGAGGGGAGGGGTGTGGAGTGCCCGGTGGCCTCGGGGTTCCCACCCTGGGCGCTTCCTGGGCGCTTGTCCAAACCTACGTTATTGGTCGAAATGCGGTCTCAATAATTTTTTACTGGGGCTGGCCTCAAATTGCAATCTTTCCCACCTCCACCTTCATAGAAGCTGGGATTACAGTTATGAGTTGCAGGGCCTGGCCCTCTGGGTAGCAAACCCTTGATGTGGTCTGCTGGCCACTGCCAGGTGATTCCCAGACACGGGGTGAGGGTCAGTGACTGGCCCTGATTTACAGATGCAGAGCCTGAGGCTGTAGACAAGGGCGTTTCCTGCCTCTCTGCTAGGCCGTGACTCCAGTGCATACGTGTGCTCCAGCCGCTTTCTGTGCTGCAGATGGTTTTTGTAGGTTTCACACAAATGGGCCAGGAGTCCACGGAGGAGAGCACAAGGGTGGGCTGGACAATGGAGGGAACGGAAGGGGGTGAGGAGAGCGGCTCATGTGACCCTGGGACGGAGCCCAGGGGGCCTGAGATGAAAGAGGAGGATCTCTAGAGGCCAGAGTCAGCAGCCAGGAGGCTGAGCTTCCCCAAGCCTAGGGCTGGGGCCGGAGGGAGAGGCCCAGGGAACAAGTGGGCCCCCCACCCCTACCACTGTGCACCCCAAGTCTCTGGGCTCAGGACTTCATCCACAGAGGGTGCGTTCCTGTGGAGTTGGGCATCCCGGCTTGAACCCCCATGTACTGCCAGCTAGGTTTGCATTCTGCACTGCGATTTCCACTATCCAGGGAAGATGGCAACTGTGAGGTGACTTTCCTAGTAAGGCCTCTCAACCTCTATTTGAAATGGCACTGCTCCCTCCCTCCCTCTCCCTTCCCTCCTTCCTTCTTTCCCTCCCTCCTCCCTCCCTCCCTCTCTTCCCTCTTCCTGTCCTTTCTTCCTCCATCTTTCCGATGCCTGAATCCCAGAATGGGCTTTGTCCCTTCTGTCTGGGGCTCCTTGGGCAGGCTGACAGCTGTTTTCCCAGGTCCTGGAGTGTAGTAGCTGATCAGTAAACCATGTTTTAGAACACTCCATTGAACCACAAAGGAAAGGCCCTGGGGCAGAGGAGGCGTATGGCTGACAGCTGGATCTGAGCTACCCAGAAAAGCATTTAGGGCCCAGATTTCAAGCACGCTGGGCTTCCTTTCTGGGCTTGGCCTGCAAGCAGCAAGCTGGGACTGGGTCAGAGCCATGGAGCAAGCGGAAGCACAGGGTACTTGACTCTCCTGTTTCTTGCTTCACTCAAAAGTGGAGCAAACTGTCTCTAAGGAGTGACAGCCCCGGCCCCACCCTGGCTTCCCCAGTGGTGGGGAGCTGGGCAGATCGGGGATCTAGGCTGGCCATCCCATATTTTTATTTTTAAAATATAATTTCATTGTTATTACTAAGGTGTGGCATGGAGCAGTTACCATTTCATAAGCCTGGTAAGGAGTACATTTCGTTTTTTTGGACAATGTCACCCCTTCCTTTGCTTTCACCCCAGTTTCCCCATGCTGTCCCTGCTCGCAAATTACATAGTCCACTTTCCACATAATATCTACTGAATTCATGGCTGCATGTGTTCACCTGTCCTCCCTCCATCCCTGCATTCCCCCCTGCTACACCTAAAAAGACAAAAAGCAACGACAACAAAAAAAGCAAAAACAAACACCACCAACAACAACAACCACCACAACAAAGAAACCCACCTTCCCATTTCCTGGGATTCATTTTGATAAGTAGTATTTTTAGTGTTCAGAGGAGTTACACTATCGAGCTCCTCCCCTAAATGTAACCTTTAGTCTTACTGTTTGTGTGTGAATAGCTGGAGTACTGTATAGGTGATCATGTCCAGTTATATTTTAGGTCTAGCTTCCACATGAGAGAAAAAAAATGTAGTTTGTCTCTCTGAGCTTGGCTTACCTCATTTAACATGATTTGTTTTAGGTCCATCCATTTTCCTGCAAATGACATGTTATTCTTTCTAATGGCTGAGTGAAATTCTGTTGTTATAGGTACCACATGTTTTTAGATCCATTTATCTGTTGTAGGGCATCTGGGCTGTTTCCATAACTTGGTTACTGTGAATAGTGCAGCAGTGAACATGGATGTGCAAGTAAGTGTCTTTATGGTATCCTGACTTGTAATGATCTAGGTAGATGCCCAGGAGTGGTATGGCTGGGTCATAGGGAAGATCTATGCTTAGTTTGTTGAACCTTCAGACTGCTTTAGTTGTACTAGTTTACATTCCCACCAGCAATGAAGTAGGCTTCCTTTTCCCCCACATCTCTGCTGACATTTGTTCAACTTCACAATGTTGGCCAATCTAACTGGGGTGAGATGGAATCTCAGAATTGTTTTGATTTGCATTTCCTTTATGGCCCAGGGATGATGAGCATTTCCTCATGTGTTTCTTTGTCATTCTTACCTCTTCTTCTCAGAGGTCTCTCCTTAGCTCCCTTGCTCATTTAGTGATTGGTTTACTGGCTTTGGGAGGGGTTAGTTTCTCAAGTTCCTTGTGTATTTTGGGTATTAGTCCTTTGTCCAGTGTGTTGCTGGTAAAGGTTTTCTCCCAGTCTGTCTTTCTAGTTTAGTAACTATGTCCTTTGCTGTGCAGAAACTTTCTAGTTTGATGTAATCTCATTTGTCAAGTCTCTCTCCTTTTGCTGTGCCCCTGGGACTCTTCAAAAAATTCCTGCCTAGGTAAGTGCTAGTGTTTCTCCTACTCCATCTTGCAGTAGTTTTGAAGTTTTGGGTTTGACGTTGAGGTCTGTGATACACTTTGAGTTGATATTGGTGCATGGTGACAAATAGGGATCCAGTTTTAGTTTCCTACATATGGATGTCCAGTTTTCTCATCACGTTATTGAAGATGCTATCTTTTGAGTTCTTTATTAAATATCAGTTAACTGTAGACATATGGCTTTATTTCTGGGTCTTCTAGTCTGGTCTGTTGGTCTTTGGGCCTGTTTTTTGTGCCAGTACCACATTGTTGTTATTATTGTTATTGTTATTATTATTATTATAGTTCTATAGCAGAGCTTGAGGTCTGGGATTGGATAATACCAGGATTGCTTTTTTTTGTCTCAAATTTGTAGATTGCCTTTGGAAGTATGACCATTATGAATTCTACCTATCCATGAATATGGAGATCTTTTCATTGCCTGGTGTCATCTTTCTTTCCTTGTTTTTAAAAGAGTTTTGGCTGTAGAGGCTTTTTGCTTTCTTGGTTAGGTTTATCCCTAAATATTTTAGCTTCTTGAGGCCACTGCAAATAGCATTGTTTTCCTGATTTCCCTCTCTGATTGTACATTATTGGTATACAGAAAGGCTACTGATTTTGTACCCTGTTACTTTGCCAAAGTTATTGATCAGCTTTAGGAGCTTGGGGATGGAGTCTCTTGGGTCCTTTAGAAATAAGATCATGTCATCTGCAAATAGGGATAGTTTGACTTCTTTCTACATATGAATCTCTTTTATATCTTTTTCTTGCCTTATTTCTCTGGCAAAGAGTTCAGAATTATGTTAAAAAGGAATGGAGATAGTGGATATCCTTTGCCTTGTTCCTGATTTTAAATGGTTTTAGGTTTTCACCATTTAGTATGTTGGCAGCTGTTGGTCTGTCATACATAGGCTTTATTATGTTGACGTATATTCTTTCTAGTCCTAGCTTCTTGAAAACTTAACATGAATGAATTTTGGATTTTGTCTAAAGCCTTTTCTGTATCCATTGAGATGGTCATGTGACTCTTGTCTTTGGCTCTGCGAATGTGGTATATTATGTTCCTTGATTTATGCAAATTAAACCAGCCTTGTATCTCTAGAATAAAATCTACTTGATCATAGTGGATATTTTTTATTACTACTTGTTGAATTCTGATGGCAAGGATTTTATTAAGAAGCTTCGTGTCTATGCTCATCAAAGAGGTTGGTCTATAGTTTTTGTTGTGGTTGTTGTTTTTGGGTCTCTACCTGGTTTTGGGGTTAGTGCAATGCTAGCTTCATAAAAATGTGTTTGGCAGTTTTTCTTCCACTTCTATTTCATGAAAAACTTTGAGAAGTACTGGTGTGAGTGTGTATTTAAAGGTCTTGTGGAATTCAGCTGTGAATCCATGATGACCTGGGCTTTTCCTTCCTAGAACATTATTATTTCCTCAATCTCATTGCATGTTATGGGACTGTTCAAGTAGTTTCTATCTTCTTGGTCCAGCTTAGGTAGCTCATATGTCTCTATTTCCATCTTATTTCCACTTCCATTTTATTTGAATATAGGTTTTGAAAGTAGTCCCTCATAATCTTTTAGGTTTCTTGGGTATTTTGTTGTGCTGCTTCCTTTGTCTCCTCTAGTTTTGGTGATTTGAGTCTCCCCTTTTTTCCCTCTGTCAATTTGTTTGGTTTTAATTGCATCATGAGGTTATTTACTTGAGCTGTTTCTGTTTTCATTATGTATGCACTTAAAGCTATGATCTTTCCTCTCAGTGCTACTTTTGCTGTATCCCAGAGGTTCTGGAATGATGTGTTTTATTTTCATTGAATTGCAGGTACTTTCTAATTTCTTCCTTTATTTCTTTGGTTTGCAACAGTGTGTTGTTCAGTGTCCACGTGTTTGAGTGTTTTCTGTAATGTCATTTGTTGTTGAGATCTAGCTTAATTCCAGATCAGATAGGATGTCGGAAGTTACTGCAATGCTTTTGTATTTGCTCAGGCTTGTTGAGTGTTTGGAGAGGTTTTATAGTTGGCTGAGAAGAATGTGAATTATGTGGTTGTTGGGTGAAATACTCTGTAGAGGTCTACTATGTCCATTTAAGTTGTGGTATCAATAAATTCAGAGGCTTCTTTGCTGATCTTTTGTTTGGTTGGCTTGTCTTTTGGTGAGAGTTGAGTGTTAAGTCTCCCACTATTAGTGTGTTGGAGTCTATCAGGTTATGTAAGTCTATATATGTGTGTGTGTGTATACATATATATATATATATATATATATATATGTATACACACACACACATATATATATATTTTTTTTTGAGGGTCTGGTCGTGGGGCTTGAACTCTGGGCCTGGGCACTGTCCCTCAGCATTTCAGCTCAAGGCTAGCGCTCTACCACTTGAGCCACAACACCACTTCCAGCTTTTTTCTTTTTGCTTATGTGGTGCTGAGGAATTGAACCCAGGGCCTCAGGCATGCAAGGCAAGTGCTCTACCACTGAGCCATCTTCCCAGCTGGTGCCTATATATATATTTTTTTGTTTGTTTGTTTGTTTTTTGTTTTTTTGGGGGGTCCGGTCATGGGGCCTGAACTCTGGGCCTGGGTGCTGTCCCTCAGCTCTTCAGCTCAAGGCTAGTGCTCTACCACTTGAGCCACAGCGCCACTTCCGGCTTTTTTCTTTTTGCTTATGTGGTGCTGAGGAATCGAACCCAGGGCCTCTGGCATGCAAGGCATGCGCTCTACCACTGAGCCACCTTCCTAGCCCCTTGGTGCCTATATATTAACCATTGTAATTTCCTCTTTTTGGTTTGTCCCTTTATTAATGTGTAACTTCCTTCCTTGTCTCTTCTTACTGATTTTAAAGTGAAGTCTTTTTTTTTTTTTTTATCAGATAACAGTATGGCTACTCCTTGCAGAAAGCATTTACATTCTCAAAATTTGTGTTCATCTTTGATCATGAGATATGTTTCTTGGAAATAGCAAATGTTAGATATTGTTTTTGATCCAACCTGCTTCTCTACATCTTTTGGTTGGGTAATTGAGCCCCTTGATGGTTAAAATTATTATGAAAGAAAAATGTCATTTTGTTGTTTTCCTGTAGCTTGCTTCTTTCCTCTTCTTGTATCACTAAACTAGTCTTCCAGTGATTTTTATTCAATGCTGTTTCCTTCACTTTGGTTATCTTCTTCAGGTAGTATGCTTCCCTTTACTGTCCTTTGTAATGCTAGGTTAGTATGCATGAATTCCTTTAGTTTTTGTTTGTCCAGGAAGGTTTTAGTTTTCCCATCAATTGTGAATGATAGCTTTGCTGAGAACACTAGTAAATTTAGGTTAACAATTGATCATTCAGAGCTTGAATTATACTACTTGAGACTGTGCATTCAGAGTTTGTGTGGAGAAATCTTCAATTATTCTAATCTTCTTCTCATTGTAATAAAGTTCCCTCTTTGACTTTGCTGTCTTTAAAATTATTTCCTTGTTTGTTTGTTGTGTTGGGGGGGGGGGGGAGTTGCCGGTCCTAGGGCTTGAACTCAGGGTCTGGGTGCTGTCCCTGAGCCTCTTTGTGCTCAAGACTAGCACTCTACCACTTGAGCCACAGCACCACTTCCAGCTTTTTCTGAGTAGTTGGAGATGAGAGTCTCACAGACTTTCTTGCCCGGACTGGCTTCGAACCACAATCCTTAGATCTCAGGCTCCAGAGTAGATAGAATTATTGGTGTGAGCCACTGGTGCCAAGCTATTTCCTTGTTTTTTTGTTTTTTGTTTTTTGTCCAGTCGTGGGGCCTGAACTCAGCTCTTCAGCTCAAGGCTAGCACTCTACCACTTTAGCCACAGCACCACCTCTGGCTTTTTTTTCCTGCTTATGTGGTGCTAAGGAATCGAACCCAGGGCCTCAAGTGTGCAAGGCAAACGCTGAGCCACCTTCCCAGCCCATTTCCTTGTTTTTTAAGTCTAGAATTTTCACAACAATATGTCTAGGAGTATTTCTTCTTTTATCCTGTTGCTAGGAGTCTGTATGCCTCTATCAGATGTGTGAGTTTTTTTGTTTTTTTTTTTTTGCCTATCATAGGGCCTGAACTCTGGCCCTGGGCGCTGCCCCTCAGCTCTACAGCTCAAGGTTAGTGCTCTACTACTTGAGCCACAGCATGGCTTCTGGCTTTTTTCTGATTATGTGGTACTGAAGAATCAAATCCAGGGCCTCATGCTCGGAAATCCTTACCCAAAAGACCACCAGAGACCATCACCAAGGTAAAAGCAAAGGAGTCTTTATTGCAAGCTGGAGCTTGGTCCCCCCACGCACATGGCAGCAGCCCATGACGCTGAGAGGCCCCGAGCCAGGGTCACAGCACTTTTTATACACTTTTTTAGGGAAGGCAGGGGCTTTGCATACAGCATAACTTCTTGTAACAAATGACTACAAACCGCGGGAAAATCATAAAACAACTCTATAGTATGATTGGCGCACTACAAAGCGGGAAAGGACCAGAAACAAGTTGTTGGTTAGATCAAGGGGGCTGACGTACTTTAAACTGGTTGGCTTGCACCACAGGGGAGTCTCAAGAGGATAGGTGCTAAACTGCAGGGTGTCTGATTTAGATCATGGTCACCAGACCCCAGGAGGGGCAGTTCTGGAATTTCAGATACCTTGATATACTGTCTTGAGAAAACATCATCTGTGGTTCCGAGAATTGTTTGTGCAAGGCTTGCTGTCCTAATTCCTAGCATTGGGGCTGAAGTGGGTCAAGGGTTAAGTTGCAGAACTGAGATGAGGGTCTTAAGTGAAATGGAGTTGCTTGGGTTCCTCAGTGCATGAAGGCAAGCACTCTACCACTGAGCCACCATCCTAGCCCGAGATTCTCTTTCTTGAGACTCGGGAAGTTTTCTGTTATTTTGTTAAATAGATTTTAAGCGGCTTTAGTTTTTCATTCTTCTCCCTCTTCTATCCCAATTATGCATAGATTTTTTTATCTTTCGGCATATCTGCTAATTCTTGAATTTCCCTTTGGTACATTCTGAGTGTTTTTCCATGCCTTTGACTTTATGATCTAATTCCTCTTGTTTTTACTTTCTTTTGTTCTATTGCCCATGCTTTTAGCTGTGCTTTGTAACAGGGAGATAGAACTCTTGATGCTTCCTTGTTATTTTGTTGATGTCCTTTTTCTTGGCCTTTATTGAAGTTTTCATGGTGTCTTTTTTCCTTGTTATTATCTTTCATTTCCTTCGTTGAAGTATTTAAATTTTCTGTCTTCTTGTTGATAGTGTCTTGGATGCCCTGCATTTTCTTCATCATTTCCTCTTTGCATTCTTCTAGGTGTTCCTGGATCTGCCCTTTTGTTTCATGGGCCAATTCTCTCACCATTTTTTTTTTTTTTTGTCAGTCATGGGGCTTGAACTCTGGGCCTGAGCACTGTCCCTCAGCTCTTCAGCTCAAGGGTAGCACTCTACCACTTGAGCTACAGCGCCACTTCCAGTTTTCTGGTGGTTTATTGGAGATTAAAAGTTTCACAGACTTTCCTGCCGGGGCTGGCTTTGAACCATGATCCTCAGATCTCTCACTAAATGACTCCCCTGAGTCATTGTTGGTGTTTGAGAGTGAGGCATGTTGTCTTGATTGTTCATAAATTTTGTGATCATGCTTTGATTTGCTTATCTGGGTTTAGGGTTTGTCAAGGCTGTTCAGTTTAGATACTAAGTTCAGTGACGGGGTGTAGCTCACTGGGTCTCTGCTGAGTGCTGGGTGGATGGCGCTCTCATGAGGATGCACAGGCAGGCTTTGGGGCTGGCTTGGTGCTGGCCCTGGGAGCCCGTGTGTGGAGAGGTGCCATCGGTTTATGGGGCACGATTGGGCACCCTTCCTGGCAGTGCTGTGTGGTTGGAAGGGTGTAGGTAGGTTGTTGGGGCTCACTTGGACATGATGCCGGCCAGAGAGGGGAGGGTTTAGGCTGGACATTTACTACCCCCTCACAATAGATGTCCTGCCAAGTCCTGTAGCAACCTCATAGAGACAGTTTTTTTTTTTTGTTTCTGCCCATCTTTTTATATTTATTTATTTTGCTTTGTGCCAGTAAAGGGGGCTGGAACTTAAGGCCTCATGCCTTCTCTTGTTTTTTTTTTTTTTGTTTGTTTGTTTTTGTTTTGTTTTGCTTCAAGCTGGAGCTCTACCAATTGAGTTACAGCTCCACTTCTGGCTTTTTGCTGGTTAATTGGAGGTGCATCTCATAGATTTTCCAGGCTGGCTTCAAACCACAATCCTCAGATCTCAGTTTCCAGAGTAGCTAGGATTACAGTTATGAGCCACTGGTACCTGGCTGGCTCTGCTCACCTTTGGTCACCTTGGGGAAGTCCCATTAGCCTCTGTCTCCTACTTTGTGGTCCCCCTGTAGTGACCTCATGGGCCTTTTGGGTGAAGCAGATGTGTGAATCAGCGCCAGTGGTCATTGAAGTGAAGGACCTGGGAACAGAGCTGGCCCCTGCAACCCCAGCACAGGGCTAGGCATAGTAGAGATGAGGATCCTGCTACTCCAGGAGTTATTCAACTGTGGGCACCAGTGGCTCATCCTCAGGCTGCATACAGTGCTTCTTCATGCTCGCCATGCACCATCTAGGTGGACAGTGCCTGCGTCGAGGTCCAGCCTAGGCCAGCAGAATTGGGGGGGGGGCAGTGACCCCACATCTGTGGTGGTGTGAGGAAGGAAAATGAATCCTGAGTGGCATGGTCACCAGAGGTGGGGCCAGAGGAGAGTGTGACACTGTTGTCTGCTAGCTACTTCCCTGCTAGGAAGCTGACTTGGGGCTGACCGGGAGTTGATCAGGTCGGAGTTCAGCCCAGTCTCTGGCAGGGCGCTGGGTAGCCTCTACTGTCTCAGTCTCCCACTGAATGACACCCTGGGAGAATGACAGCAAAGAGGGGAGAGGGGAGGAGGAGGGCAAGGTAGGAGGCTGCTAGGGGGCCGTGACCATGAGCAAGCCAGGAGTTGCTGGTCAGGAGCCGCGGAGCAGCCTGGTGTGAACACGGTCACAGGTCACGTGTCAGGAGTCACCGGCTCTCCCTGCCGGGATCCAGCCCCAAAGGCAGGACAGGCTGTGTGACCCTACCACTGCAGGCCACCAGGGCTGGGCTGGCTATGAGGCACCAGGTCTGTTCTTGGTGTGAAGGTGATCCAGGGCCGGATAGCAGAGACCCTGTATGCATTGCCAGCCAGACCTGGCCAAATTCCAGCTCCCTACGATCTTGCCAACAGCCCTCCTGCTTCCTCTTCCTCTTCCTCTTCTTTAAAGGCTCAGTGGAAATCTCCCAGCACATAGTAGGTGCCCTGCACAGACTTTTCTTTCCTTTCTGTAAACTGCTGTGTGACCTTGGCCAGGCTCCTTAACATCTCTGTACATTGGGGTCCAGGATAGCACCTAGGACGCAGGCTTGTGAGGACTAGATAAATTAATGTGTTCAAAGCATTTAGAACAGACCTGTCCTGTCAGGCACCATCACTTTCCCCTTTATTTCCTCCCTGTCCTGGGTTTCTTTCTGGTTGTCTATTGTCCTGTTGATTTCTCGTCTCTGCAATAGCACAGTGACAGAGGCTTTGACTTGCTAGGAAACTGAGGCCCAGAGAGGTGAGCGGAGCCCAGAGCCTCATCAGCCCCTGGCCCCCAGGCCAGTCTGGGGAGCAGACACAGCTTTCCCGAGGAAGGCTGCAGGACTGGGGACAGGGGATGGGGCAGGAGGACCTGGCCCACATGTAGGAGGATCTGACTCAGGAGATTGTGGGAGAGGCTCCCCTCTGCAAGGCCCCAGGTGGTGTGCTTGGACCAGGCTGCCCCTGGGGTGATCTCACTTCTCTTTGGTAAAGCAGGGACACGGGGACCCTCCTCCCCCCCCCTCCTCCTCCTCCTCCCCCTCCTCCTCCTCCTCCCCTCCCCCTCCCCCTCCCCCTCCCCCTCCTCTTCCCTCCTCCCTCCTCCTCCTCCTCCTCCTCCTCCTCTTCCCTCCTCTTCCCCCTCCTCCTCCCCTTCCCCCTCCCCCTCCTCCTCTCCCTCCCCCTCCTCCTCCTCCTCCTCCCTCTCCTCCTCCCCCTCCCCTTCCCCTCCTCCTCCCCTCCCCCCTCCTCCCCTCCCTCCTCCTCCTCCCCCTCCCCCTCCCCCTCCTCCCCTCCTCCTCCAGGGGTCTGTGATGCGGATGGTGAAGGCGGGACTCAGCCAGTGAGTCACTGGCTACTGTCTTTAGTAATCCATTCACCACAGGCGCCCAGTGCTGATCTCGACCCTGTGTTCCTATGAAATAGCGCATGGCAGTCCACTTCCGGTCTGGCTTGCTGCTTTAGGGGTTTACACTTGGCTCTAACAGGGAGAACCATCCACAAGCAAGAAAGCATAATGGCTCCTGTTAACTTACTTGCTGGGCGAGCTTGGGCAGGCTGTTTAATGTCTCTGT
This sequence comes from Dipodomys spectabilis, assembly GCF_019054845.1. NCBI lineage: Eukaryota > Metazoa > Chordata > Mammalia > Rodentia > Heteromyidae > Dipodomys > Dipodomys spectabilis. The sequence continues at coordinate 2,025,287 of NW_024870795.1, forward strand.
GCTCTTTTATTTTACCATTTGTAAAAGGATAAAAATAGGGCTGACAGTAGGTTATTGTTGGGGTGATTAGATAAATTAATAGAGGCAAAATTACACAAGGGCTGGTGGCTCATTCCTGTAATCCTAGACACTCAGAGGCTGAGATGTGAGGATCATGGTTCAAAGCCAGCCTGGGCAGAAAAGACTCCGTGAGACTCTGATCTCCAATAAACCACCAGAAAACCGGGAGTGGTGCTGTGGCTCAAACTGATAAAAGCACTAGCCTTGAGCAAAAAACTCAGGGACAGCGCCCAGGCCCTGAGATCAAGCTCCACAACTGGCCAAAAAAAATAGAGGCAAAACTTTCTGAGTGACCACCTGGCACATAGGAAGGGTGGACTTTGAAGGGATGTGCTGTTAGTATAAGCAAGACAGTGAGAGAGCATGGGGAGATTTTTCTAGAATAATCTGGGTTAAAGTGTTCTCTTTAGATGACACAAGTCGTTCATGTATCATGTTTCAGAGTATCCATATCTACACTCTGCCTGATTGCCTGCGCTTCCACCGACCGCCCAAGTCCTTAGGCTTCTAATGTGCTATGTGACCCTGGAAGGTTAGACACTCTCTCTGTGCCTTCTTTTCCTGATGTTGGTGACAAGGATGAGAACATCATGTCTTTCTGGCACCAGAGGAGCGCCTTTGCAGTGGAGGTGTGAGTAAAGTACTGGGACAGGAGGCCGGTGACCACCTCTGGGGCGCGCGGCATGTGTGCGCGCGCATGGTATGGCCCCTCCTCCTCCTCTGCTCCGCTCCACCTTCCTGGCCTGCTGCAGTATCTCCTCCCACATCACATTTCGGCTGCCCTCAGGCCTGGGCCTACAGAGCCACATCAGTTATCGCCAGGACCATCCGAGTGGCCCCACAAGCACTGGGCAAGAGTTAGCACCAGAACTCAGACCCTCGGGCCTCTAGATCCCAGCTCTGCCAGGTGGCTGCAGGCAGGTGCACCTTGGCCCCTCACTTGTGAGATGAGGTTGGCGGCATGTGAGTGAGGCGGGCCTGGGGGGGCGGGGCAGGTCAAGCCGCCCTGTCCTCTGTCCTCTGCCATCCGCCGCCTTCTTCCCTGACCTCCAAGGACCATGAAACCCGCCTCGTGGCCTCGTCCTCTTAGCTGAGCCTCCTCTATTGCTGACTCAGCCCTACCACCCTTCCAGAAGGTTCCTCCTGGGAACCTCTCTGCTGAGGTTGTCTTGGGTGCCCTCCATCCCCGTGTAAGAGGGAAAGAATGAATCACTCATGCGTGTATGTATAGGTGTGTGAGTACATGCGTGTGCATATACATGTGTGCCTGTGTGAGCACATGTGCGTGTGTGTACATACATGTGTGCGCATGTGTCTGCGTGGTCTTCAGGAGACCTGGAGCCCACAGGTGTTCAGCAGCCAGGTGAGAACTGGTTTCTATAATCTTGGCGTTAGAAAAGCCCATGGGCTTCCAGGCAAGCAGGTGTGTATGGGAAGGGGAGTGTGTAAGAGGCGTGCCCTCACCTGCCATCCTCTGCCCCCCCCCCCATCTCTTCTCCCCTCCTGCAGTCACAGCTCTCAGCCTCTCCTCATACTGCACAGCCCAGGCCAGACCCCCAGGCCAGGCCTGGCATCTCAGAGGCAGAGGGCTGAGGCCCCTTCGCTCGCCCTGGGCCACCCAGCTGGCCGAGGGCAGAGGCAGGACCTGCCTCAGGCCGCTGGCCCCAGAGCCTGCTTTTACTGCTGTCTGGCTGCCTCTTCCACCACCCACTGCTGGCCTGGCCGGCCGGCCTTCCACCCACCAGAATTCCCTTCCTTGCACCCGCCCTGTGCCCTAGGCTCTGCCAGCCGCAGGCAGCCCCATGAGCAGAGCGAGGTCCCCGGCCTTGTGGAGGACTCTGCTGGCTGGGCTGGGGCACAGAGCAGCCTGGCAGGCAGGGCTGAATGGAGGATGGGAGGATTCCTGGGATGGAGAGTGGAGAGTGTTCTAGAGCCGAGCACAGCGTGCAAGCGTGTGAGGCTGGGTGCCGGGGACAGCTGGACCTTCTTCAGAGCTCCAAGGACAGTGGCTTGGCTTTGAGCCCCCAGGGCCCTCCCACGTCTGCTTCCTGCCCAGGATGAGTCCCATCAGTGCCTGGAGGCCTGAGGCCTTCCTCTATCCCTGGCACCTGGCCCGCTATTCTCTGGGGAAGTCCCTCCTTGTATCTGACCTGCAGCCCACTCTCACCAGCACACATTCCTCACAAGGCCCTCACCCAGAGGCTGCTTCATGGCAGCTATGAACAGCTTCAGCCACCAAAGGAATGAACAAAGTCCTTGCCAACAAGGCTTGATGGAGACACATGTCCCCTGTCCGCTCCTTGTGACCCAGCAGCTGCAACTTCCCAGGACAGAGTTCCCTCCCCAGGCAGCTGCTGTGTTACTAAGTCTGGGGTCCCACCTCAGCCCCCACCCAGGGAGCCACTTCTCTAGCAGCTCAGGGAAGAGCCTGCAGGGCCCAGCCAAAAGGCCAGGCCGGACTTGAGTGGTTATCACCAGAGGCAGGGCTGCCGGAAGGCACAGGATCTTTCCCCAGTTCTGGATGTCTCACTTGGGGACAAGTCTTTCCTGTTTGATAGGCCTCAGTTTCCTCATCTGGACAGTGGATGAAGTGTCACGGTGGCTTCCAGGCCCTGTGCTTGGAGAGTCTGGGGAGGGAGGAAGAGGCGGGTCTGTGGCTGCTTTGTCTGAGTGTTTAGCGCCGCGCCTGACACCCCGCACCTGACACCCCGCACTTCCTCTTGAACAGGAGGAGGGTGTTGGAGGGGTAGAGAGACAGAAGTGTGGGACAGACTGGGCGTCACACACCTGGCAAGGGATGGGGCTGGCCCTGGACTGGCCCTGAGGGACACCCTGGGAGCCATCACCCACCTGTCTGATTGTGAGGATTGGGTGTGGCTTGGGCGTAAGGAGAGTGAGAAAGCATATTTCGTGGAGGTGGGGACTGTCTGGCGCTAGCATGGTGGCTGGGGTCGCCCTCCGGGGTCAGGGGCCTCCCAGGACACAGCAAGGGTCCGGGCATCTCACCACCTTTCCCCTGGTGCTGTGCTGAGGAACTCAGGCATGGCAGTAGCAAGGACAATGATGCCCCGTGCCGTCATCGGGTGACCTGAGCCGCGCTGAGCTGTGGTTCCAAAGCTTCGTGGGATGTTTTGAGACCCTGGAGATGATGGGACAGCTTTAGGAACAGAAAGGCCCTGGCTCATCCACCTCCATTTTCAGGCCTGGGTTCAAATTCTGCCTCTGCCTCTGAGCTGCTGTTTTCTCCGTTGTGAATGGGGAGCACCCCACTGAGGGGGTGCTCAGTGCAGTGTTTATTCTGGGTGTGGTGCAGCCTCAGGCTTGCCAATGCTGGGGCGATGGCGGGGGGGGGCGGGGGCAGCAGGGACTACTGTGAGGGATGAACTGCCTGTGACCAATATGCTTCTCCTTCTCAGCCTTCATCACAAGGTGACTGGCAGGACCCCTGGCACGTAGTAGGTGCTTTGTCTGTACTCCCTAGCATGTAACAGGTGCTTTATATTTCTGCTGGTCAGTAGTCCCCAAGTGGACAGAGATGGTGTATGTCCTGTTCTGCATACTCTATACACAGACCAGAGCCAGGTATGCAGCAGGTGCTGCATGAATGCTCGGGAATGGGCGAGAATGAATGAATGACCTAGCCCCAAGTGCTCCGGCCTTCTGCCTAGCTCTGGGGCGGGGGAGGGGAGCTTCAAATCGCCCCTCCCTCTTCTTCCCTCCTTGTGACTAATCTGACAAGATTAGCCCAGTAACAGAACCAGGTCATTGTGGTGACCCAGGGCTTGGAAGCCCCGCGTCTCAGTCCGAGGCGACTGTGGCTGCCACTCCCCAGAGCTCCTTGCTCCAAGATGGCCCTCCTGTCACCCATCGTGGACATGGTCCTCACGACGGTCGGCAGTCTCCTCCTGTTCACCATAGCTCTGGCCTTGCTGTGTTTTTTTACCTGCCGCCTGGCCAGGCCACTCAGGTAGGGGACGCACCCTGGAATGACCTCACCGCTAGGGAGTGTCCTGCACCACGTCTGTGTCCTTCCCCAAGTCTGTGTCCTTGGGGGGAAACTGAGGCCAGGAGAGGGCGAACCTTAGGCTCAATGTGGTCCGAATCCCACGCAGATGTAGCTAATAGAGGCTGGGCTGGGGGAAGGGGCCCATGGTTCCCCTTGGCACTGGGAACCTCCAGCCTGCCCACTCTAGTCTTTGCCCTGGCTTTTGAGACTGATTCTGACCAGTGCTCCAGGACACAGATGAGTCCTTAAGGCCCGGGCCTGGTCCCTGGACCCCATCTGCTGACCCGCTGAGTCCGCCACTCCCTCTCCTGGGGCTGGAGCCCTGCAAGGGCTTCTGCACTCCGGTCATAAGTAAGCAGGGCACGTAGCTGGGAGCCTGGCAGAGAGGGTCCGGCTGGGAAGTAGGGGGGGTGGCTCACGGGGGCTAGCTCACACCCGGAGGCCCCATTCCAAGCTGCTAGAGTGCTGGGGAAGGGCGGTGGGCAGCCGGGGCCCTTGCAGCCCCAGACTGGGCCCCTGCAGAGGGAAAGTCTGGTGTGAGAGGCAGCAGGGCTGAGCTCAGCGTCTGAAGGCCTCTCAATCCCCACCCCCTCCTTCCTGGGCCGAGCAATGGACAAAAGGCACCTGTCTCTAGGCCAACCCCATCTCAATGCAGGGCCTTGGGGCCAAAATTCACAGCATCTGCGCCATCATCCCTGACTGAATGAGGAAGGGGGCTGATGGGCCTTTCTGTTGGAATGTGACAGACTCCAAGGCAGCGTGTGTGATGCTCAGGTTCAGTAGGGGCTACTGGGTCCCCAGAATTGTACCAGCAACACTCCATCAATGTTGAATGGACACTGGGTTGCTCCACCAACCTCTCCAACCTTTGGACTTAATGACACAGGAAAGATTTGGGGATAATTTTTCCCTTTCCCCAAGTTTCCTCTAGACACTGACTTTCAGCTGATGTAAATATTTATGATGCCAAGCACCTTCAGATAAGCCCGACAAAGTCTCCGGCCTGAGATGGCCCCAGTAGTGTGGCTGGGGTAGACCAGGAAAGAATTATTTTGAAAACAGGAAAGAGCCATCTTAGAGGCTGCCTAGAAGAGACGGCTTTGATTTTGAAAACGATTATATATAATCATTCTTCCTGTATTGATATTTTTATAGCAGTTTCATGAATTTTTCTGCCCTTTAGAATTTCTAATAGAATGATCTGGCAACAAAAGTGGAATACAAAGTTTGGAAATCAGGTCAGGGGCTGGTGACTCACACCTGTAATCCTAGCTGAGATCTGAGGATCCATGGTTCAAAGCCAGCCTGGGCAGAAAAGGCACGGGAGACTCTTTCTCTGCAATGAATCACCAAAGAACCAGAAAGAGCTGTGGTTCAAGGGGGAGAGTGCCAGACTTGAGTGAAGAAGCTAAGGGACAGTACTCAGGCTCTGAGTTCTAATCCCAGTGATGGTATGCACACACACAGAATTTGTGAATCATCTGACAGCCCAGAATTCAGAGTTGAACACAGTTACATGGTAGGCAGGAAGCCCTCAGCTCCATCGGTGCCCCCTATCTCAGATGGAATCAAGATCCCTGTGTGCAGTCCTACCTCAACATCTTTCTGATGGGACTGTGTATGTCTTTTCCATCTCCTACCACGAACGGAATCATCATTCCTATCTTGGTTTTGGCTGAAGAAATCATGTCTAGGGGCTGGGAAGGTGGCTCAGTGGTAGAGCGCTTGCCTTGCATGCATGAGGCCCTGGGTTCGATTCCTCAGCACCACATAAGCAAAAAGAAAAAAGCCGGAAGTGGCGTTGTGGCTCAAGTGGTAGAGTGCTAGCCTTGAGCTGAAGAGCTGAGGGACAGCGCCCCGGCACAGAGTTCAGGCCCCACAACCGGACCAAAAAAAAAAAAAAAGAAATCATGTCTATTTCCCAGTGAACTCTTGCTCATGACCCAGCTGCCAGTGGCCTCGTCTGTGTGACAGCCCCACACAGCATGACCACAGTGTGCAAACATTCTTAACACGCTTATTGTAGGCAAGTTGGAAAGGTGTTTTGGGGTTTTGTTTTTTTTTCCAAAAACATTCTTAAAGAGGAAATAATCACAACTTTACCACCCAAAGCCTCAGTTCACATTTGATGTGTTTCTTTTGGTCTTTTTTGCAAAAGGAAAATAATATTTTCTTTAAAAAAATTATAAAGGTGTGCTGTGGAGGGAGGGGGAAGAAAATAGCAACAGAGAGGGTTGTTCTGAGCAAAACATAATATATGCACGTCTGAAATACCATAGTGAAACTCCTTGGTAGAATGGGTGCACACTAAAAATAAAAATGTTTTTAAAATGTGGGCTGGGGCAAAGCTGAGTGGTAGTCCATTTGCCTGGCATGTGTGAGGATTTGTGTTAAATCTCCAGCACTGGGAGGCAAAAATGGGCAGACTTTTAACAGATGCAGCACCAAAGATGGTTTATAGATGAGGAATAAGCACACACAAAGATCTTTGACATCCGTAGTCCGCTGGGAAATTGTAGGGCTGAGGTGACATCTCAGTGGTAGAGCACTTACCTGGCTTGAGGCCTGAGTTGAATCCCTAGCAGCACACACACACACACAACACACACACACACACACCTTGACCCACCACCTTTCCATATAAATAACTCCTATTGCTTTTATAATTTTTCCCAGCATTTGAACTCAGGGTCTCACATTCTCATTTGGCTTTTTCCACTCAAGGCTGGTGCTCTAACACTTGAGACACACCTCTGCTTCCAGCTTTTTGGTGATTCATTGGAGTTTTTTGTTGTTGTTTTTTTTTTTGGATCTCATGCATTTTCCTGCCGGGACTGTCTTCAAACCATGATCTTCAGGTCTCAGCTTCCTGAGTAGCTAGGAGCCATCAGCTCCCAGTACTTTTGGTCCTCTTACCAAAAAGGACAAGTTCTAGAAGATAATGAAGCAAGCATAGATGTCTGAATGAAGAGGCTGAAGACTAGTGTTCTAGAACAGCCTCTGAGGGATGGTTCCAGAGCCAACAGTATTTCTATTTTCTGGGACCTCCCAGAACTCCAGGCAGAGCCAGGGCTGGCCTAACACACCATCCATGAAAGATCATCTGCGATTCAGCCACAGTTGGGAATTCTTGCACAGGGAGCCTGCTTCCTTGGGGTGGGTTAAAGTGGGAGCTCCCCGCAACACGGGGCGACATTTCTTTGCAGCATGGAACTCGTTTCTACTGAACTGATTGTGTTTCCAGCAAGAAGGCCCATTCACCCTAGCTCTGGCCACCCAGTCCCATATTGGTACTTGTTGAGTGAATCAAGAAATAAGTAACCCAAAGAAAGAAACAAACATCAGAGCTGTGCCCCATATGAATTTCTTCTTCTTTTTTCTTCTTCTATTTCTGATTTCTAGGATTGGAACATCAGCTAACGGCTGATCGCTGGCAGCCGGCTCACCTCCGCCCACCCACATCCATCCAATCCCTGAGGCCCAGAGCGGAAGCAGGCCTGCGAGTGTGCCATGATTTTACCATTCTTAGTACTGGCCATTGGCACCTGCCTTACCAACTCCCTAGTGCCAGGTAGGGTTGGGGTGGGCACTGGGGATGGGATGGCATGAGGGCATGGCGGGTGTGTTAAGGTTTTCAGAGCTGGGAATCTCCACCTGGCTGCACATGCTGGTGTTGGGCTAGGTGCTCCCAGTGTCAGCATCTCTCACGATGGCTGTTGCTTCTTCGACGTCTTGCGAAGTCCCCGCTGCCTGTGGCATGTGTTTCTGCTTGTGAGCTCATTTGCAGCGGGAGGTGATTTCTGTGGGAGTTTGGGGCCTTTGTCTATGCATGTATGCCAATGCTGGGGCTTGAACTCAGAGCCTGGGTGTTATCCTGGAGCTTTTATTTGTTCAAGGCTAGCGTTCTACCAACCTGAGCCACAGCTTCACTTCTGGCTTTTTTTTTTTTTTTTTTTTAGATAAGTCTCATCCACTGTCCTGTCCCAGCTGGCTTTGAAATGTGATCCTCAGATCTTAGCCTCCTGAGTAGCCAGGACTATAGGCATGAGCCACCAGTGCCGGGCGGGCGGCACTAACTTTAGACTGCTATTTCTTTCTCAGTCTGCGGTTCTTAGGTTATTTGCTCACTTCCCCGAGGAGGCCTGACTCAGACCTGGAGGTGGTTCTCCTTTCTTGTGCAGAGCTCTCTGTCCCACTCCAGAGTCGTTGTCTGGCTTTTCCCTGTGTGCTCTGGTCCCCAAGCTCCCTGGCGGTAGCCCTGAACAACCCCTCTGCCTTTGAGTTGCTCTTCAACCATGGGTCCTGGGGTCTCCCTCCCCTCTCTTCTTCCTCTTTGAAGTTATTTTGCTGGCCTGAGTTGTTTACCTTTTCCAGCATGTCTGCTGATCCAGCCTGCCTTCACTGGGTCCACCTTACCGCTGGAAGTCCCACACACCCTGCCTGAGCCTAGTTTCTCCATCTGTGCGGAGGAGATGATCCTCCTCCTTGGGGCTGGTGTAGAGACCCCCTGGGCCTGCATGGTATCTGGCAGGGAGAGTGTGGGTGTTCAAGAACACTGTACTCTTAGGAAGAGGAAATGTCCTCGGGGAAGGGGCACTGCAGGCTGAACTCTGACTCCAGCATTTGGCAGGGCTGAGGCCATACCCCAAGCAGCAGGCCTCCGGACCAGCAGGCTCTGAGGTCCCATGAGGTCTTTCCACATGCACTCTGGGGGACCCAAGGTCACCCCAAGATGCAGGTCCTTACCACCCCCACTGGCTGAAAGGTGAGCTGCTGGATTAAAAAGGAAAACCAGGTGCTGTGGATCAGGCCCATAATCCTAGCTACTCAGGAGGCTGAGATCTGAGGGTCCTGGTTCAAAGCCAGCCAAGGCAGGAAAGTCTGTGAGACTCTTATCTCCAGTTAACTATCAAAAAGCCAGAAGTGGAGCTGTAGCTCAAGTGGTAGAGCACAGCCTTAAGAAAAAAGAAAAACCTCAAAGACAGTGCCCAGACCCTGAGTTCAAGGGAGCTGTCCCTGAGCGCAAGTCCCAGGTCCAGCACAATACGACAAAACAGAGAAAAGATGAAAAAGGAACCAATGAACACTTCAACTGTTTAGCCATCCGAGGTTCGTGTCTGTGTCATTGTAGCCATTCTGATGGCTTTGTAGTGGGATTGCTTTCTTTTTTAAAGTAATTAGAATGTGCAGTCGAGTCCTTTTTTGTTGTTGTTATTGTTTTACTGGGGTTTGAAGTCAGGGTCTCATGCTCTTGTCTGGCTTTTTCATTCAAGGGTGGCACTCTAGCACTTGAGCCACCCCTCTACTTCCAGCTTCTGGCTAGTTAAAAAAAAAATGGAGATAAGAGTCTCATGGACCTCCCTGCCTGCATCAGCTTTGAACTACAATCCTCAGATGTCAGTTTCCTGAGTAACTAGGATTACAGGCGTGAGCCATCAGCGCTTGGCGCTTATATTAAATTGGATGCAATAAAAAAAAAATAAACTCAAGGCATGACTTGCTTTCCAGCCCTGCTCTTAGTAAGAAGCTGGGTTCGCACTGACCTTACCATCGTAAACAAGCCGAGCAAAGTTTATAATTAATGGCAGTGTAGATCTTGGGACTCCTGCGGGTGATGTAGTTTGTTCTGCGAATGGGTTAAACATTACTCTCCTAATTCTGCTGGCAGTTGCCCCCATGAGACGCCTCTGGACTGAGTGAAAGAAAAGCATGGGCTCTGGAGGGAAGCCCAGCTCTGTGCCAGTGTCTGCCACTGCTGTGTGGCCTTCACAGACTCACTTGGTATCTCTGAACCTTCATTCTACAACTTGAGCAGAGGATGCTCGGGGTCCCACAGGCTTGTTTGGAAGATCTACCTGGCCTGCGTGGAGGGGCGGCGACGGCCCCTTCCTCCGAGTTGGACACCCCAACCCCTAGCAGTGAGGTGTTGAGGTATCTGTAAGTCTAGAGGTGCTTCTTCAAACAGCTGCCTCTCTCTGTACAGAGAAAGAGAAAGACCCCAACTACTGGCGAGAACAAGCCCAGCAGACCCTGAAAAATGCCCTGGTGCTTCAGAACCTCAACACCAACGTGGCCAAGAACGTCATCATGTTCTTGGGAGATGGTGAGGCCTGTGTGGAGGAGGCTGGGCTTGAGGCTAAGAAGGGGGGCTGGACTGTGAACCCCAAGAGGTCTGGGAAGAAAGGGACAGAGAGGACCCCCAAGGGACATTACAGAGCCATCTGCTGCCATGAGCATGCCTGCTCTGGCACCAAACTAGCGTGTTCTGCTTGCACGAGAAAGTTAGGGAGGCACAAGCCTCCACTCACGCTCCTCCCTCCCCTGTGCCCTGTGCAGGGATGGGCGTCTCCACGGTGACGGCCGCCCGCATCCTCAAGGGTCAGCTCCACCACAGGACCGGGGAGGAGACACGCCTGGAGATGGACAAGTTTCCCTTCGTGGCGCTCTCCAAGGTGAGCCCAGCCCCGAGCCACCTTCCCTGGCCGCCTGGAAGGCAAGGGATCTGCAGAGCTCCCGTCCTGGGGGTGGGGAGTGGGGTGGGGTTGTGAATGAAGAAGGCAGATTTGAAGATTTGAATGCACTGATTTAGGGGTTGGGGGAGTGGCTTAGTTGGTAGAGTGCCAGCCAGTGAGTGAATGCAGTGGCAGGTACTGAGTTCGAGTTCTGAAAAAGAAAAAGACTCATTGATTTAGGAACTGTGTGTGTGCATGTGTACATGCGTGTGTGTGTGTGTGTGTGTGTGTGTGTGTGTGTGTGTGCTGGTACTGGGGCTTTACTCAGAGCCTGGGAACTGTCCCTTAGATTTTCTTTTTTCTTTTTGTATTTTTTTTGTAATTTTTAAAAAATTTTATTTTTATTGTGAAAATACTGTACAGAGGGATTACCATTACATGGGCAAGATAATGCGTACATTTCTTATCAAGCATTGTAGCCTCCTCCTTTGTTTCTCCTTCCCATCCCTTACCATCCTCCCCCCGCCTGTCCCTTAGATTTTCTAGTCAAGGGTGAGTGCTCCAGCCACTTGAGTCACAGTTCCCTTTCCAGTGTTTTGGTGGTTAATTGGACATAAGAGTCTCACAGTCTTTTCCTGCCTGGGTTGGCTTGGAACTGTGATTCTCAGATCTCAGCCTCCTGAGGGGCTAGGATGATAGACAGACAGACATGAACTGAAGAATAACCTAGGAAGTGTGCATACAAGGCAGCCTGGCATGTGTGTGAACTTGACAGCACCCAGAAGCCTCCAGCGCCTTCCAGCACCACCCCTGCCCATCACCAGTTAGCTGCCCTATATTCTCCATCCACAAACACAGGATGATTGGTTTATTCCTTCTCCTGGGGCCAGGTGGTCAGATCACAGGGTGAGTCAGATGACTGATAGAAATTTTCAGCCCTAGGTGCCCTAGGGGCAGTTATTGTGATGGGGGTGGGTGGATAATTGAGCTCCTTCCAGACACTGGCCAGCCCCCCTCCTTTCTAGGGGACAAGCAGGGACTGCAAGGTCCCTGTCCTTTCAGAGCTCTGAGCTGTTGGAGAAGGGACACAGGCAGAGTTTTGGGATCTCAATGGGAGGTCTGTGCATAGTAGGGACAGTTCTTAATCCTCCTCAGCCTTCCCAGCTTCCTCCCCACCTCCAACTTCCACTCCTCCAAGAAACCCCTTCCTCTTCTCCAGGATCCACCTGCTGCCCTGCAGCCCCAGACCCGGAGCAAGGCCTGGTTTCCACTCCTCTGCCACACACTCCTCCATGTGGGGGTTGGGGGGCAGCGGTGCCTGTCTCTGTAGGAAGCAAGCAGCTCAGCTGGGTGACATTGAGGCTGCAGGAGAGGGACCTCAGTCATGGCTGCATAGACCTCAAGCCCCTCACTTCTGTGGTGGGAATGGCAATGTGGAGGCCCAGGCTGCCGCCCTCCTGACCCTCCCTCCCACTCCTCCTCCCTGCAGACCTACAACACCAACGCCCAGGTCCCTGACAGTGCGGGCACTGCCACTGCCTACTTGTGTGGAGTGAAAGCCAACGAAGGCACCGTGGGGGTGAGCGCGGCCACGGAGCGCGGGCGGTGCAACACCACGCAGGGGAACGAGGTCACCTCCATCCTGCGCTGGGCCAGGGATGCCGGTGAGGGCCAGGGGCCTGCACCTGGCCAGGTGTCCGTCTTCGCACCTGTGCCAGGAGGAGAGGGTGGGGAGCCAGGCTGTGATGTTGCCCTGCTTGGTGTGGTCCTGGCTCTGTTGCTGGGTCTGTTCATTTGGCTGTAGAACAGGTTTGGAACATGTGGCCTCTGTAGATTGGGTGGGGGGAGCAAAGCATCAAGCCCAGGGCAGCCAGGCAGGGCTGGTAAGTGGCTGCCTCTTCCTCTTCTTCTTCCTCTTGGGAACGGAGAGGACCATCCATACCCCAGGGACTTTAGAGTCAGGGGATATAGCCAGCTGACACAGGTAACAGATCCCTCCTCTACTTGAGGCCTCCCTTTGGAAAGACCTGAAGTCTTACAGCAGAAGTAGATCCAGTGATGGAAGGAAAGACTTCAGCCTGAGTGATCACGGCCCACCACAGAGCAACCCACTGCACCCTCCTTGGTGCACAGGGGGAGACAATGCCCTCTGCAGCAGGGAGGGGATGGCAAGGTGGCAGGGAAGCCCCCAACCAGGTGGCACTCACTTCTCCTGTCCCGCCCCTCAGGGAAGTCGGTGGGCATCGTGACCACCACACGAGTGAACCACGCCACCCCCAGCGCTGCCTACGCACACTCGGCCGACCGGGACTGGTACTCAGACAATGAGATGCCCCCAGAGGCCCTGAGACAGGGCTGCAAGGATATCGCCTACCAGCTCATGCACAACATCAAGGACATCACCGTGAGTGGCACTGCGCAGACAGGGCAAGGCTGGGAAGACTGGTGGGGGACAGGAGGCCTCTAGTCCAGACTAGCCCTGTCTCCCTACGTACCCGGGATGGCTCTCAGCCCTTAGGTTTGTGGCCTGGACAGGCAAGCAGGCACTTAGGATTTCTCTGCAGTGGGGCTGCAGGATGGACTCTTATGTGATCACCACCACAGAGATTATTCCATAAATTAGAACCTGGAATTGCATTGACCAACCCCGCCCACTCCCCAAGCACATGGAGGTAAGGGTAGCACTGTGGCTAAGGGGACAGCCCACCCTGCCCACTACACATGCCTGTACTGACCACTCATATACCCAGAGAAGACCCGTGAATACATCCTGTAGGCTCTTGTGGTGTTTTGTTTTGTGCCGATACTGGGACTTGAACTCGGGGGCACCATCTCTTAGCTTTTTCACTCAAGGCTGATGTTCTGTCGTGGAGCCAAAGCTCTACTTCTCGCTTTGTGCTGGCTAATTGGAGATGGGAGTCTCAAGTGGGGTTTTTTGTTTATTTGTTTGATTGATTTTTGTTTGTTTCTGACCTACCTGGCTTCTAACTGGGATCCTCAGATCTCAGCCTCCCAAGTAGCTAGGATTACAGGTGTGAGCTACCAGTGCCCAGCCCAGATTCTCATAGTTAAACTTCCTGAAATCCCATCTTGGCCCTACTTCTTATGTGATCTTGGGTCCATTATTAACATCTCTGAGCCATCTTGTGAAACCCCTCTGCCACTTGGATCTAGCCCCTAAGCTCCTTGCAAGAACTGAGTCAATTGGTTCCTGTCCAGTGTGGCCCAGGGTGTGATGCCCATAGGGGCTCAGAAAGTGTGTGAGGCCACAGCATGCCCCAGAGCACATCCCTGTACACAGTGAGCCGCCTCTTCTGTCTTCTTTTTTGAGGGGGGGGGGTCGGTCGTGGGGCCTAAACTCTGGGCCTGGGCGCTGTCCCTCAGCTCTTCAGCTCAAGGCTAGTGCTCTACCACTTGAGCCACAGCACCACTTCCAGCCTTTTCTGCTTATATGGTGCTGAGGAATCGCACCCAGGGCCTCATGCATACAAGGCAAGTGCTCTACCACTGAGCCACCTTCCCAGCTCCCACCCCCCCATCTTTAAGTGAGGCTTTCCAGCTTGTTTCTTTTCTGGCTTCTTACGTACTATAGGAGACTGATGAGAAGGTCAAGGAGATGTGGATCCCTTGAGCCTGGAATTGGGGTTCATTGACACAGCCCCAGGCCCAGGTCTCCTCACCTTCGTCTCCACTTTCCACCAAAGAAACACCTGCCCTCTCATCTTCCATCCTCCCTCGCTGTGGATTGTGGGCACCACCTGGCCCTCCGCCAGCCCATGCCACCTTTTCCAGATGGTGGATAAAGCACCTTTCAGGACCAGCGGTCCTGCCGCCCTTTGTAATTGGCAGACACGGGGGACAAAGCCACCCCCAGGTGGCTCCATGGAGCCTCCCGGAGCCTCAGGTCCCCACCTGCTGCTCCCTGGCTGCTGGAGACCAACATGAGGTCATGGGCACAGGAACCGGATTGCTCAGCACGGGGGTCATTATGGGGGCTCTTGGGAGACTTTGGGTAGGGACACTGAGAGGGGGGCCAGTAGTTAAGGAAAAACTGAGCAGAGAGGGGACTGAAGGTTGGGGGGAGGGTGTCCACAGGCAGTGAGGGGCAGTGACGGATGAAAGGATCCCTGTGGGACCCCTTCCCTCCCATGTCCCTCTTTTTTTCTGCCAACCCCATCCACCGCTCCATCACCAACACCCAAAAAAGCCCCTCACTCAGACTGTACATGGAACAAAAATACCCTGGTGTCCACCCTGAAAACAAATATCTTCTGCTAAAGAGTGGGGGGGAGGGAGAGAGAGAGAGAGAAATCCAAACCTCAAATCCAAAAACTGCAAGTCTGTTATTTGCGAGTTTAATGAACCCGTGTGAAGTCTGCCGGGGCTGGCAACTGAGAGGCTCCGTGGAGAAGATTGGGGGCTTCATTTTCCACTCTAAAAATGTCAAGGGTCAAATTCTGTGGGAACAGAGACTGGGGGGCAGGGACCTGTGACTTGGAGTCTTCTTCTGAGCTTCTGGCTCAGAAGGGGAAGG
Source organism: Dipodomys spectabilis (assembly GCF_019054845.1). Lineage (NCBI taxonomy): Eukaryota > Metazoa > Chordata > Mammalia > Rodentia > Heteromyidae > Dipodomys > Dipodomys spectabilis. The sequence continues at coordinate 2,040,339 of NW_024870795.1, forward strand.
GCGGGTGGTGTGAGGCCTTTGCCTCCTGGAACTCATCCATCCTCACTCATCCTGCTAGGAAAGCCACCTGCCTACCAGCCATGGCTACCCTGGACAGCTGCCTTTCCTCTCTGACAGGCCCAGGGGCGGGAGGGGAGGAGGGGCTGTGGCTCCCATTTTATAAAGAAACCAGTCAAGCCCGATGCCTGGTGGCTCACGCCTGTAATCCTAGCTACTCAGGAGGGTGAGATCTGAGGGTCACGGTTCAAAACCAGCTTGAGCAAGAAAGTCCAAGAAACTTTTCTCCAATTAACCAGAAACAAGCCAGAAGTGGAGCTGGTGCTCAAGGGCTACAGCACTAGCCCTGAGCAAAAACAAAAACAAAAAGCTAAGAGACAGAGCCCAGGCCTTGAGCTCAAGCCCTAGTACCGGCATCAAAGAGAGTGGGGGTGGAGTGAGAGCAGCCAAAGTCACACGCTCTGGGTCAACAATAGTAGAAGCAGGATTTGAACCCAAGGTTAACTTCGAAGCCCACAGCCTTTCTGGGGCCTTATGGCACCCTGGCTACCTTGTTTGTGTGCACTGCCAATCCAGACACCCTTGGAACCTGGTTCTGAAGTAGAGAACGGAGTGAAGGTGGAGGAGAAGCCTAAGAGGTGTCAGGCCTGGGAATGGTGGATCCCAGGTGGCGGCCAGGGCCAGCAGCCTGGGCTGGCACCCTCGGTGACAGGAGGACACCGGTGTGGTGGTCACCACGGGCGGTGGCTGTGAAGCTCTTGGCCCCTGTTTTAAAAATAGTCAATACTTCAAACATGGACTCCCAAGGAAAACAAACAGTCCCGCGTCCGTCTGCCCGCACATGGCAGCCATGGCAGGTAAAATTAGCCTGGCGGTAACTACACAGACGGGAGGCCGGCCTGTGTTTGCCCAGTGATGGGCTGGCGACACCCTCCTGGCCAAGGCCTCTCCTCACCACCCTCTGCCACTCACTGAGGGACAGGAGACTCCTGGAGACCCATCCTTGACTCAGGGGGTGTAGTTAGAGAAGCCCTGGGTTCCAATCCTGTGTAGCCTTGGGGAAAAGAAACTCTATCTCTGTGTTCATTTCTTCATTGGGACAATACCAACAGATTCCCTGGCAGTCATGGTAGGATGTTGGGTAGGATTCTGTGCCTTTGGGGCTCAGTGCTTGGCACCCAGGGAAGGCTCTTGTCAGTGTCCTTCTCTAGATGGAGGAGATAGTTGAGGTAAGTGGCATGCCACTCAGAGTCACAAACTGCGTCTCCCCAGCTCCTTGAGAATTGCTGGGCCCAGCAGGGATCCCAGCACCGCCCAGGGCCACTGGGGCTTCTGAATGCCTTGAGACCCTGGGTGAAATGGCTTCTGTCTCCCTTAGGTGATCATGGGGGGTGGCCGGAAGTATATGTACCCTAAGAACAAAACCGATGTGGAATATCAGGTGGATGAGAAGGCCAGGGGCACGAGGCTGGATGGCTTGGACCTCGTTGACATTTGGAAGAGCCTCAAACCCAAATACAAGGTACTCCATGCGGGACGGGTATCTGCAGAGGGCAGAGTGGGCTGGGGGACCCCATGTATCCAGGCTCTGACATCTTGGAGAGGCCTCTGGCCCTTTAAATCCACTCTGCAGGGTAGCCTGGGGCAGCTGGGTCTGGAAATGACTGTGGTCAGGCTGAGGGCAGTGGGGAACAGCCTGGCAGCTGCTTTGATGTCACTATGGGGTTGGGTTTCTCAGGGTTCCAGGGTTCCTCCCTGGGGAAGCTTTGTGGGATGAGGCTGGGCTCAGAATGAAGAGGGGGCCATGGGAGGGAGCAACTTTATGCCCTTGCCCTTCCTTCTAGACAGAGCCCTTTCTAGATCTAAGTCAGAAAGCTACCTCTCCTCCCAGCCTCAGTTTCTCCACATGAAACAAGGGTTCCAGAGATTTATCCTTCTTGCCCTGAAGTTCCATCTAGACTCCCAAGTTAGAGAGGGAACCCATGCCACGTGGTGTCATGGTGGCCTGTCCGCTGTAGGCCCCATTCCTGAACCCATGTTCCAAGAGCAGCTTGTAGCCGAGCATCAGTGGCTCACACCTGTAATCCTAGGAAGCTGAGAGCTGAGGTTTGTATGCCAGCCTGGGCATACAAATCTAAAAGATTCTTGCCTCCAATGAACCAGCAAAAAGCCTTGCATGCATGAGGCCAGCTTAAGTGGTAGAATACCAGCCTTGCAGGAGAAAGCTAAGGGCCAGGGCCCTGGCCCTGAGTTCAAGCCCCAGTAAGTGGTGGGGGGCGCTGCAGAGCTAGGGATCTGTTTTCTTTAGGCTCTCCACAGCCCCAGACACACTCCTTGTACCTGTCCATAGACATTTAAGGGCTCTGTGACCTGTGCTGCTGCTTCTTTGCCGCCCTCAGGGAGGTCAGACTCCTTCCCTCCTGACCCCAGGCCCATCAACTCCAACTTGGTTTCCGTGGCAGAACACCACCTCCACCAGGAAGCCCTCTAGACAGTTCTCTGGGCTCAAGTCCTCCTGGGCCTGCCCTCTGGCTCCTGGGTTCTTCCAGTCTCCTCCTCAGCCCGAATTATAAATGAAAACTGCCTACTTATTTGTCATTTCTTCAGGTCCAGGATGGTGGGCCTGTGGGCTGGGGGTTAAATGATAGAAGATAGTGAGATGGCGGGCCCTGGGAGGGGGCTGCGATGTCCCTCCGCCTTCCCAGCCCTCACTTGCTGATGCAGACCCCTCCCTCCTAGCATGCCCGTTACATTTGGAACCGCACGGACCTCCTGACTCTTGACCCCTCCACTGTGGACTATCTCTTGGGTAAGTGGGAAGGGTCAGAACACCGTGGAGGGAATGAACCAGCCCCAGCCTTAGGGGTCTTTGCTCCCAGTTTCCAGACCCTGGGAGGGGTTCTGGTCCATGGAATGAGGCCCAAAACCTGTTGGCTGTGCCGAAAGAGGGGTCCCACTGAGCTCGGGGAGAAACTGAGGCTCAGAGAGGGGAATAGTCTAGAATAACAAGCCACCACGGCACTGGGACTTAAACAGCTCTTGGGCCAGGAGGACCCGGACTTGGAGACAGCACTACAGCCATCAGGGCAGAAGCCATCTGGGTTGTCTCTGCCCATCTCGATGCTGACTCCCCTCCTCCCCTGGGGGCAGGAGCAGCCTGGGCTTACACGCACTCAGGACAGGACAGAGTGTTCTGGAAGGACATCCAGAACCAGAAATGACAGCGCGGTGCGTGCGCACGTGTGCGTGCACACACACACACACACAGAGCCTAGTGACGTGAGCAAAGGATGAATCACAAGAAAGAAAACTCAGCAGGCACAATGACCCCAGGTTTCTACCGCTTCACTGCCCAGGCCCCGGCTCCCTTCCAACCCACCGCACTTGTCAATGTGTGCATGCTCGAGCTGCCCTGCTGAATCCAGGCCAGAGTTCTCTGCCTTGTGGCTGAGATACTATGTCCTGGGCAGAAAGGGATATTACCACCTCAGATCTGCTACACACAACAAGATGTTGGGGCCCCCTCGAGGCCTCAGTTTCCTCCTCTGTTAAATGGGCTCCTGCTGCCCTCCCCTCAGCTGTTTATAGAGATGACAAGACTTTCAAGCATAATTCTAGACTCACAAGAGTTGCTCCAATCTCATAATTCTGGACCCACAAGAGTTGCTTCAATCTCATGCTACTGCCCCCCACAATGGGTGTGGGTAACATGTTCCCCGAGACACTCCAGACTTCCTCCCTGTGTCCTCTGCAGGTCTCTTTGAGCCTGGGGACATGCAGTACGAACTAAACAGGAACAACATGACTGACCCCTCGCTCTCCGAGATGGTTGAAGTGGCCATCAGGGTCCTCAAGAAGAACCCCAAAGGCTTCTTTCTATTGGTGGAAGGTAGGGGCCCAAGCCTGCAGAGGAGAAGCTTCCAGAATGCCCAAAGAGAACTACCAGTGTGTGTGGGCGGGGGGGGGGGGCTGAAGGGAGACATTGCCCTGGGATGATGTGGTTACAGACTCAGTGAAAGGGGTACTGGGGAGGGCGGCCTTCCAGCCCAGCAAGCCAAGCCAGGGAGGCTTCCTGTCAGAGGAGGTTGGTGTTTCCCTTTGAGGAGTCTCTCAGGACCTTGCTGGGGTGTGGACAGGGCTGTGGACAGCTCCGTAGGCCCCTGCCTTTGCTGGCCATGGGAACTTCCTACGTGGGTTTCCCTGCACTGTGGCCATCGTCCCCATGCTGCCACCCACTGGCTGGGCCACTTCTGAAAAATGAGGCCAAAACTATGTCCCCATTCCTAGAGGCATAACCAGCCTCTTTTGGGCACTTAGGGAAGGGCCTGGCCAAGAACAAATCCTCACCATGTCCATGGCCGTCTTCTTTTCTGGTGGCAGAGCGGCCGAGGAAAATGTGGGACATGATAAAGGTCCTGGAACCTCCCAGAGCTCTGATAGCCCTTGACTCTTCCCCTCCCCCTCCCTCCTGTTATCCTGCTCCTGTTATCCTGCTGAGATCTGCCTGGATATACACGTGGGCCTGTTTGCACACACACACACACACACACTAAGCACATGTGCATACACACTCAGCCCCCTCTACCTTCCAGAGGCTGGTGGCTACCAGCCCAGCTCAGCTGCTTTCCTGCCAAAGCCTGGGCTTCCCACAAACACAGCGCTCTCAGCCTCCAGGAACCAGTGGTCCCTGGGCTCAGGTCCCCTGGGAGGCGCCCTCTTTGTGAACAGGGCCAGGCCAGCCTGTGAGGCCAGCCTCCAGAACCACAACAAAGGGAGACCCGCCCTGCCGCCCTGCGGCCCACCAGGCTGCTGGCTGTGAGGCCATGGCCTGTGGGGAGGGGGCAGGGCCTGGCTCAGGACCCTCTTGGAATGTCCCCCAGCCTGCCTCCTGTGGGATGAAGGGTGGGGCTCTCCAAGCCCACAGGCCCCTCAGCTGCTAGGCCAAGTATAATCCTAACTATAATCCTAGGCCTGTCATCCTAGCTACTCAGGAGGACACTGAAATCTGAGGATCACAGTTTGAAGGCAGTCCAGGCAGGAAAAGTCTGTATGACTTTTATCTCCAAATAACCCACCAGAAAAACTGGAAGTGGTGCTAGCCTTGAGTGGAAGCAGCTCAGGGACAGCACCCAGGCCCCGAGTTCAAGCCCCATGACTGGAAAACAAACAAAAAAACAAAAACAAAACCAACTCCACAGTAGGCCTGCATTGCCCCATCTGTAACCAGGGCTGATGAAGACCATGTACTCCTGCCCTGTTTGTTACACCCAGCACCTAGTAGGGACTCAGCTGTGTTCCCCTTCCCTTCCTCCCTTAAGTCTTAGTGACTTCTTCAATAGCTAGAGAGAGAGGAGAAAGAGAAGAGAAGAGGAGAGAGAGAGAGAGAGAGAGGAGAGAGGAGAGAGCATGCACACTAGGAGTAGAGGGAGGCTGAAAGATCCAGGCTCTTAGGCTGGCAGATCGCGGTAGACTTGCGTTACCTTGTTTGCAGCGAGCCTGTGTTCCCACAGCTCCCCCTGTCCTGCTGAACGATTATATAAAAATGCCTTAGGCTGTGGGGCTGCTGGCCATACCTGTAATCCTAGCTGGGATTTTAGGATTGTGATGTGAAGCCAGCCAGGGAAGGAAAGACTTATTGCCAATTACCCACCAAAACCAGAAGTGGAGCAGTGGCTCAAGTGGTAGAGGACTAGCCTTGAGCAAAGACATTCAGAAACAGCGCCCAGTCCCTGAGTTCAAGCACCAGGGCAGGCATGCACACACATTACAAATGTCCAAGATGTACCTGGCACAGGTTGGTGAAGGCCCCTTTCCTTCCCCCATCGAGCAAATACTCACCAGTGGCAGGGTTTTGGGGTAAACCAGCTCCCCTTGCCCCTTATTCAAGGCCTTTGCCTTAATGTCTCAAGGAGGCAGGATTGACCATGGACATCACGAGGGCAAGGCCAAGCAGGCGCTGCACGAGGCAGTAGAGATGGACCGGGCGATCGGGCGGGCAGGCGACCTGACGTCCCTGGAAGACACGCTGACCGTTGTCACTGCTGACCATTCTCATGTCTTCACCTTTGGTGGATACACCCCCCGGGGCAACTCTATCTTTGGTAAGTGGCCCCATGGAGGGGGGAAGGCCAGCATTACATAGAAACTGAGAACAGAGCAGGGGTCAAGGCATGGTGGTGGGTAGAGAACAGGATGAAGGGTTGGGAAACTGGCTTCATGGCAGAGTGCTTGCCTAGCATGCCTGAAGCCCTGGGTTCGATTCCTCAGTACCACATACACAGCAAAAGCTGGAAGTAGCCCCGTGGCTCAAGAGGTAGAATAGTGCTAGCCTTGAGCCAAAAGAAACTCAAGGACAGTTCCTAGGCCTTGAGTTCAAGCCCCAGGACTGGCAGAGAGAGAGAGAGAGAGAGAGAGACAGAGAGGGAGAGAGACAGAGTGCACAGGATGGTATAGAATTTGCTGAGTGCAACTGACTCGATGGGTAACAGCAGCATGGAAGATGGACAGATTATAAAAGAGAGAGGACAGAGAGATACATTGAGGAAGAGAAGAATAGGATGGATCCACACATGGATGGCTAGATGCATGTGCAGACAGATGGGTGAATATGTGTTAGACAGATGCATAGATGGATGGATGGATGGATAGATGGATGGACAGATGGATGGACTGTCAGATGAATGGAAGGATAGATAGATGGATATATGGATGTATGGATGGATAGATGGATGATGGTCAGGTGGATGGATGGATATGGATGGATGGATGGATGGATGGATAGATGAATGGATGGATGGATGGATGGATGGATGGATGGATGGATGGATGGATAGGTGGGTGGGTGGGTGGGTGGATGGATGGATGGATGGATGGACAGATGGACGGATGGATGTTGCATGGGTGGAGCACAGAGAAAACTGGAGGATAGAGGTTGAAAATGCATCAGGCTTGAAAGTCAGCTTCATGGAGGTGATTTGGTATTCATGGAGAAGCTTTGGGGAAACCAAAGCAGACTCTGATCTGGGGAATGAGACTGCCTTCAGTTCTCCATCATGGGCTCTGGGCTTCTTCCCTATACAGGGCTGGCCCCCATGGTGAGTGACACGGACAAGAAGCCCTTCACAGCCATCCTGTATGGGAACGGGCCTGGCTACAAGGTGGTGGGTGGCGAGCGAGAGAACGTCTCCATGGTGGACTATGGTAAGACACACAGACAGGACTCGGGGGGTTAGGACAGAATATAAGGATGTGGTCAGTCTGGGGTCCTGGACCAGCCCAAATTTCAGTCAGCACAACCTTAGTTTGAATTCACTTCTGTAATTTAGCAGCTCTGTGACCTTCACCCTTCTCAGCTTTAGCATCCTCCCTGAAAGGGTTGTGCCTTCTGGGGACTTTAACCTGAAGGATGAAATGAGTCTTCAGAGCCTTAGTTCAGTGCTAGGCATGTATAAGGAATTTCGATGTCTTGCCCTCATATTGCTGGCTATATAATATTCCAATCCGTTGGTTCTTTCAGTTCCATCTTGCTGGGCATTCACTTGTTCTCGATGTCGCCCAGTAGTCCCTGGGGGGCGGGGGGCCTCCATCTGTGGTACAAGGACCCCTTCCTGTGGACTGTATCCCAGATGAGGGGCTATGAGCCTAAACTTCTGTGTCAGGCAGATTTTGAGTTTGACTGTGCACTGAGGACTGAGCCTCCGTTTCCACTTCTGGGAACCAGGCCATTGAGGCCAGCCTGGGTGGGAGGGAGATGCTACTCCTCCAGAACCAGGGTCCTGTCAGGCTCTGAGCCATGTTGTGTTTCTGACCCATAGCTCACAACAACTACCAGGCCCAGTCTGCTGTGCCCCTGCGCCACGAGACCCACGGTGGGGAGGATGTAGCTGTCTTCGCCAAGGGCCCCATGGCACACCTGCTGCACGGCGTCCACGAGCAGAACTACATCCCCCACGTGATGGCATATGCCTCTTGCATTGGGGCCAACCTGGACCACTGTACCTGGGCTAGCGCGGCGGGCAGCCCTGCTCCCGGGCCCTTGCTGCTCCTGCTGGCGCTGCTCCTTTTCATCAGCCTGGTCTGAGGGCCCAGAGCCCGGGCATCCATGAGCCCAAGACACATGACCAGCCTCCCTACCCAGTGCTGCCCATCGCGGGCAGCCCACACCTCAAAGATGGGAGGACTAGGTCCCCATGGTCTCTGTAGCCGCCAGATAGGGAGGATGGGGGGCCCAGGAACCAAAGTCTGCCACCCGCCTTGCTCCCTTTGGACTCCATTGTGGCCCAGACCCATTCCTGGCTTCAGCCTTCGCTCCCTCCTCAACAGGGTAGGTTTCTTCGGGGGGCAGACAGAGCATAGACTACAGAAATTCTCAAAGCATCTTATTTTTCTACCAAATATACTTCTCCAGACATGGAACATTCCAGATCTGATCTTCCCATTCCACTTTCCTCCTCCTGGAACCACCTGGCCCCCATGCTTCTGCCCTGAACCCTGAGCCCCAGCCCTCTATGCAGGGAAAACTAGGTCTCTCCTCATGAGGGGAGTTGCTTGCTCGCAGCAAGGCCGCTGGGGACCCAGGAAGCCAGCGGGAGTCTAGCTGTCCACCCGGAGTGGCCAGGCCAGGAAGCGCAGCCTGGCGGGCACATACTGCCCAGCTCTGAACACACATGCCAACTCCCGTCTGAAGAGACTCTCCTGTTTGGAATGGCAAAAAAAAAAAAAAAAAAAAAAGCACATAAAACAACAACAACAAAAAAATAACTCTCTCTTTTTGGTGTTGGTTAAAAGGGAACACAAAACACTTAAATAAAACTTTCCAAATATTTCTGAGGAGAGAGTTGAGTCTTTGTGGTCAGTGGGGAAGAGACTGAAATAAGCTCATAAGCTCATTTCTTTGGGGAAGAAGTGGACTGGGGGCCGGGGGAGGGGCTTGGGCAGGGATGGCCAGGCCTCCTGCTGGTCACTTATTATCCAGATGGTTATGGTCAAGAGGCTTTGTGTCTCAGAATCCTGATGTATAGAATGAGAGAGAGAGAGCCCACTTGTAGGATAAAAACATTGTCCTGTACCCCAAACTCACATTGGAGAGGACCCCAGGGCCATACACCCCTGCTGCGTGGCACCCACAAACAACACCACATATCCTGGCCCACATTGCTGCTCACTCAACAAGCACTGAGCCCCTGATTTGCTAGCTGGACACATGGGGGTGGGTCCAGGATGGCTTCTGGCACTGGGTTCACAGAACTCCCCAAGTTTGCTTCTTGTGCCTCATTGAAAGGCCCTAAAAGGTACAGGTGGCTGAAGCCTATAATCCTAGTGACTCAGAAGGCTGAGATTTGAGGGTTGAGATTCAAAACCAGCCAGAGCAATAAGGATCGTTGAGACTTTTCTCTCCAATGAACCACAAAAGGAGCCAAAAGGGGAACTGTGGCTCAAGTAGTAGAGCTCTAGCCTTGAGCAAAAATCAATGCTTAGGGACAGAGCTCAGGCTCTGAGTTTAATCCCCAGGGTTGGCATAAAGAATAAAAAGTCCCTGAGAAATAATGTTTCTAACAATTCACATCGCTCAATTTTTTCCCCAACACACCAAGCTGTGACTGTGATCTGTGTGGATTCATTTCACCAAACCTTCACCGGGAAGGACCTATTGCCCACATTCATAAATGAGGACACCAAGAGCGTGGGCAGCGACACGGTTGTCAGGTCCCAGCGGAGCAAGGATTTCACTCCAGATTTGTCATTACAAAGTTTCTGAGCTTAATGACATCCTTTGCTTGTTTATACTCCATTTCCAAACTCCTACCCGCCAGTCCTGGCCAATACTAATGACTCATGCATGGTGCATACCAATTAAACATGAACGAGGGAAGCTGAAAATCCCAATGTCCAGAATGAATCCTCCAGCATATTTCTCATAGTCCTGGCAAAAAAGGGAAGCATAAGCTAAGAGCTGGGATTTTTTTAAAAAAATTCACAGGTATACATTTCAGTAGAACAGATACCCCTACCTTTAACCTGAAACTTTCTTCGTGCTATCTTTGTACTAGGGTTTGAACTCAGGACCTCATGCTTGTTTATCAGGAGCTCTTATCCCCTGAGCTACAGTCCACCACTCCCTTTCTATTTTCTACATGGGATCTTGCTCTATGGCCCAGTTGGTCGGGCTGTGATCCTCGTGTTTGTGTTTCTCCTTGTGGCTGAGATGACAGACACATCATCACACCCAGCCGTTGGTTGAGATGGAGTCTCAAACCTTTAGACCAGGCTGGCCTTGAACTATGATCCCTTGATCTCCAGGCAGCTGGGATGCCAGGCTTGAGTATGTAGCTAAGCAGGTGATCTTTTAAAAAATGTAACCCCCCCAAAAAAAATGTAAACCCTATATGGTGTATCTCAGATTGGGTTTCCCCACAGGCAGACCTCAGAGAAGGTGTTAAGTAGCAGTTGTTTGTAAGAAGTACCAGTTGGGGCATGCAGGAGCAGAGGCAGAAAAGGGAGGATAATGTTCTTCATCAGGCTGCCCTCAGGTAGACATTGGGGCTCCATCATCTGGAGACTTGGGGGATGTTGTCAGAATACACTGCACAGTTAACCCCCAAGTGCAAGGTGTGGGAATGCTGGTATTTATTCCCCAACTCTCATCTCTCATTGGCTAAGGGTTGCAGGGAGAATTAACTGACCCCTCCCACCTGCCTGTTAAAGAGCTGAGGGACAGCCCAGGCCTTGTGCTGGGGTGTCAGGCTGGGCTGAGTCAGTGACGAGGCCCACACTTCTGCTCTATTGATTTCTTGGTCCTCTGGACCCAGACAAGGTCAATGTCCCTGACTGGCTACTTAGCACAACCGGCTGCCTAGCACAGCATCCACCACACAGTGAGCACCGGGGACAACATTGGGAAGGAGGTGTGTCCTGCAAGAGCCAAAAAGGGTGTGTGCCTCCTGTGATCCACACCCCTGGGCTACTCATCACCCTGCACCCTTAACTGTTGGGGGCTCTGAATCCAAGGTGAGCTGGGGGTGGGGAGGATCGAGGAGGAGGTCTCAGCTTCCACCCCACACCCATGCGTGGAGCTGGACACTGGATGGCGATCAGCCATTCACATGTAGAAGGCTGCCCCTGTCCTGGAGTGTTTTAGGAGGAAGCCCAAAGATGATCAGACAGACCCTCTTCTACTCATGGAGATGGACCTGTTTGCCTCCACAGACAAGATTTGTGTGTTAACAATAAGTCTAGAAACCTCAGTACTTTCACACAGTAAGAATCCCTTCTTTGCTCCCTCTCCTCCTTTCCTTTGTTTCCTTCCTCCCTTCCTTTCCTCCCATTCCTTTCTGCTACCCTGCCCTCCCTCCCTCCCTCCCTCCCTCCCTTCCTTCCTTCCTTCCTTCCTTCCTTCCTTCCTTCCTTCCTTCCTTCCTTCCTTCGTTCCTGCCTTCCTTGTGCCTTCCTTCCTGCCTTCCTTCCTTTCTTCCTTCCTTCTTTCCCTCCTTCCTGATAAGATTTTGCTATGCAGCTCAGGTTGACTTGGAACTCACAATGTAATCCTCCTGCCTCAGCCTCCCAAGTGCTGGGATCCTAGCCGTGCACCATCTTATTCAGTGTTAGAATCCATTCATATCTCAATCATCAGATGGTGCCCCTGTCCAGGAGGGGCTGGAACCCTAGATCTTTCCTCCTGCAGCTCTGCCTCCTCCTCTGAGTACTCCAGACCCCTTCTGTCTGACCTGCACTCTCCAAGGGAGAGCCAAGAATCACCTCTCTCCAGGCCTTCATGATACCAGCTCCAAGTCTATTGGGAAGACGTATTTAAAAGCCCACTTAGATGCAAAGGAAGCTGGGAAATGTAGTTTCTGACTGGTTCCCATGCTTGGTACCATTGACATTGGGAACCAGATATTCTGTGGTGAGGCTACCCTGAACACTACAAGGCATTTGAGATCATCTCTGTGGTTAACTGGGGATAAGCATCTCATGGAATTTCCCACTCACTAAGTTTCTGGGGTGCAAAATTTCCCCCTGCTTAGGGAATCAGCTCTGCTGATGATCAGGAAACAATCTAACAGACATGGACCCTTCACTATGTCCTTAAAATATTGAGCTAGATTATTGCTGCTCAGCTTTTGGGCTATGATCAAGTGAAACCCTGGAATATTTTGTGGATTCTTTTTTTTTTTTTTTTTTTTTTTTTTTTTGTCGGTCGTGGGGCTTGAACTCTGGGCCTGGGCGCTGTCCCTCAGCTCTTCAGCTCAAGGCGAGCGCTCTACCACTTGAGCTACAGCGCCACTTCCGGTTTTCTGGTGGTTTATTGGAGATAGGAGTCTCACGGTCTCTCCTGCCCGGGCTGGCTTTGAACCGCGATCCTCAGATCTCAGCCTCCTGAGTAGCTAGGATTACAGGCGTGAGCCACCAGCGCCCGGCTGTGGATTCTTTTTGAAAGATGCAGCTAGCAGGGGCCTCTCATATTTCTGCAGGAGAGTGGTCAATCAGAATTGAAGACAGCGGCCCGGCATGAGGGTGGAACTCCCCTATTTGTCTCAGTCCCTGGCTTTCCCAATAGTCCATTATGAGCTCCTTCAACTCTGCCTGGGGGAAGGGGGGTGGGGAAGAGGCTAACCCCATGACCTGGGCCATCCCTGAGTGTGTCTGGCATGGGAAAGAGCAGGAACAAGCCCAGACTCCGTGCTGAAGCTCCTGTCTCATGACAGAGCCCTTCAGAGACCACCCGGTGTGTGGGAGAGGTGAAGAGCTGTGGGGGCAGGAAGGGAGCAAGACAAGAAGGCACAGAGTGACAGGTCAACGAAGACAGTGCCCAAGCTGGGAGCTGAGGGGAAGGAGGCTTAGGACACGAAGGGCAGAAGGGAATTCAGAAGGAAGCCTGGGGGAGAGATGAGCTGGCAGACAGGGGCGGGAGAACTTCAGAGGCCATTCTAGAAAGTTAGAAGGAGCCAGGCACCTGTGGCTCACACCTGTAATCCTAGTGACTCAGGAGGCTGAGACCTGAGGACTGTGGTTCAAAGCCAGCCCAGGCAGGAAAGTCCATGAGACTCTTATCTCCAATTAGCCACCAAAAGCTGGAATTGAAGCTATTGCTCCAGTGGTAGGCTAGCCTTGGGCAAAAAGAGCTAAGGGACAGTGTCCAGGCCATGGGGCCTGAACTCTGGGCCTGGGCGCTGTCCCTCATCTCTTCAGCTGAAGGCTAGCGCTCTACCACTTGAGCCACAGTGCCATTTCTGGCTTTTTTTTTTTCTTTTTGCTAATGTGGTGCTGAGGAATTGAACCCAGGGCCACAGGCATGCAAGGCAAGCGCTCTACCACTGAGCCACCTTCCCAGCCCTTTTTTTTTTTTTTTAAAGGAAGCCAAGGTAGGAACTTCCTGAACAGAGTCCCAGGGACAGAACAAATTGGAGAGAGACTTGACAAATGGGACTACCTTAAAATAAAAAGTTTCTGCACAGCTAAAGACATAGCAACCAAACTAGAAAGACAACCAAATAACTGGGAAAAAATATTTACCAACAATGGGCTGGGAAGGTGGCTCAGTGGTAGAGCACTTACCTTGCATGCTCGAGGCCCTGGGTTCGATTCCTCAGCACCACATAAGAAAAAAGCCGAAAGTGGCACTGTGGCTCAAGTGGTAGAGTGCTAGCCTTGAGCTGAAGAGCAGAGGGACAGCACCCAGGCCCACAGTTCAGGCCCCACGACTAGACCCCCCCCCCAAAAAAAAAAAGAAAAGGGAAAAATATTTACCAGCAATATATCAGATAAGGGGTTAATATCCAGTATACACAGGGAACTTAAGAAACTAATCCCTACCAAACCTAACAAACCAATTACTAAATGCGCAAGGGAACTAAAGGGAGACTTTTCAGAAGAAGAGATAAAAATGACAAAGAAACACATGAGGAAATGTTCACCATTCCTGGTTGTAAAGGAAATGCAAATAAAGACAACCCTGAGATACCAGCTTACCCCAGTCAGAATGGCCCACATCCTAAAGTCAGCCAGCAACAAATACTGGAGAGGATGTGGAGAAAGAGGAAGCCTATTACACTGCTGGTGGGAATGTACACTAATACAACCACTTTGGAAAGCAGTCCTCAGAAAGCTAAATATAGACCTCCCCTATGACCCAGCCATACCACTCCTAGGCATCTATCCTGAACAACAGGAACCAGTATACAAGGACACATGCACCTCCATGTTTATTGCAGCACTGTTCACAATAGCTAGGATATAGAAACAACCCAGATGTCCCACCACAGATGAATGGACCCAAAAATTGTGGTATCTATACACAAGGGAATATTATTCAGCCATTAGAAATGACAAAATAATGGCATTTGCAGGGAAATGGATGGAATGAGAAGAAATCATGTTGAGTGAGACAAATGGCACATGGTCTCCCTGATAAGTGGATGTTAAATCCAAAATGTAAGGTGATACGACAAAGTTAACATGACTTGAGAAACAAAGGACCTCCCTCATCTGGTTGAATCACTACTAAGTAACCCCATGCTGCTGATCACCTGTATGGTATATATGTGCACACTGGAGGGAAACCAGGAGGACGACACGGAACTAGAGGGAATCAGGGAAAAACTTACAACAGTGGAACCCATCAGCTGCACTGGACATTGATCAGAATGATCTAAGCAACTCAATGGCAGCGATGGGAGGGAGGGAGCGAGCGGGAAAGAGGGAACAGCTGATGCTATGCAAAAGGAAAGGAATGTACATATCACCCGATGCGGAAGAAATAACTGTATTGTCAAAGTTCATAGAACTCATAAACTTTGTAGAACACGATAGACCATTTGTCCCATGAAAGAATGTGTTTGTGACTTTAAGCATCACTATCCCACAATACTGTGAAATTTGTGACATTATGTAATCACTTAATCACAATAAAAAAGAAAAAGGAAGCCAGACCAGCTCACTTAGGGACCGGTCATTCTAAAATGCCCCAAAATCGACAGTGTACCTGTGGTCCACACCCCATACTCAGCTCCCCAGATAGGGGGACAAGGCTGCGCTTTGGCTCCCTCCCGCCCTCCTGTGAGGTGGTCAGATTATCCTCCCACGTACAGATGGAAAATTGAGGCCCAACAGGGAGGGCATGGGGCACAGCCTACAGATGACAGAGGGAAGTCAAATCCAGGTCTGCCAATCCACGTTCGCCCTTCGTTCTGAGGCGATAATCTCCCTGAGGAAAACCACCCAGCCCTACCAGCCACAAAACTGTGGGCTCCTGAGAGTGCCCCCTACGAGCCCTGCAATGGAGTGGGGTGAGCCCCAGACAGCAGCGTTTATAATTAACCCCACCGAAGCTCCACCGAAGACCTCCCACTGTGATCCAGCCCCTGTTCTGAGGGAAAGCATTAAGGGCTCAGAAGAGGATTTGGCCTCGGGTTCCTGTGTGGCTTCCTCTGGGCCATCTCATCATGCTTGTCCTCCCCTGATCATGGCGCCAGGCCCTTTCCCAGCTCCCATGGGTGGTCTCTGTGTGACCCTCCAGCAGGGTAGGCACTCAGGCCACCAGCAGAGCGGGAGCGGGCCAGGCTGGGGTCACCAACCAGAGCCATTTCTCCCTGCCTCTTGGACCTGAGGTTTAGGCTCCTGGTGGCGCAGGAGTACAAACATAGTCACAATGGTGGACGTGGTGTCCGCCCTGATGTCCCCTGGGTCCCAGGCACTGTCCCTACGTGGCCCACAGCACACGCTGATTCATTTTCCCCCCACCCACCCTCGGAGGCCAGGGCTGTTATTATCCCCATTTTGCAGATGAACAAATGGAAGTAGAAATGTGGTCACTTGACGGAAGTCACTAATGAGGGCCCGAGCCAGGACCTGGAGCCAAGCAATGTGGAGCCCGGGATTTCATCATGCCACACGGCCCCTGGCAGTGGACAGGGCCAGCTACAGCCAGTGGCCCACCTGGAAGTTTGGTGTCTGTGGGGGCCACTAACAGCCCCGCCCCCCGGGGTCCTGGACCAGCATCTGGTTTGTCTGCCACCAGCTCAATGGACTCACCAGCCCTCCACAGCAAGAAGGGGCTGAGCGCACGCAGAGTCCTGATGCAAGTGCACAACTGGTAGGGTGGGGTGGCCGGAGGAGGCTGGGGTCCTGTCCATGGGGCTAGAACTGGGCATCTATGGCTGAGCCCTTGTCCTACCAAGCAGGGGGCTGCAAGGTGCCAGCAACTGGTGCCTAATACCTGCCCAACCTGGGGAGATTGAGTACCAGATGGGCCCTGTGTTTCCTTGAACCCCCTTCTCCTGAGAGTCTTTGAGAACACAGATCAGAGCACAGGTAGACAGCACGGGATGAATGGCTGGGAACGTGGCTTAGTGGTCAAGTGCTTGCCTAGCATGCGTGAAGCTCTGGGTTTGATTCCTCAGTACCACATAAACAGAAAAAGCCAGAGGTGGCACTGTGGCTCAAGAGGTAGAGTGCTAGCCTTGAGTAAAAGAAGCTCAGGGACAGTGCCCAGGCTCAGAATTCAAGCTCCACGACTGAAAAAAAAAAAAGCTTCACACCAAGGCGACAGGTTTCTGAGGCTCTATAAGCTAAGCTAGGCTAAGATCTCTTGGATTGAAGTTTGAAGCCAGCCTGAGGAGAAAAACCCATAAAATTCCATCTCCAAAATGGCCAGCAAAAAGCTGGGCTGGAGACATGGTGAACACCAGCCAAGCAAGCCAGTTCAATGAGGGCAAGGTCTTGAGTTCAAACCTGATACTGATAGGGAAAAATAAAAAGAAAGATATCATCAGGTGTCGGTAGCTCACACCGGTAATCCTAGCTACTCAAGGGGCGGAGATCTGAGGGTCAAGGTTCAAAGCCAGCCTGGGCAGCAAACACCAAGAGACTCTTATCTCCTATAAACCACTCAGAAAACCGGAAGTGGCACTGTGGCTCAAATGGTAGAGTGCCCACCTTGAGCTGAAGAACTGAGGGACAGCACCTGGGCCCAGAGTTCAAGCCCCATGACTGTCACCCCCCCTCCAAAAAAAAGGAAGATGTCAA
This sequence comes from Dipodomys spectabilis, assembly GCF_019054845.1. Classification (NCBI taxonomy): domain Eukaryota; kingdom Metazoa; phylum Chordata; class Mammalia; order Rodentia; family Heteromyidae; genus Dipodomys; species Dipodomys spectabilis. The sequence goes on from NW_024870795.1 coordinate 2,057,358, forward strand.
CAAGGTGAAGTGTTTGGAACCCAGCAGAAGGGGGCAGAGGTGGGGAAGTGGCACTGCACTGGGCACCCTGGGAGCCTTCATGCTCTTTCTGGTGGCACCTGATAGCCCTGAGCAGTTAGAAGCATGGAGAGACGTGACCATTTGTGCTCTGGGAAGTTGGCCTGGGCTCCCACACAGGCTAGGAAGCCTTCTGCCATGGCACTGGAGGTAGCAGTGGCTTGGGCCAAGCCAAGAGGGATGGTGGCAGGAAGGAGCTGGATCCTGGACATGTTTGGGCAGCTGAAGCCAGTGGGGATGTGGGGGGTGGAATAACCAAGAACATCAGGAGTCCCATCCCTCCCTGACACCCAAGGGTTTTGGCCTGGTTGCCATTTATGAACCTGGGAAGCATATTAGGGGAACAAATGAGTCCCATTAGGGTGCAGGTCTCCCTGGGCTCAGGGTGGAGTGGCTGGGGACGTCACTGGCAGACAGGGGCATGGGGGCATTTAGAGTTGTGAGCAGACAGTGACTTAGCCCCTAAAGCCCACGGGAGTCCCTCCCACTCCGGGGTGTTCACCCCTGAGAGCAGAAGGCTTTGGAAGGGGGAGGGAGGGGCTTGAGACTAGCCTGACATGGGACAGGGAAGAGCCTCTGAGAATAAACTCGACAACAATGAAGACCCTTCTAGCTTGAGCCGCCACTCCATCCCTAGCTGCCCAGCGGGAGGCCCTGCCAGGCATGGAGTCCTGTCCCTGCCTATTGTATGTATGGAAAAACTGAGGCCCAGTAGAGATGGGGCCAGGGGATGGGATATCTGTGGACTAGTCCTGACCATGCCAGCAAGCTCGAAGATGGACTCCAGTGAGAGCCAACTTGGACTGTGTCAAAACCATCAGTGACCTTCCTGAAGAGAGGTGGGTCTCTTCTTGAGGCCCCCAGACTCAAGAATTAGGACCTAGTCATCCCTCTTAGGCATCCCACCCAATGCCTGCCATTGTTCCATGTCCAGCCCATCCTTGGCCGTGGGGACTCTTCTGGGTCCCCACCAGACAGCCTTGAGCCTGGCTCTGGTCATGGCTCCTGCCCTGTCTGTGGCCAGGACTGAGGCCTCCCTGGCCACTACCCAGACCACCCAGCGCCAGGGCCTGGTGGAGTCTGGCGGGGCTGGTGGGCAGCACTCCCAGGCTGGCCAGCCGTGGTCTGGCTCCGCCTGAGGGACTGTGGCCTGGGAACCACTGGCTGTCTCCTTGGGGAAGCGGCTGGGATCTCCAGAACAAACAGGGAACCGCAGGCTCCTCGCCTGCCCGCCTGCCGGCCTGTCCACGAGTGAGCTCCCGCCCCCCTCCACCACCCACACCCCACTCATTCTCCAGGCCTGGCTCCCACTTCTGGGGGCTGGGCGGGGGGCTGGGGCGTTGGCACACAGCCCCAGGCTGGGGCCAGGAGGGTAGCAGAGCAGGAAAGGCAGAGGGGGGGAGGGGCAGACAGCTGTGAGCAGCTGTGGATGGAGAAGGCTGTGGTGGGGACTCAGGTGATCCAGTTTGCCTCTCTGGGACCCTTGGAGAGAGGTTTGGGCTGAGATGCACTTCTGCGCAGCTTCAAGCCTAGAGCAAAACCCTAGAATCAGGCAGAGTTGGGTTCAAATCTATACTCTGCTGTTCTCGAGCTCAGCAAGAGTGACTGATCTCATGGTGTTTCTTTCTTCACAGGAAAACGTCACCAGAACCCCTGGCTCCCAGGGTAAGATGACACAATCCACCCGATGCAAAGTGCTCAGGCCAGCTAGGGTGCACAGCAAGTCCTTGGGAGACTTTAGCCTTCCACAGCTCCATGGGAGCCAGAACAGGCCCGGGGGGGGGGGGGGGGGGGTCCTGGCCCGGCAGGGCAGGCCAGGACAACCTCCCTGATTCACACCAGCTGGGGGTACGGGGGCCCATCTGACTCCACTAAAAGCCACAATTAGAGCCCAATTTAAAGAAACGCTGGGTTAGTTCTTCCCCTGGACAGATGTGATTATAGGCTCAGTGCTAAAACGTTACTAACAGGATGACACACAGAGGCCCGTCCAGGGCATGGAGGTGTCCAGCCCTGCCCTCTTGCTGTGCTCTGGGGAAACCAAGGCAGGAGGATCCAGGATACTCACAATGCAGGTAAAGAGGGCTGAGCCCTAAGCTATGTCCCACCCTCTGCTTTCTCTGAAAAACTTACTGTGGCATCTAGAAGCACAGGACCTATTGGAGCCCATGGCGGGCCCTGAAAAAAAGGGCTAGAGATGTGGGGGTCCGATCCTCAGAGAAGTCAGGCTTCCTAGTGTGATCACAGCTGCTCGGCCCCCTGCTCTCCCCCTGGGAGCCTTGGCCTGGTAATAATGAGCAGCAGCAGTGCCAGAGGCACCACAGCACAGGTGTCCCCATGGGGCTAAGATGAACTCCCCACACTCTTTAGCAGGACACCCTGGCAGATGTGGGGGGACTCATCTCAGCAAACAGAAGTTGACTGAGTCAGCAAGAGGATGGATGGATGGACAGATAATGGGTGGATGGATGGATGAATAGGTAGGTGGGTGAATGGATGGATGAGTGGATGTCTGGATGGATTGATGCATGGGTGAGAGGTGGGTGGATGGGTGGATAATGGTGGGTGGATGGATGATGGGTGGGTAGATAAAGGGGTAAATGGATGAATGGGTAGGTGGATGAATGGACAATGTATTGATGGTAGGCAATGTATAGAATGGGTAGGCAGATGGATGAGTGGATGGATAAGTAAATGGATGCATGGATGGAGGATGGATGCATAGATGGCTAGAGGGCTGAATGGATGAGTGAACAGATGGATACATGGATATATAGATGAATGGGTGGGTGGGTGGGTGGGTGGAGGATGGATACCTGGATGATTAGGTGGGTGGATGGATGAGTGAACAGATGGATGAATGGATGTATAGATGAAGGGTGGGTGGGCAGGGGGAGGGATGATAGGTGGGTGGATGGTAGATGGGTGAATGGGTAGGTAGATAAATGAATCGGCGGATAAATAGATGTTAAGAGACTTGTTCCGTGGGGAAGTTTACAGGTCTACAGGCCTCTCTCCAGTTGCCCTGTTCTAGGGAGGCTGCTGAGGTCAATGGGCCATCGGGTAAAGGACCAAATCTCATCTCCCAAGAGATAAGGATCCCCAACTTTCAGGGTTTAGGAGTCTCATGGCTGGGGGCAGTGAATATTCCAATTGGCTCCCAAGAATTTTGCTGCTGGAGCCCCCTTCTGGCCATGTCCCCCTATACTTCACAGGGATGGGTTGATTGTTATTGAGTCCACAAACATTTATGGAGCTCCCACTATGTGCTCTGAGACTGAGCATCAAGTACAGTCCCCAAGGACTATCCCCTCCCTTGAAAACTGAGAGCTTCCAGGTGAGCGATGCCTCCCCCATCTGACTAGCCTGCAGCCTCTGCTGCCCCTGAGAAGCCTCCCCGTGCTCCCATAGCCACCCTGCCAGATAAAACACAAGACACCCGGTTCAATTTGAATGTCAGGTAAACAAGGCATCATTTTTTGCTATATAAGTATGTCTCAAATATTGCATGAGGTATAAACTAAAAATGATGCCTTGTTTATCTGACATTCAAATTTAACTGGGTACCGTCTGTTTCTATTTGCTAAAGTCTGGCCACCCTACCCCCGGCACTCATTCCTTCTGCTGGCCCCCAGCCTGGCCAGATGGCCCAGGTCATGCCTGAACGTGGCCCCTGCCCACCTGGTTACTGTTCCTCTTGGCCTCAACACTGTTACCCTCCCTCCCCACCAGCCCCACCTGCAGCCTTGGCCCCAGGTAGACCCCACCCACCACCACCTGGCTGTACTGCCCAGCTTATGGTCCATGAAGAATGCTGTGTCCAGCCTCCTTCCTGGGGGATGGGCCCAGAGAGAGGGACAGAGGCCTAGCAGAAGAGACCAAAAGCATCAGAGGCAGGCATGGAGAAAGAGGGAAGAGGGCCAAGATGGAGAGATGGGGGCTTAAGCCCCTCCTCCTCTAGCTGCTTCAGGACACAGGAGCAATGGGGAGAATTGGGAGAGGCCCAGGGTTTGCCTAGTTGGACTGGGGCAGAGGGGAGGCTGGGCCCCTGAATCCCAGCTCTAGGCCTAGGCCTTGGGAAGCAGCTTGGGGGTGTCCAGCTTTGGAAAGCAGGGATGTGAGTCCATTCTGAGCCCCTCCCAGGGGCTCACACAGAGACATTCATGGCTTCCCAGAAGGGCCCATGGGGCAGCCAGAGTGGCTTTTAAAATTAGCCTTGCTAACCAGCTCTGGTTATTTCAGGAGACTCCGTCCTGGGCTGTCCCTTTGGTAGGGCAGGCCCAGAGAGGGAGGGAGGGGTGTCCACATTCCAGGGTCTCTGGCTGAGCACCCCCTGTGGCCTGAGCAGAAGAGAACATCCAGGTCCCAGCCTCTGGCCCTGGGCCGGCTGGGCCCGCGGCCACCTCTGGCAACCAGAGGTTGGTTTATGGATGTCCGCGGACATCCTGTCCACAGGGGGCAGGCAACTCTCATTTGGAGCGTGGGTTCTGTGCCAGGTATAGGTCCCATGCAAAGCACCTTAGAGACCTGGTGGCCAGCTCTTGGCCACAGTAGGGACCTTTTCCTGTTGCACAGGTGAAGAGGCAGACGGAAGGGTAAGGAGGTCCCAGGACAGAGAGTCGAGACAGAATGCTAGCCCTGCACCTCACTGGCTCCTTCCCTTGCATCTGAAGAAACATCAAGTGTCTATTTCCACTACCAGGGTTATTTCAAACAGAGCCTGGTACTTCCCGGAGCTGTGCCCCTCGCCCAAGCCCAAGTTCCAGCCTCGGAATGGTGTTCTGGCTCACCCTCCCCACCTCAGAACCCAGTGTGGGTGCAAAACTGGCACAGGAACAAGAGAAGCAGTGCTGGATACTTTGATCCCAAAGGCCAGATGTGTCCCCATCCTCCTGTGGCCCCACCTTGGAGCCCAGGGAATAAGGGGCTGGGCTGGACTGTGGCCCAGAGGCCTCCCTTCCTACTGCTGGGCCTGGCATAGCCTGGCGAGAGGGGCAGGGCAGGTTCTGCTTACCTAGCTACCCACCTGTGTCCATCCCAGCTGGGCCCTCCGCTGTGGGGCAGTTCTGTGGGAAGGAATGGAAACCTGGGACACTAGAGCTCAGGGAGGCATCTGCCTGCCAGCCATTCCCAAGCCCCAGGTCTAAGCATCTGTGCCGGTCTGGCCCTCGTTTGTGTCCTGCACGCAGTGAGCTGTAGGTTCCAACTAAAAATGATTCACCTCCCTGGAGGTTTGTTAACAGGATCACATCCCTCTGTCTTCATGAGCCCCCTGCATCTCTAGCTGCACCAAGAACTAGCGGGCTGTGCCTATTGACTCTCATACCAGGTACCAACAAGGTAGGGCTGCTGGCATCCCCTGCTGTACAGAGGAAGAAATGGGGACCCAGACAGCCAAAACCATTAGATGAATGAACTCAGCCAACAGCCAGGAAGCTGGAAGCGGGCCGCTGTGACTGCTGTGGTCCTGGAGGTGGAGGGGAGGCTGCAGCGGAGAGCTGCAGAGCCCAGACGAGGGGTGCGGGCCCGGGGAACTGCAAGGAGGCTACTGGGGGATGGGAGCACTGAGCCAGGCAGCCTGGAGCCAAACCTTGTTGGGCAGAGCTGGGTTTGGGTGTGAGTCATGGGCCTTGGGTGGCCTGAAGTATCTGGGAAACCCTGTCAGGAAAAGCATGGCATCTCTGGAGGGCCCCCAGGATGCCCTTAGCATCTGATCCTGGGGGAAAAGCTGTCTGGAGGTCAGTAATGGGTGACCTCTTGGAGCTCAATTCCAGGCTTTCCCCCAAATCTAATGTTCCCCTGACCCATTCTCAAAACTTGCTCTTCCCGTGCTCCAGTCTCAGAGGAGAGCCCCCCATCCCCGCCTCCAATACTCAGGTTGGACTTCTGGGGTCCTCTCACGTCCTCCACCTGCTGCCAGCCCATCAGGCCCTTTGGCCAGTCGCTTCTGCTTCCCATGACCTTCCACCTGCCACCCCGTTCCCAGCACCAGTCTCCTTAGTCCCTTCCTCCCTCTGCTGTCCCTGTCCAGCCAGTCCCTAGCCTCAGACAGCTAATGAGTCTTTCTATGGTTCCCCACTGTGCTTAGCATAAAGCCCTGGGCATGGCATGCAAGGCCATGTGGCCTCTGAACCCATCTCCTTGTCCCTTCTGTCATGGCTTCACAACTGTTTGCTCCCTTCCCAGCCCAGGTCCCAGTGCCTCTGCACATTTCCTTCCTGTAGGAACACTCCCCCCCACACGCACCCATGCACACGCATATGCACCCAAGAAACCCCCTGGGTGCCCACCCCAGTGCTCTTTGCCTTTTAGTGTCCTGCGCTGTGAGCTGGGGGGGGGGGGGGACGGGGGGGGGGGGGGCCGGACTTTGCCCTACTCATCCCAGGTCCTGCCCACCTGCTGTCCTGCTTAGCGATCCCTTAGTGACCCCTGGTGGCCACCGAAGGGAAATCCTCAGAGTCACAATATCAGAAAGGAGGCCACAGGTGACTGAGTAGCTACCGTGAACCAGGTTTGTGAACACTGGCTCCCTTGCTCTTATTTCCAGAAAGCAACACAGAGGCTCAGAGAAAATATAACATTTCTCAATACCACCCAGCTAAGTAGAGAAGGTGCCAAGACTTAAACGCAGGTCTGCCCAACTCCAGAGTTGGGTTCTTCCTCCTGTGGGGAGTAGAATGAGGTGGGAGTAAGGACGGGGGGGGGGGGGGGGGGGGAGGGGAGGAGGAAGCCACAGCTGGTGACCACAGGCCCCGGAGCCTTGGCCTTGGAGGTGAGCCACACTCAGCAGCTCTGACAGGACAGGCCCATCTCCTCCACCTGACCGACCCTGGACATGTCAGGGGTCCGTGTGGACAAGGTTCACACAAAGCCAGGCCCAACTCCAGGTACAATAGCGATAAATAGAATTTATTTTGTACAACTGTTACTGACACACACGGCCACGGGGGCTGGCCTTTGGCGTGGCACCTACAGTGTGGGACACACACGATGACACGGGCTCACAGCAGCTGTGCCTGGCGGGCTCCTCCACAGGGCGGGGGGGGGGGCAGGGTGGATGAGACCTGAACTCAGGGCCCGTTGAGACCCCTCTGCCCAGAGTGGCCAGGAGTGCGGTGACAGGGGTTAAGCTGGGTGCTGGCTGAGATACCAGGGTGGTCTTCCTCCCCACAGGGGGCCCTGGTCTGTCACATGTAGGCAGTGGACAGGGACTTGGCAGAACTGTGGCAGAGCTGGAGGGTCCAGGAGGGGCGATGGGTCCAGCCAGCTCCCAGCCCCTTAGCCTACACAGGGCCTCAAGGGCCTCAGGAAGGGGGTTGGGGTAATGGGGGGCCCAAGGAGAAGTGACCCTGCTGGGGCAGGTGCAAATCACAGTCTTTAGCCACCTCTAGCAGAACAGCCACCATTCTCAGCAGATGCCCAGAAAAGGTGAATGGCGTGCCCACAGTCACACAGCAGAATCCAAATCAGAAGCCAACGCTCCCAGCCCAGGGCTCGCTCCACACACAGCCCATCTGCTGCTCTGATGCAGGGATCTGTGTCCACTGAACTCTTCCTCTTCCTCTTCTGTCTCCCCCTCTGACTGCAGAGGGGCCCCCAGAGATGCCCAGGGTAGGGTCATGCCAGACCTGCAGTCTTGATCCAACTGACGGATCCCTTTCCAAACCCAGACCCCAGCCCAGGGTGGGGATGATGCCAGCAGCACCCACCCCCAGCTCTGGGTGGCTCTGCCCTGCAGAGACAGCCCAGATGGGTGGTCTGAGGAGAGGGCTGAGGGCCCCGAACATGGACTTGGCACAGCATCTTCACCTTGTGCTTCTGTGGCCTCATCTGCAGGGAGAGGGGACAAGATAGCTCAAGGCAGGGGACAGCAGGCAGGAGGGCCGCCCTCTGGAGGACCTTTGCTCTGTCCAGCTGGAATCCTCACCCTCTACTGCCCCAGGACCGCCAAGCCCTTCCAGACCCATCAAGTCCTCCCAGCACCTCAGTAGCATCATAAGCCCCACCGCAAGATGAAGAAACTGAGGCAAGGGATTCAACCCTTACCCAGGGCACCCCCCCTACCCTCCCAGCCCACGCAGCTGACCTTCTGTCTACCTTCCTGCAGGCAGCCGGCTAGCAGCCCTGTGCGGAGAGATGGTGGCCAGAGGCAGGGGCAGGACAGGCGAAAGGGCAGGCAGGAGACAGGGAAGCACATATCACTGGGTGTGCCCAGCCCTCCTGGGCACCAGCTTCCCTGGACACCTGACCCATGCTTGCCACCCCAGGGGGCTCCGCTCCCTCCTCGAGCTTCTGCTCCTACCAGTGGGGGCGAGGGCTGCTCGGAGGTTTCCAGCTGGATCTTGATCTCAGGACATGCGGGGTCTCCTGACTTGCCAGCGTCTGGATGGGGTGACCGCGAGGGGCCTGGGGAGGCGGCAGGGGAAAACCACTCACTGGAGCTGCTCAGGGAGCCATGGATGGGGGTCAGGGCCGGGCGCTTGGCACCAGTGCTCCTGCTCCATCCAGTCTCTCCCTAGGGACCATGTGCTCAGCTCAGCTCCTCACCAACCCCTGCCCTTTGACACAAAACTGCCCAGGGCAATGATCCACCCATTCCCCCACCCCGGGGTATGAGGTGGTCGCTGCCCTCTGTACCTGCCCACTCCCACCCAGGAGTGGTTGGCGCCCTACCTGGGGAGCTGCCCCCACTGGCGGTGCTGACGCTGTCCTCCAGCCACGTGCTATAGAGGAAGGAGTCCCGCTTGTGGGGGGTTCCTGAGGATGACACGCTCTCCTGGGGAGAGGGGGGGGGATCAGCCCCAATCACAGAGGACCCTCACCCTTGTGAAAACTAATTCCAGGGAGGGCACAGAAGGGCAGAGCTGCGCACTCCCCTCTGCTCATCTACTTGACACACACTTGTGTGTAGTCAAGTGTGGGCCAGGCCACTAGGCTAGAGGTCCAGGTCCTGCCCTCGGGGATCCTGAAGTCCAGAGGACAGCCAGGCTATGCACAGCCCCACATGGCTCTTTGCGGCTCCAGAGCAGAGCCAGGCAAGGGGAGGTGCTCGCGGAAGGAGTAACACAAGGTGTGAGCCAGGCAGGGCTCTGGGAGAGCACAACACGGGGCAGCTGTCACTCCTGGACCAGAAAACCAAGGTAAAGCTTCGAGAGGAGAAGGTGAGACCAGGGAAAAAGCAGTGTGCAGGAGTCAGCTCAGAGGAGGCGGAAGGAGGCAGGAGAGCTGTGTGAGCAAAGGCCCATGGTGGAGTAAGCCTGTGACATCTGGGGGACTGCAGAGGAGTGCAGGTCATCCGCAGTGGTAAGGAATGGGATGTGGGGCGAAAGGACAATCAGACCTTCAATGGACCACAGATGCAGACAGCACTGGGGGGAGAGGGGGGCCACAGACGGCTTTGGAGGAAGGCAAAGTTCCTAGGAGCAGTGTCCCTCCCCTGACCACATTTCAGCCTCAGCCAGCTTTGTTTTTCTTCCCAGACTACCTCCAGAGAGATGCCAGGCCCCTGTGGGGTCCCCAGCCCCTTGGGCAGCTTACCAGTCCTGTGTCCTCCCCATCCATGCCCTCCGTCTCCTCCACCACGCTTGCGAAGCTGCTGGCGCTGGACGAGGAGCGGGAGAAGTCCTTCAGCACTTCCGCTCTCTGGGCAGCCGTGTCCACTCTGCCACAGACAGTGCCGTGAGCCAGCAGTCAGCCCTCATTCCTGGCCTCTCCCTGCCTAGAGGCCCAGCCTACAGCCATCCAAGCACCCTGTGGCCCCTGAGCCTCCCAGGCCTCCCAGTGTAGCCCCCTTAGAATGTAGAAAGACACAAGTGTCTCCTCAGCTCAATGCTCTCCTGGCTCCCCATTGCCCCAGATGACACCCAATTGCCTTGGCGTTCAGTGACAGCGGATGGACAGAGCCACCACTTGACAGCTGTCTGGTATATCTCCTTGATCACCCAAGTTATGTCACGCCATCATTGTAAGACCAATCTTGTAGACACAGGAGCTTGTGTACCCAGTCCAAGTGGAAGAACAGGGAATTGGGCCCAGGGACCCCCACAGCCCACTCCTGACCTCTCACAACTTCATTTCGAGCTCAGAGCCTTTGTCTGTCCTGGGGGTCTCATTCCTTCTCTCAAATTAAAAAGAAGAAGTTTGTCTTTCAAGAATCAGCCACTTTGGCTCCAAGCCTGTCTCTCTTGCTCCCTTTCCTGCCTTTGTTCCCTGCCTGACTCTCCAGCCAGTGCTCTTCCTCTCCAGACCCCAGCCAGCCTCTGTGCCTTGGTCCTGCCCACTGCCAGCCACCTCCAGTAGCTCATCTACTGTCATCCGAGATATTCAGGAGACTGAGATAGATCTGAGGATTAAGGGTCAAAACCAGCCCATGCAGAATAGGCTGAAAATGGAGCTGTGGCTCAAGTGGTAAGAGGGCTAACCTAGCCAGGTACTGGTGGCTCATGCTGTAATCCTAGCTACTTGGGAGGCTAAGAACTGAGGATCACAGTTCGAAGCCAGCCTAGGCAGAAAAGTCCCCATGAGACTCTTATCTCCAGTTAACCACTTAAAAACCAGAAGTGGGGCTGTGGCTCAAAGTGGTAGAGCACTAGTCTTGAGTTACAAAGAAGCTCAGGGACAAAGCCCAGGTCCTGAGTTCAAGCCCCACCACTGACAAAAAAAAGAGTGTTAACCTTGAACACAAAAACCCAAGGACAGCAAAGGCCTGAAACTGTTGCACACACGCGTATCTTCCAAAGGCTGCCAGTCTCAATATGAACACTCTCATACAGCCCCTGGACACGGATTCCTTGCCGGCACTCAGACAGCAGCCGGGTTCAGCCCTGCACCCCTTGGCATCGAGCATGCCTCACTTGCTGGCTGAGTCCCTGGCAACTCTCCTCTCTCCTCTCTCTGAAGGCCAGTCCCAGCACGGCTGACTCTTCACTCGATCTTAATTCCAGTGCCTCCCCTTGGAGACACCCTCCCTGAAGACCCACGGAGAACACCACTAACCCCCTCCATGCACCCATCTTCCTCCTCTCCTCAGCATCTGGAAAGGAGTCTGGTGTGAATGAGGGTCTCAGACAAGCAGCTGGGGAACCCAGCCCCCCGGGGGCCCTCATGCAGTGTCCAAGTCCCTGAGCCTGGAGAGAATGAGGCCCCTACCCAAAGCCCAACCTGTTCTTGGTCGTGGGCATCTCCGGGGAGCTCTGGGTAGAAGAATTCTCCGACTTGGGCTCCTGTGAGGCATGCCCGCTGTCTGGGGTCTTCTGGCCAGCTGGGGGGCTTTCCCTGAGGGGCACACAGGGGCAGCAGGAGACTCAGCACTGAGCCTGGCGGCAGGGTAGAAGGAGATCCAGGCATGAGGAGTGCTCATGAGAACGCTGCATCTGGCGAGCTCCAAGTAGCTGGCTGCCAAGGGCCGGGGGGAGGGGGGGGAGGAGGGCAGGGGGGCAGGGGGGCGCACGCTCACGTGTACACACAACCTCCCAACTCATCTTCCACATGGCAGGGACCTAGAGAGCCCTCTGAGGAGACCAGGGGAGCTCAGGAGGCCCCTGCTGCACACACACACCCTCCCCGCACTGATTTCCTATCCCAGGATGCAGATTGGGACAAAAAGTCTCAGAGATGTACAGTGACTTGTCCAGGGCCACACAGCCCTGATGCGGTGAAGACAGGACGCACCCCAGGACCTGCTTTCGTGTTCCCGAGGTAACTCCATGCTCAGCCCCCTAAACAGACTCAAAGACCCCCTTACCCTGTGACCTGCTGCAGGCTGGCACTGACAGCTCACTGGCAGTGGAAACTGTGTTGCCGGCTCTGCCCTCAGCAACTGTATGGCCTAGGCAGGTCCCTGAACCTGGGACCAGGGAGCCAGCACACCCGCTGAGCGGACAAAAGTATGTCACGTTAGGTGATGTGGACCAGGAGGCGGACACAGAAGTGACGCTGGAGAGGAAGTGGAGCGGGGGGGGGGGGCGGGGGGGGGGGGGCACTACCATGGACAGGGGCTGGGAGGGGCCACCCACCTCTTCTCCTGCACCTCCTGGATGTTCTCAATGCCAATGGCGCTGCTGCGGCGGGAGCCAAATGGGCCTGACTTCTTTCTTGTGGGGCTCTTCCCGGGGACAATCAGTGACTGCAGGGAGAGGCCCCAGCTCAGTGCCACCAGCCTGGAGCAGCAGTGCCTCCCACCGCCCCAGGGCCCTGCTGCCCACCCCCCTCACCGCCCCCCCCGGCCCCCCGCAGTGAGGCAGAAGTCATAAGCAAGGAGGACCCAGAGAAAATGTGCATTCCAAGGCAGGTGCCTGGCCAACAGAGGGGGATAAAGGCCCAGAGAGGGTCAGGGCCCCTCCTGAGATCACGCAGCAGGAAGCACTGGATCTTCGTCCAGGAGGGCTGGGGCACAGCTAATGGGACCAGGAGGGAGGAGCCAAGTTCTCAGAACAGCCACCCCTCCCACTAGGCTTCTTGGGCGCCGTAGCTGAGGGTAGGTGAGGAGCAGGGGAGCAGCCCAAGCCCAGCCTGCCAGCCTGTGTCCTCAGAGCCCTCGCAGGGGCTGGGGAGGCCCTGTGTTTGCACACAAACCACAATCTCTGGCCCAGGCACCAGAGCCATGCTGCCAGCTCCTGTGGGGAGGCAGGAGGTAGGCCCCGGGGAGGTATGAAGGGTGGGAGCCCTGACCAGGTCGTGGTGGGGAGGGGAGTCAAGGCAGAGGAGGGATGGCGTTCCATGCAGAACCGGCAATATTGGGGGACGTGCAGGCAGGCAGAGGGTCTTTGGGTACCAGATCCTGGCAGGGACTGGGCCAGGGTCCCAGGGGCCAAGTCAGGGCCAGCAGCCCTTGCCAAGGGCCACTGGCTCTGGCCCAGGTACCGAGCCCCAAAGCAGGTGCTGAGTGAGTGCCACCAAGCTGGTGGCACCCCACCCTGCACACCCTTGGGCCTGTCCCAGGGGAAGGGGCCACGTCCCCAATATGGCCTCCATCCTGAGTGAGCAGAGAGCAGCGCGTGCAGGCAGCCTCCAGAGCCGGCACCCCGCGGACGACAACCTCTTCCACGCTTCCTATGCCTATGGCACTGCCCCGGCGTCCGAATCTACTCGCACTTTTCCCGGGAATAAGCAATGACTGGCAAGCAGCACAGGGCAGGGGCAAAGAGAGAGAATCAGAGAGACAGAGACAGAGACAGAGAGAGTCAGAAAGAGAGAGACGGGGCGGGGGGAGGAAAGGGAGGGGGAGAGGGAGAAGACACAGGGAAAGAGGAAAGACAGAAACAAGGAAAAGGAGAGCCAGGTGGGAAGGGAGACATGAGGACAGGAGACGGCAGTGATAGGCAGTTACATGGACAGGGACACAGGAGATATGACATGGGGCACAGAGAAAAACCAAGGCACAGAGACAGAAACAGGAGGACACAGGTGGGCCGAGGAGTGAGGGTCAGAGACAGGAGGAAAGAAGGGGAGGGAAGAAGGGCAAACAAATGTGAGAAGAGTGGAAAACAGGCAGGAAGGCAAGCAGACAAGTGCAGGAGGAGGAGGAAGAAAAGCAAAGGCAAGAAGGCAGAGACAGATCAAAGAGGGAGAGTGAGGCAAAGGAGAGAAAAGGGAGAGAACAGGAAAAGAGAGCAACATGAAGAGAGGGAGAGTTGTGCAAAAACAAAAACAGAAATGGCTCTGGTTACTGCCACGGTGGGTGCTGCTGGCCTGGCCCTGACCCTGGGGCCCCTCCATAGCCACCCACCGGAGGCTGGGACACTCCGTGGGAAGGAAGGGAGTGGCTGAGAATCTGGGTTAGGGGAAGGTTGAACCCGCTTCTCATGTAACAATGGGATTGGGGACCACTGGGCAGCAGAGGCCTCACCTTGCTCCCCTGGCCAGACCAGACCACACTACAGGTGTGCAGGAGGGGGTTGCCTCCTGCCACATGACACAGCCTCACAGCACTGAGCACAGGGCATTGCATGCAGTAGACAATCAAGAGAAGGGTGAGTGAGTGAGTGGGTGGGTGGATGGGTGATGGATGGATATATGAACAGACATATGGGTGGAGGCTGAAGGGTGGATGGATAGGTGGAAGAAAGGATGGTTGTGTGAATAGGCATATGGATGGATAAATCAAGGGATGGGTGCATGGGTAGAAGAATGGAAGAAAGAATGGAGTGAGTGAGTGGGTGGATAGATGAAAGCTGGAGGGCAAGTGGGACAATGAATGGCTGGGTGGAAGAGCGGATGGGCGGAAGAGCGGATGGGTGGATAGGTTGATGGATGGACAGATGCATGGACAAAAGGATGGATAAGTGGGAGAATGGGTGGGTAGGGTGAATGGATGGATGGATAAGTGGAAGAGTGGAAGGTTTGATGAATGGTGAAAGAATGTGTGGATAAATGGGTAGATGGGTAGATGGAAGGAGGGAGAGGGGGAGGAATGAATGGGGAGCAGAGCAGTAGGTGCAGTGTCTGGGGCAGGCACTAGGTGGTGCAAACCAGCTAGCCCAGGATACAGGCCTGTTTCTCCTGTCAGCCCAGCACTCTGAGTGTTCCTGGCAGACTCCACAGGGCCTGGCAGACAGTCAGTGATCACACAAGGAGGGGCTCAGTCAGGAGAAGCCCACATAGAAGCCAGGATCCTGACACATGATACACAGCCACAACCATAGACGGCCTGACTGCTGAGGACACATAGTAGGAGGTGCCATGGAGAAAATGCCCACATCGCAGCGTGCTCCCTTACACACAGGAGGTGTTCACTGATATCCAGGGCCTAGCACACATCTTGTGCTCACACAGAAGCCCAGGTCCAAACACACAGTAGGTGCTCACACAACAGCCCAGGGCTGGCCATACAGTAGGTGCTCACAGAGTAGATGCCCACACAGCAATCCATTTCCTGACACACAGTAGGTGCTCACACAGCAGCTCAGGGCTGGGCACACAGGTGCTCCGAGTGCATGTCCACACAGCAGCCCATGTCCCAACACACAGTAGGTACTTCCAGAGACCTCAGGTTGGACAGAAGATGCCCACACAGCAGCCCAGTTCCCAGCACACAACGGACAGTAAATAAGGAATAGACGCAGAGGCCACAGGAAGTCACATCAAATGAGTAAAGGGCCAGGAGAAGGACAGGGCCAAGAGGCTGCAGGGTCTCAGCACCCCAGGATCCTAGCTGGGACACTCGATCCACAATGGAGAGCAGCGGCGAGGCCAAGTCCAGAGCCTAGGACGGGCTCATGGACAGCGGGCCAATGCAGGGGGGTGGGGCCGACCTCAGGGGCTGGGAGCACTGAGGGCCCAAGGCAGGGGAGGGGGGGCACTCACTATTCCAGCTGCCTTGGCCAGGTCAGGGTTGTTGGGCGTGAAGCTCCCGCTGTGGCTGGTGGACACTGTGCTGGGCTTCTTGTTGCTCAGGCCCATGGCGTCCATAGACTGGCTGCGGCTCCGGATGACTCTCTGTGCAAGTGAACAGAGGGTGGGGGCCACACAGCTGCCGAGGGCACCCAGACCTCGGGCCCCTTCCCCACCAATACTACTCACAGAGGTGACCCTGGGGAGTCCCAAGCCCTGGGGAGGACTCAGTTTCCCTACGTGCCACACAAGAGGCAGATGGATTCATACAGGGCGTTGGGACTAGCCACACAGGATCTGTGGGCAGAGTCTCCTCTGCTGTGATGGTGAGACTGGCAGAAGATACTGAGTGACGACCGAGTGAGCACAGAAGCCCCCCACAAACCTGTTTCTTTCCTTCTGGAATCTTCCGAGACCCCCTTTCCTTTGCTTCCTCTTCTGCTTCCTCTTCCTCCCTTGTCTTCGCTCCCCCTCCCTTGCCCTTTCCAGACCATTCTATACTGAATGCTATACACCTAGTACTGCCACTCAGTCCTCCTATACCTACCTTACACATGAGAAACTGAGGCAGGGGTGGGCCTGGAACGCGTATGAAAAACTGCATGCCCTTAGCAGTGAACTCTGCTGCCTCTGAGAAGTGCTTCAATCTAATCTGGGTGCCCTGTCTGCATGTACCACAGTGGAGCCACCGCAGTCCTCACACAGAACACCACAGGTGCAGATGCTCGCCCACTGGCTCCGCTTCTCCGGCAGGCAGAGGCAGGGCTGCCCAGGTTTCTCGGTGTCCCTTCCAAGCAGTTGGGCTAGTCCCCTTATGCAAACCCATAGCTGCTGCTCTGGGGTTCTCCTGGGCAAAGCCAACCCCCACTGGGCACCTGAGGATGGGCAGTTCTCGTCATGGGCCCACTACCAGGGGTCCTGCAGCTGAGCTCAGGTCAGCCCAAGGAGGAGAAGGAACTGACTCCCTTCCTCTGCCTTTTGCTCTTTAACTCGCTAGGACACTCACCCAGTTGCTTTATAACAACTCAGCAACAACTGTATGGTCAGTGGTCATGACCCCAATACCATGCTCTCCACATGGAGAAACTGAGACTCAGAGGACGTCCACACTGGGAAGTGGCAGAGCTGGGATGTGAACCCAGGGAGGCTTGCTCTTAACTCCCCACAGCCCAGGGAGACCATCGGCCAGCTCCTTCTATGATAGTCCCTCAGTCCACCTACTTTCTAGAACCTCTTGCTGTCCCTCAGTCCAGAGGCCTCTTACTCTCTGCTGTGCCTGCCAACTTGCCAGCCATGGCCCGTGGCACCAGCAGCAGCTACCCAGGGGTGCCCAGGTGAACTGGTCCCCAGGCCTGGGTCTCTCACCCCCAGACTTTAAGCCAGAGCCCCACAGTACACATTTCTTCCAGTCTTAAACAGCCAAAGGGACAGTCCACAACCCTAATTCCAGGTATATCATAAAACTGAAGTCTACCTAGTCACACCCCGAACAATCATCCCACCTCTAACTGAACCTCCAGAGTTCAAGATGGGCTCAGGGACAGCAGCCTTCACCTCCACTGCTGGCCCCAAGGCCCCATCCTGCTCCTTGTCCATCACCCCCAGCTCAGGCTCCCTTGAGCCTAGGCAGACCCCAGCCCTTCACCTTGAAAGACTCAAAAAAGCCTCCTCCACCGCCGCCGTTCTCCATCTTGTCCTCATCACCGCCCAGGCCCATCATGGACTGGCTGTGGATGTGGAGCTCCTCATAGAGTGTCTCTAGGAGGGCCACACGCGTCCGTTCCTGTGGGCCAGACGGGCAGGAGGGACTGAGGGGGTGAGCTACAGCTCCCCTCCCTGAAGCTGTCTGCCTTCATCCACAAACCCAGTGTATGCTGATATTCCTCTCCT
Organism: Dipodomys spectabilis; assembly: GCF_019054845.1. Lineage (NCBI taxonomy): Eukaryota > Metazoa > Chordata > Mammalia > Rodentia > Heteromyidae > Dipodomys > Dipodomys spectabilis. Next base: position 2,074,635 of record NW_024870795.1, read on the forward strand.
CCAGCCTTCTCCTTTCCTCTCTCTACAAATAGTTTGAGACAGCAAGAGAGAGAGAGAGAGAGAGAGAGAGAGAGAAAGCACACTAGCACAAGCACTAGAGGGAACCCACCCCATCCTCACCTCCAGTTTGGCAAACTTCTCGGCTTTGTAGCAAGCATACTCTGCGTTGATCAGCTTTGTCAGCAAAAATTCCTGGAACTCAGGCCCCTGGGAGCCCCCAGTGTGGAGATGAGAAGAAGCATCAAGTGAGCACAGATGCCCGAAGAGAAGCTCTCTCCCCACCCCTCCCCCCTTCCCCCCACTCCCCACTTAGCTGAGCCTCTTCATTCCCAAAGGGCATCACCTCAGGCTCAGCTCCCCAGCCTTGGTCCTGGACCCTGCTAGAGCCCCTGTGCCCTTCACGGCTGCCCACTCCCTCTGGAGAGCAAGGCCTGCAGGTGCTAGGGTCTCGGCTGCCATCGCCTACTGCTGAGTGCAGGGCAGTGGCTCATGCTGTGAGCTGGGCTGAAGCCAAAGAGAGGTGACAGAGGCACATGCCCCTCCCCAAACATTTTAGAAGAAAACTGACCAATGGGCAGAAAGAGAGAAGAAAGTCTAGTTGGCTATGAAAAATGTAAAGCAGTCACGTAGCTCATTCCACGACTTTCTTTAAAAGTCACCCTCTTATTCGAAAAGAGGAGCCAGCCCAGCCGGCTGTGACGGAAGCCCAGGTGCCTGCTCAGGGGGGGCTTCAGGATCTCAGGACAGAAATGTGGGCTCCTTAGCCCCTTTCCATTTAGCCCTGCTTGGTCCTTGCGGGGGGGGGGGGGGAGGGGGGGAGGGGGAGGAGGGTGGTTCTCACCTTCCTGAACACAGCAGGGTCTGGGAGCGGTGGCCCAAAAAAGGGCACATCATCTCTTGCAGTGACTGAGACCTGGAAGGGAGGACGGCTGTCCCCATGGGGTCTGGAGAGTCCCCTATCCCCACTGGTCCCACCCCAAATGGGGGGATCTCCATGACTCCTGGGGTGGGGGCGGGGGGGGGTCGGCAATGGAACCAATGCTCTTTACCAGTTTCATCTCCCACAGCTTTTGTCCTGAATTTGAGAACGGGTTTGTGGGGAAGGGGCTCACAGAGATAGAGAAGGCAGAGGAGGCTAAAGGAGGCAAAGGAAAGTGGTATCCAGCCAGGAGGTAGAGGGGGCAGCTGGCCACTTTGAGGGGGTGAATTCTGGGGAGCAAGAAGGCATGATGGGACTCTACCCGCTCACAGCCCTGGAGTCCCTGCTCACAAAGGAAGTGGGGACTGAGGTCTCCAAGAGGCAGAGCCTCCTTGGTGGGGTCCAGAATCTGGCCCAGAAATCACCCACCTTATAGAGGGGGCCATCTGGGCCACCCCCCTCCGCCTGCACCACCACGTAGGCGTGTAGGAAGTTGGATGCAATCATGTCGGGCACGAAGGGCGTGTTCTCGTCCTGGAAGACCACTGCCACGATATCATTCCCGATGTGCCGCTTCCGCTGCAACTGAGCACAGGGACGCAGCCCTCTCAGCCTGCCCACCCTGTGTGGGGTTGCCCAGAGGGTGTGGGAGGGCTTGGGACAGGTAGAAAGCACATCTAAGGGTTTGCTACATCCTCCACCACCCCCCAAAAAAGTGAAAATTTGTCTTGAGATTATTTCAGTTTTCTTAGAAACTATGACAGATGAGGAAAAAACAAAAAAACAAAAAACAAAAAAACGAGGCCAAGAGCAAAATGATTTGCAAGATCCTACTTGTAAAAAGCTCAAAAGCCTGGAGCGAGGTCTCCTGGTTTACAGGCTTTATGGCTCAGCCCTCTATGTAAATATTGCAAACATGATCAGTGGAAGAACTCACAGGAAGAAAAGCCACTACAAATAAGAAAGACAAATTTGCATTTTTCTTCCCTTAACCCTCTAAGCACTCTGGGCTGGGGAGTGGCTAAGTCAGGAAGCTCAGGACAAGGTGAGCCGATGTGGAACTCAGTTCCTTGAACACATCCTTCTCCCCTTCCTTCTGCCTGGATCATCCCCTCTCCCTCTCCTAGTTCCTAAAATCACTTTGTCTCAAAACCTCTTCCTGCCTCCCACCTCTACCGAGTCTGTCTCTCTGTGACCCTTGCTCTCCACAAAGATGCTGCCTCTCCTTCACTGGACTCTTGAAAGTAACGGTTCCTCGTCACATCTTTTTCGTATACACCCTCTTTTCTACTCACCTATCAGGCAGGCACCATTATCACCCCATTTCAGTGATGTGGAGGCTGAAACTTTCTAGAACTGTGGCAGCCCATCTCCCCCGCCCTGACTAGAGCCCACAACTGGAACTCGCATATTTCCATGTCCTTATCTCGGCCAAGCACGGGGCTAGAGAGATGGGCATGGAGCAGACAGGTGGAGGGGGGCTCAGGTAGGCAGTAGGAAGCAGGTGGGTGCCCAGACTACCTGCTGGGCGTCCCCTTCCGTGTAGGGCAGCTTGGTGGACACGTGAAACATGATCTCCTTGTTGCGGAAGTTGCAGTACACAGACTCGGTCCCTGTCTGCCCGTGGGTCACATCCAGGCCTCCTCGGAACCTGCCCCGGGGAGCCCCAGCCATGGCTCAGTCTCTAGCCCCAGCCAGGCCTCCATGGGGCCAGGCCAGGCGCTCCCTCCCTGCCCAGGGACATGGGGCAGCTCTGCCCGGTACACTCATCTAACTCACCCCTTGAAGTCCTGCAACTTGACCTTCTGGCCCAGAAATTCCAGGAACTCTACAAAAGCTGGGCTTTCCTCGTTGGTGCTGAAGAGTTCTTCCTCAGAGGTCTGGGGACCACACAGTGGCCAAGGTCATGGACCTGGGGCTCCTGAGAAGCCTTCCCCTCCCCACCCTCTCCCAGCCCCAGTAAATCCCAGAGGGGCCCTGGGCAGCCCCTCGCCCCTGGGCAGTTGGTCTTGGCAAGGAGGGAGCAGGGCAGGGGTGAGGCGCACCTGCCCAAGCTTCTGGTAAATGACTCCAAACTTGAAGTTATTGCTGATGACATGCTCATCAAAGGTGACAATGAGCCGGGAGGCCTGTGGAAAGCATAGAGCAGGCCCTGCTCACAGCCATTCTCCTCAGCATCCCCATGTGCCAGGCACCCCCCGCCCCCCACCCCAGCCTCCAGGAGCAGGGTCCAGATGACAGCATACCTTAGGGTAGAGCACAGGGTAGAATCGATCCACATTGACATCTTCACACACAAGCTGCATGAGGAGACAGGAGAGGGGTGTGAGGTGAAACCAGACAGGAGAAGGACTTCCAGCCTCAGTGGCCAGGGCTGGGAAGAGGCAGGAGCCATGCTGGAAACACTAAGGGCTGAAGCAGGCCTGGGGCTCACTGCTGCTTAGAATGGGGCTCAGAGAGCTGGGTTCCTGGGATCCCAGGATGCCATAAAATGTGCCAAAACATGCGGGAGTGGTGTCAGGATAACAGCGGCATCTTGGACACACCACGGAGGCAGGGGACAAGTGAGAGGTAGGTGATGGGAACCGAGGCCTCACCTTTGCCATCTGGACCACATTGGGAAACTCAGTGAGGCAGGAGATGGGGATGACATCATGGTATGTCCGGCACTTGGTCCTGAGAGGAGAAAGCCCTACAGTGAGAGGCTGGGCACGGACGCCAGGCCTGGCTGGGATGTTCACTTGCTGTGTGATGGCAGGCAAGCCCCTGCTCCTCTCTAAGCCTCCATGAGGACAGTGGCTAAGTGAGACAGGGGCCCGAGTTACAGCCCTTAGCCCTCTGGGCCAGCAAAGCCTCCCCTCTCACTGCTCTTACCTGAGCAGCAGCCGCAGGTGCTCTTGATCCCCAATGACATCATACTTGAGTGAGAAAACCAGATGGCCCAGGGCAGTGTCCAGTGAGTAGTAATTGAAGTGCTCCTTTGGTGGGAGAGGGTGGGGAGATGAAGTCAGCCTGGGAGCTTCTGGAGACCAGAGAGCCCACTCTCCCACAGGAGCTCTTTCACCAAGTGGCAGTGTCTTGGCCACTAGCAAGCTCACATCAGAGTTGCCACATGCCTGCTGGGCAGCCTGAGAAAGTTCCCTTACCTTTCTGTATCTCCCTGTCCTAATCTATAAAATGGGAGCTAAGGCCAGGTGGCTGAGGACTCACACCTGCAAGCTTAACTACTCAGGAGACTGAGATCTGAGGATCAAGGTTTGAAGTCATGCCAGGTTGGAGAGTCTATGAGACTCTTAGATCCAATTAACAATCAACAAGCTAGAGGTGGAGCTGTGGCTCAAATAGTAGAGTGCTAGCCTTGAGTCCAAAACTAAAGGACAACTTCCAGGCCCTGAGTTCAATCCCTGGTACCACCAAAAATACATACATACATACATACATACATACTGGAAGCAAGGCCACCTACCTTGACAGTGGCAGAGACTGAAGGAAATAAAAGTGCCTGGCACACACTCAATACTGGGATAGGAGAAGTGGAAAGGGAAGGGGAGGGCAGAGGAGGGGAGAGACTTGCCAGAGTGCAAGGAAGGCCCTAAAATCCCCAGCACTAAAAGGAAAAAGAAAAGCCAACAGCTGATTGTTCAATTGTGGCTTGATGGCCCCTGAAACCAAGGACAGTGAGAAGCAGGAAATGAAGCATCTCATACCAACACAGGGTGGCTGGCAGGGCGGGTCTCCACCCTCCTGCCTCACCTGGAGCAGAGGGTGCAGGGCTGGGCAGAAGGACAGTCATTGCAGGAATGGCACTCCAGATGACCACCCAGGGCTGGCACCTCTATGTGGGGAAGGCCCCAAACCAGGGCCTAGGGTGGAGGTGACATCACCTCATCCTGGCCTAGGCTCCCCCTGAGGGCCCAGCCCTGGGAATGGAGCTGGCTCCCCGGCCACGCTCCACCCTAGAACATAAATCCTATTCGAGCAGGAACACTTGTGCTCCAAGGCCAGGCAGAGAAAGTGGCAGGGCCAGGGAGTGGGCAGGGAGGGCTGTATTCGACAGGTCAAGCACACTCATTGGACTAGGGCAGAGCCCCCAGCCAAAGCTGGACACAGAGTGTTAGAAAACCTCAAATGCTTGGCAGGGATGGTAGGTACTTGGCAGAGAAATCCTTTCCACTCCCAAATGCAGAGGAGACCAAGGGACATGGTGGGAGATCGACTAAGGGTTCCAGGAAGCTAACATGTGAAGTTCCCCCTTGTCTCCGCCCTCTGCCAGCACAAGGCCCAGTGCCTAAGCACCTGGCTGCCTCCCAGCTGCCCAGCATGGAAGCCAGAAGTGGCCCTGCTAACCTGATCCTGTTACCCACCTCCACCAACTCCCCCCTAGCCTACAGCTCTTCAAATCCTGCTGTGCTCAGGCTCCCCTCCTTTATCTGTCACTGCCATTCCTCAGCAAACTGTCCAGAGTGCCAACAATGAGCTGGGCCAATACGGTCCCCAGAATCCCACACCTGCCAGAGACCCAGGTAAGAGCCCTGGACAGCAGACACCTGGGCTGCAGGTGTCCTCCTCCCCAGGGGGTGGGGAGAAGGTGGAATCTGCACTGCACTCTGGATCTGTCCCCCATCCACCCAAACAGCACCAGAATTTTCTAGTTAAGTCAGTGCCCTGGGCTCAGACTAAGGTGAGGGCTCACCTTTCCTCCCAATACACACACACACACACACACACACACACACACACACACACACACACACACACTCACACAGAGCTGAGAACCCTGTTATTCAGAACTGGTTCAATTCCAGGCTAGGCAACTCTGTGACCTTCCCCAAGTAACTTCACTCTGAGCTTCAGTTCCCTCTTCTGTAAAAACAGGACAATCTTAGCAGGTGCTGTGTCTCCTATTTGTAATCCTAGGGACTCAGAAGGCTGAGATTGGAAGGATTGAGGTTTGAGGCCAGCCTGGGGAAAATGTTTCTTAGACTCCATCTCAGCTAATAAAAAGCTAGGCATAATGGTTCATGCCTATCATCAAGGCTACTTGGGAAGCATAAATAGCAGAATCACTATCCATCCTGGCTCGAGGAAAAAGCAAGACTATTCCAGTAAGGGTCAGGGGGTGATATTGTCCAAAAAGAAATGTACTCTTTTTTTTCTTTTTCTTTTTCTTTCTTTGTCGGTTGTGGGGCTTGAACTCTGGGCCTGGGAGCTCTTCAGCTCAAGGTGAGTGTGCTACCACTTGAGTCACAGTGCCACTTCCAGTTTTCTAGTGGTTTATCCTGCCCCGGCTGGCTTTGAACTATGATCCTCAGATCTCAGCCTCCTGAGTAGCTAGGATTACAGGCGTGAGCCACCAATGCCTGGCATTATTAGTTTTTAATGTAATTTTTTCTTGTTATTATAAAGGTAATATACAAAGGGGTTACAGTTTCATAAGTCAGGTAAAGAGTACATTTCTTGCCAGGTGCCGGTGGCTCACACTTGTAATCCTAGCTACTCAGGAAAATGAGATCTGAGGATTGTGGTTCAAAGCCAGCCTCAGCAAGAAAGTACCTGAGACTCTTATCTCCAATTAACAACCAGAAAACTAGAAGTGACAATGTGGCTCAAGTTGTAGAGCGCTAGCCTTGAGCTGAAGAGCTCAGGGACAGTGCCCAGGCCCGGAGTTCAAGACCTAGGACCAACCCCTCCCCCCAGAAAAAATAAAGGGGCTAGAGGCTTGGCTCAATTAGTAGAGCACTTGCCCAGCAAGCATGAGACCCTGAGCTCAAACCCCGGAATAACAAATACACACACACACACACACACACACACACACACACTACTAGGAAAATCTTGATCTCACAGAGGGATTACACACATATAACAGAACAACAGCTACCATTACTTGTGTGCTTACTATGTGTGAGACATGGTTCTGTATGTTTTTCCATCTAAATTTTACTCTCAGATGAGGAGGCAAGCTCACAAGGTAAAATAACTTACCTAAGAAAACCTAAGATTTGCACCCGGGCCTTGAGGTTTGGAGCCCATGGTGCATTTCCTCTTTTTGGTGGGAGACAGACACAGAGACAGTACCCACAGGGCACCTAACACAGACAGCCCCACACAGCTCCTCCCCTCGGGCATCCTCAGCCTCACCCAATAACTCTTGAACACCCTTGGGCAACACCCTGCCAAGCAGTCACTGGCAGGGCCTCTGCCCTGGGACTAGGGTGGCATCAGTCTAAGTCAAGCCACACCACTACCTGCTACAGTGACTTCCCACCCCTCCCAAGCAAGTCTCTGTTTGTTGCTGTATACTTAGTGCCCAGAACAGGGCCAGGTACACAGCTGCTGCTTATTATGTGCTCACTCCCACTTTGTTCTAGATGTCTTTTAAATGGCCTAACAGGAATTGTCTCATTAAAGCCTCAGGTACCTTCATGGTGGTGTCATCACCATCATCTTTACAGTTGGGGAAACTGAGGCACCATGCCTGGTGCCCCAAGGAGCAGGTGGCCAAAGACAGGACTCACATCCTACTAATATCTGCTGTTAATCACTATCGTCCTACTGCCTTCCACAATATTGAGTGAATGACTCCACATGCATGCTCCCCAAAACCCAGACCCCAGCCTAAGTGTTTTTCTCCCTGCCTGGGCCTAGTGTCCCATGAGGTTGGACTATGTTCCACCCCAGCTGGCTCCCCACACCTGCTGGCTACACACCTTGCCAAGAAAGTGCTTCCGGTAGATGCGGGCTGTGGGATTGCACTCCAGCTTCACCTTGGTGGTGGGTGACTGCAGAGGCTCTGTCTCAGGGATGCTGGTGATCTCATGGTTGGTGCCCTCAATCCAGTAGCCCCCGAATTGGGGCAGCAGGATGAGGGGGAAGGGCCCTTCGCGCCCCAGAACCTGAAAAGAGACTCAACTGAGATCTGCCCCATATTGTGCCTACTTTGAGTCCCAGAGGCAGCCTCCTAACTGTGACCTGGAGCCATTTCTGCTATGTCTAAGAGGTACCCAGAGCTGGGTGGGCCCAAAGCTCACATCCGTTCTCTCTGGGGAACCTGCTCCTTCTGAGATCGCAGCAGCGCCAAGCCCCGTGTGCCAGTAACAAATGAATGGGCAGGTGGGTGAGCCTGGAGCTGTGGCCTTGGCAGGAGGCTTAACTATTTGGCCCAGAAGGCCCAGGAGTTCCAGTCTCTAGTTTGAAGACCTAGGCTTGGTCTCCAGCCTATAAACAGAGCCCTATGGAAGGCCTATGTCAGACTCTAGGAGAGAGGAGTTGCTGAGTGTCCAGATGTTCTGCATAAGGGCCTGCTGGGTTCCACAGTAAGAGTGGGCACGGGGGCGCAGCCAGGTACCTCGTGGACGCTTGGGTACGGAATGTAGTCCTCCTCTGTCTGCAAGACACAAGCAGGGAAGGGGTTCAGCTGGGTGGGCACGTTCTGTCCAGCTAGTGCCCCAGATGAACTAGAGGTCATCTGCAGCCTCCACTTCCTCTCACAGATGGGGCAGGGGCTGGCCTTGGGGTGACCCCACAAGGCTGGGGTAAAGCAGGGAAACTCACTGAGCCTGCTATCTTCAGCTTTCTGTCTGAGGAAAGGAGGCTCACATCAAGGGAATCTCCAACTGCCTGGAGAGCTGGGCAGCTACAGGCTGTCACGCCACCCCTGGGTTCCTATGCAGCTGTGTCCCTAACCCTCGCCAGGTAGCTCACTGCAGCTGGTCTGAGGATCACACTGAGAACCCTGGTCTTAAACAATACTCAGAGCTTATATCCACAATCCTCGTGTGCCCTGCCATGCCCCAGTTCCAGTGCCCATCTCCCAGAGGTCCGAGGGTCCTGAATCACCAGGAACCACATCCTTTCAGGAGAGCTATTGTATCTTCATGGAAAGGAGCTTGCTGGAGCAGGGGCTCAGACACAGCCAAGGCCAAGGTTTTGGGTGGCAGTGTACATGCAGATGCCTTTTTCTGGATAAGGCCTTTGGCTTTGCACGGGGCAACCCAGGGGGACAGGGGAGTGTAGTGCAGGGTAGGAGGAACCGGCCTGCAAGCCCCAGGCCTGTGGCAAAGGAGCTCCTAGGGCCCAGGGCCTGGATGCCCTGCTCACCCAGAGCTGGTACCTGGAATTCTTTCACCCTTGGGATGCTGTAGCCACACTTCACAAACCCCACCCCCAGCAGGGGGGTCTGTGGCCCACAGACCCACCCCCACCCCCAGCAAGGGGTCTGGGGACTCCCTACCTTGAGGGGTGGTGGGAATGAGCATCGCTGTTCATCCATCCTGCTTCCCTGCAAAAGAAGATGCCATCAGTAGACTTGGCCATGGCCCCTGCCAGGGGGACCACCCATCAGGAGGCTCACCTAGCCTGTGTAGAAGTGAATGCTTGGGGAGCACCCATGGGTGTCGGGGTACACCCAGGCAAGGGCCGGCCAGCTCATTCCTCAGGCCTCTCTGGAGGGCTAGCGGTAGCCACACAAGCGGGGAGGGGCAGGAACTGTGCAGGGGAGGGGGAAAGAATGCTGCTGGGAGTGGGGGCAGGGGTGCCTGTGCAGGCCTAGTGTGGGGAGGGGTGTGCACATCAGCACAGATACAAAGAGGAGGAGGAGGCCAAGAGGTAGTGCTGAGAGAGGCAGAGAGGGGAGGGGAGGCACAGATAAGCAGAGGGGGAGGAGGCAGAGTCAGGGCTGAGAGAGGAGGGAGGGAGGGAGGGAGGGAGGGAGAGAGATGGCGGGCTGTGGAGGGTGAGCTGACATCAGAGAAAGCTCCTGAGGTTTCTTCAAGATGCCCCCCTTCCCCTCCCAATACACAGCCATGCAACATAGTAGGCCGGGCACCGCCCAGATCGCCTGCAGCATAACCTTTGGCCTACAGGCCCTGGCATCTGTTCCCGCCTCCATTATGCATAGGGGTCCTATAAAGCCTGTGCTGCCTCTTGGGGGTGGGTGAGTAAGGAGCTGATCCAAGCCCTGCTGGGGACCTATGAGAGAAAGGGCTGAGAGCTGGGAGTCTGTGTGCGAGTCCCGGGCCAGGGAGGAGGCAGCCTTCCTTAAGTCAATCACAAGCTGCTGGTCTGTACTGAGAGGTGCAGGGCTAGAGATAATCACAGAGCCCCCAGCATCTAGCCTGCCAGTACAGTCTCTTCTACCATCCTTACCTGCATCTTCTCAATCATCTCAAACAGATCTGTGTTCTGAAACAGAGGTAAGAGAGCAAGGTCAGTCCTGGGGAGGCCCAGCTGATCCTGACCCCCACCCCAGCCCACCTGGTCTCCTCAACTCCAACCAGCCAGCAAGGCACAAGGCAACAAGAGGGAGTATGGGGGCCTTATGGAGGGCTGTGTGTGTGGAAACCCAGTGCTCAGAGCCCAGAGCCCCAGGTCCTGAGTCCTGGGCAGATGGCCATTCAGTCAGCTTTCCTCAGGGAGGAAGCTGTTGACCTGGGGCACAGCTAGACCTCTTCCATGTCCAAAGTTGGTGGTGCCAGGATTAGCACAAAAACCTAAGAGCCTCAAGTCCCAGCCTTCAAGATGAGTCCAGCCTGGATCCCAAGGAGAGTTTGTGGTAACTTCTCCTGGATGAGGCCACAGGTGTCAGCCCTCTCCCCCACAGCAGTGTGAGCCAGGGCTCCTTGGGGAGAGGATGCTGGGTTACTTATTGAACCTACACCTGCTTGTGACCCCACATACATCCCCTCATGCCAAGACAGCCTTTCCTAAAGCTGGCCAGGGCACATGCGGAGTTAATCTGCATCTGCCAGCTGCTTGGCAGCATGGCCCCCTCCAGTGCCAACTCCCTAGGAGCTTTCCTGGAAGCCAGCATCCCTGCCTGCTGGGAGCTGGTGGGCTTGGGACCAGGCCTGAGAAGCCCGCAGAACATAGAGGATGGAGTGCTCCCCAAGCCCTTCCAAGGTTGGGAGGCAGTTCCTGCTGCCCAGAGGGAGCACCACCAGAGCCCACACATGTGCAATGAGGTAGAGCACCAGGAAACACATGTGTGCATACATACAGTCTCTCACTCCTGCTCACAGACAGGCCTGCACACCAATATTTAAACAGTATCACTACACCAGGCATATATTTTGTGTACCAAGAAACACACACACACCTGATAGATGCACAAATACCACCCCCCACCTGTGCAGGCCCACACCCCAGTGACTGCACAAGACCATGCTTCTGAGACCACAAGACAACCTGACACACACACAAGGGGCAGGGGCTCAAGGAAAAAGAGGGAGCCCACGGACCTTAGCAAGCTCCTTCCCCAGGAAGGAGTCACACACGTCGATCACATCAGACAGACACCATCCCACCACTGAGAGAGTTCTGAGAAAAGGAAGAGGCACTGCCACTGTAGGAGTGGTCCATCCTGGAGAGGAACCCAGGCCTGTGCCTCACACCCACCTGAGTACACACACACACACACAGCTCTGGGAAAAATCATGAGTCAGACAGACCATGTACACACACTGCCCTCAGAACAAGATCCAGACTGTGAAGCCCACCTCAGGAGACCCAGGAGACTTTGACCCTTGGTCACCTATGGCCACATCCAGTGCCTCTGAGTTTGGAAGAGGCCATCCTACAGATACCACAGACACATGCCTGTAACCCAGGAGACAAACACACCTGTCAACCTGACAGGGTAACAGCAACACCGCCATCTGTTCCATTCAGGTCAGCCAGGCAGCCTCCGATCTGCTCAAGGTGGCCAAACAGCCCAGGCACAAGAAAACATGACACCTTGCTGCTCCAGGAATCACAGCCACATAAACACTGACACATGGGACAGTCACCCAGAGTGTACACACCACACCAGGCAACACCCACAGTTCCTGCCTGGCCAACAGCAGCGGCGGGACACATGGCGGTGTGGCCTCCTGGAGGGTGGCACCACCAAGTTACACCTTGGCACTCGGAGCCCCTGTCTGGCAAGGGAAGGCAGAATGTGGTCCCAACAGCACACACATACAGGCGGGTGCGCGCACACACACACAGGGTCACAGGGTCACCGCATAGGTTCCTTGGACACTGCAGAAAGCCGGGATGTGCCCGGTGGCCTCCCCGAAGCCAGCACACCCGCCGTGGAGGAGCCTTGTACACCGGCCCCGACTCGGGCACAGCCCGCGGGGCCGTGGAGACGTCGGGATGACCCGGCCCCGGGTCTCCCCCTGGGCCAGGCCGCCCCTACCGGGGTCCTCACCTGCCAGCCGGCCCCTGCAGGCAGCGACCCCCTCCGCGGACGGCCGAGGGGCGCCGGGGGCCGCGGCTGCGCCATCCGGAGTCCGGTCCGGCCTCGGCCCCCCGCCCCAACTGCGCTCCAGCGGCTCCGGCCCGCGCGCGCCCCCCAGCCCGGGGCCCCGCAGCCCGAGCACCAGGCTCCGGCTCCCGCGGCGGCGCTGCCTGCGCGCTGGGCTCCCCGGGCGGCCGAGCCGAGGGGCGGGGCGCCAGGTACGGGCGGCGCGGGGCGGGGCTGCGGCGGCCGGGGCGGGGCGGGGACACGGAGGCCCCGCCCCCGGAGCGGCCCGGGACGCTGCGCCTGCGCACAGGAAGACTCCGGCCTGTCCGCTGCTCCGGGAACCCCCTCCACTACTTTGTTTCCAGACTCCGACCCCTCACTTCAGGGCCTGAAGGACGAGGAGGTTCCTTGGGACGGGAAGAGGAGGGTTGGCCTTGGAGACTGGGCTTTTCTTGAGCACTTACTTAATGTTTGGCTCTCCTTATCTGACCATAACTCAGGACATACAAATGTCACCCCCATTGTGCGGATGAGAAAACTGATTGTAAGAGGTGGGATTGCTCGCCCGAGACCGCACAGCTGGGAAAACCAGAAATCCATGGAAGGGCTTTGGGCCACTATGGGGGGCGGGGGAAGGAGTCCTCTTCTCTCATCTTTTTATACCCCAGTGATGGACAATTGCTGGTCAGTGCCCTCCCTTCTTCAAGTCTCTGGCCCAGGGAGGGACTGCCGCGTTTGCTGGGTGGGGAGGACTTCCAAGACCCCACAGTATGGAGAAGGGGGCCCTAGCAGCTCTCCCCATCTGTACAACGTAAGGCTTCTTGCAGCCCTCCTCGCTGGCCTTGCTGGCCTGTGCAGCCCTGTAGAAGCAGCAGGCTATGGCTACCCCAGGGGCAGGGCTGCCCACCAGCTCAGGGCCAGACTTCCCAGAAGTGCTGCCCTTCCCCCTATACTCCATCCCCAGGGCTTCTAGAAGGAAAGCAGTCCTTTTCTTTCTTCCCCCACATCTGGCCCTGGGTCAGAGAGCCAGTGGTGGGAACTCCAGAGATGCGTGTTCCAGACACGGAATAGCTTTTGTTTTTAATAATTAACGGCAACAAATATTGATTTACACAGCCACTTCCAGGCCCGCACGTTTCCGGGTACCCATTGAGATGCAGCCAGAAGAGCATCCATTCCCACACTGGCCCCGGGGGAGAGCGAGGTCTGCTTGCCTCACCTGTGGTGTGTGTGCAGGCACAGAGGAAGGTATGCACATGTGTGCATGCAGCTCTCTGCAGGAATGTGTGTGAAACCAAGTCTGGCTGTGGCTCCCTGTGTGTACACATATGTACTATGCTTCTGGATGTGCGTGTGCCTGTGTGTGTGCACGCGCGCACCAGGTGCTTGAATTCAGCACCTGGGCTCTGTCCCTGAGCCTCTCTGGGCTCAAGGCTAGTGACCTACCACTTGAGCCATAGCACCACTTCCAGCTTTTTCTGTATATGTGGTATTGAGGATGGAACCTAGGGCTTCATGCATGCTGGGCAAGCCACTAACCACTAAGATACATTCCCAGACCTGTAAGTGTGTGTTTATCCATGGTATCACATGTGTTCATGTGAAAGTCTGAACACATTTACAGTCATGCACCTGTGTCTGTGTGCTTGTTTCTGTGACCATGCCTGAGCCTAGCTGGGGACAGGCTGAGTATGACATGTGTGCAGACTTCTGCACCACAGAGTGGATAAAGCCCCACAGGGGATGGGTGGGTGCTGGGCAGTTCAGGTCTGTTTAAATATGTCTTCCCAAAAAGAAAGGAGTGTTCTGCCTGGCCCTGGCAATGGGATAATGCTGATATCAGCTCAGCTTCCCAATTTCTTCTTTCCAAAATATGTTCACAGGCATTGCCCAATGGCAAGCTGGCAAGGTGGCAGAAAAGGGGCTGGCTGTCAGTTCTATAATGCATAAGGGAACAGGTCCCAGCAGAAGTAGGGAATTTGCCAGATAGCCCAGGAAGGTCACCAGTCCCTCAAATTAGTTCTGTCAGTGTTCTAAGTATGCACAGATCTAGAGGTACTGGAGGAGAAATGGAGACTGTGTCTCAGGCCTGGCTTCCCTCAGCCTGCCACTGGCTTGCTGCGATCCTTAGCCTCTGAGCCTGAGTTCTCCCTCAAAGTCAAAGAAAGATCCACAGAATGTGGATGGATTCCTAGGAGGGGGTGGGTTGTCAGGATGGGGTGGTTAGGAGCCCACTGTCTCGCCTGAGTTGTCACAACTGAAGGCTGCCAGCCAGACTGGGAGGAAGCCAGGAAGCCTGGGGAGAGATGGCCCAATGCTAATCAGGAAAGACCACCCTGGGGCTTTCTGAATGGCAGTACTCAGGCAATGGGGTGCTCTGAGCCTCCTTCCCAGATGGGATAACTGAGACCCAATGGGGAGGGGGGCAGGCATCAGGGAGGCAAGCAGTAGTCCAAGGGCACTCAGCCCTCGTGAGAACCAGGCTACTCCCAGAATGCTCCAAAGAAAAGGAGCCTCATTCATGAGCCAGCTGCTGGGGTGAGCAGCATGCCATCAAGTCCCTGACTTCCTGCCAAGCCCTGGATCCATGTGACCCAGCCCTGGGCTGGGTGAAGGCAGAGAAGGCTGAGAGGGTTTCACGAGTCCCCTTTCTGCTGCCAACAGCTTTCCTACTGGGGGTGCTCCATGGAGATGGCTGCCCCACCTGCACCCCACTCCTCCACCATCTGCCCTTCCAGCCTAGGAAAGGTGCCTGGCACTTGCTCTAGGCTGGAGCTGATGGAGAGGAGCCTGGCAAAGCCTGCTCTACTCTTTCCTGGCTGTGTGACCTTGTAAAGATCCCTTCATCTCTCTGTGCATTTGGATCCTCATCTGGAAGGGTTTCCATAAGAAGCCAGAGGCAGGATGGAAAGTGTAGAAGGTATTACTTTTGTGTCGGAGAGGCCTTGAGCAGCACGCTGGTCAGACACCAGGCCTGGCCCCATTATACCCAACCAAATTTGGGCAGCTTGACAACTTTCATGGGCCTCCATTTCCTCCACTGCAACAGGGTACTAATGAGAGCAGGATTGCCTGGCATGACTAGGAGGGCATGAAATGAGATCCTGCATGTAAAGCGCTAAGCACTCATCTGGCACAGAATAAATCCCATGGAATCCTAGCCGGCATTCTTGGCATTTGGCAATCTACAAAAGGGGTGTAGTTATTCATCTCTGTGCCAGACCATGGCACAGAGGATGGGGTCTATGTCCGGTGGATTTCTAGCCTCTAGGGGCCCAGCCCCAGGTTTGTCACTAAGTAGGTGCTGGAAAAACTTTGGACTTCATAATAACTGGAAGGGTCTCTTTCATGAGGTTCTTGGGCTGGGCCAGAGAGTGGTCTGGACTGCGGGATGGGGACTTGTTTTTTTATGTAATCCTCAGGATGCTGTTACCACACCAGCTGGCCCCTGGAAATGCTGATAAGGAAGGCAAGGAAGAAAAACTGCTTGACTTTTTTACCCTTAGTTGTCTAATTTCCCCAAGCACTGATCCAGACTCAGGTTCAATCTGAGAGAGATGTGCCCCCCGCCCCTGGGGGACAGAGGAGTCTCCCTCTAGGGGTAAGCTCCAGGCAGCTTCTGTCTGGCTTGGGGAGGGGGTCAGAGCAGGGGCCACAGGATAGGGCAGCACTTACCTTAGGGTGTGATAAAGCTGTGTGGGAGGGAACTAGGTCCACAGATGACAGGTCTAATGCCTGCGGAAAGTGCTGGTTCTGTCCATCACTCCTCCTGGAGGAGAAAAAAAAGAACCTGAAGTCAGGAAGAGCCCCAGGTTCGAAGATTTGGCAACTCTGGGAGGAAGCATACTCTCACAAGTTGGGGAGATCAGCCAGACACTGGTGGCTCAAGCCTGTAATCCTAGCTACTCAGGAGGCTGAGATCTAAGGATTGCAGTTCCAAGCCAGCCTGGACAGGAAAGTCTGTAAGACTCTTATCTCAAATGAACCACAAAAAGACAGAAATGGAGCTGTAGAGCACTAGCCTTGAGCACAAAACCCAGGGACAGGGTCCAAGCCCAGAGTTCAAGCCCCAGAACACACACACACACACACACACACACACACACACACACACACACACACACACACACACACACACACACACACACACACACACACACACACACACACACACACACACACACACCAAGGAGTGGAGCTGTGGCTCAACTATTAAGAGTACCTTGAGCAGAAAAGCTAAAGAACAAAACCCAGGGACAGGGTCCAAGCCCAGAGTTCAAGCCCCAGAAACACACACACACACACACACACACACACACACACACACACACACACACACACACACACACACACACACACACACACACACACACACACACACACACACACACACACACCAAGGAGTGGAGCTGTGGCTCAACTATTAAGAGTACCTTGAGCAGAAAAGCTAAAGAACATTGCCCAAAACCTGAGTTCAAACCCCCATACTGTCAAAAAAAGGGGGAGCTGATGGAAAGAAGATGGGTATCATGAAAGAAACACCCTGGTTCCCCAAGAGGTAGGAGAGAAGGGGCTTCCTGAACATGGCTGCCAAGTGGATTCTCCTTCCTAATGATCATAAGTGGACAGGGTCTCTCTGGAGCTCTCCACTAGGACTCTAGCCTTGAGGGTATCCATGGACCATTCTGAAAATGGTAGACTGAGGCAGGGAGACAAAGGTTGCTGCAGGGGTCTGAGCTATCTGAATCACCAGGGGTTCTCAGCTGTACAGCCCACCCTCACTTCAGGAAGGCAGTGGCCTTGAGACTTGAAGCTGCTAGGCTACTGTGGTTCTAATGACAGTAACTGCCACTCATGCTCAGGCCTGTCCTGTGCTGAGCATCCCTCCAGGCTTGGGAGGGTCCAGCCACACTGCTCTTCTCACATCAGGATTGAGGACCCAGATGTACTTGCAGCTGGCCTGCAGCTGGGCAGTACCTGCCTGCCTGTGAACTGTCTGAACCCAAGCTTGGACCCTGCCACACCTACAGCCTTCTGAGGAAAGAGCAGGTCTGATAAAGGTGAAGTCAATGCCGGTCACCCACGAAAACCTGCCAGGGCCACTTACAAAGCCCAAGGCAAGAAGTGCCCAGCAGTTCCCAGATCCCGGAAGCCCAGGGCTGGGCGAGCAGGCCTGGCTTCCGCTGCTGAGGGCCAACCTGACTTGGCTGCATCCCCACCTGGGTGCCATGGAGTGAGTCACACTCCAGATGATGCTCAGTGGCCTGTGGGGCTTGAGTCAGACAGAGCTAAGGCTGCCACGCCCCAAGAGGGGAAGGGCTCTTAGGAACCTGGTTCAGGAAGGAGAAACAGGAAGTTCCCCGCCTGTTCTGATTCCCCTCAGCCTATAGGAGAGGTCCTCAGCTCTGTTGGGCACTGGGGCCCCCTTGGCCTCTCAGGGGTCTGTGCAGGACAGTGCTTGACCCCAAAGGACAGATCTGGTATCAGCGTGGATGAGATGTTTTCAGACACTGGCTAGCCATGTGGCTTGGGTCCAAGACACACAGTCCCCTTCTGGCTTTCGTCTCCAAAAGGAATCATCACAGATGCTGAGCAGCTCGTAGGTGAATGCCTTCACCTTTAATCATTCACCATCAACTCTGGCTGTCCCAATTAGAACCCCATGAAATACTGGTGGAATGATAATGAGCATCGGCAGCAGGGAGTCACTGAAGGGTTGTGTCCAAGAGAGGTACAGGACAAGAAGAAGGACTGGAGACGGAGTAGAGGGCTAGAGAGAGGCCCACACACATGCCGGCAGACCCACGGAGGTGTCTGTGGGGGACTCTGGGGAGTCCCATCATGTATCTGGAACACACATTACAACCTCACAACAGGTCCCCACTCTCACCGAGAGACCAAGGCTCCGAAGCGGTGAAGCCACTTCCCCTGCCACGTGGGTGCCACAGGGTTGAGAGACAGCCTGGTGCCGGTGGCTCACTCCTGTAACCCTAGCTACTCAGGAGGCTGAGATCTGAAGATCAAAGTTTGAAGCCAAACTAGGCAAGAAAGTCCATGAGACTCTGATCTCCAACTATTCACCAAAAAGCTGGAAGTGGAGGTATGACTCAAGTTGTAGAGTACCAGTCTGGTAGAGAGGGTGAAGCTAAGGGACAAATGCCTAGGCTCAAGCTTGTGTACCAGCACAAAAACGTGGATGATGTCTGTGGGGTAGGGTAGAGAGTGGAGTCTGTCAGGGTCAGGAAATCCTGGGGTTGACGCCTGGGTGAAGTTGGGTGCCTTTGCTGAATGGGACCGCTGACCTGGCTGGGAGTATATTCACCCATGTGGCTCTGAGTGCCACTCCTCTGTCTGTCCCAGACTCAGACACTGGCCTCTGCAGGCTGTCCTGGTAGCTGCTCCTCACACACCCAGTCAGAACCCCAGATCCTGTGTCCTCCGAGCTCAGCACTGCTCATGTTGAGCAGGGCCCCTCCAGGACCCTGCCCCAGGCTCTTCTTACTCTGTCCTAACTGTTGGCCTTCCCAGGTGAGGCCCGTCCTTCCTCCCTTCCCCACCCCTGAGCTCTAAACCTCGGGGGAGGGGAGGGTTTCAGTTTAGGGATGGAGGAGGAAATAGATGCCCAACCTTGAACAGGTAAAAGACTGACAAAAATTAACCACAGCCTACTGGGTTTTATTTAATCCGCAACTCCCCCAAGGGCTCAGCATTAACCCTTGAGGTCACAGAGGCTTTCTAAGATGAACAGGCATTGAGCAAAGACATGTGGGTGGACTCTGCAGCCAAGCGCTGAACTCCATAATGTGAGAGTTCAGCCCTGTGGACCCAGCTGGGAAGGAACAGCGCCCTCGTGGCCAGGCCCACCAGGCTTGCTACCTGCGGCTCTGCACTAAAGATTTTCCACCTGTGAACTCTGAACCCAAAGTTTTCAAAGAAAGTAAGTGAGACACAGAGAGGTTCCATAACTTGTCCAAAGATGCAAACGTGGGACCATCTGGGTGAAGATGTCATGTGCTTAATACAAATCCAACACTAACTCAGTAGTAACAGTAGTTGTGCAATGAAAGTTGTTTTTGTTTTGGTACCAGTTCTGGAGCTTGAACTCAAGACCTAGGCACTGTCCCTTAGCTTTTCTTTTTTTTTTTCTTAAGGCTAACTTTATCACTTAGCCATAGCTCCACTTTCAGCTCCTACCTACCCCCCAACCAAGGGACTTGAACTCAAGGCCTGGGCGCTATCCCTGAGCTCTTTTTGCTCTACCACTTTGAGCCACACCACTGCTTCCAGTTTTCTGGTGGTTAATTGCAGTAAAAATCTCACAACTTTCCTGCCCAGGCTGGCTTTGAACCACAATTCTCAGATCTCACTCTCCTTAGTTGCTAGGTTTATAAGCGTAAGCCACCAGCACCTGGCCACTTTCAACATTTTAGTGGATGATTGGATATAAAAATGTTGCAGACTTTCCTTTCTGGGGTGGCTTTGAACCAGAAGTCCTCAGATCTCAGCCTATTGAGTAGCTAGGATTACAGGCGAGAGCCACTCTCCTGCTTCAGTAAAAGCTTTTGAAGAAATTAATGAACTCAGCCTTTCCCTCCCCTCCCCTCCTCTCAGCCTTTCTCCAGCTCACCATATGCCTGCCCCACCTTCCTAGACTTCCCCCCACCCCAATCCTTTCTGCCTCTGGCCTCTGCACATCACCCCAAACACTAGCTCCATGCCTCTTCTTCATGAGCATAAACCTCTCTCTGACTGGCCTGTCTCTCCTCTCCCACCTTTGCCTCCTCTGGGTCTCTTCCATGGTTGTCACATGGAGTCTCCCAGGTCTCTGTCCCTGACCCATTTCTACAGAACCTTTCCTTACCTTCTGACTCAGCTTAAAATGCCTTGCATCCTTCCTACACCCACGGCAGCGGGGAGGAGCCCAGAGCAGGCTGGACTGTGGGGAGCTGCTTGCCCCCCACTGTGACCCACCTTGTAGATAGGGCTATTGCCTCATTCTATCCCTGCACAGCCTTTTGAGGTTTGGCTTCATCTACCTTTTGTCCAGATGAGAAAACTGAGGCTCAGAGAAGCCCAGGATCACACAGCAGAGAGGGGGCAGGGCTGACCCTAGTCTGGGTTTCCTCCACTGCTGACTTCCTAGCTCCCCAGTCCTACTGCCTGGCCTCCTGCTCCCAGTGGCCTCTTAATACAGCCCCACACTCCTGCAGCCACGGCCAGCATCTTCCTCAGGCCAGGCCTGCCCCACCTAGCCTGGACACCTGCCCGCTGCCTGCCTTGACACCTCGAAAGGGAGCAGCTACAGAAGAGCTGACTTGCCCAAGGTCACACGGAAAGCTGGAGCCAACCTGGAGTTAGGCCAGGCACATCCCAGGGTCACCTTCAGCCACGGTGGCTGCGTGGCCAGCGGCCAGTTGACCCTCCCCACCCCCACCTCAGAGCACCCACTTTTCCCTGGAAAGGGCAAGGCCACCATTGGGGGGAAGGGCCCAGCAGAAGCCGCTGCAGCTCCCCGTTTCTTGGCAACTGTCACTGGGCTCCTCCCACCCCCTTATCTCTTCATCAAGGTGGCAATAATAATCACACCTCCGGGAGTGCAGGAGTGTGCTTTGTACTTTTCAAAAGCTTTCTTTATCTACTCTCCTGAGAGACTGTCACCACCGGAACAAGCAGGAGATAAGGTGGTGACCAAGATCCCCAATTTCCAGAGGGGTAAACTGAGGCCTGGAGAGGTTAAACCTATGAGATGGCCCAGCAGACAAGCAGCAACCCAGAACTCTAGATACCCCCAGGAGAGTGAGGGAACCCCAAGGTCTCCCTCTATACCCACAGTTCCAAACAGCAGGGTCCAACTGAGTGAGTTAGCTAGGAAAGGTCACAGGCAGTGACAGGACACCTCCCCGGGGTGCATGCACCCCCTGTGAATCAGTGGGGAACAGGGGGATGGTCCTCTCTGGTTCTCTCATCTGCAAAAGGAGAGGTGGCAGTGATCTCCCAGGGCCTCCTGGGGCTGCAGTGGGGCAGAGAGAGCACGGCAGAAGCGTTTGCTGTGATTACGGTCACCTGCTCTCCTGGGAACCTGAGCTTCCGAGCACCAGCAGGGTAGCCAGGCTGTGCTGTGTGTAGGACCCGGATGGAGGTCCCAGGTGGGTCTGCTCCCTGCTAGTCCTCCTCCCCACCCCACCTGCCTGGACTCACCACACTTCTTGAGTCCTTCCAGCCACTCTGTCCTAGCCCCCGGGGCCTCAGCCGTTCTCCACACCAGCCCCACACTCTTGGCTGGGATCCCAGCGTACTCTCTTTCCCTTGGTGAACCATTCATGCTTTGAAATTCAACTTCAACCTCAGTGGCCACAGCAGGGGGCCCATGTCACACACCAAGGCAGACTGACCAGGGAGGTGGTACCACTCTGTGAGAAGGGGTGCTTGGGGGGGCCACTCCTCCCACTGCATGGGGCTCCAAGCCACAGGAAGAAATTGGGGTCTGAGGGAACACTAATGTAAAGCCTCAGCCAGGGACTGCCAGAACTGCCCCTCCCAGGGGGCCATAGAGGCCCATTGTTTTCTGAGCTCAACCTTCAGCCCCACCCTCCCCCATACCCCATGCCTGCCTCCCTGTCCTGCCAGGTGAGCAGGTTTCCAAGCGAAGCTGAGGGGAGACACTCAGGTCTGGTCTGCTGCACTCCTGGCTGTCCTTTCCGGACACCTTAACCCCCGAGAGGACCCAGAAGAGATGCGGGTTGGGTGGGGGTGGAGGGTGGGAGGGGTGGGGCAGGGGCCACTGTTAAGAGGATGCTGTGCTGTCAATGCCTGTGATCTTAGCTGACTGAGGCTGAGATCTGAGGTTTGAGGGTCAAAGCCAGCCTGGGCGGCAAAGTCTATGAGACTCTTATCTCCAATTAACCACCAGAAAACCAGAAGTGGCTCTGTGGATCAAAGTGGTAGAGCGCTTGTCTTGAAAGGGGGGGAAGGGGGAACTCAGGGACAGTACCCAGACCCTGAGTTCAAGCCCCACGATCACCATCAACAACAACAACAAAAACAGATTGGTGTGAAGTCACTTAAACCTTAGGACAACAGCCAAGGGAGGGCTGCCGCTGCCCCCTCCCCTCATTGCAGAGATGAGTAAGCAGAGGTTCCAGGGGCTTTAAAGACAGGCTGGGACTCACAGCTACCAAGTGGTAGAGCCACCAAGAACCCCCGGTGGTGAGGGGGTGAGCAGGAAGGTGGCTTGCTGGCTGAGGGCCTAGACACCCGGATCCAGGAGCTGGGCCAGGCAGTGGCCTCCTGAGCAAACAGCAGGCTGGCAGCCTAGAGAGGTCACAACACCGCCCCACCTGCGGACCTGGCCTACCTGCCCCGGTGGGCCAAACCTGTGCGGCTAAACCCACACAGGTACCCACACACACGTGCATGCGTGTGCACACGCGCACACACACACTCACACACACACACTATATGCCCCACCTCCCTGTGTCTCTGACAGACCCTGGCACAGTCCAACCCCTCCCCTCACAGAGCAGGGAGGAGGAGAGAAAGCCAGGTGTCCCGGCCCCCAGCCCCTTCCTGCTGGGGAACTACATCTGTGAAGCAAGCCAGGAACCGTCCAGGAGAGGCCCCGCCCTCCCCACCAACTCCAACAGCTTCCCAGGAGCAGACAGGTAACATGATCCCCACTCCACCCCCAACCAGAAACACGGGGACCTGCCCCAGGGGCTGCCTGCGACTCCAGCCCACCGTGAGCAGGACACACAGGCAGGCACCAAATCCCACCAGCCTACCATGTGCTGCCCTCCCCCTAGGCCCTAGCAAGGGTAGCTGGGGTGCTCTTTCCAGGGCCCACAGGCATATCCCAGACACCTACACTGTCTCCCCCTCCCCTCTACTGACCCATTGTCCCTACTGGCTTCTGCAGCCCAGGGGGTTTACATTCCTTTACTCTCTTACTCACTCCACCATCAGCCCACACCCCCACGTGCCCTTCATTCAGAGTACATGTCCTCATGCCTGCCAGGGCCAGACAATAGTGGTGAGTGTCAGTGTGGGAGTGCGGTGGGCCAGGCCCCCTCCCCCCCAAGCACCCTCCCCCCCAGCTAATCTCTAGCTGTCCCTGCATCTGCTCCAGCCTCACATCTGGTTACCAAAACCTCCAGAGCCCAGGCTCTGTTTAACCCATCCTTCTCCTCTGCAGACAGGTGCTGAGCACCAGTTCCTGCTGGGTGGATAGCCACCCAGGCCAGGGTTAAAGTTCCAGGTGAGGAATAAGGTCACTACCCCATGACTAAAGATGACAAGGACGTCTCCATAACTAGTCCAGGCCCAGGCCCTCAGACCCCAAGGTCTAGGGCTAACATCCCACAGAGAGAGACCTGGAGGACAAGGAGCTGGGGGTGAGGCCACCAAGGACTGGAGAAAGGGAAACCCTGGAGGGGCCTTTGCCTGTGAGACTCCATCTCCAAAATAACCTGCAAAAATCAGGGCTGGAGGCATGGCTCGGGTGGTACAGCACCAGCCAAGCAAGTTGTAAGGCCAAGTTCAAATCCCAATAACACATATGAAAAAATAAGTTGATAAAAGAGTTGGGTGTGTAGCTTAGTGGTAGAGCACCAGTATGCATAAGACTATTTTTGCACCACAAAAATAGTAAGTAAATAAAATACAGAGAAAGAGCTAGAGATATTGTTCAATGTGTGAGAGGCCCTGAGTTCCATCCCCAGCACTGCAAAAATAAAAATAAAAGAAAGGGAGACACATCCTGCCAGCTGACAGAGATGGTAAAGATGGAGGAGTTGACACCTGTAAATGTAGGGTAAATATTAGCCAAAGCGGTTCCTGGCCTTCTTTCCCGGTCTTTTCCTTTCTTTGCTTTCTCAGTAGGCTCCTGGGAAGAAGAGAGATTAGAGTCCAAGGCTCCAGTCAGTGGGATGGACAGATGGCTGTGGTAAGATAGCAGCTGTGTAATGTACCAAGTCCCTGTCTAGCCAAGACAAGGTGGGGCTCTGGGGTGGGGTTGGAGAGCCGAGGTGTGGAAGCCAAAGGGGCCAGCGGCAGGGTCCTGACCAATGGCCTCCAGGACACCTCTGCTTTGGGGATCAATGTTCATGATCACTTGAGGTCCTCCCAGGCTGTGGGCAGAGGCACTGGAGAAATCTCTATGACTTGTTCAGAACTGCCAGGGCAAAAGGATTTCACCTACTTTATTTTTGAGTGCTATTTGACCCAGTGAAGATTAAACTGTTGACCAGGCACTAGTGGCTCACCCCTGTAATACAAGCTATTTAGGAGGCTGAGATCTGAGGATCTCAGTTTGAGCCAGCCTGGGCAAGAAAGTCCATGAAATTCTTATCTCCAATTAACTACCAAAATGTCAGAAGTAGAGCTAGATATGGCTCAATTGGTAGATCACCTGTCTAGTATAAAAAGGCTGAGACAACTCCCAGGCCCGGAGTTCAACTCCAAATACCAGTACAATACACATACACACACACACACACACACCACACAAAACTTACACATGTACATTGACCTGGCTGGTGTCTGAGAGGCAGGGTCACTGGGAATTCTGCCTTTCACAGCAGGTTCTATGGAGAGAACTTTTCTGTGTGGTGCCAGGGGTGGAATCCAGAGCTTTGCCCGTGCGGTAGGTGACAGGGAACTACTCTACTACTAAACCAGAGTCTTGGCTCAGAGAACTTTTTTTTTGATCGGTTATGGGGCTTGAACTCTAGGCCTGAGCGCTGTCCCTCAGCTCTTCAGCTCAAGGCAAGCACTCTACCACTTGCGCCACAGCGCCACTTCCAGTTTTCTGGAAGTTTATTGGAGATAAGAGTCTCACAGACTTTCCTGCCCAGGCTGGCTTTGAATTTTGATCCTCAGATCTCAGCCTTCTGAGTAACTAGGATTACAGGCATGAGCCACCAGCACCTAGCTTCAGAGAACTTTTTTTTTTCTTTTGAACCAGGCTCTCACTATGAGAGTTCAGGCTGGTCTTGAACTCAAAATCCTCTGCCTCAGTTTCCTGAGTTCTGGAATTACAGCAGTGTGCTACCACATCTAGCTGACGATTTGATTTTGGGTTTTTGACAAGACCTCTTGCTTGAGTTATATCCCAAGCCCCAGAGAACTGATTTTTGGAATAATGATAATAAAGACATTGCTTGCCTGATAACAATAAAGTAATCGCAGCCTGCTCAGGGTCAGGGAAGAGTGAGGACAGCACCAGGACTCATGCAGCAAGGCAGGGGCTGTGCCCTTGGACCTCAGCTGTCCTTAGCTGGTACAGGACAGAGCTGGCAACCTCATTTGTAATGCAAACACAGGCTCTGCTCCAGTCCAGGCTGGCAGGTGGCCAGCCCCCTCTGGTATTAACTGCCCCTGCCTAGGGCCTCAAGGTTACCAGGCAGGTGGGCTCAATAACTTTCTGTGCAAGACTCTGGCCTTGAAGGTCATCCTCTCAAGGAGAGCTTGGACAGGTGACAAATGAGTTCACCTGTGTATACCTGAGTCTGAGTGGACTGGTGAACAGACCTAGAATGCCAGCTGTGCCACAGGCAGTGGGGCCTGTGGTGAGATCCTTCACCTCCCTGAGCCTCGGGTCCTCAGCTCTCCTGGGTGACAGCACATAGACAATACTCCTGAGGTGGCACGTGCCCAAGGAGGGCTGTGACTCCCAGCATGTGTGCCCAGAACACATGCATACCGGGGCTTAAGTGCAAGCACTGGGATCCAGCCCCGCCCGCAGAGGTGTCTGCCACTTGTTGGGGCAGGAGTCTGGTTCCCAGCACGGAGGGGGCGTGTGGCTCCGTGGGTGAGAAAGCGGATGGGAGGCTGCACGGCGGGAAGTGGAGGTGGGGGGAAAGCGCTCGTGACAGGGCGGGCACGGGCTTGTGTGCCAGCTTGTTTGGATCCGATTGTGCCACCCACCTGCCTAATGTCTTCCCGCTGCACACAGGATGAGGACACGCAATCTCACGTGGCCCACAGGGCCGATGACCCCCAGCCCCCATCCAACCTTCCCCGGGCTCCCAGGCTCACGGGGGTCCTCCTACCTCCGAGCCTTTGTATACCCTGCGCCCCATTCTCCCAAATGCATCCCACATGCTGCAGTCCTTCAGGCTCCCCCTCCTTAGGTGGGAGGGGCTCTCTGCATAGTGCTCCCAGACCCCCATCTTGGTTCATTGATTAGATCGCAGCTGCTCCTTGGGTCAGGACTGGGATCTGGGAGTGTTCAGTGCCCGTGCTGGTGTGTGGCACAAGTGTATGTGTGCACAAGGGCTGTGTTCACGGCAGAGCTATCTGTACAAGGACCACAGCTGCGAGTGTGAGCAGGGAGGCATGTGCGTGCATGCACACGGGAGCATTCTGCATGCAGGTGGGGAAGTCTCCCCTGTAGGCCCTTCAGCTGAGCCAGCACAGCGCCCTCTGCAGGCCAGCACTGACAATGACAATGACAAGACAACCGCGGCCAGAGGAGCGGGCCTCATGTCTGTGCTAGTCCGGTCTTCACCCCTGGCACACACAATCTCATGTAACCTTGACAACATGTGGCATTCACCCAGAAAGTCAACTTCCTTGGGGAAGACCCTATGCTCAGAGAAAACAGGAGACCCCTCCTCAACCATGCACCCCTTCCCCCAACACCGGGGCCCAACATTCCACCCCTAGAGACCCTCTTTGAATTACTAGTCTCTCCCCCCAAAACACAAATGCTTACAGAGGCAGAGATGTCCCCCTGAAAACGCACATGGGCCTCCCCTATAGTCAGGAGCAATGTGAGGACTGGTTCAAAGAGGCAAAGCATCCTAGGTAAGGCCACACAGCAAGTACGTAAGAGCCCAGATCTTTCCAGGCACTGCCCAGACAAGAGGCCAGAGAGCCTGAGCCTCACCAGGATGAAGGGTCCAGCAAGGCCATGGAATAGGCAGGAACCCCAACTTCATGGTGATGAGGCCCACAGGGTACCACTAGGAAATCACTCCATCCTGAGGCACAAGGCAGAGACCTACAGCCCGAGGATCAGCCCCCACCTGGAGGAGTTCTGTCTCTTGTCTCTCATCTATCTATCTATCTATCTATCTATCTATCTATCTATCTATCTATCTATCTATCTTTTTTGTACCAGTACTAGGGCTTGAACTCAGAGCCTGGATGCTGTCCCTTAGCTTGTGCCCTTCAGGCTGGCACTCTACCACTTGAGCCACAGCTCTACATCTGGGTTTTTGGTGTTTAATCGAGATAATAGTCTCACAAACTTTCCTTCCCAGGCTGGCTTTGAACCGAGATCCTCAGATCTCAGCCTCCTGAGTAACTAGGATTACAGGTGTGAGCCACCAGCACCTGGCTGAGTCTTGTCTCTCAAAGCTACAGGGAAGCTTCCTGGTGGTGGTGAGGGAACTCTCTGTCTGGGACCTCACCCAGGGGTCCCCCATGGGAAGGCCAGGAAGGACATAGGAAGGGGCTGTAGCCGGGCTGGAGAGGATAGGGGTCAGCCAGGATGAGCAGCCTCCAAGAGACAGAGCTCCCTCTTGCCTCATGGAAGGGCCACTGTAGTGTGGAGTCCCCAGAGAGCATTATAGGCCCAGGCCCAGGCCCAGGCCCAGCTCTAAGCAAGAAAGATTTGTCCGAGAAATCCAGATTATCTACTGAGCCTGAGACCCACACTTCTACTTATAGAACGCTGCTCAATTTCGACCCCTCCCTATTCTCCGGACCCACTTCTGACCTCAGGCTCCCTCATCTTCTCTATTAATTGGACATCCTAAACTCATTCCTGCCTCAAGGCCTTTGTACCTGCTGTTCCCTGTCTGGATGGATACTCCTACCCTTCCCTGCCAGTGCTTTTCATAGTTTAGGTTCAAAAATCACCTCTTTGGAAAGCCCTTCATGACTCCTTCCTTCTCCAGACACACAGCGGAGAGGCAAGCTGGAGTCAATTGCTTAGTTTCAACCTCAGCTCTGCCGGGAGACCTGGAATGGGTTGCTGTAGCTCTCTGCCTCAGTTTCCTCTGCCCTAATCCAGAAATAATGCTCACAAAGGGTCACTCTGATGATTAAACCCATCAGTATGTGCACAACACTGGAATACAGCCCAGCCCGCAGGAAGGACCTCTTGTTTACAGGTTCCTCTTGCTTCAAAATCAGTGCAGCCTTAGCCAGGCACTGGTGGCTCACGCCTATAATCTTACCTACTCAGGAGGCTGATCTCTGAGGACTGCAGTTTAAAGCTAGCCCAGGCAGAAAAGTCTATAAGACTCTTATCTCCAATTAACTACCAAAAATCCAGAAGTGGAGCTATGGCTCAAGTGGTAGAGTACCAGCCTTAAGTGAAAAAGCTCAGGGACAGTGCCAAGCCCCGAGTTCAAGCCCTATGACTGAACCTTCCCCCTAAAAAAAAAAAATCAAGGCAGCCCTCTGAGTTGGTTTCATTTGTCCTTTTGTCTCCTGCTGAGGCCCAGAAATATGAAGTACAAACCAAGCCATTTTCGAGGCAAAGGTGTGACCGACCTAATTTCTGCTGAGTTGGCAGTTGTGAAGCCACGCTGGCACAGTGGGTGCTCAGAGTCCGCTTGTGACTCAGTGAACACGGATGCCCCAGTGACCACAGCTCTACCACTCTGGGCAGCCAGGACTGTGCGCGCAGGACTCTACTTCAGCACATCTCTGTGCCCTCTCCTGACTCCAGGCCGGCTGAAGTCCCGGACCCTCTCAGAAGTGGTGCTGGGCCGGGCAGGTTGGTTAGCTGGGCATCAGCATGTGTGTCCTGTGCCCATGAGACCCCTTGCTTGGGCAGGCTGGTGCTGCGGCTGGTGCTGCCTTGGCATCTCTGCCTGGGCAGAGGTGGGGGCACGTGTGGGCTCAGAACAGCTGCTAGCGCTGGCCGGGCTCTGCCAGCTGCCCACCAGGAGCCTGCCTACCACATGCATCATAGATGAGGAGGCCCAGCGGGCACACCTGCCTGGCATTTCAGAGTCCCTAATGAGACCAGCTCCGTGCCTCCCACAGCAACACGGGGGCCCCGGGGGCTCCGGCTGTGTGGTTGCCGAGAAGGGGCAGCCGAGGACAGGGGCTACGCACCCAAGCCAACAGCCTACAGGAGAGAGAGAGAGAGGGAGAAAGAGAGAAAGAGCGAGGGGCGTGGCTCAGGTTGGCCGTGATGACAGTGTTGGCTAGCCACTCCCCTGCTCAGAGCCTCCGTTTCCTCATCTGTAAAAGGAGGACAGGTAGCAGTGGCTTCTACTCTGGAAGGAATGGGTTTCAGGGAGGCGCTAGGCCCAGGCTGGGACAGGGGAAGTGCCCCAGGCTTGGGAGCAGATGCACCCTCCTCACGGCCAGGACAGCTCTCTGCGAGCCGCTGGCCTCCCGCAGGATGCATGGGATGGCTTGCAGTGACACCCATTTTGGGGTCATTCTCTTGCCCCTCCTCTCTCATCCCATTTCTGCAGCTTCCATGTCTGAGAGAACCCGGTTCAAACCCAGTCAGCGGTGACCTTGGACCAGTCCTAGCCCCATCCTCAGTCTCCATCTCGGCCCACCTGCAGAATCAGTGTTTTTCTTTTCATTTGTTTGTCAGTCCTGGGCTTGAACGCAGGGCCTGGGCACTGTCCCTGAGCTGCTTTTTTTTTTTTTTTTTTTTTTGGGGGGGGGTCCGGTCATAGGGTCTGAACTCTGGGCCTGGGCACTGTGCCTCAGCTCTTCAGCTCAAGGCTAGCGCTCTACCACTTGAGCCACAGCGCCACTTCCAGCTTTTTTCTGCTTATATGCTGAGGAATCGAACCCAGGACCTCATGCATGCGAGGCAAGCACTCTACCACTGAGCCAACTTCCCAGCTCCAGCCCTGAGCTGCTTTTGCTCAAGGCTAGCACTCTACCACTTGAGCCACAGTAATGTTTCCTTTTTTTTTTTTTCCTGTATCGAACCCAGGCTTCATGCATGCTAGGCAAGCACTCTACCACTAAGCCACCTTCAGCACAGTTGACACCCTGACACTGTCACACGCATCCTTCCTGGGTTCTGCTCCTTCTCTCAGCCCGGTCAGTGTGTACCCTCTTCCAAGAGGCTTTCCCAGAGTCCCTGCCCTGCCAAGCGCACCCAGCCCCCCACACCGCTCTACCTCCTGCTCTTATCTCCCCCCACCCTTCTAGGACCTCAGAGTCACTCCCTGGCTCCAGACCTCTCTCCTGGCCTCCTTCCCCTCTTCTCTGCTCATTTACTCTGACCGTCTCCACCTGAGGTGGGGGGCATCACCCCATCACCTTTACCTCTGCCAAGGCCTCACTGCCCCTAGGACCTCAACTCCAACCTCTTAATGCTTTTTGAAAAGGAGATAGGAAAAATCACACTGCCTCCAGGAAGCCCTTCCAGCCTACCAACCAAGTTTCACACATCCCACAGGCACTGATGAGGCACTGGCTTGGCACGGGTGGTTCTGAGACCATGCACGGGCTCTGTGATCACGAGCAGAGACAGCTGGCCAGGCTGGGACTCCCACTGCCCAGTCTGAGATCAAGCACAAAAGGAACTTAAGCAACTCCCACTTCCCAGCGCTCAGACTTCTGGGTTCCGTGGCCATGTTGCCCCCACTGGCACCTCACTAGACACGTGAAATGTCAGGCAGGTGTCGGGAAGGGGGGAGGACCTGCCCTCGCTCCCAAAGTCCCACAGCTGGAATGTGGCTGAAGCTGACCCAATCCATATCTGCCAGACTCCCACACTAGTGCTCTTCCTGCTCTCCAGGTCGGATCGGTCTGTGTATCTGTGTGTGCGTGCGTGCGTGTGTGCGTGCGTGTGTGTGTGTGTGTGTGTGTGTGTGTGTACTTGAGAGATAAGCAGCAGCAGGTGCTTTGCAGAGAGGGAATTGGGTGGTGATGCTCATGGCTGGAATGCAGAGGCTTCTGGGCATGGGATGGAGGGAGGTTAAAGGGAGAGGCCATGTGAGCCAAAGTGTGGCCTGGTACTGACCAGGGACCTGTGGGTTGGGATTTGGGGTTCCCCTGCTGGACAGGAAGGCAGGACAGACCTTGAACATCAGATCACCACAAAGAGTCAAGGCCAACAATGAGACTCAGCAAATGCCAGGCACAGACTGAGTGAGCCATAGGCTTGCAGGGACTAGGGAGGGAGAGCCCCGGGTTAGCACCCTGGACAGCAGAGCTGGCAACTAGGGCATGGGGAAAGGCATTGTGGGTAACCAGTATGCCCTGAAGATGTTAGATCCCTATTTCATTAGGTGTCAACTGAAGCCCAGAGAGGGGAAGGGACTGGCCCAAAGCCACACGGCTGGTCAGTTACTAACGGTCCTAGGCCCTAGTTTGTAAGTTATTTTTTTCCCTGGTGATATTAGGGATTGAACACAGGGCTTCCCACCTGCCAAGCAGACACTCTACCACGTGAACCATGCCCCTAGCCCTTTGGGGTTGGTAATTCTGTAGATAAGGTCTCACTTTATGCCTAGGCCATAGATCTTCCAGGGCTGTGATCCTCATTTGTGTTTTCTTATGTCACTGGTGCACTGAATCTGTTTATCCTGCTCTCCCAGGGAGGGCCTGAAACCTTGACCCGCTGATCTCTGTCTCCCAAGTAGCTCAGATTACAGGCATGCACCATTGTTCCCAATTGTCTCAACTCCTTGGTCCAGGGCTCATTAGCGTGAACCCCCATCTCCAAGTTTTCCGTCGAGTGCATTTAACTGTGAGAGTCCCCATGGCCTCAGGGCCTTAGGACAGATTGAGTGGATCCTGAGCTTTACACAGAGACTAGAAGATCATGGTTCAAATCTCAGTTCTGCTACTGTGTGACCTTTGGCAGTTAGCTTCCCCTCTCTGTGCCTCTGCTCTCACAGTCATTAGAGATAATAGTCCCTAATGAGCAGTGTGGTGAGAGCTGTGTGGGATGCAGCCGGCAGGCAGCTAACAGCATGGAGCAGATACAGCACACGTGGAAGTTGTTGGTGAGACCGTTACTGAAGCCCTCGTTGGAGAGGGCGGGCGCCTCCTCAGCTCTGGCTCTACCTCTCCCACTCCACCCCTGCTCTGGGGTGGCCTACATTCTCACACCGGAGCTACTCAAATTGACTGGACATAGCAGCAGGAGCTAAAGCACAGAAAGGGAGAGTAACAGGACCCAGGCTGCACAGAGCACATCAAAGGAAAATAAAAAGGTGGCCCTGGAGCTCAGCCTCGGCCCCCTGTGAGCCTCCTGCCCAGCCTCCCTGGGTGCTCTTGGAGGGGTCTCCCAGCAGTGGGCACTGCAGACTTCAGAAGCCACTGCAGGAGCAGCTGGTGGGGCCATGACTGTGTGGTGCCAGTGCCAGGGAAGCCGGGGCTGAGTGCCTGCGGGGCACCGGCACCACCAGGCACCCGATGCTCTGGTGAATTTCCAGGTGAGGCCACACCTCCACCCTTGCTTCTCGAGGAAGCTGCAGTCACCGCCCTGCTTCCAAGAGGATACTGAGCCACAGGATGGTTTGGGAGAGCTGGACACATGGAGGACTAGGGATTTGGGGGCAGCAGGATATCCCTAGCCCAGCCAGGAGCCGCCCTGGGGCAGGAAGTATCAGAGAAAAGGGACCGCATGTGTCCACTTCTGTTTACAAGCTCCTACGCCACTACATGGAGATCTTAACTCATTCACAGGTGGGAAAACTGGGGTTCAGAGACACTACTGAGTCACAAGAAGTCACACAGGTAGTAGCAAAGATCTGAACCTGATTTGTCTCACTCCAAAGCTGAGCTCCAGAAAGAACCACAGGGGAAAGCAGGGTACTGGGGAGAGGGTCTCTCGTTCCCTTCCCAGGGAGGACGGGGGTCCAGACTGGCACTGCAGGGGGCAGGGAAGGATTAAAAGAGCCCCAGAGGTCAGCTGAGACGGTGCAGACCCTCCAGAGAGCCCCCAGTACTCACCGCACGCTCCGGCCGGGGGAGAAGGACTTGTCTACCCTGAAACACAGCAAGCACGATAGCCAGTGAGGGGCTGGGGAGAGTACACTCTCTGGGCTGTGCCCTGGGGCTCGGCACCCTAGTGTCAGCTGGGGACATGGGAAGGTGTGGGGGCAGTGGAATAGGAATGAGGCAAGATGGAGGGCCAGAGCTATGGGTGTCAGAAGCGGTGCCATCCAGATAGCAGCCCTGGGGCAGGTGGAGGACCGCGGGACTCCGGGCAGGGGCAGAGCAAGGATGTGGGGTGTGCCTGGCTGCTCAGGCCCCACGTGCCTCCGGCCCAGTGCTGCAGGTGGCTGTACACCCAGGACAATGCCTGGGAGCCCTCAAGGGGGTCCATGAGCACCCCAT
This sequence comes from Dipodomys spectabilis, assembly GCF_019054845.1. Taxonomy (NCBI): domain Eukaryota; kingdom Metazoa; phylum Chordata; class Mammalia; order Rodentia; family Heteromyidae; genus Dipodomys; species Dipodomys spectabilis. Next base: position 2,108,069 of record NW_024870795.1, read on the forward strand.
TCCTTGACGCCTGGATGCTAACTAATCATCACTGTCAACCCTGTACCCCCAATCTAGGCAGCCTCCAACAGAATGGGTGGACAGTACCCCTTCCAGATTCTTCCCCATCAGTGCTCTGGGGGCACTTGGATACTGGGCAGTTGTTGGGACAACAAACACTTCTTGCCTTCTGCCTAAGGCAAGGAGGGAATGGAGAGGGAGCCCCAAACTGGACTCCACCAGCTGGTAGGGGAGGGGTTGACGGCTGGCCAGGCCCTGCTGGGGTTCCTGGAGATGGGCTAGCAGGGGAGGTTGGGTGAGGGGGAAGGGCGCCCATCAGGAAACCCCGTCCAAGCTGGTTCTTGCGTCACCTGACAGCTAGCTGGGTTCCCTAGGGGGCAGCTCTCTGCAGGTCCCACCCCACCTGTCTGTTGGGGTCCCCTCTGAACAGCCAGAGCGGGGAGCACCCTGGACACCGACCCGCGGCGGGAGGACTGCAGAGCGTGTGCTGGCCGTGTTCCACACACCAGTGGGGATCTGGGGGGTTCTGACACGGGAAAGCCGGGCCTGGTGAAGGTCGCGCTGCCGTTGGTGTCCGGAGGGGCCTCGGAGCCCGGCCTGTGTGCCCTCTAACCTGCCAGATCTCTGCCTCGACAAGATCTCCGGTCCCACCTCCACACGCGAGGTCAGGCGGGACGGTCCCCCCACGACGGGCCAGCTGCCCGCCAGGCCGGGCCGCGGCGGCCTGGGAAGCGGCGGGCGGGCGGCGGCCCCGCTGCCCCAGCCGAGCGGGCTCAGGCCGCTGACATTCCCGCTGGCCGGGCCCAGCGGCCGCGGAGGCGGAGCAGGGGCCCTCGCAGGACCCCCATCCCACACCCCTATCCTGGCACTCCGTGTGCGTGAACGCACACGCGCACACAGGCACGCGTGCCCGGCGCCACTCTCAGGCCCCACACGTGCACGGCCACGGGCGCACACGCGCAGACACGCCCAAGCTCACCGACAACTCCCCCCCCCCCGCACGCTCACCCGCACGCGCACACCCAGACACGCGCACGCACACACGCCCGAGCGGAGCCCCTCTAATCCCAACCGGGCCGGGGCGCGGCACGCAGCGCACGGACGGACGGACGGACGCCGCGCAGGCGCGCGCGCGCCCCAGTGCACCCCCTCCCGCACCTACCCTCCGTAGGCCCCGAAGGTGAAGCTGCGCTTCCGGCTGCTCATGGTGTGGCCGAGGCCGGCCGCGCCGCCCGGCCGTCTCCCCCCCCCCCCGCCGGTCACCATGGCAACGGCCGCCACGCCCGGCCCGGCCCGGATCCTCCGCGCCCCGCCGCGGGCGCCCGTCCAGCAGCGGGCACAGAAAAGGCCGCTTGTTCACGGCCCCCAGCGGCCAGCCCGGCCATCCAGGCCGCTGCCAGAGGGCCGGTGGGGCCACCGTGACGCTGGGCACCCCCCACAAGGACAGGGGCCCGGCCTGACAGCCCAGCTGGAGCCCCTAGGGGCGCCCCGCTTCCCTGGCCCTTGGAGCCGCCAGGCTCAGTGGATGGAGCCCCCCCGCCCCCCATCCCCAGGCTGGCGAAGAACTTCCAACCCAGGGTCCAGGGAGGGACGCTGGATTTCTCCACGGGAAAGCGGGTCTAGTCCGGCCAGCCTCCAGGGTCCTCGCGATGAGAACTGGATCAATGCTGGGCCCTGGTCCCAGCACATGCCCGGTAAATGCCAGCGGGGTCCCGACTCCTGCTGGACGCTGTGCTTCTTCTAGCTGACCAATGACCACGAGCCAATGGGAGAACCGTATCCAGTTCCCCCCCACATCCCCACCTGCCTGGAGGCCCCGGATGCCCTCCCCTGCCTTAACCTGAGGAGCGGGAGGAGCAAAGGCCCGGAAGCTTCACCCCCTCTTGAAAACGCCTAAGCCGCTGTGGGCATGGCTTGTCATCGCCATTACTCAGAAGGCTGAGCTATGAGGATCACAGTCCGGAGCTAGTCCAGGCAGACACATGGGCGACTAGTATCTCCGATGAACCAGAAGTGGAGCTGTGGCTTTAATGGTCTACTGATCACCAAACTTGAGCAGAAAAAGCTAAAGGATATCACTCAGGCTCTGAGTTCAAGTCCCAGTCCTAGCATGCATCGCACGCACACACACACAGAAAAGTAAAAAATATCCACCAACGCAGGCTCCTTCACATTGGTGTTTGGAGAGAAACTAGGCTGAGTCTTGAAGTCCTTCACATTGAAGTCCAACAAACATTCTAGGTTTTTCTCTGTACCCAGCTGGCTCAGAGCTCTGATCCAAGAGGAGATGTGGCAACTAACAGAACACCAGCCCTGCCTCAGGACTCAGGCCACCTGCTAAAGCTCCACCATAGAGGGAAAGGCTGCTTTCCCACACCCTGCACCCAGGAAGGTTCTAGAATCATGAGGGTTTGTACAGGGCTTTCCACAAAGGAAAGGTTGGAGAAAGAAGCAGGGAAGATGGAGGAGGACTGACCAAGGGCATAGGGACCAGAACTGGGCCAGGGCCTGCTTGGCTCCATCCTCTGCTGGGAAACGGCCATTGTGAGACAAGACGGTGGTTTGTAGAGGTGGGGTATGCCTCAGTTTCCCCCTTCTGGCAAGAAGAGAGACCTTTGCTCACAGTAATTACATCTCTTGGGAAGCTGCTCAGACCTTTTCCTCCACACACTTGAGATGGGCCAAGCAGCCCTCAGGAACACCCTTCACAATTCAGAACCCAAACTGGCACTGGTGGCTCACACTTGTAATCCTAGCTACTCAGGAGGCTGAGATCCGAGGATCACGGTTTGAAGACAGCCCAGGCAGGAAAGTGTGTGAGACTCTTATCTCCAATTAACCACCAAAAAAGCTGGAAGTGGAGCCATGGCTCACAGGGTTAAGAGTGCTAGCCTTGAGCAAAACAGATCAGCACCCAGGCCCTGAGTTCAAGACCCATGACCAATGACTGACAACATTAAATAAATAAAAATCAGAGCTCAACAAGACACACGTTAGTCCTCAGCCCCAGAGCTACCTGCCTTGCTTTCAGCCCTCAAAGGAGGCTCTGGCTCATCCTTGGCTCTGCTGGCAGAATGCTCTGCAGCCAGGATTGGGCTCCTGATGCGCTAGGCTGGGGTGCAGACTTGCGGGTGGAAGGACCACAGCCAGGAAGTGTGGGAAGCCTGCTCTGCATAGGACAGTTGGGGTGGGGGGGACCCGTGAGTGAGGGGTAGGAGGCTGAGGGCCCCAGGTTCCCTCCCTCCCACTGTCCTTTCCCTTTCCTTCTTCCCTCCCTCCTCCCCTCCCTCCATCCCTCTCTCTCTGCCTCTCTTCATTCCCATCTCCTTTTTTCTTTCCTACCTTCAACAGCAGACAAGGTAGAGATGGGGAACATGAGGGCCCCAGAGCTGCACTTGGACTATGGGGGTTCACACAGCACTAGAATGGGGGGCCCAGCTCCCTACTCTGTCTGCTTTTGAGGGCTGATTCCTGAGTAGGCTCTGCATGCCCGGTTGGCAGGGAGGGCAAGGAACCTCCAACATGCCAAGTTTCCCAGCCAGGCCTGGCCTTGGGAGGCCCTGCTGGTGCTAGGACAGTGGGCCCTTGAGAGGGGCCCCGGGGGCTGCCGCATTCCCACCAAAGACAAAGGGCCCAGTGTGGGCTCTGGCCTCTGGGCTCCCACCAGCTGCAGCTGCCTTCTTGGCGGGGTGGGGGTGGGGTGGTTAGTGGGGGGGGTCACGTTCCCTCAGCCGGAGATGCAGGGAGGGGGACACTCCTTGGCCAGCTCCTAGTCTCCTGGGACAACAGCAGGATTGGAATATACCTCCTTGACCTGCCAGGCCACTTCCAAGAATGTGTGGCCTACATCATCACATGTGACCTGAAAACAGTGGTCAAGGACTGTGCACGCACACGCACGCACAGGAGACACATACTTCCGTCCCCTCCAGGAGCCCTCCCAGGCTCCAGTCCTGGCCCTCCCACTGTGAGACCTAGGAGGAGTGACTTCATCTCTTCATCTGTGAAGTGGGAACAGGGATGAAAATAATAGAATCTGCCTCAAAGGATTTTATTGATGACTACTAATGACAAACCACTGAGAATAATATCTGGCACAAGGCATGCATTTTCCAAATAAACATTAGTTATAAGCTGGGCTATAACAGGCTCACATCTGTAATCCTAACTACTCTGGAGGCTGAGATCTGAAGATTGTGGTTCAAAGCCAGCCTGGGCTAGAAAGTTTATGAGACTTGTATCTCCAATTAAGCACCAAAAAAGTCAGAAGTGGAGCTGTGGCTCAAGTGGTAGAACACTAGCCTTGAGCACAAAAACTCAGGTACAGCACCGGGCTTTGAGTTCAAGCCCCAAGACCAGCACAAAACAAGACAAACATTTGTTTTAAGCCAGGGATTGTGGGATCATGGTTCAGCCCAGGTAGAAAAATCCCCAAGATTCTTATTGCCAATTAACCAGCAAAAAGCCAAAAAGTAGAGGTGTGACAAGTAGCAAACACCAGCCTTGAGCAGAAGAAGCTAAGCAAGATCAAGGACTCTGAGTTCAAACCCCAGTGCTGGCACAAAGAAAGAACTAAATGGCCAACCAGAGGGAACAGAATAAATAATGTCTCATTTATATCACGCTGACTGTGTAGCTCTTGGAAAGAAAGAGGCAGATCTGTAAGTGAGCAAGACAGACAACAGCAGGCACAGAATAAAGGACATCCCCAGAGCAGGACATCATTGTGACGGGTCTGGCTTAGTGCCCTGTACACATGACACCCCACAGACCCAGCTTGCTGGGGAGGGGAGCTCACTACCCCCAGCCCAGCCAAGGCACTGAGAAGCTGGTTGCTGCTTTCAGGGACAAGGCAGAGCTCTTTCTTCCCTTACTCCAGCCTCTCATGTAAAAGACAGAGAGAGAGAGAGAGAGAGAGAGAGAGAGAGGGAGAGAGAGAGAATAGGGCCCAACTGCCTGCAGGTCCAGGCATCTCTCTAAAAGACTTCCCGTTCTAGGCCCCCTAGATTTTCAGCCTCATTATGTGCCAGACTGTGTGAAGTAAGCGGGGTAGAGGGTTGTAGAGTTCCCTTTCTAACTTCACCTTCCCTCTCCCCCAACTCTGGGAGTCCCGTCCACCTGCCTGCACTCCCGCCAGCAAGGACAGAGGGAGGGACGGGCCCTGGGAGGATCTCAGGCCTGGGCTCCAAGCTCCCACTTTTGCCAGGATCCCCCCAAACCTCCTTCTCTCCCAAAGTCATTCCCACATAAGATATTGACCTGAGGCCTCCTAGGCAGGAGACTGAGCAATCCTAGGCTTCCCGCCCTGGTCCCTTGGTCCTGGTGGCTCCTGCATGGCTTTGCATGAATCACTTTTCCTCTCTGGACCTCAATTTGCTCATTTGTTAAACACCCACTCTCACTTTGCTGGGCTAAAGATGGAACAATGGAAAAATGCACTTGCCTTGAGACACTCCTCCACCAGCTCCTGGCGTCATCAACCTTACTTAGCCCTTGGCCTTTCTAGCCAAGCCATACCCACCCAGTCCACGAGCTGCCAGCTCTGTGTGTGCCTGGTGGAGTGGCCTTCTGGGGCTTTTCCAGGCTCTAGGAATGGAGGAATCTGGCTTAACATGCCCCTCTTCCTGGGCAGCTGCCTGGTGAGGTTACCGGCTCAGCCATTCCCTACTTTGGTTCTTGCCCCACCCTACTAAGATGCTCCTGAGGACACTACCGATTCCAAATGTCCCTGTCAGGACAATCTACCCAGCCAGTATAACCAGAGTAAGTGTCCCTGGGGGGCCTAGCTCTGGTCTCCACATAGACTGGATGCCTCAAGGGGCCCTGGGAGCAACACCCTTTCTGGAGATGGACCCAAGTGTATAAACTCCTCCTTCGCTCCTTCCCTCCCTGCCTCTCAGCCTCCCTTCCTTCCTCTCTTCCTTCCTTCCATTCATCCGTCAATAAACACATATTGAGTACCTCCGTGCCAACAGCCTGGTTCAGACACTGGCATCAGAGAAAGAACAAACCAGACACAGTCTCTGGAGGATCTCTGGGCCCACCTGCTACTCACTGTCAGCGCTCACACATGCACTTGCCCTTATTCACTGCATAGCACAAATGTCTACCTTACACCTAGAGACCACATCAAGATCAAATGCATGGCTGGGGAGGTGGCTTAGTAATAATAGAGTGTTTGCCTAGCATGCATGAAGCCCTGGATTTGATTCCTCAGTACCACATACACAGAAAAAGCCAGAAGTGTCACTGTGGCTCAAGTGATAGAGTGCTAGCCTTGAGCAAAAGCAGCTCACGGACAGTGCCCAGGCCCTGAGTTCAAGCCCCAGGACTGGCAAAAAAAAAAAAAAAAGATGAAATGCATATAAGGCTGGTGCTGCTGCTCAGTGATAGAGTGCTTGCTCAGCATGTGCACAATACCCTCAGTTCTACCCCCAGTGCTGTAAAAAAAAAAACAAAACAGACCAAATGCATGTATACCACTCATGGGAACATCAACCTGCGTGTGGCTGATTCATACGAATGAACACACACACACACACACACACACACACACACACACACACACAGATGCTAAGGTCAAATGAGGCTCATACCCAAAGTCTTCATTCCATGCACGCTCACCTCCCAGTCACCTGTGATAGAAGAGCACAGATACACACACAGTAATCCCAACTTGTTGCTCAGATCACATCGTGCCTAGGGAGACACGTGCACACGCACGCACGTGCACATCTCACACACAGCACCCAGGTGACAGTGCCTCTGCACAGGATGTCAGAGCTCCTGATTGGGTAAAAGTGAAGTAGAAGAGAGGGTGGCCCTTTGGGAGATCAGAGAGATGCAGAATTGCTGCAGCCCCAAGGAGAACAAGAGGGAAGGCAAAGGCCATTGACCCCAGAACAGGCTGGGATCCAGCTGGCCTCCCTCCCCTGCCTCCCTGCCCATTTTCAAGAACGGTTGGGCCTGGTGCCCGTAGCTCATGCCTGTAATCCTAGCTAGTCAGGAGGCTGAGATCTGAGGATTGAGGTTCAAAGCCAGCCTAGGCAGGAAAGTCCATGAGACTCTTATCTCCAATAAACCACCAGAAAACTGGAAGTGGTACTGTGGCTCAAGCGGTAGAGTGCTAGCCTTGAGCTGAAGAGCTGAGGGACAGCGCCCAGGCCCAGAGTTCAAGCCCCACAACCGACAAAAAAAAAAAAAGAATGGTTGGGCAAAAGTGTCAGTGCCACCCAAGACACAAGTTGCCTGAGCCCTGTGCTAAGGGTCAGGAGAGCTGCGTATACCCTGGCTCAGCTGGCCACTTGCTGATTCCTCACACATCCCCTTCCCATTCTTGTCTCTGCCAGTTTATCTACAAGACAGGGGAGGAAAAGTTCCTCTAGATAGCCTCTTCCTCTCAGCCAGCCAGCCGGGGACCCTGTGAACCCCTCCTCAGCCCTTAGCAGCAGTTCTCAATGGTTGAGGTTGCTTTGTCCCCTAAGCACTAAGGGAAATACTGTAGAGTGATTTTCTCTTTTATTTCCTTTGTGCTAGTACTGGGGTTTGAATTCAGGGTCTAGGTGCTATCCCTTTAACTTTTCTGCTCAAGGCCAATGCTCTACTGCTAGACCATACATCCACTTCTTGCTTTTTGCTGGTTCATTGGAGGTAAGAGTCTCTCAGGTTTGTTTGCCCTGGCTGGCTTCGAACTGAGATCCTCAGATCTCAACCTCCTGAGTAGCTAAGATTAGTCATGAGCCACCAACGCCCAGCAAGACAGTAGATTTGCTCTGAGGTTACCGTGGTCAGTACAATCCATCAGAGCATAGGAACCAGGAAAGCTATGACAGTGAGAATCTTACTCAAGGAAGACTTGTGCTCCAAATATCCCCTAGCCCTTGCCTTGTTTTTAGTGCTGGGAATGGAACTCGAGGTCCCAAGCATCTTAGGCATGCCCTCTATCACAGAGCGGCTACATCTCTAGCTTTCATCCGTAATACATTTTTCATAGGTGCAACTCCTGAAGCCATGCTGAGAGAGAGAGGTCAGGTGCAGCAATATGACTTTCTGCTCTCAATTCTAAAGGTCTTTTGTAAACAAGTGCAAACATTTGGTCACTTCAGAAGCTCCTGTGGTGCGATCAGGCCCATATGTTCAACTAGACAAGTACGGCGACTTTGCTTTTCTTGCATCCGCATGCCGAGTTTCTTTCTAAACTAAGGGTGTAAGGTGGCTTACTATTGAGGAATGTCATTATAGGAAAATAAAGGCTAATTAAAACGTGAACTGAACCGAGCCTGGGTGCCAGAGCGGTCCCTGGCGCCCTCAACTGGTCATCACAGGAACTGCAGGCCAGAGCCGGACAAGCTCCAGGACCAGGGACAGCGCCCCGGGACCGCGCCCGCAGGGCGGGGTAAGGACCCCCCCAGCGCCCCAGCAGGCGCCCCGCGTTCCGGCCCCCACCCTCCCGCCCTCCTTCGCTGGCTCTGCTCGGAGGCGGCCCCGGAGCCTGTCCTCCCCCCCTCTCTCCGGTACCAGCGCCGCGCCTCTCCCGGCCCACAATGGCACACCTGCGCGCACAAAGGCGCCACCTGCTCCGCCGCCCCTCTCCCTCCCCTGCGCGTTCCCTCTGCCGTCTCCCACGGGCTCTCAGAGCCTCACCTACGCCTCTTTGGAACCGCTGTGACCCCATCGAGAAAGAGCTGTATGTCTGCTGTGACTGGGGGGAAACTGAGGCTGGCATTCCAGCCCAGGAACCACAACAGCTACTGGTTACCAAGGCCTCGTGCCTAGAACTGACGTTCAACCGCTCCGTAAATTAGGGCCCATGGTCCTCCCCATTTTACAGATCAGGAAAGCGAGTTCCCTAGGTGGAGGTTCACGCCTCAGAGTTGCTCTACGGAAGCTCCAGCCAAGGAGAAAGCACTTCCAACAGTGTCCTGGCGCTGCTCCTACCCAGAGGCTGCCCGGGCCAGACATCCTCAGAGCCTGGGCTATCTCTCCTTATCCCACTATCTCTCCTTAAGGCTAGACCGTATGCCAGGGGCAAGCACAAGGGGCAGAGAAAGGAATCGCAAAAGCTAGTCTGTGGCCAGACTGAGGACAGGAGAGAGGCAGCCACTTTCGGTGGGAGCAGAGGTGTGTGTGTCTAGAGATCATCGCCTCCCTGCCTAATGGCTGACCCTCAACCCACACACTTCACAAGTGTTCAGTGGATGAATGAATGATTCTTTAGGTTGGCTATGAACAAAAAGAGAGACAAAATCAACTTTAATCCCATCATTCAACACATAGGGCTTGAGACCCATGTGGATTTGGAATTAAATGACTTGGGTTTTCCAACTCGGGCTGGTGACTTAGAGCCATTTCTATTATCTCCCAAAGCCTCAGTTTCTCCATTTGTTAAAGGAGATGATGGTAATCATAACTTCACTTATCTTGTAGGATTGATTTAGGACTCTATGTAAAGTGTTCATCCATGATACAGGAGGCACTTATGAATGAGGACTATCAGCCGGGCATGGTGACACATATCTGTAATCACAGCACTTAGGAGACTGAGGCAGGAGGATTGCAAATTCAAGGTTAGGCTGGGATACATGAAACAGTTTTTCTCAAAAAAAAAAAAATGGGGATGGAGGGTGGTTGTTTAACACTGTGACTGTACATAATAAAACCGCAAACTAAGTCCAAGATCTGAGTCTGAAGCTGAGCTCCACAGAGACTCACGATGTGACTGTAGGCAGGTCCCTGCCCTCTCTGGGGCTGGTTTCCTTGCCAATAATGGTGGCTCCCCAAGGATCCTTCTCACTGCCTTTGTGGGACTTCCTTCCCCCATGGTACAGCAGGCAGGAATTATCTAGGGAAAGCACAAAGGTGACCCTTAAACCCTGGGGCTGTGTTCACACTCAGCTCTCTGCAGCCCTTCCCCTAGCACTCCCCATAGCCTCTCTGGGCTCCTGGGACCCCAGGCTGCGATGGGAGAAGAGGATGTGTAAGGGAAGGTCTGGCACAAGTTGCCTCCAGCCCTACTTCCTCCTGGCAACCTCTGTCTGTGTGAACATCCAGCTTGGAAATCCTCAGGAAATCCTCAGCACCAGAGCTGGAAGGGAGCCCACAGTGCCGATGGGGCCAGCCCCCTCATTCTGCAGATAATAATTAGGACGATTATGCCCCACACAGCAATTCACAAAGGGCTTTCGCATCTGGGCGGCCTCCGTGTGTGCCGAGCCCTGGGGGCTGGCAGGCTTCAGGTGTCTGAGGAAACCAGTTCTAAAAAGAAAACCAGACATGGCCTGAGCATGCCCAGCTGACCTGACGCCATGTTCCAGCCCAGGCCTCTCCCCGGAGCCCACCGTGCCACTCATGCCCCATGTGGCTCAGGGGTGCACCCTGAATCAGGGGTGTGGGGAGGGCTGGCTTGAGAGGTCCCAGAGAGGGCAGGGCAAGCATCAGCTGGGGTTCTGGAGTGCCCACAGGAACCTGGCTTTCACCCCATCATGAGACCCCTGGCACACATCTCCAGGCTGCCAGTGACGGACTGATGGGAAAAGTTAATAGAGCCAACAGCTTCCCGGGGCATCCCAGACCCCTGGACCATGGCAGGCCCTGGCCAGAAGGACTCCCATTTCCCTGGGAAGAACCCAGCCCTTGACTTTACATCTCCCCCTCCATTCTGCATACAATGCACCAAAGTGGTTAACTGTGGAGTCCACACTACCTTCATTCAAATCTCAGTCTCACCAGCTGGGTGACCTTAGACAGCCCACTTAACCTCTCTGAGCTAAGAACAGCAACCACACACTGGGAAGTAAATGAGCGCCAGGTACCAGTTATTCATGCCTGTGATCCTAGCTATTCAGGAGGCTGAGATCCAGAGGGTTGAGACCAAGCCAACCTGGAACAACAGCAAGACTAAAAAGTCTATGAAACTCTCATCTCCAAAAATAACCAGCAAAAAACCAGGCTGGAAGCATGCCTCAAGTGAGAGCACCAGCAAAGCAAGCAAGCTGAGCAAGTATGAAAGCCCGAGTCAGTACCTGCAGTTCCATGAGGCTCAGCACACAGTGTGACCGATGTCCTGCCTGGGATCTATTGCTCAGCCTCTTTTCTGCTTCTCCCCCTGCCAGAATCTTCCCAGAATCCTCAGGCAGCTGTGCAGCTCCCGCCCTGACTGACAGGGCAGGATTGATGGGGGAGGAAGGTGGGGGTAGGGCTGGGAAACAGGGCAGCGAGCACAGGGCAGGTCTCTCTGCCCTACAAAGACCACCTGTCACAGATGCTTTTACATCTCCAGCTAGAGGGGCTGTAGGACTGGCGGCTGGGACAGGTGAGGTCTAACCCCAAGGCTCTGCCTAGCCCTGAGCCTGCAGCCTGGGCTGTCAGGTGGAAGGCAGGCGTGAGCGAGCAAGGTCGGAGCCCAACTGCCCAGAGCTTCGGCTCGCTGCTCTCCTTCACCTGCCCTCAGAGCGGGCGCAGAGCCTGCAGCACTCCTCCAGAGGAAGGTGGTCTCTCTCTGGATTCTCTTCCTTCCCCAGGGTTGGGGAAGAGATGGAGGGGTGCCCATCTTCAGCCCCTCGTGGCCCATTTAAGAACGAGACATCAGGAGTGCTCTGCTGGCCTGGCATGAGCTCACGGCAGGGCCATGTCCCCTCAGATGTCCTCCATCAGTCATGTCCGCCCTGACTGAGGAGCCGGCTCTCCTCTGAGTGTGGATGGCGCATCTTCTGCTCCCACAGCTCAGGAGCTGACCCAAAGCTGGGCCTCCAACTCACCTCTGCCTCTCTGTTTCCCCCAGCAGCCGAGGGCGGCATGGCCTGGAGGAGGTCACAGCCTCGGGGTGGCTCAGGTGTCTGATCCTCACTCCTGTTCCCCTTGTGCCTTGCCAATAACACCGGCGTCTCAGGGGAGCTGGGAACAGGTAGTTACAAGAAGCGCCCCAATCCCCCCAGAGACCAGTACACTGTGGCTCCCACAACCCCATGGCAAAGACAGCCCTGGCACCCTGCCCCCTTCCCCCACAAACAACAACAGGCAGGCTCAGAGGCCAAGCCATGCCCCAGCTAGTGGGACAGGGCCAGAAGAAATGAAGTATTACCCAGGCGCCAGTGGCTCAGGCCTGTAATCCTAGCTACTCAGGAGGCTGAGATCTGAGGACTCTGCATGGACAGCAACCCAGGGTCCAGGCAACACAGCACACCGGTGCCCTGCTGGTCTACAGCCCTGCTCCCCTTCCAGCCCCAGGAGTGGAAGAGGCTGACGTCCAGGGAAATGAGCGCAGGGAGATGGGCACTGATAGGGCCATCTTGCCCAGCAGAGGCAGGACAGAGAACAGTGTCAGGCTGTTTCCTGCTTCTGGTGGAAGGGCTGGCCATGTACCCCAAGGTCTGTCAGAAGGCTCAGCTGGTTCCTCCAGAGACTCTGGGGGACATGCAAACTCCTCAGCCTGGCATTCATGACCAAGAGCAAAGTGGTTCATTCAGCTCACCACCGGACACACCTTTCACTGAAACCCAACCAGTGCCAACGGCCGTCTTCCAGTTGCCACCCAGGCCAAAGCCAGCCATGCCACCAAGAATGCCTTTGCTCCCATCCTCACTGTGCAATTGACAGTGCTACTGGTGACCAGTCACATTACCATTTATTGAACATCTACTATATGCCACCGATACCCCCAAGGGAGGAATGATCCAACTGCCAAATAACTTGGAAATGCAAAGTCACAGAAAAAGATCCCTCTTATCACAAAACATTGAAGAAAAGGCTTTTTTTTTTCTCTCATTGTGAAGTTTTTAGCCAGGCACCAGTAGCTCACACCTATAATCCTAGCTACTCAGAAAGTTGAGACCTGAGGGCTGGGAAGGTGGCTCAGTGGTAGAGCACTTGCCTTGCATGCTCGAGGCCCTAGGTTTGATTCCTCAGCACCACGTAAGAAAAAAGCCGGAAGTGGCGCTGTGGCTCAAGTGGTAGAGTGCTAGCCTTGAGCTGAAGAGCTGAGGGACAGTGCCCAGGCCCAGAGTTCAGGCCCCACGATAGAACCCAAAAAAAAAAAAAAAAAGGAAAGGAAGTTGAGACCTGAGGGTCACAATTTGAAACCAGCCTAGGCCAAAAAGTTAGAAATTTTATATCCAATTAACTAGTAGCAAAGCTGAACCAGAGGCATGACTCAAGTGTAGGGTACCAGCGGGGACTGTAAAAAGCCAAGCAAGGGCATGAGGCCCTGAGTTCAAGCCCTGGTACCAACTTTCTGTTTCTGAGTGCAGCTCTGTTTTTTTTTTTTTTTGTCGGTCGTGGGGCTTGAACTCTGGGCCTGGGCGCTGTCCCTCAGCTCTTCAGCTCAAGGTGAGCGCTCTACCACTTGAGCTACAGCGCCACTTCCGGTTTTCTGATGGTTTATTGGAGATAGGAGTCTCACGGTCTCTCTTGCCCGGGCTGGCTTTGAACCGCGATCCTCAGATCTCAGCCTCCTGAGTAGCTAGGATTACAGGCGTGAGCCACCAGCACCCGGCTTGCAGCTCTGTTGTTCAAAGCAGCTCCTAGGCATTATATTTAATCCTCATGAACAACGCCCCCTGGTAGGGAAGCAAAATGGTTGTGCATTATTACCCTATTCTGTGAAGCACAGAGAGGGTATGTGACTACCTAAAGTCACGCAGTCACACAGTAGCACAGATTAGTCTTGGATTTTTTATTTTTTTGAGAAAGGGTCTATGTAGTCTTGGATGGCCTGGAATCCTTAATCTTCCTAGTTCTACCCCTCTCTCTGTCTCTTCTCTGTCTGTCTCTCTGTCTCTTCTCTGTCTCTCTGTCTGTCTGTCTGTCTGTCTGTCTCTGTCTCTGTCTCTCTCTCTCTCCGTGTACTAGGGTTTGAACTCAGGACCTCCTTCTTGTTAGGCAGGCACTCTACCAGTGGAACCACGCCACCAGCCCAACTTTTTGCTAGTTAACCGGAGATGAACCAGATTGCCAATCTCATGGCCTGTCCTGCCCAGATAAGGCTATCATCCCAGTGGAATCCCTTGTTTGGGGGTGTCTCTCCACTGGCACCCCTCTGCTTCTCCTTCTCTGAGTCACTGCTTGCAAGTGCCAGTCTTTCAGCCCTAAAAATAGAGCACTTTCTCCGAGGGAAAAAAAATAGCCACACACATGTAATCTACAAGGGTAATCTACAAGGGTAGCCCGCTATCCTGGAGTCCCCATTCTCCTGGGGCCAACTCTCCTGGGGTCCCAGGCCTAACAACCCCTCCTGATCTAATGTAGGCCTTGGCCGGTGCCCTGCACGCCACACTGCCCTGCTGAGACTCCTTTTCCTATGGTCACACCTTCAACTTTCCTCCTCCCCAGCCAGGCTCAGCTGCTTCCCAGAGCTAGAGCTGGGTCCAGAGACGGTGAACCATCTGCCCCTGGCTACAAAGGCAGAGACAGGCTTGGATGGAGAATCAGCATTCTCGTTCATCTTGGATGAGGGACCTAGACTAGAGCATGGAGTCCAGAGCCATCCCTGCTCTGACCTAGCATCCATCTGCCCTGAACGCTTCATCTCCACCCTGTGCCTGACAGAGGAGGCCTCGCTCAGTGACTTCCCAGAGGTGCCAATCTCCGGGAGGCGCAGCCAAGGCACCAGGGCCCTGCCTGACAGAGGCTCTGCCAGAAGGTGAGCAGAGATCTCCAAGGAGTTCCCCCACCATTCATACCAACTGGCCCCATCCCTGCTGGACCGCAAATTAGAAAGTAGGATCCAGTCCAATGTCTAGTTGAGTGATGAAGGACAGGGAGCCACCCTTGCCTTGGGGGGGAACCTGTGGACGGAGCCTTGGGGGGGGGGAGGGGAGCTTGGGGCAGAGGTCCTCCAATGTGTGGGGACAGGGGGAAAGGCCAGTGAGGGAGGAGCATCAGGCAGTGTCCTGGCCACAGTGGGATCACCAGAAGCAGAATAGAAGGAATGAGATGAGGCTTTGCTGGGGGCATTCAGAGGGGCCTGTGGCACCCCTGGGGTAAAGAAGCCGCCACCTCCCACACACAGGAAGCTGGGGCGATGCGCTCGTGAGCGCCCGGGGTGGCCTGGGTGTGGGTGATGTCTGAGCACCTTTGCCAGGTTCACGGATAAGCGTGTGGGCTTCCACCTGCTCTTTCCTGTTGTGTGGGCGTGGGAGGAGGACATAGAGACTACTGGGCCTGTGTGTGCCTAGGGGTGGGATCTGGATGGCATGTCCTTCCGTGGTGACGGGCACAGAGGGGTAGTGGTCTTGGCTGGGGCGTGCCTGTGTGTTCCTGTATGCAGGGCCCAGGGTTCTTGTGAGTCAGGCTGTGTCTGCATCTGTGTCTGGCTGTGCTCGGGTCGTGGTTGTTTGCGCAGCCTGTGCGGCTGCTCGGCAGCCTCTGACAGCCCGGACAAAGGCCTTGCAGACAGACAGGTGGCGTGGGAGACAGACTTGCCCCTGGAGTCCTCAAAGGCCTCTCTGCCTTGGAACTTGACAGCGGTGCAGGGGTGGGAGGTGAAGGGCAGGTTCTCATGGCACCGTTCAGACACTACTGGGGGGGCCTGAGACCAAATGCCCTCCAAACACTAAGGAGGCTAGAGGAATCATCCTTCTGTGTTTTGGGGTACGTTTGGAAGGGGGGTAAAGAAGGAGGGGGGTTCTCCTGAGGCCTTGCCAGACAGGCATCTTGAGGAAAGGAGGAGGCAGTCAATGGAAAGAGCCAAGGGGGGACACATCATGGCTGTGGGAAGGGACAATTGAGCAGGCACAGCTAGACATCCTCCTCAACCCAACCCACCGACATCCTAAGGTACCTAGATGCTCCATCCCCCCCCCACAAGGTGGGAACAGGGGGACACATCCCTGCGAGCACCCCGCAGGATCTCCACCCTGGATCAGGAGGCAGGCATCTGGGCTTGCAGCCCCACCAGAAGACAGCCCAGTGAGCTCACAGTTGCTTGGCCTCTTTGGGCCTCACCTGTTTCAGATACAAACCCTCAGCCTCATTTTAAAATGCTGCTGAGGGGGTGAGGGGTCAATCATGACTCTGGAATCTTTTCCAAGGCCACAAGGCAAACCTACCCTTGACTAGATCCAGCCTTCAACTGCCAGAGGACCCTTGAGCAGGCCTGTGGTCCTGCAGGGCCCAGAGAGGTCTGATGATCACGCTCAGCTTCTATAAGCCCCACCTTGTGCCAGCCTTGACAGCATTCAAGAGCATCTTTGGCTCAAGTTCCATCTCACTACCTAGGAAACTCAGCACCCCCCCCCCCTTCACCTTTACTCTCCCTGAGGAAAGGGTCACACGAGCCAAGGCAGGGACGGAGCATCCCTCACAAGAAAGGGACCCTTCTCCATCTCATTCCTCTTTGCCCTTCTCTGCTGCTCCCACCTGGCCTGGCAAGGTTTCCCTTCGTGGCCCTCCTGTGGGCCACCAGGGGTCTGACCCTCTGACTTTGAAGGACAGGGATAAATGTCCATGTGCCAAGCCAGGGGTGGGGTGACCTTCCTGACTAACCTCAGGCCTGGGCTAGACCCCAGCAGGGACTTCGGGGTCAAGTATTGGTGGGGGCCATATCACAAGGGGTGGAGGCGGGGGGTCACCGGCCTCCAGAGTCTGTGCGTGTGTGGGTTCGGGTGTGTGAGGGTGCACAGGTTTCTTCCCCGTGCCCGGGCATCCAAGGGCGGCCCCAAAGGGCGCAGGGGGCACCGGGAAGGCCCTGTGTATCCCCACCTCAGACCCTGGCGAGCCAGGGAGGGGATGAGGGTGGCCCGCCGGTGTGACGTGTATGTGTGCACGGGTGTGTGTGCGTGTGTATGTGTGTGTGTTTGTGCGTGTGTGTATGTGTGTGTGCGCGCGCGCACACCCTGCCCCCGACGCGGGTCAGGGACAGGGCTGGGGGGGGTGCGCTCTGTCCCCGGGGAGCACGGACGTCCCCGCCCTGCCGGCGACGCAGGGGCGCTGGACCCCAGGACCCCGCTTCCCCTGGCTGAGGACGCGCTTCCCCTGGCTGAGGACGCGGCGCCTCCCGGGCGCTAGGCCGGCTGCTCTGCAACCCCGAGGCGCCCCTCCTTGGGGAGGGCGGGAGACAGGGCTGGGCGTCCCCCCCGGGCCCGGACCCAGGCCCCCCGGACCCCAGCCCCGGCCCGTGCCGAGCCCCCCACCCCGACCCCCGGGTCCCCCCAGCCGCCTGCCGCGGCGACGCCGTCCAGCGGGCGGCGCCCATCCCGCGCCCCCCGGTCTCCCCGAGGCGCGCGCGGGGTGGCGGCCGAGCGCAGCCCCACACCTCGGCCCCTTCCTCCCCGCGGGGCCCGGCGCACTCACCGCAGGCCCGGGCGGGCGCGTCCTGGGCTCGGCACCCGGTGCCCGCGGCGGCCGCTGCAGCTCTGCCGGGACCGACGCGCTCGCCGCCGCCGCCGCCGCCGCCGCCGCCGCAGTTCGGGGAGGGGGGGGGGTCACGTGACCGCCGGGCGCTCCTTTCCCGGCGCCGCCCCCCCTCCCGCCCCACTGCGGAGCCGGGGCCGCGGGCGCGGCGGGGAGGCCCCCGCCCTGCGCCCCCATCCTGCAGGCGGGGAAACTGAGGACCAGACAGCGGGGTTGGGGGGAGGGGACCGCTCGGGGCCACGCGGCGGCGGCGGCGGCGGCGCCCGGGCGCCGTTCCGAGGGTCGGGACAACTTCTGGGACCCGGGGCGCCAGGGGCGGGGGCCGGCCGCTCGCGTCGAGGCGCCGGGGTGGCGTCCCTGCGAGGCCGGCACCGACCCTCGCCCCGCGGCCCGGGACCCCGAATACCCTGCTCGGATGGAGAAGTGGACCACGCGGCGGACGAGAGGGGCCCGAGCAGGAAGGGGCCGCGGAGGTGGGGTTGGACCAGGCCGGGGAAAGGCCCTGCCCAAGGTCACACTGCAGGGCCGCGCGGAGACTCGAACCCGCTCCTCCCGGAGGTTACCGGAGCCCGAGACCCCGCCCACTGCCCGCACGCGCACCTGTTCTCCCGGGCGCCGCCGCCTAGGCAGGCTCTAGCTGGGGGGTCTAGGGGTGGGGGCGCAGCAGGCCACCCCGGGACCACTGGAGGGACTCTCACCCCATGGGTGTCACTGGGGAAAGTGAAGCGGTGAAAGGGGGTGAGCAAGGTGGTAGTGGGAAGAGTTGAAAGGACTTGCCAGGTCCAGTATTTTTTATTATGTATTTGTCAGTCCTGGGGCTTGAACTCAGGGCCTGCTTCCAGCTTTTTCTGTGTATGTGGTGCTGAGGAAACAAACCCAGGGCTTCATGCATGCGAGGCAAGCACTCCACCACTAAGCCACATTCCCAGCCCGTGTCCAGTATTTTTAGTGAGCACCTGCTCTATGCCTCCCACTCTGTCCGCAGTCACAGGACTGCATTTCATTACGGAAAAGAGCTTGGCTTCTATAGGAACTGAGACATGCAATCCTTCAGGGATTGGGACCCTCATCCCATCCCCAGGTGGGAAAAGGTTGGGACATGGGGACCACACACTTGGCTTGTTCCTTCAAGTCCAGTATGAAATTCTACCTCGATAAGCTCCCCCAGCTGGAAGTGGCAAAGGCAGGAGGCAGGAGTGGATACAGGGTCTAGTTTGGCAGCTTGGAACCAGGGCAGCTATAATTTGCAATGCAGCTTCTCTGGTGCTCAGCATGGGGTGACATTCTGGAAGGTGGGGTACAATGTAGTAAGCAGGAGGAGGAAGATGCTTTGGCTCAGGTGGTTCACTGAGGGCCCACCCCACTCCTGAGCCCTCTGTTTCCAAATGCCTCAGGCCCCATCCAGTTGGCTCAAAGCTGCAAAAAGAGGGAAGGAAAATGAGGCTGGCCAAAGCTCTCCAGGAGACCACAGG
The DNA here is from genome assembly GCF_019054845.1 of Dipodomys spectabilis. Lineage (NCBI taxonomy): Eukaryota > Metazoa > Chordata > Mammalia > Rodentia > Heteromyidae > Dipodomys > Dipodomys spectabilis. Next base: position 2,126,887 of record NW_024870795.1, read on the forward strand.
GTGAGGCGACTGCTGCCCAACAGGAATGCTGCGTGAAGCCCGTCCTGGGAGGTGCTGGTGGAATAAGTCCTGGTTGGGAAATGACAATGGAATGGCTATGGATCTTTGGGTCACCGTGGACAGGGCTGGCCACGTCCCAGGATTCTCCTAGGCATGTCTCCACCCATCCTCCGGCTTTCTGTACACTGAGCTGGATTGATCCTTGAATTCTGACCACAATCACAGTGCTTCTTCCTGTTTCCTAATTCTGTCTCCAATGGAGGGCTCTGTGCTCCAGTGTGGAGGCCAGGTGCCCCACCTGAGCTAGTGGGAGAAGACCAAGTGGTGGTGTGCAGAAATGCACCAAGCCAAGGTGCTCAACTGCGTGACCTTTCATCATCCCGTATCCTTCCAGCTTCTGGCCCAAAGACTCAAATAAAAGGTCCTCAAGGGCCTCAGAGCCTGCTAGCATGGGGGAGAGGGAGTGGCAGCAGCAAATGTACACTGTGCTGGCTGAGCAAAGAACGAAAGCTCTTCTGCACCAGGCCTCTTTCTTTATAACCAAGGAACGTTTTAAGCACAATCTTTTCCTCTTTACAAAAAGCCTCCTCAACAAGGGGCTCTTGTCTGTCCTGGGGGGGCACGTGCCTGCTATAGGAGGCTGGGTATGAGGCCTGGCATGGAGCCTGGCTACTGAAGGGAAGATTGGACAAAGGCCTTGGAGCTCTGCTTTCTCTGTCCTATTTCAATCCAAACCACTCAGCACTGACCACTCACGCATGGCTGGGCACAAGCTTTCTCTTCCTCAAACACTTAAAAACACGACAACTCGGCCACCACTCTGCTTTCCCCCCCTATACATCCCCCCCCCCCTCCAATCACTGGGAAATAAAAGCTGTGCTTCAAAAAAAAAAAAAATCTGACATCTAAGAAGGCTGGAGAGCAAAAGAGTACATGGCACAACTGACTCTAAGTGATGCGCCAAATTGTCAGAAGATTCTTAAAATGGGAATAATGCCCCTTGGGAGTAACTCCCTTACCTGTTGCAGCACTAGCTGGCTAGAACCAAGGAGAAAAAGAGAGGACCAGACAAGAGAACACATCTGTGGGGAGTCCTCCAGACATGTCATCCACAGAACACGGTGGGGAGGAGGTATGGATTAGAGAGCATTTCCATTTCAGTCAGAGGCCAGATGAGGGGCGGGAGTCAGGGAAGGAGCTGGATCCCTATAAGTGGGAGGCTGCCAAGCAGATGCTGTCAGATGCACAGGATGAGATAGCAGGACCCACCGTTGGGGTACCCGGGCTTTAGGGTCACAGCAATGAAGCCCCTGGTTTTGTGCCTTAACAGGGAGAGCTCAGGGGCCCTGCTCACAGAGGATCTGCAAGTGGATCCTTGTATTCATTTGCCTCTAGCCAGGGGACCACGTGATCTTGCCGGAGCCCTGCTCTTCGGAGCTAGGTCAGTCCAGTACGAACTAGGTTGATTCATCTGGGATTGTTTAGGTGCAGCTTGAACTGGCTCCCAGTTCAAAAAAATATAAGTAGCACACATCCTAGACAGTCTAGCATGCTTTAACGTGTCTCTTTAACATGGAGAGCCAGTGCCATGCTGTGGATGGCTGAGAAGATACTGCAAAGCCTCCTGACACAAACCAACCTCGGATGGGCCTCAGAGGCAGCCATTGCTGCTTTCTGATTTCCCTCCAGGGAACAGGTTAAGTATGAGGAGAGGATCTGAGGTGCTGAGAACCCCACATCCTTCATACACCACCTTTGTGCCTGACAACCACGGTGCAGCTAAGGGCCTTGCAGGGAGAACATGGAGGCTCAAAGGGAAACACACTGTCCAGGATCATAAAAGGAGCTGGTTGCTTGTTGCAGTTTCCTGTTCCCTTGGTTACAAAACCCAGAGTGCCAGGAGCCAGTGGCTCACGCCTGCAATCCTAGCAACTAAGGAAGCTGAGATCTAAGGATCATGGTTTGAAGCCAGCCCAAGCAGGAAAATTGGCGAGTACTCTTATCTCCAATTAAACACCAAAAAAGCCAAAATGGAGCCATGGTTCAAGTAGTAGAACACTAGCTTGGAGCATAAAAGCTCAGGGACAGCACCTAGACCCCAAGTTCAAGCCACAGAACTTGCAAACAATCAAGCATGCGCACAATTTAAAAACACCAGGACAGGGCAGGAAAACCAGATGGGGAATATAGAGGCAATTGTGCAGGAGGCCTGGCTTCAACCCAGGCAGTGGCTGCTAGGTTTCTGACTTCCCAGGGGTGCGTCCCTCATTTGCTATGGTGTAGGCCCTGCCTAGCCTGGCAGCACCAACACAGATGTGAAACCCTGCAGCCATTTCAGCTGCTGTTACAGGGCTGGCTCCTCTTCTGTCCAAGAGCAATTTTACTTCAAAGGCCTTGGCCTGAGAGGTCTTAGTCAAGCAAGTGATTGAAGGCAGCTTTATTTTCCTGAGCTTGGTGAGGGACTGCAGGAGGGGGAAGAGAAGGATGGCGCTGTGAGAGATCAGTACATGAATTGCCTAATTATGCTGGACAAGATCTTCTAGCTAGAGGGGGCTGCATGTAGCCTCATGAGCAGGAGTACAAGGCTCTAAATGAGGCTGATTAACAGGTCACTGGGGGAGGGGAGCACAGGGGCACCAGCTTGTGCTGTAGTCAGTCTCTGCTGCGGGAGAGACATGGCAAAGGTGTGGCTGTTAGGACTGGGCATAAATTCTAAACCTCAAGGCAGACTAGTGTCTCCTGGAAGAGGCACACAACTCCTGACAAGTCACAACCTCCTCCTTCCTAAAACCTAGAGGCTCAAAAAAAAAAAAAAGATACTTAAAATGGGCACCAGTGTCTCATGCCTATAATCTTGAGAATCAAGAAGCTGGGATCTGAAGGTTGCTGTTCAAAGCCAGCCAGGGCAGTGAAGTCTGGTGAGCCTCTCATCCTGTTAGCCATGCAGCTGTGGAACTGTGACTCAAGTGGTAGAGTGCCATCCTTGAGCAAAAAACCTAAGGGGACAACACCCAGGTTGAGTTCAAGCCTCAGCACCAGTGTAAGAAAAACAAGGTACTTTACATGAACATATGTAGTTATGTGACCACACTCACAGAACTGGCTCTAAGGTTTATGGGGGGTGGGGGAGAGAATATACACATTACCCATTACATGTCCCCTATTCTTAACATTATTATTAACAATGAGCAGTGGGAAGAGCATTCAATTGCAAGCTCTGGAAACATCCTCTCCACACACTGACCATGGCCCTTTGAGGGATTTGGGGGGCCTGGTGTCTCTGCCTCTGGGCTCCAGGCATCTGTTTCTGATGCTCTTGGCAATGATGATCATCAACAGTTGAAGCTGCCCTTCTGGCACAGAAGTGTCCATCAAGACAGAAATCTTCAACACACATTCTAACCGCATGGTGGTTACCTTTCCACACGACCCCACACATAAACAGGGACTGAAGCAGATCTGCGCTTCCCCACCCAGGTGGGCTGCAAGGGAAGATTTGGGGCAACCATCCATCCATGAAGCTGGGAGGGCTCCCAACAAAAGTTCCTCAATACATCTCATTAATTACAAAGAACATTTTACCCCAGAAATATTATTACATATTCCCCTTTGTGCAGCAAGGTAAACAGATGACAAATATTGCCAAAGAGGAGAAAACACAGCAAAGCCAGACTCTAGCTTTGGTTACAAGATAAGGGGAAAGGATGTAGCACAAGTAGATCCTCACAGGGATTGTAGGGCTGGCTAACCAGGCAGCCCATGTGACATCGCAGGCAGCCTGAATGGAAACTTGGGGTACTTGGAATTGAGGTGGCCTACACCTCTGGACAGCACTGTTCCCTGGCAAGCGCAGTACAGATAACCAGGTACATAGCTATTCTGGACAACATTCTTGCCTAGACAGTATCATGGTAGTGGGGGGTAAGTGGTAGAGGTAGGGTTGGATAAGGGTGAGAATCTGATTAAAATGACTCCTGCTTCTCCACAGCCTGCACTTTGAACCTAGTGCCCTCTATCAAGCATGCTGGTCACTCAGGTGCCATGCCTCCTTGAATTTGCAACAGGAAAGACAGGCTTTTCAGCTCAGTTCACTTCAGCAGTTTGCTCAGAGAAGCCATACCATGGGCTATTCAAAACAAGTTATTCGATGGAAAGATTAGCTTCTAATATTAACCACAATCTGATCAACAAATCTTTGACCACACAGACCCACCAACTGGATAGCTGAGGGCAGAAAACATTCTGGAAGTAACAAAGAAACAAAGGCCCAGATTTGTCTCTTTAATTTGGGAAAAAAGGTGGCAAATTTGAAATAATAAACTTCACAGGTACCCAGAAAAGACACTTCCCTCACAAGGAACAGAGGTATCAAAGGGACAGCCTGCATTTCCTGCACTGGAAGTTAACACATTCAGGTTTGAACTCAGGGCACTCTAGCACTTGAGTCATGACTCCAGCTAAGAAAAATATATTTTTTTTCCTCCTCTAAGGAAACAAGCTTCAGTCTGAAGTTCCAATTTTAAAAGCTTTCAATGTTCTTAAGAACATCTGACAGACAGGTGCAAACAGTAAATCCTCTTTTGCAACCCAGAACTCATTGGTACGTGTAAGAAGGAATATGAAGCTGGGTGCTGGTGGCTCACATCTGCAATCCTAACTACTCAGGAGGCTGAGATCTGAGGACTGAGGTTCAAAGACAGCCCAGGCAGGAACATCCGTGAGACTCTTACCTCCAATTAACCACCAGAAAACTGGAAGTGGCACCGTGGCTCACGTGGTAGAGCACTAGCCTTGTGCTGAAGAGCTGAGGGACAGTGCCCAGGCCCAGAGTTCAAGACCCACGATTAACATACACACACAAAAAATTCCTACAACAGTTGGCAATGTGAGCGTTTGTTAACTCACCGGTCTCTCTGAGAATAAAGTTGATGTAAAAGCAAAAAAAAAAAAAAAAAAAAGTGTGGGAGACAGGAGCTGGTGGCTCACATCTGTAACCCTAGCTACACAAGAGGCTGAGGTCTCAGGATTTTGTTCAAAGACAGCCCAGGAAGGAAAGTCTGTGATTCTCTTATCTCCCCAATTAACCACCAAAAAGTTCCTAGTGGAGCTGAGGCACATACAGTAGAGAACCAGCATTGAGTGAAAAAGTGATAGCTCCCAGGCCTTGAGTTCAAGCTCCAGTATGGGCATCAAAACCAAAAAAAAAAAGGTACTTTTTGGTTAATAATAAGAATCTTGAATTGAATGAAACACCCATACACCTTTCCTCTGAGTTGGGTAAATATTATTGGGCCTTCCACCAAGAGCTCTACCACTTGAGCCACACCTCTAGCTCCTTTACTGCCTTGGCAATTTGAGGTAGGGTGTCTGACTTTATATGCCTTAGTCTGGCAGCCGGCTATACTATCATCCTCCTAACTCGTGCTTTCCCTGCCACTGAGGGCGACAGGAATGCCTCCACAAGCCCAGCCACTGTGCTTTTCCTGCCACCAGGATAACAAGCTCCTGTCACAGAGCCCAGCCATGGATTTGGTGGATTCTGGCCTTGAACCCAGAGCCTCTAATCTCAGCCTCCCAAGTAGCTAGAATTACAGGACTGAGCCACAACACACAGCTCTTTTGCTTTCTTTCCTTCTTTCTTTCCTGCCAGTCCTGGGAACTGTCCCTGTGCTTTTGGGCTCAAGGCTAGTGCATTACCACTTTGAATCACAGTGCTTACTAGATATAAAAGTTTCATGGATTTTATAGCCTGTGCTGGCTTAGAACCGTGATCCTCAGATCTCAGCCTCCCGAGTAGTTAAGATTATAGCCGTGAGCCACCAGTGTTCAGCTTCTAGCTTTGTTTGTGTGGTTAAGTGGAAATAAGAGTCTAATGGACTTTCTCTACAAGGTCTGGCTTTGAGCTGTGATCTTCAGATCTCAGCAAAGAATACACAGGCATGAGCCACAGGCACTGTCTTTTTGTCTTTTTTTTGCTTCAAACTTCAATCCTCAGATCTCAGCCTCCTGAGTAACTAGGATTACAGGTATGAGCCACTGGTGCTGTTTCTTTTTTTAAAGTGATATAAAAGAAACTGTTAAGAGTGTTTTCAGGACTGGGAAGGTGGCTCAGTGGTAGAGTGCTTGCCTTGCATGCACGAGGCCCCAGGTTTGATTCCTCAACACCACATAAGCAGAAAAAGCCGAAGTGGAGCTGTGGCTTGGCTCAAGTGGTAGAGTGCTAGCCTTGAGCTGAAGAGCTGAGGGACAGCCCAGGCCCAGAGTTCAGGCCCCACAACACACAGGAAAAAAAAAAAAAAAGAGGAAGAAGAAGAAGACGTGTTTTCAAAGAATGGTTTAAGAAAGAGAAGACCTAAGAAAGCTTTTAGAGAATGGGAATATTAAAAACAAAAAACAAAATGGGGCCGGGAAGGTGGCTCAGTGGTAGAGCACTTGCCTTGCATGCCTGAGGCCCTGGGTTCGATTCCTCAGCACCACATAAGCAGAAAAAAAAGCCAGAAATGGTGCTGTGGCTCAAATGGTAGAGCGCTAGCCTTGAGCTGAAGAGCTGAGGGACAGTGCCCAGGCCCAGAGTTCAGGCACCACAACTCACAAAAAACAAAAACAAAAACGATATGTTATCCAATCGTAATACAGTCCTCTTCTAATAAGGCTGTCAGATTTCTTGAATGTACAAGGAACACTTGATTTCTCACTTCTGAATAAGAGCAAATCTGGAGGAAGCTGCAGTCACAGGCAAGAAACACTCCCACTTTTCTCAACTGGACCAATGCATTTTGCCTTTGAAGCCAAAACTAAGACACAATCACCTGCTCACCGCAGAAGTTACAGATGGCCCTGGCACCAAGCCAGACCTCAGGGCAGGAAGCAAGGACCTCTCTCTCACCAGGCCACTGTACTGCAGCCACCCTGAAGAAGAGTCTAGATCTCAAGACACTTTGCACAAGGACGGCAGTTCTTCATTTTCATGCTTTATTGGAAGTCGAATATGAATCAAAGACAGGTATTGGTAAGCAAGTTATGTCTCTAGAGAATCACTTAGTTCAAAGCAGAATGTTGTCCCAGCTACTGTGATACAAATTCTTTATGGACCAGTGGGGTCTGGCGTGGAACTCTAACAGAACATTATTCCCTCCCTTGACTAGAAATCTTGTATGTAAACATGATTCATCATCACTGCTACTAAACTCACCCCCGACCTTTTACTACCTCCCCTTTAAATATAAAATCTGAAACATTTCCTTCAAGTCTGATGTCCATCAGTGCAATCTGCTTTATTTGACATAAGGCATTTGGGACAGTCACTTCTGAATGGATTTTTGCCTTTTGGAAGAGTCACATGATGGTCTAATTCTTAAATCCACCTTTGCTTTAATGCCCTAACATGTCAAGCTCCTCTTCCCCTCTGGTAATTTCTTTGCAGCCAGCAAGTGTTCAAAGCTTAATGTCCAAGTAGACCAGTACCTGAGAAAAGAAACACACATGGGGTAGAGCTGTGAACTGACATGATTTCACGTATTCCACTTGCCAAGAAGGCATCATCAACAGGAAGATCTCAGATAAAGACCAAAGCAGCCCCTGGGCTCAAATCAAACCACCAGACTCCAAGCTCTCAGCTAACGCATTGCAGTTCAGCCATTTCCTATGCAGATCTTCACACAAGTCTGACAGATTTTATTGATATTTTCTTTTCATGGCCATGTTCATAAGGCCTTTTTTAAAAAAAAATCAATCGTAGGGCTTGAACTCTGGGCCTGGGCGCTGTTCCTCAGCTCTTCAGCTCAAGGCTAGCATTCTACCACTTGAGCCACAGCGCCACTTCCAGTTTTCTGTGTGGTTTATTTGAGATAAGAGTCTCACAGACTTTTCCTGCCGGGGCTGGCTTTGTTTTTTTTTTGGTCAGCCGTGGGGCTTGAACTCTGGGCATGGGCACTGTCCCTCAGCTCTTCAGCTCAAGGCGAGCGCTCTACCACTTGAGCTACAGCGCCACTTCCGGTTTTCTGGTGGTTTATTGGAGATAGGAGTCTCATGGTCTCTCCTGCCCGGGCTGGCTTTGAACCGCTATCCTCAGATCTCAGCCTCCTGAGTAGCTAGGATTACAGGCGTGAGCCACCAGTGCCCAGCTTGCCGTTTTTGTTTTGACCGCATCAGAAGTTTCTCAAGTGGTAACACGTAGACTACAAAGCTGCACAGAGAGGCCAGCAGCTTTGTCATTTCATCTACCTCAGCAAAGAGTCCCTGGTATTTGACTCATACTCATTTCTTGGCAAAAATCACAGCCTGCCATGGGCCTCTGGAGTAGCCTGCAAAGAACCAATGAGCCACAGTTTATGCTGTACATGCCAAAGTTCTGTGTGTGACAGATTCACGAATATGCAGGTGGCACAACAGTGCACATAGTGGCCAAGATGACCAAGGCACAGCCCTGTCTCCACCTGGAGTAATAATCCAAATTTCCAAGGGATGAGTGAGACCTTTTCACAGGGCTTAATGGAATTCAGCGAATGCTTTGTCCACTAATTCTCACCAGTTACACACTAGCTGTTGTGATCTAAGATAGGACGGATAAGAGGAAATGGGAAAAAGTTGAGTAGAAAATCTAAAATGCCACAGGCTAAATTCCCAACCCAGCCCCTCATGAAATGAAAAAGAGGAAGCTGAATGGACATTGGCAGAAAGACTTCTAAATGCAGGCCCTATCTGAGGCCAGAGTGCTGAAAATGATAAGGAAGAAGCTTGAATAAAAATGCTTTTAACTAAAATTAATTCCAGTCATGAGACTCAGATTGGATTAAATTTTAAAATCAAATTATAGGCTTCACTTTAATAGAAAATTACAGTATGACTCTGACATTCATGAACAAAACATGACAAATGTGACTTACCTTTAAACCCTTCTTCTGGCATACAAACTGGAGAAAGAAAAGAAAAATCCAGATTGAAAAGATAGTGTGTCAAATAGCAATAAGATCACCTCAGTGCTTCAGATGAAAAGTTTAAAATAACTTTTAATTGCCTTAGTCACCTGTAATAGTTACTTTTAATCTTATGGATGACATTGAGCTGATGACAATATTTCTCTGCCTTTATTTTTATTTTTTTGCCAGTCATGGGGACTTGAACTCAGGGCCTGGGCACTATCCTTGAGGTTATTTTTGCTCATGTCTTACACTCTATCACGTGAGCACAGCTCCAATTTAGGCTTTTTGCTGGTTTATTAGAGTTAAAGTCTCATGGACTTTTCTGCCTAGACTGCCTTTGAACCTCGATCCTCAGATCTCAGCCTCCTGAGTAGCTAGGATTACAGGTTTGAGTTACTGGCACCTGGCTTCTGCCTTTATTTTTTATCAACCAATATACAGGCATCACTTAAAAACACTGGTGGCACAAGCTTTGTAACCAGCGCTTGCATTCTGCAGGGCACCAGGAATGTCTGGAGAAAGTGCAGAGGCTGACCTCCCAGGAGCCATTTCTCCCTAGCCTCTTCTCCATTCCCACTTTCCACAAGAAGCCACGGTGGATCTTGTAGCAGTTTCTTATGTATTTTGTTTCCTTACTTATAAGTAACAGGCTTAGATTGCTACTGCATAATCTTAAATTGATATCGACAACTTCCTCAACGAAGGACAAATATTAAGTTCTTCTATTGCCTCTTAAAACCTGCCCCAAATAGCCTCCTGACAGAGTACGTCATGATTTCAGATCCCACTGATGGTGCTCACCGGTGAAGCCTGAGGCGCACCTTGGTTCTGCTGCTTGTGTGGTTGTGACTGTCTTCCTGGGCCTGGCAACTCCTGAATCATTCATGTGTTTCATTTTCTCTGTACATATCTCCAATACATGAATAAATGCATAAAGGTCTACAAGCCTGTCCAGGGAGTCTCCATCACTTCCACTCTTCCCATTCTGAAGCCTGTGTCTACCCACTCCGTGGTGGAGCTATGCTTGCCCTGCTGGGCACAGCATCTATTCTGGAAATCTCCCCTAGCCATTTTCTAGGGTGCCCTCCCTCACTGGATCAATTCTATACCAGTTCTATAATTGGCTTGTGTTGTTCCCTTGTTTACAATGAGTGTGTCCTCACACAGCGTAGTGGGCCACTGACACAGGCGGGTATAAACACTGAGGCCCTCCACAGACTTGGGGACCATCACTGACAACAAGAGTGGAGTCTGTGTAGTAGGAGAGAACCTCTGAGTTGGAACTCAAGTTCCCAGGGCCTGATGGGCCCTGTTCTGTTCAGTTTTCCTATGTAAATCCTCGTCCTAAGAATGCAATTGTATCAGGTACAAAGTCTGAGTCCCAGCCTCAGGTTAAAAAACAAAACAAACAAACAAAAAAATCATCTTACCCCTAGTTTCTCACTGACGGTAACAGACCCTTGATGAAATCAGTTTTTATTTCCATCAATTCTTTTCTGTCCTCCAAAAGCCCCTTTTATATAGGCCTAACTATCATTTGCACATTTTCTCTATATCATTAATAAGCTGTTTTTAAGCATTCTACGACGTCACACCTTTACCTGTCCATGGAAGGACACCTAAAGCAAGCTGGTCTTACCTTGCATGACATCATCCATCGCAGCATAATCTGCAATTGGCTCATCAGCCTAGAAAACAAATGGAGACAATTCAGATCCACAATGAAATGTGTGTATGTGTGGGGGTGCGGCAGTTTTTTTTTTTGGTCAGTTGTGGGGCCTGAACTCTAGGCCTGGGCGCTGTCCCTCAGCTCTTCAGCTCAAGGCTAGCGCTCTACTACTTGAGCCACAGCGCCACTTCCAGCTTTTTCTGCTTACGTGGTGCTGAGGAATCAAACCCAAGGCCTCATGCATGCAAGGCAAGCCACCTTCCCAGCCCCAAGGGGTGCGCCAATTATACATCATCTTGACGTCTAGCCCCCAATTTTGTTTTGCTACAAAATAAAAACAAACATTGTTCAGTGGAAAACTTGGCTTAAGGCACAGCCAACAAAGTCCAGTTTTAACAAATGTTATCACCTCAAAGAAATGGCATAATGGCACATATGTGTGTTAGGGGAGTAATCCCCCCTAAAAACATCTTTAGATATGCAAATGTCTTAATATCTAGAAGTCCTGATGTTACTAAAACCACCTTAATCATAACGAGTTACAGGGCAAGTAGCAGCATTGCAAGTTAGGTAGGAAAGACTGGTCCTCTCCAGATACCAAGTAGGCCACAATTATACCACCTCCATCCTTTCTTGCCACCAGGAACATAGCCACATTGTTTTCAGGGGAATCTGAGTTTGTGGTGCAATGAGCTGCAGGTGCAAAGGACCAGTCCAGACCCATTAATAACATGGCTGATGGGGTCTGCTGCACCATGCCAATGCCTAACTCTATTGCATCAGAATTGGGACCTGGTCTCATTGGGACCTGCTCTCAGAAGACCCTTCTTCTTCTTCTTTTTTTTTTTGGTGAGTCATGGGGCTTGAATTCTGGGCCTGGGCGGTATCCCTCAGCTCTTCAGCTCAAGGTGAGTGCTCTTTTCTGGTGGTTATTTGGAGATAAGAGTCTCTCACAAACTTTCCTGCCTGGACTGGCATTGAGCCACGATCCTCAGATCTCAGCCTCCTGAGTAGCTAGGATTACAGGTGTGAGCCACTGGCACCCAGCTCAGAAGACCCTTCTTTCTAAAATAAGGCCATCATGTTCTAAATCCAAAACCAGTTTTTATAGCCTGAACAAGGGCCCATTAAGCTACCTGGGACTTTTGTGTCAGAACTTGTGTCTTATGCCTATTTTTCAACATGGTTAACTGATGCCATTTGGCTATCCATACGTGAAAGTTTCAAAAGTCTCCAAAATTTTATTCTTTGAGCTAGTAATCGATTGTAGCTGTGATCCATCAGGATGTAGTCAAATCACTAAAAATAGTTTAGTGTCTTAAGACTGGAATCCTGGCTCCTTGGGAGGCAGAGAACAGTGGATAATGGTTGAAGGCCAGCCTGAGCAAAAAAGTTTTGACAAAAACTGGGAGTGTTGCTCACAGCTCTGTCATCCCAACAAAGTGGGGAAACATAAACAGGAGGACTGCGGTTTAAGCCAGTATAGGCATGAAGTGAGACCCTATTTCAAAAATTTACCAAAGTAACAAGGATACTTGGTTCAGACAAAGAACCCTCATTCAAAATGCTTAGGACCAGCAGTATTTTGCACTTGGGATTTTTTCCACCCTTTTTGATTTCTAAGTCTGGCATTAGAACTAAGTATGTAACCCAGGCTGGACCGGGACTTGCAGTCTTCTTGCCTCTCTCCCTTCTGAAGGCTGCACCAAGGGGAAAGGGTAGGCTGCTGTCACCCTGGAAGCAAGGTTGTTATTCTGTTCTGTTCCAGAAGTCAGGAAGAAGGCTGGATCTAGAGCTTTTAACAAAAATGATGACAATCCTCATTGCCTTCACTGAAATTTTCATGAATCTTTAAAAAAAATGCTATCTCTGTGTTTCAAAGGATAAAATAATAGAGCTACTTTTTTTCTGCTGTTGTGGTTTGATTATAAGGCCCTTGTTCCTGCTGAGTTTTTCTACTCAAGGCTGGCATCCTATCATTTAAGCTACAGCTCCACTTCCATCTTTTTGCTGGTTAATTGGAGATAATAGGCTGACTTGGAGCCACTGGCACCTGGCCTCTCTACTCTTTCTTGGGTAGTGAAAAGAGCATTTCAACATAAGTTGCAGACAAAGCCAGGAGTACTGTCAAATTTGGGAAATCTCAGCTCTCTGTATGCTGAGGCAGCTGACATCCAAAAACAAAACATGTGGTATGAGGGATATCATAAAAACTTTGTGACCTGAGACCAGGTTGCATTGCTGCTCTGGCAGAACACACAATGCCTCTGGTGCTGACCATCAAACTTTGGCACTCAGAGAGATCCAGCCCAACTTCCCTTCTTTCCTTCCAGTCTGTGAAAAGTCAGAAGAATGCAGGAGGACTTCTACCAGGGCTTTGTGCAATCCCGAATGCCGTGCAGGCCTGGACATTGAACCTGGCACTTCAGAAAGGACCCAGGAGACTTCCCTTTTCATCCTAACCCAGGCAGCAGCTGGTGGCCTGTAGGATGCACCATTTTAAACCCAGGGGTTGTCAGCAAGGCAGCTGTCACTTACCTTTAACAAAATGACAGATTCAGGAATGACACCAAGGGTTCCCAGGGTGGCACAGTCATCATTTAAAATCTTTCCATCAATTGACAAATTCTGGTCGAAAGGAGCAACTGAAAATGCATGCATGATCTGTGACAATATAAAAGAAAGTCTGTATAAAGCAGAATATACTGAGAGCTATACCCTACATGAATAAAGCATGGATTCGAAAAATTACAAACAAACAAACAAAAGACACTACTGTTGGCAGCCAGCCCGCTTGCTACATTCCTACTGAGCCTATAATCCCTGATATAACCAGGAACATCCTCGGGAGGCCTAGTAATGAACTGAGGCACAATTACACACTTGGATCCTTTTGTTCTGCGCTCAGCCACCCCCAGAGGCGGGGGCGAGGAGACAAGTGCACCAAAGGTGCGCCTGGCCTGCTCTAGTGCCTGCTGTCAGTGTTCTGGCTGGAAGATTTAGCCAAGGGCATCAACATCATTGCTGCCCACCCCCAATTTGAAGAACCTGCATTCTTTCACACACAGGCCAAAGCCAAATTCTCTCTCAAAATCATCTCTGGGTGGGACAAAGGGGTGTGTACCTGTAGTTCCAGTGACTGGGAAAGCGAAGGCAAGAAAGGAGACCACTTGAGGCCAGCTTGAAACCAGTCTGGGCAACATATTGAGACCTTATCTCAAAACAACAACAACAACACACACAAACACACACAAAGCTTGCACTCTACTACATTGAGCCAAAGCACCATTTCTAGCTTTCTGATGGTTACCTGGAGATAAGAGTCTCATGGACTTTAAACTGTGATTCTCAGATGTCAGCCTCCTTAGTAGCTAAGATTATAGGCGTGCTCTACCAGTGCCCACTAGTTCAGGGTTTTGAGATTTTTTTTGTCCACCTCAAACCCCCTATTCCCAATACAGAAAGTTTTCATTTTTTTTGGTGGGGGGAGGTCGGTCGTGGGGCCTGAACTCTGGGTCTGAGCACTGTCCCTCAGCTCTTCAGCTCAAGGCTAGTGCTCTACCACTTGAGCCACAGCGCCACTTCTGGCTTTTTCTGCTTATGTGGTGCTGAGGAATCAAACCCAGGGCCTCATGCATGCAAGGCAAGCACTCTACCACTGAGCCACCTTCCCAGCCCCCAGAAAGTTTTTTAAATTTTATTTATTGCCAATCCTGGGGATTCAACTCAGGGCCTGGGCACTGTCCCTGAGCTTTTTTATTTAAGGGTAGCTCTTCTACCACTTTTAACTGCATCATTATTTCTGACTTCAGTAGTTAATTGGAGGAAAGAGTCTTACAGGACTGAATAGCTAGGATTACAAGTATGAGCCACCAACACCTAGCCTGTTCTTTAATTTCTATCAGGATTGGTTAGTAACTGTCCCTGAAGGGTAGAGTAAGCCTCAGAAAGGCATGTAAGTACCTTTAAATTCTAATTTTTAAGTAGGAGGTCAATTCCAAAAGTTCATTTTATTATGTTTTACTATTTAGAGACATCCTCATTAAAGGTACAGTATTACAGTATTTCCTATCACACCATTGTCCATGTTATAGGAAAACCATTCCACCTTTTCTTCTTTTCCTTAGATCTGGAAAAGACAGGTATTGTAGCAAACCACCCCCAAACTAGCTGTGTACCACAGCTTCAAAAGCTGGGGAGATGGGGATCAGAAAAGTGACCTAAATAATAGTACATGCTGCCGGGTCCAGTGGCTCACGACTTTGATTCTACCTACTCTGGAGGCTGAGGTCTGAGGATTGTGGTTCAAAGCCAGCAAAGGAAGAAAAGTCCCCATGAGACTCTTATCTCCAATTAACCACTCAAAAACCAGAAGTGGAGCTGTGGCTCAAAGTGGTAGAGCACTAGCCTTGAGCAAAAATAGCTCAGGGACAGCACCAAGGCCCTGAGTTCAAGCCCTACAACCAACAATAAGAACAATAACAGCACATGGACAACAATAATGATGACAACATATGGCCTCTCAAAAGATACCTGCTCCAAAAGGCAAGCAAGGATTAACTAAACAGAGATCTGGGGCCAACAATATCAAAGTCATTGCCACCCTGTGCCTGACATTCATACAGCAATCAAGCCATTTCATTTCTTTCTTTTTGTTGCTCCTGGGGCAGGAAGCTATCACGTGATAAACATTCTGCTAGGTGCTGGAAATAGACAGGGAAACAACCCACTGCAGAGGGGTTCCTGCTGCAAAGGAAGATACAATGACAAGCTCACAGAGATGGTGGCAGAGAGGAAGGGAGAGACACTTCTACAGGAGGCCAAGACAGGTGTTATTTACAGAGAGAGGTCACACCTTGCTAGTGAGGAGCTGTCACTTCAGGCAATGGGCCAATTAAGCACAGAGCCGACAAGCAGTGAATGTACTGAGGACGATCCACTAGAACCAAGGCAACACAGGCCTGTCTCAAGAGTGGATACGGCTTTCCTGGTCTGTGGAGCCTATTAGGAATAGTAGGAACCAGCTGCTAAGCTTGTTGCCTTTGAGGAAATGCAGTAGCAGGACAGAAGCTTCCAGCCATATAACGCTGTGCCAAAACCTTCCCTGTAAGGCCACTGAGGACTTAGCTTTGGGAAAATAAAATACATTTGGCGGGGGGCTGGAGGTGAAACTCAGTGGTAGAATATTTCCCTCACAGGATTAAGAACTAGGTTTTCATTCCACAAAGCAAAATAATAAAAAAAAAAAAAACTAATACAATCAAACACTGAGCATCTTCTGAGAAAAGGAACTGATAGTTTTGAGCAATTCTAAGGATGAATACATCTAAGCATTAAGCATTTGGTTTTACATGGAAATACAGTATCCTGAATGGCACCACTGAACATTAAAAACTGAATTGCATGTTTTGTAAAGCGCACCACCACCACCACCACCACCACCACCAGTGATCACACACACTCCCCTCACAAACTTCCATGCTGTCCAGACTGCTAGGCAAAAGGGTCAAAAAATCTAGTGGAAGCTTTTCAAGTTTCTACCACCAGGCAGCAAGGGGAAGAAAATTCCATTCCACTGGCCTTTCTCTAGCTCCTGTTTGAGTCACAGGAGTCTTTGAAGTAAGAATAGCAGTTGAGAAAGAGATGCTGCAAAGAAACCACCCAAGAAAAAGCACATCTGGGGTTTCATTTGAACAACGGCTGTCTTCCAGCTGCTCATCCGTGCAGGTAACACGCTCCCAGATGAAGAGGTTATTTCTGCTGGCTTCTGATTTATTCTTCAAAAATAGAAGGCCATAATAGGAGCAGCAAGGCTTTGGAAAATGTCCTTATCCACAGGGGCTCTTTTGTAATTTAAAGGTTTTGAATGCTCGAGGTTTACCACTGACAGGCAGAAAGCCGGTGATAGAAACAAGCCTTCTCAGATGTAAAGGGTACAATAACAGAGTAAAGATATTATACCAACACATTTATTTTCAGAGGCGTGGGTTCAACCAAGGGAAATACTGTTCTCAGGACAATCTGGAACACATAACACCCTCAAAGGAAGCCTGTACTTTTGCCTCAATTACAATGATAAATATCAGCAACAAGAAAAATGCATAGCCAGTAAACTATGCCACATGAAAGCAGCACAGAGGGGAAACTCGGTCAACTTCTTGGACAGCAAGCAGTGACTAGAACATTAGGGGCCAAATTTCTCAGGGACATCTTGAATTTATCAGTCCCCTTTGCCTAGGATTTGAGCTATCCTGTCTGAATGTTCATTTACAGCCCTTTAGTACTGACAGTAAGCACTGATAGAACATAAAGCATTTCCCCATTGTCTGTAGTACAATCACTGACTAAGGTCTAAGACATGAGGGATAGTGGGCAAGAAGATGTACACTGAATGTCTAAAATTGGAAAAGACCACTGTATAAGAAAAGGAGGTAGACTTAAGATAGAATTCTACCAAATACTCATCTGCCTCGGAAACTACTGAGCTGGAAAAACCTTTGACTTGTCCTAATGAGCAGGCAGTCATGTGCCTGCTTTTAATTCCCTCCCCTTGCCTTAAATTCCACAGAAGATCCTGGCAGGAGGCTGATATCCATTAAGTGGTCAAATAAAACCAGGACGTGACCGAAATCTATGGCTCTCCATGTTTCTCATTGTGGGAGAGCTATTCGGTGCTTGCTCAAGGCTTCAGAATATAAAATCCATTTTCATCCTCACAGAAAGAAACCATGTCTTTTAAAGAAAGGAGTAATAATTTGGGGACCCTGGAGAAATCCTTTTAGAATTGAATAAACCCCATCTCCAAGGCACACTACTGTGAACCAATCATGTGCATAAAAGGTCAGAGAGAAAACATATGCATATATAAACAGAGGTGGAAAAATGGGAACTCACAAAGGCCAAAATCCTAAAATGTTATTTTGCTCACCTGAATCTTCAATTCTTTTAGGGTTTGATTAGCTGAAACCAGAAGTGCTTTCTCACCGCGAACTTTTCGATGTCGCATGCTCCGCCGAATGACTTGCTTTTGATAGGCTATGTAATTCTGATGAGAGATTTTTTGCCGTTTCGTTCCTCCATTGCTCTAGGAGATCCAAAACAAGAAAGCCCTGAAACTACCACAGTGAATTTGCTCATGAAGGTCTTTTGGCACATAAAGCACAATACTTATGGTCACAGGAACCTCTGAAATTCATCATGAACAATGAGCCAAAAATTCTCTAGAGTTTCTTAGAAAAGTGAAGTTCACACACTAGAAAATTGGATAAGTAAAATATACTTTTAGTTACATTTGAGCAGTTTAAATGCTTGACATAAAAAACACTGTAAAAAATTTAAAAAGCTGGGTGTGAGTGGTTCACATCTGTAACCCTAACTACTCAGAAGGCTGAGATCTGGAGGGTCACAATTAAAAACAAAAACAAAAAAAAACTGCACAACTCTACTTCCAAAATTACCAGCAAAAAGCTGGGCTGTAGTTGAGACTCAAGTGCCAGTTAAGTGAGGGGCTTAGCTAAGTTCAAACTCCAGTACCAGCAAAGGGAAAAAAAAAAAAATTCACCATTAATCAAAAAATACACTAAACTGCCTGTAACTTAGTTTATGTTACAATTGTATGTGAATGAGTGTGAATATACTCTCTCAACTCTTTCTCTGTCTCTGTCTCTCTCTCTCTGTCTCTGTCTCTCTCTTGTACTGGGGCTTGAATCAATGCTTTTGTGTTCTTGCTTCTTTTCCTGGTTCAAGGCTGGTGTTCTACCACTTGAGCCACACCCTTACTTCTGGCTTTCTGCTGGTTAACTGAAGATCAGAGACTCTCAGATTTACATCTCCATGCTGACTTCAATAAAGATCCTCAGATCTCCATCTCCTGAGTAGCCAAGATTATAGGTGCAAGCCACCAGCACTTGGTTACATTTTCTTCTCTTTGAAAATGAGAAGGAAGGTATAAGTTATACTTAAGGTATTATACTTATTCTAAGGACAGAACTTTGGTAAGTCAGACTTTGTATCTTTCACTCATGGCTAGTGACCAACCACTTTGAGCCACATTCTAGTACGGCTTTTTTGGGACAACTTTTCTGCCCTAGTTGGCTTAGAACTATGATCTGAGAATCTCAGTCTCCTGAGTAGTTAGGATTAAAATTACAAGCATGTGTGCCAGGCATCTGTGGCTCACACCTATAATCCTAGCTACTCAGGAAGCTAAGATCCTAGGACCTTGGTTTGAAGCCAGTCCAGGCAGGGAAGTTCCTGAGACTCTTTATCTCCAATTAAGCACACACACCAAACCAAACAAAACAAACACCACAAGTTGAGCTGTGGCTCAAGTGGTAGAGTGCTAGCTGTGCTTGAGCAAAAAAGTTCAAGCCTCAGGACTGGGGTTGGGGGCAGAGGGGAGGAGAATTTACAAGTGTGAGCCACTGTTGCCAGCTAAATGTGCTTCTTGTTATATGGGTGAAATATATAGCCTTAACTATGAATTCTTTGCACATAAAATGTTAAAAACTGAATGTAGTTAAATCCTTAGGTCTAGCCTCCAGTTCACAGAGCTGGAATATAGGTCACAGGCATAAAGATAGAAAAGAAATAACATAAGGAAACAATTAGCCAAATCCAGAATGTGGAACAATGTGCAAGAAACTAAAGTGGCCTCCGAGTCACGTCAGGGAGAGAAGAAAGGTGAAGGCAAGGTGCAGGACACCTAAGCTGTCAAAGGCCAAAGTGACACCACTAAGGCGCTCTTGCATAGACACTGGTTTGAGAAAATAACCTTTTGAATATGGATGTTAGATATCAGAGAATTTTCTCTATGGCTTCTCACAAGCACATGGTTTCTTTTATCTTTCTAAAACATGGTTTCACATATAGCTCAGGCTAGCCTTGAACTCACAATCTTCCAGCTGGGACTATACCTATGCACCAGTATACCCAGTTCAAGTATATTATTAGCATTATATAGATCACTATTTTTTACTTTTTAGACATGAGATTTTAATAAATTAAAAATAAAAATATATTTAATGTCAATGTATTTAATACACATGGGTAGGAAACATGGTTCAAGTTGTACAGTACTTGTTTATTATTGGCAAATGCAAGATGCTGAGGTCAAGCCCCAGTACTAACAAGGGGGGAAGGGGGCAGAGAGAGAGGGAAAGAGGATAAAAGGGAGAAATGGAGGGCAAGGGCTAGGGAAAGGAAATGAAATGTTGGGCTGGGAGTGTGACTCAGTGGTAGGCCACTAGACTATCACGGGCAAGGTCCTGGGTTTAATCTCAAACACTGCAGGAAAACAAAAACAGTGGCTAGGAATGTGGCTTAGGGGTAGTGTGCCATGAAGTCCTGGGTTCGATTCCTCAGTACCACATAAACAGAAAAGGCCAAAAGTGGTGCTGTGGCTCAAGTGGCAGAGTGCCAGCCTTGAGCAAAAGAAGCTCAGAAACAGTGCCCAGGCCCTAAGTTCAAGCCCCAGGACTGACAAAAAAACAAAAACAAAACAAAAACAGCAACAAAATAACAACAACAAAAAGGTAAAATGTTCACTGTGATTTACCTAGAGGTCATCCAAAGGTAGAAACATACACAGGTGTGCAATATCAACTGTACTAGCCTTAAGGTAATAAAAGTCATTGTGTCCTAGGAAGTCTTGTAAATGTTTCGTCAAGACATTAACAAGCTTCTGCGCAGCAAGCCGGGACAGGGAATGAAACCAGGATTTTGAAACCATCCTTTTTCTTTCTGGCTTAATTAGATCTGGATGAGGTAATGCAAGGACTCTAGCTCTGTTCACAGGTTGTCCCTGTCAGCTGTGATAAGGAAAGGGGTTCAGGGGTTGACTGTGGACACAGATGTCCACTATTCATTCCCAGGACTCTGCAGGGTTCACAAAGCAGTTAATGAAGATACAGCAGTGCTGACAAGCATGAAGTCCATGCACCACCTGGTGGACAAGCTTCTATACCAGGCCAGGTGGCCCTACCTAGCACTGAGTCTATATGGGTATATAAAAAGTTTATATCACTGTTAGAAAAGGTCAAATTGGACCTGAATTCTACAATTAGGAATAGAAAAGTATCTACAATATAGTATGCAATTTACTTTAGCAGTACAAAATACAACCAAAAAACCAAAGGCCTGTCATCCAAGACATGTTTTTAAAAAAAAATGTTTTAAATGCTAAAAGCTTTTCCTGGAATTATCAATTTTCTTTTAGATCCATAAAATTTAAATCCAACTTAACTGACAAAAAGTGCACTGGTTTTAGAAGGCTTGCAATTACCTAAGTGATGCCCAAAACTGAGTATATTATTAACCTAAATTTTAGATAACACTGAAGGACCTGGTTGATCTGGCTTTAGAGGAAAGGGGATTTGATCCACTCCATTAAGGCAAACACAAATGCACTGCTTTTTATTACAGGGATTTACCACTATGGAGACAGAGCCACCAATCTCTGTTCTGAGATGTGATGATGTAGCCCAAAGAGAAAGGGAGGAGGGTGACATTCTAAAGACTCAATGTTCTTCAGGGACTAGCTACTCTTTTCTAAACAGAGGGCTAGACTTCAGATTTTTTTCCCCCCTGGAACCAGAAATATTTAAAACATTCCAGAGTATTACAACATCCAAACAAGGACAAAGAGACAGAGGAAAATTACAAAGTATAAAAAATAATTACAGCATAACGAGCAATGCTCCCCAACATTCTCTATCTTATTTACAAATGCGAAGTCTGTTGTCATCCACAACTGAAAAGAATTCCATATCCACTTGAAAACACATTGCTGCGGTTATGACCACAGTGGATAAACCTAGACATTCAAAAAATTAGCCTTTCAAAGTTTAAATCTTGAAAATATAAGAGTTTTCAAAACAACTCTTAGTCTGAAAAGCAAAGCTTGAAGTAACAGAAACTAAATACACATATGAAGTTTAACTTACCAAATTTAGCAGAGACTAGGGAATAAATTAGTGATAACAGACCAGAAAAGATTTTTTTTTTCAAAACCGAGACTCTGGTTGGATACCTGTGACTCATGCCTATAAAATCCTAGCTGTTAGCTGGGCACCGGTGGCTCACATCTGTAATTCTAGCTACTCAGGAGGCTGAGATCTGAGGAACACGGTTCAAAGCCAGGCCAGGCAGGAAAGTCTGAGACTCTTATCTCCAATAAACCATTAGAGAACCAGAAGTGGCACTGTGGCTCAAGCAGTAGAGCGTTCGCCTTGAGCTGAAGAGCAAAGGGACAGCACCCAAGCCCTGAGTTCAAGCCCTAGGACCAACAAAAAAAATCCTAGCTGCTCAGGAGGCTGAGCTCTGAGGATTTCAGTTCAGGTCCAGCCTGGGCAGACAAATCCTTATAGACTCTTTAGGTCAAATAGCCAGCAAAAAAGAAGACATGGTAGTATGACTCAGGTGTAGAGTGCCAGCCATGAGCCTAAAAAAATAAAACAAACGAACAATGAAGGATGATGCCCTGAGTGTAAGCCCCAGTGCAAGGGTGGTGGGGAAAGGGGTGATGGTGATGAGATTCTTGATAATCAAGCTATATTAAAAATAACTAAACAAAATACGGTACTGTCAGCCTACTTCAGGAAACAACAGGGGGCTGGGAAGGTGGCTCAGTGGTAAGAGTTGCCTTGCATGCATGAGGCCCTGGGTTCAATTCCTCAGCACCACACATAAGCAGAAAAAGCCAGAAATGGCACTGTGGCTCAAGTGGTAGAGCACTAGCCTTGAGCTGAAGAGCTGAGGGACAGCACCAAGGCCCAGAGTTCAGGCCACATGACCAGCAATTATAAAAAAAAAAAGGGAAACAACAGAACCCTAAATTAAAATGGGCATGGGGTCAGAAGTAGGTGGCTCTCGTGTGTAATCCTGAGATCTGAGGACCGAGGTTCAAAGCTAGCCTGGCAAAGAAAGTCCATAAGACCCTTACCTCTAATTAACCACCAGAAAACTGAAAGTAGAGCTGTGGCTAGTGGTAGAACATTAGCCTTGAGCAAAAGAGCTCAGGGACAATACCCAGGCCCTGAGTTCAAGTCCTATAATCAACTAAAAGAAGGTCATGTAATTCCTCAGGTGAAGGTGGGTTGTATGAAGAGGTGCAGACAGCTGGGAATGCTCAAATGGTACAGCACCTATCCAGAAAGCACAAGGACCCAAGTTCAAACCCCAATGTGAAGGGGATGCAGGAGATGAGGGAGAAGGGAGGGGACGGAAAAGGAACAGAAGGGAGGGGGAGGAGAGGGAGATAGAGAGAGAAAAAACCAGAGGTACTAGCAGTTTTGAGGGTAGCAATTGTGTCTGCACACTCCTACCAAGAGACATTACAGCTGGGCACGGTGGCATAAAACTATGATCCTAATATTCATAAGGCTGAAAAAAGAATTCCAGGCCAACTTAGGCTACATGGTAATACCCTCTCTCAGAAAACCATGGAGACAGTTTATAGTGTCATCTCAAAGAACCCAGGACATATAAGACTTTAACCAAGGCACTACAAATTCTAAGAAAAACTCTTAAAACTTAGAAATCTGTGTACATATACGATGTAAAGATCTTAGCATTCATTGCAGGTGGACTGGGTAAAACTCAAATCTGGAAGAAGCACTTTAACAAGAGTGGCTGCCCATTGACACAAGATAGGGTATCAGACTGTATGGGTTTTGTTCCTTCATCAGTGTCTGTTGTGGGCTGGGAAGGTGGCTCAGTGGTAGAGCGCTTGCCTTGCATGCCTGAGGCCCTGGGTTTGATTCCTCAGCACCACATAAGAAAAAAGAAAAAAGCCGGAAGTGGTGCTGTGGCTCAAGTGGTAGAGCGCTAGCCCTGAGCTGGAGCTAAGGGACAGTGCCCAGGCCCAGAGTTCAGGCCCCCTGACTGGACCCCCCAAAAAACCCCAAAAAACAAAAAACAAACATCAGTGTCTGTTGGGGGCTAGGAATGTGGTTTAGTGGTAGAGTGCTTGCCTAGCATGCATGTAGCCCTTGGTTCGATTCCTCACTACCACATAAACAAAACAAACCAATAAAAAAGCCAAACATGAGTGTCTGTGGGTTAGGAGATGACAATCAGCCATTGGGGGGGGGGGGGGGGGGGGGAATGCCACACGGCCCTTTACACCTGCTGGATGGCTTCAAGTGATATTTACCTTGGGGCTTTCTTAAACATGCTGAAAATGAAGCAATGAAGCATTAGTGTGTACTGTCAGGCCAACAAGCCCAGATAGCTCTCTGCTCTGTAACACAACAGATGGCCATTGTAACACCTGTCCAAATTCACGAAGAAGGTAATCCTAGTTTGACTACCCTATTTTACTAATAAAGCAAAATTGAGTAGAAACTTCAAGAGTTTTATCTAGGGGCTGGGAAGGTGGCTCAGTGGTAGAGCGCTTGCCTTGCATGCGTGAGGCCCTGGGTTCGATTCCTCAGCACCACAGAAGCAAAAAGAAAAAAAAAAGCCGGAAGTGGCACTGTGGCTCAAGTGGTAGAGTGCTAGCCTTGAACTAAAGAGCTGAGGGACAGTGCCGAGGCCCAGAATTCAGGCCCCACGACCGGGCCCCCTCCCAGCCCCCCTCAAAAAGATCCTATGATTAAAAGATACATCAAAACAGCACTGGCAGATCACACCTGTAATCCTAGCTACTCAGGAAGCTGAGATCACAGTTCAAAGCCAACTGGGGCAGGAAAGTCCATGAGACTCATCTCCAATTAACCACCAGAAAACCAGAAGCAGCACTATGGCTCAAAGTGGTAGAGTGCTAGCTTTGAGCAAAAAGGCTCAGGGACAGTGCCCAGGCCCTGAGTTCCAGCCCCTCAACCAACCATCTACCCCACCCTCACCAAAATAAATCAAGATATAGGTCTTGTGTTCATGTATTTTTCTAACTAAAGTGTTAATTACATTTCATTCTTTTTTTTTTTTTTGGTCGGTCGTGGGGCTTGAACTCTGGGCCTGAATGCTGTCCCTCAGCTCTTCAGCTCAAGGCGTGCTCTACCACTTTAGCTACAGCGCCACTTCCGGTTTTCTGGTGGTTCAAAGCCAGCCCTGGCTGGCTTTGAACCCAGATCCTCAGATCTCAGCCCCCTGAGTAGCTAGGATTACAGGTGTGAGCCACCAGCGCCTGGCACATTTCATTCTTTCTTAACAATGAGATATGTATAAAATTCTTGGAGGAATATGGGCCATGGTTTTTCAGGAGAAACCAGGATTGTTATAGAGAACCACTAAACTAAGGAAAGAAAAAGACAAAGCAAGGGAGGAGACTGAGATCCAGTATCCCACACAGTAGAGAAATGCCCGGGGCCTGTGACAACAGATCGAACACGTATGACAAGAAGCAGGTTTGACACATACTTGATTAAAATCTGGATCTTTCTCTCCATCTGGTTTGGTTTCTTCCTTGTCCTCCTCTGTTTCAGAACTACTCACATTCAACTCAGGAGCTGAATCCTTCATCACCTGAATGTACCAGGACCACAAAGAGAAAGGAGTTAGGACCCGGAGAGCAGGCCATAGTACTGCAGGACTGTGTGTGACACCACCACAGACTCCGAGTTGATCAGGAATCTTGGGCTGGCTTATTTTTTTTCTTTCCATTGTGGGGTTTGAACTCTGGGCCTAGGCACTGTGCCTGATCTCTTCAGCTCAAAGCGAGTGCTCTACCACTCAAGCCACAGCACCACTTCTGGTTTTCTGGTGGTTAATTGGAAATTAATTGGAGTCTCAGGGACTTTCCTGTCCAGGCTGTAGCTTTGAACTGCAATTTTCAGATCCTCAGCCTCCTGAGTAGCTAGGATTACAGGCGTGAGCTACCTGTGCCTGTCCTTGTTTACTTTTTTAACCCTGTGATTTATTCTTCTATTTAATGGGCTCCTTATGAATTTAAGAGGTTTCTACAAAGCACACTTAATATTGGGCTTATAGACTGATTTTTTTTTTTTTAAAGAAGAGTGGCTTAGAAATGTGCACTAGAGACCTGATGTTAAAACCAAGGCATTTATTTTGTAACTTGCTGAGCCCTTTTCAAGTCCTGAGGTGATTTAAATTAAGGTTGGAATAAATGCTTTTAGAACATAGGAATACTGCCATAAACTCACAATAATGAAATACCAGATACCATTTGTGTATACGTGTGTGTGTGTGCACGCGCGCGCAGGTCCTGAGGCTTGAAGTCAGGGCCTGGATATATCTGAGCTTCTTTGGCTCAAGGCTAGTATTCTACCATTTGAGCTACCATACCACTTCTGTCTTTTTCTTTTTTTTTTTTGGTCCAGTCGTGGGGCCTGAATTCTGGGCCTGGACGCTGTCCCTCAGCTCTTCAGCTCAAGGCTAGCGCTCTACCACTTGAGTCACAGCACCACTTCCGGCTTTTTTCTTTTTGCTTATGTGGTGCTGAGGAATCGAACCCAGGGCCTCATGCATGCAAGGCAAGCGCTCTACCACTGAGCCACCTTCCCAGCCCTTCTGTCTTTTTCTAAGTAGTTTATTGGCGATAAAGAGTTTCATCCAGCTCATATACCATTTAATACCAGTGTACATATATATGTATGGGAGGTTTAAAATATTAATGAAGCCAGCTGCTAGTGGCTCACACCTATAATCCTAGCTACTCAGGAGGCTGAGATCTAAGGAATTTCAAAGCCAGCCCAGGTAGGAAAGTTCAAGAGAGCCGGGCACTGGTGGCTCACACCTATAATCCTAGCAACTCAGGAGGCTGAGATCTGAGGAACAAGGTTCAAAGCCAGCCTGGGCAGGAAAGTCCGTGAGACTCTTATCTTCAATAAACCACTAGAAAATCTGAAGTGGCGCTGAGGCTCAACCGGTAGAACACTCACCTTGATCTGAAGAGCTGAGAGACAGCACCCAAACCCAGAGTTTAAGCCCCACGATCAACCAAAAAAAAAAAAAAAAGAAAGTTCATGAGACTCTTACTTCCAAATTAATTACTAAAAAGCTGAAAGTGAAGGTATGGCTCAAGTGGTAGATCTTGAAATAACAACAACAAAACCCAAAAGACCAATGGAATTCCAGGACTGATTACCTCCCCCCCCCCAAAAAAAAAGAAAGAAAAGTTTATGGATATTCTAAGGGGGAAAGTTGGCATATTTATAGTTATTAACCTCATTTTCTCAGCAAGTTATAAAATATTATGTCTTGGTTTTAACCTCAGGTCTCTAGTGCTCCTTTCTAAGCTACTGTTCTTAAAACAATGTGGTAGGGATAGGAAGGTGGCTCAGTGGTAGAATGCTTGCCTTGCATGCACGAGGCCCTGGGTTCCATTCCTCAGCACCACATAAGCAGAAAAAGCCGGAAGTGGCACTGCGTCTCAAGTGGTAGAGCGCTAGCCTGGAGCTGAAGAGGTGAGGGACAGTGCCCAGGGGTAGGCCCCATGACCAACAACAACAACAAAACAAAAAACAAAAAAACTAAGAAAACAATGTGGTAAATAGCACCAAAGAAAATATGACACACTATATCTTGACTTCCCAAACCCTGGAATCTACTTCAGAGCCACCCCTAAATAGTCTGGAATCAAAATCTGCCTATTTCACCTACCCTTGCAGATCAGCACGTAAGGTTCTTACTGGTCTTTCTTAGTCCTGACAGCCCCTTACCAATTCTAAACATAAGGAGGACAGCATAGGGCACTATGGCAGCAAATAGTCATGAATTGCTACCTAAGTTTAAGTTAATTACAAATACAAGTTCATTCCCTTACCAGGCTAGCTCATTTCACATGCTCCCCAGCACACAGGAAAAAGTTCCAGTGGACCACACTGTTGTAGATTCTATGATTTGTTTTTGCTCTGTTCCTTGAGTGCATTAGGCTTAGCCATTTATCACTGGTTTCTCTGACAACCCCAGACCGAATCCCTGACAGGATGCTCAGGATGCTCTGCTGGTCTGCACTGCTAACACTGTTGCCTCCACTTTGGTCAGCCTCTGATCTGCCCTCTCAGACTTCCTCCCACACACTCATTTCTGTGAAATTCCTCTTAGGGGATTCTTTAAGTTTAGACTCGACCTTTCCCACCCAGCTTCATCATCATTGTATCCACTGCATTAAGACCATTCCTGGACCACAGTGACATTCAGAAAATATGTCTCAAATGAAGTTAGTGACAGCCAGGTGCCAGTGGCTCATGCTTGTAATCCTATCTAGTAAGGAGGCTGAGATCTGAGGACTGTGATTCAAGGCCAGCCCATGCAGAAAAGTCCCCATGAGACTCTTATCTCCAATTAACCACTTAAAAACTCAAAGTGGAGCTACGACTCAAAGTGGTAGAGCACTAGTCTTGAGCAGAAGAGCTCAGGAACAGCACCCAGGCCCTGAGTTCAAGCCCCAAGACTGACCGAAAAAAATAAAATAGAAGGGCTTGGAATGTGGCTTAGTGGTAGAGTGCTTGCCTAGCATGCATGAAGCACTGGGTTCAATTCCTCAGTACCACATAAACAGAAAAGGCCAGCACTGAGGCCTCAAGTGGTAGAGTGCTAGCCTTGAGGAAAAAAAAAAAAAGAAGCTCAGGGACAGTGCCCAGGCCCTGAGTTCAAGCTCGAAAACTGGCACAAAAATAGATAAATAAATAAAAATTAAGTTAACAGACCAAATCCACACTTAGTCACATAACCGTTCACTTTCACCTCTGTTCAGTATCAATTCTAATGCTAACTACCATCGAGGGGGAGAAAAAGTGATTGTTGGTAGTTCTCAATGAAAACACAACAGCCCATTTGAAATGAACCTTGACGGATTCAAGTTAGGGCCACAAGAGGGAGCAGTACCTTTTTGTTGTCCACAACTTTGTGGACATAGATGGTGGCTTGAGTATACTCTCTCAGATCTCTCTGCTGCTGACATAGCAAGCCTTCTCTGCATTCTGGACAGAGTTCTACAAAAAAAATGAGAGGAAAAATGGCTGAAAAATCACAGTGAAAGAACTCAGACCTGAACACTTATCACTATTCATTAGTATTTACTAAATCATCAGTAATATCTTCTATTCATTGCTGTATTGTGTATGTGCAAGTAAAAAGGAAATCCATTTACTATCCTCAAGTAAATGTACAAATAATGAGACTCTATGAGATAGATTCCATCCAGGGAGTCTTGACCAACACACCCTTCCTTTCTCCTTAAAATGTCCACTTTAACTATAGAAACAAACCAAAATCAAAATGAAGACTTACTAGGCTCAGAAATATACTGTGTTTCTGAAGGGTTTACATCTCCCACTTCAATTCTTGTGATTTTAATTACATGATCCACAACAAAGAGCTTTTGTATCATTTGCCACTCGCTGGGCCATATGAGAGCTATACTGTGCAAAAAGAAAACACACACACACACAACATGCCTTAAGACACAAGGAGATTAAGAGGGCTAATCTAACCATTAGTATCCCTAAATCAAAATCGACACTACTAGTCTTTAATGAACAGCAAATGCAAGAAAAGATCATCACCATCATCACTATCAAGATGCTCTCTGAATCAACACGGCTAAATCCAGACACAAGGGGCCAACTATGTCAGCACAAAAGGATAAAAGATATGCCAGACATGTCAATGTGCATGCATTACTGTTCATTTTGGTTTTCTGAGCCAGTCTCACAATGCAGCCTAGGCTGGCCTTGAACTCAACATCTTCCTGCCTCTACCTCCTAAGCATGTATTATTTTTTAAAGCATACTAAAAGAGTATCAGTGGCTCACACATGTAATCCTGGCTACTCAGGAGGCTGAGATCTGAGAGTTGTGGTTTAAGATGAGCCTGGGCAGGAAAGTCTGTTAGACTCTCATCTCCAATTAAACACCAAAAAGCCAGAAGTGGAGGTATGACTTAAGTGGCAGTGACAGCCATGAGCACAAAAGCTTAGGGACAGATCCCAGGCCCAGAACCAGCACACACACACACAAAAATAGTAATTACTTTATAATACAAAGGCAATACTGAGGGAAAAAAAAAAAAAAATCACAGATGAGTCCTTGAGGAGTGGTTTTTAGATCCAACCATTGCTGATGGCTCTTGCTCTGCCATGGTCCCGTGTTATAATCCATTCTCTACTAAAAAAAGAAGAAAGGAACTTGCTGGGACTGGTGGCTCATTCAGGAAACAGACTTGGAGGATGAAGGTTTGAAGCCATCGTGGGAAAGATACATCTGAGACTCCATCTCCAATTAACCAGAGGGTGAGCCTAGTCAACAGGAGGAACTAAGAGGACAAAAGCCTCAGCAGCCTGGTGCCAGGTCTGGACAAGCAGCCTATCCTGTCTGTCCTCCTCTTTTCAAGATCTAAGTGCTCACTCTGAAGAACATGTAAAAAGGCAAAATCCTGTAATTCAGTAAATGACTAGGTTCTTGAATAGATTATATTAGATGAGAAATTTTCTAAACATACTCTGTCAATTATTAGATACAGATAATCACACGAAGAAAAGAAACTCACAGTTTAGAATCTTCTTTGGTCATGGAAGCAAATGTAAACATGAGTCCCCCATGGGGACAGAGAAGGGCGCTATTTCCTACTGATGATACAGGACTACACCTCGCAGGCTTTCTATTCAAATGAAACAAAGAGAATAAACACATCTGACTACTGCATGAAGAAAAATACTTGACATAGTGCTTTTAAAATCAGTTACATGAGCTAGGCACTGGTGGTTCACGCCTGTAATCCTAGCTACTCAGGAGGCTGAGATCTGAGAATCTTCTGTTTGAACAGCCTGGGCAGGAGTCTTTGAGACTCTTATCTCCAATTAACCACCAGAAAACTGGAAGTAGCACTCTGGCTCAAAATGGTAGAGTGCTAGCCTTGAGCAAAAGAGCTCAGGGACAGCAGCCCCACAACAAACAACAACAACAAAAAGTCAGTTATATGTAATGTTAGTAATTAAATAAGTTTTGGGGATTTACTTATAGAAAAGAAAGCTTCATATACATGCTAAGAAAAGTAACCCAGAAGGTTGATGTTTTTTTAGAGCACCCATGGTGCCTTTCACATCAGTGAACTCAAAGAAAGGGGAGAAAGAAAATTTCTCATTTCTACCTCACAAATTTCCGCCATTCTTCTACAAAGAACTGTGACACAATATAGAGGACATCCGTGTCCTAGAATATAAAAAGCACAAAAAAAACATGATTCACCCCATACTTAACACATTCTTTATAATTCAAAGTGGTCGTCTTTGTTCAAGTTTTAACATAAAATAAAAACTTCGCCTGTCCCAAGAAACAGCTGGAGTGAATCCTCTAGTTAGAGAATTAAGCAAGCAAGAGTGAGAGCAGCTCTGGGCTGTCATGAAAGCAATTCATTGGGAATTTGGC
Source organism: Dipodomys spectabilis (assembly GCF_019054845.1). Lineage (NCBI taxonomy): Eukaryota > Metazoa > Chordata > Mammalia > Rodentia > Heteromyidae > Dipodomys > Dipodomys spectabilis. Next base: position 2,157,804 of record NW_024870795.1, read on the forward strand.
AAAGGTCTTCACAAGCTCAGATGAAATCTTCCCTTTGTGGGATGCATTGTACCTCTGGCCAGTTACTAAGACATGGTCTGTTTTTGTCTTGGAACAAATTCGGAAGAGAACTTTTTTGCTCATTTGCAATCATCTTATGTAAGGCTTCATTTTCTTCCCCTTCTCTTTCTAAAATCTGAAAGAGAAAGAAGCAGTCAGCTGTCGCCTGCTGCCAGCACATGGTGTGCCCTGCTCTACACCCCCACTCAAGTACTATGCTCACTCCCCTGGGAGGCTAACCCAAGGAGGCGGCATGCTGCTGCCACCGATGGCAGCAGAGTTCAGTACCTTGCACTGGGAGCAGCATTCTTTGTAGCTTGGAAACTCAGGGGCCTTTGGGAAGTACTGCTGTAGTTTGCTCCAAGCCTCTTTAGACACGAGCCTTCTTTCATTTTCAGATATGCATAACTCCCCTGAGTTAAAAAAACAAAACTTGGATTTAAGATGAAGAAAGTCAGTATTTCCTAGTTCTTAAACTGAAGTCTCCAAAATTCTGTGGTTTGTTCAAGTATGCAAACACAAACTCATAGACACACTCTCTAAAATGTTAATTTCATTTCACTCCTAAAGGAGTTAGTCACTGCAATTTTATATACTCTACAGAAGGCAAAAACAAATGTAGAATGCTAGACACACATTTTAAATCTTTCTCCCTAGCAATAAATAAAATACTGGCAGGGGTCTACACTTCAATGCTCCCACACTCAACAGTACAATTCCCTGCAGGCTTGTACAGACATTGGATTGTTACTAGCATCATCTTGCAAGGAAAGAATGTTCTTTTTTTTTTTTTTTGGTCATGGGGTTAAGCTTTGGGCCTGGGCGCTGTTCCTCAGCTCTTCAGCTCAAGGCTAGCGCTCTACCACTGGAGCCACAGCACCACTGCAGGCTTTTTCTGCTTACGTGGTGCTGAGGAATTGAACCCAGGGCCTCATTGCATGCAAGGTAAGCACCTTCCCAGCCCCAGGAAAGGATGTTCTTAAGGTTGTATAAACTTCAGTTTTTTCCTACTTAAAAGGTCTCATTGTATAGCCCAGGTCCTCCTGCCTTGTTTTGCAGAGTAAGGGAACCATGGGCATGAAATGTGGGGAAAGGGGAGAGTGGATTCTCAAAACCTTTCTCCAAGCTGGCCTAGAACCCAGATTTTCCAAACCTCTGCCTCTCAAGTAGCTATGTGTGAGCCATTACACCAAACTTTCATTTTTTTTCTTTCTTGTTTTTTGTTAATTACAACTCCATAAGTCAGGTTATGAGTACAATGTTTCTTGAACAATTTCACCCTTCTTTGTCTCCATTTTCCCCTCTCCTAACCCTACCCTTAGTAATTTTTTTAAAAGAAAAAGGATTGAATAATCAAACTTCAATATAATAATATATCCTTGTAGTAAGTAATAATGCAGCCATAAATAATGATTTAAGGTTCAAAGATGAACACTCAATGACTCACACCCACCCATAATCCTAGCTACTCAGGAAGCTGAGATGTGAGGATCATGGTTCTAAGCCAGCCTGGGCAAGAAAGACTATGACACCCTTTTCTCCAATTAACCATCAACAAGCTGGAAGTATAGCTGTGGCTCAAGTGGTAGAGTGCTAGCCTTGAGGAAAAAAAAGCTCAGAGACAGTGTCTAGGCCTTGAGTTCAAGCCCCATAATATCCAGTTCTGCCGTAGCTGCCATTTTAACTCTAGTCCCTAAATGATAGAACATTGAACAAAATATTTATGATATGCTGAAGTCTAACTAACAACATGTTTATATTTCAGCTTACCATGTGGACACAGAATGTCTTCATTAAAATTTAATTCCTCCTCCTCTTCTTTTCTTTCTTCCTTTGATTCATCTAATCAAAGGAATATAGACAAAAACTGTTCTGGATATTGTATTTTTAAAAGTTCAAACAGCAGATATACTACTCCACCCAATTTTAAGGAAAGAAAACATTTAAATTGTGAAAATTACATCAAAGTGATTCCTGCAGAATTTTGCAAAGAAGTTTTGTATTATCTTTGCCTTTTAAGGCAAGAAAATTATCCCAATGACAGTTAACATTTCAAAGGTTTAGGTTATGCAAGAAAATGTGCCTTTTCTCAATTTGAAAAATTTACATATCCTATTAATTCTAGTCAAGGTGTTCAGGATGCTGGGCATAAACCAAGTTAGTCATCAACATGTCATGTCATTTTTACCTACCTACTCTGTAGGGCTTAACAGAAAGCTTTAATGCAATAAGCTCATATGAAATAAGGAATTAACTTTAGTAACAAACACACAATAAGAACTTCGCTTTTTCTGTTAACATTTCTAATTATCTGCTTTTTGTTCACACTATCTTTGCCAATATGTAGCTTTGAATAGTAGTAGAAAAAGAGCCAGATACCAGTGGCTCATGCCTGTAATCCTAACTCCTCAGGAGGTTGAAATCTGAGGATTGTGATTTGAACCCATCAGAAGCAGGAAGGCCCACAAGACTCTTATTCCCAATTAGCTACCAAAAATCCAGAAGTAAACTGTGTCTCAAGTTGGTGGAATGGTAGCCTTGAGCAAAAAAGAAAAAACCCTCAAGCACAGTGCCTAAACCCTGAGTTCAAGCTCCAGGACCAACACAAAAAAAGTAAATAAACTATCAGCTAAAACATTTTAAATACACTTTTTACATACACAAAAAACACTTAGTAAATACATGAAAAACTTCAAGTGGGGTGAGTATAGCTCAATGAGCACAAAGACCTAGGCTTGATCCCTGGTACCATAAAAAACCACAACAAACAACAACAACAACAAATCCTCAAACAGAAAATGGGCTAAGAAAGGACTTAACCAGATACATTCTATCTCCTCTGAGCCTCACACAAAAGTGCAAGGAAAAGACAAGAGCATTTTTTTTTTGTTTTCGTTTATTTGTCTTGTTTGATTATCTGTCTTTGGGAAAGAATAAGAGGGCACAGAGATGGAGGGACAAAGGGTGAACAAATGCAGCAATAGTGCTCAGTAGACTCTGTGTTGAATATGAACTATACAACCGACTAGGCAGGGATGGGAGGCAAAAACTGGGAGAGAGCAAAGGAAGGAGTAATAGTGTCCAAAAAGAAATATACTCGTTTACCTGACTTATGAAACAGTAACCCTTCTGTGCATCATCTTAATAACAACAAAAATATGTATAATAAAAAGATAAAATATGATTAAAAAAATAAAGTTAAAAAATTTAAAAGATAAAAGTAACTTCTCTACTATGAAAGAGAGTCAATGTTAACAATAATTTGGGACTTAATAAGGCAGGCTTCCAGGCATTTTCCTATTATGAGAGTGAAAAAAACTACTGTGACGGATGTACTCTTCACATGGGTGAAAGCACACAGAAACAAGCCCTCATATACTTCTGGAGGAAACTCATCTGTATATATCAATAGGCAGCCATTATCAATTCATCTAACGGACCCAACAAATTTCTAGGAATGTGTAACTCAGAAATAACCTGAAATGTACACAGTGATACACATTTTCACACAGGATGGTCATGGCATCTGTGCCTTGTATGCTAACTGTATAAAGGTAAAATAGTATCAGTTAAATAAACACATACACACAATGAAATGCAGTCATTAAATAAAAAGAGCAGAGGGAGGGAGAGCGATATATGTCTTTACATAAGCTGCATTATTAAAAGCCACCATGTGCAGTGACTACGTTACATGGGAAAACTTCAAAGTTCTACACTGTTGGTGTGTCCATGGCTTAATATCTTTCAATGATGAAAGAGAAGAAGAATATTATACTGAAAGCACATGGAGGCCTTTTCTACTATGGCAAAGGACTCTATTTACAATGAAAAAGTGCTAATTTGTAAAGATCCATAAGGCAGAAGAATTAACCAAATACACTAGAGGTCATGTGGTACCACAAGAACTGCAGTGATACTGTTTTCAAGTGAAAGGACAATAAAACTGAGATTAATGTCCACAGATGATACTACACAACAAAAGTCTGTGATCAAAAGGGAAAACTCTTCAAATATGGGATGAGCTGGGTGCTAATCTTAGCTAATTAGGAGCTTGAGCTCTAAGGATCTCAGTTCAAGCCAGTTCAGGCAAGAAAGCCTGTGAGACTTTTATTTCCATTATACTAACAAAAAAGCAGGAAATGGAGCTGTGGCTCAAGTGGTAGAGCACTAACAAAAGAAGCTCAGGGACAGTGTCCAGGTACTGAGTTCAAGCTCCAGGATAGACAAAGATACAGAGAGAGAAGAGAAGAAATGGGGCTCTGTGCAAACAGCATGTGTGGTAGAGTGGGTAAGTGCAACTGGCAGCATCAAACCAAACTGTGGAACACAGTTCAGTGAAACCGAACACTGATATCTGCTTTGGGGTTTTCATATCTCTAAAAGCAGGGTAGTGACACCGGAAGATCCCTAGCAAACAGAATAAATGACATGCAAGCTGGGCACTGGTGGCTCACACCAGTAATCTTAGCTACTCAGCAGATTGAGATCTGAGAACCTCAATGTGAAGCCGGCCTTGCAGAAAAGTCCATGAGATTTGAATCTCTGATCAACCAGCAAAAAGCAAGCTGGAAGTGGAGCGGTGGCTCAAGTGGCAGAGCATCAACTGAGTGAAAAAGCCAAGCAGGAGTATGAGGTCCTGATTTCCAGCCCTAGCACATACACAAAGTTATGCAATCCTTGCATGTAAGAAATACATACTGTAATAAATAGTTCAAGAATATAAAAATAGGGACTGGGAATGTAGCATATTGGTAGAGTGCTTGCTTAGCATGCAGAAAACCCTGGGTTCAATTCCTCAGTACCACATACACAGAAAAAGGCAGAAGTGGAGCCATGGCTCAAGTGCTAGTCTTGAGCAAAAGAAGCTCAGGCTCACGGACAGTGCCCAGGCCCTGAGTTCAAGCCCCTGCTTGGATTGGCAAAAAAAAAAAAAAAAAAAAGTTAAAAAAATTCTTTTAATAAGGGGCTGGGAATGCTGGGCGCCAGTGGCTCATGCCTGCAATTCTAGCTACTCAGGAGGCTGAGATATGTGGATCGCGGTTCAAAGCCAGCCAGGGCAGGAAAGTCTGTGAGACTGTTATCTCCAATAAACCACTAAAAAAATGGAAGTGGTGCTGTGGCTCAAGCAGTAGAGCGCTCGCCTTGAGCTGATGAGCTCAGGGACAGTGCCAAGGCCCAGAGTTCAAGCCCCACAACCAACAAAAAAAAAAGCGGGGGGCTGGGAAGGTGGCTTAGTGGTAGAGTGCTTGCCTCGCATGTATGAGGCCCTGGGTACTATTCCTCAGCACCACATAAACAGAAAAAGCTGGAAGTGGCATTGTGCCTCAAGTCTTAGAGCGCCAACCTTGAGCTGAAGAGCTAAGGGACAACACCCAGGCCCAGAGTTCAAGCCCCACAATCGACCAAAAAAAAAAAAATTTAAAAGGAATAAAAAAGAAACTTAAAATGCATATAAATATTAGTATTTGTAAAAAGGAAAAGTGGATCTGGGAATGTAGCTCATAGCAGAACACTTATATATAAGAAAAATGAAGTGACAGTAATTGCTTATGGATAATCTCTAATTACAGTTCAGTTTATGGGAAACTAACCTCTAAATTAATAAATCTGATCAAATCTTTAATTTTTGTTGTTGTTGGTTATGGGGCGTAGGTGCTGTTCCTGAGTGCTTTTTGCTCAAGGCTAGTGCTCTACCACTTGAGCTATAGCACCACTTCCAGTTTTTCGGTGTTTTGTTTTTTGGAGATAAGAGACTCATATACTTCCCTGCCTGGGCTGGCTTTGAACTTCAGATCTCAGCCTCCTGAGTAGCTAGGATTACAGGCAAGAGCCACCAGTGCCCGGCTCAAATTACTAAATTTAAGTGCCTCCCCATCTCCTACCCCATTTTTAAGGCACTGATTATAAATTAGAAAATTGAACTGTGATCCTCAGATCTCAGCTTCCTGAGTAGCTAGGATTACAGGTGTGAGCTACCATGCCCAGCTACTCAGGAGGCTATAATCTGAGGATCAAGGTTTGAAAACAGTAAGGGCAGGAAAATCTATGAGATTCTTATCTCCAATTAAGCACCAAAAAAGCCAGAAGTAGAGGTGTGTTCAACTGTTAAGAGAACCATCCTTGAGCAAAAAAAGCTCAGGAATAGTACCTAGGCCCTGAGTTCAAGCCCTAGGACCAGCACACACAAAGTTTTCTTTAAAATACATCGACAGGTAACCAATTTTGGTGAGAATAAGCCTTTATGATGTAATTCTATAGTGGTCCCACACCAGTTACCTTTACTGAAGCTGCTGCCATTCACCTTCCCGTTGCTTTGGTCTGCGTCACCATCTTGCTCATCTAGTTGTTCCAGAGCTAACTGGCGCCAACTCCGCAAGGAGGATTTTCCCACCCAAAATCCATCATTGCTACAAAAAACAGTGAGTGTTAAACCCATTCCCAGTGTTCTGCTCCCTTCTACCCTGCCCTGTGAAGACCACATCAAAATGAATTAGACACTATAATTTGGTTATTAATTTGTGCCCTGTTCCTCCTCTGAGCCACTTTTAACTCACTCATGAACTGCAGGTATCCAGTATTTTGGTTTCACCCTCAATCCTGTTCTGTTTCTCCTATCTCCCAAGTGAATCACATCAATCAAATGGCAACTTTGTTCTGCTTGAACACTACACTCAATGTAGTTGGTATGCAGATACTTGGATATACACCTGGATATCTATGTCTATACAACACATATTTGGGTACTCAGCCTAAAGAATGATCCAAAAAAAAGTAATTAAGACTGGTTTTCATTAGAGAGATTAAAAAAAAAACAAAAAAAACTACTCTTCAACCCACACATAATCCCAATGACAAATGTCTCCACCAGCTTCTGAGTTCTGAGGTATCCCGTAGTAAGGAGGCTCCACATACTCTAGTAAAATGGATGATTTTAAAGACATCCTATCAAGGTCCATTTATTAACACACTTCGGCCTCATTGAAAAGGGACACCACTCTTCTGGGCCAGCTGCCAGGTTTTCCCAAGACAGGCTTTGCACACGTGCATGCTGTGGTATGGGCTCATGCACCTTAGTTTAGGGAATTGTCACATCCACATTCCGCAGCTTTGCTAGGGAAGGAATGCTGTTGCAGACGCAGCTTTCCTTTTGCCAAGAGTAACTGTTGTACAATTCAGTTCTGATCTGCTTCTGCCATATATTTTATCACCTTATTTTTAAAATAGCTAACGCCCATATTTCAACAAATAATAAGCTATTGGGATATTTTTCTTGATAATGTCTTAGTGCATCATAAACATCTGTGATACATACCCCTTTACTGTTGCTTTCAGAAGGTTGTTAACCGTTTTATAATCTTCATTTAGTTGGTTCTTTAGACGTAACACACGACAACGTTCTACTACACATTCTTTGCACAAGGCTTTCACTAGAGGCAAGGAAAAAAAAAAGAGGAAACAGACCTCAGAATTTCTGTTAGGAACAAAACACACAGAGCTTCTAAACCAGAGTACAGATTTTGATAATACAGCAATCAGAATATATACTAAATTATGTTGATGCTCTATCAGGTGTAGGGAGCCTTTTTCTGCCATGGACCATTAGATATTTATAACATACAAAATTATCAATACAAGCAGATGGCCACAGACAGCTGAGGAAAGCAAGAGTCTGTCATATGCTGAATAATTTCTTTTTGGAGCTGCATAGGACTTGGGCTGGAAATATTTAGATAGTAATAGTGTTTCCTATGTAAAGAGACAAAATATTGTAACATTAAAAGCACCTATAGAGGCTAGGAATGTGGCTTAGTGGTAGAGTGCTTGCCTAGCATGCATAAAACCCTGAATTCAATTCCTCAGTACCATATAAACAGAAAAAGCCAGAAGTGGTGCTGTGGCTCAAGTGGCAAAGTGCTAGCTTTGAGCAGAAGAAGCTCAGGGACAGAATCCAAGCTCAGAGTTCAAGCCCCAGGACAAAAAAAAAAAAAAAAAAAAAGCACCTATAACAGAGTACAAGCTTTAATAATCAAACGACTTGGAGGAGATCAATACTTCTAACAGCTCTAACTGAAATGATATTCATGTAGAAGAAATCTTCAAAGCCTAGAACCCTAAAAGGGTGGGAAGAAGGAATGAAGGACAGAATTGAAAATATATAGCTAGAAGTCATAAGAAATGCTGGACCTTTCAAAGCATTAATTCATGCATCTAAAACAAACAGAGACATAAAAAGACTAGATGTGTATACAGAAAGCCTGAATCACATAATTAAAGTCTAGGGTTTTTTTGGTTTTCTTGTTGGTTGTGGGCTTGAACTCAAGGCTGGGAGCTGTCCCTGAGCCTCTTCGTGCTCAAGGCTATCATTCTACCTCTAGAACTACAGCACCACTTCTGGTTTTTGAGTGGTTAATTAGAGATCAGAGTCTTTTCTGCCCGGGCTGGCTTTGAATTGCAATCCTCAGATTTTCAGCCTCTGAGTAGCTAGGATTACAGGTGTGAGCCTGGCTTCTATGACTCTTATCTTCAATAAATTACAAAAAAAAGAAGTGTAAATGGTGCTGTGGCTCAAGTGGTAAAGTGCTAGCCTTGAACAAAAAGGGATAGGGACAGGGGCTGGGAAAGTGGCTCAGTGGCAGAGTGCTTTGCCTTGCATGCACAAGGCCCTGGGTTTGATTCTTTAGCACCACATAAGGCGAAAAGCTGGAAGTAGCGCCGTGGCTCAAGTGGTAGAAAGCTAGCATTGAACTGATGAACCCAGGCCCAGGGTTCAGGCCCCATGACTGACAGGAAGGAGAAAAAAAAAACAAAAAAAAAAACCCTCAGGGACAATGCCCAGGCCCCAAGTTCAAGCCCCCAAACCAGCAAAAATTAAATTAAAATTAAAAGAATAAGAACTGAAAGAGGGGCTCACACCTGTAATCCTAACTACTCAAGAAGCTGAGATCTGAGGATTATGGTTTGAAGCCAGCAGCAGCAGGAAAGCCTGCGAGACTCTCATCTCCATTCAATTAACTAATAAAAAAAAGTCCAGAAATAGAGCTGCAGCTCAAATGGTGAAGCACTAGCCTTAAGAAAAAAACCTCAGGGATAAAGCCCAGGCCTTGAGTTCAAGCCTAGGACTAGTACGCACACACGTATACATTCATGCATGTGCACACTGACACATACTGACACACACACACACACACAATAGAATGGATACTTTGTGGCTATGTATAACACTTGCATTAAAGAATCAGCAAGCATCTATTCATAAATTAAATAAACTACAGATCAAATGTTGCTAGAAATCTTTAAGTTACAGGAACATGACCAGAAGTAAACAAAGGTTCATATAAATCAACAACTGCCAGATGGGTTTTTTTGTTTTGTTTTGATTTTTTTGGTTGATTATAGAATTTGAACTCACACCTGGGAGCAACCTCTCAGCTCTTTTGCTCAAGGTTAGCACTCTTGACAATTTGAGCCCCAGTGCTACTTCCAGTTTTCTAGTAGTTAACTGGAGATATGAGTCTCTCACTTTCCTGCCCAGGCTGGCTTTAAACCACAATCCTCAGATCTCAGCCTCCTGAGTAACTAGGCTTACAGGTGTGAGCTACTGGCGCCTGCCCGATAGGTTTTTCTTCTTTTTATTTTGTCAGTAGTGGGGCCTATGTGCCATCCCTTAGCTCTTCAGCTCAAGGCGAGTGCTCTATCACTTGAACCACAGAGCCACTTTCAATTTTCTGGTGGTTTATTGGGGATAAATCTCACAGACTTTCATGCCCAGAGTGGCTTTGAACCTCGATCCTCAGATCTCAGCTTCCTGAGTAGCCAGGATTACAGGCATGAGCCACTGGTACCCAGCCTCAGATGGTTCTCTTAAAGGCTTCTATTTTGAATATTCTGCATCAATTGCTTGGTTCAATGTCCACTTTATTTAACAAATCTGTTTTGTTTTAAAAAAAAAAAAAGCTTCATTCCATGTACCCACTTGGGCCAAATCACTACAAAGCCCTGTTTCACAATCTAATAAAGATTTAACACCCATCACTCTCTTGAATTACCAGTTAGTCTTGGACCTCCTCCATATTTGCTGTAGAAAATGTCAGCTGCATACTCAGATATTCTCTTCATAATCGATATTTTATCTGGATGGAGCTTGTCATGGGAACATAGGCAAGCATGATTATCAATAGGCTTGGTAGGTGTGGATTCATCCAACCACTTCTGCAGCCATTCAAGAGAGACAAACTCATAGGGCTCTGAAGAAAAAAGAGAACAGGAAGAAACTATGTATTTTTACAGCTTTTTGACTAAGTGATAGTCATTTTCCTCAAAAGACAGCACAAACTCAGTCCAAAGTGAACAGAATCCAGAGTCACTGTTCCAAGATTTCTAACTGAGAGTGGCACAATGCTCCAGTTAACTACCACTCCTGCATTCCCAGGGCAGCGCCTGGGAACTAGTCTACACAGGGCCCTAAGAGGTCGGCTGGTATTATTAACCACATTCTACAAGAAGCATCCACAGAGAGAAGTGTCTTGCTTGATGGCACAGCAGAGCTTTGATCAGGATACCTTGCCTGACTCCTACAAGTCCCGCTCTACACCAGCTGGCAAATCTCCTGGCTCCATCCCCCACTGTTAATTCCATGAAGTATTTCCATAAACACTTTGCAGAAGGATGTGTTACACATCTATAAATTAAAGAGAGGCTAGATCGGGCTCTAAGTTAGAAACTAAATCAACCTTACCAGCTATAACCACATTTCATAGGCCCCTTTCAACTACTGAGCCTTTCCACATCAAGCTGTGGCTGGGTGTTGACCAAGAAAAGTCACTTCTGCTCCACCAAAATCTACTCAGCTTAATAATATTTATTTCAAGGAAGTAATCTTGAAGCATATTAGAACTTAAATTATTGAATTTTGAAGTTGCAAAAATTAAGACAAACCAAGAATTTCTAAGTGAGTTTCAGTTTGGGGAAAGGGAGCCAGAGAATTCCCTAAAAGCCAAAATTAAAGATAAAGGGACAACTTTGATTACTTACAAAGATCTCCCGTGAGTCCCAGCATAAAACATAGAAGAAAACATACAGAGGTTGAATTTATAGATTTGTATTACATACTACTGACGAGATCTCTGGGGTAGACATGCCAATGCAATGCCCATCTTGGCCACTCTTCAGAGGGTTACTCATATAGGAAACTCCCATTTTTAGTGTCAAACATTTGTTTTCACAAAACAAAATGTGCTACTACTATCAAATCCCTTATTTGTGCCAAAACCAAGCACGCTCAAGCCTTCAACTGAGCTCTCAAGACTCCGGTAGAGGAAGAGCACAGGACTGCCAGGTGAGGCCAAGGTCTAATCCAAGTTCTGCCACTGAGAAACTGAACTTGAGCAAGTCACTTAAACTCTCTATGTCCAGGTCTTTAATTTGTACAATGAAGGTAATAATACCTGCCTTCTACCTACCTCACAGAGATGTTGTGGAGTGTAAAAGATAAGCTATGTGAAGTATTTTGAGCTTTTTGGAAGAAAAGAGATACAGAAAAGTTAATTATACATTCACACAGTATATAAAAGAGGACACCTTAAGATGTAGAACAGTCACAATAGTTTTGGCATCCTACAACTGGTCCCTGAATGACTAATTACATTCAACATACCTTCCATTTTTACTTGCCATTTGTCAGATTTAACCTGCAGGCCTACAATACTTGGGAATCTGGAGACTATAGGACAAAATTCAAGAATAATTCTCCAGATTTCTGGCTTCCAAGTGGGTGGGGAAGGATGCATGGAGTGCAATGCCCACTGCTTTTTTTTTTTTTTTTTTTTTTTGGGGGGGGGGGGGTCGGTCGTGGGGTTTGAACTCTGGGCCTGAACACTGTCCCTCAGCTCTTCAGCTCAAGGCGAGCACTCTACCACTTGAGCTACAGTGCCACTTCCTGCTTTCTGGTAGTTTATTGGAGATAAACAGTTTCATAGACTTTCCTGCCAGGGCTAGCTCTGAACCGCGATCCTCAGATCTCAGCCTCCTGAGAAGCTAGGATTACAGGCATGAGCCACAGGCGCCCAGCTGCCCACTGCTTTTAACAGAATGAATAAAACTTCAGAATTCAACCATGACAAGGAAAAAGAACCTGGGCTATCTTATCAAAGTGCATAAAGAACTCCTTGCCAGGTGTAATCTACGGGAATTCAAGGCCCAGGGTGACTATAACCCTGACCTGAAGAGCAACAGTGGGAATTGGAGATAGGAGGGTCAATTTTTTTAAATACTCTATTACAGTCAGAGAGAAAACTTCTGAACCAAGATTATTGTTTGGTTTTCCAATAATTCAATATGAAAAAAACTAGGAAAAAAATCAGAAAAATCACATATGATTTTATGTAAGATAAGGAAGAAAGAACAGTCAGAGTCTAAGTCTGCTCTAACATCATGCTGTCAGTTTTCTAGATTTCTAGGTTTGGTAGGCAGTGACTGAGACTATACAGGTCTGTCTTTCCATTAGCCATCTCTACCACCATAAAGAGTTGTATGGATTGCTAAGAGCTAACAAAGACTACTGACACAATTTTTACACTAAAGAACCGTGGCACGGTATTAAAGATGTTTTTTTGGTATTTGCAATTCAGTAAACCACCTAGTATTGCCTTAAAAAGCTATTTTGTGGGGCTGGGAAGGTGGCCCAGTGGTAGAGCGCTTGCCTTGCATGTATGAAGCCCTGGGTTCGATTCCTCAGCACCACATAAGCAAAAAAGGTTCGATTCCTCAGCACCACATAAGCAAAAAGAAAAAACCGGAAGTGGCACTGTGGTTCAAGTAGTACAGCGCTCGCCTTGAGCTGAAGGATAGCATCCAGGTCCAGAGTTGAGGCCCCACGACCGGACCCCCCCCCCCAAAAAAAAAAAACAACCAAAAAACGATTTTGTATCCAGGGGGAGATATTAGATGTATGAAATTTCAGTGTTTAATGGACCAAAAAAAGTAACTTAAGGGCTGGGAAGGTGGCTCAGTGGTAGAGCGCTTGCCTTCATGCATGAGGCCCTGGGTTCGATTCCTCAGCACCCCATAAGCAAAAAGAAAAAAGCCGGAAGTGGCGCTGTGGCTCAAGTGGTAGAGGGCTAGCCTTGAGCTGAAGAGCTGACAGAGCCCAGGCCCCATGACAGAGTTCAGGCCCCATGACCGGACCCAAAAAAAAAAAAAAAAAAGTAACTTAAAATATTTGGCAAGGAGTATTAGAAATAACCGAAGTTCAAAAAGTAACTTAAAATATTTGGCAAGGAGTATTAGAAATAACCGAAGTTCAAAAGAATGCTTGGCTTTTTAATGGAATAAATTGTGAAAAGTTAAGAGTCTAAAGCAGTCATGATATCAAAAACATTTACAATACCTTAAAAATTCTAATTTAAATAACCAGGACCAAAAGGATAGGTATTTCCAATGTGGCTTAGATTTTAGGATAAGTGGCCCATTTTTGTTGTTGTTGTTATTGTTTTTTGTCAGTCATGGGGCTTAAACTCAAGACACCTAGCCACTGTCTGTGAGCTTTTTCAAACAAAGCTAGTGTTCTATCACTTTGAGCATGGTGCCACTCCAGTTTTCTGGTGGCTAATTGGATGAAGATAAGAGTCTCATGGATTTTCCTGCCCAGGCTGCTTTGAACTGCGATGCTTAGATTTCAGCTTCCTGAGTAGCTAGGATTACAAGCTACTAGCACCTGGCTAAGCGGTCCAATTTTTAAATATGTTGTACCAAGATTGGATTTTAAAACTGTACAATAAAGAGTCTTAACTGGCAGCAGGAAACCTTGGTCATTGACTTTGAACTTTTACAACATTTTAGAGCAAAACAGACTTCACTTTACTATGTAAGTTTTACTATGTAAGGAAATAAAAAATTAATGTAAAGTGCTTGACAAAAGTATGAAAGACAGAAATAAGCATAAACATAAGCATAGACTCCGATATACTAAGCATTATTAGAAGCACAGTGCTGTTAATTTGAACTAAGTAGTTTAAATAAAGAATGGTTCCCAATGGCATTTATTTTTATTTTTTGGTCTATCATGGGTGTTGAACTCTGGGCCTGGGCGCTGTCCCTCAGCTCTTCAGATCAAGGCTAGTGCTCTACCAATTGAGCCACAGAGCCACTTCTGGTTTTCTGGTGGTTTATTGGAGATAAGAGTCTCACACTTTCATACTGGGACTGGCTTTGAATCACAATCCTCAGATCTGAGCTTCAGGAGTAGCTAGGATTATAGGTGTGAGCCATCCAAGCCCAGTTCCTTTTTCTTTTCTTTTTTTTTTTTTAAACTCAGAGCCTGAGCATTGTCTCTGAGGTTTTATGCTAGGCTTAAGGCTACAAACATACCACTTGAGCCACAGCTCCACTCCTGGTTTTTTCCTTGTTCATTGGAACTAAGTTTCTCATGGATTTGTCTGATGGAGCTGACTGTGAAGCTCAACTCTCAGCCTCCTGAGTAGCTAGGATTACAGGCATGAGACACTGGGGGCACCCAGCCAATTTTTCATTTTAATGTCCTGGGATCCAAACCAGGGCCTCTCCTAAGCTAAAAAAGTGTGCTACTACTGAGCTTCACTCTCAGTTCTCACTATAGTATTCCTCTTCAGGTTTTGGGGAAGTTCTTTTCTGTTGCATAGATCCCACCTCCTTTGAACAGAACTGTGCGAGTTCAGTAATGGGAATCATGGGTTCATCTCAAGTCATTTCCTAGTAGATAAAGGTCAATGCAATACATTCAGATAATGCCAATCTTCAAACAGAGTGAATGTCAATCTTTAAGCAGAGTGAATGTAACAGCTTATAAAGAATCAAAAATAGTTAAGATATTTGTTGCTGTTATACTGGGGATTAAAACCAGCTCTGTGCTAAACATGTGATTAACTTCTAGAGAGTTTTAGAAACTATTCTTACAAATTTAGTATTTGTAGTCACCTTTGGTTTTTACAATTATGCCAGTCATGGAAAATTAAGATATAAAAAAGATAAGGCATAATCATGCTTGATCATTTATTTCCTGTTAGAACTCAATTTATTCTCTTATGTGAAAAGGAGTAAGGTCTGAGGAATTAAAGTGACCAGGGGCATATACGCCTTAAAAGTATTGGCTTCTTTAACAGTAGGTAAACGTGAGTAGACACAATGGGAAAGGATGAGCTGGGCTGAGTGGGTTATTTCTAAGGAACCAAAGAGGAACTAACTAGAAAGCTTTTCTACTCCTAGAACATTTGTGGTTCAATTTCAAGTTAATCTAATAATATTACAAATTGTTACTGATAGAAAAGTAAAGTAACTATGCCTATCTTAGGTTAAGATAAATAGTATGTGAAGAAAAAGAAAATTTCAGTAGTATTTAAACCAGAAGTAAAACAGCTCGGGGTATGTGTCAAGCACAAAAATCTATGTTAGGTATGCAGAATACTTCCCAAAGAAAATGAAAATAAAAATGTAAGATGCTACACAGCACACATATCATGGCTGGTTTACACTGTAATTTCAGAGTACAATTTCTGGCTTTTGTGGGTTATAAGGGAAGGGAAAAATTTGCTCATACACATTTTTTTGTGAACATGAAAACACAAGACACTTCTATAGCAATAGTGCTATGCTAGAATATCTTACAGACCAGCTCCAGCAGGTAACCTTTGGTACAGCTCCTGAACTTCTTCATGCTTTGCTTTTCCTTTATCCACACTTTGCTTACGCATATCAGCCATTTCAATGCACCACTCCTCAAACTTGGAATTATCGCGATCTACCAGCTCTTGAAGAAAAGCTATTCAAGAGAGAAATATAAGAGATTATCTTGTTTTTTTGGTCAGTCATGGGGCTTGACTCTGGGCCTGGGTGCTGTCCCTCAGTTCTTTTAGCTCAAGGCTAGCACTCTACCACTTGAGCCACAGTGCCAGTTCCAGTTTTCTGGTGGTTTACTGGAGGTAAGAGTTTCATAGACTTTCCTGCCCAGGCTGGATTTGAACCACGATCCTCAGATCTCAGCCTCCTCAGTAGCTAGGATTATAGGTGCTAGCCACCAGCACCCGGCTGGATTATCTTGGTTTTAGAAGCCAAAGAATTGGCTGAGAAGGTGGATCAGTGGTAGAGTGCTTGCCTTGCATGCATGAGGCCCTGGGTTCTATTCCTCAGCACCACATAAGCAGAAAAAGCCAGAAATGGCACTGTGGCTCAAGTGGTAGAGCACTAGCCTTGAGCTGAAGAGCTCAGGGACAGTGTCCCGGCCCAGAGTTCAGGCCCCACAACCAACCAACCAACCAAAAAAAAAAAAAAAAGACAAAAGAATCAGCCAGGCACCAGTGGCTCACACTTGTAATCCTAGCTACTCAGGAGGCTGAGATCTAAGAGCCAGGATTCAAAGCCAGCCCTAGAGGAGAAGTCCCTATAAGACCCTTCTCTCTAATTAAACACTCACAAACTAGAAGAGGAGCTGTGGCTTAAGTGCTAAAGCACTAGCCTTGAGCAAAAGAACTCAGGGAAAGTGCCCAGACCTTAAGCTCAAGTACTACAACCAATCCAAAAAAAAAAAAAAAAAAGCCAGGTAACAGGCTCACGCCTGTAATCCTCGCTACTCAGGAGGCTGAGATCTGAGGCTCAAGATTCAAAGCCAACCCGGGCAGGGAAGGGTTATCTCCAATAAACCACTCGAAAACCTGAAGTGGCGCTGTGGCTCAAGTGGTAGAGCACTGGCCTTGAGCTGAAGAGTGCAGGGACAGTACCTAGGCCCAGAGTTTAAGCCCCACAACTGACAACAACAACAAAAAAAGAGCCGGCCGCTGGTGGATCACGCCTGTAATCCTAACTACTCAGGAGGCTGAGATTTGAGGATTGAGGCTCAAAGCCAGCCTAGGCAGGAAAGTCTGTGAAATGCTTATCTCCAATAAACCACCAGAAAACCAGAAGTGGCGCTGTAGCTCAAGTGGTAGAGCACTAGCCTTGAGCTGAAGAGCTGAGGGACAGCATTCAGGCCCAGAATTCAAGCCCCACGAGACAAAATAAATAAATAAATGAATAAAGGAAGAACCATGTTGATCTTTAAATGATATCAAAAACTGGACAACACAGTTTGGTGGGAACTACCTACTATGCATGGTCTCTCTTCTGTTAAAGAGCTCCAAAGACAAAACTGAAAAGGATACCCACTGAAATAAAACCTAAGTGACCTGCCTCAACTAGTTCTCAACACCATCAATCACTCTAAATGAGAAATGGTTCAAAAATACCACTTCAAAACAGATACCACAGCTTGCACATAAGTACTAGGTAAAATGATACAACTGCCTTCAGGCCAGTAGCATCAACTCTTGCTATTATAAACTTAACAAAATAAAACCAAATGTCAATTACCTTTTGGGATTTCAGTGTTTGTGCATGTTCATGTAAACCAGTCCTGAGGCTTAAATTAAGAATTTGAGTACTGTCCCTTAGCTTTTTTGCTCAAGGCTAGTGCTCTACCACTGGAGCCACACCTCTACTTCTGACTTTTTGGTGGTTAATCAAAGGAAGGAGTCTCAAAGACTCTCCTGCCTGGGCTAACTTTGAACTGCGATCCTCAGATTTCAGCCTCCTGAGTAGCTTGGATAATAGCATGAGCCAAAAAAAAAAAGCCAGAAGTTAGCTGTAGCTTAAGTGGTAGAGTAGCCTTGAGCACAAAAGTTCAAGGACAGTGTCTAGGCCCTGAGTTCAAGCCACATGACCAGCGCACACAAGCACACACATACTTATGCATGCATATAAGCACAATTTCCACTGACATTTACCATATGGAATCAAATTCATACTAGAAGCAACCTGGTATCTGTCATTAACTTTTGGGTATCTCATTCTAAAACATCTGCCTGATATAATCCTGGGAATGAGATTACCTGGGACTTGAATTGTGGTGTTGGGTTTTTCTTGGGTTTGCAGTCTATAAACCAACATGTACGCATTCCGAGAGCAATGTGTTCCTTTGCCACACTTTGGTTTCCGTGTCTGAGACTTGGAAGGTTCTGCTGGGGAAGAGAAATAAAAAACAATGTAACTAGATCACCAAGGGTTTGTTTAGGCTTTAGTGGGACACAATTTCTAAAATACTTATGAAAGACATGGTAACATGGAATTAAAACATTTTAAAAAGCCAAACAAATATATTGAGGTCATTAAATCGGGGAGATATTTTTTAAATGATTATTATCTACTCTCACCTGCCATTTTCCAATTTTACAAGATGTAACCAAAGTACGTTTTCTGAGGACAAATCTGGAATAAAGCACTACTACTATGTTGTTATTTTAATATTAGTCTTAAATTCAATTAAATTCAGACTAACATCACCATTGAGGGTACAAAGCATTACATACAATATTCATGAAAATTTTCAATAGCTTAAGCTACAAAAAATGGTGAAAATTTCATTTAAAGTCAACCTGTACTAAATACGGAGATCCTGTCTCAAAAAGAAAAAAAACAGAAGTTATGGAATCTGAAAAGTCATTTTAGATTTTTAGTTGTCCTGCTTATATCTACTTGTTGAACGACATTTAATTTAGTTAAAAACTAAATTCAGCCGGGCGCTGGTGGCTCACGCCTGTAATCCTAGCTACTCAGGAGGCTGAGATCTAAGGATCACAGTTCAAAGCCAGCCCGGGCAGGAGAGACTGTGAGACTCCTATCTCCAATAAACCACCAGAAAACCAGAAGTGGCGCTGTAGCTCAAGTGGTAGAGTGCTCGCCTTGAGCTGAAGAGCTGAGGGACAGCGCCCAGGCCCAGAGTTCAAGCCCCACAACCGACAAAAAAAAAAAAAAAAAAAAACTAAATTCAGCCAGGCACCAGTGGCTCACTCCTATAATCCTAGCTACTCAGGAGGCTGAGATCTGAGGATCGTGGTTCAAAGCCAGCCCGGCAAGAAAGTCTATGAGACTCTTATTTCCAAGTAACCACCAGAAAATCATAAATGGCGCTGCTACGGCTCAAGTGGTAGAGCACTGCCTTGAGCTGAAGAGCAGAAGGGCAGTGCCCAGGTTCAGAGTTCAAGCCCCATGACCAACCAAAGAAAACCAACAAAACTAAAATCAACTGCTGGAGGCATATAGTTCATGTGGTAGAACATTTGCCTAGCAAACATTTTAGAGAGAAAAAAGAGAGGAGAGGAAGAATGAGGGGGTAGAGAGGAAAGAAAGGGGAGAGGGGAGGTAGAGAGGAGAGAAAGGGGAGAAAGGGGGAAGAGGAGAGAAAGGGGGGGGGAAGAGAGAAGAAAGGGGGACAAAAGAGATGGGGCCAGAGAGAGGGAGAGAAAGGGAGAGAGGGGGACAAAAGGGAGAAAGGGAGAGATGGGGGAGGGAAGAAACAGAGGGAGAGAAGAGAAAGGGGAAGAGAGAGGGAAACAAAGAGGAGGGAGGAGGGGGAGGGAGAAGAAAGGGGAGAGGGAGAGAGGAAGAGAGACACAGAAAGAGAGAGAGAGAGAGAGAGAGAGAGAGAGAGAGAGAGAGAGAGCGCATGTGCCAACAGTGCGGCTTAAACTCAGGTCCTGAGTGCTGTCCCTAAACTTTTTTGCTCAAAACTTGAACCACAGCTCCACTTTTGGCTGATGGTTAACTGGAGATAAGTCTCTTGGATTTGCCTGGACTGACTCTGAAAACATCCTGAGCAACTATGACAAGAGGCACGAGCCAAAGGCATCCAGGTTAGTAGTGTGTAACAATCCTGAGCCATAATAATGTAGCAAAAATATTTCTAGTAACAAAATAATTTGTATTTTAAAAGGGCACTCACAACTTAAAGGTTTTACCTAGATCTTCCTCAATCCCTAGCTGCAATTTCTTCCCCTCCATCTTTTCTATGTCTTCATCATTAAACTTATACCATTCGCCAGACTGTGGATCTTTCACATGGGCAATGTAGTGGCCAGAATAAGCACTCACTCCTCTATGTATGAGAACTGCACTGAGCTCATACACGTAAGAGCCACCTGCACAGAGAGAAAGGGAAAATGGAATAGATATTTTGGACAATACTAGTCTTGAAGCTCAAGTACAAGCTGCAACGATTATACATCTTAACACTTCTGATAGAATTTAAAATGTCAGCTAAGATAAACTAATTTTTAGTCTTACAAACTAAAGCAGCAGACCTTACCTTAAACAGAGTACTATTTTCAAATCTCCATTCCCTGTATAAGTATATCCACATAAAACACAGGATCAGGGCATTCAGGATTGATAAACTGAAGCACAATGGACCTTATCCTAACTAGTTAGGGTCATATGCTTACCAAGAAACAAGTGTTCACACTTAATTGAGCATTGGTGGCTGATGCCTGTAATCTTAGCTACACAGGAGGCTGAGATTTGAGGATCAGGGTTCTAGGCCAGCCCTAGCCAGAATGTCAATGAGACTTTTTTTGGTTGGTCATGGGGCTTGAACTCAGGGCCTGGGCACTCTCCCTGAGCTTTTTCACTCAAGGTTAGTGCTATACCACGCTGAGCCACAGGTGGGCCACTACTAGTTTCCTGGTAGTTGACTGGAGATAAAAGTCTCAGGGTTGCTGGGCACTAGTGGCTCCCACCTGTAATCCTAGCTACTCAGGAGGCTGAGATCAGCCCAGGCAGGAAAGTCCGTGAGACTCTTATCTCCAATTAACCACCCGAAAAGTGGTGCTGTGGCAAGTGGTACTGTGGCTCAAGTGGTAGAGCGCTTACCTTGAGCTGGAGAGTTCATCTAGGTGTAGAGTTCAAGCCCCATGACCAACCAAAAAAACAAACAAACAAAAAAAGCCTCAGGGACTTTCCTGCCCAGGCCAGGTTTGAACTGAGATCCTCAGAGCAGCTAGGTTTACTGGCGTGAGCCACCAGAGCCACTGTGAGACTCTTATCTCCACAATATACCACTAAAAAACCAGAAGTGGAACTGTAACTCAAGTAGTAGAGTACCAGCCTTGAGTGAAAAAGCTAAGGGATGGTGGCTCACTCTTGTAATCCTAGGTACTCGGGAGGCTGAGATCTGAGGATCACAGTTCAAAGCCAGCTCAGGCAAAAAAGCCTAAGATTCTTATCAAATAATCCCCCAGAAAACTGGCAGTGGTGCTGTGGCTCAAGTGGTAGAGTGCTCACCTTGAGCTGAAGAGCTGAGGGATAGCACCAAGGCCCAGAGTTCAAGCCCCACGATTGACCTTCCCCCTCCCCCCCAAAAAATAGAGGCTGAGATCTGAGGATAGCAGTTCAAAGTTAGCCCAGGCAGGAAAGTCTGTGAGACTATTTTTTTTGCACCAGTCCTGGGACTTGAACTACTGTCCCTGGGCTCCTTTTGCTTAAGGCTAGCACTCTACTACTACCTGAGCCACAGTGCTACTTTTTGGCTTTTCCTGTGATTAATGGGAGTTAAGAGTCTCACAGACATTTCTGCCCAGGCTGGCTTTGAACTGCAGTCCTCAGATCCCAGCCTCCTGAGTAGCTAGGATTATAGGCATGAGCCACTGACACCAACCCAATGGAGTCAGGACAACAATATTTAGACTAAGATAACAAGTACATGAGTTTAGGGTAGCAAAACACCTTTGTCATTCTTTAGTATTAACTTTTAGGCCCTTAGTCATATTGACTTAGGTGCTCTACTGAGAGGCAATGTGAGAAACATCTCCTCTAAATGCCTTTGTTTTCAGAGGTTACCAAATATTTGTTACTCATCACAAGATCACAAGTTACAGCTCTGAGCATTATAACCATCACTGCTTGTTTAAAATTTACCTTTATGTTCCACATAAGGCTCCATATCCAAAATTTCTGAGAAGCCAATGTAGGTATTCAGCTTTTTTTTATGTCCAGTTTGCCTAACCAAAAGAAAAGCTGATTACATTTATATATACCACAGACAGAAAACAATTAGAAAACATGGATAAGCTCTACCAGGGTTTTGGGGTTTTTTTTTGGGGGGAAGGGGGGTCAGTGTGGGGCTTGAACTGAGGGCCTGAGTCCCTTTGTACTCAAGGTTAGCACTCCACCACTTGAGCCACAGCACCACTTCTGTTTTTTTGAGTGGTTAATTGGAGATAAGAGTCTCACAGGGACTTTTCTGTCCAGGCCAGCTTTCCAACTGCGATCTTCAGATCTCAGTCTCCTGAGTAGCTGGGATTACAAGTGTGAACCACTGGTGACCAGCTCTTTCTACCAGATTTTTTTTTCGGGGGGGGTGGGGGGAGGGAGTGGAAGAGAGGGGAGCTATGCTTAAACTCAGGACCTGGGCACTGACCCTGAGCTTCTTCTGCTCAAGGCTAGCACGCTACTACATGAGCCACAGCGGCACTTCCAGCTTTTTATGTTTATATGGTACTGAGGAATCACACCCAGGGCTTCATGAATGCTAGGCAAGCACTCTACCACTAAGCCACATTCCCAGCCCTCTACCAGGTATTTTAACAAACTCAACAGCAGCTAGATTTCACTTAGCATTGTAATAATTTGTATGTATGATCAGTAAACAATTCTGCTTTATGGAGACACAAAGGAAGAGGCTACAACGCTTGATAAGAAATGTACTCATTATCTTGCCCATGTAATTATAACTCCTCTGTACAGTATTTTCACAATTAAAAAAAATTTCTGCTTTATGACTGTGCAAAATAATAATGAACAGCATAAAAGGCTTAAGTTCCAAATATAGCTTATATCAAGAGAATACTGGACATGTGCAAAACTGCTTTCAATTCAGTTACAAGATGAAAAATACAGTCCCTTGGAAGAGAAGATATTATTGTATAAAAATTTCCTGCACTGCTAGGTGCCGGTGGCTCACGCCTGTAATCCTAGCTATTGAGGAGGCTGAGATCTGAGGATCATGGTTCAAAGCCAGCCCGGGCAGAAAAGTCCATGAGACTCTGATCTCCAATAAACTACTAGAAAACTGGAAGTGGCATTGTGGCTCAAGAGGTAGAGCGCTTGCCTTGAGCAGAAGAGTGCAGGGACAGCACCCAGGCCCAGAGTTCAACCCCCACAACCAACAAACAAAAAAAACTTCCTGTACCATATTACATATAATAAAAGTGTATCAAGGTAATTCAGTTATTTGCAGTTTTTAGTAATTTCTTATCACAAAAAAGTAAAAATTCCCTAGTTACTCAGAAGGCTGAGATCTGAGGGTCACGGTCTAAAGTCAGCCAGGGTAGGAAAAGTCTGTGAGACTCTTATCTTCAATTAACTACTAGAAAACTGGAAATTGCCCTGTAGCTCAAGTGGTAGAGCATTTAGCCTCGAGCAAAAAAAGCCCTTGAGACCACCACCACCAACAAATGTAAATTCTCCTACTTCTATAGTTCTCAGCTCTACACAGTTGGCTTGTTTAAAATTTTTTTACTTATAAAACCATGACATTTTGAAATATTGGTATTTCAAGATCATAGGCATCATCTATACAGTACATTGTAAAAATCCTCAACTTTTAAAGTTCAATTATTTTATTATCTCCTTCCCATGGCCAATCTGCAAGTCTGACAAAGACTCTCAGTACTTGAACATATTTACCTGTCAAAGACAAAACGCATGAGCTGCAAGTTCAGAGTGCAAGGAAGGCTAAGGAGTCGAATCTTTCTCGTAGCATTCTGTTTGCTTTGACAATTTTCACAAAAGTATCGATTGTCTCCTTCTAATTTTTCTTCCTGATCAGGAAATAAGACGTGGTTAAAAAAGAAGATACCAGCCAGTCACCAATGGCTTACAACTGTAATACTAGTTACTCAGGAGAGATCTGAGGATGATGGTTCAAAACTAGCCCTGTGCTGGGAATGTGGCTTAGAGGCAGAGTACTTCCCTAGCATGCATGAAGCCCTGGGTTAAATTCCTCAGTACCACATAAATAAAGACAGAAGTGGCATTGTGGCTCAAGTGATAGAGTGCTAGCATGGAGCAAAAGCTCTGGGGTAGTTCCCAGGCCCTGAGTTCAACCCCAGGGCTAGGAAAAAAGTAAAAAAATTAAGCTAGTCCTGGCAGGAAATTCTGTGAGACTCATCTCCAATAAATTAAAAAAAAAAAAAGTAGAGACCCACAAGATTAACAGTAACTTAGCTCTAATATTATCAATTTATTTGCAATGATATTTAAAGTAATACGATTTTTTAACACAAGGTTTTTTTTTTTTAAAGAAATGTAGTGCTATGGTCTCCCTGATATGTGGATGTTAAATCCAAAATGCAAGGAGATATGACAAAGTAAACAGGACTCGAGAAACAAAGGACCTCCACTCAACTTGTCCTGTCAATTCTAAATGACTCCATGTTCTTGACCCTATATATGGATGGGAGGGAAGCTAGGAGGGCCCAGAATTAAAAGGAAATGGGAAAATATGCAACAGAGGGGCCCATCAGCTGCACTGGACATTGATGAAAACAAACTAAGCAACTCAAGGGCACTGATGGGAGGGAGGGAATGAGAGGGAAAGAGGGAACAGCTAACACTAAACAAAAGGAAAGAAATGTACACATCACCTGATGTGGAAGAAATAGTTGTATTGTCAAAGCTCATAGAATTCACAAACATATACCATGATAATGACAATTTGCTTTGTGAATGTTAAAATGTGTTTGTGAATTTAACTAAGTATCACATCTCACAATACTGTGAAATTTGCGAAATTTATGTAATCACTTAATCTCAATAAAAAAATTATTAAAAAAAAAAAAAAGAAAGAAAGAAATGTAGTGCTAAATGCTCACAGCTGTAATCCTACTCAGGGTCCCAGCTACTGAACTTTTGCTTCATACAAAGTACTCAGGAAATATTCAGCTGAATATATTCAACAGACCATTACTTCAGGCATTCTAATATATGTTCTAAAGAAGTAGAAAAGCACAATATTTTAAGACAGGAAGCTGTATGCAATATGTTCAACTATTACCAACATGTCATACTTGGCAACTAAAATTTCCTCTAGAAGTTTCCCATTAAGCCAAAAAGGAACGACACTATACCTCTCTCTATATAAAGTAGTGGGAGAAGCAGGGCTCAAGTAAGTGGTCTGCCAAGCGAGTGTGATATTTTACTTCCAAACCTTAGTACTACTCTATGCATGTGTATAAAAATGTAAAAATATGGCATGTAGGATTATAGAAATATGGAGTGAAAGCCAGGCGCCAGTGGCTCACCCATGTAATCCTACCTACTCAGGAGGCTGAGATCTGAGGATCTCAGTTCAAAGCCAGCTCGGGCTTATCTTATCTCCAATAAACCACTCAGAAAACTGGAAGTGGCACTGTGGCTCCAGTGGTAGTGTGCTCACTTTAAGCTGAATAGTGCCTAGGCCCAAAGTTCAAGCCCCTTGACTAACAACAACAACAAAAAAAATGTATTTAGTCAATGACTCATGCCTGTAATCCTAGCTACTCAGGAGGCTAAGATCTGAGGACCAAAGTTTGAAGCCATTCTGGGCAGGAAAGTCTGTGAGAATCTTATCTCCAATTAAACACCAAAAAAGCCAGAAGTGGGGCTGTGTCTCAAGTCATGAAGCACTAGCCTTGAGCAAAAAGGATCTGGGATATTACCCAGTCCCTGAGTTTAAGCCTCATGGCATTAAAAAAAAAATGTATTTAATGCTTCCTAACTGTCATTATATGAAAAGGAAAATGCTGGGCTGGGAAGGTAGCTCAGTTGATAGAGTGCTTGCCTTGCATGCACGAGGCCCTGGGTTTGATTCCTCAGCACCACATAAACAGAAAAAGCCAGAAGTGGTGCCGTGGTTGGTTTCAACTTGGTTGGTTCAAGTGGTAGAGTGCTAGCCTTGAGCTGAAGAGCTGAGGGACAGAGCCCAAGCCCAGAGTTCAAGATCCACGACCAACAAAAAAAAAGGAAAATGCTGTGTATATAGTTATATATCTATGTTGTACAAAAATACACAACTACACACAAAGTAACTTGCAGTAGCCAAAAATTACTTTAAGATGCTGCCTGTGTCAGTACTTGGTATTTCATGCACAGAAAAAGCTGAACTAGTCAAATAATAATTTAATCAAAATACCATTCAAAATAGCATATAACTATTTTTTGTATGTTTTTTGTTGTAAAAATGCTGTACAGAAGGAGCAAATAACTCTTAATGAGTAACAACAATATATAATCAAAATTTCAATACCTTTAAAAATTCTGAGATACAATCTGTTAACTGTTTATGGCCTTGGATATTTAACTCCAGTTCATAGAACTTTGATAAAAGCTTAGATTCTCTGCCACACTGATTGCAACTACAATAAAGAGTGATAAAATTAAGATTAGAATGAGACAAGCAATAAAATACTATTATACATAAAATACATTCTAGAAAGACATAAAAAAAACTTATAATCGTAATTTGTTCTCTCTCATAAAAATTATGCTATATATTACAAGTTAGATAAAAAACAGAAAGTGTCTGGTGAGACCTAGTACTGTATGCATGGGAAATCCAAAAGAAGTACTATAGATTTACTCTTAGTTTTCTAGCCAGCTCTAGTCTTCCTCTTTGAAATCACTCCACACAGTCTGTATACAGTGAATGGCAAGAGTTGAATCAGATGCAGTTCCCAACACCTGGTTGGGGCCAACTGCAATTAGCAAATCAGTTGTTTACCCGTTCCTGTAGAAACGCACTGCTATAAATACTTCAGGTCCCATGATAACCCACAAAGGCAAAACAGATCTGGACTGAAAATCAAACATACAAGCAACAGTCTTACAATAAAATGTACCATGAAAAAGTCAGAATAGACTCACAGTTACATACAAGTACTCCCCACAGATCTGCCAAAGTCAGAACAGACTTACACAGTTACATACGCGTACTCCCCACAGAACTGCTGCTGCACAATGTTCCTCACATCTGGATTCTTTTGTTTAGACAATGTATCTTCCAACAGAGACATAAAGAGCTTAGAAAACTCCTGGGCATCCTATAAATGTGAATAAAAAGAAAATTTCTATCTTGTTTGACAAGCTCTAATACAAATTTTACAGGTTTCAGAAACTTCCTATCCTTAGCATTTTAAAAGAAGGACTGCAGCTATGGTGAGTCAGTTTGAGCCCACATGTTTATTTTCAGAAGCGCAATCAGGTAGCAAATAAAGACACTGATAACCAAAAACAGAAAAATATTAATTCTTAAAAAGTGTTCTATTTCATCCTACTTTATGAACACGGAAAAAAAGAACACTTAGGTGTAAGGTCTGCCCCGGGCCATGTAGGCCCTGTGCAGACACCTCCCAACCTCTTGGCTAAGTTTCTGCCCAGTATCTCTGTTACCTAGGTAATTGGCATACTTGGAAATAGTCACCTCCCTCCTGCTAGGTTATATGCTGGGTGGCCCTCAGATCACACCTCCCATGTGACCATAGGAGGGTCCCAGACCGAGGGCACATCCAGATCCAATGTGGTCACACCTTTTCCCCACCAGGTCACATCTCTTCCTGTCCCTGGCCTAGATAACTCCTGACCTGGGGGTGGGTCTCCCCCCTTTCAACCATTTCCTCTCCACCACCATGCACGGCTGGGGCAGCAGTTCAGTAAATAAACTTCTTTTCCTGCCTGAACAGCATGTGGTGTTCTCTTCATCGGCTATTTAATATACCTTACATTAAGTACTTCTGAATGCCAAAAATATTAAAAATATTTCCTACCTGCTGTTGCCCAGTGTCCAAGCCCAAGGCTTTCACAAATCCTGAAGGATCAATGTATCGTCTATTGCTGTTTTGCAGCAAAGCAAACAGGTATTGGAGATGCTCACAAATTGTCTGAGGCTCATAATCTATTAATAGAAAAGTATAAGGTTTTCCTGTTTCTCCCTTGGGCAGGGTGGCTATATATGCATGAGCATCTATGCTTAAGTCAGCCTGAACTACATAGTGTGAGACTTGTTTCAAATACACACACCCCTCTCCAGCATGTTTATAAATGTTTTACAAACACTATTAAAGGCTTTATTTATAAACTATTAATTAAGAACTATAGGAATGAAGCATCATACTTACAGCCCCTTCCCCTTTCCTCTTCACCTGCCAGAAACTAGTAATCACCTGACTATGAGTCAGCAAAGGATCCCAGACTCCGAGGTCACTTCCACATCCGCTAAGGTCATTTCCTGAACCACCCTAGTCATGCCCCCTCAGATATGAAAGGTTCCCCAGGCTCAGAGATCACTTCCACAACCGCTGTGGTCCCACCTCTGGCCTCCCACCTTTCCCTGTATAATCTAGCTCAATATGAATTCCCTCCTCTTTTTCTCTTTTTCCTTTCCATCTTTCTCTGTATACCTCCATCTCTTGCAGGCCAGCCGTTAGCTCTCCCCCTCAATAAACTCTCTTCTGCCTGAACCAGGTGGCAGTTTCCTTTTGGCTGAACCTTACAGTCAGTAATTAGTGGCCAAGCACTGAAAGTAAGCCCTCCCCCACCATGCCTTCCAACCTTTCTCCTCTCGGACGCCATCTCTTGTCACGTAGTCACTACAGGTACTTGGACATAAGTACAGTGCCTGCCGAAGCTCCAGGTTGAGAAACCACACTTGAAGAAATGTGTTAACGTAACAAGTGGCTCCAAGGTTAGTCAGGCCCACAAATGAGTTCTATACAAACACAAGATTATAATTATAAAATTAATTCCCCATGAGGGTAAAAGTTTATAAAAGGTTTCCTTGTATTTTCAAAGTAAGGATCTGTAAGCCTGGTAACTGGCATGGTAAGAACCACATCACATTTCTCGTGGCTGCAGGTGGGCATAACTTTCATGCAAGCACCACTATCATTTGACCACAGCAGTGGATAACTCAACTCGTAACACATATATTGCCTTCTCTAGCTATTTAAATCTAAAATGAGAACAGATGATTCTCAAATAGATTATCTGGACATGTATAACCCAGGCTTTTCCTTTGTTACATTTTTTATTATGGGGGATTGAACTCTGGGCCCGGGCGCTGTCCCTCAGCTCTTCAG
Source organism: Dipodomys spectabilis (assembly GCF_019054845.1). Lineage (NCBI taxonomy): Eukaryota > Metazoa > Chordata > Mammalia > Rodentia > Heteromyidae > Dipodomys > Dipodomys spectabilis. Next base: position 2,186,792 of record NW_024870795.1, read on the forward strand.
CTCAAGGTGAGAGCTCTACCTGTTAAGCCACAGCACCACTTCAGGTTTTTGGTTGTTTACTGGAGATAAGAATCTCATTTTCTTGCCCAGGCTGGCTTTTGAACTGTGATCATCAGATCTCAGCTTCCTGAGTAACTAGGAATACCGGTGCCCAGCTCCTTTGCTACATTCTTTTTTTTTTCTTCAGTCACGGAGCTCAAACTCTGGGCCTGGGCACTGTCCCTGAGCTTTTCAGCTCAAGGCAAGTTGTCTACCACTTGAGCCACAGCGCCATTTCCAGTTTTCTGGTAGTTAATTGGAGATGGACTTTCCTGCCCAATGGCTCTGAACTGTGATCCTCAGATCTCAGCCTCCTGAGTAGCTAGGATTATTGGCATGAGCTACCAATGTAGTATTGTTGTAGTGGTTTTTTTCTAATACATGAAATATTTAAGTACAAAATAACATTAAAAAAATATAAGCTCAAGAAAGCAAAGTTGCCGGGCACCGGTGGCTCATGCCTGTAATCCTAGCTACTCAGGAGGCTGAGATCTGAGGATCACAGTTCAAAGCCAGCCTGGGCAAGAAAGTGCATAAGACTCTTATCTCCAATAAACCACTAAAAAACCAGAAGTGTCACTGTGGCTCAAGCAGTAGGGTGCTCACCTTGAGCCGAAGAGCACAGAGACAGTGACCAAGCCCAGAGTTCAAGCCCCACGAGCGACAAAACAAAAACAAAAAACCAAGTTACATAGCATTATAGGAATTTGCTTGAATTTTATCACTTCTTGTACCAACATTTTAAGTACAAAATAAAATAGGTAATATTAAAGCGAACACAGACTCTACATTCAAACTAAAACTATTCAAAGACTTACTGGATTATATCAGACTAGCTTGAAAGCATAAGGTCATAGGCTTGGGTACTGCTCAGTGACAGAGCACTTGTCTAGTATGTAAAAGCCCTGGGTTTTGTCCTCAGAACTACAAAAAATAAACTTAAGCCAGGCACCAATGACTCACACCTATAATCTTAACTACTCAGGAGATTGAGATCTAATGATCTAGGTTTGAAGACAGCCTGGACAGACAAATCCATGAGACTCTTTTAAATCTAACTAATAAAAAGCTGCATGTAGAAATGTGGCTCAAATGGTAGAGTACCAGCCTTGACAGAGAAAAAAACAAGCAGGAGTGCAAGGCTGTGAGTTCAAGCCCCAGTACTGGCACATACATACACATATACATACATAAAGATGAGTTGCACACAATTTAACTATGGCTAGTGAGGTCTAACTAGCCCAACCCCCAAAATCAGGTAATTTAACAACTGTTCCAATTCAACAGCTGATACTATGCAAAACAAATGTACATAACACCCAATGTGGAAGAAATAACTGCATTGTCAAAGCTCATAAAACTCATAAATGTTATAGACCACGATAGACAATTTGCCCCATGAAAGTGAGAATGTGTTTGTGAATTTAACTAAGCATCACTATCCCACAATACTGTGAAATTTGGGAAATTATGTAATCACTTAATCACAACAAAGAATTTGAAAAAAAAAAAAAAAAAACTGTTCCAATTCAAGCCATGAGTCTTCAGTTATACTGCTTATCTTAAAGCTGCATAGGTTACATATAATCAAAGTTTCTTGTTTTCTTGTAGTGCTAATGATGGAATCCAAAGCTACAAACATATGATACAACAACTCTTCTACCTGCAGGCCACATTCCCATCCCAGTAGTGGTTTCCAATCACAGGCACAAAACAAAAGCCAAAACTAAGGAATTTCACACAACAGTCACTTAGAAAATGACAGTTTAGCCAGGCGCCAATGGCTTACACCTGTAATCCTAGCTACTCAGGAGGCTGAGATGTGAGGATCGCGGTTCAAAGCCAGCCCGGGCAGGAAAGTCTGTGAGACTGTTATCTCTAATAACCACCAGAAAACCAGAAGTGGCACTGTGGCTCAAGCAAAGCCCCATGACCGACATAAAAAAGAAAGAAAATGACAGTTTACCTTTTTTCTCCTCTCACAGTTGGGATCATCGATGTTATGAAAACTATTTTCATCTATTTCTCCTAGCCAAATATGCTCACCAATCCCAACCAGGCAATTTGGATTTCCTTTGCAATTTCGTCTATGAAAAAAAAAAATTAAAAACACACAGTAGAAATAAGGTATATTATAAACACATATGCACATACATAAGTTTTCTGAATACATGTGTTCATGTGTTACTGAGTTAGGGCTATTTTATTTTTCAAAACATAGATACAACTGGCTGCCAGTAGCTCACACCTGTAATCTTAACTATGCAGGAGGCTGAGATCTAAGGATAGTAGTTCAAAGCCAGCCTGGGCAGGAAAGTCTGTGAGACTCTTATATCCAATTAACCACTCAAAAGCCAGAAATGGAGCTGTGCTCAAAGTGGTAGAGTGCTAGCCTTGAGCAGAAGAGCTCAGGGACAATGCCCTAGCCCTAAGCTCAAGCTCCATCAATAAACACACATACACACACACACACACACACACACACACACACACACACACACACACACACACACACACACACACACACACACACACACACACACACACACACCACAAATCAAAGGTGGAAGAAACCCTAAATTCAGAAGAAACAAGCCAGATGTGGTGGTGCACATCTAGCATCCAGCCCTGGAGAGGCAGAGGCACTTAAGACCTCCTTTCCCTAGTCATGGGAAGTGAGCTCACAAATCTAAATCAACAGATCTTAATTTTTAGATGTTTGACACACACACACAAAAAAAGCAGGGTACCCTGAGGGAAATTACAAAGATTAACCTTTAACCAGATATCTTGCTGATCCCCAACAGTAAGTACATGCTTACTCAATCAATGAAATATCGGATGGAGATATGTTAAAAAGTCAACTAGAAATGGGCACATATCCCACAGATAAATCTGGCAAAAAAAAAAAAAATTAACAGTAGGATAACCAACCAATGACAATAGGATCATAATTTATTATAGGAGTCCATGGCTTCATAGTGAGATGGTAGATAGATTAAAGAAAAATCTCCCACCGGGCGGGCGCTGGTGGCTCACGCCTATAATCCTAGCTACTCAGGAAGCTGAGATCTGAGGATCATGCTTTAAAGCCAGCCCAGGCAGGAAAGACTGTGAGACTCCTATCTCCAATAAACCACCAGAAAACCGTAAGTGGTGCTGTAGCTCAAGTAACTAGCTACTCAGGACAGACGTTCAAAGCCAGCCTGAGTAGGAAAGTTAAACTACCAAAAAGCCAGAAGTGGAGCTGTGACTCAAGTGGTAGAGTGCTAGCCTTGAGCAAAGCAGCTCAGGGACAGTGCCCAGATCCTGAGTTCAAGCCTCAATACCCGCATGAAAGGAAGGAAAAAGAGAGAGCCAGATGCCAGTGGCTCACACTTGTAATCCTAGCTGCTCAGGAGGCTGAGATCTGAGGATCACAGTTCGAAACCAGCCTGAGCAAGAAAGGTTGTAAGACTTGTCTCCAATAAACTACTCAGAAAAAACTGGAAGTGGTACTGTGGCTCAAGTAGTAGAGCACTGGCTTGAGCACAAAGGATATTCAGGGGCAGGGTCCAAGCCTCGTGTTCAAGCCCTAAGGTGGAGGAAGGGGGGAACGGGACATGGAATATCTTCTAAAGAAAGCTAGCTGTCAACAAGGAAGGAACAACTGAATTGGAAACTCACCATTTGGCATCCACCAGAAAGAAATCAGGCATGGAATCATTCACAGTAAGCTATGTCTCAAAGTATCAGAGCACATATTTATTAATTACAAAGGGGAAAATAGTAACGTGAAGTGGAGAAAGCTGGTAGATAATAACTCTAATAACCAAACAATCTGTTAAGATAATGAGTTGAATTGACAACATGCATTTTGCAGGCAAAATCAGGAGGAATAGATCAGTTCTGGCATCATCTAAATCTCACCTTAAGGTGAGACAAACACAGTTTGAGACATTCTAAGAAATGTGTCCTGTAGTATTCAAGATTCAGTGTTATAAAGTATCAGTTTTAAGCCATGCGCCAGTGGCTCACGCCTGTAATCCTAGCTACTCAGGAGGCTAAGATCTGAGGATCGAAGTTCAAAGCCAGCTCGGGCAGGAAATTCCAGGAGAATCTTTTTTTTTTTTTTTCAGTTGTGGGGCTTAAACTCTGGGCCTAGGTGCTGACTCTCAGCTCTTCAGCTCAAGGCCAGCACTCTACCACTTGAGCCACAGCGCCACTTCTGGCTTTTTCTGTTTATGTGGTGCTGAGGAATCGAACCCAGGGCCTCATTTATGCAAGGCAAGACTCTACCACTGAGCTACCTTCCTAGACCCCTATGAGACTCTTATCTCCAGTAAACCACTAGAAAACTGGAAGTGGCACTGTGGCTCAAGCGGTAAAGCGCTCGCCTTGAGCTGAAGAGAGCAAGGACAGCACCTAAGCCCAGAGTTCAAGCCCCATGACGGACAAAAAAAAAAAAAATCAGTTTTGCTGGGCACCAGTGGCTCATGCCTATAATCCTCGCTACTTAAGAGGCTGAGTGAGACCTGAGGATCAAGGTTCGAAGCCAGCCCAGGCAGGAAAGTCCATGAGCTATCTCCAATTAACCACCAGAAAACCAGAAGTGGTGCTGTGGCTTAAGTGGTAGAGCACTAGCCTTGAGCTGAAAAGCTGAAGGACAGCACCTAGGCCTGGAGTTCAATCCCCACAATGAACCAAAAAAAAAAAAAAAAAAGTCTCATGGTCTTTTCTGTCCCGGCTGGCTTTGAACTGCAATCCTCGTATCTCAGCCTTCTGAGATTTACAGGCTAGAATTATAGGCATGAGCCACTGGCTCCCAGCAAAATTACTACTTTTAAGTCCTACTGAGGGCATTTAAGATTAGAAACTTTATAAAGTCGCCGGGCGCTGGTGGCTCACGCCTGTAATCCTAGCTACTCAGGAGGCTGAGCTCTAAGGATCTCAGTTCAAAGCCAGCCCGGGCAGGAGAGACCGTGAGACTCCTATCTCCAATAAACCACCAGAAAACCGGAAGTGGCATTGTAGCTCAAGTGATAGAGCGCTAGCCTTGAGCTGAAGAGCTGAGGGACAGCGTCCAGGTCCAGAGTTCAAGCCCCACAACCGACAAGAAAAAAAAAAAAGAAACTTTATAAAGTCCCATAATAGTTTAAATGGAACTCATAAAAATTATAATGAAACAATGTCAATTACTATAGCAAAAAAAGGTGGGGGCCTAGATAAAAAACTTTTTGTTGTCATATGTAACAGTATCTGTAACTGAAAAAGCTATAAAATAACACTTCAGGGTACCTCTTCTGTTTCTAAGTATGGGTAATAGACAAGACTGGTTATATAGATACACTGTATCTTAGCTACCTGAAGGACAGAGGAAAAAAGAAAGCTTCTGAGTCAGACATGAATAATTCGCATGCTGTAAACCCAGATACTAGGAAGATTGAAGCAGGAGCTTAATCTCAAAGCCAGATTGAATAATTTATCAATATCCTGTTTTAAAATTAAATTTAAAAGGATTAGATTCAATCTTCACTACCACCAAAAAAATAAAAGGAAGCAGGAGAGAGGGGTGGGGGCGGTCATGGGGCTTGAACTCAAAGCCTCCGTGCTATTTCTGAGCCCTTTTGCTCAAGGCTAGCACAGTGCCATGTTATTTTTCTGGCAGTTAACTGAAGGTAAGAGTCTCAGAGACTTTCCTGCCCAGCTTGGCTTTGAACCTTGATCCTCAGATTTCAGACTCCTGAGTAGCTAGAATTACAGGTATAAGAGTGAGCCACCAGCACCAGGCTCCTCCATTACTTTTGACAAATTCCCAAACAAGTCTCAGTTCCAATGTTTGTTGGCTTTTTTTTTTTTTTGAGACAGTCTCATTATATAAACCAATTTGCCCTGAAATTCGCAATCCTTAGGCTCACAAATGTCAGGATTACACAAATGTACACTCGCTATGTCTGGTTTGCTTTTTATTTATTTTTTTATCTTTTTTTTTTGGGGGGGGGGTCCGGTTGTGGGGCCTGAACTCTGGGCCTGGGCGCTGTCCCTCAGCTCTTCAGCTCAAGGCTAGCGCTCTACCACTTGAGCCACAGTGCCACTTCCAGCTTTTTTTTTTGCTTATGTGGTGCTGAGGAATCAAACCCAGGGCCTCATGCATGCAAGGCAAGCACTCTACCACTGGGCCACCTTCCCAGCCCCTCTTTCTAGCTTTTATATGAATGGAAATAGAAACAACGTGGACCAATTTGCAAACAGTCTTATCAGCTTTAGTTTAAAAGCTCAGTTAGAGCCGGCTGGCTCGCTGCTGATGGCTCGCACCTATAATCCTAGCTACTCAGTAGGCTGAGATCTGAGAATCTTGGTTCAAAGCCAGCGTGGGTAAGAAAGTCTGTAAGAGCCGGGCGCTGGTGGCTCACGCCTGTAATCCTAGCTACTCAGGGGGCTGAGATCTGAGGATCACGGTTCAAAGCCAGCCCCAGCAGGAGAGACCTTGAGACTCCTATCTCTAATAAACCACCAGAAAACCGGAAGTGGCGCTGTAGCTCAAGTGGTAGAGCGCTCGCCTTGAGCTGAAGAGCTGAGGGACAGCACCCAAGCCCAGAGTTCAAGCCCCATGACCGACCAAAAAAAAAAGTCTGTAAGACTCTTATCTCCAGTTAACCACCAGAAAACTGGATGTGGAGCTGTGGCTTAAGTGGTAGAGTGCTGGCCTTGAGCTGAGGAGCTCAGGGACAGCGCCCAGACCCAGAGTTCAAGCCCCCTCCCAAAAAAAGCTCAGTTAGAAAATAACTTACTTTCTAGGAGACATGGCTCAGTCCTATAATTCTAGCTACTTGGGGGATGGTAAAGAAACTCTCAGACTCCTGGTCCTCAACCAATTAATGGGTACAGTGGCAAGTACTTATCATCCCCCTCAACAGGGGATAGCATAAGGAGGATCACAGACTAGGTCAACCCAGCATAAAGTAAAACCTACTATGAAAATAACAGAAGCCAGGCGCTGGTGGCTCACGCTGTAATTCTAGCTACTCAGGAGGCTGAGATCTGAGGATTGTGGCTCAAAGCCAGCCCACGCAAAAAAGTCTGTTAGACTCTGATCTCCAATAAACCACTAGAAAACCAGATGTGGCACTGTGGCTCAAGTGGTAGAATGCTTGAACTGAAGAGAGCAAGGACAACGCCCAAGCCCAGAGTTCAAGCCCCATGACCAACGAAAGAAAGAAAGAAAGAAAGAAAGAAAGAAAGAAAGAAAGAAAGAAAGAAAGAAAGAAAGAAAGAAAGAAAGAAAGAAAGAAAGAAAGAAAGAAAGAAAGAAAGAAAGAAAGAAAGAAGGAAGGAAGGAAGGAAGGAAAGAAGGAAAGAAAGAAGGAAAGAAGGAAAGAAAGAAAGAAAGAGAAAGAGAGAAAGAGAAAGAAACAGAAACAGAGAGAGAGAGAAAGAAAGAAAGAAAGAAAGAAAGAAAGAAAGAAAGAAAGAAAGAAAGAAAGAAAGAAAGAAAGAAAGAAAGAAAGAAAGAAAGAAAGGAACCAACAGAAAAAAGGGGCTAGAGATGTGGCTTAAGTGGAAGAGCGCCTACAAAAATAAGCATAAAACCCAAAGCTTTAGACTTCAAAATCTTTGGGTGACAGAAGAAAGATTATCAATATTGGACTCCAAGTTATGGAGTAGTGGCGTAATGGTAGAGTTTTTGCCTAGCATGCATAAAGTCCTGTGTTCGATTCCACAGTACCACATAAACAGAAAGCTGGAAGTGGTGCTGTGGCTCAAGTGGTAGAGTGCTAGCTTGAGCAAAAGATGCTAAGGGATAGTGCCCAGGCCATGAGTTCAAGCACCAGGGCAGGCAAAAAAAAGAAAAAAGAAAAATGATAATGCTAACATGAAAGTAAGTGGCTTCAGTAGTAGAGCTAATGCTCTACCAGACTTAAAGCCCCAGTACAGGCTTGCATACACATATGCACACAAGGACGGGTGCATGCACGCACGCGCACACACGCACACGCATGCACACACGCACACACACACGCACACACACACACATGCACACGCACGCACGCACGCACGCACGCACATACACAAAATATCTTTTTTTTTAACCAAAGTATAAAAACAGATTACATTTCACTGCTTGAGAAAAGGCTTTAGCCAAGTGGCAGATGCCTGTTGACATGCTAGCTTCATTTCCCCTGCCTCTAGATCTTCTGAGAACCAGCTATCCCCTCAGGAAGGCAAGGTCTCCAATCATCACAGAAAACCTAACAAAAGACTGCAAATGGGAACTGAGAGAAGGGAATGAAAAACAAGTTCTCTGTGACATCTGAAGTCTATGAATGTTTCCTGGCTGCCCTGCTGCACAGGAAATCTCAAACTTTACACTATGATTCATTTAATGTAAGTGTATGTTGCTATAAAAAAGGATTGAGATTGACTGATTCAACTCCTGCCTGTAGTTGCCTTGTCAGGGACAGACCAAATGATTTCTCAGGCTCATATTCTGGTACCCCAATCTGCCACCTGTACCCAGGAATGCTAACAAGCATGTCCAACAATAAAGTGCCATCTGGCTTACCACACCCAAAGCAGACACTAAAGCCACTCTGTCTGATGGATCCTCCTAATTCTTTTGTCTCTTCCTCTAAACCTTTTTACATGATCAGTTAGGAAATAAATATAGGGGAGAATGACTACAATAGTACATACTTAGAATCTTAGCATCAGGAAGAAAGAGAATAAACAATCTGTCAAGACCAGCCTGAAATAGGAATCTCAGTCCAATGCCAGGAAGAAATGGAGAGAAAAGGGAAGGAGAGAGGAGAGGCAAGAAGGGAGAATGAAGGAAGGAGGAGAAGGAAGTTTACACACCTGTAATCCCAGCCACTTGGAAGGCTGAGGCAGGAAGATCACTAGTGCAAGACCACCATGGACAAAAAAAAAATTTTAAGGGGGGAACAGGCTCTTGATATTAACTTAGTATTGCCCAGCATCCATGGAGACCCTGGGATAATCCACAATAAAACACACACACAAAATCTGAGGAAAACATTTAAGACGGAAGAAATAAAAAAATTATACAGACATGAAAGATCTTTTCACTAACCAAGTCAACAAATTGCCCTGCATTTGCCACTGTTCACTATTCACCCCTGCAAACTTAGCTATTCAAGAGGCTGAGATCTGAAGTGCCCGATTCAAAGCCAGCCTGGACAGATAAGTCTGTGAGACTCTTTTTTTTTTTTTTTTAATATATAAACCAATGAATTTTTTATAGTATCTGAAACCCAGGAAAGAATCAGACAGAAGCATATGTAGTTTATACAATTAAGCATAACATAGACATTTTTAAAATAATTTTCTTAAAACATAAAATTAATGAATTGTGTTTACAATGTCTGAAGGAAAGAAGTTAACCAAAACTCATAAACTAACTCTGTAATTTCTAGTCAGGAGAGTTTAGGTGTAGAAACATTACATGATAGAGAAAAAAATACATATTCTGTTATTCATCTGATCCTACTTAGTTTCAAATGTGATAGTTTAGAACTATATTAAAATTGTATGAATAGGTTCTTTACAAGAAAAATTCTTAAAATTTTGAGAGAAATTAAGAATAAGAAAATCAACAATGAAGCCAGCACCGGTGGCTCATGCCTGTAATCTTAGCTACTCAGAAGGCTGAGATCTGAGGATGATGGTTCAAAGCCTGCCCAGGCAGGAAAGTCCATGAGACTCTTATCTCCAATTAACCACCAGAAAACTGGAAAGCCTTGCTGTGGCTCAAGTGGTAGAGCTCTTGCTTTGAGCTGAAGAGCTCAGGAACATGCTCAGGCCCAGAGTTCATGTCCCAGAACTGACAAAAAGAAAAAAGAAAGAAAACTTTTAGAATTGTGTAAAAATATTTGATATTATAGCATTCTACATATATTAGACATTTAAGAATATTTGCTATGTATTAAATGCATATGTTGTTTAATATAACATTCTTCTGCTTCAACAGTTATTTTTTTTTAATTTAATTTTATTTTATTTGTGAACATACTGTACAGAGGGGTTACAATTACATGGGCAGGATAATGCGTACATTTCTTACCAAGCATTGCAGCCTCCTCCTTTGTTTACCCTTCACCTCCCTTCCCAGCCTCCCCCTCTGTGAGACTCTTATCTCCACTTAACCAGAATTGGAACTGTGGCTCAAGTAGTAGAGTGCTACCACTCAGCAAAAAGGCTCAGGGACAGGGCCCAGGGCCCAATTTCAAGCCCCAGTACCAGCGTGCATGTGTGCATGCACACACACACACATACAAAAGTATCTTCACCAAAATCCAGTAAGTTCTGGAAAATCTGTAAGAAAATAACTCACTATCCACAAGAGAAATATATATGGCCAGGAAAAAAAAAATCCTGAACTCCACCAGCAAAAGAAAGCAAATGTGCTAGGTGTGTAAGTAGCAAGGAAGGGAGAGGCAAGTTCAATCCCCAGTACCACAAAAAAAGAGGCTGGAAAGGTGGCTCAGTGATAGAGTGCTTGCCTCACATGCATGAAGCCCTGGGTTAGATTCCTCAGCACCATATAAACAGAAAGAAACCGGAAGTGGCACTGTGGCTCAAGGGGTAGAACGCTAGTCTTGAGCAGAAGAGCTTAAGGACAGCACCCAGGCCCAGAGTTCAAGCCCCACGACCGACCCTCCCCCCCCAAAAAAAAATGCTGTTTTTTTATTAGTAAGATTGGTGCTATGCCAGGTGCCAGTGGCTCATGCCTGTAACCCTAGCTACTCAGGAGGCTGAGATCCGAGGATCACAGTTCAAAGCCAGTCTGAGCAGCAATGACTGTGAGACTCTTATCTCCAATAAACTACTCAGAAAAAGTTGGAAGTGGCACTGTGTTTCAGGTGGGAGTGCAAGCCTTGAGCAAAAGAAGCTCAGGGACAGTGCCTGGGCTCTGAGTTCAAGCTCTAGGACTGATGGGGGCTGAGGGGGAAGGGTGAGATTGGTGCTGGCAATTAAAACTAGAAATGCTTGGGCTGGGTAATAAGGACACTCAACTGTAGTTGGAAGTGTTAAATGACATGAACCATCTATCAGAATTTTCAATGGTCTTGTCATTTCCACACAAGTTCTCTTGCAACTAAGATGAAAACACAGCCAGCACCTGTAATCCTAACTAACTCTTCAGGTAGCTGAGATTTGAGGATGGCAGTTCAAAGCCATCCTGGGCTGGAAAGTTCATGAGACTCTTATCTCCAATTAAGCACCAAAAAGAAGTCAGAAGTGGAGCTGTGGCTCAAGTAGCAGGTGCTAGCCATGAGCAAAAACTTAAGTAAATATTTAATAATAAAAGAAAGCTATGGGTGCCCAAATGCTAAGTTAAAGCTAAAGGTCTGACACAAAAACAAACAAAAAACCCACAAAATTTAATGACCCAGCACAGAGGCAAAGGAAGCAGGATCAGGATTCAAGACTAGCTGGGTCTACAGAGGACCCTGTCTCAAAAACACAAAACAAAAACTTCATTATGGGGGGCTGGGAAGATGGCTCAGTGGTAGAGCGCGTGCCTTGCATGCCTGAGGCCCTGGGTTCGATTCCTCAGCACCACATAAGCAAAAAGAAAAAAGCCAGAAGTGGCGCTGTGGCTCAAGTGGTAGAGCGCTAGCCTTGAGCTGAAGAGCTGAGGGACAGTGCCCAGGCCGAGTTCAGGCCCCACAACTGGACCAAAAAAAAAAAAAAAAACTTCATTATGATATTCTTTTCATTCTTCTTGTGAATCAAAAAAGTTAAAAAAAAAAACAAAGTAAATGGGAAGACAGGCTTTTTGATATTTAAATTTAAAAAGTTAAGATCTTGGTTGAGGCTTCCTTTTGGGTCTGTGTGGCTTTTGGGCTTAATTGAGACAGGGTCTCACTCTGTAGACCTCAACCTACCAAATGATAATGCTGCAAGTGCACCCCCAGAATAGACTTGAGGTTTGGTTCAATTTTCTTTCTTTTACAGTACTGAGACCCAACCTAGGGATTATCCATACACATTCCTAGGCAAATGGTCTACCTCCCACTGGGCTACATCCTCAACTCAATATTAAAACTTTTAAAACTGTTGATACAGCACAGAAAAAAAAAAAAAAGAGACATAGCTCAAGAAAGAGTGAGAGAACAACCCATAGAACTGGATAAAATATTTGCAATTGTACCTAACATGGGAAATGAATTCAGTATTTATAAAGAACTCTTACAGGGCTGGGAAGGTGGCTCATTAGTAGAGTGCTTGCCTTGAATGCATGAGGCCCTGGGTTCGATTCCTCAGTACCACATAAGCAGAAAAAAACAGAAGTGGCGCTGTGGCTCAAGTGTTAGAATGCTAGCCTTGAGCTGAAGAGCTGAGGGGCAGCGCCCAGGCCCAGAGTTCAGGCCCCATGACCGTCCAAAAGAAAAAAAATCTCACAACGCAATAATAAAAAGACAAAAACCAATCTGAAAGTCATATTGAGTACATGAAGACAGGCCCAAAGACAAAGGGCATGTTTTCTTTCATATGTGAATCTCTGACCCAAAATACAACCTCCCATGAAAACACACACAGGTGCAGGTACATACACATGTGACCAAGCTGCCTGAAGTACATGTAGGAGTAAAACTCCAAACATTGCTCTACTGTTTGAGCAATTAACATTTTAACAAAATAAATCTCAAGAAGCTGAAACATTTTGATTGGGGAAAGGGCTAGTGCAAGGAGAATATGAATGGAGAAGCTATGAGGGACAAATACAGTTACAATCCTCCAAGTATGTATGGGAAAAGAGAAGTAGGAAATGCGATATGACTGGTGGAGGAAGGGAGGACATGATGGAAGGTGACACTTATCAAGATATACTAAACATAAATGGACAAGTTAAACTAATTCCCTTTTACAATTATTTGCAGATTTTTTTTTTAATTCTTAAAATAGATCAAGGTAGGGGCTTGGGGTAAGGATCAGTGTTGTACAGCACTTGAATGGGGCCCTGGGTTCAATCCCTAGCACTGTATAATACACAAAGAGGCCAAGGACTTGGATGGGCATTTCTCCAAAGAAAATACATGAATGGCCAATAAATAAACACATCAAAAGATGTTCAACATTATTAGTCATCAGGGGAATGCAAATCAAAACCACAAAAGGCAGACAAGTGTAGGGATGTCAAGAAACTAAAATGGTCATATACTGTGACTTCATACACTTGGAAAACACTTCTACAAAATGTTAAAAGAAACTACTACATGACCAGGAGCCCATCTTTCCTAGCCACTCAGGAGGCTGAAATATGAGGATAGCAATTTGAAGCTAATTAACACACACAAAAAAACTAGAAGTAGGCGGGCGCTGGTGGCTCATGCCTGTAATCCTAGCTACTCAGGAGGCTGAGATCTGAGGATCACGGTTCAAAGCCAGCCCAGGCAGAAAAGTCTGTGAGACTCTTATCTCCAATAAACCACTAAAAAAATACCAGAAGTGGTGCTATGGCTCAAGCGGTAGAGCACTCGCCTTGAGCTGAAGAGCACAGGGATAGCGCCCAAGCCGAGAGTTCAAGCCCCATGACCAACAAAAAGAAAAACTAAAAGTAGGTGTGGCTCAAATGGTAGAGCATCAACCTTGAGCCAAAAAGCTCAGGGACAATGCCCAGGTTCTGAGCTCAAGCCCTAGGACCACAACATGAGCCAGTAAGTTCACTCCTTGATATACGCTAGAGAAAACAAAATGTCCATAGAAAAATCCATACACAAATTTTCATAACAGCACTGTTCATAAGAGTCAAAAAGAACCAGTCAGCACCAGTTATCTTCAATTAACTACCAAAAAAGCTGGAAATGGCACTGTGGCTCAAGTGATAAACCTCTGAGTTCAAGCCCTAAGACCTGCACCAAAAAAGGGGGAAAAAAGACTTAAATGTCCATCTACTAATAAATGGATATATAAAATGTGATGCATACATATGGCATAGCACTTGCTATTTGGCAATAACAACCAAGGACACTCAAGCTGGAATGATCAATGGTGGCTTGCACCTGTAATCCTAGCTATTCAGGAGGCTGAGATGTGGAGGATGGCCATTCCAAGCCAATAAATAACAGACTCCTGGCCTGGAGATGCAATATAGGTTTAGAGTGTAGGCTTGGGAGCAAGACTTTTGTGTCTGAATACTAACTCTATCACTTAACAGCTATGTGATCTTGGACAAGGTACTTAAGGCTGTTTTAGCTCTAAAATGAGAGTAAAGAAGCTCAGGTAGCTCACATATGTAATCCTAGCTACACAGGAAGACAAGATGAAGATCATGGTTCAAAGCTAGCCCAAGCAGACAAGTCCTTGAGACCCTTATCTCCAATTAACCACCAAAAGGCTGGAAGTAGAGCTGTGGCTCAAGTAGTAGGGCACCAGAACAGTTCAAGCCCAATAGGGGACACAAATGGCTACAGAGGGATGGAAAGACAGAGACAAAGAGTAGTTAAAGGGAAAGTGAAAGGGATGAGGTTGATTGGGATACATTGTATACACATGTAGAAATGTCACAAACTTCTCTTGTACAGGTAATGTAAGAAATTAAATTCTAAAAACAATAATATAGAGATAAATACAACATAGATGAGCCTTGAAAACAATGCCAAGTGAAAGCTAGACACGAAAAGCCATCCTACCAAAAGCCACCCATTTAGATGAAATGTCCAGAGTAGGGCCGGGCGCTGGTGGCTCACACCTGTAATCCTAGCTACTCAGGAGGCTGAGATCTGAGGATCGCGGTTCAAAGCCAGCCTGGGCAGGAAAGACCATGAGGCTCTTATCTCCAATAAACCACCAGAAAACCAGAAGTGGCGCTGTAGCTCAAGTGGTAGAGTGCTCGCCTTGAGCTGAAGAGCTGAGGGACAGCGCCCAGGCCCAGAGTTCAAGCCCCACGACCGACAAAAAAAAAAAAAAAAAAAAGAAATGTCCAGAGTAGGTTGAAAATTGTCTCAGTGGTTGGTTGGGAGTGTGGGCAGAAGAGAACTGAGACGCAAGGAAGAATTCAATGGTGACCTAATAGGTATACAATTTCATTTAAGCTGAGAAAGGAAGACTGAAAGAAGGAAAGAAATAGGGGAGGGAGGAAGGAAGGGAGGGAGGGAGGGGGACAGAGAGAGGAAAGAAATTGAGAGGAAGAAAGAAAGAAAAGAAAGAAAGAAAGGAAAGAAAGAGAGAGAAAGAGAGAAAGGGAGGGAGGGAGCAGGGAGAGAGATATGAAAAAAAAAGCAAGAAAGAGAAAAAGAAAGAGGAAGGAAGGAAGGAAGGAAGGAAGGAAGGAAGGGAGGGAAGCAAGCAAGCCAGGTGCTGGTGACTCACGCCTGTAATCCTAACTACTCAGGAGGCTGAGATCTGAGGATGTGGTTCAAAGCCAGCCGGAGCAGAAAAACCCGTGAGATTCTAATCTCCAATAAACCACTAGAAAACCGGAAGTGGCACTGTGGCTCAAGCGGTAGAGCGTTCGCCTTGAGCTGAAGAGCTGAGGGACAGCGCCCAGGCCCAGAGTTCAAGCCCCAGGACGGACCAAAAAAAAAAAAAGGAAGGAAGGTAGATCGGTCGGTTGGTTTCAACATCAGATGATGGTAATACAAATAAAATGTCAATAAAGCTGCTTAACTACTCAGGAGGCTGAGATATGAGAATCGAGATTCAAAACCAGCCTAGGCAGAAAAAAGTCTGTTTCCAATTAACCAGAAAAATGCCAGACTGAAGGTGTGGCTCACGTGGTAAAGCGTTAGCAATTAACGGGGAGGGGGAGGAACCCAGCTAAAGCCTGGGCCCTTGAGTTCAAGTCCCAGTACCGGCAAAAGAGAAAAAAAAAAAAAAAAGGAAGTTGAAGAACCAAAGACCCTAACTTCCATTCCTTCTGTATGTCCCGGAGGAATGTAAGAACTCCACAAAGCATACACTGAATATCTGCCGAGAGAAGGCTACTGAGCATGCCCCGTTTAGCCAAGTCAATGCAACATTCCAGAACGAAAACTATTTCCCGCGTTACAAGGCGGAAAGGGGAAGAAGGCAATTACGGAGTCAATCTAAAAGATGGAGTTAAGAAAAGCTAAGGTTCAAAAGCTAAGCAGAAGATAATCGAACTTGCTCACAAAACGTTGGATTGGAGCAACCTCTACCTCTCTCCCTCCCAAAAATGCTAAAGAAATAATAGATCCAAGAGTGAGTTAAGGTCAATTAGGGAGGAAGGCACCGGTGACGCAGGCTAATCAAAGGTTTTTGTTGGGGAGGGGGTCCCCCTAAAATTGCTCTCTCCATGCACTAAATTGATCAGACCTTAGACTCAACACCAATAGAAGATCACGTCCAGCAAGTTCCTTTTTACAAACCAGTCTCCAGCGTTTGCTAAGCTAAGCTAAAGCGCTCGGCCCCTACCTTCAAATCATGTCCACCGCCATCTTCTGGATGAGAACCCAGCGCCTTTCCTAAAGGGTTTCCAGAGCATCACCTCCGCGCAGAGTCCCGAAGGCTGCATCCTCCCCACGTCGCCCCGACCCGGACGAGGAGCGTACCTCCACCCAGACCCTCTCGGCACCCCTCAAATGCATGCAATGGGTCGCCGCGCTCCCTTTCCTACCCCGCCCCGCCGCCGTTTTCCAAGGTCCAGAGCGGCGGGCCGCGCGGCCCCGGTGCACCGGCCTCACCTGCACACGCCTCGGATGCAGGGCTCCAGCCAGATGCGGTAGGCTGTCTCGATGTGCTCCTGCGACACCTCCTCGGGCCGCACCGTCTCCGCCCAGCGCCAGGCCGCCTTCTCCAGCTGCAACCGCGGAGCCATGGCCTTGGCCCAAGCAGCGCCCCCCGAGCCCGGCCGCCGCCGCCGCCGCCGCCGCTGCCGCCCCCGCAGCCACCTAAATGGGCTCCGCCACCTGCCCGCAAAGAGAACCGAGCGCTGCCTCAGCCAGCTGGCCAGTCAATCACCTGCGCGCGCCACTACCGCCGCGCCCGCCCGCCCGCCCGCACCCAACACGCACGACTGGCCGCAAAGCGCCGCCGCCGACACCCGACACCCCCCGCGCCTGCGGACGTTGGCGATGTTCACTACCACCCCGCCACACACCCCGCCCCGGCCTCACGCGGCGGAGGACGCATGCGCGTTCCCAGCAGCCCCTGCGCCTCCCGCGCCTCTAACCCGACGGGCGGAAGGGGAGCGGCCGTCTCAGGCAGTCCAGCTCCGTAGCGGCGAGGAAGTTGTGCCTCAGCTTCCATTCAGAGTAGCTTCCCCCTCTACGCTGAAAACTCGCGCCGAGTGGGCAGAAGGCGGACTGCTTTTGCCTCTGGTACTTCCCCTTTAACTGTAAAGGAGAGAGGCTAGGCCCCACACAGCATAAGTCCTACTGGACTGATTGGTGGGACCAGATTACAGTAGAGAACCGACCACCAAAGAAACCAGGGTAGTCTCTGGAGAAAGATTTAACTCGAGACTGGGGCAGGCTCCTCCTTTTCCCTAGGCCTCCCGACGTTGCAGGGCGTTCTGGATTAGGCCGGAGCTGGAACGGGACTACATGTCCCAGCATGCACCGCGTGGTTGCCACTCAGAGGACTGAGGCATGCTGGGATTTGTAGTCTCGGGGATGGGTGCTCTGTGAGCCACAAATTGTGCTGAGGCGAACCCAAGCCCCAGGGTAGGGTCTTTCTTACTGTTTGCTCTGTATTGACTATTTTCACCTGTTGATTTCTTGGTTCTTTTGTGAAACTCCTTGCTAGCTTCGGGGTATAAAAACATTTCCTACCCCCCCCCCAATTCCTTTCTCTGGACATTAAGAATAACTTTGTAACAATGTTTTGCAAATGTAAAAGAGCCAAGGTGGAGAGAGGGTATTTGAAGACTTTAGGTTTGACCCACAATCCTGCTGGGATGTAAAAGAAAATTCCATCTGCTTTTCTTTCCCTAATCGTATCCTTGAACTGGCACCTGTAAACTAAGGCCTAGTCTCTGGGGTTTGTGGAAGAACTTCTGACAGATAAGGGTAATGGTTATCTCTAAGCCTTGATAGGCGAAGGGGTTAGAGTACTTTGGAAAAGACTCCCCAGAATAACCATTAAACCCACCAATTACAAACACAAACTATTGCTGGAATATAGATCAGAAGAAAAAAAAAATGGCCAAAGTTGGGACAGTGCAATTAGGTCTAGAATGAGGAGACAAATTTGACAGGTAATTTAGGGTGTCAGATTAATATAGCTTAATAGTAATACTGTATTAGGGAAATTAAATTGCAACAAACAGAAGCCACTTTTTTTTTTTTTGCCAGTCCTAGGGCTTGAACTCAGGGCCTGGGTATTGTCCTGAGTTGCTTTTGCGCAAGGCTAGCCCGGGCCACTTCAGCCACAGCGCCCCCTCTGGCTTTTTCTGTCTATATGGTAGTGAGGAATCGAACCCAGGGCTTCATGCATGCTAGGCAAGCACTCTACCGTCAAGCCGTATTCCCAGCCCAGAAGCCACGTTTTGAGAGGTCAAATTGGGAATCTTTATTAGAAATTAGGCGACTGGAGGTAGACTCCTATCTCCAAGACCTGCAGCCCAGAAGGTAGCTTGTACAAAGCTTTTAAAGACAAATACTTGTTTGGGGTGGAGGACCAAGCCCAACAGAAGCAAACCATATAGGGGAATACTTGGATGAACAAAGCCAACCATTTAGGGAAACATCTGGTAAGCAAGATCATCTAGGGAAATACTCAGGGGTCAAGTAGTCTCTATAGCAAGCTCTCCTGGGGCTAAACAACATGATATCTGCATATTAAAGAATAGCCTATTTCACCTGTAGGCTTATCAGAGCTGGGTGAAGACCACCCAGCAACAGGCTGTGTTACTTAGACTCAGTATCCTCACTTCAGTCTGCCCTGTATTTCTTCACCTCTGCCTGGTGCTCACAGCTAGCTCCCTGTCACCCTTTACATCTCTCAACACTGGATGATATTGTGAATATTAACATGCTGTCAACTATTATATGCTCCTTTTTTTCTCTGTGTGTGTATGTATGCTGTTTCTGGGCTTGAACTCAGGGTCTAGATACTGTCCCTTAGCTTTGCCGCTCATGGCAGGTACTCTACCATCCTACTGTAGCTCCACTTCTGGCTTTTTGATAGGTTAATTGGAGATAAGAGTCTCATAGGCTTTCTTGCCTAGGCTGGCTTTGAACCTCCAGAGCCTTGCAGGTGTGAGCTGCCAGTGACTGATTTATATACTCCTTTTTCTAACGGGTAATTTCTACCAAATGAAAGAAAAATTACCACAGAAGAAGCAGATTTAGAAGGGGATAATAGGGGCTGGGAAGGTGGCTCAGTGGTAGAGTGCTTGTCTTGCATTCCTGAATCCCTTGGTTCGATTCTTCAGCACCACATAAGCAGAAAAAGCCGGAAGTGGGGCTGACGCTCGAGTGGTAGAGCGGTAGTCTACAGCAGAAGAGCTGAGGGACAGTGCCCAGGCCCAGAGTTCAGGCCCCGTGACCAACCAAAAAAAAAAAGGAGATAATGATTTACATTTTTGTTGTGTTACATTTCAGGTGCATCAAAATGCACTTGTCCTAACAGCAAACAGGAACCTCCAGCATCTTGAATTTCAGTCTCCACTGGCTCATTCTTACCAGCATTTGAATATACTATAACATCTCCCAAATTTAACAAGCCATCTCACCTCCCACATCCCTCTCAAAGCTTCAGTTTTATTTCTCTGTTCCTCTTTATAACAAAACTCCTGGGGAGGTGGGGAGTATTCTCCATTTCTCTTCCTTAAGCCTGTTTCAAACCAGGCTGTTGCCTCTATTACTCTCAAAACAGGCAAAAAAAATTAGTTTCAATTTAAAGCTCTTCATTGGCTTTATTTGCCATTCTAGAATCAGGCAACACTTCATAAGACAGCATTCCAATTAGTTAAGCATATGAGGTTGGTTTTGTAGGTTGGAAAGGGCTTAAGATAGCAGAAAAAAAAGCCGAGCAGTAGTAGTTCATGCCTCTAGTCCTAGCTACTCAGGAGGCTGAGATCTGAGAATCTTGGTTTGAAGCCAGCCTGGGCCAAGAAAGTCTGAGACTCTTATCTCCAATTAACCTCTGAAAAAAACAGAAGTGGCACTGTGGCTCCAAGTGATAGAGCGCTAGCCTTGAGCAAAAGAGCTAAGGGACAAAAGCAGACCCCAAGTTCAAGTCCCACAACAGACAAAAAAAAAAGTATAAACAACAGAAGATGCACATTCTCTTGGGGGACTGGTTGTGGCTCACATCTATAATCTAGCTACTCTGGAGGATCTCTGTTGGAAACCAGTCAATGCAAACAACTCCCAGAGACTCTTGTTGTCAATTAGCTGGCAAAAAGCCAGAACTGGAGGCATGGTTCAGGTAGTAGAGCACAAAGTTGAGCAAAAAAACTGAGTGAGATCTCCAGGCCTTGAGTACAAGCCCCAGTGCCTAGAAGGGTGAGGAGGCAGCCAGGCATCACGCCTGTAATCCTAGCTACTCAGGAGGCTGAGATCTGAGGATTGCGGTTCAAAGCCAGCCCAGGCAGAAAAGTCCATGAGACTCTTATCTCCAATAAACCACCAGAAAACTGGAAGAGGTGCTTGGCTCAAGCGGTAGAGCGCTTGCCTTGAGCTGAAGAGCGCAGAGTGGTGAGAAAGAAGATTCTCTCTGCTTATGTCTCTGAAGGTTAGATAACTTATTTTGGGTTTGGTGGAACTTTGACTACATCTTGACTTTTTTTTTTTTTTTTGGTGCCAGTCCTGGGGCTTGAAATCAGGGCTTGAGCATTGTCCCTGAGCTTTTGTGTTCAAGGCTGACTACCACTATAGTCACAGCTCCACTTCTGGCTTTTTGATGATTAATTGGAGATCGCCTCTGATCCTCCGATCTCAGCCTGTTGAGTGACTAGGATTGCAGATGGGAGCAGCTTGCATTTTGATTTTTAGTTTGAAACTTTGGGACTGAGGTCTTCTTAGGAGAACAGCCTCCCTCTCACCCACTTCCTCTTCATGAAGACAGAACATAGCCTTACCAGAAATCATCTGTCTGAAACTAGTAATCACCTGACTGCCTATCAATCACCTGACTGTGAGTCAGCAATGGACCCCAGGCTCTGAGGTCACTTTCTCACTTGCTGAGGTCACTTCCTGAACTGCTTGGCCACACCTCCCTCAGACAGTGAGAGGTTCCCCAGACTCTGAGATCACGTCCATTTCTGCTGTGGTCACTACCTCCTCCCTTTCCCTATATAATTCCTGAAGGCACCCATCCCAGAATACCACAAGGACACAATCATGGACAGGTGAAGGTTTATTAGAGAGGCTAACAAGGCCATCTCCCTCACAGGAGAGTGAGCAAAATGATGCCTGTCCCTATTCAGGGGCATCCTTATAACATTGGGGCTTGAGACAGGAGGTACTCTGCATGCACAGCTAGGTGCATGGGAGTGGAGACCTATTCTGGAGAAACTGGTGGGAGGCCCAGGAGAGTTCTCTTTTCTTTTTGAAGGGCAAGGTGGAGTTCAGGTTTGAGTGGAGAGCATTCTGCTGATGCAGCTGGGGGCTGGAGACACTAGCTGCTCCTGGAAGTGAAGTAGGAGGGCTAAGGGCCTGAGATGGAGGGTAAGCTAACAATCCCACAGTCCCCTCCCTCTTCTCTCTTTGCCCCTCCATCTCTTGCAGGCTGGTAGTTTGCTGTCCCTCCCCTCCCCACTCCCCATAAACTCTTTTCTGCCTGAACCATGTGGAAGTCTCCTTTCACCAAACCTTACAGGGACCTGTGCAGGAAACTAGTCTAAAACATTGGCTTCCTGTTATTTTTTTTTGGCTACCTATAACTTAAACATCATGAAGATTGCCAGTATTCTGCTTTGTTGTTGTTGCTGTTTTTGGTCGTATGGCTTGAACACTAGGCCTGGGTGCTGTCCCTGTGCTCTTCAGCTCAATGCAAGCACTCTACCGCTTGAGCCTCACCACCACTTCCGATTTTCTAGTGGTTTTATTGGAGGTAAGAGTCTCACAGACTTTCCTGCCCTAGCTGGCTTTGAACAGTGATCCTCAGATCTCAGCCTCCTCAGTAGCTAGGATGACAGGCGTGAGCCATCGGTGCCCGGCTGTGTTCTGCATTATTAAATTACTAATTAGCTCATGCTCTCTTACTAGACCTAGCACCTTCCCTTACTTAAGCTTTGCTCTTAGAAGTACTTTCTGAATTCAAAGGACAGTACATTTTTCTGTTAGTGGCCATTCCTTTCCTTTGCTGTCCTTGAATGGTCTCAGCATCAGGCCTTTGGGCCTCTACCTGCCCCCTGAGTCATTCACCATCTTTCATGGCTTTAAATATCTTCTGTGTCTGCCTGACTCCTAAATTCATAGCTCCAGACCTGACTTCACTCCAAAAGGCCATAGATCCAGCCATCCTGGTGCCTTGCTGAGTGGGGGGAGAGGGGGGGGTTCCCACCCAGTACTGAAAAGCTTGGAGGGAGAAAGGCCATTTATTGAATTGCAGATGCCACGCTGTTTAGCTTTAGGGAACTTTGCATAGAGAATGCTCTGATTCTGCCTTGATTACCCCCCTAAATGGCTTGATTCACTCCCCTCTGAGTGGCCTCTAAGTTTACCCCTTTACAGAAAGGTTGAGGCATATCCTCCCTCCCACGTGGAAAGTTTAAGCTAGTACTTGAGCTACTTCCCAAATAAGGTCTGCTTTTGTTAAAGCTTGGTCTACACCCCAGGTATGTGGGTTTGTCATTAAAAGCTTGGTTCAAGGGGCTGGGAAGGTGGCTCAGTGGTAGAGCGCTTGCCTTGCATGCTCGAGGCCCTGGGTTCGATTCCTCAGCGCCACATAAGCAAAAAGAAAAAAGCCGGAAGTGGTGCTGTGGCTCAAGCGCTAGCCTTGAGCTGAAGAGCTGAGAGATAGCGCCCAGGCCCAGAGTTCAGGCCCCACGACCGGACCAAAAAATAAAAAGCTTGGTTCAAGCTTTGTTCCGGGTTTGTTCCGGGTTGAGACGAGTCTGCCTGTAGCTGCTGGCTCTCCAACAAAGACTCCCAATTTGACCTCTCAAAATGTGGCTTGTCTGTTTCTCACTTACTGAACTCTCTTATAAAACTAATTCCTCTTCCAACTGCCCCCTGAAAATATCCTCTGTAATCTTTATGGTCTCTGTCCTTCCAGAAATCTTAGAGGTACCCTTCTTTCCTTCTCTTCTAGCCCTACCTTGTTCTTCTACAAAAACTTCTAGCTGGGGGCTGGGAAGGTGGGTCTAGTGGTAGAGCGCTTGCCTTGCATGCATGAGGCCCTTGGTTCGATTCCTCAGCACCACATAAGCAGTAAAAGCCAGAGGTGGTGCTGTGGCTCAAGTGGTAGAGTGCCAACTGTGAGTTGAAGAGCTGAGGGACAGCGCCCAGGCCCAGATTTCAAGCCCCATGACCGGCAAAAAAAAAAACCATCTGTGTGTTCAAAATATATACAGAAGCAGAGGAGTGTGATGGTACGCACTTGTGGTCCCAGCTACTTGATTATACTGAGTCAGGAAGATTGCTTGGGCAAAGATGTCCTAGGTCAACCTGAGAAAAGTAGTGAGACATAAAATAAGTATCTGGGCACTGGTGGCTCACAACTTAAGTTTAGCTGCTTAAGAGACAGAGATCTGAGTGCTACACCCATGCAAGTCAAAACAGTGGAGCACCGGGCACTGAGAAGTTTGAAGGTCCTAGGTCCTTTTTTTTAAGTAGCAAGGCAACAGAGTGGCTAACAAAGTGGCCCTGAGGGGAAGATAATCAGGATTGTAAAGGCAGAAACTGCAAATTACACGTATGCTTAGTGAAGTAGACCCTGAGATGGGGCCTCAGCTGGTAGGATTCCATTTTGAGTTTTGCCTTTGTTTTAGAGATTTTAGACTTGATGGGCCTAGTTCCCAGAATAAAAAAAAAAATGCATCTGGTCCACCTCCCCTTAACAACCTAACCCACCCTTGATTATTGAGTTAAAGACTGACCCACAAAACACTTAGGTTGTAATCTGGCTCCAAATGGTGACACTACCTGCTTACCATAAACCCTGCCTTTTGCATGTGCTTACGGTAAACTCTGCCTATTGTCCACCTGTGTGTGGTCGGTATGACTGTACAACCCTTTGTGTATTATGATCCCATTGGTCACCTGCACGTGACCTCATCGATTTTGCCTTTAAAAACCAAAGAATGGGTGCTGCTCGGGGTTGCCGTACCAGCTCCCGAGCCTGCCTGTGCTGCGGCCCTCTCTGGTCAGTGTAGGAACCTTCTCAGTAAAGTTGCTTCTTTGTTAACAACTTCGTTGCGGTGGGCTCTGTCACTCTGGATGACTAGGTGGGCTTGCCTGTCTGAGTAGGGGTCTTCCTACTACACTTAGTACCGGGGAGGTTTGGTACTGCAGCTAAGGAGACAATTTGGCTCCAAGGAGATGGTAGCAAACACCATCTGGGTGTTCATGACCTAGGTAGTTTGTAAAGCAGCTTGTCACAGTTTAACCATATTTTGGAGGGGGTGCATTTTTTCTTTTTGTAAACTTATGATGGCCCTCTACTGTAAAATTGGGGTCAGTGGGAATCTAGGTATTTTATGAAGGTGGTGGTTTGAAGCCAGCCAGGGCAGGAAAGCCCATGAGACTCTTATCTCCAGTTAACCACCAAAAAAGCCAGATGTACAGCTGTGGCTCAAGTGGTAGAGTGCTAGACTTGAGCAAAAAAGCTCAGGGACAGTGCCCAGGCCCTGAGGTCAAGCCCAGGACTGGCACAAAAATAAGTGAATTCTCCCCACACAGAGAGAGAAAAAAAGAGAGTATAACTTATGCAAAAGCATAGCCTTGGGTTTAGTCCCTAGCATTGTACACTGAAAAACAGTGTGTATAGATACATACAATGTAATTATTGCATTGTTATTAGTTTCCACCTTGGTCTCTCACTTAGATTATTGCAAAAAGTTGCCCAGTTCTCACTCTGCCCGCTTTGTATTGTGTTCTTGGAATGTAAACCATATATGTCATTTGAAACCTTTGACATAGCCTGGCATGGTGATGCACCCCTGCAATCCCAATACTTGTAAACTTGAGTTAATGTAACTATGAAAGGAGACCATGAGTCAAAAATTTTCAAAAATTAATACTGAAGCTGGCCACTGTGGCTCACACCTGTAATCCTAGCTACTCAGGAGGCTGAGGTCCAGAGGATTATGGTTCAAAGCCATCCCAGGCAGAAAAGCCTACCAGACCCCATATCTAAAATAACCAGCATCAAGCTGGGCTGAAGGCATGGTTCAAGTCAGAGTTAAGCATGAGCAAGAAAACCAAGTGAGGGCCCGGGAAGGTGGCTCAGTGGTAGAGTGCTTACCTTGCATGCATGAGGCCCTGGGTTCAATTCCTCAGCACCACATAAGCAGAAAGAGCTGGCAGTGGCACTGTGGCTCAGGTGGTAGAGTGCTAGCCTTGAGCTGAAGAGCTGAGGGACAATACCCAGGCTCAGAGTTCAGACCCCACAACTGAAAAAAAAAAAAAAGTCAAACAAGAGTTCAGGAGGTTCTAAGTTTAAGTCCTGGCAACTGCCCCCCCAAACATACATACAATACACACACACACACACACACACACACACTCTCTCTCTCTCTCTCTCTCTCTCTCTCTCTCCATGTCTCTCTCTGTCTCTCTGTCTCTCTCTCTCACACACACACATACAAACACACACTGGTGAGGTTACAGAGAAAGAGAACCTTTAGACTGTTGGTGAGAATGTAAACTAGGACAGCCATTATGGAAAACAATATGGAGGTTCCTCAAAAAGCCAAAAATAGAACTGCCATATGATCCAGTAGTCCTAGTCCTAGGAACATTTCCAGAAGAAAGGAAGTCCATATATTAAAGAAAAATTTACATTCTGTGTTGTACACTATTTCAATAGCTGAGATATGGAATTAGCCAGGGTGTCCATTGATGGATGACTGAATAGTGAAAATATGGATTATATACCCAGTGGACAAAATGTGTTTTATAGAGAGAACAGAGAAGCCACGTTTTGAGAGGTCAAATCTGGAGTCTTTATTAGAGCACTGGCGGCCTGCAGATGGCTGCCTGTCCCAAAAATCTGCAATCCCATGAATACACTTAACACTGTCAGAAAAATGAGCCATGGGAGCGAAAGAAAAAGCAGAAAAACAATACCAACAAATCAGATCAGCTCCAATGGAGAACTGAAATGGGACTCCAAGGTGACTGGAGTAGATCCAGGAAACAGGAGACAGGAGGCTGAGATCTGAGGATCAAGGCTTAAAAAGCCCAGGCAGGAAAGTCCATGAGACTCTGATCTCCAATTAAGCACCAAAAAAGCTGAAGTGGAGCTGTGACTCCAGTGATAGAGGGCTAGCCTTCACCATAAAAGCTCAGGGAGCCGGGCGCCAGTGGCTCAAGACTCTAATCCTAGCTACTCAGGAGGCTGAGCTCTGAGGATCAAGGTTTAAAGCCAGCCGGGGCAGGAAAGTCTGTGAGACTTATCTCCAATAAACCACTAGAAAGCCAAAAGTGGTGCTGTGGCTCAAGTGGTAGAGCGCTCGCCTTGAGCTGAAGAGCCCAGGGACAGCGCCCAAGCCCAGAGTTCAAGCCCCAGGACTGAACAGCAACAAGAAAGCTCAGGGACAGCACCTAGGCCCCCGCCCCCCCCCCCCCCCACATGAACTGTCTGGATACCTGGTATTTGGTATCTATGCAAAAGTCATTGGTAAAGAAATTCCACCAGGAGGATTGCTGTTTGCCTTGCTTGGCCGATATGAAAAGTCTTTTTGTTTTGTTTTGACAGCTTGTTAGCACGTACTGTTTTGTGACTATCTCTTGTTCTTGATCTTTTTTCCTTTTTTGGGGGGGGGGAGGAGGGAGATAATTGGGGCTTGAACTCAGGGTCTGGGCACTGACTCTGAGGTTTTCATAAAAGGTTAGTATTCTATCATTTGAGCCACAGCTCTACTTCCAGATTTTTGGTAGTTAATTGGAGATAAGAGCTTCAAAGGCTTTCCTGACCAACTGGCTTTGAACCTTGATTCTCAGATCTCAGCCTCCCAAGTATAGCTAGGATCACAGGCATGAGCCACCAGCACCAGGCAGTGCACAGTTATGTTTTATTATGTTTCTGTGGTCCATCATCAATCTCCATTTTCCTCCTGCCCTCACTAGTGACTTATAAGGGCTTCAGTCTAATTATGCCCTATTTCCTTAGTTTTGTAAAATTGACTTGTCTCATTTTTTTTTTGTCCTTTCCTTTTATATGGTGAGGTATTAACCTCTGTCAACATGCAGGTACAAGCAAAGGGAAAAAAAGCTGAATGCCAGGAGCCAAGCTCCCTCCTGTTGACGTAGGAGGAGCAAGGCAGATGCACTTCCACACTCTGGCTCTGCTGCTTCTGCCAACTGAACCTCAGCGCCTCACTTGGCCTCTGTGGGATTGGAGGGCTCTTCCTCACAGTGTGGGCCAAAAGCAGACAAGGTAGGCTCTCCAGGCAGGGTGAGCTCTGGCTGTCTGCTGGGTGCCATGGACTTCTCCTGCAGCCCAGGTTCTCCTCACTTGTGGGAAGGCAGAAGTTCTGGCCTCCTGGATATGGAATCTATCATGCCTCAGCTTCTGCATCTGTAAAGTGGGGTAGTGGAGCCTGCCATGGTGCTACTATACAGGCTACCAGAGATGAGATACACCCGCAATCCCTATCACATGGGAAGCAATCAGTAAATTGCTTTCACTCATATGTTCTGTTATTAAGCATTTTATAATTATGTATTAAAATCTTTATTTTAATATTACATGTTCATTTTATTATTCTATATTCTCATTGCTCCAGACAAGGCTAAGTTCCTCCTGTTGTATGGGAATTCAGTCTCAAAACAGAGAAGCCACATCTTGAGAGGTCAAATTGGTAGTCTTTATTGGAGAGCTGGTATCTGCAGAAGGATTCTGGTCTCAAAGACCTGCAGCTCCTGCACAGAGCTTATATGAAGTTTTTTTGTTTTGTTTTTTTGGTAGGTCGTGGGGCCTGAACTCTGGGCCTGGGCGCTGTCCCTCAGCTCTTCAGCTCAAGGTACTACCACTTCAGCCACAGTGCCACTGCCAGCTTTTTCTGCTTATGTGGTGCTGAGGAATCAAACCTAGAGTCTCATGCATGCAAGGCAAGCACTCTACCACTGAGCCACCTTTCCAGCCTTGAAGGCTGGTAGTTTTTTTAATTTTAATCTTGAGACAGCATCTTGGCAAGTTGCTAGGCTGGCTTTGAAATAATTACTGTATTGCTTCAGTCTCCCCAGTGGCTGGGTTCATAAGTGTACATGATCCTCACATTTCAGCCTCTTGAGTAGCTATGATTACAGGTGTGAGCCACCTGCACCTGACATTTTGCTGCTTCTAGAGTCCCTCATTCTGGCTTCTTTGGTGTCCGGGGCTTCCCTCAAGCTGTGTCTC
This sequence comes from Dipodomys spectabilis, assembly GCF_019054845.1. Taxonomy (NCBI): domain Eukaryota; kingdom Metazoa; phylum Chordata; class Mammalia; order Rodentia; family Heteromyidae; genus Dipodomys; species Dipodomys spectabilis. Next base: position 2,215,253 of record NW_024870795.1, read on the forward strand.
AAGAAAGACAGCAGCTCTGAGTTTCCCTCCCACAGGCCCAAGGGCAAACCCGGATCTGTGTTTCCTGGTTCCTGTCTGGCAGGGGGCAAGCCAGCATCCTCCCTGGCTTCAAATCTCCATAGCAACCCCTAGACCCAACCCTCACCCAAAGGAGGATATGCCAGGGGAGAGGCTGGAGCTGGTGGCTTTGCTGCCCTGCTCCTGTGGCTGCCAGCTTCTGCTAGCTGGCCAGGTTCCCTCCCCTCCAGTCTCCACAAAGACCCCAAACTAGAGATCTGCTGCTGGGGACAGGGAGTCCCGATGGCACCTTATCTGCTTCTGCTGGGTGTGGCCACCCTGACTGTGTCTGCCCTGGACACTGGTGAGTGTGGGGGGCCTCGCTGGACTCCTCGAGACTCATCCCCCTTCCATTAGCTCTCCCAGTCAGCACTCTGATGAGTTTGGACCCCTTGAATGGAGGAGGCTGAGAAACCCTATGCCTGGTCAGCTTGATACCCACCGAGTCTATTCCAAACCCTTCTAGAAGGCTAGCGATCTGGTTCCCAAACAGCAGGGGTCTGGGAGTGAGCAGGGCCTGCTGCCCTAGGGTCTGGAGTTGGAATCAGCCCACATTGACACTTGTTCGAATGCTGCTTCCTGTTTCACTTTTTTTTCTTTTTGGTGTCAGTACTGGGGCTTGAACTCAAGGTCTCATGTTCTTGCTTGTCTTTTCAGTCAAGGCCAGTGTTCTACTATACTTCTACTTCAGTTTTTTGGTTTTATTTTTTTGTTTTTTTTTTTGCTGCATAATTGGATATAAAGAGTCTCACAGACATTTCTATGTCACATGAGGGTTCAGTGAGCTGAGCCCCCATGTCAATGACAGGCACCCAGGAAATGACAAGAGAATAAATGTATGTCATGGATGGGTCTGGCTTTCAGCCATGACCCTCAGATCTCTGAGCAGCTAGGATTACAGGCATGAGCCTTGCTTCCTGCATTTCTCCCTCCACCCATTACTTCAGTTCTCTAGGAATTAAGACCCTTAATCTTAGGGTCTTCATCGGTAAAGGAGCTGGGGTGTGGCTCAGTGGCAAAGCACTTACTCAGCACATGCAGGCTGCATGGATGGCTTCCCTTCTCAGTATTTCCAGGAAGGAAAAGCAAATGGCAGTCAAATAGGAACCATAATAGGTGCTTGCCCCTTAAGGGACAAGTACCACTTTGCCTCTGAGTAAACTACAAGACACTTGACAGAGCCTGGCACATAAAGGGTGCTCACCCTTACCCCATGAAAGGACAGCCTCTGGCTTTAGTAGACTTTATAAATATGAGGAAATGCTTGTATGTCCTCAGTCCCCAAGGATTACCTTGGCTGTTCCTCAAGCACCCACTGGGACCCACACCTTGCCCCAGAAAATGTACCTTATATTCTTTGTTTTGTTTGGTTTTGTTTTTTGATTGTGGGACTTGAACTCAGGTCCTGGGCACTGTTTCTGAGCTTTTTTGCTCAAGTCTATTGCTCTACCACTTTAAGCCACAGTGCCACCTCTGGTTTCCTGGTATTTAATTAGAGATAGGCACCTCTTGTGGACCTTCCTGCCCGGGCTGGCTTTGAACTGTGAAGCTCAGATCTTAACTTCTTTTTTTTTTTTTTTTTTTTTTGGGTCCAGTTGTGGGGCCTGAACTCTGGGCTTGGGCGCTGTCCCTCAGCTTTTCAGCTCAAGGCTAGCGCTCTACCCCTTGAGCCACAGCACCACTTCCGGCTTTTTTCTTTTTGCTTATGTGGTGCTGAGGAATCGAACCCAGGGCCTCATGCATGCAAGGCAAGTGTTCTACCACTGAGCCACCTTCCCAGCCCTTAACTTCTTGAATAGTTAGGATTACAGGCATGAACCACCAACACCTAGTTTACCTTCTATTCTCTATCCTTACAAAAATCACTGTAGGGAGTTTTAAGACTTATTTGTTCTCAGTTCTTACAAGAACTTGGTACCAAAGCTAATCTGTGCTATAAAAGACAGATACCAACCCTACGGTGCTTAAGCTACTGAGTGGCTGTCTGATCCCTGAGATGGTTAACTCGGCAGCTCAACCATATAGCATTTCTCTGTAATGTTCACCACCTCATTTTTGACAGGCAGTTGCTGCAGCTCCAACCATCACATCCTTAGTCAACTGCTTTCTGAAGCAGGAAGAAAAAGGAGGCTTTATCATAGTCTGATACCACCCCCACCACTTTTTTTTTTTTTTTAATCAGGTGGAAAGCCATTCCTTGGGAACTCCGGAAGACCTTTCCTTAAGTCTCATTAGTCAGAACTAATAAACAATCAGAACACATAAACAATCCCTAAACCTGGCAAATAGAATTAGATCGCAAGAAACAGGAAAAGGCTGTGGGGTGAGCAGGTACCCGAACGTGTCGACCCCACCGTTGAATGAGATAATAGAAATTGCTGACATTTGGATAACCCATTAAATGCTGATTGCTGTCTGAAGCTCTGAGCTAGACAAGGTACACAACCTTTTAGTTGCAATTCCAACTTACCGTGGGCTCCAAAAAACAACATTTGTTTTTATTTATGGGCCACACTTGACCTGGACTGGCAGGAGGCTTGTTTTATCATTCTCTTGGAGCAGAGGCTAGGTGGGGATGAGCCCAGGGCCTGTTTGTCACTGGGTTCCAGCTCAGCAGGTCAATTGCCTTCAGTTACAAACTTTGTTGTAAAGGTAAATCCAGTTGGCAAGATACAGAGAAGCCACTTTTTTTTTTTTTTGAGAAGCCACATTTTAAGAGGTGGAATTGGGAGTCTTTATTAGAAAGCTGGCATCTGCAGGTGTACTCTATCACGAAGACCTGCAGCCCCATGATTACACTTAATATTGTTAGTGTAGTGTTAGAGCCATGAGAGCAGGAGAGGAAAGAGCAGACAAATAATATCAACAACCCAGATCAACCCCAATGGAGAGTTGAAGTGGAACACCATGTTGACAGGAGGTGAGCCAGGAGACAGAAGACACGGCACACCAGGCCTAGTGTAAGTGCATCTGAGCTGGTCTGACCCTAAAATAGGCTCAGATTAGGAGGTAGAGTCACAGAGAGATTCTCCTAAATTCATGGCCTAGGGCTGACAGGTCCACTAATCTGTCATCCAAGTCCCTGCCTCTGCCTCTAAGAATTCAGGCATGCCCATCACCTGGGAGATGGGACATCCCCTTACTCCACCATGAAGACAAGATGGTGCCAGTTAAACCCAATTCCCTATCCACCACATGGCCAAGATGGCACTGGTTAGACCCAACAACCCCACTTCAACTTGAGGCCAGTAATCACACAACTACTCTGGAGGCAGAGTAGCCGCAGGATGCATTTGTGGTCTCCACACCATATGATCTGTTTAAAACCTGGAAAATATCTGGGTGTCATCCTAGCTACTCTGGATATGGAGATTTGAAGATTACAGTTCAAAGCTAGCCTGGCAGGAAAGTCCCCGAGACTCTTATCTGCAATTAACTATTAAAATTTAAAAAAAAAAAAAAAAAAAAGCCCTAAATGGTGCTGTGGCTTAGTGGTAGAGCACTAGCTTTGAGCAAAAACAAGCTCAGGCACAGTGCCCAGGCCCTAAATTCAAGCCCTAGAACCAGCACACACACACACACACACACAGACCAAAAACAAAAAACAACCTGGAAGAGCTGGGAAGGTAGCTCAGTGGTAGAGTGCTTGTCTTGCATGCATAGGCCCTAGGTTCGATTCCTCAGCATCACATAAGCAGAAAAAGCTGGAAGTGGCACTGTGGCTCAAGTGGTAGAGTGCTAGTCTTGAGCTGAAGAGCTGAGGGACAGCACCCAGGCCCAGAGTTCAGGCTCCACGACTGACAACAACAACAACTTAGAAAATTCTTCAGCTTCCTAGGACTATGGACTTGAATTCAATCTCTTAGTCCTCATTAATTATTCCGAGCTTTCCAGACACTTGAGGCTGTAATCTGTAAACCCAAGCTACTGGAAGGCTGAGATCTAAAGGATCCAAAGTTGAGGCCAGCCACCTCCAGCAGAAAGTCTACAAGACTCCGTCTCCAATTAACCAACAAAAAGCCGGGATAGAGGCATGGCTCAAGTAAAAGAATGATTTCTGAGCCTGCTTAGTCCCCATTTTTCCAATCATGAAGGGAGGGGTGGGGGCGCAGTCAAATCCGGACCGCGCGCATGACCCACGATGTCTGTGCCCCTGGCCCACTGCAGCCCACCTGGAGGAGCGGTGCGGCCACACGTGGCACGGGGAAGGGCTGCTGCTGCGCTCCCACGCGACGTCCCGCCGCTTCTACTTCGTGGCTCAGGACACTGACTGCTGGCTGTGGGTGCAGGCGGCCGCCCCCGGCGACAGTATTCGCTTCCAGTTCCACTTCTTCCTAGTCTACAGCCTGACGACACCGGGGGCCCAGGAGCCCCCCGTGCCGGCTGATCCCTGCGCCCCCGGCTCCTACCTGCAGTTCTACGAGGGTCCTCCAGAGGTGCCCCAGCCCCTGGGGCCCCCTCTGTGCGGCCTGACCATCCCCGCCCCGGTGACCTCCTCTGGACCCTTCCTCGGCCTGCGCTTGGTCACCAGAGGCAGCCAGCCCCGCGTGGACTTCGTGGGAGCAGCCACCTCTTTCCATTTAGGTGGGTCAGGATTGAAGGTCAGGATGCGGCTACACGGGAGGCTGTGGGAGCTGGGAATGGGGGGACCCTGTGGGCCCAGGGAGGTGGAGAAGCAAAAGTCCTATCAGAAAGAGACGCACACAGACAGACACACAGACACACATAGCTGCACCCTCACACTAACCCCTTATATACTCAACCTCACACTCCTTGCTTAAACACAAGCCACATCATAGCTGCATCATGCACACACATCCCCTTACACACTTACACATGTTTGCACACTCATGTTCATACACAAACTCCTCTGGCTCCTCTTCAGCCAACCTGTCAGAGGGGTGCAGAAAGGCAAAGCTAGAAGAGAGAGCATGGTACATGTCTGTAAGCCCAGCTATAGGACAAATAGAGGCCAGAGGATCATGAGTGCTGAGGTCAGCCCTGGCAAAGTTAGCAAACCCTGTATCAAAACCGAAAATACAGCCAGGCTCTAGTGGCTCACTTCTGTAACCCTAGCTACTCAGGAGGTTGAGATCTGAGGATTGGGTTTCAAAGTCAGCCTGGGCAAAAAAGTCCATGAAAGCCGGGCGCCGGTGGCTCACGCCTGTAATCCTAGCTACTCAGGAGGCTGAGATCTGAGGATCGCGGTTCAAAGCTAGCCTGGGCAGGAGAGACCATGAGACTCCTATCTCCAATAAAAACCACCAGAAAACCGGAAGTGGCACTGTAGCTCAAGTGGTAGAGCGCTCGCCTTGAGCTGAAGGGTTGAGGGACAGCGCCCAAGCCCAGAGTTCAAGCCCCACGGCTGACCAAAAAAAAAAAAAAAAAGTCCGTGAAATTCTTTTTTTTTGGGGGGGGGGGGATCCGGTCGTGGGGCCTGAACTCTGGGCCTGAGTGCTGTCCCTCAGCTCTTCAGCTCAAGGCTAGCGCTCTACCACTTGAGCCACAGTGCCACTTCCGGCTTTTTTCTTTTTGCTTATGTGGTGCTGAGGAATCGAACCCAGGGCCTCAGGCATGCAAGGCAAGCGCTCTACCACTGAGCCACCTTCCCAGCCCAGTCCGTGAAATTCTTATCTCCAACTAACCACCAGAAAACCAGAAGTGGCGCTGTGGCTCAAGTGGTAGAGCACTAGCCTTGAGCTAAAGAACTGAGAGACAGCACCCAGGCCCAGAGTTCAAGCCCAGAATGGGCATCAAAAAAACAAACCAAACAATACAAAAAGGGTTAGAGTGGAGTTAGCTCAAGTGGTAAACACTAGCGGGATATGAGAATTTGAGAGGTGCTGTGTTCAAGCCCTAACACTGGAGAAGGAGGAAGAGAAGGTGGAAGAAGAAATCCAGATGGTCATGGATTGTAAGAAGGAACTGGTTTATGCAAGGAAGGGTCTTCCTGGACTGGTAATGCCGGGTTTTCAAGCTTCATGCCTGCCCTGTGCATGGCAGTTCAGCCCCAGCCCCTAGCTGCAGGCTGAGCCTCTGCCATGTTCCTGCTGCCCTCCAGGACATCTGCCATTTGTAGCTGCAGAGGTTGGGGCTTTTGTGCTGAGTCCTGCCGCTCCAGTCCAGTGCCAGCTTCTACCCCAGCGGGTTCTCCTAGGACTGGAGCCATGTTGTGGAATCAAAACCCTACAAGGCCTTCCTTCCTTTCTTTCTTGCTTTTTTTTTTTTTTTTTTTTTGGTCGGTCGTGGGGCTTGAACTCTGGGCCAAGGCGCTGTCCCTCAGCTCTTCAGCTCAAGGCAAGCTCTCTACACTTGAGCCACAGCACCACTTCCTGTTTTCTGGTGGTTTATGGGAGGTAAGAGTCTCACAGACTTTCCTGCCCAGGCTGGCATTGATCCTTTCACCAAGATCCTCAGATCTCAGCCTTCTGAGTAGCTAAGATTACAGGCGTGAGCCACTGGTGCCTGGCTCAACGCTTCATTTCCATTGCTGGAGTACAACAGGAATGTGCACAGTCCAAACAAGGAACAGCCAGCTTCTGGAGAACCAGACCTTGACATTGACCTCATTTGTCTCCTTCCTCCCTGGAGTCTGCATGCCTGACTTGTGGATTCAAGACTCCCCTCTCTAGTGGAGTCTCTGGCTCTGAGATAAACAATTTGAAATGTATCCCCTAGAGCCTTAGGGCCATGAGTCATGGTCCTGGGGGGTACCTATTTCTGGGTCCTGGAGTCTCTAAGGTACCAAAGTTCCTGTTATGTTAGGTTGATTTCCAAATAGCCTTCACTAGCTGATAGAAAGCTGGCAGCATGCTCCTCCCTCCCTCTGTCCTTCCCTCTCACCCTTTTTCCCTGACCACTGCTGAGCCTTTCTACCTGGGCAGCTGCCAGTCATCACAGCTGCTCAGCCTGCAGCAGGACTGTCTTGGGGTTCCCTTTTGTCATCTGAATGAGGAGCTGTTCCTTTCACCCCTGCAGGCCCCTCCTATTGGTTCACCTGGGCTGCTCCTCAGGCCTATCTTTCTGACCTTGCCAGTATGCTGCTGCTTTTCTCTCCTAGACCCCAACCTGATCCTGTCACCCACAGTCCTTCCCCAGAACATGTACTTTCATTCACATGCAGAAGAAGCCAAACTCAAGTTAGTGGAAGCCCAACAATGGTGGGATATTAAGATGTTAGTCCAGCAGGCCACTAGTGGCTCACGCCTGTAATCCTAGTTACTCAGGATGATGAGATCTGAGGATGGCGGTTCAAAGCCACCCAGGCAGGAATGTCCGTAAGACTTTTTTTTTTTTTGGGGGGGGGGGTGTTGGTCATGGACTTGAACTCTGGGCCTGGGCGCTGTCCCTCAGCTCTTCAGCTCAAGGCTAGTGCTCTATCTTGGGCTACAGCACCACTTCCAGCTTTTTCTGCTTATGTGGTGCTGAGGAATCAAACCTAAGGCCTCATGCATGCAAGGCAAGTGCTCTACCACTGAGCCACTTTCCCAGATGCAGCCTCCCCCCTCCCCCACCCTTGGCCCCTTGTGAGACTCTTATCTCCAATTAACCACCAGAAAACTGGAAGTGGCTCAAGTGTAGAGAGCTGGCCTTGAGCTGAAGAGCTCAGAGACAGTGCTCAAGCCCAGAGTTCAAGCCCCATGACTGACTGCCCCCCCCACCCCCCACCCCCCCACAAAAAAAGATGTTAGTCCATGTACAGCTGGATCCAGGAGTTGGAGCAATGTCCCCTGGGTTCTGTCCTCTGTTCCCTGTGTCTTTGCCCTGTGTGGGTCTGTTTGGCTTCTGTCTCAGGCAGGTCCCCCTCTTACTTCACTGCCTGATCACCCTGCAGCTCCAGCCTCCATCACCCTCACTGCAATCTCATGACAGACAGAATAGGCATCCTTTCCTGTGGCTCTAGCCAAGGTCCTGGGGCTGAATCTGATTGTTTCTGTGAGTTATAGTATCCATTTCTGTGGCCTGGAAATGAAATGTTCTACCTGGTGGGGCCTGAATTCCATGCCAACTAGAGCTGTGTACTGACCCTCAGTCCCTCTGAGCTAGCTGTTGCCCACAGCATGGACCTGCCTGGCAGACACCGTGCATGGAGTCATACCATTATTTCACTTGTGGACATAGTCATTCACTAGAAAACATGAGCTGAGCACCTGCTAGATGCTAGGCTCTCCTTGGCTCTGAGGACACAGCAGTGCAAAAAAGAGGTCCCTGCCTTCTTGGATCACAGTGTGGGGAGGTGCAGTCCAGGGTGAAGAAACATGGAGTTGGGATGGGAAGGGAGCAAGCTGGGCAGGAATACAGGCAGAAGTCAGGTGGAGTTGATGACAGGTGTAAGGCCAGGAGTGCTCAGGATACTGCAGGCCACACACATGTATGTGCTCCCATGTGTACAGATGTGCAGATTCACATTATGCCACTTGGTACCACTGTTTTATGAGCACAGGCTTCAGACCAAGCTTGCCTCTGACTTAATACAAGCTGTGTAGCCTTGGTCAGGCGGCCTAAACTTTCTGTGCTTCAGTCTTATTTCTTTTCTGTTTTTTTTTGCTGGTCCTGGGACTTGAACTCAGGGCCTGGGCACTGTCCCCAAGCTTTTGTGCTCAAAGATTGCACTCTATCACTTGAGCTATAGCACCACTTCCAGTTTTTGAGGGGTTAATTAAAGAGTCTCACAGAGACGTTTCTGCCCAGGCTGGTTTCTAACAGTGATCCTCAGATCTCAGCCTCCTGAGTAGCTAGGATTACAGGCATGAGCCACTGGCACCCGGCTTCAGTCTTATTTCGAACTCAGAGTTTATAACAGTATTCGGTTTGTGGCAACATCATGAGGATGAAGTGAGCTGGCACAGAAGAGGATGGAAAAGGAGAAGTGAGCTGAGCTGCTCCACCTCTGTGGTTATTGTTGTGTTCCATGTCCCTGTGCACACTTCTGTCACACTTATGCACACTTATGTAGGCACACAGCTCTTTCCTGGTCACGCCTCTCCCACTACGGGCCCCACTTCTGTGGTTAATATCATCCTAGGTTTCTCCTTCCTCTCCCAGGGTCTTGTGGCCCCTACTTCCGCTGTGGGAATGGAAGGTGCATCCCCCTGAGCCTGCTGTGTGATGTCTGGGACGTGGATAACTGCGGTGATGGCAGCGACCAGGACGCCTGGCCACTGGCCAACTGTAGAGGTAGGTAATGGATGAGGCCTGGGCCCTGTGGGAGCCTGTCCCTCCTTCCCTTCCCTGGGGCTGGGTCTGTGAGGAGTCAGGTGCGGCAGGTGTGGTTCAGTGGCAGAAGATTTCCTTTTTTTTTTGGTCACGGAGCTTGAACTCTGGGCTTGAGCGCTGTCCCTCAGCTCTTCAGCTCAAGGCTAGCGCTCTACCACTTGAGCCACAGCACCACTTCTGGTTTTCTGGTGGTTTATTGGAGATAGAGTTTCACAGCCTTTCCTGCCTAGGCTGGCTTTGAACCGTGATCTTCAGATTTCAGCCTCCTGAGTAGGTAGGATTACAGGTATGAGCCACTGGCACCCAGCTGGTAGATTTCCTAAATGGGACGTGGCCTGAGGTTTTGGCCTGGGGCCACTGGGCTCTGGCTGACAAATCTGAGCCTAGCTACCATACTCCAGAGAATCTGAAAACCACACATCCAGCCTGACTCCCATACTTCATTAGGGCTTGAACTCAGGGCCTGGGCATTGTCCTTTAGCTTTTTCACTCAAGGCTGGCATTCCACCACTTGAGCCACAGGTCCACTTCTGGCTTTTGGTCATTAGAGCTGAGTCTTACAGATTTTGCTGTCTCAGATGATTTGAACCATGATCCTCTGATCTCAGCCTCCTGAGTTGCTAGGATTACAGGCGTGAGCCTGGCACCTAGCGTGACTCCCACATGGTCCAAATGGAAAAACTGAGCTCCATGAAGGGGGAGAAATTACTTGCTCAAGGACATGAAGCCAGGGAGTGTCAGGAGCAGGAGTGACTTCTGTGGCCAGCAAGCACTGGAACAAGTCACCCAGGAATCACCTTCCTAGAGATATGGAGCTGATTTGGGGATGCAAATGTGGGGGTGTCTGCCATGGGTAGGACAGTTGCTCATTGTAAGAAAGTACCTTGCTCTAGTGAAATGCACTGACCAGAGCCCCAACACCTCATTGAGCTACTTCGCTAGCTCCTTTGCAGGTTTCTGGTTGCTTTCCTCAAACACTGTGCTCATCATCTTCTGTATCTTATCATCTTCTTTCTTGGTTGTCTCCTTAAGATATCACCATCCAGACTCTATTTAATTTATTCTGGCCCTGGGTCTTGAACTCAGGTCCTGAGTGCTGTCCCTGAGCTTCTTTTGCTTAAGGCTAGTAGTCTACGACTACTAGTAGTCTACGGTCGTGGGGCTTGAACTCTGGGCTTGGGCGCTGTTGCTGCACTCTTCAGCTCAAGGCGAGCACCCCACCACTTGAGCCATAGCACCACTTCTGGTTTTCTAGTGCCTTATTGGAGATAAGAGTCTCATGGACTTTCCTGCCTAGGCTGGCTTTGAACCTCGATCTTCAGATCTCCGCCTCCTGAGTAGCTAGGATTACAGGTGTGAGCCACCAGCGCCCAGTATAGTCTATCACTTAAGCCACAGCCCCACTTCTGGCTTTTTCTGAGTAATTTATCAGAGATAAGAGTCTCACGGACTTTCCTACCCAGGCTGGCTTCAAACCCCTATCCTTAGATCTCAGCCTCCTGAGTCACTAGGATAACAGGAATGAGCCACCAGTGCCCAGTATAATATTGACACTTTAAAAAACATTTTATTTTACATCTGAACAGATCATCATGTTCAGCAATCAGCTTTACTCATTCGTTCATGAACTTCTTTCCACATCAGTACATATTGGTTTATTCCAGGACTTAAAGTGGCATGTGTGGCCCTCCAGGTGGTTGACAGAGCCATAGACTATTACAATTCATCCTCTATGACCTTCTGTTTTTTTTTTTTTTTTTTGTCGGTTGTGGGGCCTGAACTCTGGGCCTGGGCACTATCCCTCAGCATTTAAGCTCAAGGCTAGCACTCTACCACTTGAGCCACAGTGCTGCTTCTGGCTTATTTCTGTTTACGTGGTACTGAGGAATCAAACCCAGGACCTCATGCATGCAGGGCAAACGCTCTACCACTGAGCCACCTTCCCAGCCCCCTGAACAGCGCTCTACCATTGAGCCACCTTCCCAGCCCCCTGTAAGTATTTAAGTTCAGTGGCTGGGAAGGTGGCTTAGTGGTAGAGCGCTTGCCTTGCATGCATGAGGCCCTGGGTTCAATTCCTCAGCACCACATAAGCAAGAAGAAAAAAGCCGGAAGTGGTGCTGTGGCTCAAGTGGTAGAGCGCTAGCCTTGAGCTGAAGAGCAGCACTCAGGCTGAGTTCAAGTCCACAACTGACCCTCCCCTCCCCCCCAAAAAAAGATAAGTTCAGCCAGGTGCTTGTGGCTCAAGCCTGTCATCCTAGCTATTCTGGAGGCTGAGATCTAAGGACTGCAGTTCAAAGCCAGCCTAGGCAGGAAAGTATGTGAGACTCATCTCCAATTAACCACCGAAAAGCCAGAAGTAGAGCTACATAGTTCAAATGATAAAGCACCTAGGTCCTGAGCTCAAGCTCTAGTTCAACACCTGGTCTGATTGTTATAGTAACTTCTGATCTCCCTGCAGGGAGGTGCTTTAAAAAAGTTTTTTCCTTCCAGTTCTAGGGCTTGAACTCGGGATCCTATACTTGTTAAGCTGGTGCTCTACTACTTGAACTACTTGCTTTTTGCTGCTTGTTTTTGAGTTAAGAGTCTAGAGAACTTTCCTGCCTGGGCTGGCCTTGAACATTGATCCTTCAGCTCTCAGCCTCCTGAGTAGCTAGGATAATAGGCATGAGCTACAAGTTCCAGCTCTTTTTGCCTTTTATAGACTTTTAGAACAGTTGTAAATTTACCAAATATTGATAGTTCAAACAATCCCCTGACAAGAGTTTTGCCTACTGTTAATATCTTATATTACTGGGACACATTTGTTTTGATTAACTGAGCAACAGTGATACATTGTTATTAATTAAAGTCAGGGTTTCCTACTTTGTACCTAATATCCTTCCTGCCCTAGGACTCCGGTTAGTAGTTAGTTGTCTCCTCCCTTCAGCTCCTCCTGCTGCAAAGTTTCATACAAAAAACATTACTGATGGCTGGTGACCTTGACCCCTGGCTGAGGTCAGCTTTCCCTTCATTTCTCTTTCTTTCCTTTTGTCCTTTTTCTTTTTCACTCACTCCTCCCTCCCTCCCTCCCTCCCTCCCTCCCTCCCTCCCTTCCTTCCTTTTTCTGTCAGTTTTGGGGCTTGAACTCAGGGCCTGGGTGCTGTCCCTGAGCTTTTTCCCTCAAGGCTAGTGCTCCATCATTTGAGTTATGGCTCCACTTCTGGCTTTTAGATGGTTCATTGGAGATAAGAGTCTCATGGACTTTCCTGCCCAGGCTGGCTTTGAACTGTGATCCTCAGATCTTAGCCTTCTGAATAGCTATGATTACAGGCATGAGCCACCGGTGCCTGGCAACTTGCTTTCTTGGTGAATTTCTCTGCACTGTACCCTTTGGAAGTTGTTATGTGCTGCTCACACTTGAGTGGGAAGTTAGGTTTTTCCTGTGCTGGAGCCTCCTAAAACATAACTCAGTGTCACTTCTGCAGCAACACCAATCTCTCAGAGAAAGGAAAGCCTCCCAGGGGTTCACAGGCCCCTGCCACCTGTCCTGCCTCCATGCTGACCACGCCCCCTCAACTCACTTCTCCCCTCCTGCCAGCCTTTAGCCTTTCCCAGCCCTTTCCCTTTGCCCTCGACCTCTCCACAGAGCCACCTGGGGTGCCTCCACACTCCTGCCTTCTGGTCTCTGCCTTTTCCTCCACCTGGAGGAAAGGCTCCTTCCTTTGCCTCCCAGAGTGGAATTACCTCCTTAGGTCTCTGCTTACCCCTCATTCTTTATGCAAGTTCTTTCCTGGCCCCTTTATGTAAAAATAACAACCCTGTGTCCACCTACAGAAGAGTGCAGAAAGAAAATGTGATCTATTTGTAAGATGGAATATTAAAGGAATGATTTTGTGACACATGCTGCAACCCAAATCAACTTGGTACTCAGGGATGCCAGCCAGCCACCAAGGGCAAATACTGTATGACCAATAGGAAGGACCCTAGAGGAGCTAGATTCATCAAGTAAAACCATGGTTGCCCAGAGCAGGGTTTAGGAATTGAGTGTTAAATGAAGACAATTCTGAAGATGAGCTGAATGCAGTGGTTCACACCTGTAATCTCAGCTACTTAGAAGGCTCCCATCAAGAGGACTGTCCTCTGGATTCAAGAAAATGGAAGTGAGCCCCCTTATCAACCAATGCTGGGTGTGACAAGGTGCATCAATTATGCAGGAAAAGGGGGATCACAGTCCAGGCTGACGTGAGCACAAATGCTAGACCCTATACCCAAATAAAATAAAGCAAAAAAGATCTGGAGGTGTGGCTCAAGTTGAGAGAACTTGCTGAGTAAGTTCAAGGCCCTGAATGGCACTGTACACATTAAGTAGTTAGATGGTAAATGTGTTTTCCTACAATTAAAACAAACTCACCAGGCAGCAGTGGCTCACACCTATAATCCTATCTACTCAGGAGGCTGAGATATGAGTTCCTGCTTATCTCTAATCACTAAAAAGCCAGAAGTAGAGTGGTGGCTCAAGTAGTAAAGCACCAGCCTTAAGTGAAAAAACCTAAGAGACAATGCCTACGTCCCAAGTTCAAGCTCTAGTATAGCACACACCCCCACCCCACCCCATCTCCAGCCACCATGCCCTGCCTCTTAGCCCTACTAGAGCACTTCATGTTTTTCTGTGTTACTACACTATACTGTCTATTTTGCTTCCTGGTTGTGTCCCCCAGATTCTACAGCAATGAGTAGGGGGTGGTAGATACTACAGAATTATTAGTCAAATAAGCAAAGTACAAGCTAACCTTGTAAATACTGTCAGCACCCAGCACCCAGCACCTGTCTGTGTGTGCAACTCCCTTGTTGAGAAGAAACTCTATAAAACCCCAGGACCTGGAGCTAGACTATGAGTTTATGTCCTCTTGTTTCCAGCTGTGTGACCTTGACAACAAACTCAACCTCTCTGTCCCTCCCTTCCCTTCTGTGCACATGGAAAGATGACATTGATAGACCGAGAGGTCTTCAGAGGATTAAATGAAAGACAGAAGGATAGGGCTGTGTGCCACTCATGCTACTGCTTGCTGCAGGTCCTTCTGTGACATCCAACCAGACAGGAAGCATGGCCAACGCCACCTCCAGGCCCCGGCAGTCTCTCTCCCTGGCCGTCAGGACTGCTGTCCCTTCCCACACTGCAGCTGAGAGGCGTTCCCCAGCCGACCAGGATGCCGCTCCACAGGATGTGGCTTTGCAAGGTGGGGCTCTTCCACCAAGATCACAATTGTCCCTGTCTGGGTGGTGGGCCTGGCAGCAGGCCCAGCCTGAGGCTGAGTGCACTCTTTCCTCTGGCAGGACCTTGGCTCTCGAGGGTGGCTCTGGCCTCCTTGCTGCTCCTGGCCTCTACTGGTCTCCTCACGGGCCTCCTTTGGTGCTGCTGTTCCCTGGGTGGACCAGCCTGGCCCCCTGAGGTCCTCAGCCTCCGCCTCAGATGTGGCACAGCCTGCCACACGTGCTACCAGTGTCCTGGCCGGGTCACCCCGGGGATGCAGCCAAGCCAGCCTGCCTTCCAGCACCCGGGAGACCATCCCTAGCAAGGAAGGCGTGGCGCTGAGGCCTGGTGGCCTGGCCAGCTGGCTGACGCTAGACAGGCCACTCGGTTCTCTCAGCCTCCGTCTGTGCCAAGTTCCATCTTCCAGGTTGGGGTGAGGGTCTTAGGAGGTAGCATGTGCCCAGTCCACGGAACCCACCCTGCAGGGTGAGTCGAGTGGAGGGCCAGTGGGTGTCAGGAAAGGGCATGACCTCCTGGCCCAGGGTAGGTATTAGGGCCGCCCTCCCTCACCCCCAGACTGCTGAGGCCCTACTCTGCCCCACCCACTGGCTGCAGCCAAAGACAACAGACCCCCGGCGGGGATAGCACCGTTTATTAAGAAAAACCAAGAAGAAGACCACAGGAGGGTCCCTTCTAGGGCCTGAGGCCAGGCGCCCCAATGCCAGAGTCTGGGGCCGCTTTTCTAGGGTCCTCAGGCTCCCAGATGGGTGGGGCTGTCATGTCCCCTCCTTTCCCCACCAAGGCACTTGTCTTCCTGACCCCTCTCCCCCACATCCTGGGCCTTCACCTCCAGAAGATGGGGAGTGGGGCTTGGCGTGGTGGGACTCTGGTGCTGGGCTCTGTCTTGGCAGCTCCGAGGTTGGAGGGGTTTCCCTTGCAGCCCCTGAGGATGGGGCCCTGGATGGTGTGAGGGGTGGTGGAATGCAGGCTGGGTGGAGGGAGGCTGCTGGGGTGGGGGAGCGGCCAGGCGGGGGCTGGTGGGGGCAGGGGAGCTGCCTTCTGCTCTGCAGTGGGCATGGGCATCCTAGCCACTGCGACACCACCTCTTCAGGTAGCTGGTAAGTCACGGGGGGGGGGGGGGGGGGTAAACTGAGGCCGGCTCTCATAGGAATGAGGACTTCCCATGGCTGCAAAAATAGGCAGCCCAGCTTGATGTTGGGGGCTCTGTCTGGGTGGGAGGAGTGAGGTGAGTTCTGGATCCATCTGGCCACTGTGCCTGGTCCCAAGTCTGGTGGCCTACCTACTCCTCTCCCCTCTGCCCTGCCCTGTAGCCTGGGGGCTTTGGCACGTGTATAGGAGGTGGCATGCCCACCCTCCAGTCCAGCCCAGGGCATAGCAGCAAAGCGTGGCATTGCCTCAGGTCCTTACAAAAATCATCATAATATTAATAATAATATAGTTGACAATGACGGGCTGGACGCTGCCCGGGAGTCCGTGGGGGTAGGCGGGGCCTATGAGGGGCAGGGGCGTGTGTTGGCCCCTGCCTGGGCGAGGTGCTGCAGGTCCAGGGGCTGCGGGGGTGGCGCGCCAGACCTGGCTGAGTGCAGCACCAAGTTCTTGATGCAGCCGGTGATTCCTGAGGAGAACCTGCCCGAAGTCAGCATGGCCACGTCTGGGGCTCCGCCTGCGGAGGAAGCACAAGGGCTGTCGGCTCCGGAAGCCCAGGAGGCCAGGCCGGCTGGGGACTCTGGCTCTGCAGGGCAGGCGTTTCCACCCAGGCCACAGGCTGGGCTCAGGCCAGGCCAGGACTCACCGATGTAGACGCTGTTCTTCGTGTTCACCGCCACATTAGGGCCTGGGGACTGGCCGCTAACCAGCTCTTCACCGTCCACCTGGATGGAGCCTCTCCGGCCCTTTCTGCAGAAGAACTGGGTCAGACCCCTTCCCCCAAACTCCCAGAACGCCCAAAATTCCATTCCTTTGGGGTGAGGACTCCAGACCAGACATGTCCTCTGCTGTGTGCCTTTTCTCACTAGATAGAGATTTGGCCTCATAACTCCCTACCCCTAAGTCTTCAAACTCCTGAGCATTTATCCAATAGATCACAAACCAGGCTGCACTAAAGCTACCAGTACAACTATGTTTATTGCAGAATGGTTTACCATAGCTAAGATATGGAATCAATCCAGATGTCCCTCAGTAGATGAATGGATCAAGAAAATGGCATATATAAATATATATATATATATGTATATAAAAACACATACACAACAGAATAACAGAATTCTGCACATCCATCAGAAAGAATGATATTGTATCATTTGTAATGAAATGGAAAGATCTGGAGAAAATTGTATTAAGCAAAGTAAGCCAGACACAAAGAAACAGGCTGCATGGTTTCCCTCATTTGTGTAACTAGAATGTGCCTGTAAATCTACAAGGAGGGATCCTTCCACCTCCAGCTGCAGTGCTGGAGTCACAGGTGTGGCCCACTATGACAGTGGCCACAGTGTAAGTGGGTGCAGTGGCACAATCACTGACTAGCTCTCCTTCCACACCAGCCTCACATTCTCTCTCTGAACACACTGTCTCTTCCTTGCCCCTGGTGGGGGCAGGGGTGGTGGCAGTTTTGGGCTCCTTAACTCTTTCAGGCTCTTTCCCCTAGTGCCCGGCTGGCTCCCTTACCTCAGTGCTGTCACCCGATGCCATTCACCGTCATTGATGGGGTCTTCAGAGACAAGGTGGGCTTCCCCACTTCCCAGCTCATAGCTACAGAAACACAGACCCGTGAGGGTGTGAGCTGGGTAGGACCAGGGCACAGGTATGGGAGGAGGCAGGTGGTAGGTAGCTAGGGTGCTGGGAGTGGAAGGAGCAAGGAAAGGGACAAGAAGGGCCAGGACCCACCTGAAGACCAGGTGCCCATCCTTCAGCCCGAGGCTGATAAAGTCCTTGCTGTGACCAGCCTCTGCCACCTCCTGCCAAAGAAGGACAGATTCTCTAGGGTCCCCACCCAGGACAGCTGAGCCCCCACAAAGGGCTACAGCTTTCAGCTTCCTCTCCCGCCACTGCCTGGGCCATCAGGAGGCTTATCTCCTGCCCCAGGAACCCTGAGATCCTGGGCCAGAAGCCCACTCACCACGCCCTGCCAGAGCAGGAGGCCACTGGCACTGCTGGTCCGGACTTCTAGCTCAATGGTCTCGGGGGCTTCAGGCAGGCTGTGGGGGAGCCAGGGGTGAGGAGTTGGAAATCTCTATTCCCATCCTCCACCCTGGCCTCCCATCCACTCCCATCTCACCTCCGGGAGAAGACACCACCGTGGAGGGCAAGGAAGCCGCCATCATGGAAATAGGCTCCGTACTGCCCAGGGGCATCTGTGGGAGGGTGGGTGTGCTGAGCCACCTGCTCACCTGCTGCAGCTGTCAGGCCTGAGTCGGTTCCCTTAGCACCTCCATCTCCACCCCACTGCAGGACTGGGGGAAAACGCTGCTGCTCTGTTCACTCCCTGTCACTGACAGCTGGTAGCTCCTTGGATCCCAGGTGTGGCAGCTGAGGTGCTGGGACTAAGTCACTGATAGTTGCTTATCTCAATGCAGACCAAAAATGGTCTGTGATCATGACTAGAAACTGCAATAACTATTACAATCACTGCTACGCCTTGCTATTTAATGTGCTAATAAACATATGTATTTCAAATAAAAAAAAAGAACTCTTTTTTAGAGGGTTGTATTGGGGTTTGAACTTAAGGCTTCATGCTTGCTAGGCAGGTACTTCTAGCACTGAGCCACACCTCCAGCCCTGTTTGTGGCTGGTTATTTTTGACATAGAGTCTCACTTTCTGCCTCAGTGCACACTGGCCCCACCTAAGATAGGTGTCTATCTTAGGCTTCTCAACATAGCTCGGATGATAGGCATATGCTACCACACCCTTCTCAATAGAAACTTTTCCACCTGGGCTGGTTTCAAATCAAGCTCCTCCCAATCTCAGCCTCCAAACAAGATTAAAATATAGGTGTGAGCAACTGGTGCCAAGTTTAAATATAATGCCCGCCCCCGAAACTTTAGTCTTCCTCTAAAATCTTACTTTAAGTACGCCAGAGAATGCACACAGTGGGACTGCTATCATAGGCTGTCTGTCATGTTCTATCAGACTTTATCTCTGAAAGTCCCACAGCCCCCAAAGCCCCTCAGGATGGAGAACAGCCAGAAATCCCAGGCCTGGATTGTACCCTGGCCGTTCCAGCTCTACTGCTCATACCCCGCCCCTCAGCCAGCACTGGCCAGAGCAGGCCTGGCAGCACAAGGGCAGGGGACACAGTGCTGCTCTCTGCCACAGGATTAAGATAACTGCTGACACTTACCAAAAGACCACTCTGTGCCTGACCATTTCACAGTCAGCTACATTTACCCAGACCCTAGTAATGACCCGGGAGTTGGTGAGGACATTCACAAAAGCTAACATTCTGCATCCACCTTGTTCTAAATCTTCAGTACAGAAAATAATTTAACTCTTCACACATAATTTTATCCAAAGCCTTAGGGAAAAATGTCACTGAGGTACTTTTTTTTTAAGATGAGAGGGTAATGAAGTCTTGCCTATATTGGTCTAATCATTTTATCTCAACTGTTAAGTAACATTTAATACAGGAGAAAACTGAGGCACAGAGAGGCTAGCTGACTCATCCAGAGTCACATAGCTAGTAAATGGCAGGGTTAGGATCTGAACCCAGGCAGGCCAGTTCCGGAGTCCATGCTCTTAACGACTATACCACTGCTCCATCTTATACCAGTGGTAAGAGATGTGTTTATAACGATGCACAGTGGCTGTCAATGTTCAACAAGCATTCACTTTTATTATTTTTGCTATATGGATGTATACATATATAGAAAATATATGATATATATGTGTATAATTTACTTAGTATTTACTATGCTTTACTATGGTTTGGAGGTTGAGCCCAGGGCCTCATGCTTGCTAGGCCAGTGTTCTACCACTTGAGCCACACTCAGCGCCTTGTTTTCACTTTGAAGCAGAGGTGAAATCCCGAAGATGTGGGCTCTGCCCTATTCATCTTACATTTACTGCTCTTGGGCAAAGGTGAACATAGGAGAGATGTTTGTTGACTGAATGCATGAGTACAGAAGAGGAAAACAGGTCAGGAGTTCAAAGGGCTGCCAAGGCTATCATGCTGATTTAGGCAGCTTCCCTTTATTGGACCTTTCAAACTCCATCACCTTGGCCTACTTTGCTTAGAGGCGGAGCTTAGTGGGACAGGAGACTGAGACAGGTAGAAGAGATGAAGCTGCCTGGTTGGCCACAGGGAATACATACCATTGCCTCCACTGCCTTCCAGGTGCCAATCAGACTCCCCTGTACCATGTCCGGAGCCTATGGAGAGAGTGGGGTTTGGTCAGTGAGCACACACAGTCAGCTAGTGTGTCCAGCTTGGGCCCCAAGAGGGAGGTGGAGAAGGCCAGGACCAGGTACCTTGCTGGCAGCGTGGGCCAGAGAAGCCGGGGAGACAGAGGCAGCGGGTGCCCTGGCAGGTGCCACCATGCAGACAGGGCTCTCGGAGCTGGCAGGGGTTCTCCTCATCCTCGCAGAGGTCTCCTGCAGGCCGAGGCCAAGGGCAGGGGCTACAGGGGCTGCTCATCATCTGTGACCCCTGAGCCCTGGGCTGCCGACTCTGGTGCTCCCCATGCTCTGGGCTGGCTCTCACCTTTGAAGCCATCCTGACACAGGCACTGGAACTCGTACTCGCCCGCGGGCATGCACGTGGCACCGTTGCGGCAGGGCTGGCGCTCACAAGGGGAACTGTCGTAGCACTGCCCGACACCTCGGCTGCCCAAGAAGCTGTAGGTGAGGTCCAGCCGCTTGCCATTCACAGACACCTGTGGGCACAGGGACACGGAAGGACTAAGAGGTACAGGAGTTAGAGTACTGGTGGCTCACACTCATAATCACAGCTACTCAGGAGGTTGAGATCTGAGGATCACAGTTCAAAGCCAGCTTTGAAAAAAAGAAAAAAAATCTAAAGTCAGAAATACTTAGTTATCACTGGGTGTTATGAATATAGGTGGCTTTGATGTCTTTTTTATACTCCTTTATAATTTCTCACTTGTTTATGATAAGCAGGTATTCCTTTAAGTGTGTTTGGTATCTATTTTGTGGGGGCAGGGGGAAGAGGTACGTATGCTGCAGAGAGCATCATGCAGGGGAGGGCAGCAGGAACCAATGGAGGAGCTGTCGGCATGCAGCTGTTATCCCGTGTGGAGGAGGAAGTGGAGGCTGAGTGGGGAAACACGTGGTCCCAGGGGCCGCTCCTCACCTCGCCTACACAGCCGTGGAAGTGAGCGCTCACGTTGGTGGCCGGGGCCAGCTTCACAGAGGGCTCTACTCCGCCCAGGTAGAGCAGGGTGTGCAGGTTGAGGCCCTGGCTCTTGCCAGGCGATGAGCGCAGCACAGGGCGCCCCCTGTTCACCTGCAGCTTGCCATCTTTGTTCAGGCGCTCTGCGGATACTCTGTGCCATCGGCCCAGGGCCAGTGGTTCAGGGCTCCGCAGAACAGCTAGTCCTGGGGAGGACATAGGGCAGAGCTGGACTCCGGGTACAGGGAGATGAGGGGGGAGGCCAGGCCCAACCCCACCCCAAGGTGACGGGAGCAGAATAGGAATTTCACATCATTAGGGATCGGCTTAGTTGCACACGGCAGTGGGGAAGGGGGGCTTATTCCTTCAAGACTCCTTGGGGCATGGAAAGCCAAGGAGGGCATGGAGCTTGGCACCCAGGGGCCCATTTGCGTCTGACCCCCATGCTTACCTGATCCCAGCTCGTAGCGGAACTCCAGGTGACCGCCAGCCATGGCCAGGGACACGAAGTCCTCCACAGGCCCGCTCTTCCCCCCACTGAACAGCAGGATCCCGTCTGGAGCTAATGGCTTGAATTCAACGTCCAGGCGCAGCTCATGGTGTGTATTGGTGAGGGCGGGCAGTGCCAGGTAGGAGCCAGTGCCCGACATGGATGGGGTGGTCACCGTCACACCTGTGGCAGCCACAGCTCAGCCAGGGCCAGTGGGGTCTCCTGGGGGACCCAGCTTTTTGGTCTTCTCCTGGGACTCCCACCCACTCCTTCCTGTCTCAGAGCTCCGGGACCACTTAGGCAGCATCTGCAGTGCCCGGAGGCTCCTGGTCCTGGCTGGCAGGGCCAGTAGTTGGGGCTAGTGGACAGTGGTCCTTTCTGGAGGATGCAGGCTGGGTGGGCATGTGGCCAGAGGATTTGGGGGACCACACTGACCATTTGTAGGGCCTGTCATGTTCCAGGGTAACCAGCAGAATGCCCGGCCAGCGCTGAGTGCCTGGGTTCTCACACTCACCCTCTTCACACCTCACCCCGGAGCGGCCCAGGTGGCAGCGGCAGGTGTAGCCTCGACCGTCAGGCCGGTTCACGCAGGTGGCATCCGGTCCACAGGCCTCTAGGGATAGAAGGGCCGGTGAGGAGGGTACTGAAGGGACTCAGAACTGGGGGGCCATGGGGCCTAAGCCTCGTCCATTATCCATTGCAGCGTGGAGGCTGCCCAGGTGGGGCCTATGCGTCCAGAAGAGGCTGGACTGAGGACAGTGGGCATGAAAGGGCGAGCACGTGCCCCGGGGAGGAGGGAAGCCTAGATCGCATCCAGGTCTTTCAGCTCCATCATCGGTACGGTGGATGGTGTGCCACCCCCCCCACCTGCTCACAACCCACCTTGTGGTGACAGTGGGGGTGGTACCTTGGTAGTAGGGTATCTGTAGGGACCTAGGGAGGACTGGACTGTGGAGGGAGCCCATGCAACAACCCTGAGAGGTCTTAAGCAGTGGGGAGGATGGACGTGAAGGGGATGCATCAAGGGTGGCAGCCACTGGCACGAGTGGGGCACGCACCTGGGTGGCAGTGCAGGGCCTCTGAGTGCTCACAGCGGCTCCCAGTGAAGCCAGCTGGGCAGACACACTTGTAGCTGCTGCTCTCCGAGTCGTAGCACTGACCTCCGTTCTGCAAGGCAGCCCAGGAGTCAGGCCACGCCCCCTACGCAGCCCCCCATCCTCACTGGGCCAGCCGGTGGTATGTGGGTGTGGGGCCACCTGGCAGGGTCGGTCCTGGCAAGTGGGGCAGTGGGAGATGCCGTGTGCGGTGAGATTGAGGTCATGGAAGACAGTCTCCTCGCCCTGGATCCGCAGCTCCCGGACACAGCCTAGAGGGTGGGCAGAGGGTGTGAGCCACAGCAGAGCCTGCCAGTCCCAGCACATGCCCTGCGGTGCTCTCCCCAGCTCTCAGTGAAGCCTTGGGCGGGGGTGGGGGGGTGGGGGGCAGATGAGGGCTTACCCACAAAGCCACTGCTCAGCCCAGCCTTGGGAATGGCACTGTAGTCAGGGTAGCCACCCAGGTATAGCTCTTCGTTCAGGTCTAGGCCCTGGAACTTGCCCTGGGGGAATGGGGAATGTCAGGAACAGCACACAGCCCAGGCAGGGGTAGACTGGGAATAGGCGATGGGGTCAGCTCTCACCTGGGAAGTCCCATTGACAGGGGCCAGGTTGCCCACAATCAGTGAGCCCTGGGTGAGGCTGCGCAGCAGGGTCACGGTGTGGAACTGGCCCAGGGCCAGAGGCGTGGGGTGGCGGATGGTGGCCATACCAGAGCCCGCATCAAACCTGTTCCGTGGAGTGCAATGGGGTGGGGCAGGAGAGTGGAGATGAGGGGTTTGTAAGAAGGGTTGGGGATGGAGCTCCGGAGGTGAGGCCATCGTTTCCTGTTCTCCAGGCTCTGCGGCTGCTCTGCTCCAGTCCTGCCCCTGCTTGCCCTTCCTCACCACCCACCCCAACCTACGCTGGCCTCTACCCCGATCCTCTATCCCCACCTCTGTCCCCAGAGACTCATGGGCCCTGCAGCCAAGGCCCAGGCCAAATTGTACCTCAGTCACCCTTTCTGAGATAACTTCACTTTCCTTTATGGCTTATGTCCCTCAGCTAGACAAGTGTCTTTGTGGGATTCTGTTCTGTTTATGGTATAAACATATAAACATCTGTTATGCTTTATATCATAAGCAGAACTCTGTTCTGTTTATATCTGTGTCAGTGCCTGGAACACGGTAGTTGCCCAGCAAGGAACTGCTTAATGAATGAATGAATCCTGATCTGCAGCTGTCTTGTCTATTTATTTATTTGTTGGTCATAGGGCTTGAACTCAGGGCCTAGGTGCTGTCCCTGAGCTTTTTCATTCAAGGCTAGTGCTCTATCACTTTGAGCCACAGTGCCACTTTGGTTTTCTGGTGGTTAATTAGAGGTAAGAGTCTCATAGACTTTTCTGTCTGGGCTGGCTTGGAACCTCCATCCTCAAATCTCATCATCTTGAGTAGCTAGGATTACAGGCATGATCCACCATGCCTGTATTGAGTTTCTAACTTAGGGCCTCATACTTGCCAGGAAGGTGCTCCACCATTTGAGCCACACTTTCAGTCCTTTTTTCTTACTAGGTATTTTTCATGGCCTGGACCATGCTCTTTCTATTTATGCCTCCTGCATCATGACATGTATGCACTACCACCCATAGCTTATTGGTTAAGATAGGGTCCTGTGAACTTTTCATTGAAGCTGGCAACAAATGGCAATTCTCCTGAGTAGCTGAGATTACATGCGTAAGCCACGATGCCCAGTAGTCCTGCCACCCAAGGACACACTGTGCTCACTCCAGCAGATTCAGTGGTCACCAAAGCCACATCTCCTTCCTTCAGCAGTGTAGGACCAACTGAAGTCCTGTGTCCAGGCCCCACCCTGTCCTTCTTGCAGAAGAATGAGAATCTCACCGGAACTCAGGCCGTCCACCCACGAGACCAAAGGAGATGAAGTCAGGCTGCCTGTTGGCCGGGTTGGTGGGGCTCCCTGGGGTCCGCTTCTGTCCATTGTACAGCAGCATCCCTGGGAGGCACAGCTGTGTGAGGGCTTCCCTGTCACCCACCCTAGATGACCCAAGCTCCAACCTCTCCACTCTGATACTAGTCTATGATACGTGCACATGTGCACGCACGCACGCACACGTACACACACACACACACACATGCTCGCACACATGGACCTCTAAGTAGAGGCCTTGTTGAGAGCCCTGGGTGTGCACCTGAACTGCTTCATGCACCCACTGTGGTATGCCTGTAGGAGGCGAGGGAGGCAGAGACTCACCTGAGTAGAGCAGGAGGCCTGGGCAGTGAGAGTCAGAGGCCCACCGGAGATGAGAGAGAGAAAGGACAGGGTAAGAGACGGCAGGAAAGAGGAAGGCACAGAGAGCAGGAAAGGAAGCAAGAAGGCAGGAGGCAAGGCCTGGCATGGGAGGCTGGGTGCTGCCTGGTGTCTGTGGGAATGCAGGGACTGCAGAGCTGCAAGCCAGCCCGCAGACCTTCGCTGCTCCCACTCACCGTCAGCTGAGTCGGGCCGGAAGATAATCTTGATCTCAAACTTCTTGTATGCATCCTTGATGGTGGGCAGTGGCAGGAAGGAGTGGGGAGTCTGGGTGAAGTAGGGCACCACCCGCTCTGGGGGCAGATGGCACCGTTAGAGAGGACAGCACTGGGGAGGGGATCAGTTTACTGACAATGGCGGGAGGTGGGGGGTGGGGGGGATCATGTCCCATGTCCTCGTACCTGGCACCTGCAGGTAGGCGAAGGCTTTGACCTTGCCCTGCCGGTTGGTGGCAGTACACACATAGGTGCCCGCATCCTGGGGCCGGACGGCAGGCAGCATCAGCATGTTATTCTCCAGGCGGCTGTCCGGTGGCAGGTCACCATCCAGCTGTAAACATTAGCACTGAGTGCCCAGCCTCAGCCCATGCCTCCTACCTCTGCCTCAGCCCCACGCTGCACATGCTGACAGTTACTCTGTGCCAGGTCCTGGGGAGCTGACATGACTCAAGCCTGGCTTCAGCTGAGAGGCAGGCCTGTTGGCCCAAACCCAGCATTTACCTTGCTCCAGGTGATGTCGGGAGTTGGGTAACCTGAGGCCATGCAAGGGAAGACAGCTGCAGAGCCAGCAGGCACACGGACCTCCGGGGGTGTTGAGATCTGGGGTAAGGCTGAGAGAGGATGAGACATGGGCCATCAGTACCAGGACAGACAGTGTCTGTGTGTCCAGTATGGCTACGGCTCATCTAACCCTCAACTCCCCCCTGAGAGAGGCACTGGGTCCCATCCCACAGATGAGGGGACTGAGGTTGCTTATCCCTGGCCGCATGATGAGACTGGAGAGAGTTGGGTATATAGGTCCACTCAACTTTCACAATGCTGGGGCAGAATTTTGTGCAGCCCTTTGGGGATCTGAGAATGCAGCACTGAGGCACAGAAGATATGGAGATTGAAAGTGAATCAAGATGGTAGAGTAGGACTGAATAACCGGAGCTCCCTCTGATCAAACAGAGGTACAAGGCCTTTAGCACAGAACTCCGCTTCAAGAGAACACAGGGGGATACTAAGATCAAAGAAGAGAAAATCGAAGTGTTCACTGATAAAAAAAAAAAAAGAGAGAGAGAGAGAGAGCACAGGGGCTGGGAATGTGGTGGCTCAGTGGTAGAGTGCTTGCCTAGCATGCATCGAGCCCTGGGTTCGATTCCTCAGTACCACATAGACAGGAAAGGCTGGAAGTAGCACTGTGGCTGAAGTGGAAGAGTGCTCGCCTTGAGCAAAAGAAGCTCAGCGACATTGCCCAGGCCCTGAGCTCAAGCACCAGGACTAGGAAAAAGAAAAAGAAAAAGAAAAAAAAAGCACATCAGCCAGGCACCCATGGCTCACACCTGCAATCCTAGCTACTTAGGAGGCTGAGAGCAGAGGATCGTAGGAAATGGAAAGCTATCCCAGGTTCATGGATAGGTAGAATTAATATTGTAAAAATGGCCATATTGCCAAAAACCATCTACAAATTGAATGCAATCCCCATAAAAATCCCAATGATGTTCATCACTGAGCTAGAGAAAACAATCCAAAACTCATAACAGCAAAAGACTTCAAATAGCCAAAGCAATTTTAGGCAAAAAAAAAAAACCACACCAAAAAACAACAACAACCAAAGAACCCCACTACTGGTAGTATCACAATCCCAGACCTCAAACTATACTACAGAGCTATAATAACAAAAAACAGCATGGTACTAGGACAAGAACAGTCTTGAAGATCAATGGAACAGACCAGAAGACCCAGAAACAAGGCCATATATCTACAGTTATCTGATATTTGACAAGAGAGCACAAAATACATGATGGAAAAAAGATAGCCTCTTCAATAATTGGTGTTGGGAAAACCGGATCCCTATTTGCCACCACGCACCAATATCAACTCAAAGTGGATCAAAGACATCAACGTCAGATTTGAAACTACAATTATTGCAAGAGGGAGTATGAACAACACTAGACGCACAGGCATAGGCAGGAACTTTTTTGGAAAGAGTCCCAAGGGCACAGCAGATAGGACAAAGACTTGACAAATGTGATTACATCAAACTAAAAAGTTTCTGCACAGCGAAGGACATAGTTACTAAACTAGAAATACAGTAAGCAGACTGGGAGAAGCTCTTCATCAGCAATACATCTGACAGAGGCTTAATGTCCAAAACACATAAGAAGCTCAATAAAACCCATCCTCTAACCTCTGCTGCCAATAGACAAGAGAGTATCCCAAGACAGCAGAAAGGAAGAGCAAGGCAGGCAAAGGGTAATGGTGGCACAGGAAGTCCCTGCCCATTCCTTGTCTCTGGGGACCATGGTCCCCACGGGCCTCACCTTGTACCAGCAGCAGCACGTGGGACTGGGTGGTGCCGGCAGAATTGGTGGCAGTGCAGCGGTACTGTCCCGCGTCGCTCAGCTCCACGTGGGCAATCCTGATGATGCTTCCACTCTGTATGATGCCAGGCCGCAGCCGCCCCCCAACTTTGCTCCATGTCACCTGAGGCTTGGGGTCCCCCAGTGCCAAGCACTCAAACTCAATAGAGTGGCCAACCACCACACTCTGCACGGAGGTGCGGGTGTTGATGAGCACCGAAGGCAAGGCTGGAATGAGGGGCACAGTGGAGATGCAGGGTTAGGCTGGCTGGGAGGCTTCAGCCTGCAGGGAAGGGACCCTGAGCACCGCCCACCTCCTTACTGGCTTTCCCATGTATCCACTCACAAGCCTACTTGTGTGCTCTTCTGCTTATTCATGTACTTGCTCAACTGTCCTTATTCACATACTTGTTCAAGAGTTCACTCTTTCGTATGTGTGTATGTGCTGTATTGTGTGTTGTGGTGTGTGTGTGTGTATGTGTGTATCAGTACTAGGATCTGAACTCAGGGCCTGGTACTTGCATTTGATTATTTTGATCAAGGTTAGTGCTCTAACACTTGAGCTATAGCTCTACTTCTGGCTTTTTGCTGGTTTATTGGAGATCAGAGTTTCCTCGATTTCTCTGCCTAGGTTGGTTTTGAACCACAATCCTTAGCTCTCAACCTCCTGAGTAGCTAGGGTTACAGTGTGGGCATCAGTGCTCTCCTTCCTCCTTCACAATACTTACCCAGCCCCTGACTCACCAGGCACAGCAGGTAAAACAGAATAATCATCAACCTTGATCATGGGGAGGAGGGTCCTGGAATAGGGTACCCCTTCTGCTCCTAGCAGAGGCCAGAAGCTACTTCTTACCTTGGACAACCAGCTGGGCACTGGCCTGGGCCTGTCCCCAAGGTCCATGGGCCTGGCAAACATACGTCCCTTGGCAGCTCTGGTCTAAGTTCTGGATTCTGTAAAGGAAAAGAAGGAAGATACCAGGTAGCAGCTGTGAAGGCTTTGCAGTGTGTGGGAGTTAAAACCCACCACACTGCACATGGACAGCTCCACACATTTTTTTTTTTTTGGGTCCGGTCATGGGGCCTGAACTCTGGTCCTGGGCGCTGTCCCTCAGCTCTTCAACTCAAGGCTAGCGCTCTACCACTTGAACCACAGCGCCACTTCAGGCTTTTTTCTTTTTTGCTTATGTGGTGCTGAGGAATCGAACTCAGGGCCTCATGCATGCAAGGCAAGCGATCTACCACTGAGCCACCTTCCCAGCCCACATTTTTTTTTTAAAACAAAGACTTCTTCCTGTTCTAAGGGGTCACTATCACCCTGGCCAAGTTACGGTTACCAACTGAGTTCTGGGGTCACTTGTAAATGTCTGGTCCCACAGCTATTCCCTTTTCTCTAATAATAGGAACAAGGGCCACAGTTTACTGGGGCCAAGTGTTTTAGATAATCACACTGCAGTCTTATGCAACCCATTATACAGCCAAGAACACTGACTCAGGCTGGGCTCCATAGACGGGTCATGTAACTCAACCCTTGGTGAGCCTTGGGTCCCTGAGTCAGTCCTGGCTCACCACTACTCACCGGAGCACCCCATCCTGCACACTGTGGCCAGGGGGCAGCTGACCTCCCTCCTTGAACCAACGGAGCTGGGTATCCCGATCACTGGGCACAGCACAGTGGAACTCAACGTTGGCCCCGATGCTCTTGGTCTCCAGCTGAGGAGTGACCTGTACTGTGGGTGGAGAGCCTGCCTTCCCAGAAGTGTCAGGCAGAGAGACGGAAGGGCCTGTGGAGACATAGTTGACATTCTGTATGCTTTTTGTTTGTAAGGCAGATCTCGCTATGGTGCTCAGGATGATCTTGAATTTTTGAACTCAAGTGTTATCTTCCTGCCTCAACCTCCCAAGTAACTGGAATTACAGGTATTCACCATCATGCCCAGCTTTCAAGGCCTTTCCATGGGCATGTGTGCCATGTCCCTGGCATCTGCCAAGAAACTTTCACTCGAACATTCAAGAGGCATTCTTCTGGTGACCTCTCTGAGCAGGGAACAAAGGTGTTTTGTTTTGTTTTAATTTTGTTTTTGGGTGCTGATTCGTTCTTTGCTCATTCATGCTGTCATTCAAACAGCACTCAAAAGGCCAGAGTGGTGCTGGGCACTGCTTTCTGACACCCAGTCCTTGTTCAGGGAGTGTGGCCAGGATAAGAATGGGAGGGAAGGAAACACTGGAAAGACTCTTTTCCCTACATGTGAAGATGAGAGAACCCAGAGATGTGGCCATGGGGAAGACACTGTGGGGTGTGAGTAGATGTCACTGTCACTGCTGTTCACAGAGTGCCACCCACAGCCAGGGGCTTTGCAGACATGTTGTCTTTCTAACTCAGCCTATATGGAGGTGTTTTCTCTCTACAGAGGAAAAGGTTCAAGGTTAGGTGACTTGGTCGAAGGTACAGGCTGGGTTTGTCTGTGGCCAGATTTCAGGATCTTGACTCATAGGTAACATGCTTTGCTGTTTCTAGAATTTTGGGCCCCAAAGTTCAAAACCAGCCAGATGTCAGTGGTTCATGCCTGAAATCCTAGCTACTCAGGAGGTTGAGATCTGAATATCTCAGTTCAATGCCACTCCGGGCAGGAAAGTCTGTGAGACTCTGCTCTCCAATTAACCACCAGAAACATGAAGTGGAGCTGTGGCTCAAAATGCTAGAATACTATCCTTAAGCAAAAAAGCTCAGGGACAATGCCCCAGGCCCTGAGTTCAAGCCTTATGACCAACAGAAAAAAAAAAATCCCACAGCCTCACGTGGCTTTGTAAGAGGCATGGAGATGCTGGACGCTTCAGAGATCCACTGGGGCCCTGGGCATGCTGGGGGTGGCTCTGTCACTTACAACTGTTCCTGTCCAGTGTTTACCCAGCTCCTCCAGGCCCATGGAGACAAGCACCAGGAGTGTGGGATGATGATGTGCAAGCCCTGCCTGGAGCATCCTTGTCCACCCTTCTGACAGGTGAGGCGTGACTTCCTGCCAGTGTAAGGTCAGTGTCCAGGGACAAGGTGGGAGGGAGCTAGAGGGGCCGAGGGTGGTAGCAGAGGGTCTTTCTGGAGGGGGCAGGCCATCTGGGGCCTTGGGGCAATGTGGGTAGGTAGGTAACAGAGGACCAAGTGGGAGTCCCCAAGTGACCAGGGTGGGGTCATGGAGATGCCTGGAGGAATGCTGACTCCCTTCTGTCCACGCTCAGCCCCGGCGGCTTACCTTGGACAAGCACTTGAGCAAAGGCCTCAGCTGAGCCCACCTTGTTGGTGACCTGACAGCGGTAGGTGCCAGAGTCCTCTGGGCCTGTGGGCTCCAAGTGCAGCAGCTCATTCCTGGCGGTGGCGCCCCCAGGGAGGCTGTTGCCCACGCGGCTCCACTGGAAAGTGAGTGGGGGCGTGCCATGTGCCAGGCACTGAAGCTGCACCGGCTCCCTTGCCTGCACCGAGGCATGCTCTGGGACGATGGTGGCATACGGTGGGCCTGTGGGGGGACATGGGTCAGGAGGAGAGCGGTGACCTGACAACCAGGGAAGCCCAGAGGCTTGGGGACTGAGTTCAGAGGACACAGGAGGGGATATGGGTAAGTGGCAGCGAGTGCAGGTGCAGAGGTCCTGTGGAAGGGGGTCCTGGTGATGTGTATGGGGGGGTGTCACAGATCTCAATGTAGCAGAGCGGGAAGCACAAGGACAGAGGTCTGGGTCATACTCTCCACGTGCAGGATGACAGTGGCCTCGGCATGGCCCGCAGGGCTGCTGGCATTACAGATGTACTGGCCCGAGTCCTGCTGGGCTACTCGGGGGATGACCAGTGTGTTGCCTTCCAGACGGTGCTGCCAGGGCAACGGGGAGCGCAGCTTGGACCAGTGGATGGTGGGAGTGGGGGTGCCTGTGGAGTGAAACATGGCATTGCTTGCTGGGCACTAGTTGAGTGTAGGGTGGCAGGCAGCATCCTGTCCCTCTGTGGGGTAGGTGCTGCCCAGACATTGTGTCATCCCCAGACCTCTGACATGTCTATAATTCGGACCCTTTGGGTACCCCTGCTCCACCAGCCCTGTAGGCCCACCCTTGGCCATACCTGTGGCTGAGCAGCGCAGGGTAGCCGTGCGTCCAGCCTCCAAGGTCAGCTCAGCTTCTTCAACCTGGACCTGAGGGGCCCCTGGGGCCACGGTGCCCGTGTCCACGATCACCTCCACCTGCTTCTGTGCTGTGCCCAGGGCATTCTGGGCTAGGCACACATAGGTGCCTGCATCTGATGGCTTAGCTGATGAAATCTAGAGGAAATCAGGGCAGCTGGAAGTGGGGTGTGGCAGGGACTTTGACCTTGGCCCCTTTCCATGGATTCTGGCTCCTTCACCTGGCTGCCTGAGGGCTCATCCTCATGATATCCCTTTACTCATCCAGCCTCTTGGTCATTCCTCTACTTACTTACCCATCTACTCTTCTCCTTTCTCCCTCCCTCTCTCCTTCTCTCCTTCCTTTCTTTCTCTTCCCTTCCCCTCTTCTTGCCTTTCCCCTTTCCTCAGTGCCTGGGCTCTGTCCCTAAGCCTCTCTACCACTTGAGCCACGGCATCATTCAGGCTTTTTCTGAGCAGTTTATTGTAAGAGTCTCATGGACATTCCTGCCCAGGCTGGTTTGAAACACGCTCCTCAGATCTCATCCTCCTGAGTAGCTAGGATTCCAGGCGTGAGCCACTGGTGCTCGGCTGAGATAGGACTTTTCTACGCAGCCCAGGCTGGCCTCAGGCTCACCATGCTCTCATCTCAGCCTCCTGGGTGCTGGGATTATGGGTGCATGCCACTTTCCCTCTCCACGCCCCCCTTACTTTCTTCCACATTCCTGCTTTCTTCTCTCCTATCTTCCAATCTACTCATTCACTCACTTTCTCCCTCCATCCACTAATTACCCACTTGTTGTCCATTACCCACTCCTCCAGGTACCTACTCAATGCAGGTCCTGGACAGGGCCTCAGACCCCAAACTAGAACAATTCTGAACTCACCTTCAAAACGACATGGCTGTCTAGCAGCCCAAACATCCGTGGCTCCATCTTGGCTGGTGTGCCAACCCGGGTCCAGCGAGCAGAAGCACGGGGCTCCCCGGCACTGACGCACTCCAGGGTGATGTCCTTCCCGACCTTCACCCGCACAGGGCCCTCAGGGAGCACGGACAGTGTAGGGGGTCCTGCTTGGAGAAACAACCACCACTGACCCACTGACCCACATCCATCACAAAGCAATGGCAGGGTGAGCAGATGCCTCCTCGTCCTCGGCCCAAAGCGGGGTAGAATGTAAACCTGAAGGTTCTAAGAAGTGGGGATGGAACCAGGAAGGCAGGGACCTGGGGCTGACACAGCCCCTTACCGTGCACGCTGAGGTTCACGACGCTTTGCGCCACACCGTAGGCATTGGAGGCCACACAGCGGTAGGCCCCGTGGTTGCTGGGCCGGGTACCCACGATGGTGATGATGGAGCCATTGGGGCTAATGTGGACATTGTCTGTGGGGAGATATTGGGGGAAGCAGAGGTCAACTACTCCTGCCTTGGTGCTGCCCAGTGGTAGATCTCTACACCATGACCTTGACCCTTTGGGTGTGGGCGCATGACAAGGAGTTGTGGCAGAAAATGAGAGTCTTTGGTGACTGCTGAATGCAGCCCACTCACTAGAGAGAGTCTGCATTTTGCCCAGGGCCATACCTAACCTGTCCGGACCCTCATACCAGTGGCCCTCCTGCCTGCCTCCAGCCAGCCCCCGCTCCTGTCCTCACCTTCCAGCTCTGGGTTCCGGGTCTTCCACTCAAGGTTGATGGGAGTGGCTCCCTCATGGATGAGGCACTTGAAGCTGGCATCTTGGCCCTGCTGCACGGTGCTACTGGGCGGGTCAATGGAGATGACTGGACTCCGGAGACCTGCAGGCCCAAGAGGGA
The DNA here is from genome assembly GCF_019054845.1 of Dipodomys spectabilis. Taxonomy (NCBI): domain Eukaryota; kingdom Metazoa; phylum Chordata; class Mammalia; order Rodentia; family Heteromyidae; genus Dipodomys; species Dipodomys spectabilis. Next base: position 2,248,522 of record NW_024870795.1, read on the forward strand.
AGGCCAAGCTCAGAGGGGGGAGGGCTAGCCTCAGCCCCTCAGCTTCAGGGTCCTCCCCATCTCTGCCTTCCTCTCCCTGCCACCACACTCACGGTAGGAAGATCCTGCACTGGGGGGGACAGTGACGGTGAAGGAGGCCTCCTGCTCAGGGCCCAAGCCGACGGCCACACGGCACACATACTCGCCAGAGTCAGCAGGGGAGACATGGGGGAGCCGCAGCTGGGAGCCATGTACCTGTCAGAGGGAGAAGGGGAAGCGGCCATCAGATCGGGGCACTGAGATGTGCAGCTCCCCAAGGGAGCTGTGCCAGTTCTTGGGGAGAGGAGGGATGTCAGAGCTCAGTTCCTGCCGGGGGGATCAGGCTGGAGGGGGCTTCTGCCATGGAATCCCAGAATCCACCCACTCTCTTTTTAGAGGAGGAAACTGAGGCACAAGTGATGACTTGGAGCCAAGGGCTTGTGACTCATGCCTGTTGTCCTAGCTACTCAGGAATCTGAGATCTGAGAATGGAAGCCGAAGCCAGCCAGGGCAGAAAAGTCCATAAGATGTTTAGCTCCAGTTAACCACCAAAAAGCCAAAAATGAAACTGTGGTTCAAGTGGTAGAGCACCAGCCTTGAGTGAAAAAGCTTAGGGACAGCATGCAGGCCCTGAGTTCAAGTTCCAGGATCAGTGCACCTGTGTGTGTGCTTGCATGCGTGCACACACACACACACACACACACATACACACACCACCACCACCACCACCACCACCACCACCACCACCACCACCACTACCACCACCAACACCAACACCACTTGGGAGCAGGGCTAGGAGCCCCTGGGCCTCTCAGCTCCTGCTTGGGAACTCTCCCCTCACAGGTGTCCTGTCTGTGTCCTCATTCAGGAAGTTCACAAGTGCAGGGAGACTCTGCCTACCTTGGGGCTCCTTTCCACCCTGGCCCGTACCTGGTGCCGGGCAGGCAGGCTGCCACCACGTTTGTGCCATGTGACCTGGGCATGGGCCTGCCCTGGTACCACACAGTTCAGATCCAAAGTCTGTCCCTCAGCCAGATGGGAGGAGGAGGGCTCGATGTAGATGGGCCGGGCCAGGCCTGGGGCTGTGGGAACAGGGGTGGGAGAGAGGCATGGCTCCTGGGGTGAGGGCAAGGACCTGTGGCAGTGGCCCTGAAGGCCAATGATCTTCATGGAGGGCCTATGGCTTGAGCAGTAGACATAACAGGGCCACCTTGATCTACAGTCTCCCTTCCCAGGGACAGATGGCTGCTGAGACTCAAGGCAAGGTTCCCGTGTTTGGGGGAGGGGGCTAGAACTGCCAGGAACCCAGGCCAGCTTTGCCAGTCATAGCTGCAAACATCGGGTGGGCCTGGTCTTCTATGGCAGAAAACACCAGGCCCAGGCAACAAGGGCCCTGTCCTGAGAGAAGAGAGGATTGACCCCAGGAAGGGCCTTGAGTGGGGTGGTAGCACTGTCTATGTCTCCTTGCCACTCACCAGGAATGGGTCTTGGGCTGGAGGCTTCAATTGTGACCAGGACAGAGGCCTCCAAGGTGCCCGAGCTGCCAGTCACCCGGCAGGAGTACTGGCCAGAGTCAGCTGGGGACACGTGGTTTAGCCTCAGCAGAGAGCCGTGGACCTGCAGGGTAGAGTGACAATGGGGAGAAGGTGCTGGAGACACTAGCCCAGGCCTCCAGGTAATCTTGTCTCTGGTACCCATCCCCCCAGGAGGCCTGCAGGTGTGCTGGCTGCACACTGTCAAGACCATCCCTGGACACTGGACATGTAGACTCTAGTAGGTTTGTTATGACTTTCCTCTGGCAGGAGGAAGCCCTGAATCTGGAGGGGGTGAGTGGTCTGCTTTTCCACTTTGCACCGGCGTGCTGTGGGGCCAGTTGTGGGCCTGCCCTACCCAGCCTATTCATGAGCCCCTGACTCAGTCATGGACTGCCATGTCTCTAGCCACCATTGCTTAGGCCACCTTCCCTTCAGGGCGGGGTTTGGGAGGGACAGTTGGGGTTGTGGAGGAGGGTGAATCTGCCTTTCTCAAGCCCCATACCTGATGGTGAGCAGGCAGGCTGCCTCCACGCTTGTGCCATGTGACCTGGGCGTGGGCTTGCCCAGGGACCACGCAGTTCAGATCCAGGGTCTGCCCCTCTGCCACTCGAGAGGAAGAGGTCTCGATGCGGATGGGTGGGGCTCCACCTGAGGCTGGGGAGGAGCAGGGGTCAGTGGGGCTGGGACTTTGCCCTCAGCCCCTCTGCCAGGTGCCCGGATGTGCAGACCAGAGGCCACCAGGAGCAGCTTCTCTCCTTTCCTATTCCCCTTGGGGCTGTACTGCTGGGCCACCTAGGATGGAGGCCTCTCCCTTGGCCCTGTCCTCAGCCAGGCTCAGCCTCTCCATGTGGGTCACTAACATCCAAACTCCAGTGGAGGCAGCAAAGAACACACCCTGGGGCCAGACTACCCATGTTCGAATCCCAGCTCAGCTATTTGTTGTTTGGGTGATCTTTAGAAAGCTACTTTAATTCTCTGTCTCCATTTCCCTGTCTGTAAAAGGAAGAAACCATCACCCTACCCCAAAGGGCTCTGGGAGGAGGAAATGAGTTAATATATAAGCAGAACAGGGCCTATTCCTGTGGCGTGGCCCTCCATGTTCTAATTCCTACACACTTCCCTTCTATCGATCTACTAAACATGTAGTTCCATTATAGCAATGTTTGTTTCTCACACGCTACTGTGACCACTGAGGCACACACCCCAGACTCCAGGGAACTCAGACAATTATCCCTAGAGGCAAGCACTCTGCTCTCCCTTTGCAACTGAGGACAGCAGAGAGAGGGCCAAGTCCCTTAGGTGACACCTCTGAGTTGGGCAGGAGCCAGCCCACATGGCCAGGTCCCTCCATCCTGGGACAAGGGCATGTAGGAGGAGGGGGTCTGGGACCCAAGGGGCTGCTGTCTCTACCTACCTAAGCATTTCCAGCTCTGCCATTGCTTCCCTCCCTTCTTCCCTCCTCCAGTCTCCCAGCCCCACACAGGGACCCTCACCAGGGACATGGACAGTGCTAGAGCCAGAGGGTTCGATAGAGACCAGGACGGAAGCTTCCAGAGGGCCAGAGCTGCCTAGCACGCGGCACGTGTACTCGCCGGAGTCGTCCGGGGACACCTGGTACAGCCGCAGCCTTGAGCCGTGGGCCTGACAGGGTAGAAAAGACAGGGAGGAGCAGTATAAGATGCCACTCCAATGCAGGTAGGCATGGCATTCCATTGGGGATCCCAGGCCTCCCTCGAGAGCCCCGGGCTAGCAGTTCTCCCGTTTCCTTTCTGCCATACCTGATGGTGAGCAGGGAGGCTGCCGCCACGCTTGTGCCACGTGACCTGGGCATGGGCGTGACCAGGGACCACACAGTTCAGATCCAACGTCTGCCCTTCAGCCACGTGTGAAGATGATGACTCAATTCTGATAGGTACAGCCGCTCCGGGGCCTAGGGACACAGGCAGTAAGTCATGGCTTGACCACAGTTAGATTGGGTTAGGAATGAGGCCGGTAAACCCCACATGCCAGAAATAGTTAAAATTAGCACTTATTAGGTGCTAACAGTGTGTCAAGTACTTTATTGAGATTTATGTGCACTAAGACATTAAGCCCTCATAAATCTGTACACTTGGTATTAATGTCCCTTTTATTTAAATGCCAGTATTGGCACTTGAATTTAGGGCCTGGCATAGTCCTTAGCTTTTGTTGCTCAAGGCTAGTGTCCTACCACTTGAGCCACAGCTCTACTTCTGTTTTTTTGTGTTTGCTTTTTTACTGGTTAATTGGAGATGAGTCTCTTTCCTGACCAGGTTGGCTTCATATCTAAGCCTCCTGAGTGGCTGGGATTAGAAGCAAGAGCCACTGGTGCCCCATCCAGAAATGTCCTCTTCTACATCATCTAAGACAGGGCACAATTACCTGGGGCTCTTGAACATTTGAACAGTTAGAGATGGAATTTTAGTGCTTATTTCAATTGCTTCACAAGGCTAGTGGCGCTTGGTGAGGCAGGTAGGAATACTACTTCCATTTTACTTACTTGGAGCCCGAGGTAGGGAAGGGCAGAGTAACTTGCTCAGTGCCTTAGTGGTTCAGGCAAGATATTGAACTTAGGTCCATTTTGCAGAGGTCTTGCTGTGACCATCAGCCAAGGTCTGCAGGTTCTAACTCAAGGACTCTGGTGTTCCCAGGGTCAGACTCACCAGAGGGGTTGCTGGTTCTGGGGGAGACCGTAACCACAATGGAGGTCTCCTGGGCTTCGATGTTGTTGTTGGCGCGACACACGTACTCCCCAGAGTCCGCCACAGACATCTGGTGTAGCCGCAGGCGGGAGCCATGGGCCTGGGGACAGATAGGGAAGGGGGAAGAGCCTGGTCAGGGCTGCTTTCTGTGTGCCAACACCCCGTCTGCTGAGGCACGCAGGGCACAAGGAGCCCCACTACCCAGCTCTAACCCCTACCTGGTGTCTGGCAGGCAGGCTGCCCCCTCGCTTGAACCAGGTGATGGTAGCCTGGGTCTGCCCTGCCACCACGCAGTTCAAATCCAAGGTGTCTCCCTCCAGCACCGTGGAGGAGGAGGACTCAATCCTGATGGGTGGGGACACACTGGGCACTGGGCACCAAGGGGGAAAGGACAGACAGCCCAAGTCAGCTGATGGTACTTGGGGCTGCGGTCTCCTCCCACACCTGTGGGCCGCAGGTCTGCCCTCACACTCACCGTGCACGGAGCCACTGCCTTGGATGGTGACAATAAGCGAGGTCTCCTGGGAGCCAGCACCATTACTGACATGACACACATACTCTCCTGAGTCAGCTGGGGTCACCTGAGGGATCCGTAGCCGGGAGCCCACGATCTGGAGGGAGCATGTGGTAGTGGGTGGGGCCAAGGCTCGGAGGCCTGGTGCTCAGTGCCCCCTGGTGGCCCTAATGCTTCCCTTCAGGCTCCTGGCATGGTGTGTGGCCTGTGCCTGGATCTCTGGATGGAGTCTTTGATCGTCCTCCAACCCAGGACCCTTCCACACCCTTGCTGACCCTATGCGCGCTTGCTGTCATATTCAACATGTCTGGCTCTCTTCACTTGGGACAGCAGCACCAGGCCCAGGGCATGTCCTCTCAGGGACAACAGGCGAGGGCACCCAGCTGAGGTGCACAGGATATAACTGTATCCTCGGTGGGATTCAGGCCTATCCATCAAGGGTGCCCAGTGTTTGCGGGTGGACTGAGCAAGCACGGAACAAGGTCTGGCACCACCCTGGACCTCCCACCAGGGCCAGTGTCCTCCAGCCCGCTGGCTCCTACCTGGTGCCGGCTGGGTAAGCTTCCCCCACGCTTATACCAGGTGATGGTGTGGGGTGTGTGGCTGGCAACCACACAATTGAGGTCCAGGGTGTGCCCATTGGCCAGCGAGGCCGAAGAGGACTCGATACGGACAGGGTACACCATGCTCTGGGCTGGGGGGCAGGTAAGATGGAAAGTAAGGTATAGGTACTGCTGAAGATGGTGCTGGGCCCAGCAGCTCCCACCCACCATTTGCCACAATCCCCAGAACACTCACTGTGGAAGGGTCTGAGGCGCTGTTGAATGGTGACAAGGACTGAGGCTTCCTGGGTACCTGAGCCACTGGCCACACGGCACACATACTCCCCAGAGTCAGCTGGGGTCACCTGGGGCAGCCGCAGCCTTGAGCCAAGCACCTGGACAGGACAGGACAGAGATGGCAAACTCAGCTGGCACTCACATTCAGCTCTGGTCCCTCCCCACACAGCCAGCTGGAGCCTGATAGGGAGAAGGTCCATTCATAACTCTTCAACCCCAGAGCCCCAGAGTTGGGGCAAGATGGAGCCTGCCACGTGACCTATCCTAGGGACTGCTAAGACCTGACACGAGCATCTGCTGACATGCTACAGAGTAGGTGAAGCAGGCAGTGTGAGCCCATCTGACAGATGACCTCAAGGTTCAGAGAAGTCAAGCAACTGGCCTAAGGCCACATAGCAGGCCAAGTGGGAGAGAATAGTATCTGAACTTGAATATGCTTGAACTCAAAACCTCTATTGTTTTTTTTTTTTTTTCAATCATGGGGGCTGAATTCTGGGCCGGGGCGCTGTCCCTCAGCTCTTCAGCTCAAGGCTAGGGCTCTACCACTTGAGCCACAATGCTACTTCCAGCTTTTTCTTTCTTTCTTTCTTTTTTTCCTGTCTTTTCTTTTTTTGGTAGTGGGGATGGAACCCAGGACGTTGCACTCGCTAGGCAAGCGCTTTGCCACTGAGCCCTGGCTTTCTGCTTAGATGGTGCTGAGGAATCGAACCCTCATGCATGTAAGGCAAGCACTCTACCGCGGAGCCATCTTCCCAGCCCCAAATCCCTATTCTTTATTCCGTAGTTAGCAGGCTCTTTTGGACCCTCTTTCATTCCCCACCTCCTACCTGGTGTCGGGCGGGAAGGCTGCCCCCTCGCTTGTGCCATGTGACCTGGGCATGGGCCTGCCCGTTAACGAGGCAGTTCAGATCCAGGGTCTGCCCTTCAGCCACATGTGAGGAAGACGACTCAATCCGGACTGTAGGGGTAACTCCAAGTGCTGGTGACAGAGAGAAGAGGGTCAGTACCCCTCAGGAGGCTCACACACATGGGTGGGGACAGGTGACAGTAGTCTCTTGGGAAGCGTGGGCTGAGGCTTGGCCTCCTGGTCCTGCCATGGTTGGAGGGGGGACCCTTCCCTGGGTGACCGCAGCCCTGACTGCTTCCCCAGTGCTACTCACCAGGCACAGAGTCCTCGGGTACAATGTTGACAAGGACAGAGGTCTCCAGAGGCGTGGAGCTGCCCTCCACCCGGCACACATACTCGCCCGAGTCAGCAGGGGACACCTGGTAGAGCCTCAGCAGGGAGCCATGGGTCTGGGCAGATGGAGGGTGAGGTCAGGGGGATCCTTCCCGGGCCCCCATACCTGGAACCTGCCACCTGCTACACCTGGAGCTCTGGGGCCTGGCCATCAGTGACAGACTGGCTTCTCTGTCTTGCTTAGCAGTGGGGCAGAGGGTGGTGTCTTGTCTCAGAAGATGGGGGCACAGGACGAGCCCTGGGCTCACATGGTGTTTTTGGTGGTACTCGGGGCGTCAGGTTTCCTAGCCCAGTGCTCCACCCCTGAGGCATGTCCAGCCCTTTTTGCATTGGTTTCTTTTGAGGTAGGGTCTCATTTTCTGCCCAGGCCAGACTGGGCTGTGACCTTCCTACTAGTACGTTCCCGTCACTGGACCTGACAGGTGCATACCACTGTGCCCAGCCATCATGCTTCCCTTGTAGCTGGGATAAGAGGTATGCGCTACAGTACCCAGCCATCAATTGAGATGGAGTCTAGAGAACTTTTTGTCCCTGCTGCTTTGAACTGTGGTCCTCCATCACCATTTCCCAAGAGGCTGGGATTAGAGGCTTGTGTAGGCTCACAGGTTGCACACAAGCTAAGGTCGTAAAGGAAGGTTCATCTCCAGTGCCTACTCTGATCATTATAAACCCATGGGATATTTCCCTTAGAGTTTCACGAATCAGTTGCACAGCCAGAAGCTGGCAGAATCCTAAATTCTATAAAATTCTGTGTACTGTGATAATGGCTCCCAGCACTCCCCACATGCTGAGTTCTGAATGTTTTGCAAATAGGTCACTTAATGTGATCCTGAAGACAATTCTACGAAGTAAGGACTACTATTATTGCTTCATAGATGGAGAAAGAACAGCACAGAGAGGTTAAGTAACTTGTCTGAGGTCACATGCTACTAAGTAGAGACACAGAGATTCCCCCTGGGCTGGCCTGGCCTGGCCTTTGGCTTCCAACCACTGCACCCTGCACCTGTGCCATGGGGCCCCAGGCCTCTGTCTCAGAGCAGCCTCCAGCTCTCTCCATCAACTAACCCCTTCCTCTTCTTCTAGGCCCTTCCACCCTCTTGCCTGTACCTGGTGCCGGGTGGGCAGGCTGCCCCCGCGCTTCTGCCATGTGACTTGTGCATGAGCCTGTCCTGGCAGCACACAGTTCAGGTCCAGCGTCTGCCCCTCGGCCACGTGGGAGGAGGACGGCTCGATGCGGATGGGCTGGGTGCTGCCTGGGGCTGGGAGATAAGAGGTCATGGTGACTCCAGTTTGTCAAGGCCACTCCTGCCTCAATTCCTTCCACACCCTCGTCTGGTGGCCACTCACGGTAGGCAAAGTTGGCCCCCTGGGTGCCAGTCACTGTGACTGTGATGGAGGCCTCCTGGCCATTGCTGGCCCGGCAGACGTACTCTCCTGCATCCACGGGGGAGGCCTGGAAGATGTACAGGCGGGAGCCGCGGACCTGCGCAGTGGGGATAGGTGGGTGAGGGGACTTCCGGAGCTCAGCAGATGTCCCACGGCCTTTCCCACCACCTGTGCACTGTCCCATGTTCCAGGTGCCGAGTACCTGGTGCCGGGCAGGAAGGCTTCCTCCACGCTTGTACCACGTGACCTGCGCATGGGCCTGTCCCGCCACCACACAGCTGAGATCCAGGGTCTGCCCTTCAGCTACCGTGGAGGAGGAAGACTCGATCCTGACAGGGGGGACCGGTCCTGGGACTGTGGGGACAAGGGAGAAGGTAGTGGAGACTCCTGGGAGAGAACACAAACTACCCACTTGGAGCTGTGTCAGCTGTGTGGTCTGGGAGCCTCAGCCTGGAGTCCTGGCTTGGCTCCATTACTGACAGAGGCCAGGGTGGGGGGGTGGCGAGCAAGGGAGTGAATGAGAGGAGGTAGTAAGGCCACGAGAGGATGAGGCAGGGGCAGAGACGAGAATGCCATGGCCAAAGACAGGGGGTAGACCTGGGCAGAGCCCTGCAGCCAGTGCCACGGTGGCCTCCTCCCCATGCAGGCAGTGGCAGGCACCCAGGCTTCACTCCCAGAAGGCTCTTGGCTTCCTCCACTTTCCCTGTTACTGGGGCTGCTCACCAGGGATGGAGCCGGAGGGCTCAATGGTGACCAGGACAGAGGTCTCCGTGTGCTCTGAGCCGAGGGTCACATGGCACACGTACTCGCCAGAGTCAGCTGGGGACACCTGGTGCAGCCGCAGCAGGGAGCCGTGGGTCTGTTTGCGAAGAAGGAAGGTTGGAGGGTGCTGGAGCGGCCCCCCCCCAGCCCCTCCAGCAGGCTGGCCCTGGGGGCTGCTGTACCTGGTGCCGGGCCGGGAGGCTGCCTCCACGCTTGCGCCATGTGACCCGGGCTTGTCTAGGCACTTTGCAGTTCAGATCCAGAGTCTGTCCCTCCGCCACATGGGAGGACGAGGACTCGATGCGGATGGGCTGGGTGCTGCCAGTGGCTGGGCACAGAGGGGTTGGTCAAGGGCTTGGACAGCCTTGGGCAGTGGCCCCCAGGCCACAGCTGGGGAGGTCTCGGCTGGAACATACTCTTCTGCCTCCGCATGGAGCCAAGGGGCATCCTTCTCGACCCCCTCTAACTTGGGCTCCACGCCCTCCATGCCCCGAGAGACAAGAGATACAGAGGCCAGAACCCCCCCCTGCCAGGCTGGGCTCAACCCCACCTTTTCTCAGGGGCCCCAACATGTGTTTCTGTGTGCATCACCACCACACTACAGGCAGTGTGGTCTCCCTTTCACAGATAAGGGAAGTGAGGCTGACAAAGCCCTGTGTCAGGATGTGACCCCAGGCCAGTTCCAGGCCAGCCAGAACCCCGTCCAGCCTAGCCTCCACTCCCCGAGCCCATGGTGCGGGACCACAGCCTGCCCTGGGCCACTGAGGACCATGGATGTCCTCCCCACAGCGGGGAGACCCCAGGACTCAACCTGGCTCCTCACCTAGGGTGTGGCTGGGGCCTGAGGGGGTGCTGAGGACGGAGACGACAATGGAAGCCTCCTTGGGGCCCAATTCACTCTCCACGCGGCACACGTAGTCTCCAGAGTCAGCTGGGGAGACCTGGGGGAGCCGCAGCCGGGAGCCATGGACCTGCGTGGTAGGATGGGGGGGAAGAGAAAACAGAAACGAGGCTGGACTCTGTTGTCCTTAGATCTGGACGATGCAGTCATCAAACTCTGAGCCACTGAGAGCACTGGAGGTAGGGGAGACAGCCCTGGCCCTTTGCTGGGGAGTGCTGGGCTGCAGGAGCCCCCAACCCCCTTGCTCCATATTTTGGGGGTCTCCTACCTGGGCGTGGGGAGGCAGGCTGCCCCCTCGCTTGTACCACGTGATCTGGGTGTGGGCCAACCCCGTCACTGCACAGTTCAGGTCCAGGGTCTGCCCTTCAGTCACTGATGGCGAGGAAGACTCAATCCTCACTGGCAAGGTGCTGGCACCTGAGGCTGTGACCACAGGGAGGTGAGTGGACGCCAGAGAACAGGGGTTCATCCTTCCCTTGCCTGTGGCCCCTGAGTCCCCTGTACCTGACAAGACGACCACCTGGATGCGTGCCTGGGAAGTGCCTGTGGGGCTGGTGGCCACGCAGAGGTAGAAGCCAGCGTCAGCGAGCGCCACGGCTGGGATGATCAGCGTGGCGATGTCTGTGTGTTCAGAGCGGGCCTGGTAGATGGAGAGGGTCAGTTACATGGCATAGAGCCTGGCCACGTGAGCTCGGCAGAGGGTGCCAATGTGAAAGGGGCAGGGACAGAGCTGAGATCAAGGCCCAGTAGGGCCCTGAGAACCACGGAACCAGTGAAGAGATGGGCAGGACAACCTGCTGGGTGCAGGGCCCGGGAGCCGGAGAGGAGCGGGGCAGGTGGAGTGGGAGGTGAGGCAGGGGCTGGGCTGGGCGAGCCTGGGGACCTGCGGGGCTCCATTCTCTCACCTGTGGAGGCAGGCTGCCCCCTTCCTTTCTCCAGGTGATGCTGGTGCTGGGCACACCTAACACTCTGCAGTACAGCCTGACTGTGCGGCCCTCAGTCACCTGAGTCCTCTCTGGGCTCACCTGGACCCTGGGTCCGCTGCCACCTGCGACAGAACCTGATGAGAATCGCCTCAGGCGTGCCCACAGGCCCCAGCCCCTGCCTCGGCCTGGCCCTCTCACCTTGCACCTGAAGCAGGGCTCTGGCCACGTGCTGTCCAGCACTGCTGTGGGCTCGGCACAGGTACTGGCTCTGATCTGAGGGCTCGACGGCAGGCAGGCGCAGGATGCCACCGTGGATCTGAGCCTTCTGAGGTAGCTGGCCCCCAGGGCCTCCTGGAATGGACACATGCAGTGAGCAGCTGCTGGGGCTGGCCCGGCTCGGGAACCTCCCTTCCCCGGTGGCAGTTAACCCCATGGCCTTGCCCTGCCCTGGCAGAGGAGCCCAGCCCCTGAAGGTTGCTGTCATCTCTGCCTCACCTGACCACTCCAGGGTGGGCGGGGGGTTCCCTGTGGCGCTGCAGCGGAACTCAGCCAACTGCCCAGGCTGCACTGTGAGCTGGGGCGGGCTGATGGAGACCACAGGGGCAGATAAGGTGCCAGAGGCTGAGAAGGAGGGGAGAAAAGAAGACATGTTGCATGATCCACAACTACAGCCTCCTTGCCACTCTGCTTCTACTCTATCCCTGGTGGCCATCTGCCTGTACTATAGCCACAGGGAGTTTTTCAAACAGTAATGACCTCGCTGCTTCCCTACTAGAGACCTGCCTGTGCTGCCTATTGCTGAAAAGAAAATCCCAACTCCCTACTCTTCTCTATCACAAGTAGATATCTCTGCAGTACCTTCCAGTCCTCATGTACCTTTTGCAAAGCCAGGTTGGTTTTGCTTTCCCTTAAAGACATCAACATGTTCCTGGCCCCAGGGACTTTGCATGTGCTGCCTCCAGGGCTGAGATCACCCAGAGGTTCTGAGGAGGGCTGAGATAGTGTTTGTCCTTCTGTTCCTTGCTTTCTCAGAGCCTAAACCAGGACCTGGCCCGCTGTAGGAGCCCAGAAACACCCCAGTGCGTTAGAAACGATGGGTCATGGAGGGTCAGATAGTGATGAGACGTGCCTTGTACGTGCAGAGTGGCCGTCCCCAGGTCCATGGCAAACATGTTGGAGCCGGTGCATGTGTAGGTGCCTGCGTCACTCGGCTGCACGTTGCGAATGGTGAGGATGCCGTTGAAGTCCATGGCCCGGGAGGGCAGCTTCTCATTGTGCAGGCGGGTCCACACCAGGGTATAGGCTGGGGACTGCAAGGCAAGGGGGCAGGCTGAGACGTGTGTGCGGGCTCTGAGATCCCAGGATATGGACTCCCCGTCCCCTCTGTGCCCACCCACCTTGCTCTTGGCTGTGCAGACAAAGGTGACGTCGGCTCCGGGGCGCACACTCTGGCTCCGTGGCTCCTCCACAGTCACCGTGATGGGCTTGCTGGGAGCCTCTGTGGGACAGGAAGCCCCTCCTGAGCAGGGGTTGGCCAGGTCCCTGTCTTGCGGCTGTGTTCTTTCTCTGTCACCTCCGCCTGCCCACCCCTGCTCCAACCGGCACTGCTGAGAGCCGAGGGCTGCACCCATCTCTTCTCTCCCTTGCTATGGGATCACTCTCCTTCACAGACAGGTATGTTCCAGAAGTTTCCTTTTCTGAAAGTGACTGTCAGCCTCATCTTTCCTACTGCTTCATTGATCTTCAAGTCAATAATTTATATATATATATACATATATATATATTCATTTTTTATTTATTTTTTGTCTTGGGGCTTGCACTCAGAGCCAGAGTGCTGTCCCTGAGCTTTCCCCCTCAAGGCTAGCACTCTACCACTTTGAGCCACAGTGCCACTTCTGGTTTTCTGGTGAACATTAGAGTCTCATGGACTTTCCTGCCTGGGCTGGCTTCAAACTGTGATCCTCAGATCTCAGCCTCCTGAGTAGCTAGGATTACAGGCCTGACCTACCAGCAGTCTGGCTGATAATAGTCTCCCTTCCCCTTTTATTAGGTACCTTTTCTTCCTAGGCCTGCTTCCCTTCCCTGAGCTTTTTATTTTAGAGTCACTGGGGTTAACTCAGGGCTTCAGGCCCTTTGAGCCATGCGTCTAGCCATTCACTGTTGCTTTTATTTTTCCAATAGAAACTCATGCTTTTACCCAGGTCAGCCTTGGGCCTCAATTCTTCTACATCTGCCTTCCAAGCCGGATCTCCCCACACTCCCCTTGAGCTTCTTGCTCACAAATCCTGTCTCAGATTTAGCTTGGGGGAAGCCCACAGGAAGACAACTTCAAACTGACACCTTTCTCACCTCAGTAAACAACACCCTATTCCCACAGCTCTAGAACCTAGGCTCCAGGCAGCATCCCTGTCTCTTACCCTCAGTGACTACAAAGACCTACCCATTCTTCTCTAAAACAGATCACCTCTGCCCAGCTGTGTGGCTGCTGTCTTCATACTGCAACCTCCCCTTCCTTCACAGATGAATGTACCCTGGCTTAGGACTGTGCTGTAGCCCAGCTTAGGCAGGCCCATGGTGGGGCGGGGGCGTGGGGCTCACCAGAGACCAGAAGCTCTGCCCGGCTGTTGCTAGTGTGGTGGAGGTTCCGGCAGGTACAGATGTAGACACCAGCATCAGAGGGCTGCACGTTGGGGAAGTGGAGCTCCGAGCCTGGTAGATGGGGAGGGTAGCTCATCAGTGCCCACGTCCCTTCTTCTACCCAGCCCCAGATGCAGGGAAAGGACTGGGCATGGCCATCACCAGGTGATGCCTGAGCCTGAGAAGCCTGGGGCTGTGGGTACCTTGATGCCGCTGTTGGGCGCTGCTGGGCATAGGGCGTCCATCTTCCCTGGACCAGTAGAAGTAGTGGGGAGGGCTCCCAGTGACTTTGCACCGCAGGGAGTGGGGGCCACCTTGGGGTACCACACTCCGAGTAGGATGGACCTGGACAACCAGTGGGGCTTCGTCTGCTGGGGTGGGGGAAGGATTGGCATTTAGGCAGGAGGTCCCTGCATGCAGCCCTCCCAAAGACAGCCCCATCTCCCCCAAATCCTGGGGTTCCCTGTGTGGCACACCACCCTCACCCCACGTCAGGACCCCACTCACCTTCAGGCAAACAGCGCCCCCCCTGCACATTGGGGTTACCCACATAACCTGGGGCACACCTGTCAGGAGGAAGAAGATTAGCTCTGTCAAAGTCCCAAGGGACCCAGAGCTGAACAGTGAACTTGGGGAGCTGGAAGCTCAGCTCACTACCCACTGTGGGGTGGAAGTGGAGGGCTTTGGAAGAACTCTGGTCCCCAACTCAGGCCTTCAGGGGGCAGGGAGACTATAATGGGAGTGTAAATTGGCTGGGTAAGAAGGGTCAGGCCTTTATTCTCCAGAGAGACATTCAGTCAACAAGTGTTTATTAGGCAACTACTATGCTGCAGGTACCACACTATGTGCTGGAAAAAACAGAACAAACATGGCCAAGTCTGTGGTCTTGTGGAACGTGGTAGCTGGGAAGCCAATATGGAGACATTGTGTGAAATGAGAGATATGTGGGCTGTGAGGACCCAGATTCCTGAGACCAGGAGCTTCCCAGAGGAAGGGACGCTTGGGCTGTTGTATCCACTCAAAGGCTGCGTTTTTTTTTCAAAGAAACTATGCTGTTTGTAAATAGATACGTATATCATAGTTTTTCTCCCTGACTTGTTTCCAATTACAGGCTCCAGAAGACTGAAACAGATCTGTTTTGTTTGTCCCTTTATCTCAGTGCCGAGGCACACTGTCTGACACATGGTGAATACACACTAAAAATGTGTTGAGTGGGGTGAGGTGGCTCGTGCCTGTAATCCCAACACTTAGGAGGCTGAGGCAGAAGCATGAGGTTCAAAGCCAGCCTGAGCGACATGCAAGACTGTCTCAACACAAACAAACAAACAAAACACAAAATGAAATTGGGTATGGTGGCTTGTTCCTACAATCCTAGCTACTTGGGAAGCTAAGATTGGGAGGACTGTGGTTCCAGACCAGCCTGAGTATTTTACGTCTGAGTTTTTAAGACCCAATCTCAACTGAAAAAGCTGGGGATGGTGGTGTGTGCTTGTCATCTGCATACGCAAGAAGGATTGCCATCCAGGCCAGCCTAGGCAAAATGTGAGACCTCAATCTCAATCTCAAAAATAACCAGAGCAAAAATAGCTGCTGGAGTGGCTTAAGTAGTTGAGCACCTGCCTAGTGAGCATGGAGCCCAGTATCAGCCAGGCACCTGTGGCTCATGCCTGAAATTCTAACTGCCCAGGAGGCTAAGACCTAAGGATTATGGTTCAAAGCCAGCCCAGGCAGGAAAGCCCATGAGATTCTTGCCTCCAATTAACCAGCAAAAAGCCAGAAATGGAAGTGTGGTTCAGCTTTGAACAAAAAAGCCGAGCAAGATCGCAAGGCCTGAGTTCAAGCCCCAGTACCAGCATATATATCCCTCCCAGTATTATTAAAAAACAAAAACAAAGACAACTAAACCAAATAAAACAAGTATTAAATGAATCAATGAAGCAGGAGCTAGCCAGGAAGAAAAGAGCTTGGAGTGAATAGCATCCCATGCAATTAAGCCAGACACCAGTAATTGCACAGGCATCAGCCTGCAATCCTAGCTACCCAGGATGCTAAGATTTGAAGATCTTGGTTCAAAGGCAGCCCAGACAAGAAAGTCCACGAGACTCTTTTTTTTTTTTTTTTTTGGGGGGGGGGTCCGGTGGTGGGGCCTGAACTCTGGGCCTGAGCGCTGTCCCTCAGCTCTTCAGCTCAAGGCTAGCACTCTACCACTTGAGACACAGCGCCACTTCCAGCTTTTTGCTTTTTTCTTATGTGGTGCTGAGGAATGGAACCCAGGGCCTCAGGCATGCAAGGCAAGCGCTCTACCACTGAGCCACCTTCCCAGCCCCAATGAGACTCTTATCTCTGAGCAAAAAGTTGAAAGTGGAGATGTGGCTCAAGTGGTAGAGTACCAGTCCTGACAGAAAAAAACTAAGGAACAGTGCCCAGGCTATTCACAGAGTACTAAACAACAACAACAAAAAAAAACAAAGTGAAAGAACGGGAACGGCACATGCAAGATCTGAACACCAAGAATTCAGAAAGTTTAGTCCAGCTACAGGGGAAGCACTGGTGTGAGGAATGAGATGACACTGGATGAAGCATACATGCCAACTCCTCAGGAGCTTGGGTTGGCGTGTCCCCAGGGCACTGTGAGTCTGGGAAAGGTCTGGGACATCAAATGACATGAATCTAATACCCACCTAGGGCTGTCACCTAGGAGTCTACCATTCCTCCCTACTCCTGTACGTATACTTACTGCTCACAGTACTGGCCGGTGTAGCCAGGTTCGCAGGCTGTGCAGCGGTACCCACCAGCTCCCAAGCTCTCACAGGTGCGGGAGAACCTAGGGGAGTGGAGGGGGAGGTCAGGCTACTGGAAGTCCCCTCCCATCCTGCTCCAAGAGCCGAGGTAGCAGCCTCCATTCCTCAGTAGAGTTCCTCCATCTCCAGCAGTAGTTAGTGCTCAGGCCTCGAGCAAGGGCACTCACATGTTCTCTGGGTTGGTCAGTGGGCAGGCACAGGGCTGGCAGTCCTCAGGTGTCCCAGCAGTAGCATCTCCATAGTAACCAGGTGCACAGAGCTCGCAGAACTCGCCCGCAGTGTTGTGCTGGCATTGCTGCAGGGCACAAAGGGTCAGACATTAGCTGCCACCAGAAAAGATTTGCCAAAAGTCTTTCATCTTGACAGTCCTTGGATCACAAAATTACATGGTTTTTTTTTCTTTCTGTACTGGTACTGAGGCTTAAACTCGGGGTCTGGGCACTGTCCCTGAGCTTTTGGTGCTCAAGACTAGCACTCTACCATGTGAGCCACAGCTCCACTTCTGGTTTTCTAGTAATTTGTTGGAGATAAGAGTCTCATGGACTTTCCTGCCTGGGCTGGCTTTGAACTGTGAGCCTTAGGTCTCAGGTTCCTGAGTGGCTAGGATGACAGGTATGAGCCATTGGCATCCAGCTGAACTTATCTTAAAGAAATACTCACAGAAGGTCACAGAGGATGAATTCTAATAGCCTACAGCTCTATCAAACACCTGGAGGGCTATACATGCCACTTCAGGTCCTGATATAAACCAGTATGTACTGATGTAGAAAGAAGTTTGTGAATGAATGAGTGAGTAAAGCTGATTGGTAAATACGATGATCTCCTGTTCAGATTTAAAATAAAATAAGCTGGGTATTGGTGGCTCACCCCTGGAATTCTAGCTACTCAGGAGGCTGAGATCTGAGGAGTTTGGTTCAAAGCCAGCCCAGGCAGGAACATCTATGAGACTCTTACCTTTAACCACCAAAAAGCCAGAAGTAAAGTTGTGGTGATAAAAGTTCTAGCCTTGAGCAAAATAAGCTAAGGGATAGCACCTAGGCCCTAAATTTAAGCCCCAGGATTGGGGGAAAAAACATAAATATTTTTACGAGGCCTTTGGTTCTGTCCCTAGTATTGCCAAAGCAAATTTGCCAGAAGAGCAGGAGAGTAACAGTCACTCCCAAAGGTGGCAGGATGATAGAGGACTGCAACTTTCCTTTCCATTTATCTCTATAGTCTGAGCTGGGGACACAGCTCAGTAAGAGAATGATTACTTTAGTACACAGGAAGCCCTCATCCCTAGAACAACAAAAAGCCTGCCTGATAAACTTCCGTAGTCTATCTCCTGCATAGACAGTATGTGTCACTACTGAAAAATGGCAAGAACCAAAGCTTTCTTTGCAAAGAAGGATGTCACTCCATAGCTCTGGCCTCCCTGCCATGCCCACAGCCCCTCGGTGACCTGGCCTATTGGCCCAGGTGCTGTGACCTTGCCTCTTGTCTACCAAGTCCCCTCCCATCCCTGGGACCCTGCTTGCATCTCACCGAGCAGGCCCCAGTCTCTGGGTGGCAGAGGTCTGAGTGGCCGTTGCATTCACACAGCTCACAGTGGCCAAGGTAGAGCCCACTTCCGGTGCGCGTGTAGCCGGGGGCACAGTCCTGGGGGGACAGAAGAAGGTTGCATCCCACCCAGAGCCAGCAGACCCAGCCTCTTCTCTGTCCTGTTCCCTCCAGTGTCTAGCACTCCACATTGCTTCCTGGAGGGGACATGCTGGGCCCCTCCTCTGCTCTGCAATTCCTTGCCACATCTCTGTGCCCCATCTTTCATCTTTGCTCTGGCTGTGTCTATGCCTCCCTGCAGGCTGAGCACAGGGAAACAACAACTCATCTTCAATGCAGATTCCTTTCTCCCCAGCCCAGGCTTTTGTTCCTGAAGGTTCTGGTGGGAGACGTATATAGAGAGAAACTTTATACCTAATGGAAAGTGGTCTGGGAAGGGGAGATGGATACGGGGAAGATCGTCCTGTGTGTGCTCATTCACCAGCCAGAAGCAGTGCATAGCACCGAGGGGTTCCAAGCCTGGAGATGAGCGGTCTCTCCCTGACACTACTGGGGGCCTTCCCTCCCTCTTCTTTATGAGAAGCTATGAGTCTCCTCTGCGTGGCTGCAGAAATGTGCACCCAGACTGTGCTTCCTCCAGTGCCCCTCCTGAAACCTCAAGGAACATAAAATTCTGAATTTGGATTTGAAAATTCTGTGTCAACCAAAAAAGGTGCACAGGTGCAAAACACTCCAGGAGCCCGGTCAGGCGCTCTCACCTGGCCTCTCTGATGCCCACCTGGCCCTGCAGGAGTCCCCCTTCCTGCAGCTTGACAGTCACTTCTAGATGTTAGCTGAGCACCTATTATGTGCCCTCCTAGAGCTTGTAGCTCTGGTCGCCTTTATCAAGGGCCATTCAAATGACAGCTTTTTTGTCCCACCCATTGCCCTCATTCTGCAGATGGCTCCTCAGCTCCATCTCTCTCTCATTGCCCTGCCACCACACCACAGCCAGCCGACAAGTTTTTCTGGTCAGCTCTGATCAAGGTACTCCCTTAGCAGCCTGGTCTTCCCTGCTCCAGGCCTTCTAAAGCAGGGCCCTCACTGGCTTTCCAAGGGTAGGTAACTCTGTTGCATGCAGATCCCCTGTGAGCACACCCCTGTGTGGCTTGGGCTTGAGTCCTCTGTGTTTGTGTGGTCTCCCTGCCTCTGTGGCCAGCCCAAAGATGCAAGCTGGATCCAAACATTTGGGAGAGGGAGGGACACTTCCAATAGTTCGGACACACTGGAGTGCAGCAGACCTAGGTTCCAATTCATTTCTGCCTCATATTGGCCATGTGCTCTCAGTTACACCACTGATTACATCTCTCTTACTGGAGGGAGGGGATAACTCTAGGCTACTCAGGGCTATTGGGGGAGTGAGTGTCATGGCATGGAGCTGGCATGGGGTACAGGGGTCACTAGCTCTGACAGTAATCACAGGTGGTGACAATGCCTGCCAGTCAGGTTGCTGACATCGCTGTATTTGAATAGAGGTGACCAGCTGGCCACACACTCACCTGGCAGGACAAGCCGATGTAGCCTGGGGGACAGCGACACTCTTCCACCTCAAGAGCCCGAGGCCCGTGGGAGGGCCCCGGCCTGGCTACCTCCAGGCTGACGGAACTGATACTGGCAGTCCTCGGCACCGAAGAGAAGGTGGCCCGGATCAGAAGCTCATCCAGGTCAGCCAGTGCCATGAGCAAGTGTTCACGGGTGGCCGGCTGCCCATCTGGTCGGTGCCAGAATTCCTGGGTGGGGAGATGTCAAGCATGGGTGGGGGCCACTGTGCTTGGCAGGCTACCTTGAGCCTCTCCCACGCCTCTGTTTTCCAGCATCAACTGAGGCTGTGAGGGGAGGATGGGAAGGGAGGCCCCAAATCAGGCTGGGCAGGCAGGAGACCCTGGCGACCCATGTCTTCACCTCTCGGAAGATGATCTCGTAGCTCCTCCTCTCGGGGCCCTGCGGGGCAGGCTGGGAGGCCACCAGCATGATGTTGTTGCCCTAGAGGGACACAGGTAGGGTTCAGAGGGGAGCTGAGGGGTTCTTGGGATAGCAAGGGGTCTCCACTAGTCCCAGATTCTCTGAACCACTTGGCCTCGCCTCCCATCTCTCTGTTCTCCCAAGCTCCTGTAACTCCCAGCACCAGGCCATTCCCTCCTCCCCACCACCCACCGGCTGGGTCACAGCTTGGATAGTGTCCAGCCAGGCAGTGGAAAGCCTGTGTCAGGCTAGCTGTGCTGGACTAAGGGGACAGACACTGTGAAGGCTCAGGGCCTCCTCAGTCTTCCTCTAGGCTGGCCACCATGATATCTGAGGGCTCACCGTGATCTGGATGTCAGGGTCGGAGACGGGGCTGCCCTGTGGCCCTGTAGAGTAGGAGAGAGTGTATCGAAGCTTCCCGCCATAAGCCGCCACCTGCAGGGAGACAAGTGTCTGGTCACAGGCTGGCTGGCCCTCTCTGGGACCACTCAGGTGAGGGGTGCAGCCTCTCCAGGCCTGGTGGGACCTGTTTCACTTCCTCCTCCAGGAGACCAGGGCCAGGCCAGTGGTTGTCATGAAAACAGGCCATCACTAGTCCCATCCACTTTCATGCATGTGTGTGTGTGTGGGGGGGGGGTGGTGATAGGGTGGGGGTGGGAGGAAGTGACCTCTTATTGGCTTTGTGTGGTTCTCCACCCTCCATTGCCTCATGGTCCCAGCTGACAAGCTCCAAGTTCCTTTCATATACAGAGAGTTCCATAAAGCAGGCAAGGGGAATGACAGGCTACCACAGGGAGGCCACAATGGCCATCAGAAGCTTTGCTTCCTGGGTGAGTGGCTTTTCTCTCCCCAGAATCCAGTTCCCTCTTTGCAAATACCACCCCGGTTCTCTTTAAAGAATGACTCTTCCCCTCTATGCAGGTCACGTGACTCTAGGGTTCTCCCCTCCTCCACAGTGGAGAACAAGCTGGGTCTGGCCAGTGTGCCTAGTGCCAAATCAGGGTGGAGGACAGGGTAGGGCTGTACATAGTGCAGCCAACTGCCCCTTCCCTTATCAGGCAAGACTGGCAAACCTAGCCCTTTTCTTTCTACTGGGACAGAGACTTCTCTAGTCAAGTTAGAGAACTGACGTCAACTGAGATAAAGCCCAAATGAGCCCCTGGATAGAGATGACCTTGAACTCTGGTTGCATGAACCAGAGATTCATGCAGATTCTTTACTGCAGACAATCAAGGTAGGCTTGGGTTTTCATGGGCACAACTGCAAGTGTCTGTGTGCTTGCAGTAGGGAACTTTTGTTTGGACAGCTAAGGTCCCCAGCTCTGGCTAACTGGACAGTCTTTTTTCCTCAGGTACCAGGGCAGACCAGCCAGCTCAGTACCAGCTGCCGCAGGCCTTACCACCCAGGTCCACGTGTGTGTTCTTTCAATTGGCGAGCATTTATCAAACACCTGCTGACCACTTGCCACACCCTGGGTTGCCCAGGCAGGGCTGGGGGCTGCTTTCCATAGCCAGCTCAGGGTGTGGTAAGCAAGTGAGGGAGAAACCAAGTAGCAATGGAAACAAGTGGTTTCCTGTTTGTTCTGGGTGCCAGCAGGTTCAAAGCCATGTCTGTCCAGGCCAGCTTTCTAGGAAATTACATGCATAATAATTAAGGAAGGGGAGGGGCTCTGTGGTCCGAAAGACCTGGGCTCAAGTTCCAGCTCCACCGCTGTGTATCCTTGCACAAGATACCCTCTCTGAGCCCTCCTTCCCTCACATGGAAAGAGTAGTAAAAGCAACACTTTGAAGAGCTTCACTACACTTATATAACCCAGGACACACATACACTGAAAGCGTGGTGCCCAGAATGCACATCAAGGCTTGACACCTGCCTACGCCTCTGAGTCTATCCTTGGCAGATTCTCTCCTTAGCTCGCTTCCTCACCCTGTCTAGTCTGTGTTTCTGAATGCTGACTGACTTTCGCACAGTACGTACACTCTGAAAAGGCTGTCTACATTGTTCAGAAAACACAGTGGAAGCAATATGAACACAAATATTAACACCAGTGATGACAATTACAATGTGATCATGAGACTAACTGAGTGTTCTGGAAGGTCAGGGCCCATGTGTGTGTGAGGGCATACAACAAGTACTTAATGCTCCAGAAATGAATGCATACAGTAGCTAACACAGGGCCAGGGGCTGTCTTGCCTCTGACATTTTAGGATTCTCTGCCCTACCCCCCACGCCTCCCCCAGCTCCTTGTTACCTTGTTCCCCAGGAAGGCCCGGGGCAGCTGCCAGTAATAGAGGCTTCCAGGAAGCAGAGAGAAACCCCCGTAGGAGAGTAAGAACTAGGACAGAAGGCAGGTGGTGAGCTGGGGACAGGTGGGGCCCAGGGGGCAGAGGGCCTAGACCTGCAGGGAGGCCCAGGGGACACACAGGCACACCATCCCCTCTGCTGCCCAACAGCCGGGTCCCACACTGCTGACTGGGCATCTCAGTTGCCCCCTCTGGGTTGGGTCTGGATCACTGTCTTTCTCGGTCGGGTGTGTCCCTCTCATGGACTCCAGGATTAATGTGGCACACTGGGAAACATCTAAAAATTTAGTAGTTCTTTTTGTGTGTATTAAAACCATGATGGATGGCAGGTACCAGTGGCCTGTAATCCTAATTACTCAGGAGGCTGAGATCTGAGGATCGTAGTTCAAAGCCAGCCCAGGCAAGAAAGCCCATGAGATTCCTATCTCTAATCACCAAAAAGACGGAAGTGGAGCTGTGGCTCAAGTAGAATGCTATCCTTGAGCACAAAAGCTCAGGACAGCATCTAGGTCCTGGGGTTCAAGTCTCAGGATCAGCACTAAAAAGAACAGAGATGGAGCCAAACATTGGTGGCTCACATCTTAATTCCAGCTACTCAGGAGGCTGAGATCTGAGGATCATGGATTAAAGCAAGCTTTGGGCAGAAAAATCCATGAGACTCTTATCTATAATTAACTAGTACAAGGACAGAAATGAAAGGAACAGAGTACCAGCTGTGAATGAAAAACAAGCTGTGAATTCAAACCAGCTCTAGGATTGGCACATACACAAAAAAGGGGCAGGGTACAAGTTGTGGAGTGCCTGCTTAGCAGGCCCTGAGTTCAAATCTAAATACTGCTAGAAAAAAAGAATCTAAGCACAAGAGGCTCATACCTGTAATCCTAGCTACTTAGAAAAAAACAAGAAGGATTTCAGTTCACCAGGAGCCCAGGCCAAAAGTTCCCGAAACTTTATCTCAGCCAAAAAATAAAAGCATGGGGCTGGGAAGGTGGCTCAGCTGTATAGTGCTTGCCTTGCACGCATGAGGCCCTCGGTTCAATTCCTTAGCACCACATAAGCAGAAAAAGCTGGAAGTGGTGCTGTAGCTCAAGTGGTAGAACACTAGCCTTGAGCTGAAGAGCTGAGGGACAGCGTCCAGGCCCCACAACCAAAAAAAAAAAAAGCATGATACAGTGATGTATATGTGGGAAGCTTAAATAAGAGTATTGTGGTCCAGGCCAGTGGATGGCAGGGAGGCCATAGGAGAGCAAGACCCCATTTTAAAAATAAGACTGGAGGCCTAGCTCAAGTAGAGGGCCTGCCTAGGCAGCACAAGGCCCTGAATTCAAATCCCAGTACTGGGAAAAAGGAAAAAGTACAACTATTTAACCAAGCATGGTAGCATATGCTTGTAATTCCTGAGACAGGAAGATCTTGAGTTCAAAGCCAGCCTGGGCTACACAGTGACCTTGTCTGAAAAAGAAAAGAAAAAGAAAAGCTGGACATGGTGGTTCATACACCTGTAATTTCAGCTACTTAGGAGGTAGAGATATGAAGGGTTTTCTTTCAAGCTTAGCCTGGGCAAAAAAGTTAACAACACTTCATCTCAGTCAATAAGCTGGTGTGGTGGCACATGTTTGTCATCACAGCTGCACATGAGGTAGGGACAGGAAGATTGTAGTCACAGACTAGTTCCAGGCAAAAATGAGACCCTAACCTGAAAAATAAAGTGGAAGAGTAACTGTCTAACAATAGCAAGGCCCTAAGTTCAAACCTCCATCAAAAAAATAAATAAATGAAAGTGTGGCTTAGTGATAGAGTGCTTGCCTAGTATACATGAAGCCCTGGGTTTGACTCCTCAGTACCACATACACAAAGGCTGGAAATGGTGCTGTGGTTCAAATGGTAAAGTGCTAGCCTTGAGCAAAAGCAGCCCAAAGACAGTGCCCAGGGCTGAGTTCAAGTCCCAGGACTGGTCCCCCAAAAAAGTTGTAACTATAATTGAGTCGATATATGATGAATTATGAATTTAACAGGACATTTGAAATCATTAACAGCCCTGGTAGTGCCAGAAATTACAACTGAAATGTGAAAAGCATGGGGGGGTGGGGGTCCTTTGAGAGGGACACTTTGCCACCTACCTGAGAACTTACTGGGGAAGTCACAGAGTGGGAGGGGGAGGAGGAGGAGGAGGAGGAGGAGGAGGAAGGATCTGCTCGCAGAGCAGCTGCAGGCTGGGGGTAAGGAAGATCTCTCTGGGGAGGAGGATGAGGTTGGGCAGCAAAGCTGGCAAGAAGCTGCCAGATTTCAGCATCCATCCGCCTCTGGGCCTCATCCACCTGGGGGACCAAGGAAAGGAGAGAGAGAAACAGAGAGAGACAGAGACGAAGAGAGACAGAGACAGACAGACAGACAGACACAGAAGGATGCCTATGAGGCTGTGCCCCAAGCTGCCCCAAGCCTAGCCAATTGCTGTTCTATGCCGCCCATGCAGTCATGCTCTGTATTCTCTGCACTCTTGCTTCTAGGAGCCCAAGGGGTACCCTGGGAACGCAGAGACAGAGCATGGTTCTGGGAGCCAAGGCCAGCAGTGCTGGAGGCAGCCCAGGACTGTGTGGGAGGGGCAAAGGGAAGGGGCCTGGCTTCACATGGCCCATGGCACAGCCAAGTGCTCATGGACTGGGTCAGACTAAGTCTGGACCAGCATGCAGGAAATGGCCTAGGCGGACTAGGGTCTTGGTCAAGAAGGCTTGCTCTTTAGAGCCCTGGAGACAAGCTGCCCCTGTCATGCCTGAGTTACCTGAGATGCCCGCTGTGCCGGGCCCCTGCCCTCTGGGAGTCCCAGGATCCTCCCAGTGGTCACAGCTGCACGCCATTGCTCCTCTGAGAGGGATGTGCGGTTCTGATGGGGTGGAGGTCACAGAACTTAGCACTCCCACGACCCAGAGCATAGGCATGAATCTCTCCCCAAGGACATGGTAGCAGAGAGGCCACACTGATGAGGGAGGGAGGCATGTACCCCCTTGCTGGGGGACACAAGCAGGCAGACAGGGGGCTTATCACCTGGTAGGCAGTACTGGGTGAAACTCAGGGGCCAAGCAGTCATGCAAATTAGCATGGAGTTGCTTTCCCGGTCACTGTCCTACCTCTCATAGCTTGTACCACCAGGACCAGACTACAGAGCTGGGGAGGCCCAGAGCCATGCATCCTTGCCAGTCCCCAACTTGGCAGCAGTGCAGGGCCAAGTGCCAACTCCCTGATCAGCAGATCTACTGTCTGAATTCATGCAGCCCTGCCTTGTCTTGGGCAAAAGCCTCTCCCCCACAGAGCTGAGGGCACCCGGGAACACACCATGCCATTGCACACTGCTCGGCAAGGGCCTACCTGGTGAGCCCGGCGCATCCGTGTGAAATATGCCTCCCTCTGTGGGGCATGGGAAGCACCAGGAGGGAGACAGAGAAAGGTCTAAGAGCCACAGCAGGCAGCACAGTCAGGTGAGGGGTTGGGGGAGAAGAAGAGGGGAGCAGAAGACAGCAGCCCTGCAAGAAGGCTGGGTACCGGGATCTGTCCAAGGAGCAGCTTCAGAGTCCCTCAAGTGCCCTTGGGGTGCATCTGATTTAGCAATGGCCTCCTCAGCCAGCAGGGGATAATTAGGCCAAGCCCCAATTCTCCCAGGTACCACCAGGTGGCCATGAGTGCTCAAGGAACACAGGTGGGCAGGCTGTCCTGGAAATCTATCTATCCCTGTGGCCCTGTGCCTCCACAATACCACCCCCCACCCCACCCCCTTCCCTCCAAAGCTTGTTTCACAGTAGAAAAGACGTACTCAGCAAGGACCAGCAGACTTTGCATGTTAAGGACAACCTGAGACCTGAGGGTGAGTCCTATTAATGCCACCTACCAGAGGTTAGGTGTTTCCCTAACCTCTCTCCTTGGTTTCCTCTGTTATGAAGTCGGGCAGTGGTAGAATCTGACCTGTGACAGACAGGTGGAAGTGCTTGGAACAATGCCAAGCACACAGTGTGAGCTCAGTAAATGTGACCTCAGTGACAATTACCGCACCTGGCACGGGCATGGGGCCTGCAGTGGACACAAGTGAATTTGGGGGAAGCAGATGAATGAAACTGGAGCTGCCTAGTCAAAAGCTTGTGTTTCAAAAACATGCTAGTTGACAACTGCTTCAACGCTCGCTCGCTCGCTTGCTCCCTCCTATGGTCATTAACAGACATGTACTCAGCACATGCCAGGTGCCATGTTCAATTCCCCCAGGCACTGTCAGGTCCAACTGAGAGCAGAGCTAACATGCAGGTCAAAGTCTACAGACCCCCAAATGTCACATGTAGCACCATGATATAACAGTCACATGGCCGCCGGTGAACTTGTGTCAGAATACCCACCGACCCTGGTGCTTGCCCAGGGCCTGGCTCAGAGTTGGCATTAGGGATGTCTTGGTGACCCCTATGTGCACCCTACCTTGTCTCCTTGGTACAGCTCTGGCAGCTGCCAGTAGAAGGATCCATGGCCGAGGTTGGCAAAGTTGCCAAAGGAGAGCTGGGCCCCGTCCGGCAGAGGTTCCACGGTGAAGCCTCCGGTCAGGCGGCTGTTGCGCTGAGGGTTCACCAGGGCAAAGCCTTGGAAGTCCCCAGGGGCAAAGCGGGTGGAAATCTGGCAGCAGAAGATGAGATGTCAGTTTAGGCACTGGGGTTGGCACCTTGGCGAGGATGGGGCATGGGAGGGCATCAAGACACGAAGGGGGGATTGCAGAGTTTTGGCTGGGAGAGAAAGAATGGATGAGTAGGGTGGACATCCAGCAGAGGATGATATCGGTGCTGCGCTCAGCAATATGAGACTTGGCGAGGGTCTCAGGGTCAGTGGGCTCAGTGTTGAGATGGGCAGTGGTGGGCACGGCAATGGGTATCCTCATGGACAACTGGGACCCAGCTGGAGCCAGGCTCCAGGCCCACCGTGGCCAGGCTCTTACCAGATGGCGTGTGTAGGAGGAGCTGGCGCACTGCTGGGTGATGCCCATGCAGAAACAAGGCAGGCAGCCGTCAGGGTTGCTAGCACTCAGGTAGAAGTGGTGAGGCCGGCACTCGCTGCAGGTGAGTCCTTCCACCTGGGCCTGGGGTGGGTCAATGGAAAGATGTGTGTAGGGGAGAGGGGGAGGACTTGGGAGTCTCCTGCACCCCAGAAGCCCAAGCAAGACCAGCTTTCTCAACCATTTGAGACAATTCCGGACAGCTTAGCCCATTGCTCATACCCAGCCCCCAGCCACCTGCAAGTACCGCCTGGCTTCTGTCCAGGCCCTGGCAGTGGGCAGCACCAGACCTCTCAGAGGGCAGAGCTTTGGACTGACCTTGCATTGGCACTGGCCAGCGGCGTCACATTGGCTGCTGATACTGCCCTGGGGGTTACAGTCACAGCCTGTTACTTCTGGTATCTGGCCGTCTCCTGACATGGAGGAAAGTCACAGCTAGAACCCACAAACTTACCACTAAGCACCCGGACTCTCACTGCCCTTTGAGCATGCCACTTAGCACTGAGAGGATGCTGCTGCTCATTGTGAGATGTGGGTGTGGTCTTCTCCCACCTCACAGGACAGAGGGAGAAGCAGAAGCTCAGAAGGGTAGAGCCATCTGTGACCCTCACCTCAAGTTCCACCACAACCCCTGCACCCTCCCCACCTCTAAACCCTACTCACTCTGACAGGGCTGGCCCTGGCTGGGGTTGCCATAGTAACCCTGGGAACATCTGTAAAGAGAGAAAGCAGAATCTTAGGAGACGACAGTGAGCCCAGGCCTATAGGGGGTCATGTGTTGACTCCTATATTGGGGATAAAACCAGCTTGCCTAGCTCACTCATTTTAAGATAGGGAGACAGAAGACAGAATGGGAAGGGGCTGACCACATAGCCAGTGTGTTGGCTTCACTGGCAGGAGGGAGGGGTCTTATAGGAGGAGGCAGGCCTGGCCTAGGCAGTCACGGGGGCTGGGCTGGGCTGGTTAGCATGTCTGAGGGGTTCAAATGCCATCTCTTCTTATCAGCAGCCTTCAAGGGCCCATGCAAGAAAGAGCAGGAGGCCCCTGGACAGGCAGGCCGGATGTCTGGGGGGGAGGGGACACTCCAGCCCTTCCTCTGTGTCCCACCCTCCCACCACCTGACTCACCTCTCACAGTGACGCCCGCTGTGGCCTGGGGAGCACGAGTCACAGGTGGGGTGGCTGTCCGTGTCCAGAAAGCAAGTGTGGGAGACCCTGAGAGGGTGGGGCAAGGTCCAGTCAGTAAGGCAGGGACCCTGTCTCTTGGCCCTTCCCTCAGACCAGGGGAGGAGAGTGGGCCAATAGGGGCATGTGGAGAGCTCCACCGGCATTAGCTCACAGCTCTCACACAAGGGCTAAGGCAGTGAACCGTCCCCGCTGCACACACAAGGCCCCCGAGGTTGTGAGATAGGTGTGGTGTTTCGTTTACCAAGTGACCCACTGAGGCACAGCAAACCAGGTTTAATCATTGCCTCTCAACAGGGCAGGAAGGGGAGATATGGGGGCAGGCAGTGGACCTCTCAGGAAAGGGCAGGGTATGAACGCACTGGCCAGCAGAGGGAGGTCCATGGCAGGGGCAGGGCTGGCAGTCATGTGGTGTCCCTCGCTGAGCATCCCCATAGTATCCCTGCTGGCACTGATCGCACCGTGGGCCCTCGGTGTGGTGCTGGCAGCCCTGGAGGAACAGAGGGTAGTTGAGGCTGGGCCTGAAGGCCATGGGTCTCTGGGGTGGGGAGGAAGGAGAGAGACTTACCTGGCAGGTACCAGTCTCAGGTTCACAGACCTCTGAGTGGCCATGGCAGCTGCAGCGCTCACAGGTGCCCAAGTAGAGGCCACTGGGCATGCGTGTGTAGCCTGTGTCACAGTCCTGAGGGAAAGAAGATGGCAGGGGGGCACTGAGTTAGGAGTGCTGGGGAGGTGGGGAGCCAAAGGAGGAGAAGCTGGGAGTACCATGAAGGGATCTGGCTGGGCAGGTGGGTGAATGGGTGGCGTGGTGAGCGGCCCAGGACTCACCTGGCAGGATGGGCCACGGTACCCAGATGGGCAGGTGCACTGCTCCACTTCCAGAGCGGGGTCTTGACCAGTGTTCTCAGGCACAGCCACATCCATGCTAATGTCAGAGACCCTACATATGGCAAGACACACTGTGAATGAGTACTCTCTGTGCCAGGCTGCCAGAGTCCTGGATCCATCTCCCACTAGTCCTCCTGCCAACCCTGGCATCCTGCCATGGAGCCTTGTCCAGGTCTGTGGATGGGGCCTCTGGCCCACAGCAGCTGCAGGGGCTATAGCTAACAGCTCACATGTGTACTTTCTCCAAAGAGAAACAGGTTACACCTGCTCCCTGGGGTGGTCCATGACAGGCTAAGATTGGTCCAAAATCAGTTAGAAGGCCAGTTACTCTCAGAGCTCTCCATGGGCTGGGGTTGAGGTCAGGCTTGACCTTGGGGTCATGTTCTTGCTTGATACCTCCCTTTCTTGCATCCTTCTCATCCTAATCTTTTTGCATGTGTATGTGCACACACACAAGTGCACCTGCCAAGGCTTGAACTCAGGGCTAGAGTACTCTTATTTTTTTCTTTTTTTTGTCAGTCGTGGGGCTTGAACTCTGGGCCTGGGTGCTGTCCCTCAGCTCTTCAGCTCAAGGCAAGCGCTCTACCACTTGAGCTACAGCGCCACTTCCGGTTTTCTGGTGGTTTATTGGAGATAGGAGTCTCACAGTCTCTCCTGCCCAGGCTGGCTTTGAACCTCGATCCTCAGATCTCAGCCTCCTGAGTAGCTAGGATTACAGGCGTGAGCCACCAGCGCCCGGCTCTTTTTTTTTTTTTTTTTTATAAGTCACTTGGACTCAGGGCCTGATTGCTGTCCCTGAGCTCTTTCTTTTGCTCAAGGCTAGCACTCTACCACTTGAGCCACAGCTCTAATTGAGGTTTTCTGGTGGTTAATTGGAGATAAGATTCTTACGGGGACTTTTCTGCCTAGGCTCGCTATGAATCAAAGATTCTCAGATCTCAGTCAGCATCCTGAGTAGCTAGGATTACAGGTGTGAGCCACCAGTGACTGGCATCGCTCCTGATTGCTTTTTTAGGAGTCTATTCTAAGACCATACTAGCTAAGTGTGGCTGATCACACACAACCAGTAAGTGGCAGAGCTGAATGCTTTACAGTGCTTAGCCTGGGCCCCCTACCCAAGCCCCTCTGTCTTGCCCAGGCCCCAGTCACCTGCTCTCAGCGGGCTGCTGGGTATAAGATGCTTGGATCAGAAGGGCATCAATTCCCGCCAGTGCCATCAGCAGGTGCTCCCGTGTGGCTGGCTGTCCATCAGGTCGCTGCCATGCTTGCTGCCAAGGAAAAGACACGTGTGTCCAACCCTTGCCACCTTGGGTGCAGATGCATAGACAGTATCAGTGGCCATCTTCACCCTTGGAAGGGCCACTGGGCTGGCTGTTAGCTCACCTCCCGGAAGGGTACAGTGAAGTCACTGGGCTGGCCAGGGATGGGCTCCTGTGAGGTGTGGTGCTCCAGGACAATGCCATTACCCTGCAGTACCACCAGCGGCTGCCCATGCAGGGGTGCAGAGCTGGGCCGGGGCCGCTGGGTCACTGTGAAGTGCAGCTCTCCTCCATAGGAGGTCACCTGGGATACAAGGTGGACAGGCATTCAGGGGGGTCTGCAGTTGGGCCTCCTCTTCAACATGGGGTATCTCACTCTTCTCCCAAGACCCCTGCTTCCATGCCTTGCCTGTGCTGTTCCCACTGCTTTCCCTTTCCTACCCCTGCCCACCTTGTCCCCCCGGAAGCGTGAAGGGAGGCTCCAGAAGTAAGGTCCAGACAGGAGGCTTTGGAATGAGGAGAAAACCAGCTCCCCAGATGTGGGAGACGAGATGCCTTCGCTGGTGGTGTGGGTGCCGGCAGCATTGGTCAGGCTGAACTGGGTGGGCTCCTCAGAGGCCCCGAGGACCTGAGTGGGGAGAAGGCCAGGATAGACTGTGGCTCAGGCCTAGCCCTTGGTCCATCCATCCCTGGGCATGGCCATTCCACCAACCCACCACCCTCCTTGAGTGAGTACCTGGGCACGGCTCCAGGAGGAGCTGGTACACTGGCGACTGACACCCATACAGAAGCACTTGAGGCAGCCATCGGGGTTCTGGGAGCTCAGGTGGAAAGACCCATCGGCACACTCATTGCACAAGCGCCCCACCACGTTGTTCTGCAGGTATAGAGCTGGGAGCTGCAGGATAGCCCGCAGAAGGGCTATCCAATTTAATCCACCCACAGTCTAGATGAGACCCAGCGCGCCAAGGCAAGAGCATATGTGTGAGGTTATCACTACCACCTGATTAATAACTCCCAGTTAATGAGTGCTTATGCCACTGCTTTTTTTCCCCTTTTCTCTGTGAAGCCAGGGCTTCACAGATAAGCTGAGATTTAAAATAAAGCAACTTGCCAGGCCATTGGTAGCTCACACCTGTAAATCCTGGCTACTCAGGAGGCTGAGATCTGAGGCTTGTGGTTCAAAGCCAGCAGGGGAAGGAAAGTCTGCGAGACTCTTATTTCCAATTAACTATCAGGAAACTGGAAATGGAGCTGTAGCTCAAAGTGGTAGAGTGCTAGCCTTGAGCAGAAAAGCTCACGGACAGCACCCAGGCTCTGAGTTCAAGCCCTACAACCAACAAAATAAAATAAAATAAAGCAACTTGATTAAAATAATGACTCCTACAATCTGTGGAGTGTTTCAAGCACTATGCTAGTTTCTCTGTAGTCATCATCTTAGTTATTCCCTTTAAGAACCTAAAGAGGTAGGAGAAGGTTAACTCTATCCTTCTCAGGAGGAAACTGAGGCTCATGAATGTGAAATGACTTGCACAAGGACACTCAGCTCGCTCATTTACTCTGGAATGTAAGATCAGGAGTTCCAGACTCCAAGATCTGCCCTGTTCTTTTCTCCACTGAGACGTGATCCTCTCAACTGTTGATTCTAAGTGATTCTAAGCTTTGCTTTCTCATCCATGAATCAGTCAGTGGTGCTCAGACAGACATCACTGGTCAATGTGAGGCCTGGAAAATCATGACCAAGGCCATGACCTGGTACAGCTGCATGGCTGGGACTTGAATTCAAGGTACTTGACTCCCTAACCAGGGCCCCTGTTCACTGCCCATTGCTCACTGGCCATGGTGCTAAGAGAAGGTGGAGCCTCCATCCTCCCTGAGCCCATGGTGGTGCTGGAGATCCAGGCCTTGGAGGTTTGTTGCAGACGGTGTACATACCTTACAACGACAGGCCTCCCCAGTGGTCCCCATGCTGCCTCTCTCGTCACAGCGCACAATCTCCTGGTCTGGGGCACAAGGTGGGAGTTATAACAGACCAAGGGTGGGGCAATTCTGGAATCCTGAATGGGAGGGGCCTGGCAGGCAGCCAGGAAGTGCCAGGATGGGGCTGAGATACTCACTGATGGGCCTGCACTTCCCATCCGGCTGGATGGGATTGCCCTCATACCCAGGGGCACAGCTAGGGGAAAAAGAGCATGGTCAGCAACTCTTCCACGCCCCACCCCTCCCAGGCCAGCCTGCTGCCCCCAGCGCATGCCAGAATTCCCTCACCTCTCACATCGACGGCCTGTATACCCAGGGGCACAAGCATCACATGTGGCCTGGCCATCTGTGTCCAAGAAGCAAGTGTCGGAGAATCTGTGGGTATTGAGTGGACAGTGTCGGGGGCCAGGTCTTACCTGTACACCCCTGGAAATAGCTGCCATCCACACTGACTCGTACACTAGATGTGTCATATCTCCCCACCCACTTGTCCCTGAGCTAGAGTAATCAATCCATTACACAGAAAGGAAAACTGAGGCCCAGAGAGGCCAAGAAGTGTGGGGCAATTTAGGTTGGAAGTGGAATCTGGGTCTCCCACATCCCTCCCAGCCGCTGCTGTGCTGCACACAATGAGCTGGAGCTGACCTGCGGGAGGCATCGATGTACGGGCATGGGCAGGGCCGGCAGGCTGTGGCCGTGGCCTTTGTGGCATCCCCAAAGAAGCCAGCCTTGCACTTGTTGCACTGTGGTCCTTCTGTGTTGTGCTGGCAGTTCTAGAAGCAAGGCAGAACAGGGAGTGGCTCAGGTCCCACAGAACAGAACTGGGCCAGACAGGCTCTGGCTGGCCTTTGGGGACATCTGGCTCAGCCTCTCCCATTACAATAGAATATTCCACAGAGTGGCAGCCTACTGATGACTGAGTTTAGCACCTTACAAGGCAGTCCAGCCCACAGACAATTCCTTACCCCCACTTCATGCTAATCCAAACCTACCACCCTCTCCATGTTTGCATCTGCCACCTGGCACGACTCACCAAGCAGTGGCCATAGATGGGATCACAGGCACTGGCATGGCCATTGCAATTGCAGCCAGAGCAGGTGCCCAGGTAGGGACCACCAGGCACCCGGGTAAAATGAGTATCACAGCTCTCACAGGACAAGCCGGAATAGCCAATAGGACATCTGTAGAGACAGGACCATGAGAATGGCTGCTTCTCCTGTACCCAGGCCAGAGTCCCTGTGGTTCCCACCCTCCTGGGTCAGGTACCTGCACTCCTCCACACTATGAGCACGGCCATGGGTGGTGGTGTGGGTTACAGTGGTGTCCATGGTGATGTCGCTCAGCCCCACACTGGCCATCTTGGCGTTGTACACTATCTGGATGAGCACACCCTCCAGGTTCGCCAGTACCTGCAGAATCTCGGCGCGTTGCACCGGCCGGCCGGACTCGTGCACCCAATGCTCCTGTGGCGGACCAGGAGGATCCCACATCAGTGCCTTCTCAGTCTGCATCCCCACCAGGCCTCTAAACCCAGGCACCTCCTACCTCTGAGAGCTGGACGTGGCGCTGGTTCAGAGTCCCGGGTTGGGTGGGCGTATGGCCTCGGGAGAGTAGGCGATATCCAGCACCCACAAGGATTACATCGGGCTTCTGCACTGGCTCCAGTGGGCCACGCGCCAGCTCATAGCGTACCTTGTAGCGCAGCGAGCCACCATAGGAGTCCACCTGGCCAACATGGGGTGATTAGGGAAGACAGCAGAGATACCACGATGCCCACCTAGTACTCTGCCTGGCACTGAGGGAGCCCAATCCATGGCATAGAATATATAATGCTGTGCACAGGAGACCAGGGTGGGACACTTAACTCAGCCCAGAGTACTGGGGTGATCAGAGAAGGCTCTCTGGAGGAGGGATGGGCAGCAGGCAGAGGTTGTACTGTTGCCTCCAAGGTAGAACACCTTTCCCTAGAGCTGTGACTGCCCTTTGCATCCAGCTCCTGAACACACAGAGCATAACGCCTGTGCAGGTCCGGAGTGCAGAGGTTCATTGCCACTCAGAGTGGCAGCTGACTTCACCTTATTGCCCAAAAACTGCTCAGGCAGAGCCCAGAAAGAATCGTGGACAAGGAAGCGGCGGGACAGGTCAACGAGCTGGAACTCCTGCAGGACTGTGTCGATTTGCAGCTGAGTGGAGGAGAGGGGTGGCATGCCGGGCTGGGTGGGCATCGTCACATTCACACCTGCAGGGACAGAAGGAGGGGTGAGGCTGGAACACCAGCCCTGAGCAGCAGGATTCAGAATGGTAGAAGGTTATGGGGAAAGCTCATTTAGAGAAAACCATGGTCTGTATGTCAGTCAGTCAGTCTGACTGTCTGTCTGTCTGTCTCTCTCTCTCTCTCTGTTAAGAAGCAGCAGATCTTTCTCTTCCTAGTCATGTTTGTCCTCCTGATTTTTTGAGTATGGTCTTGGGAAAGACGATGCTGTAGGTTGATGGCTGGAAGCCACAGGTTGGAGGAAAAGTTAGGGGATTTGTGGCAGCAGGATTTCTCAGAGCCTTTTGTTTGCCAAGAGCTCCCTGGATTGTCATGTCATTAAGATTCAAAATACATGAGAGAATAATTTTGAGAGGTGACTGAGTTTCCTACAGGCTACTTTGTGGTTCCTTGACCAACTAAGTGTAGCTAGGGAGACCCACTGGGTAAAGGCTTTTTCTTGCACAAGGAGCAGAGCCCTTGCTGCTAAACTTCTCTATGATGAAGGGAAAAATCAAGAGGAGGAGCTGCCCAGTGGCAGGTGGCAAATGATGGCCCTGGTATGTGAACCAGTCCTCATGGCATGGGGGCAAGCATCCTCTTAGCTGCCCTTTGTTCTCTTCCCAGAGCCAGAGAAGATGGGAGCCTCTCACTGGCCTCAATATTTGGGAAAAAAAAAAAGGAAGACCTAGACAATCCAAAGACTGAGAAAATTACTGGGACTCAGCACTGCTCTGAGTGGCTTAGGTACACCTATTAATCCTGATCAAAAACCTAGGAGGGAGGTAGTATTGAATCTGCATTTCAGTGAGTAAATAAATATATTTATTATTACTAGGGGTGTGTGTGTGTGTGTGTGTGTGTGTGTGTGTGTGTTGGCACTTGAACTCAAGGCCTTTTCCTTTCCCTTGATTTTTTCTCTCAAAGCTGGAACTCTTACCAGTTGAGCCACACCTCCACTTCCAGCTTTGTGCTGGTTAATTAGAAATAAGAGTCCCCTAGACTTTCCTCTGGGTTGGTTTCAAACTGTCATCCTCAGATCTCAGCCTCCTCAATAGGTAAGGATTATAGATATGAGCTATCAGCGCCCAGCTTAATTACTCTTTTTTTTTTAATAAAAATTTTTTTTTGTGAACATACTGTACAGAGGGGTTACAATTACATGGGCAAGATAATAAGTACATTTCTTATCAAGCATTGCAGCCTCCTCCTTTGTTTACCCTTCACATCCCTTCCCAGCCTCCCCCCGCCCCCCATACTCTTTTTTTTTTTCCTGCCAGTCCT
The DNA here is from genome assembly GCF_019054845.1 of Dipodomys spectabilis. Lineage (NCBI taxonomy): Eukaryota > Metazoa > Chordata > Mammalia > Rodentia > Heteromyidae > Dipodomys > Dipodomys spectabilis. The sequence continues at coordinate 2,284,507 of NW_024870795.1, forward strand.
AAGGCTTGAACTCACAGCCTGTGCACTGTCCCTGAGCTTCTTTTGCTCAAGGCTAGCACTCTACCACTTGAGCCACAGCACCACTTCCAGCTTTTTCTGTTAATGTGGTACTGAGGAAATTGAACCCAGGGTTACATCCATACTAAATAAGCACTCTACCACGAAGACACATTCCTAGCCCTTAATTACTCTTTTTGAGACAAGATCTCACTATGGCTACCCTTGAACAAGATCCTCCTGCCTCAGTCTCCTAAGTAGCTGGGACTGCAGGTATGAGCCATCATATTGACTCATTCCATTTGAAAGATGGACAAACTGAGACTCAAGACAGTAAGTTAGCAAAAGGCACACAGGCAAGAAGAGACAAAATCAGGTCTGTACTCTTTATGAACCAAAGCAGGAAAGTGCCAAGTGTATTTGGCTTCTCCTAAAAAATGTTTTCCCTTAGCTGGGTTCTAGTAGCTTGCACCTGTAGTCCTAGCCATTCAGGAGGCTGAGATCTGAGGACTGTGGTTCAAAACCAGTCCGGGGCAGGGGGGGAGGGGGAGGGGTGGTGGCTGGGAAGGTGGCTCAGTGGTAGAGTGCTTGCTTTGCATGCATGAGGCCCTGGGTTTGATTCCTTAGCACCACATAAGCAGAAAAAGCCGGAAGTGGCACTGTGGCTCAAGTGGTAGAGCACTAGTCTTGAGCTGAAGAGCTGAAGGACAGCATCCAGGCCCAGAGTTCAGGCCCCACGACTGGCAAAAAAACAAACAAACAAACACCAGTCTGGGCAGGAAAGTCAATGAGTCTCTTACCTGTAATAAACCATGAAAAAGCCAAAAGAGGAGCTATGGCTCAAGTAGTAGACTGCCAATCTAGAGTGAAAAAGCTAAGGGACAGCTCCAAGGCCCTCAGTTCTAGACCCAATACTGGCATAACAAGTTTTCCCCAGAAATGCTTTTCCAATAGAGCTGTTTCTCTGCAACCCTGTCTCCCTCCCCTCCTGTGGTCCCAAACTAGTACATGTCCTCTTATGCCTGTCCTCTCTTTGAGTTCCCTGGAGCCTGGTGTCCACCTCCCCCATCCCATAGCATCTGCCCCCTGCCCAGCGCACCCTTGAAGTCCTCGGGCTGATCAAAGCGCAAATGGATCTGGTCCCGGAAGCGGCGGCTGCTCTGGCACATGCTGGTGACTCCGAAGCAGAAGCAGGGCAGGCAGGAGGCACTGTCCTCCAGGTAGAAGTGCCCGTCAGGGCAGGGACCTGTGGGCATCAGGAACTGTGGTCATCCTCCAGCAGACAGCTATGCTCCTTCCCCAGCCAGTGCCCACCCTCTGCCAGCCCACCTCGCTGCGGGACGAGCTCCAGCACGCCATCAGGAATGCCGAATACCATGCCCCGTGCATTCATAGCCTCGCAGGTGTAGGCTCCCTGGTCTGCCTCTTTCACGTCACGGATAGTCAGTGTGCCGCGGCCACCCTCACTGGTCATTGTCACCCTGATGGGCCCCAAGGCAGTAATGGCTCAGGGTCAGGCTCAGCCTGTGCCACCAGCTGAGCTCTTCCACATTCTCACCACCCTCCACCCGGGCCTGGGTCACACCTGGAATTTGAGGGAATGTGGCCCCAGTTGAGTCTCCAGTTGATGATAGGGGTGGGGACACCAATGGCCACACAGGTGAAGGTCACTGTCTGGCCTCGGGAAACCTGGATGGACTCCTGGGGAGGGGTCACCACCTGTGGAGGCACTGGGGAAGACCAAAGCAGGAATGAGAAAGGTCTGAGAGGCAGAGCAGGGCAGGGCAAGAAGGACCCCTTCCCCCAGGCAGGAGAGAGCAGGGGCTGAGATGGGGGAGAAGCCAGTGAGGCCCCGCCCAGAGCTGCTCACATTGCCCCCCCCCCCCCCCCCCCCCCGCCAGCTTACTGCAGCCAAACTCATCACTGCGGTCAGGGCAGTCACTCTCCTCGTCACATTGGAAGCTGGTTGGGATGCACAGGTTGGTGGAGACACAGCGGAACTGTGTGGGCTCGCATACTTCCTCAGGTTGCTTGGTGGCTGGGGGCAAAGCCAGGTAGAGTGGGCACTGGGACCCTGACTGTAGAACCACCTACGCTTCTCTTCTTGCCACCTCCAACAGTCCACTACCACCTTCACCAGGGTCATTCATCAGGCCCAACCACGGCTGCCACAACATTGTCTGTGCCACCACACCTGGGGTGACGCAGTCAGTCTGCTGTCAAACAGCTTTTCATACTACCTGACCCCCAATCACCCCTTCAACCCCCAAAATACAGCTCTACTTGGCATGTGACAGCTACAGGCACAGGGTCAATCTAGCTGCTGTAGCTAGGGTGTTGTTTGTCCCCCAAGAGTCTTTGTATTGGGAGCTTGGTCCCACATGGTCATGTGGTGAGACCCTTAAAAAGTGGGCCCAGCCAGGCACAGGTGGCTCACACCTATAATCCTAGCTACTCAGGAGGCTGAGATTTGAGGATTGCCTTTAAAGTCAGCCCCAGCAGGAATGTCTGTGAGACTCTTATCTCCAATTAACTACCAGAAAACTGGAAGTGGCACTGTGGCTCAAGTGGAAGAGCACTTGCCTTGCGCTGAAGAGCTAAGGGACAGTGCCCAGGTCCAGAGTTCAAGACCCATGACTGACCAAAAAAAAAAAAAGTGAGGCCCCCAAATTGGGTGTTGGTGGCTCATGCTACACAGGAGGCTGAGATCTAAAGGATCAGGTTCAAAGCCAGCCTGGGCAGGAAAGTCAACAAGATTCCATGTCCAAAATAACCACCAAAAAGCCAGTGGCTCAAGTGGAAGAATATCAGCCAAGTAAGCAAGCTGAGCAACTTTGAGGCTCCTGAGTTCAAATTCAATACCAGTTTATTATTTATTTATTTTGTCGGTCATGGGGCTTGAACTCTGGGCCTGGGCACTGTCCCTCAGCTCTTCAGCTCAAGGCAAACCCTCTACCTCTTGAGCCACAGCGCCACTTCCGGTTCTCTCACGGACTTTCCTTGCCTGAGCTGGCTTTGAACCGCGATCCTCAGATCTCAGTCTCCTCAGTAGCTAGGATTACAGGCATGAGCCACCAGCACCCGGCTCAATACCAGTTTAAAAACAAAAACAAGTTTGGGCCTATTAGAAGGTCCCTGGGTCATTGGAAATGGACCCATGGGAGGGGCTGTGGGTGGAATCCCTGTCTCTGTCAGACTTCCTGTGTCAAGATGAAAGGGCTAGTGGCATGGCTCAAGTGATGGAGAAATTGCCTAGCAAGTGGAGGCCCTGAATTCAAACCTCAGTACTACATACATACACACAAAGAATAAATGAGATTAAGTATCCTCTTCCTCTCCTAGTGCTTCTGCCACTGCCATGTGTCATGAGGTAACGGGAGGGGGGGAGGGAGGATCCCTTACCACAACCTGTGAGATGCTGTTTGGACTCTCAGCCTTCCAAACTGTAAGTTAGTTTACCCTGGGTATTTTATTAGAGTAACGAAAATGGACTAAAACACTGCCCCTCACACATGTAGCCACCCTCAGAATTAGAGACCCTGTCACAGGCACAGCCAAAGGTGCTGGTGTCTATAGACAGCAAACACCTGTATCACTCTCTCTATTGGACGGGCCTAGCAAAGGACTGTAATAGCCCAGCCCCTCCTGTGGGTTCCGTGCTCTGTACTCTATGCTCACTCACCAGGGTGGCGCCAGATCAGAGCTCTGGGGCTGGCCTGGCACCAAGCCTGCTCCTGTCAGGCCTCTCTAGCAGTTGGTAACCAACATTTTTCCTCAAGAGACCAAGCCTGAGAGCCAGACATTGACAAAGAAGCCCAGTGCGGGAGTGAAAGCCACACACCCAGAGTTGGTGCTGCAAGGAATTAGATTCAGTATTTGCTGACACAGCTCAGAGATTTCCCTTCTCCCATGGCCAGGCAGCTTCATGTCCATTCTCCCCTGTGTTCTGTCAACAGGGCTTGGCCTTCCTTGTCTCTTCCCCAGCAGAGACCTTTGGGAAGCTACTCAAAGTCTCTTTCCCTTGGGGCTGATGCCATCAGGCAAGTTGAGAGCCATGGGAAGACGATGGAAAGCTAGGAGGAGCTAGACCAGCGAACAGTGGAAATGTCCCACCTACCCAGATACACGGCCCCTGTCTATAGAGGGATGGCTTTAAAGATTATCCTCAGTCTCAGACTGCGGAGTCCAGGCTTTGCCTCACTGGATAGGATGCTACCTGACGTGATCTGACTCCCCAGATTCCCTCTTTTCATTGGCCATAGTATCCACAATGTCCAAAACATTGAAAAGATGGATAGATGGGTGTGCAATGGACAGATGTATGGCAGGAAAGAAGCATGCTAGTGTATGGGTGGAGAGAGATCTGGACAGATGGGTGGATAGCTAGATGAAGAGCTGAGTAGATAGATGATGGATGGATAGAAGGAAGGAAGGAAGAAATACTGGGTGAATGGGTAGGTGGATGACTGAATGATTATGGACTGAAAAGGGATAAAGGGCAGGGTAATGGATAAATGGATGACGGAATGAATGGGAGGGTGGATGGATCATTTAATGGATGAGTAGATGAGACTGAGAGATGGATGAAGAGCTAAGTTGATGAAGAACTAACAACTCAGAACTGGGTATAGAAGAAAACCTTCTAGGCTCATGGTATGGTCTGAATGTGTTTCCCAACATCCATGGGTTAGAAACCTAATTTCCAATGCAACAGTGTTGAGATGTGGGAGCTTTAACAGATGATTAGGTCCAAGGGCTCTGCCTCATCTGTGCATTAATGCTGCTATCAGAGGTTTCTAATAAAAATGATGGTTTCACTCCTTCCTTGCTCTCTCTAGACAATGCAATGCCTTCTATCAAGTTCTGATCTAGCCTGGAGGCCCTCACTAGACACAGCACTTCCATCTTAGATTACTCAGCCTCCAGAACATAAGTCAAATAATTAATTCTCCTAGTGAAATACTAACCAGACCTAACGCATCCCAATAAACTTCTATTGCTTCTAAAGCACCCAACCTCTGACATTCTGTTAGAGGACAGTCCCTGGAGTAAGGCTTAGACTCATGCACACATTCCATTAACACAGTACCAAGTATATCAAGTCATCTGACCCCCACCTAAGCAAAGGATAGTGCTTAGAAACATGAAAGGCAAAGACAACAGGCCATGGAGCCAGGGAGTGTAGCCAGCGGCTGCTACGAAGGTAGTTCTGATGCACCTTGGTATCTGTCTCCAAGACCCCCCACATCCAACCAGAGAGGCCAGCATACCTGCCCGAGAAGGGGGCAGGGGCAGCTGCCGGGCAGGACAGGGCTACCACTGGGATATAGGGACACTCACGGCAGTCAGCCTCATCTGTCTGGTCCTTGCAGTCGAAGTCGCCATCACAGCGCCATAGCTTGAGGGCGCAGTGGCCATTTCCACAGGCAAACTCATTGGGCTCACAGGGCTGAGGGGGCCCTGTGGGGACCAGATAAGGTTCATCGTGGCTGGCTCTCCACTGGCCAGAAAGTCAGTCCCCAGCACCCCTAAGCTGTGTGGTGCTCACCGCAGTCCAGCTCATCACTGCCGTCCTTGCAGTCCTCTTGCCCATCACAGAGGTAGTCTTTGGGGATGCAGTGGCCGCTGTGGCACATGGCCTCCTGGGGCCCACAAGGTCTGAGCCCTCTTGAATCAGGGAACAGAGGCTGGGGCCTGGGCACAACTGGTGGTGGCAGTGTAGTTATGGCGTCTGGCCAGACTGGAGGAGGTGACGTCTCCACTCCAGAGGGTGGCAGGGAGGCGAGCTCAGGGACTGAATCCTCTGTGGGCAGGGGCACCAATGTTTAGCAGAGTAATGACTCTCCCCCCCTTGTCCCCTGCTCCCCAGCCCTTCTGTACACCCCAGGCTCTGTCAACTCACCGGTCCTGCCTCTATTGTCCCCCTTCTCCACCCCAACCCTCCTCAGAGTCCTCTGCCTGCTCCCAACTCTCAGAGCCCAGACAACTTTGAGACCCAGACATAGACCACACCCCTGGCACCCACCGCTGCTTGTACCCCTCACCGCAATCAAGCTCATCAGACATGTCCCTGCAATCAGGCCTCCGGTCGCAGCGATACTCCAGGGCCACACATTCATTGTGACTGTGGCAGGCAAACTCAGCCTCTGTGCAGACCCTGGGCACCTGGGGCACTAAGAGGTTGGTAGGAGTCAGAGGTGGTAGGGATCAAGTAGCTGGAGGTATAGCAGATGGCAAAGGCAGTGCATGGCTTATGTTGGGTCACCGTGGCAGACATAGCAAGCACAAGCTGCACTTGGCAGACACTCCCACAGCACACACAGGGCAGGGGGCTCGTGACAGTGGCCGCGCTGCCTCTTCCACAGACCTATATACAGGTGACATGCCACATGCATGCAGCCACCATTTCACACACGTGCAGATTTCAGCTGGGCCCAGGGAGGACAAGGAGGAGAAAGAAGGCAGCCTGTAGGCTATGCCTGGACAATGGCTTATGTCCTTCTTTTCTCCACCCATTATGTCCTCTGGAAAAGCCACTGGACCTCAACTGGGCTCACTCTCTCACCTGATGTCACTGCGACCCCCACAGAAGCTGGGGGCGTTGGGGGGGTCTGTGCTGGAAAGGAAGGGGTGGTCAGCAACCATGCCTCCTCCGACCTGAGTGGGGAGCCAAGCCTGCCCCAGCTTCCCTAGTCAGGAGACTCATTGAAAATGCGACCAGATGGTTGAGCCCCTAACAATCTTTTAGACCTGGGTCTGTGGGCACCAATAAAGGTTGCTGATCTTTGGGTCCATTAATAAAGTTTTATGAGGCCATAAGTTCACTATTACTTTCCTGATTAGACTACATTGGAGAGATGGCATTTGTTCTGTTCTGGTTTCCACTGAGTTAGAAGCACAAAAAAATGACATGTTGGGGCCTTGACACAGAGAGAGCTGAGATGCAGATGGGGCTGAGCCATGAACTAGAACCGACCTAGAGAAGAAGACTCAGGCAGCCAATATCGGGGATGGAGGGATAAGTGACAAGAAACCTGGGGTGGGCCTGAGCACAAAGGCCAGGCTTCTATTCTAACAGTGGTGTGACTTTGGGCCGGTATGCTGTTCTCTTTTCTGATCTCATCACAGGTCCTAGGCCAGCCAGTCTGGTTTACATTCTGCCTTTCCCACGGTCTGGCCCACGCAAGTATGACAGCCATGCTGCCTTTGGGGCTTTGGTTCTCTCCTCTTGAAGAGAAGAGGAATACATCTCCTATGTGGCCATCATGGGGCACTTGAATAGGAAGCTGGATGTCAGGTCCCAGCAGAGGGCCTGGCATACACTTAGTGCTCAGGAAACTACTGTTGGTTGTTCCTGAATGCAAGTCTTAGGACCTTGGAATCCCTACACAAAGAAGTGAAGCGGTAGCTGTTGTCAAAGTACTGAGGTCTACATGGAGGGCAGATGTCGGGTCTAATAATGGGTACTTGTCAGCAGGAGCTGTTTGGCTTTACACAAGCCAAGGCTTCATAGTGCTGGGCAGGAAGACACAGGCTCCCTGGTCAGTAAGCTCCCTGGTCCCCATGGTGTGCAAACCCAAGCTAGCACCATCTCATGGTAGAGACACTGAAAAGGGCCCCACTGCAGTCTGACAAACTGGAGGTGACCCCGGGCCTTGGGATGAGCTCACCTGTCCCCAGCCGTCGGAACTGGAACCCCTGGGGGGAGGTGACATAGGAGCCAATGGAGCCCCGGGACACAACCGTGTGCAGCACTTCCTGAATTTGAGCTCCATCTGCGTTCCCTTCGGAGCCCACATCCAGCTCCACAAAGACCCAGCCATCCAGCTCCCTAGACAAGGTAGGGACAGGCAGAGAGAAGGGGGAGAAAGCCAGTGTTTTCTCAGCTCTTTTACTAGGCTCCTACCCCAATGCTGAGGCACTGCTCCCAGAGAGCCAAGACCATTTAAGGGCCAGATTATCCTGCTGCCTCCAATTCCCCATTCTCCACAGTGATTCATCCCATCCACTTCTCTCCCTGTCCTCTTGGTATCCAAGCTGGTCCCCTCCAGGTGGCCCCAGCCCCTCCCCAGTCCACAGGGGATATGTCTCACTTGATGAACACCACACTAACAACCTGGTCTCCGGGAATCTTCAAGTACTCCGACTCCAGCTGGGGAGACATAGAACCATCAGCCCCCAATAACTCCCCACACCCCGTATCATGCTGGCAGCACTTTGAACCCCCGCCAGTATACCTTGTCCACCACAGCATCTGACACCTCTCGGAACTCCTTGGAGCCTGCATCCTCTAGCTGAGGACTGTACTCAATGGAGTGAGTGAAATTTACCAGGGCCCGGAAATACACTGTGGAAAAGAGGGAGGAGTGAGGCTGGCAGGTAGTGCTGTCAGGCAGATGGACTGATGGGTGGGAATGGGGCAATAGTCTCAGGAGGCTGACATACCTGTGTGCCCTTTACAGGACTCATCACAACACACAGTGGACCTGCTTCCCCAGCCAGTTCCTACTCAGAACCTGGCTCTGCCATTACCTTCTCCAAGAACACCCCCTGAGTCACCCCAACAGGACCTGAGAGCCCCCTGCTGGGCTCCACAGTGTCTCTGCTTTCCTGGCAGAGACCTTTCCACCCTACTAGATGGCCCAGACCTCTTTGCTTACACCTGGACCACAGAGCAACACAGTGACAATGCTAGCCTTGAGTCAGCCACACTCAGGTACCGTTCACCTCTCTGCATTACTCTTTCCTCCTTGGTAAAATGTGGGCTCAACTGCATTTACTGCACTGAGTTGTGGAGTAAATGACTCTGGACTTCTATGCCTGCTCCCCGTGCATAGATGCCATCCTGGCCTGAGTTGAGTATACAGGGACTGTAGAATGCACATATGCACATATGCACGCACACACATGCACGCACGCACACACACACACATACACACACCCAAATTCATAATGTTTATGAAATAAAGTATACATGATAGGCAGTTAATGTGAGTTACAAAGGAGTTTAACATGTCAGACTGTATATTGCACAGCCTGGCATAGAGCAGGTGCAACCTGCTGTAGCTGTTCACCCTATGCAGGTAGTGTTGTCTAGTGTCCAACAGCTCAGCCTATGGAGCAGACCTGCGATAGATTGTGACCTGCGACAACTCATCTGCCTGTCTGAGCTTTGGTGTCTTCACCTGTACGTAACCTGGGGATAAGAGTAGTGCCCATGGGCTGGGAATGTGGCTTAGTGGTAGAGTGCTTGCCTAGCATGTATGAAGCCCTGGGTTTAGTTCTTCAGTACTACATACACAGGAAAAGCCAGAAGTGGCACTGTGGCTCAAGTAGTAGAGTGCTAACCTTCAGCAAAAGCAGCTTAGGGACAGTGCCTAGGCCTTGCGTTCAAGCCCCAGGACTAGAAAAAAAAAAAAAAAAAAGAGTAGTCCCTATCCCTGCAGGCTGTGGTAAGAGATCAACAAGTTCATGAAAGTAAAGGCTTACAAAAGTGACCAGCACACAGTGGGGTACAAACTTGGTTATAATGACTAACTCTGGTCTTTAGGACAAACCCCATTATTTCTTCTTCTTATTTCTTCTCATCTAAGAGTGATACTCATTCCCCAAACCAGTCTGTGTGCCAGGTCATGTTCTTGGAGCAATGAACTCCACAAATGACAATTTGTGTCCCAGTGGAGATCATTTTCTATTGGGGGGAGGGGACAGATAAGGAAGGCTGGGGGAAGGGGCTGCTGGGGTCGGGCAGGTGGTGTTTCCCATAGGGGCCCAGGGAAGGGCTCTCTTTGATGGCGATCTGAAGGAAGGCGTTGAGCCACAGAAAGTATCTGGGAGAAAGCATTCCAGCAGAGGACCAGTAAATGCAAAGGCCATGAGACCAAATAGCAGGGTGGAGGTGACAGAGCAGGGAGTGCCTTCCATCTTACTGTCAGGCCAGAGCTACACAGGCATCCAGCCTGTGGCTTAGACTAAAAGGGCCCTGAGGGTGCTAAGCTGGGCATAGGAACGAACTCCCACTCTGAGAAAGGGTGCTTGTGAGTGCCTGCTTTGAACCACAGTGACCAGCTTAGGCTGGGCTCTTGGGTGCTTGGGTAGGTGGGGCCCTGTGGGCTGAGTGTGGGGCCGTGGGCTCTGCTACAGAGGCCCCTTGTGAATCAGCACAGAGGCCCATTGAGAACCCCCAACCCCAGCCCCTGGCCTCAGCCCACAGCCCAGCACGGGCAAGGAGGCCAGGCCTCTGCCCAGGAATGTGCCCACTTCCAGAGAGGGGCCAGATCTCTACAAAGCTCCTTTCTAGTAGGGCCTGGGAAGGGCTAGGACCTTCCAACCTGACCCTACTCCCTCTTCCAGACCAAAGGCAGGCCAAAGCAAGCACCCTGGGTCATCAGCCTGACATGTGGCCATGTGCTAGTGCCTAGAGGCTTAGGCAGCTGGAAAGGGTGAGTCTGCCTAGGGAAGGGGCCTTCTGGGGCCTGCCCTGGCCTCCTTCTCAGCCTATCTGGAGTATTCACTTGAGGCCAGGGGAAGGACAGAAGGGAGGCTTGCAGCTACTCTGCACCTCAGAGGGTGGTGAGAAACACACAGTGGTTCAGCCCTAGTCCTGAGTAGGCACTCCACCAACTCCTGATGCCTACTCCTGTTCAGCAGGATTCCGCCAACACACCTTGACCGTGTCTCCAGCCCTGGTTGTCCCTTAGTCTCTCAGATAGGCCATGAGCAGCCTGTCTGGGGAAGACTATCAGGCTCCCATTCTGGCCCTGACCCTGACCCTGACCCTGCCGGGGGGGAAAACATCAGGGACCTGACCCACTGTGTTTAGACTGACAGCCCAGATACAGCAGAGACAAGGGCTCTCTTGGCCTGTCTCAGCAGGAAGAGGTACCTCAACTTCCTTTGTAATTCATGTCACAAGGTCCAGCTGGGAAAAAGAGAGAAAGGATAGCAAAGGACCAGCTGAGAGGAAGTGGTGGGGGACGCCTGAGGGAAGACAGTGCTCTCACCTGGCCCAGGCCTGGCCACTGACTGAGGGGAGATCCCTTGTTTGACTGCCAAACCATTATAATACTTGCAGCAAGGCAGCCCAGGGATGGCCCTGAGACTACAGTGGGGACAGAGACAGGGAGGGAAGGAGGGGCAGTGATATTGAGTCAGAGGTGTTCAGAGACTGATATACAGAGACAGCAAGAAAGAACAGGGAGAAAGAGGAATGCCAAGAGGCAGAGGGAAAGAGCTGGAGGCAGAGTTGAACAGACAAAGAAAGAGGGAGAAGAACAGAACCAGGACAGACGAGGCAGGGACGGAGATAGATAGGGAGTATCAGACCCCATGAGACAGATGGAGAGACAAGAGACAGATCAGCAGAAACAGGAGAGGAGAGGTAGCAGAACTATGGTTGTCTGGCGGGGGGTGGGGGTGGGGGTTGCACCAGAGGAACCACAGCTCTGCTTGAGGGAAAAGGACAGGAAGCGATCTCAGCAGCTTGACTCAGGCAAGGGACACACCGAGACCCTGGGCATCAGGTAGGTGTACCTGCTACTCTGGGCTGAGATGGCCCAGCTGGCTGGGCATATCCCAAGGGCACTTGGCTAGCTGTGCCAGATTTGAGACTGGAGGACCCAGGATCATACTGCCTCCCTCAGATAAACCCATTTGCCAGGAAAGGCCCAGCCCTGGTCTTGGGCCCTCCAGGGGGTCACTCTTGATTCTCTATCCTTTCCCAGTCCTTCCCAGGAGGGAAGTAGCCAGCAAGGAGCTCTCAGAAGGACAGAGATGTCACACTGAGGGCAGTCCCACAGGAGGCCACAGGTGCTGTGAACAGACAGGGTAGACCAAATCAGGGCCCTGTAAGAGGCAGCTCCCAGGATGCACTGGCAGAGACTATTCTGGGATGTGGCATATGTTCATGGGTCCACCTGACACTTCCACTTCAGGGCTCCATGTGGCTGCCAGGCATCCCTCAGCCCTGCAAAGACCAACATCTGGGAGAGCCTTAGGCAGGGGCTTAGACCAGGTGCTTGCAGGTCATGGTCAGGACCAGGCTGCTACGACACTGACCCAGTCAGAATGCCACCTTATGGCTTTTGGATACTCATGCTAGGCCAGCTGAAGGGAAGCACCTTAGCCCTGGAGAGGCCCAGGCTGCTCTGAACACAGAATGGCTGCCTGGCATTTAGGGTCCTCTGCCCCGTGCCTGGTGCCTATGAAATAGGCAAGTACAGAACACAACCATCTCTAACCACAGAGACTTGCCAACCAGTTACAAAACTGCCACCCGGCAGCTATGGGTCCATTCCCAGGTCTCCTTATAGTGCACCCCAGGAGCACTCAAGGCCCTCAGCCCAGGAGAATGAGGGTCTCTGTGGCCAGGAGATCTGCTCCGGGGCTCCCCTGAGAGTCAGGATGGGGACTCGTAGAAAGGCCGTAGCAACTTACCCATCTGAAAGTCCCCGCTACCCAGGTCTCCACTGCCCAGGCCATCTGTAAACAACAGAGACTTATTCAACAACAACGACAAAGGAAGTGTTGTGGGTCCTTGGCACACGGTGGGGAAGGGCCATGAAACACAGACTGGTCACCTTTCCCCATGCTTAGGGAGGGCTGGCCCGTATGAGTGGAAGCCTCCACTGGTAGGGTGTGGACTGAGGCCTCAAACTCTAGGGATCTGATGATCCATCGATGGGTGGGATAGAGTGGCCAGGCCAGCCTGGTCTCCAAGCAAAGACAAGGAGGATTAGGTAGAAGGGCAGTCCAGTTTGTCCTGTATGATACCCTGCCAGGCACAGAGAGAAGCAATGGCCAGCTCAAGATCGTCACAGAGCAGAGCACACCAAGGTCATCAGGACCAGGCCTCAGGACACATGACCCACTTACTGAAACACTGCCTGGTGTGACCTTCATGGGGCCTGCTGTAGGGCCAGTGGGAAGAACCACAGATATCCCTCCCCCTTCACTCTCCACATGGGACCCTTACTCACCGCCCGATGCATCATCAGCCAGCAAGTCTTCATCATCAGAAAGGTACGAATAGCTCCAGCCTGTCCGTCCTGCTGTGATAGTCTCTGTGTCCTCAGGCAGAGACAGGCCATCGTACGCCCTCAGCCCATGGGTCACCTGTGGGAAAGGACAGCCCTCTGAGTCACACTGTCCAGCTCCTGACAAGCCCTAGTTCCCTTCTCCTCAATTCAGGGAGGATCCATAATTCTCCCCCCAGGGGTTAAGTTAGATTTAGTATGCTGAGACAGGCAGACTGGGGTTGAACCACCATTTGTGACTCAGCTTCCCCAAATCCCCCTAGACTTTGAAGGCCTCAGAGCCCAACCGTGCAAATTCCTAACACTGAGAGTAAACCAAAAGCCCATTATACTCACAAACTGATATACTGAATTGAAACTGTTTTGCAAAACTACTTAACGAGCCAGTCACCAGTGGCTCTCATCTGTAATCCTAGCTACTCAGGAAACTGAGCTCTGAGGATGTGGTTTGAAGCCAGTGGGGCAAGAAAGTCCATGAGATTCATATCTCCAATTAAACACCAAAAAGCCCAGAGTGGAGCTCTGGCTTAAATGGTAGATTGCCAGTCTTGAGCAAAAAAGCTCAGTGACGATGCCAAGGCCCTGAATTCAAGACACAGGACTGGCACCAAAACAAAAAACAAACAACAACAACAAAAACCTAAAGATAATTTCTAAAATTAAAAATAAATAAAAAATTTAAACTCCACCAAACAAAACACCCAATGTCATTTTGCTAAATGACAAATCCTTTTCCTATGGAGAAAGAAAAGGCCATCCCAGGACATAAGGAGTGACTGGATGGGGACATAAGAGGTAAGGAGTGGGGCTGGGAAGGTGGCTCAGTGGTAGAGCACTTGCCTTGCAGGCATGAGGCCCTGGGTTCGATTCCTCAGCACCACATAAGCAGAAAAAGCCTGCAGTGGAGCTGTGGCTCAAGTGGTAGAGTGCTAGGCTTGAGCTGAAGAGCTGAGGGACAGTGTCCAGGTCCAGAGTTCAGGCCCCATGACCAGCAAAAAAAAAAATGAGATAAGGAGTGATTTAGGCCAGTGAAGATCAGGACACAGGCAGAAATCAAAAACCACTGTCTCCAACTCTTCCTCCCCAGGCTGGAACCCTCCTCTACCCAGCTCTACCTGCTTGCTTGGGTCTGGCCTCCAAGCTTAGATTGGAGAATGAGCTGGCTACAGAAGCTCTGGATTGAATGGGACAAGACAGGAACAGTGTCTCGGTCCTTACTCTTCTCAACCATTTCCTGGAGTACTGGGTCCTAGGCCCTGCTGGCTCACATTGTGACTGTGTATGGAAGGTACAGTCTCATCTCTACTTCCTCAGCTTATGATCAATCAGTAATTGAATGAATGACGTGTCTTCAGCTATTGACCCAGCATTTCTTCCTGGTGATGACTGGTTTTGGAGGGGTACCTCCTCCACAGAGTCAAGCATTTCTTCCCCAGGCTCTGAGCTCCTGGGGCAGGAGCTGGGCACCAACTGATCACTTTGTGTTTGTAGGGCTCCTAAGCCTTGGGGAAGACCTGCCCTGCCCACACATGACCATGGCCTATTGCCTGTCCACACAGCCCAAGTGTCCTGCCACTTCCTGATCCTTCTCTCCATACGACATCGGGTCTGTCCTCATTCTGAGCAGTGACCAAGGACTTCTGGGCCATGTCTATGGGCTGGCATTAAGAGTGTAGCTAATAAGGCTAATATAAAAATACTGATTCCTAGTTCCCTTCTCAGAGTTCCTGAGTCATCCAGATTGATTAAGATTGTGCATGAGTAGGGGATTCTGATAGCCACAGAGTAAGAACAAGACCAGGGGTTTGGCCTCCTTCCCTGGCTGGGAGTGAAGGGAAATGCTCCTGCTAGCTGGAGGGTGGGTTTGGGGCAGACCCTGACACAGGGAGAGTATGAGGCTAGGGCTGGTGCAGGGGCATCGACTTTGGGCAAAAGGAGTTTGAAAGGGACAGGTTTGGGTCCTTCCCGGTAAGGGGAGTCACTGTGCTTCCGCCACACACTCCTCCGCCCCATTCAAGCAAAGCTACAGAGGCCAGGAAGGAGACCCCCCCCCCCAACACACACACAGTGCTGTCTGGAAAGGAAATGCCTGGTGGCAAGCAAGGGCTAGAGCTTTTTCCCAGAAAAGGGGGAGGTGGATGGGGGCTGCTTGGGACTGGACAGGAAATAGCCAAGTGAGACTCAACAGGGAAAAGCTGCCAAGAGCACACATCTGTAGTGCCAGGGGTCTGGACCCCCAGGGACTCCTTGGCTGTAGATCCTTCCAGATGCCAGCCTGTCCTTGTTTGCAAATCTCTCCCCAGGGTGAGAAGATGCAGGGTCAGCTGAGAGGTGCCAGCAAGGACAAGCTAGCTAGAGGCTTCATTTGTAAGAAGCTGACCATCAAAACACCACAGCAGCTGCATTTCACATCTGTGAGAGGAGACAGAGCCAGACAGGGAAAGAGCTCTCCCGGAAGGAGCAGACGGGAGCTTCAGACCTGACCATAGAAGGGAACTTGGAGGCAGCTCAGGAAAGTTCAGGATGCTCTCTGGGAGTAAGGGGAGCCAGAACTAGCTGAGAATTTAGGAAGAGGTAGTCTATTGTACCATAGATGGGGGAGGGGGAGTCATTGGTTTGGAGCTGCATGCGGGGGAGCTGGGATTTGAACCACTGAGCTGCAATCCTCCCACAAAGCCCCTCAGTTGCTTCCAGGAGAGGAAACTTGCTCCCACACTAGGCCCTCTGCTCAACAGGAAAGGAGGCAGGAAGAAGCAAAGGACAGTACAGGGAAGCTCAGCACTCGCCAGGCCGGTCCCCAACCTGATGAGCCTCCCAGGATAATCCAGGGGCTGCCCACTGTGTGGGCCCATGCAGTGTGGACCTCAGGTGGCAGCGAGAGCAGGCAGCAGCAGCTGCAAGGTCAGAGGCAGAAATAGAACCCAGGCTTCCTGCCCTCCCGTCGCGCCCCGTCGCGCCCCGGGCAGCAAGGCAGCCGGGCTTCCTCCCAGAGGAACCCAGTGCTTAGGCAGGCCCTGGAGCGGATGGTACTCCAGGAAGAGGGGCTGGAGGGAGACCTGGGTTAGAAAGGAAGGAGCCAAGCAGAGTGAGGGGGATTTTCCAGCGCCTGCAGGTTCCTGGGGGGAGGGGTGGATGACTCAGAGCTGAGCAGTCTGTCCGCTCTAAACATAATCTGTTCTAACACGCTGAGAACAGATGCTTCAGGCAGTAACACAGCCAGGGAAGCCCCCCAAATAGCAGGCACCCCTGGAGCTCTGGCACAGGGGGACAGACAGGCAGGGAACCAGACAAGGAGGGACAGACAGGTGGGAGGGACCACTCTAAGACTGAGAGTGAACAGGTGACAAGGAACAGAAGCTAGACTCTCCAAAGCTGGCGAGGACAGTGCAGCATGGTTGAGACAGACACAGGGCTTGAAAAGTGGAGAAGTGAGAGGCGAGGAGGCATAGGGACAGTACCTAGGTAAGGACAGGATATGGGGTTTGTGTTTTCCAAAGGTGTTTTAAACTCTGAGCCAAGCCCAGTGGTTCAACTCTGTAATCCCAGCTTCTCAGGAGGCAGAGATCAGAAGGACTGCAGTTGGAAACCAGCCCTAGCAAAAAGCTACCAAGACCCACCTTAACCAATAAGCCAGGCATGGTAATTCATGCCTGTGATCTCAGCTACAGAGGAGGAAGGACATAGGTAATAGGTAGGATTGTGACCCAAGGCTGGCCCCCTTGAACAAAACAGAAGACCCTATCTGGGGGAAAAAAAATAGCTAAAGCACAAAAAGATGGGAGCTGTGGTTCGAGTGGTAGAAGCCCTGAGTTCAAAACCTAGTACCACCAAAACCCAAAATAAGATCCAAAGGTTACACATGTAGAGAGGAGTGGGCGTCAAGCTGGTACAGTTAGGAGCCGAAGTAAAAAGCCACATTTCCTGGAAAGAGCTCTCTAAGCCACACCCTGTTTCCCAGTGTACTGCACCACACCTCCAGCCTGATTTGGGCTTTTTATTTTTTTATTTTTTTTTAGGATAGAGTCTTGGCCCCTGGGCATGCACCTGGATGATAATCTGCCTATTTTAGGCTTCCAGTCATTGATGGGATCATCAGCATTCACCCACAGTGTCCAGCTTCCTTCTGTTGAGGTGGAGTCTCCTGGACTTTTCTGCCCAGGATGGCCTCAAATTTCAATACTCCAAATCTCAGTCTCCTGTGTAGCAGGATGACAGGTACAAGCCACTGCAGCTAGCTATGCATTGAAAAAGGGTCTTCAAAACTTTTCTGTCTGGGGGCTGGGAAGGTGGCTCAGTGGTAGAGTGCTTGCCTTGTAGGCATGAGGCTCTGGGTTTGGTTCCTCAGCACCACATAAGCAGAAAAAGCCAGCAGTGGCACTAGGACTCAAGTGGTAGAGTGCTCACCTTGAGCTGAAGAGCTGAGGGACAGTGCTCAGGCCCAGAGTTCAAGTCCCACAACCAACCAAAAAAAAAAAAAAACCCAAAAAATAAAAAACCTTTTCTGTCTGGGCTGGCTTGAAAATACCAACTAGCTAGGATTCCAGGTGTGGCTTTGTGTCACCTCCTTCAACCCAGGGGGAAAGGCCAGTACATAAGGACAGTCTTTTACCTGCAGGAAGAGAAAGCCAGAGAATTCTGCAAACCAGTTGTGTTTTTGTTTAAAAATGTTTACAGCAAGCTCATTTGCACCAAGTCTTGACCTGAACTGGCATGAAGGTATGAATAGCTTATTGACAGCCAGGCAAGGAGGGTGAAGAGCTGCCCATTTTCTACAGCAATGCTCATGTTTGATCATGGGGTGTCACCCCAGACGCCCCTGAGGACGTGGCATCAGTGCTCTGTGTCACTTCTCATGCTTGAAAACTGTTGGGTCCGCAGGCTCTAATGGGTTTCTGGGCCCTCCTTCACATCACTGGGGCAGCCAGCCCATGTCCTCTTGCCTCATGACCCAGGCCTGGGGCTGAGCCCCCACCCCCGCAGCTGGGCAGGAAGGTCTGAGCACCACAGGTCCCTAGGGTAGCTGCAGCTGCCCAAGGCAAGGCTCCAGGCATCTGGGGCTGAGTGAGCTCACCTCATCAAAATGCAGGAAATGTGAGAGTAGGAGTGGGGTGATGAGCCCCAGCCTGCCCACCTGTCTCTCTGGCCCTGGGGTCCCCACCATCACCATCCCCCAAACCTCCTGGGAGCCACATGACCCCCCCACACACATAGGTAGGTTTCCAGCCTAGGCCCCTGCCCCACCCCCAGGCTGGACAGTGCCCCATCCATGGGCAGCAGACAGCAAACAGGAGGAATCTGTTGGGGCAGCACTTTGCTGTATAAACTGCCAGGGGCGGGTGAGCCCGACACAAAGGCCAAAAGGCCTTTAATCCCCTGGCATTCTGAGAGGGGCGCCGGGCCGGAAGGGAGTTGGTGAAGCCTCCTGTGGCATGCCTGTGTGCCCGTGCCGATCGGGAGGGCTGCCAGCTTCTCACACTTGAGCCCCCAAGGTGGCAGGACTTTTGCCAGCCAGTCAGCCAGGAAGAATGCCTAGCCCCAAAGTAAGGAGAGGAACTGACACTTGAATGCCACTCTGTGCCAGGTGCTGAGCTAAGGTCTTTGGGAGGCTGGGGTTGCTCAAACCCCAGCTCACGAGGCAGATAGCAGTAGCAGCCTCCTCATCTTATAGGAAAGGAGACTAGAATCGGAGGTCACATGGCCTGCCCAAGGTCACACAGCTAAGGCAATGGGAAGGATTCTGCTGGAAAGCAGGGCTCTGGCTTCATACTTGAGTGTTCTGGCCAAAACAGAGCCCCCGCTTTGGACCTCTGATGCCTGAAATCTCAAAGGGCTAAGAGCTGGGAAGACTGCATTCCAGACAGGAGGTTTAGAGCCTTCGGCAGATGCCCAGGGAGCTGGAAGTTGGGGAAAGAAGTTTCTAGACCTAGCCCTTCTCTGACTCACCCTGTGGCCTTGGACTGGCCCAGAGGCTCCTTTCCCTTGGATCAGGCCTTTGCAAGTCCATACTGTCCACACCAGCCATGTCCGCCCAGGTGCCTGTGGACATCAGGAAGGTGGCGACTTTTGTCTGCCTTGATCACTGCTACTCCCCACAGTAGGTGCCCACCAAACAGACCCAGGAATGAACTTGCCTCACCACTCTGGGGCTTGAACTCACCCACCTGACAGAAGACAGCCAAGGCCACAAGTGAGAACTTGTTCATGATGGAGCAGTCAGGAAGGGCCACCATCATCTCTAGGCCTCAGTTTCCTATCAGCAAATCAATGCCACAGCCTGACCCTGCCCTGCCTGGGTCAGGGGTCATGAACCAGCTCCCTCCCTGAAGACTACTCACAGTCCCACTGCCATGAGAGTACAAGGCTCTGGCAGCCACCTTCCCCAGCTGACCTTTTTGAGAAGCATGGTTTGGTAGCCCTGAGATAGTCTCTGCCTTGGAAGCATTGCTAGTATAGCTGGGATGGGCACCCTAACTGGTATGCTACTGGCCAGGCAGAGGACCAGAGAAAGCCCAGAGTCTCTGAGCCTCAGGTGATTTCTGAGCTAGTGGAGTAAGGAGGGCAGACCCTGGTCTCAGTCATACATCTGAATCCAGTACGTCTCTGTAAGTTCCGCTCCTGGATGGCGAGCAGACTCCACCCTCCTCGCAGCAAAGTCTCCACCCAGTACCTGCATTACCTAGGCAACTGGGACACCTGGAAGAGGTCACATCTGCATCCGCTGAGGTCACATCTGAATTTGATGTGGCCACACCTTTCTCCGCCCATACCCTAGATAAGGGCTAGCTCAGGCCCAGACTCTCTCTCTGTTCTTTTCTTGCTCTCTCTGCTCTTTTCTCTCTCTTTCCTCTCTCTTTCCCAGCCACGTGGAGTGCCAACCTTGCCTGGTCCCAGCAGGTCTACTGAATAAACCTACCCCTTACCTGAATACCATGTGAGTGCTGGTGCTGTTTTTACTCGGCTACCTCTTTTTAAAAACCTAACAGTCTCACTTTTTTTTTCTTTTTTCTTTCTTTCTTTTTTTTTTGTCGGTCATGGGGCCTGAACTCTAGGCTTGGGTGCTGTCCCTCAGCTCTTCAGCTCAAGGCTAGCGCTCTACCACTTGAGCCACAGCGCCACTTCCACCTTTTTCTGCTTATGTGGTCCTGAGGAATCGAACCCAGGGCCTCATGCATGCAAGGCAAGCACTCTATACTGAGCCACCTTCCCAGCCCCTATGTCTCACATTTTCTACTAACTGGCTGTCCTCAGTGTCCTCATTTATTAGAAGAGGATTATCAAGTCCATTATGGTAGTGTACATCTATAATCCCAGCACTCAGTAGGTTGAGCTTAGAGGATCATGAAGGAGTTCAAGCCCAGCCTGGGCTACATAGCAAGACACTGAACCTGTTCAGTTTGGGTCTGTATTTATGGAGTCCCTACTATGTGCTGGGCCCTGGGGATAAAGGGCAAAGCAGCCAGAGAGAAATCCATGCCCCTAGTGGGCTATAGACCCATGGGATGAACACACAGGGAGAGACAGGTTTGAAGAGGAGGTATAGGGCTGGGAGAGACCGTGGAGCTTCCAGGAGTGACGCTGACTCATCCTGAGGGGGGGGTGGGGGTGGTGTGTGCCAGCAGGGCGTGAGCACCCCTTGAGGTGATAGGAGCAGTAGCGGCATGGCTTTTCCTCTAAATGCTGGGCCTCTGCTGGCTGCTGACCTGGTGCAGGGCACAGAGGTCAAGTCTCTACCCCTGCCCCCGTCCCTGTGTTCTCCCACTGATGCCCCAAGAATGGGCCTCCCCTGACAGCTGCAGGGGTGGCCTGCCAGCTGTAGGGAGCATGCAGGAAGCCACCAGGAAGTGTCCTTGCCACACCCGCAGGCCACGTGTGGCCAAACCAGGCAGGGCGGCACAAACAGAAGCAGCTTCTGGACTGTGCTACCCAGTGAGAAGTCCCCAGGGGTAGAACACTATCTGCCAAACCCTACTGGTGCCAACATGGCCTGTGGCGTTCACGTGCCCCCTGGTGTCCACAGCCTGGCAGGGTTCTCAGGTTATCCTGCTGCCACAGCACACTGGCATGTCCAGAGGACTCTGAGGCCTGCCTTCCCACATCGGCAGATTTCACAAACCAAGCCTCCAGTACAATGCCAGGCCTATGGGTGACTGTTGTATAAAAGTTTTTGATGAAATAACACACCTCTAATGATGATGCCCACTTCCTAAACCTATTTGGTTTATCCTTTATGCTGTTAAGGGCCGTCCAAAGGAGAAGCTAAGTTCTTTTGATGGCCACCCATGTTCTATGTGATCTGTCCACACTCTTGGTCTCTCCCATCCTTCTTTCTCTCTAGCTCCAAGCCACATTGTCTTCTCACCAGTCCATAAACACACCAAGACCTTCTCATCTTAGGGCCTTTGCACATGCTGTGTCCTCTGCCTGAGATACTGTCCCAAAGTCCATCCTTCCATTAGAGCTCTCTCTCAGAGCTCTCACTCATTCGGTTGCTGGTGTGTGTGTGTGTACCCATATTGGGGCCTGAACTCAGAGCCTGAGGATTATTCCTTAGATTTTTTTCACTCAAGGCTAACATTCTACAACTTTAGCTATATATCCACACTCAGTTTTGGGGTAGTTAATTGGAGACTGGAGTTCAAGTCTCAGGGACTTTCCTGCCCAGACTGGCTTAGAACCACCACTTGGGGGGCTGGGAAGGTGGCTCAGTGGTAGAGTGCTTGCCTTGCATGCATGAGACCCTGGGTTCAATTCCTCAGCACTACATAAGCAGAAAAAACCAGAAATGGTGCTGTAACTCAAGTGGTAGAGCTCTCTCCTTGAGTTGAAGAGCTGAGAGTCAGCTCCCAGGCCAAGTTCAGGCCCATGACTAATCAAAAAAAAAAAAAACAACCACCACTTGGTTATTGCCATTTCCCCATGCCTGGCACACAGTAGATCCCCAGCAATGTTCATCAAGATTGTAAATGGGTAAATTTACAAATGTGGAGACTGAGGCCCAGAGAACCAACCTGATCATCATCACAGACCCAGAACTTGAATCCAAGATCAGGCTCCAAACCTGGAAGTAGCCCTATATGGCCTGACCCCTCCTTCTGCCACCTCTTTGGACACTGATGCCTAGGCCTTCCTGCAGGGATGTGGGCTTCAGGGGCACTGGGCCAGAGCTCCAGCCCCAAGGCTTTCACAGGACAGCCAGGCCACAAGGCGCTGGGGATGCCCTGCTCGCCTCAGCATTGTTGCTCCCTTGGGACAGCTAGTAGGAAAAAATAGGCTGGACCAGCAATCTGATAGCTGTGGCCTATAACCCGAGAGGCCAGCACTTCCCGCCCTTGGGTCTTCTCCCACCCTGGGAGTCTTCCTCCTGGAAGGGAAGAAAAGACATTAGAGCTGAACTCAGGCCTGTGCCAAAAAAGCTGAGACCAAGGGCCCTTCCTTTGGAGGTTCTCTGTCTGCTTTCTCCATGTCATGTTCACTGCAGGGCTCCGTAGCTCTGGGAGAAGAATCGGACAGGAAATTGCTGGTTTGACAAAGCCATGGCAGTCATCTAAGTCCCAAGTGATTCTTCCCCCATGATGCGGGAAGAAGAAGTCCCCTGAACTTGCTTTTCCTCTGTGCAAAGCTCATATGGCTAAGGTCCCATGGAATAGCTTTTAGGAATATTCCAGACATAACACCTATCCCCCGAGGTGGCCTTAGCAAGGCATTCAAGGTGAGATAGGATGCTCCCTGAGCACCACAGTGAGGGGCTTAGCCACAGAAAAGTCACAAGGCCCCACAGATTGGAGGACAGCCAGGGACAAGCTAGTTGGTGGCCGGATATGGTCTCTCTTAAGGGTGACTGCTTGTTGAGTTCTATTGAAGGAAACAGACAGGATGGCTCAGAGCCCTGTCTAAAGTCACTTATTCCCCAAAGAGCAGGCGCTCAGCCCTGCTGCAGAGTGCAGAGCATGGGGTTAGGGCATGATAGATGGCAGTGGGGGCCATGAAGGGCTGAGAATGGGGGTCCCAGCTCACCCCTGTCTCTTGAGTTAGTTCTTTATGTTCCCTGGGACTCTTTATGTTCATTATGGTCCCTAGTGGATGCTAGGGTAGGTCTAGCTCACAGGTGTTCAGTCTGTTCTCAGAGTTCCAGGCCACTCTGGAGAGGGATGAAGAGGAAGAGAAGAACAGGTAGAACCAGTGGAAGCCCTCCTCAAAATGCTTGCTTTAACTGAAACAAACCCATCTTCTTCTCCTTTACACTCTGTCTAAATAACCATCTGGTTCAACTCCTCAGCAAGTGAGTTCACCTCTTTGTGTCTGTTTCTTCATTATGACCAGAAAGACCTCTCTGTCGGGGTTCCACATCTGTGGGTTCAGCTAACTACGCAGAAATGAGTCATTTGAAGTATTTGAAGAAAATAATGTCTGAGGCAGGCATGATGGTGCAAGTCTGTAATCCCTGCAACTGGGGAGATAGAGGAAACAAGAGAACTGCAAATTCAAGGCCTACCTGTGCTACATAGTGAGATTCTGTCTAAAAAATTAAAAACAGCTGGGCACCAGTGGCTCACACTGTGATCCTAACTACTCAGGAGCCTGAGATCTGAGGATCGTGGTTTGAAATCAGCCTGGGCAGAAAAGGCCCCAGGAGGCTCTTATCTCCAATGAACCTTTCAAATACCAGAAGTGATGTGGCTCAAGGGGTAGAGTGCTAGCCTTAAGCACAACAACGCTCAGGAACAGTGCCCAGGCCCTGTGTTCAACTGAAACACACACACACACACACAATGAATTATGTCTATACTGAACATTCACAAACACTCTTTCGTAGTTATGTCACAAATAACACAGTTTAACAATCATCATGCAACATTTCCAATGCATTAGGTACTCTGAATTATCTAGAGGTGGCTTTAGGGCCCTATGTGGGTTCTATGCAATAACTAGGACACTTTACAAAGGGGTCTGGGCGGGCTGGGAAGATGGCTCAGTGGTAGAGCGCTTGCCTTGCATGCCTGAGGCCCTGGGTTCGATTCCTCAGCACCACATAAGCAAAAAAGAAAAAAGCCGGAAGTGGCGCTGTGGCTCAATTGGTAGAGTGCTAGCCTTGAGCTGAAGAGCTGAGGGACAGCGCCCAGGCCCAGAGTTCAGGCCCCACGACCGGACCCAAAAAAAAAACAAAAGGGGTCTGGGCATCCTCGGAATCTGATATCCATGGAGGTCCTCAACCCATCCTCACAGACACCAAGGGACAACTGTGAGAATATCTAATACAAAACATAAAATGGACTGGGCATCACTGGCTAACGCCTGGAATTCCAACTACTCAAGAGGCTAAGATCTAAGGATTGTAATTTAAAGCCAGTCTGGGCAGGAAAGGCTGCGAGACCCTTATCTCTAACTAACTAGAAAAAAAAAAAAAGCTGAAAGTAGAGATATGGCTCAAGTGATAGAATACGAACTCTGAGTGAAAAAGCTGAGCAAGAACACGAAGCCCTGAGTTCACACCCCAATATGGGCATAAAAAGAAAAAAAGAGAAAAAAAGTAAAATGATACACACAGAAATGGAGGGACAAAAGGTGAACCAATACAGCAATGTTACTCACTAGACACTACGTAGAAAATGAACTATACAACTTGTGGATGGGAGTGGGAGGGAACAACTGGGGGAGAGAGAGGAAAGGGGTGACATTGTCCAAAAAGAAATGCATTCATTACCTGATTTATGTTACTGTAACCCCTCTGTATAACATCTTTATAATAACATTTTTTTGTTGTTGTTGGTCATGGGGCTTGAACTCTGGGCCAGAGCACTGCCCCTCAGTTCTTCAGCTCAAGGCTAACAAGCACTCTACCACTTAGCCACAGCACCACTTCTGGCTTCTGCTTATGTGGTGCTGAGGAATGGAACCCAGGTCCTCATGCATGCAAGGCAAGTGCTCTACCACTGAGCCACCTTCCCAGCCCCTATAATAAAAAATTTTTTTAAGGTACAAACAGCTTCATGACTATACGTTCATGGTCATCGGAATAAAAATCTCCCAGTTTGGTAAATTTGAAAGCTCTCTGCTTGAGGAGCTCAGTGCTTCCTCCTGATTTTGACATTTTGGCACACTGAAAACCCAGAAACGTTAGGATTTGAAAACTCTAGACTGTGGCTTCCACCAACAAGAAGAGTCTGGCCAAGAGAGGGAATTATGATGTCAGAGTGAAAGACAGTCATTGGAGCCAAACTTTGGGGAGCAGCCAGCTAAGGAGTAATTGTCACCATTATCCATTCATACCTCACCCCATACCCTGTTCCCAAAAGACCTCAGGCAGGTACAAGATACATGCCTAACAGCAAGAGAAAATTAATGAAACACACAGAAGATTCCCTCAGGTAGGGCGGACACACAAGCCGGCAGAGGTGACTGGACAGTCCACAGGTGCAAATCCAGGAGAAGATTGGTGACAACAACAACTCATTATGAACCTCTGAGCTTTCCAGCAGCCAAGGAAAAGAAGGAAAGTAAACCTAGATGTACCACTATTCCTGATAGATTTGTGTGGCATCTTTCATGGCCCCTTGGTGGGGCTGGTATCCCCTCAGCAGCCACTAACTGTAGCCCTCAATGGCTGAGGTTTGGGGTAGAGAATGTGGTGACCAACGGTTCAGAAAGTCTGTAATGAGTCCACACTGCCACCAACCTCACCCGGCAGCCTGCATCTGGGCAGGATTACGCAGCGCTCCCAGGCCTGAACACAGCCAGTGCCCAAAATAGCCAGAGTGGGGGAGGGTGCCCAGAGGCCCCAGACGGAGTCCCTGGTAAGGCCTACCCACAGGAGGGCCCACTGGGCCAAGACACACATCTCTGGTGCACAAAGGGGCACCTTTATGGTGTACATGGCCCTCCCTGGAACTCTGCCCTGGGCTGCACGTTGCTCACGCAGGCCAGGGCTGCCACCCTGCTCTTGTTCACTCAGGCTTTCCTACAGAGCCAAATGGAAAAGGCTTTCCAGAACCACAGAGTGCCACTCATACCATATACAGAAGTGCTTTGGACCTCCCTCTCCCCACCTCCAGGCTTGGCCTCTCTGAGGATCTGCTATGGCTCTTTCAACCATGGGCCTGGACAATGGGGGCTATTCTGGGATGCATGGCGTATTTAAAGCTCTGGCTGGGCCTGATCCCTGGGGGACAAGAGGCCTTGCCCTCCACAAGACCTTCCTGAAATTGTGACTGGCCCAGACTTTGGTGGCTACATTCCCTACCATTCCCAACCTCTCCTGGCTTGTCCTGAGGCCCTGCGGGATTTAGCATTAGAAACAACCCCCCCCCCCCCCCCACACACACACACACCTCCTTCAGGAAGCCCACAGACTGCTTTATTGCTCAGCTGTGGCCAGCGCTGCCATGACCCTCATGAGAGCTAGTCCTGACTTCCGCATGGCACCATCCTCTCTGGGTAACAGTGTGCTGGCTTGCAGCACGTGGAGAAACAAGCCTAGAGTGTGCAGAGCACTCCAGAGCTTTCTGTGGTTCACATGAAATCATGTCTCCCCAGCCACTGAGAGGGATAAGGGACAGCAGGGACAGGAATTTTTGTTACTGCTTCTTTTCTAGCACCTGACAGCATTGTTAGGTGCCAAATAATTCCTGACTGGAATAATTATGAGTGAGCCGTGTCTAGAAGCGCCATAGAACCCCACAGAGGGCTGGCACACAGGTGGCCAATGCTAATGACAATGCTCTCTGCTCACACCACGGGCATGGGGACATGCCAATGCTCATGCTGAATTCTTCACCTTATCTCATTTAATTGGCTCAAAAATCCCAAGAGGTTATTACAATTATCCTTGTTTTTTTGTTTTTTTTTTGGTGTCAGTCCTGGGACTTGAACTCAGGGTGCCGGGTTCTGTCCCTTAGCTTTTCTGTTCAAGGGTAGCACTCTGATGTTTTTGTTTCATTTGATAGTTTATTTGAGATAAAAGTCTCCCAAGGGGGGCTGGGAAGGTGGCTCAGTGGTAGAGCGCTTGCCTTGCATGCCTGAGGCCCTGGGTTCGATTCTTCAGCACCACATAAGCAAAAAGAAAAAACCTGGAAGTGGCACTGTGGCTCGGGTGGTAGAGCGCTAGCCTTGAGCTGAAGAGCTGAGGGACAGCACCCAGGCCCAGAGTTCAGGCCCCACAACTGGATCAAAAAAAAAAAAAAAAGTCTCCCAAGGGGCTGAGAATGTAGCTTGGTGTTGCTTGCCTAGAGTGCATAAAGCCCTGGGTTTGACTCCTTAGTACCACATAAACATAGAAGGCCAGAAGTGGCACTGTGGCTCAAGTGGTATAGTGCTAGCTCTGAGCAAAAGAAGCTCAGGGACCATGCCCAGGCCCTGAGTTCAAGCCCCAGGACTGGCAAAAAAGAAAAGTAATGGAGGTGTGGCTCAAGTGATAGAGTACTTGCCTAGCAAGCTCAGCGTTCTGAGTTCAAATCTCAGTACTCCCTAAAACCAAAAAGAAAACGGCAGTTGCATTCCACATGGTTCCTCAGAATACTCAATGATCAAGCCAGGAATCAAACCCAGGAATTCCAAAGCTTCACTCAGTCCACAAACAAACTTTGGAGGAAGGAGCAGGAAGAAGCCTGGGCTGGGAACCAGCAGGCCAAAGTTAGTGGCAAAGCACTGGTGTGACTTTCAGCGAGTCCCTTGGCTTCTCTGGATCTGTTTTCTCTTCTGTGAAAACACAGCATTCATTCCTGTTTCTTCAGATCTGGATCAAAGGAGTTAGAGGATGTGACCCGTGCTGCTCCCCCACAAGCCCCAGCCCTTCCCGGGGCAGCACTGGAAAGGATGGTGGGAAGATGCCCTAGAGGAGGAGTGCCCAGCACAGGCTCTGTAACTAAATACAACAGCTGCTTGCAACAGCTGGCAGGAGTTCTGGGCCTGCCCCAAGCAGGGGGAGAAGGGCAGGCTGGGAAGTCACCTCTGGCCCTCTTCTGTCACCCTTTCCTGCTGACAGCTGCTGCAGTCTCAGGGCCAGGGCCCTCACAGCAGGCTGGAGGGCGAGTAGGGGGGGGAAGGGAGCTGGCTGGCCGGGGTCATCTCAGTCCCTGTGCTGCTCAAGTTCCAGGATGCAGGCCTTGCTGCTCCTTCACCCCCAGTCCCTTTATCCAGGAAAGCCTGTTGGGAGGGTGAGGGCTGAAACAAATGCTTTAACTGGAGCCGGATGGTGGGGATGCTGGGTAGGAGGGGGAGGCTCTGGGGTTGGAGCTCTGGGAGAGCCTTGAGAGTTCCTTGTATAGGGTCCCCCTTGCAGGCCCTCAGGAAGCTTTCCCACAGCCTGTAAGATGGGCTGTGGCCACAATCTTCTAGTCCCCTAGCTTCCAGCTGGCTGCAGCCCACGCGCCGCTCTCTGCTCTGAACTCTCACACACCCATAATTACCACTGACCATATTTTCCGAAGCAAAATTAAAAAAAAAACAACAACAAAAAACAAAAACTGTTGAACAAAGGATTTCTGGCTACTCCTGCATGTTAGAAGCAGCCTGGGCAATGTATTCAATTTTGTATGACATGTTAATAACTTTTTTAGAAGTACTAGGACATTGGCTATATTTTATGAATAAATCAAAGCCATCCAAGAAAATGAGCACTGGCCCCAGGCTACCCTCACATCACTTGGAATTGACTGGACACTCTAGGCTAGCAGCTTTGTAGCTGGGCTGCCCTGGGTAAATCACCCTACCTCTCTGTTCCTTCAGCTAAAATGTGAATAAAAATGACCACCTCCCTAAAGTTCAATAGAGCCACCAAGTGCTTAGGGTCAGGCCCTTTACTGGATGTAAGTATCACCTCATCCCTCCCTGCTCTGCTCCCCTCTCCTGGGCCAGGTAACACTGCACAGCAGGGGTTGCTTACAGAAGATATTGCTAGATCCTTGATGACCAGGCCTGAAATGTATCACGTGACTAATACCCTCACTTATTGGAAGTGAATGTGAGCCTAGAGAAGGGAAGTCTGTAAAGGGTGGCCAGCCTGGGTTGGGGGCCCTGAGTTCCCATCCTGGATCTGACACTCGTGGCTGTGGGGAGCCTTGATTTTGTGCGTCCCAGCATTGTGGCCGTGGAGCAGGGGTGAGCTGCGGTGGGCGCTGCCTGTTAGGTCACAGTGGGGACCCAGTGGCTCTAAAGAAGGGGCAAGACCAGGGCCTCTGTCACCTTCCATAGCCACCCCTCCTCGCCTTGGGGACAGGGATGCCTCAAGGCTGGACTAAGAAGCCCCACAGACAGTTCTCGGTGGGACCCTAGCCTCTGGGACCTGCAGGTGAACCCTCCTGCCTGTCCTCAGGCTCCAGACAGATAGGCCCTGCTGAGGAAGCGGCAGGAAGGGCTGGCAAGTGAGGAGTGCTTGTCCTTGGCAGGGAGAAAACTACATCCCAGGGACTCAGGTTACCGGAAATAGTAAATCTGCCTGCTGCCTGTCAACTCTGACTAGGAATGTCTGCTGCCTGAGGAACATTCTGTCCACCTGCCCTAGACAGCCTGAGGACACTGGGGACTGGGCTGACCCTCTGCTTCCTGCCCCAGTGTTGGGGCCTCCCCAGCTACGGAGCCCCTTTCCCTCTCAAATAGTAAATTCTGCAGTAGCTGACCATTCCCAAGAGAGGAGAAGCCTGGAAGGGGTAGCCACACAGAACATAGAAGCCACCTCTAAATCTGGCCCATCCAGTCATATTCTGAGTCCCTAGTTTTGGGCAAAGGCTGGGATCTCATTCATCCAACACCAGGCAGCAATCTGAGGCCTGGGGTCAGAGGGCTCACACGGGGCCAGCTACTGCAGTACCTCTCATCAATCATCTGACATGGAAGTGACAAAAGCACTTGCGAAATTCATGGCATTGCCCCAAGTCTCTAAGCAAAGGATTTAAGAAGGCCCCAAGGAATTGTGGGATCCAGCAAAACCCATATTGGCAAGAAGGGAAGAAGGGGATGGGAGCAGGTACCACAAGCTGAGGGCAACACTCTAGCTGGAGCCAGACAGGCCAAAGATCTCCATGTCAAATGGCAAGAAGAGAAACAGTGCAGGCTCAGGGTCCAGGGAGTAGCAGGATGGATGGTTTCTACATAGGCCGGAGGAGTGACACTAGGAGCACAGGAATGGGGAAGGGGCCAAGTGGATGTGTACTGGAAGAACACTCCCAGCAAGAGGAACAGCAGCTGTAACAACCCAAGGCAGGACAATTCTCAGAATGTTCTAGAAACAGCCAGGTCAGTTATCTAACAACTGTAGCTGCCTTACCCAAGAGCTAAGTCTCACCGGTGACCCCTGTTATCTGGATGAGGACAGTGAGGCTCAGAGACTTGTCCTGGACACTGAAAAGACCAGGACACAACCCTCCCTGTTGGCAAAGTATGTAGGGTACAGACGGCTTGAGTCAGTTCTTTCCCTACCCAGCCATGGCTCTCAGACAAGTTGCCACTCTTTGCTGGGCCTTGACATCCTCCCTGTCCATGAACCAACACTATCGAGTTCACCCACCTCCCCTCATGAGAATGAGAAGCGGAGGCAACTATGCATAAGGCTGTGACCAGGGTTTATCTGGCCTCTGAGTTCTTCCCTAGATAGGTGAGCAACAGGTGCACCCCTCCACACCTGAACTGCCCATGGAAGCTGCCTGCCTGCTCCCTAAGAGTTTGCACGCTGCCTCTGCCTGCCTGACCTTGTGGCACTCAGCACTAGCAACTAATAGCCAAGCTACCTGGGTTGTTAGACATACCCCTCAGCCCCAGGCCCAGGCCCAGCTCCCTATGCTCTTGAGCATAAAGAA
Organism: Dipodomys spectabilis; assembly: GCF_019054845.1. Classification (NCBI taxonomy): domain Eukaryota; kingdom Metazoa; phylum Chordata; class Mammalia; order Rodentia; family Heteromyidae; genus Dipodomys; species Dipodomys spectabilis. The sequence continues at coordinate 2,315,324 of NW_024870795.1, forward strand.
GCCCACGAGCTGCCTTTGTTACTAGGGTGCCAGAGAAGGCCGGTCCTTGTGGGCACTGAGCCAACTCAAGGCCTGGCCAACTGCAAAGAGCAGGCTTGGCGCCCAGATCCAGGCGTGTTGGAGCGGGCAGGCTGCCCACTGCCCCCGTCACAACAAACCATCATCTCTGCCCTGCTGAGGGCCCCCCCCCCCCAGCAGCCAACACCTCTGCTGGGAGCTAGGGACTACAGACACCAGGTAGGCCTTCCTCTCTCCTCCCACTGGGAACCAACAGTGGGAATCTTGAAGCTTGGACATGGAGGGTCCAGCAGCTGTACAAGGAGATAAGCCGAGCCAGACCTAGGGACCCAGGAGGAAATTGAAGGGGCTGAATGGAACCAAGTCATGCTTGTTGAGGCAAGCAGCAAATGTAGGGACTTGAAGAAGGCAGGGCTAGAGCAGGTGTAGAGGCTCACATTTATAATCCCAGATACCCAGGCCACTGAGACAGGGAAGACTGTGCTTTGATGCCAGCTCAGACAAAAATGTTCTTAGATCCAAACTTTAACAGAAAAAGCTGAGCACAATAGTGTATATCAATCACGGTCCAGGCCAGCCAGGGCAAAAAATAAGACCTTATTCAAAAAAATTAATGAAAACCGGGTGCTATGGGCTGGAAGGTGGCTCAGTGGTAGAGTGCTTGCCTTGCATGCATGAGGCCCTGGGTTCGATTCCTCAGCACCACATAAACAGAAAAAGCCGGAAGTGGAGCTGTGGCTCAAGTGGTAGAGCGCTAGCCTTGAGCTGAAGAGCTGAGGGACAGCACCTAGGCCCAGAGTTCAGGTCCACGACCGGCAAAAAAAAAAAAAGAAAAGAAAAGAAAACCAGGTGCTGTGGTTTATACCCACAATCCTAGCTACTCAGGAAGCTGAAATCTGAAGATCACAGTTCAAAGCCAATTCAGTCAGGAAAAATCTATGAGACTCTTATCTCCAGCTAACCATCAGGAAACCAGAAGTGGTGCTGTGACTCAAAGTGGTAAAGCACTAGCCTTGAGCAAAAGAGCTCAGCAACAGCTCCCAGGCCCTGAGTTCAAGTCCCACGGCTGACAAAAAAGAAAAGAAAAAGAAAGCAAAAAAAATAAATAAAAGACTAGGGGCCATGAGGCCATGAGTTCAAACTTCAGCACCACTGTTCAGCAGCTGAGAGATGCAGCTGTCCCCGTCCTCCATCCAGATGAGGATTGGGTGTGCCACAGCAAAGAACTGTCCATTTTCATCCATTTCTGTCCACAGGAGGGAGAAGTCACCATGCTCCTGGACCTTTCCTAACATTTAGAAAACACCTCCAACAGAAGGTTGGGCTCTCTCCTCATCTATCAATAGTGCTGGGAAGCAAGATGTCTATGAAAAAATTCAAGTTTCTGAAATCCTTGAACTGCGTGACCATTTGATTTTGTACATTCACAGAGAAACTGGCAGAGCTCTAGCCTTGAGTGAAAAAGCTAAAGGACAGCACTCAGACCCTAAGTTCAAGCCCCAGTACTGGTATATAGAGACCCCCACGTAGCTCCAAATGGGACAGGGTACCACAGTGACTTTGGCAGCTCTGGGTATGTATACACAATCTTTCTCTGTACACAGCATGCTTGACAAGGGTTTCTGTGAGGGGACAGTGATAGCATTAGGGTTTTGAACTCAGGGCCTTGTGCTTGCTAGGCAGACTATTTTGCCACTCAAGCCATGCCTCCAACTCAACAAGAGTTTTCTACAGAGTTGAAGATATCCTATATCTGTGCCATCCATAAGAGGCTGCATCTGAATACTGGGGGCCTGCCATGCAGCCAGCATAACCGAGGAACCAAAATGCTACTTAAAATTCACTAATATGAGTAGCCGGGCACTGGTGGCTCACACCTGTAATCCTAGCTACTCAGAAGACTGACTTATGAGGATCACAGATCCTCAGTAAGATTCTTACCACCAATTAAGTACCAAAAGGCCAGAAGTAGGGCTATGGCTCAACTGGTAGAACATCAGCCTTGAGTACAAATGCTCAGGGACAGCAACCAGGGCCTGAGTTCAAGTCCCAGGACTCTCTCACATACATATACATACAAATGAGCACGCACGCACGTGCACACACACACACACACACAAAATCATTACTATGGTTTTATGAAATATATTTCAATAGCCACACGTGGCTCACAACTACCATTATAGGACAGCATTGACTGCCATCACGGATTCCTGATTGGAGCCCCAGAGTTTGGGCTATCTTCACTTAACAAAGGAGAAAACCAAGACCCCTGCAGCCATTCTGGGCATAAGTGGCAGAGGTGACACAGAACAGCCTGGCCCCACACTGCCTTCCTTCCCATTCAGTGTTATTTCTGAGCTCTGGCAAGGCCTGGCGGAAATCCTACGTGTATGGTAAGTCTGCCTCGTTAATCAAGACATCAAGACTCCGTGTCTTTGGCCCGAATACTGTCGCTACACCCGTTATCAGGCGCAGACCAGAAGTTCTGACGGGTCATTTATAAACTCTTTGATTTTCTGACACAAGAAAAAGGCAGAATGACGATGGAAGATCCCAGCTGGTGAAGGAGCCTGAGCTTTGTGAACACAAAGCCTAACTGGTAGAGTTCTGGGGCTTTGGGAAACTTAACGGCAAAAATGCCCAGATAGGCCTTTCTTCCCCTACAATCCCAGGCCCTACAGGACCCAAAACTGGACAGCACCTGCTCCAGGGAACACAGGCCTTTTGCCCACCTGTAGGTGGCCTTTCAACTATTTCCCTCTTCATGGAATGCAGTTTCTCGGCCTCCTGCTAATATGGCCCTCATCATTCAAGGCCCAGATCAGTCACCACGTGGCTCTGACAAGCCTTAATCCTTGCTTTAAAAAACAAATGTTTTGGGGCTGAGAAGGTGGCTCAGTGGTATAGTGTTTGCCTTACATGCATGAGACCCTGGGTTCAATTCCTCAGCACCTCATAAACAGAAAAAGCAGCAAGTGGCATTGTGGCTCAAGTGGTGGACCTAAAGAGCTGAGGAACAGCGCCCAGAGTTCAGGCCCCACAACTGACAAAAAAAAAAAAAAAAAAAGTTTGGCCATAATCCTAGCTACTCAGGAGGCTGAGATCCGATAATCACGGTTCAAAGCCAGCCTGGGCAGGAACGTCTGTGAGACTCATCTCAAATTAATCACCAGAAAACTGGAAGTGGCACTGTGGTTCAAGTGGTAGAGCACTAGCCTTGAGCTAAAGAGCTCAGGGACAGCACTCAGGCCTAGAGTTCAAGCTCCAGGACCGAACAAAGCAAAAAAAACAAACAACAAATGGGGACCAGGAAGGTGGCTCAGTGGTAGAGTGCTTGCCTCGCATGCATGAGGCCCTGGGTTAGATTCCTCAGCACCACATAAACAGAAGTGGCACTGTGGTGCAAGTGGTAGAGCGCTGGCCTTGAGCTGAAGAGCCAAGGGATTGTGCCCAGAGTTCAAGCCCCACAACCAACAAAAAAATTAAAAAGAAAAGTTTTTATTTTGTTGGGTGTCGGTGGCTCATACCTGTAATCCTTGCTATTCAAGAGGCTAAGATCTGAAAATGGTGGTTAGAAGCCAGCCGGGGCAGGAAAGTCTGTTAGACTCTTACCTCCACTAAACTACCAAGAAAAAAAAAAAAAAAAAGCTGTTGAGTGGTAGAGTGCCAGCCTTGAGCAGAAAAGCTTGGGGACAGTGTCGGAGCTTTGAGTTCAAATTATATTTTTATTTAAGTAGTTGTACAAATAGGTCACCATTCAACAAGTCAGTTTATGAGTACAATGCATCTTGATCAATGTCACCCCTTCCATCATTCTCTCATCCCTCCCTTAATTTTCACTTTAGAGAACTAGGAATTTAGTTGTAATTATAGTCCCTAAGTCACTGTACTAGAACCAAAGCTCCCTGGGGACAAACATCAAGTTGTTTTATTGTTGTTTTGGAGTACAGGGGACTCAATTCAGGACTCAAGCATCTGCTAGGCAAATGCTCTACCACTGACTTACATCCTAGCCTTCTAGGTTAGTTTCTTTATTCAATGTATATATAGAGTGTATGTGTGTGTATATATTGTGAGGGTGTGAGGGTGCCAATCTCAAATGCATCTCAATGACTGAATTTAATTATAATATTGGTTTACAAACCGTGTGCCTAGCTACTCAGGAGACTCAGATTTGAGGATCACTGTTCCAAGCCAGCCCAGGCAGGAAATTTTGTGAGAGTCTTTCCAGACCCTCCCCCAACCCCTCTGATCCTAGGGCTTGTGCTCTGTCCCTGAGCTTCTCTGTGATCAAGGCTTGAGCCACAGTGCCACTTCCAGCTTTTTCTGAGTAGTTTACTAGAGGTAACTTTGAACCATCATCCTCAGTAGCTCATCCTTAGTAGCTAGAATTACAGGCATGAGCCACCAGTGCCCAGCTAACACATTATTTTAATTTTATTATTGTTATTATTATCCCCATTTGTAGAGGCTGAAGAATTAAACAAGTAAAAGAGAATTCCTGTCAAGTGCTTAGTATGTAGCACATGCTTCATGCTAAACCAATAGCAGTGAGTTTTGTTTTTCTCTATAATAAAAGGTCCACACAGTTGGGGACGAGTTCAGGACACTTCCCCAGGGCTAGGACACAGTAGGTGTTCTTAAACATTTGTTATCAGATGGACTTAGCCCTGGAAATAGCCGTGTCAAGAGGGGGGTGGCAGGGGGCGGAGGGGATACTGGAACCAAGCCCAGGGCAGCCCCTCTGACATCCCTTCTCCTAGGCTCCTCCTTCTTCATAGTTTTCCAGCTTTAATCTGTATGCCAATCACTAGGGGGTCCTTAATATTACCAAGTTTGGATGCAGTGGGTGTGAGAGGGACCTGAGACTCTGCATTTTTTTAAAGAGCTCCTAGGTAAGGGCCAAGCTGTGTGTACATATAACCCCCTTGAAATCATAGGGAGTAAAGGGCTCTGAATCCACTAGGCATACAGTAGGCCTCTCCACAAAAGCGAGTTATGTTTTTCTTCTTGTTGGTTTTGCCATTAAAAAAAAAAAAACAACAAAAACCCTCCTATGGGACTGGAACATCTTTCACTGCTATAGATGAACATAGAAGGCTAGAAAGGGGCAGAAGCGGGTTTCCAGGCCAAGTCCACCCATACCTCCTTCCCAGGCTCATGTCACCCTAAGTCCCACCCATCTGGAACAACAGCCACACGTGCACAGAGCTAGGGACCTGTGAGCCCAGGCCCCCACTCCAGCTCCTTGCTAGGCCAGCCAAAAAGAGGCCCTAGCCATGGGCCCCAGCCTCCAGCAGCAGCTCCCAGCGACCTGCCCTCCCTCCATCACCTTATAAAGCAGCCTGAGCTGTAGCTCCAGGCTGCAGCTGAATTAGATGCAGAATGAGCAGCCTGTCCTCTCCCCACAGCCTCTGCAGGCAGTCAGACCATGGCTGACCACTTCAGACATTCCTTCTGCAGCAACATTACCTAATTTAACCATCACCCCTGCTCTCCAGGGCTCTCAAAATAGCTGCAGGAGGGGGAATGCCCTGATGCCATCAGAATAAATAGTTCTCCTTCCTTCTCCACTCTGGGCCTACACCAGCCCCAGGACCCAGGCCAGGAAGAATCCAGGCTGGGAGAAAGCAGATTGAGAGGGCTGAGGGTGGCCTGGGGCAATCCAGAGACACCCCTGCCTCAGGCTCTTCATCCTCCCAATCCTCTGAGACTCCCCATACACCTTCTCTTCCCTAAACCCTCCAGCTCATCCCCATAGGCCACTTGTCATCCTGATTACCCAAGATTCAGCTTTCACTTTCTCCTAAGAGCAGAGCCAGGAACAGTAATAGAATTATTACTATGATTCTTCAGGTATTAATTAGAGGGGCTAAATTCATCTTTCACCTTAGCTGATACCTGCTAAGAGAGATTAGCATTCTCTCCTCTGAGATTAGAAAGCAGATGCTCAGGAAGGTGAAGTGACTTCTCAAGGTCACACAGCCTAGTAACAGTAAGGCTGGGTCTTGGAAGTCAAGCATCAAAGCTGTAGCCACCACAGTCCCTTTCTCTTGGGGCTTCTGGGTGGCAGTGAGCCTGGAGGAGGAGGGGTATGGAGGTTTGTGTCCCAAGAGGCTTGCTTGCTCAGGGTGTCCTTCAAGGGTTGACCAGAGTCTGTTCACACTTGGACTCTGTGCCTCTGTTTCCACTTCACCCTGAGTCTGTGAGTCCCAAGTCAACCCCAGATGGCAAGAGCCTGGCTCATCTATGACTTGGGGCCCCGGCTCCCCATCCCCAGTGCCCCAGATCAGGCCTGCCCCATTAAAGCGGGAAACACCCAGGCCACTGGCTGGCATACCTCAGGCGCAACCAGCGGTTAAAGAGCTGGGAAAGCAGGATTGCCAGAGTCCAGAGTAACCATTAACCAAATCAGGGCCGGGGTGGAGCCCAGGGCCAGCACCCCAGGGCCAGCTCCTCCCCACTGGGCCATCCCGGGGCCACCCAGCAGCCACACAGCTAGGCTGGTGAGACCTGGGGCACTGGAGCACGGGCCAAGTCAGGCAGTGCAGGAGGGTCAACTTCACACCACTGTGGTAAGTGAGCCAGCAGGTGCCTCTCTCCCCCTCCCTGATCTACAGAGATCAGAGGAGTGTGAACCAGGAAGAGCAGCCTGGAGTTTGAGGCCTTCCCAAGGCAGGGGCACAGTACACTAAAACTGGGACTCAAATCTCCCTAGGGAGGTCTTGAAGGGAGAACTATGAAATCGCAATGGAATAGCACATCTGTTGCATATGAAAGTCTGCTCTGGCTATCAGGGATTTATATGGCCTCTTAATCTCCACCAAAACTCTGCAGAGTAGGTATTGGCATACCTGACAGATGAGGCTCAGAGAGATTAACCTACCAGTCCAAAGTCACACAGGACTAAAAGCGTTAGTGCCAGGACAGGACTCAGGGCTGTTCTGGCCTCCCCTAACAGTATCTCAAAGGGACACCTAAAGATTGAGGTGGAGTAAAATGAAGGGACTGGGCTAAGAGCCATGCAAGGAGCCTCCAGGCTCTTCTCTGAGCTGAGTAAAATTCTTCAGCTCCGCAGCCAGAGTCCTGGTTTTACTAAAACCCAGTGTCCTGGGCTGAGACCAGCAGTGGTGAGGCAGCTTTGGAGAGGGCAGGAGGGGGGTCCTCTCCCATTTGCCAGTATAAGAGGTGGGCCTCCCTCCCACAAGCCAGCGGGAGGAGGGGGGCAGAGGGGCAGCTGCAGCCAGAGGCCGGCCTCCTCCAGCCAGGAGAATTCCCTTCACTGCACAGGTGAAACTGAGGTGAGGCTCAGGCAGGCAGCCGGCTTTGATCTTATCACACATTCCAGCCTGGGTCCCTGTCCCCTCCCCATCCCTGCCCCAAGAGGAGGGAAACCTGTGGGCCTTAACCCTTTCCTCCCACCTCCTCACTCAGTTCCAGACTTGGACAGATCTCTGCTTCTCTCATTCCTCCCCCCTCCCCCCTCCCCCCTCCCCAGGAGAGGGAAGAAAGGAAGGCAAGAGGGGGAAGGGCAGGAAATCTCCAGAACTACCAACCCCAACCTGGGCTCCAGAAGACTTAGTACGTAAACAGCCCCCAGTATTCCTCATAGCCGTGAGCTCATCTGAGACTCCCCTCTCCTGGCCTCCCCTTGCCTCCCCTGGCAATGTCCAGCCCCCCCCCCCACCATCACTGCAAGAGAGAGGGAAATGGACTGGCAGTAGCTAGAATAACAGTGGGGAGGGAGGGGGCCAAATCCTAGAGACTCCCAGAGGTCTTGGAGCCTGAAAACTTCCTCAGGCCCCTCACTGGGCAGACACAGAACAGGTTCTGTATGAATGACTGCAGAAAGAAAGAATGAACGAATAAGCTTTGAGATATTAAAGACCTGTGGCTCCTGATGCCAGGCTCCTCTGTTCAAGGACACTGATGATGCCCCTGGCTATTCATTCACTCAACAACAAGGACCCAAGGCCGACCATGTGGGCAGATCACTTTAGGAGGGACTGGGGGAGGCCAGGGCAGGCTTTGAGGAGGCTGAGTGCACTGACAGGGGTCTCAGAGAGGGGAAACAGGAAGGACCTGTTTCAGGGTCTGGCACTGCAGGCTGGTGGCCTGGGGGGAGAAAGATGTGCCTTTGGTGACAGGGTGGGCTCCTCCAGGTGGCCTGAGAATGGACCACCACCAATGCCTAGGGTCAGCACACAGTCATTCCCTCTGACAAGAAAGGAAGGAGGCCACTTTGTGAGCACAAAAATGGAGGCCCCAGGAAGAGGGCTGCTTGGGTGGTGACCCAGCGGAGGGAGGACGAGTCTTGACCTCTTGCCTGCTGCTCTGGCCAGGTACAGGGTGGGAGCTGGAATGGATGTCACTTCAGCTATATTGGGGACTTCCGTTCATTCTTTCTCTAGCTTTAACAACTCCAGCAGAGGCACAGACCTTCCTGCTCTTGCCCTGGACAACAACATAGACAATGCCAATTCAGGGATAGAGGAGCCCTGGAGGCCAGCCCGGTGTTTCCTCCTCCGTCAGCATATCCTACCTACTCGGAAACCCACCTCCTCCAGAAAGCCTATCCAGATCACTCCTTAAGAGTGTGGGCAGGCCACTGTTCTTTGGGCTGTTCCTTATTGTTGGAAATTCTCATGAGACAATTGATAACACAGATGAAATAATCCGTACAATGTCCAGGACAAAAAGTCCTGAAAGATCCTCAGACAAGGATAGTTCAGCTTACTGGGAACCTCCACCAAGGCAGCAGGTCCAGATCTACCTCCTCTATGCAGCTCTCCCTGATTGTCCTCTCTCAAGGCCCATGCAGCTAGACCCACTGAGAAAAGAATGACAAAATTCGGCTTAGACAGCCTGGGCCCTGCTCCCAGGTGTGCCATGCTGGATGGACGCTGAGTCACCCGTTTTCTTGCTTGATAAGTCTGTTTTCCCACCTCTGCAAGATGGAGATAGGATTGCCAACTTCCAAAGAATGCTGGGCGAAGCTGGGGGCAGGGGAGGGGGGGTGGACTGTACCAGGCGATGACCAGACTGGCTCAAGAAGGTGGCAGTTGTAGTCAGTAGATATGAGCATAGGCTGATGACTGCAGCAACTGGGGTCTGAAGGGAGGAGACACCGCAGGCCCCAGGACAGAGAGTGAAACTCTAAGGCCTCTATTCCTCTAGTCTACCCTCACAGGAAGCCAAGAGGCTGGAGAGGAAGAGCTGTGCAAGCCACAGAGGCCTTAGGGACTAGGGTTTGTGGGGCCAGAGCCTCAGTCCATCTAGTCCAGCTAGGATCCAAGAACAGCCATGATCCCAGTTCCCAACTATTTGAAAACTAGAACCGCCAAGAAGGAGCAAGATGAGTCAGCTGGAGGGGGTGGGGGCTGGAGCAGGCTCTTTGGGGGAGAGCCATGGGCAGGCAGGGAAGGGAAAGGAAAGGCAGGGACCTGGAGGTGGGCTGGGAAGGGGCCAAAAGCAGCTAGGAATCCCCAGCCCCACCCCAGGAGAAGCATCTTGGGGTCACCTGAGGCTTCCCTACCCAGCCCCTTCCCAAAAGGCTGGGATTGGAGGGACTGCCCTCCCCAGCGCTTGTCTGTCCATCTCTCTCCCCTGTAGTCCAGCCAATACTCTGACAGTCCGTAGGAGTCAAACTCATTGCTGTACAGGGCACCACCCCTAGAAAGGAGGGTGGGGCCACAGGCCTGCCCAGAGCTCCCTGGGCAGGTCCAGCCTCCTCCACTATGGGGGAAGGATGGGGCTGGAATACAGTCTGAGACGCCCCCTCTGCCACTCCCCTCATGATACACGAACATCCTTTCAGTACCCAGGGGAGCCACTTGGCCACCCCCCTCTGCTGCTCAGAGCCTACCAACTAACTGCACACATCTGGGAAAGGGATGGTGTGCTGAGCCGCAGGCTCCAGCCTTTTGCAGGCCACACCCTGGGGTGTGCCCCCCTCCAGGAAGGAGGGATCAGAGTAAAAGGGTGGACTCTGTCCTGCAGCTGCAGCCTCTGGGCCTTGGTGGGGGAAGGAGGGCAATGACAGATCAGACGCAGTTAGCTTCCAGGGCTCAAATCCCTTTATAAAGCCACACATTCACGACGCAAGCCCAGGGCGGAGTCTGGCTCCATAGCAGAGATGTGTCATGCTTGAGCACTGGGAGCCCTATGTCAAATACCATGCTGGCATTGCCCTTGGCAGGAAGCCATTCCAGGTTTCTACCTGATCCTCTCATGACTTCCATTAAAGCATGCAAGAAATAACTGTTCCGAGGCTGGGAGAGGTGAAGCTACTTGTCTAAAGTCACACAGCCAGTTAGGGCCGAGGCAAGACTTGAAGGTGGCTTTCTTTGAGCCAGTGGCTTACCCTCTACCACAGGACCCAGGGGAAGAGGTTCCAAGCCCAACAATGTCATGGGCAAGGAAGAGATGGCAGAATGGGCATCCCAGCCAGTCCTGAATCCCATGGGCTACTGCAGAGAGTGGCAGCTGAGGAAGAAGATGGTTTCTCCAGAAGGCAGGGCCAAAGGAAGCCCCTTTTCTAACCCTCCTCTACCTAGACAGTTAACTCAGTCACTGGACCACATTCTCCTGCTCTCCGCCAAGGGCTGGGCAAAAGGCCAAGAATAAAGCCCTCCTGGAGTTTCCCATCAAATGTACAAATACAGGAGCCAGGAGCCAGGCTGTGAGTGGAAGGGATCTGAATACATGGCTTTACCCGGCAAGGCCCACTTCATCCCCAGGTCATCACAGAGACCCCAGCCTGGGACAGCTGGAGAAGACCAGAGGCCCGTTGCCCTGGCATTTCAGTCTCTATGCCTCCACTACCACCTGCCATTCTCCATTACCCTCCTGCGCCTGCTGGCCTGCTCCCCCCAGTACTGTCCCATTGGTCTGTGGTGTCTCCATCCTCCCAAATGTTCAAGTCTTGAGATTTTGGAGGCATCTGGGCTCCTCCCACTCCACCAGCCAGTCCTATGGACCTCCAGATTCAACCATTTCTTCCTAGCTCCATCACCTGGTGCAGGCTCTAGCATCTGGGCTCCTCCCACTCCACCAGCCAGTCCTGTGGACTTCTGGATTTCATTCAGAACTCAACCACTTTTTCCCACCTCCATCACTTGGTGAAGGTAACCAGAGTTACCACTGCCTAAACTTGACCCTTCACCCTCCCACCAAAAAAAGAGCAATCCATGGCCTTAAATGATGTCTCACCTCACTCAGAATCCAATCCTTTCCCACAGCCATACCTCTGCCTGCATCTCACCACACTCTCCTCCCTCCACCTTTCTACTCAAGCAGCTCACCCATGCTGGCTTCTGGTCAAGCACACCCTTACCTCTGGGCTCACGCTGGCTGTTCCCCCAGCCTGGAACACCCTTCCCTGAGTATCTGAAGGGCATTCACCCTCACTCCTCAGGACTGCTCAAATGTTATCAGGGCTTCAGCCTCACCTCATCTTGGTCTATCCTCTGTCCCATTTCTTTTCCCTTCCAAGCACTATCACCAATTGGTATGCTTCCCTTATTATCTGTCTTTCTCCCGCCATGATAACACAGTTATAATGAATGAGGGAAAGGGACTTCTTTTGTTCTCTGATGTAACCTGGACATCTAGAATAACATCAAATACATAGAAGATGCAGCATAAATATTCGCTAGAGTGCAGTGTACACCTGTGTACAGTTCATTCATTTAGTGCACACTGAACCTTCGTGCCCCACGCACCCCTAAAATCCAGAGCAACAGAACACCTTCCTCTATGCCCCAGTGCAAGGGCTCAGGAAAGGAGTCAGAAGCTGGTGTTAAGGACATCTTCAGTGTCACAGACTTCAGTGATGGTATGAAGTCCCCAGAGTCCCCATACAGGCAGGCATGGTAGGAAGAAGGGAATGTGATTCTAGTGGCAGCTGAAACATGAAGGTCCCCACATTCCCAGGCCTAAAAGAGCCACCTTGTTCTGGGGTTTTCATGTCAGTGCCCCTAGCCCAGCCACCCCCTTGCAGCTACAAGCCACTCCCCTCTCAAGGCCACTATTGACAAGGCCGACGCCACCAGGCCTCATAGTGAGGCTGGCGGCTCCCCACGAAGCGAGTTCCATACATATTTTTGGGCTGCAGTCAGCCAGTTCTGGGCGCTGGGCAGCTGGCCCCAGCCAAGCCCTGGGAGCAGGAGGGGTAGCAGGGCCACAGAGGCCAAGGCCCATTCTAGGGCAGCATTCCAGTGGGGACCTTAAGTTCAGCCTCCCCCTCCCACCAGGGCAGGAGTGAAATGGGGAAGATCAGTGGACTTCCATCAGGACAGGGACACAGACTCTCAGGATGCTGCTAGAGAGCGAGTCACACTCCTTTTTCCCTTGGTCTGATTTGTGCAGCTAGGATTGGACTGGGAGTAGGGTGGCAACAGGCCAAGGCTGGGAGCCCAGCTTTTAGTTCCCAAGTCCCTGAGGGTCCAGAACTCACAGGTCTGGCCTCCAAGTCCATCTGATTCAACACCCAGATCTTTCCACATCCTTAGCAGCGCTCCTTCCCAACCCCAGCCTCTCACCCCAAGCCAGGAAAGCCAGAGACCTCAGCAGATACACCCAGCACCTGAAGCCCCCAGGGAGAGCTGGGAGGAAGGGGGGACAGTGGGGCCAGAGGCAGAGGCCCCTCACATCACACAGACCCCAACCCACTGATACTCCAAAGCCCCTGAAATCATCCAACTGTCAGTACAGGCCCAGAGAGTGTCTGATCAGGAAATTAAAGAACAAATCTACAAATGATCAACCCAGAGTCCAGCTCTAGAGTTCCAGCTTCCTGGAGTTCCTCCCGCATCTGCAGGAAGTCCCACATCACCAAGCCACACCCATCTCAGGCCTCAGACCCTCAGTATTCCTTGCCTAGGGTAGTCCTGTGCTGCCTCTGGCCTAACCTAAGAGCTCTTGAAAGTTTGTTTGGAGGTTCTAGCAGGGCAAGGCAGCTACTCATATACCCTTGACTGAAGACAAGTCCTCCTCTATCAAGGATGGTCATCCTCTTTGACCAAACATTCAGCTTTGGGAAGAATGCACATGGATTGGTAAGGGAGGAAGAGAATACCTACCTAGCCAGCCAGATCAGCCACGTCAACCCTGGTGATCAATGGGGTAATGGATGTTGCAGCCAGAGTGCCCTCACATCCCTAAGAGTTCTTAAGTCAACTGCTGGTTATAGGCAGGTGGGAAAGTAGGTGGGAAAGTAGCTCAGTCAGGGGAACTTCAAGGTACAAATTTCCTAACTCCTGAGTATTGCAAGTCTGGGAGCCACTCTAGTAACTATGGCTTTAATATAGTCAGTAGACATAGTTACTGAGCACTTACTACCTGTCAAATGCTAGAGATGCGAGTGAGCAGGAGCAGGTTAAGGCCTTGCTTGTGTGGAGCTTACCCTAGGCAGAGGATGCGATAAACAAATGAGTAAACATGTGTCAGATAATAAGAAAAAAGAAAGCAGTAGGGCCCAGTGAACACTAATATAACACATGACTAGCAGGTAAGTGCTAGGTTCCATCCCCAGCACAGAGGGGTGAGGGCGGGGACACAGAATGATGGGTAACTGAATAGCTGGGACCTGAAGGAAAGGAAACAGAGGGGCACGTGTTCCAAGCTCAGGGAACAGCAGGCACAAAGACCCTGAGATGTGTAGTTCAAGAGACAAAGATGGGTATAGCTGGCAATGCTAAAGAGGAAAGACAGCAGAAGACAAGTTCATGCAGGAGGGGGATAGCCAGACCTCTGTCCCGGGGCCTTGTGGGCTATATGAAGTCAGAGGCTTGGAAATGGTTCTCAGCAACACAGAGTAGTGATGAGCAGGCAGTGCAGATTTGCTGAAAAACAGGCCACCCAGCCGACAGTGGACCCTGACTAAATACATACTACCTGGCCTGACACCCAAGATCTCCCTCCCCACCATTGTATCCACCCATCCTCTGAGCCCTGAACCCAGTCACCTTCTGTCACCTTTTTTCAACTGTCTCACAAGGCAGGGCCTCTGGCCCACAGATCCTGACTTGCCTGTACTCAGACTGAGAACAGGCCCGGGCCAAACCAGACAAGGCCAGGATAGCTCCTCAGACAAGGGGAGCTCAGCCTAAGAGAGGATGGTGGATGGACCTGTAGCCCTCCCTCCTTCCTGAATCCCTGAAGCACTCACACAACCCCATCCTGTCCCTATGGCAAGTCTAGAGCAAGAAGGATCTCACAGGGTGGAGAGGTTGGGGGAGGGGGGGACAGGGCAGCAGCTGTGTAGAGGGGAGGGCTGAGGTCACATCAGGAAGGGGAGGATCTCTAGCTCTCCCCAGCAACCTCCCCTGCTAGGAAATCCAGGGAGGCAGGAAACAGGTATCTCAAGCGACTTCCCTCCTAAGCACAGTCATCCCTACCAGGGCCTCTGAAGACTCTTGACCCCTGCAGGACTGGCCCAAGAAAGGAAGGGCTAAGGCCCAGCAGGAAGAAAAGGGTCAGCTGGCCAGAGCAGGCCCTGAGTCACGCAGACCCAGCCCCCTCACCCAACAATTCTTCCCACTCCCCAGAACCAAAATTACTCCCACGTATAATCGCATAATCACAGACCGCTGTTCCTCCTGTCCCTGCCCCTTGTCTGCTGCCCCTAGTGAGGCCTGGGTTCCCACAGGCCCAGCTTAACCTGTGTCCCACTCTCCCCCACTTGGAGGAGCAAGAGCCTCCTGGAAGTGAACAGAAGGGCAGAAGAGACCAAGTTCAAGGAAGATCCCAAGGCTTGTTGGAATAACTGACGGCAAACCTGATCTTATTCAAGACTCACAGGATTCAGAAGCTCTAGAATCCCACAGCTTGACCCACCAGCCTGTGGGTTCCAGGAAAGCACAGAAAGGCCTGTTCAGCCACAACCATCTGCTGGTGCACACAGTAGGTACTTGGCTAATATTTACTCAATGAATGAACGCCTAGATTCCCAGTGCTGGCCAATGAAGATTTGTTAAATGAACAAGTGAATGAGATGATCAGCCCTATTTGGAGAACTTCTGTGGAATTCCTCAGGCCCACAGCAAACAGCTCCACCCACCACTCCTGCCATTATGCAGCCCTTACACAGAGTAGCCCCTCATCAAAGGGCTGGGGGAGTTTGGGAAAGATTGCTGGGCTGAGAAGACATTCAAGGTCTAGGTCAAGGCTGGGAGCTACAATTCAGATTGACTGGGAAGCAAGTGCCAAGCTCAGCCGGCTGTATTGGGATAAATTAAGAAGCCAGATAAATTAAGAGACTGCCTAGATTTGGGGAGGGAGGGCTGGCTGGGTGGGGCTGGCTCAATGAGGGGGTCAGGTCTCGGTGTGTGTGTGGTGGGGGTTAACAAGTGACTCAGGAGGGCAGAGGTGAGTGAGAGCCAGCAAGGCAAAGACAGAGAATCAGTCACTAGGTAAACACTGACCTGGTTGGAAAAGTCACTCTCTTGGCTCAGACAGAAGGGGACTGTCTAGGAGCACTTCTAGTAGAGGGTGGAGGGACTCTGCAGCTCACCACCTCGGGGGCTACATGCCCCACCCTCCTCTGCCACCCTCGGCCTTCCCACCCACCCCACCTAGGAGGTCACTCGGGTCCTCCAGGCCTCTCATACCAAGTGTCTTCTAGGCCTCGGGATTCCTGACCCAGGACTTCTCTTCTCCCCACTGTAGCCCATCCCAGGCCTGAGCATGGGGCTGGATGGCAGGCACAGGCTGCTTCCTCCCCTTCCCTTCCCCCCTCCCTGTCCTCAACCTTGGAAACCTGGGGAAAAGAAAGTTGGAGAAACTTCCTTCAACTGCCTGACCACCACTAACAGGCCCTGAACCCAGCACTAATTCAATTCAAGCCGCCAACTACCCTGGAGCTCCGAATTTTGAGATGCCTTTGCCCACGTGTGGCTGGCCTGGAAGAGGTTAACTAGCTCACTCAAGGCCACGGATTCGCAGGTGAAGGGCAGGAACGGGTTGAGCTCCAGGGCTGTCTGACTCCCGGGTCCAGGGATGTTCCATAAAAGCCCCAGTTTCGTTCAAGTTTTTACTTGTGCTTGTCTGGTGACAAGCTCCCCAAGGGGGACAGCGGCGTGGTCAAGTTCCAGCGAGGGCTGACAAGATCGCCATCCCTCTGAGTGCCGCTTCTGCCAAGTTGGCACAGACGGGGGTACCCTGGCCCTGCCAAGGTCCCACCCTGCTCGAACTTTCTTCTTCTGGTCCTCAGGAATGGCAGCCCGGGCCATGCCCAGCACGACTCTTGCCTCCGAAACGTGGCCCAGAGACCCACGCCACTCCATGCGGGCCGGTCCAGCCCCGGGCCCCAGGTAGGGTCCCTCCCGGGCGTTCCCTGGGACCAACCCCACGCCACACGGTGGCGCCGGCCTGCCTGTGCCTGCCCGGGGTCCTCGGCGGGCGCTGCGGTCCCGGGCCACCGTCCCAGGCGCGCAGCCTCCAGAGCCCAGCCAAGTTGGCGGGCGTCCCCCCGCCCCCGCGCCCTCCGTCCCCCACACTCACCGCGAGCAGCCGCCCGTGCAGCAGCAGCGCCAGCAGCAGCGCGCCCGCCGCCCGCCACCCCATGGCCCGGCCTCGCTCGCTGGCTCGTTCAGCTCCGCTCGGCGCCGCGCGCAGCCGCCCGCTCGCTGTCCTGCAGAGTTCTCGGGCCCGCGGGGCCCGCTCACCGCGCCCCCGCCCCTCCCCGCCCCTCCCCGCCCCGCCCCTCCCCGCCCCGCCCCCAGGCCTCCCGTCCCGCCCCCGCGGCGCCCAGTCCCAAAGCCCTGGGCCCCGCCCCCTCTTCCCGGTCCCACCCGCACGAATCCAGGCCACGCCCCCGGTCAGCCGCTACGCCCCCGGTCAGCGGCCACGCCCCCAGCCCTTTCCAGCTCGCCCCGCCCCGCCCCCACCGAGCTCCTGCCCCGCCTTCTCAGGCCCAAGCCCCGCCCCCGAGAGCCAGGTTCCAGACCACCAGGCTCCTCCCCTCGAATTTTCGCCACGCCCCTCGGCTCAGGCCACGCCCACGAACTTCGGGCTGGGCTCTCTAAAGCCGGCCGCGGCGCAGCAGACTGGGCCTTTGTTCGGGTCCCCAACCCCCTCCGCGGGAGCAGCAGCCTGGCATGTGGGTTGAGACTAGGCCCGGGCTGTCAGCTCCAGCTGGACCCCAAGCACAAAGCGTGGCCCCCCAACTTTCACACTCCTGAAACCGCTCCCCCACGCCTGCACGCGAGCGGGAAGATTTCCAGGACCCCCTTTCAGACGCAGGCTGGACGCCCTTCCCCACTTTGACTCACAAGGACAGTCCCGCTGGGCAATCTTTGCATCTGTTTTAATTGTGTGCTCTGTTGGGTACCAGCTTCAACTTTGTTTCTTAGTGTAACTTTTTGTCGTGCTGGGGATTAATCTCGTGCAAGGCCAGACCCGTGTCCTACATGGAGCCAAATCCCCAGCCCCCACACTCAGCTTTCCTCCTCCGAAAGCCTGCCTCCTCCAGGAGCAAGTTCACATCCCTGCAACCAAACTTCTTCCAAGGACACCGAGGGCACCTCCAAATCTTCACGATCTTCACACACACTCTGCTGCTCACCTACTCAATGTCCCAACAAGCCACAAAGCATAGACAGGTGATTTCACACACATACATTGTCCACACACTTACAAGTCACATGCTAGACCACTTTATAGAGTTTACATTTTCACTTCTTACTTTCTCTCTCCTTCCTTCCTTCCTTCCTTCCTTCCTTCCTTCCTTCCTTCCTTCCTTCCTTTCTTTCTTCTTTCTGCTGGTACTGGGGCTTGAACTCAGGGCCTAGGCTCTGTATCTTAGCCTTTTTCACTTAAAGATGGGGCTCTACCACTTGAGCCACAGCTCCACTTCCTGCTTTTGGGTGATTAATTGGAGATAAGAGTCTCAGGGACTTTCCTGCCCTGGCTAGCTTAGAACCATGATCCTCAGATCTCAGCTTCCCGAGTAGCTAGGATTACAGGTGTGAGCCACTGGCGCTTGGCTATGTCTTTCTTACCCACTAATGTCATTGCCTCCACTCTGTACTCAACAGTTGTCCTCCTAGCCCTGCTCCATGTCCTACTGGTCACAGCCTTAGAGCCAGAGGCATATAAGCTCTAGTTCCCAGCCTTGTCATAGACCCTGCCAACGCATTGCAGATCTTCCTGTGGTAAATCACAGCTGATGATCCACCATTGACACAGTGGACAGGAAGTCACAACAGCCTGGGGGCCTTTCCACTGCCTGTACCCAAGTCTGATCTTCTGCCTGAAAATTTCCAGGCAGCCCCCAAGCTAATAAGTGAAGGTAAAATGTGTATGTGTGCATGTGAGTACATGCCTGCGTGCATGCACGTGTGTGTGTGTGTGTGTGTGTGTGTGTGTGTGTGTGTGTGGCTTTAAGAGAAAACTTTTGAGTAATGATAGAGGGAGGAAAATAAAAACCCAAGTTTCCATTGTTTTACCGAGAGTTGCTAGGTTCCAGAGACTCCTGGCTAGATTGGCGGCCAGAAGTGAGGTGGGCTGTGGACAAAAGGAAATGCCCAGCTCACTGGGCGGCACCAAGCTTGGCTGCGGAAGGCATGCTCTCTGTGATAGGGGCCAGGCACTTGGGGGATTGGGAATACACTGACTCCCAGCCCCATAGATGCTCAGTTCTAAAGGAGTGGGTGGTTCTCCGCTCTGTGGGTGTATTTCTGGGGGAGGAACTCAAAGCTGTGAGGAGCAGAAACTGCATCCAGAGTGGTTTGGTCAGCTCCCTGGCCTTGACCCAGACTCTAAGCACTGCACCGAATAAGGTCTGTCTCTTGCTCTAGGCAGGAAATTGGGGCTGGCAGAGATAGCATGGCCAATGGTCACCCTCCTAGAGTCTAATCTGATAGAGGGAATCTGGAGGAGGACATAGCCCCTGGCCTCATGTAGTTCTCAGTCTAACAGAATCCTGCCTCTGCCATCAGTCTGTGCAAGACCAGATAAAATAATCAACTTCCATGCCCCAGTCTCCTCAGGAACATATGGAGATACTCTGTGTGTTGTGTGTGTCCCCATGTATGCACGTGTAAGAACCCAGGACCTTTTGCGCTTGCTTGGCTTTCTCTACTCTATTACTTGAGCCACAGTTCCTCGTCAGGCTTTTTGGTGGTTAATTGGAAATAAGAGTCACAGACTTTCCTACCCCACTTTCTTGCTGGCTTGGAACCACAATCCTCAGATCTCAGTCTCCTGATAAGCAAGGATTACTTGTGTGAGACAGAGGATGAGAAACATTATGGTAAGCACTCAATAGGTGGTGGCTATTCCCTTGTTACTATTCTTGTTGTTGTTATTGTTGCTGCTTTTTGTTTGTTTGCTTTAGTGAGCTGTTTTTTGTTTTCTTTTGTTTTGAGGCAGCATCTCACTATACAGTGCAGGGGCTGACTCCAAACCCATCACCCTCCTGCCTCAGCCTCCCAAAGGCTAGGGTTACATGTATGCACCACCACACCTGCCTTCTTGTGATTTCTAGGTGCACTGCCAATCTAAGAGAGAAACAAGTTTATCCTCAGGAAGCTCAAGTCCGGTGGCCAAGCGGCCTCAGCATCCAACCTGTTGTTTCCTGTCCAATGGTGAAACACAGCTCCCACCTCAGGATTTCCCCCAGCCTGATGGGGGAGTTCAGCCGTGGGCTGCTCAGGAACTCCCTGTCTGATGAAAAAGGCTTCAAAACCCTGCTGACTTCAGAGTTGGCAAGTAGCCAGCCTAGTGGCAGGATTTTTCCAAGGCCTTGCCTATGTGTGGAGGGTTAGTATCATGACAAATCCCATTTCATGTCTGTTCTCTACCTCAGGCCATTTAAGGCGCAGAGATTTGGCTTTTTTGGGGGGGGGGGGCGGTGAAGGGGGTATGGTTTGCTCATGAGCAAAGGAAAGAGAAGAACAAGCAATCCTTTGTAGATATTTGGTCCAAGATTAATCAAGCCCTAGTAGGTCTTGCTTTCTAAAAGAGCTTGAGGAAAGCTGTCTGGGGTCTGAAGAAAGCCTGGCTGACCCAGAGAGCAGGAATATATGGCTTGTCTAGTAAGCCCTCCAGAAAAGCCCCACCCACATGGGGACTGGTCATCCACCTATTTAGTCTCTGTTCTCTCCATCCACTGAGAGATTTGGCTGGCTAAATTGTATTTTGCATGCTGAGTATTTTTAATAAATGCTCTCAGGTTGCCCTGCCTAAGACCCAGCTGTCTTATCACATAGCTTAGAAAAGGAGCAAAGCAGAGCCTTCTAGGCTGTTCTGAACCTACCAGGCAACTGTAACTGCACGGCATGTATCTGTGGCTTAGAGATCTTTCAACAGGAGCTACTTAAGCAGCTGAGGTTCCTTAGGTGAGGGGGAACTACAAGAAATTGGAGAGGCAGACAGGCACTAGTGGCTCATATCTAAAATCTTAGCTACTCAAGAGGCTGAGAGCTGAGGATCCTGGTTTGAAGCCACCCCTGGCAGAAAAGTTTGTGAGACTTTTTTTTTTTTTTCAGTTGTGAGGCTTGAACTCTGGGCCCGGGAACTGTCCCTGAGGCTCTTTGTGCTCAAGGCTAGCGCTCTACCACTTGAGCCACAGCCCCACTTTCGGTTTTTGAATGCTTAATTGGAGCTAAGAGTCTCACGGGGACTTTTCTACCTGAGCTGGCTTCAAACCATGATCT
Organism: Dipodomys spectabilis; assembly: GCF_019054845.1. Classification (NCBI taxonomy): domain Eukaryota; kingdom Metazoa; phylum Chordata; class Mammalia; order Rodentia; family Heteromyidae; genus Dipodomys; species Dipodomys spectabilis. The sequence goes on from NW_024870795.1 coordinate 2,336,005, forward strand.
CAGATCTCAGCCTCCTAAGTAGCTAGGATTACAGGTTTGGGTCACTAGTGCCCAGCCACTGAGACTCTTATCTCCAATTAACTACCAAAATCAAAACAAAACAAAACAAAAAAATCAGAAGAGCTGTGAGCCAAGGTCTAGCCTTGAGCAAAAAAGCTAAGAAATAGTGCCCGGGCCCTGAGTTCAAGCTCTAGGATCTGCACAAAAGAAAAAAAAAGAAGGAAGGAAGGAAGGAAGGGAAGGAGGGAAGGAAGGGAGGGCTGGGAATATGGCTTACTAGTAGAGTGTTTACTTAGTATGCATGAGCCCTGGGTTTAATTCGTTTTAACTCAGTACCACATAAACAGAAAAAGCTGGAAGTGGTGCTGTGGCTCAAGTGGTAGAGTGCTAGCCTTGAGCACAGAGAAGCTCAGGGACAGTGTCCAGGCCATGAGTTTAAGCCCCAGGACTGGCAAAGAAAGAAAGAAAAAGAAAAAAGAAAGAGAGAAAAAGGAAGAAAGAAAGAGAGAAAGGGGAGAAAAAGAGAGAAAGAAAAAGAGAGAGAAAGAAAGAAAGCCCCAAATTTGCAGGACAGCTATTTTCTCCTTAGTTCTCCTATTCTATGTCTTTTCTCTGTCTCAGAGCTACTCATTTATTCATATTTTTGCTCATTCATTCATTCATTCATTCAAGACAGCAGTGGAGAGTAGAGGAGGTTGTCCACTGAGTAAGGATGTACCAAGCACATCCCAAGATGGGAGCTGTAATGTGTCACGCTGTGGGATACATCTGCCTTTCAGTAGTATGAGCAAGGGCACAGTATGGGCGGCTGTACCCGGCATTCTTTCAGTATTGAGTCAGTAGTCATTGTTTCCACATCTATGTAGTCAGTTGTGCTGGCAGAGTGACGATACATCTTTGGAGCTGTGGATGTGAAAGGGAGCAGGGATGAGAGAAGGAAATGAGGCCTATAATCCCAGCCACTCAAGAAGCTAGGATCAGAGGATCATGGTTCAAAGCCAACCTGAGCAGGAAAGTCTTGGAGACTCTTAGCTTCAATTAGTCAGCAAAACGCTGGAATTGGAAATGTGGCTCAAGTGGTAGAATGTCATCCTTGAGTGAAAAAGCTAAGCAAAGAGCATAAGGTCCTGAGTTTAAGCCACACCACTGGCACAAAAATGAAGATTAAAAAATAATAAGAATAATGCGGGCTGGGAAGGTAGCTCAGTGGTAGAGCGCTTGCCTTACACGCATGAGGCCCTGGGTTCGAATCCTCAGCACCACATAAGAAAAAAGCCGGAAGTGGTGCTGTGGCTCAGGTGGTAGAGTGCTAACCTTGAGCTGAAGAGCTGAGGGACAGTGCCCAGGCCCAGAGTTCAGGCCCCACAACCAGACCCCCCCCCCAAAAAAAGAATAATGCAGCTCAGGAGAAGAGGAAAAAGAAGAGAGGACATTGTTTCATTCTAAAGAGATAGTAAAAGTTCCATGAGTAGAAGGAGGGACCCATAAGCCTGACAAGACCTGAGTCTGTCTATCTCTCCAGCTCTTCCTCCCTTACAGTGGTCTTTGTTCATGTGCTTCCTGTTCCTTGAATACTTTTCCCACCTGACACTTGCCATGTTCCCTTTCCTCTCAGATAGCATGTCCCTGAAGGAGCCTTTCCTGATGTCACATTCTTTTGTTTCTGCCTATCCAACTTTCCTAATCTGCCTCCCCTAACTCTCTCAGCATTTGTGTGTGTGTGTGTGTGTGTGTGTGCGTGTGTGTGTCTGTGTCTGTGTCTGTGTGCACATACATGCTGTTCCTGGGCCTTGAACTCAGAGCCTGGGTGCTGTCCCTGAGCTTTTTTGCTCAGAGCTAGTATTCTATCACTTGAGCCACAGCTCCATTTCTGGCTTTTTGGTGATTAGTTGTAGATAAAAGTCTCAGGGAATGCCAGACACTGGTGGCTCATGCCTGTGATGCTAGCTACACAGGAGGCTGAGATCTGAGGATCGCGGTTCAAAGCCAGCCCAGGCAGGAAAGTCCATAAAACTCTTATCTCCAAGAAACCACCAGAAAATCAGAAGTGGCACTGTGGGTCAAGTTGTAGAGCACTCACTTGCCTTGGGCTGAATTGCTGAGGGACAGCCCAGACCCAGAGTTCGAGCCCCACAACCCACCCCCAAAAAAAAGTCTCAGGAACTTTTTTTTGTCTAGATGACTTGGAACCATGATCCTCATATCTCAGCCTCTTGAATAGCTAGGATTACAAATGTGAGCCATCAGTGCCCAGTATTCTCAGCATTTTTGATAATTATGTTATCCTGGAAAATGACTTACTATTTTTTCTAGTACTGGGGTTTGAACTCAGAACCTCATACTTCCTTTGAGCCCGACCTCTAGCCCTATCATTTTTTTGTTGGTCATGGGGCTTGAACTCTCAGCCTTAGTGCTGGCCCTATACTCTTCAGCACAAGGCGAGCGCTCTACCACTTGAGCATCAGTGCCACTTCCAGTTTTCTGGTGGTTAATTGGAGATAAGAGTCTCTTGGACTCTCCTGACCAGGCTGGCTTTGAACTGCGATCCTCAGATCTCAGCTTTCTGAGTAGCTAGGATTACAGGCGTGAGCCACCGGCGCCCAGCTGCTGGTTATTTTTGAGATAGAGTCTCCTCTCCCACCTGAATGTACACCTGAGCCACAATCCACTTACAATGAGCTTTCCATCATTTCTAGAATGACAAACAAGTGCCACCATGTCTAGTTTCCCTTTCATGGAGATAGAGTCTAGTGACCTTTTCTGTCTGGGCTAGCCTTGCCCCTTGATCCTCCTGTTTTCAGACTCCCTCTTAGCTAGGATTATAGGAGTGAACCACTTGTGCCCAGCATGTTTCTATCTTTTTCCTAATTATATTCCCTGTGAAGGGTACAATGCCTGGCTCAAAGTGGGCATAGTTTACTCAAGAGACTGGCACTAAGCATCCATGTCCTTTTTTTCCCTTGCTACCAAGGCTTGAACTCAGGGGTCTCCCGCTTGCTTAGCATGCTTGCTTGTCTCTCTAACACTTGAGACACACCTTCATCCTGGCTTTTTTCTGGTTATTTTTGGATATGGAGCCTCATGGACTTTTCTGCGTGGGCTGAGAGGTCCTTCAGATCTTAGCTTCCTAAATAGATAGAGATGTGAACCACTGGCATTCAAGACTTTGTGTGTGTGTGTGTGTGTGTGTGTGTGTGTGTGTGTGTAAGGGGGGGAAGGAGAGAGAGAGAACTCAAGCCTGGGCACTGTTTCTGAGGTTTTTCACTCAAAGCTAGGGCTCTACCATTTGAACCACAGCTCCACTTATGCTTTGTGGTTGCTTCATTAGAAAGAAGAGTTTCAGTAGACTTTCCTGCCTAGACTAGCTTCAAACCATGATCCTCAGATCTTAGCTTCCCGAGAAGCTAGGATTATAAGCCTGAGCCATTTGGATTTGTTTTTGAGGCAAAGAGAACCTTCTCCTCCCCTCCCTCTGCCCCTGCAAATTGATTAATATTGAATCTCATTTGGCCACTGCCATGGTCCTAGGTAGTGGACAAGGATGTATACGTTATTGACCTCTTTTCTACATGAGGAGATTGAGGCCTTGCCCAGGTCAGTCAACCAGGAAAAGGTAGAACAGGAATTCAGATCCACACCTGGTTGATTCCAGAACCCACATTCTCCATCACCTCTGCACCCTCCCTGTGATTCTCAGTTCTGCCTGGGCAAAAGTGTTTCCTCCCAGCTCTAGCAAAAGTGTGAATCTTCTGCAAATGATCTTGGACTTGGCCCCGGCCTCTCCTAACCTCTTCCCATCATCAGCTAAGATCAGTTCGACCTTGAGCCCCAGGGGGCCTTAGGCAGATCTGCCCTCCAACATGCTCCTTGGAAAAGAGAGTCTCTGGGCAAAGAAGTATACGGCTCCCACACTCTTTTCCATGCTTTGACTGTCTAATGGAACAGTGACACAGAAAAGTGAACGGGCTTTGAGTGAGATCATCTGTTTAATCTCCATTTTCATTGAGGACAGACCCCACTTGTTTTCAAGGAAACATCAAACATCTCACAAGACTGGTGATTCGTATAACATGCCTAGCAAAGGCTACCCCCAGAGCCTGGCTGCTGAGCTGAGCATATGCCATCTTTATAATAGGTATTTGTCACCCTTGACCCTCCACACCCACTCCTCTCCAGCCAGGCTGGAATACTGCAGGCTCCTATACACCCCTTCACATTCCCAGTGAACTCCTGCTCCAGCTTGGAAGGCTTCTGTATGGGAGTACATGATTGGAACTCCACAAATATCCATGTCCCTTCCTTCTTCCATGTAGAAATGTACCAGAGCATTCGGAGGATTTGATGTCTTGCTTTTCTCATTTAATGTGGTTTTCACAAACACAGCTCTGCGCATCAGTAAAGATCAGGACTATTTAAAAATGCATCTGTTGGCTGGGAAATTGGCTCAGTGATAGAGTACTTGCCTCGCATGCATGAGGCCCTAGATTTGATTCCATAGCACCACATAATCAGGAAAAAGCTGGAAGTGGCTCTGTGACTCAAGTGGTAGGGCGCTACCCTTGAACTGAAGAGCTGAGGGACAGTGCATCTGTTGCAGGGCACCGGTAGCTCAGGCCTGTAATCCTAGCTACTCAGGAGTCTGAAATCTGAGGATCACAGTTCAAAGCCAGCCCAGGCAGGAAAGGCCGTGAGACTCTTATCGCTAATTAACCACCAGAAAACTGGAAATGGGCCTGTGGCTTAGTGGTAGAGAGCGTATCCAGAGCGCTGAAGAGCTCAGGGATAGCACCGAGGCCCAGAGTTCAAGCCCCACAACCAAAAAGAAAAAAGAAAAAAAGAGAAAGCATCTGTGCCAGTCCCCAAACTCTTTATTAGCTGTCTGAGATAAAGAGCATTTTGCTGCAATGTGTAAATCAATCATGGCACCCAGAATACAGCTTAGACTCAGCTGTCAGTTTTCTAACAATTCTAGATTCCTATTGAAAGCAGTCATAGATTTATGACCTGGCAGAAGCTCTAGATTGCAGATCGTGTCTGTTGATAAACTGTGGGCTAGCAACTTCGGATAGCACTAACATTGGTCCTTGCTTTTTCTTTTTCCTGGTACTGGAGCTTGAACTCAGGGTCTTGTGCTCTCACTTACCTTTTTACTCAAGGCTGGTGCTCTACCACTTGAACCACAGCTTCCCTTCTGGCTTTGTGCTAGTTATTCTGACATAAGAATCACATGACTTTTCTCCTCAGTTCTCAGCCCCATGAATAGCTAGTGTTACAGGCATGAGCAAGCCACCTAGTGTCCAGTTTTTGCTGGTTAATTTGGAGATGGAGTTTTTGAGGACTTTTCTGCCTGGGCTGAAGGTTCCGAATTCTCCTGATCTCGGCCTCCTGAGTAGCTAGGATTAAAGTAGCTGACAGTGCTTGGCAGCCCATGCTATCTCTAACAATTATATATTTGTTTGTTTTTATTGTTGGTCATTGGGCTTGAACTCAGGGCCTGGGCGCTGTCCCTGAGCTTTTTTTTTTTTGCTCTAGTCTAGCACTCTGTACCACTTTGAGCCACAGCTCTATTTCTGGTTTTGGAGTGGTTAATTGGAGATAAGAGTCTCATGAACTTTCCTACCTGGGCTGGCTTTGAACTGTGATTGATCCTCAAATCTCAGCCTCCTAAGATAGCTAGGATTCCAGGCATGAGCCACCAGCACCGGGCTAACAATTATGTTATATTGATACTGCATGATTCACAAACCTTCTCCTGTTTGGGGCTATTAAATCTGTGTCAGGTCTTTGTGATGGACAAAGCATTGCTGGGAACTCTCTGTGTGAATTCTCATGTTTGTTTCTGATGCTCCCTTTTTAAGGAGCACAAATCTTTAGCCAGTGAGTTGGAGAGGCCTCAGCAGGGGCAAGAGGCTGGGGGGTGGGGGGCGCTCCCTTGATGGCCTCTTGACCCTCAGGTCCCTGTTTCTTCCTCCAGCCTGCACTGCCCTTCCTCTTGCTTAGATTTTCCGTCTCTTTCATGCTTTTCTTTCCGAGACCATGAGCTTTCTGCACTGTTCCTGTGTGTTGTCTTTTACAGCTTGAGAGAAATCCTTCTGGAATGTCCTGTGCCTTCTCCCTCCAAGTTCCCGGCTTTGTTCAATTGTTCACTAGAAATTCCTGCCCTGGCGGGAGGGGTCCAAAAGTTTGCTTCAAATCCTGTGACCAGCTCAGGCCCAGCAAGGCCTGGGGGTTCTTTACTCCCCCTCTCCCCAAAGAGAGCAGGCAGTATGGGCACAATTTTGGATGGAATGGAGGAGCAGGCTGCCCATTCCTACTTTGTTTCTTATGTAGAATAAACAGAACCAACGATGGGTGAGTAGATGAGAGGAGGAAGGGATAAAAAGGGCTGGGGAATAAGAGAGGGATGGGGTCAGGTGAAGATTAGAGGAGTAGGTCGGCTATGAACAAAGGTGGGGGATGAAGTAAGGGCTAAGAATAGGATATGTGCATCTTTTGCACACAGTCCTTGTTAACTCAAGAGTCTGCATTTGTTTTCTAGAATAGTATCAGACTATCTTTCCGGTTTTTTTTTTTCTTTCCAGTAGTGGGGCTTGAAATTCAGGGCCTCACCTTCTCATTTGGCTTTTTCACACAAGTCTGGCTTTCTACCACTTGAACCACATCTCTGTTTCTGACTTTTTGCTGGTTAACTGGAGATAAAAGTCTTACAATCTTTTATGTCTGGGCTGGCTTTGAACTTGGATCTTTAGATTTCAGCCTCCTGAGTAGCTAGGATTACAGACTTGAGACACCAGGGCCGGGCCAGACTATCTTTTTTAAAAGGGCTGTAATATATCGCCCTTATGCAAGCAAAACTGAATGAGGGATTAACCATTAGACTGAATAATAGATCACTGCTGGTCTTCAAGGAAATTTATCCCTTTTTACTTGTTTCTGGAAAGCATCTTATACCAATTTTTAGCCCCTTTTCCTTAAAGACCTGGTACTGACTGGTATCCCAAATCTCCAAGTTAAACACTATTCTTACTTTGCCTAATTTACTGCATATTTTGAAGGCCAACTTTTACCCCTCTTACTCTTGGAATCCACTGAATAAACTTTAAGAAATTGTATTTTGGAGCCTGGAACTGGTGGCTCATGTCTGTAATTCTAACTACTCAGGAGGCTGAGATTTGAGGATTGTAGATCGATGAGAGCGCTTGCAAGAAAGTCTATGAGAACTCTTCGTTTTTGTTTTCTTTTGTCAGTCATGGGACTTGAACTCTGGGCCTGGGCACTGTCTCTGAATTCTTCAGCTCAAGGAGAGTGCTCTACCACTTGAGCTAGTGGTTTATTGGAGATAAGAGTGTCACAGTTTCCTGCCTGAGCTGGCTTTGAACAATGATCCTCAGATCTCAGCCTCCTGAGTAGCTAGGATTACAGGTGTGAGCCACCAGCGCCTGGCTTCCATGAGAACTCTTATCTCCAATAAACTACTGAAAAAAGCTGAAGTATTGCTGTGGCTCAGGTGGTAGAACATGGCTTTGCCTTGAGCAAAAGCAGCTCAGGGACAGTCCCCAGGCCCTGAGTTCAAGGCACACACACACAGACACACACGCACACACACACAGACACACACACACGAAATTGCATTTTGTATGGAAAGATGGAAAGAGCTTTGGTTGTGGGTCAGAGCCCTGGATTGAAATTCTAGTTCTGCCACTGACCAACTGAAAAAGTTTGAGGTAAATTACTTTCTTGCTCTGTGCCTCAAGTTCCCCCCTGATAAATGGGCTACTAAAGCTTAGCCTAGCAAGGTGAGAGAAGGCTGAGAGCCGATTCTATTAGGTCTGCACACAGTGTCTGAGACAATTGTGTAAGTGTAAAGGATTTTACTTGGCCACTGCCAGCCATGGCTGCTTCTGTACACAGTGAGACAGTTCAGAAGGCTGTAGCATTGTTCCACAGAGGCACACCACTTCCTGTTTATACAGACCAGACAGATGCATGGCTTGAACTGTGGGCTTGGGGGACTTCCTATGGCCTTGATATGGCCACATTGAGAAGAGAACCTTTTCTATTTAACAGGTTTTCTCTGTACTCCAACTCAGTAACTTGTGGATAGAATTTGTAAGCAATGATTAACCATACTAGACAATAGTTTGGGCTAAGGGTAGATCCTGTCCTTACAGGACACAATCCAATTTGTGTGTGTGTACGTGTCTATGTGCATGTGCGCGCACATGTACACGCATATACCAGGCCTGGGGCTTGACTTCAGAGCCTGGGAGCTGTTCCTGAGATTTTCCATTCAAGGTTAGCACTCTACTACTTGAGCTACAGGTCCATTTCTAGCTTTTTTTTTTTTTTAAAGATTAATTGGAGATAAGAGTCTCACGGACTGTCCTACCTAGACTGGCTTCAAATTGCAATCTTCAGATCTCAGCCTCCTGAGTAGCTAGGATTACAGGCATTAACCACAGATGCCAGGCTAGACATAATCCAATTTCTTTTCTTTTCTTTTTTTTTTTTTGGTTGGTCGTGGGGCTTGAACTCTGGGCCTGAACGCTGTCCCTAAACTCTTCTGCTCAAGGCAAGTGCTCTACCACTTGAGAGACAGCCCTACTTCTTATTTTCTGGTGGTTAATTGGAAGTAAAAGTCTCATGGAGTTTGTTTGCCCGGGCTGACTGAACCATGATCCTCAGATCTCAGTCTCCTGAGTAGCTAGGATGATAGCATGAGCCACTAGCACCTAGCTTCACAATCCAATTTCTAACCAATGGGCAAACCTTATTTACTGGGCTCTATAATAACGTGTAGTATATGTGGAACACCACTGTGTACATTTACAGAATTCCTACCATACTCAAGATATTGTCATCATAAAGATAATCACTGAGGACCTACTCTGCATTTAACTTTTCCCCCCTGGGTCATTAGGCTTGAACTCAGGGACTAGGTGCCATCCCTGAGCTTCTTCTGCTCAAGGCTAGTGCTCTACCATTTTGAGCCACGGCACCACTTCTGTTTTTCTGGTGTTTAATTGGTGATAAGAGTCTCACATCAGGGCTAGGAAGGTGGCTCAGTGGTAGAGCTCTTGCCTTGCATGCGTGAGGCCCTGGGTTCGATTCCTCAGCACCACATAAGCAAAATGAAAAAAGCCGGAAGTGGCGCTGTGGCTCAAGTGGTAGAGCGCTAGCCTTGAGCTGAAGAGCTGAGGGACAGCGCCCAGGCCCAGAGTTCAGGCCCTACAACCGGACCCAAAAAAAAAAAAAAAAAAAGAGTCTCACATCATAGCCTTTCCTTCTCAGGTTAGCTTTGAACCACAATCCTCAGATCTCAGCCTCCTAAGTAGCTAGGATTACAGGCGTGAGGCTCTGGTGCCCAGCTTGCATATAACTCCTGGAAGCCAAGTTTTCCTCTTCTTCCCCTTGGAATCCACTAATAGATATTAAGAAACTACTCTTTAGATGGAAGGGGAATTGGCTGAGAGTCATAGTCCCAATTTAGAATCCCAGCTCTGCTAATAACTAATGATAATGATAATTTATTTCCACAAATACTTCTTTTAGTCTCTCTAGATCTTTTTATTTTAAAATTAGTTTTATTATCTAATTTTTATGCTGGTACTAGGGCCTTATACTCTTGCTTAGCTTTTTTCCTCAAGACTGGCCCTCTACCACTTGAGCCATAGCTTCACTTCCAGATTTTTGTGATTAATTGGAGATGAGTTTTAGAACTTTTCTGCTTAGGCTGGCTTTGAACTGTGATCCGTAGATCTCAGCCTCTTGACCAGCTAGGATTATAGATGTGAGCCACCAATGCCAGGTCATGACAACCAGTTTTTTGAAGACGATGTTCTGGACGCTTCCCTATGATTATTACACCTGACCTCCCTGTGCCTGTTTCCTCCACTGTAAAATCATGACAGCAGGACTTGTCTTAAAGAGCCAAGTCGGAACCAGCTGTTCCTGACCCACACCTATAATTCCAGCTAGTCAGGAGTCTGAGATATGAGACTTTCCATTCAAAACCAGCCTGGGAAGAAAAGTCCATGGGACTCATCTCCAATTAACCAGAAAAAAGTCAGAAGTAGAGGTATGGCTCACATGAGAGAGTGCCAGCCTTGAATGAAAAAGCCAAGCAACAGCAAAGGGCAAGGGGGATGGGCAAAGACCTGTATGTGCTGGCTGCTGAGCTCTGGACCTATGAAGAGTCTCCCTTGGCTTCTGAGTTGGAGCAGCAGTGGGGTGAATTCAATGAATCAGGAGTTTTAGTGGCCCTTTCCCTCCTTCTGCCCGAGTTACCCTATAGCAGAATTACTCAAGTCTGTCACTTTCTCTTCTTGGCGCCAGGACCAGGCACAGCACCCTGTGCCTCCAGGTTCTGCATTATCTCAAGGTCAGCTGTGTTCCACACTGCCAAGGAGACAGGACAGCTCCAATAGCAGGGACTGTATGTCAAGTCCCTAATCACACATTTCACAGCCCTTGAGGCCTGCCATGGTCCCTGGGCATCTTGGGAAGGTAGCTGGTAGGCAGGAGCCAGAGAGGAGCATGCTCAGTTCTCAGCTAGGGAGGCTCCAGACCTAGTCTGGGACTCCAGAATCCAAGGATCATCGATGGAAAAACAGAGGCTGGAAATGGCAACAATGCATCCAAGGCCTCAGAGCAAGCCAGTGTCAGAGTTAAGCTGGAATTCTGGTCAGCAGAGTTCCTCAATTAGCAGGACTGTGGGCAGTAGAGTACCTTTGGGGTCTAATTTCCTAGCATTTTGATCTGTTTGGTTTCTGAATCCTCAGTGGCCCAGGGAATATTTTCCCAGACATTTGCAGTAAGAAACTCAAGGATGGGGCTGGGAAGATGGCTCAGTGGTAGGGCACTTGCCTTGCATGCATGAGGCCCTGGGTTCGATTCCTCAGCACCACATAAAAAGAAAAAAGCCGGAAGTGGCATTGTGGTTCAAGTAGTAGAGCGCTAGCCTTGAGCTGAAGAGCTGAGGGACAGTGCCCAGGCCCAGAGTTCAGGCCCCATGACTGGACGAAAAAAAAAAAAAAAAAACTCAAGGAAGTAGGATATGGGAACTACCTCTTTGTGACCTTTCGAATCTCATCAGGCTCAGAGACCTTCTGTCTTCACAGAGCCCCAAGAAAGACTATCCCCAAACCGGCAACCATTTGCATTAACCCATCACTGATTATCTGAAGGCCAGCGCCATTCCACAGTTGCCATCCAGGAACTCTTTGTGCCTATTGTAGGCCCTGAACAGACATTATTTTCCCCCACCAATCCCAGGGCTTGAACCCAGGGCCTGGGATCTGTCCCTGAGCTGCTTTTGCTCAAGGCTAACACTCCACCACTTGAGCCACAGTGTCATTTCACGTGTTTTCTGTTTATGTGGTATTGAGGAATTGAATCCAGGGCTTCAGGCATGCTAGGCAAGCACTCTGCTTCTAAGCTACCAGCTTTTTGCTGGTTAATTGGAGATAAGAATCTCCCTCCAGGCTGGCTTCAAACCATCTCAGCCTCCTGAGTTGCTGGAATTACAAATATGAACCACTGGTACCTTCCTAAAACCACATCTTTAGAAGAGTGGTACTGTAGAGCCAATGGTGACACAAGCCTGTAATCTCATCCACCACTCAGAAGACTAAGGCAGGAAGACCTTAAGTTTGAGGCAAGCCTGGGCTACTCAGTAATACTACTTCAAAAAAAAAGTAGAACAGTTTCTGATGTGTAATAAGAGCTGTATAAGTGTTTTCACTACTTTGTTGTTGCTATTATTTTTTTACATTTCTGTTCACATGATGTAGTATCAAAATCAGCCATCCTAAAAAAGGAGGCTGTATGGACAGAAATTAGAAATGAACAGCCAGTCTGTTTCTTCTTATGGAAAACTGAGACTGATAGTTTAATAATAATAATAATATATTTTTAAAATACTTTTGTTCAACCCACAGAGTGTCAGGATAATTTCAATTTTGTTGCTGACACAGGAAATGTCAAGAGTCCAGAGCCAGGGTAGGGATCTGTAGCTCAAGTGGTAGAGCACCAGCCTTGAGCCAAGGGGGAAAAAAGCCAAGTGAGAGCATAAGGCCCTGAGTATAAGCACAAAAAGAACTAAATAAACTGGGCTCCAGTGGCTCACGCCTATAATCCTAACTACTCAGGAAGCTGAGATCATGGTTCAAAAATCGGCCAGGACAGAAAAGTCCACAGACTCTTATCTCTAATAAACTAATCAGAAAAAGCCAGAAGTGGCACTGTGGCTCAAGTAGTAGAGTGCTAGCCTTGAGCACAAAGAGGCTCAAGGATAATGCCCAGGCTCAGAGTTCAAGCCCCAGGACTGGCAAAATTAAATAAAAATAAATAAGTAAGCAATATTTCAGAGCTGGATATCATTGCACATACCTGTCATTCTAGTGAAGGATTCAAGTTCGGAATTCAAGGCCAACCTGGGCAACTCCACTTCATTAAAAAAAAAAAAAAAAAATCAAACCCATGGCTCGTGTTACAAAGGCAGGAGAGCATTTGAGAGCCAAGGCAAGACTTGTTCCTTTAGCCCCTGTGCCCATCACTCCCTGCTACCACCCAGCCCACATCACTCCCTCAGTTCTTACCAGAGGCCCTTGATTCTGAATTCCCCTATTTCATGACCATTTTCCCCATCAGAGCCTCAGAAGAAACATCTGCCACAGACAAATTTATTTTCCATGCTGCAGCCAGATGGACATGTGCCCATTGCATAAGCCGGGTGTCTGTGTCACCACCAGTTAGGAGGTTTGGAGATGGGTTCTGAGGCATTGATGCCAGAGCGCATGGCTTCCCACAACTTGGGCAGACGACTCAAGTTAAGGAACCCATTGCTAAACAGAGGGAGCTCTGGCAGCTTGACCTCTGACCTCTGTGACATACCCCCAGGGCGGAGGGATGGGTGCTGACTGCCCACACCAGTGGAATCGCCCAGGAACTGGAGTGTAGTGTTTTCCCTGGCAGAGGGCACCATGGAGGTGTTACTCGGGGAGTGGTCAGGGCCCACGCCAGCACTGTGGCTGGTGTAGCTGGGGGGTGAGGAGTTTTCCAGGTTGTCCAGGTAGAGGGAGTTGGCAGCTCGTTCCAGGTAGGTGGCTGCAAGCTTGGGCAAGTTCAGTGCTTGGGCTGATTGGTTGTTGGAGAAGATGCCTGTGGATCGGTCCAGATAGTTGATGCCTTTGATAAGCTGCTCCAGAAAGGAAGGGCTGGAGGGACAAGACGGGCCATCTGTACACAGTTCACGAGAACCACTTTGATGACAAGAGGGCCTCCTGGCCACCGTGGGGACCTTTGCAAGCTGACTTGTGTCCACGCCCTTGGATTCCGTGCTTTTCCTCGAGGGCATCCTGGAGGAAGTGGGGTACCACTCTGAGTGACTACGGAACTCCGAGTTACTCGTGACGCGGGTCTGTGGACTCTTGTGGGTGTTTAAGCTGAGGTTTGGGCCCCAGCCTGGAACTCTGGGCGAAAAAGATGCAGTGCGGGGATGGTGCACACAATGCTCGTTAGAATTGGAGCTGTTCATCTGGCGTCTGGACATGGTTCTGGATGGGCTGAACAAGCCTGTGGTTGAGATGGAATAGCGTCTGCAGCTTGCTCACCCAGGCCTGGGGAGGAGAAAGGTGGATAGGCTCATCTGAGTTTCTTGCCAACTCCCCCCAGAGACTTAGTGCTACCCCAACTCCCGAGCTCTCCTCCAGCTAGGTCTAAGGACTCTCAAGTTAGAAACCAATACCCTCAATAGTTTGTTTGTTTTTGGTGCTGGTACTGGGGCTTGACCTCAGGGCAAGGGTGCTTATCCTTAGTTTTTTCCACTTAATTGGTGCTCTACCACTTGAGCCATAACTGTATATCTGGCTTTTTGCAGCTTCCTTGAAAATAAAGAGTTTCACAGGCTTTTCTCCCAGACTGGCTTTGAACCATGATCTTCAGATCTCAGCCCTCTGAATAGCTAGGATTACAGGTGTGAGCTGCTGGTGCCAGGCTCCAATACCCTCTTCTTCATAAAGCACATAAGAAGAGAAAGATGAAGAATGAGAATGTTGAAGACTTGAGGTCCCCTAGAAAAAGGGGGTGGGGAAGCAGCTTCTTTTTCTTCAAGTTTTAGATCATATTCTGAAAACCTCATTTATCTTTGAAGCAGGGACTCCAGGAAACAACAAAGGCCAGATAGATCTCATAGTAAGAGGACTAAAGCAGACTGGCCTCGGGTGACAACAAACAGTGAGAGGCCACTGTGCAGGCATCCTAGCCTCCACGTAATCCTGCAGGCACTTGCAGGCACTGCCATTGTGGGCCCGTGCTCATAGGAATCCACTCATTGAATTCCCACTGCAAACCAAGGAGGCATTCTATTACTCCCAGTTGACAGATGGGGGAAACTGAGGCTCAAGAGAGATGTTGTGACTAGCTGAGTCACAACAGTGACTTGTATGCATGTCAGAGTAGTATCCAATGACTCCTGACACTGTTACGTTACCAGGCTAACTTTGTGCCCTACAATCCTCTAAGGAAGAATTCTCACTGAACTTTTCCTGCCTTCCTCAATTGGAGCACTGGTGGTTCTCCGGATGGAGATTAGCTAACCCTGTAACTAAGTTGATCTGACTTCAAGAATCCTAAATGAAAGCTGGATGTTGGTGGCCCACCCCTGTCATCTTAGCTACCCAGAAGCCTGAGGATTAAAGCCTGCTCAAAAGTCCTTGAGGGGGCTGGGAAGGTGGCTCAGTGGTAGAGCGCTTGCCTTGCATGCCTGAGGCCTTGGGTTCGATTCCTCAGCACCACATAAGAAAAAAGAAAAAAGCCGGAAGTGGTGCTGTGGCTCAAGTGGTAGAGCGCTAGCCTTGAGCTGAAGAGCTGAGGGACAGCGCCCAGGCCCAGAGTTCAGGCCCCATGACCAGACCCAAAAAAAAGTCCTTGAGACTCTTATCGCTAATTAACAAGCACAAAAGTCAAAACTAGAGATGTGGGTCAAATGTTAAGGCATCAGCTATGAGCAAAAAATGCTGAGTGAGAATGAGAGACCATGAGTTCAACCTGCAATACACACACACACACACACACACACACACACACACAGACCTGAAATAAAGCCAAGCCCAGTGGTGGTAGTACATGCTTGTAATCCAAGCTACTTGGAAAGGAGAGGAGGCAGGAGCTAGGCAAAATTAGGGAGACCCTATTTTATAAACAAAGTATGAACAAAAAGACTGAGGATGTGGACCCAATGGTAGAGCACCTGCCTAGCAAGCACAAGGCCCTGGCTTCAATCCTCAGTACTGTAAAAACAAACAAAAAAAAAACCCAGTGGATGGGGTGGGTGGAGCCTCAAAAAGTATGCTCCTGAGGCTGTGGAGTGATTTGTTCCTGCCCCCTGACTAACATCTCCTCACCCACCCTACCAGAGGAGCGGCATCTGGGTTCCCGCTCACCCAACGTAGGCGCTTCCTAGAGACTAACTTCACCAGACCAAAGACATGTCTTTTCCATTGAGCCCACCTCTTGTCCTTAAGCCAGCCTGGGTCCAGCCCGGGGTGATGTCCCTCTTGTCCCTTACCAGCCCCCCCCATCCTAATTCCACCCTAGCCAGAAGGCAGGCTTCTGGTATGTCCCCCAACCCCCTTCTGCCAGCTTCAGCTGATCCTCTGCCTTTACCTAGTGCCCACAGAGCGGTATTTGCGTCCACCCCACCCAGAAAACAGCTGCCTGCTCCTCTCCGCCTGCAGCCCCCTCCAGCTGCCCTTGTCCTTAGAATCCGACATGGATGAAACATTCAGACTTTAGCCTCTTCCCTTCCCGGCCAATGCCACCCCTCTCCTCTTCCCTCCCCCCCCAATAAGAGATAATGCCAACAACCACCCTTTTTCTCCCCCACCCTTGAAAGAGAAGAGATCATGGATAGTTGACCCTACAGATGTGTCCTTCCTCTCCTGGCTGGCAGGTCCCTTTCTGCCCCCCAGAACCCATTCCCATTCCCTTCTCACTCTGTCTTCTGGGAGGTAGATGGCATAGACCTCTCAGCACTCCCCTGGGAATCTCTTCATGTTGCCACCTCATACTGGTGGCCATGTCATAGAATCATAGAATCCTACAGGAGGGAGGGGCTTCCAGGGTCACCCAGGCCAGCAGCCCAGCTCCCTCCCCTCCCCCCATCCCCAAGGCCTCAGAGCCAAAGCCACTGGTAAGTCTGCCAGGACAGATGGGCCCTAATTTTGAACCAAGGCTGGGGTGGCGTGTTTCCAGTCTTCCTTGTTGTTTTTCTTGTGTTTAATTGTGCTGTGAGCCAGGGAGTTTTATGCTAGCTCAAACATGACTCTAACTTGCTGTGGTCAGCATTGTCAATTTACAAAACTTTTTTCTTCTTCCCTTTATTTGTGTGTGTGTGTGTGTGTGTAAGTAGTACTAAGGATTGAACTCAATGTCTTAAGCTTGCTAAAAAGGAGCTCAACTGCATTCTTAGTACTTTTTTTTTTTTTAATGCCAGTCCTGGGGCTTGTACTCGGCCTGGGCCCTGTCCCTGAGCTTTTTTACTCAAGGCTAGCACTCTACCTTTTGAGCCATAGCTCCACTTTCAGCTTTTTTGGCAGTTAATTGGAGATAAGAGGCTCACAGACTTCTGCCTCTGCTGGCTTCAAACCACAATCTTCAGATCTCAGCTTCCTGAGTGGCTAGGATTACAGGTGTGAGCCACTGGGACCTAGCTCTTTCAAGCTTTTTTTGTTCAAAGTTGGCACTATACCACTTGGGCCATACCTTCACGTCTAGCTTTTTGATGGTTAACTGGAGAGAAGACTTTGGTGAACTTTTCTCCCCAGGCTGGCTTCAAACCTCTATCTTCAGACCTCAGCCTCCTGAGTAGCTGGGATTACAGGTGTGAGCCACCACTGCCTGGCTCTACCTGTCTTTGTTTTAGGATAGTACCCTCCAATTTGGGTTTACCTGATGTTTCCTAATGACCAGTGCAGGATGACAACCCCCCCCCCCATATAAGGGGCTCCTCCAGTTGAAGCCCTCTGCAGTCATTGAGAGTCAAGGGCATGGAGGTGTCACAGTGGCTGGGCGGGGAGAGGAGAGAAAGAATGGAGGGGCTCTCCCTGGGAGACAGAGCAGCATACTGAGTGAACAAGAAAGGTGGTATTCACAGCCAGGGCTTGGTTCAGCTCTGGGCTGGGGGCCGTGCAGGCAGGCAGGCAGGCAGGCAGCCAGTCAGAGGGTTGGGCCTCTGGACTGTTTGTCCTGACAGTACCCAGGCATCGAGATCACTAGCCATTTCTGGCCTGGGCACTAAGAGCTACTGGAAATAGCTCCAGAACAATTATTTCGGGAGGAATGTGCTATTTCTCCATCTTCCCAGAAAGCCAAGCGGTGTCCCAATAAGTCATGAAAGTCTCTCTCTTGCCTTTGCACTCCAGGCCCTTCCCCCAGGCCCATTGGGGTCCAGCTGACTCCCAGTGTGGGGCCACAGGAGGGGTGGGATATGAAGAAGCTATCTGTTCATCCTCATGGCCTGGCTTCCCCTGAGAAGCTGACACAGATAGACCACCTACAGTGTGCCCGAACCTGCCTGATAGCATGGGCGCACTTTCATTTAATCCTCATCTCCCCCCTTAGAGGTGGATCTTGTATTTTCTTCATTTCCTTCCTTCCTTTCTTTCTTTTTCTTTCTTTCTTTCTTTCTTTCTTCTTTCTTTCTCTTTCTTTCTTTCTTTCTCTCTCCCTCCCTTCCTTCCTTCCTTTCCTTCTTTTTCTTTTCTCCCCTTCCTTCCTTCCTTTCCTCCCTCCCTCCCTCCCCCCTCTCTTTCTTTTCTTTCTTTCTTTTTCTTTCTCTTTCTTTCTTTCTTTCTTTCTTTCTTTCTTTCTTTCTTTCTTTCTTTCTTTCTTTCTTTCTTTCTTTCTTTCTTTCTTTCTTTCTTTCTTTCTTTTCTTTCTTTCTTTCCTAGTACTGGGGCTTAAACTCAGGGCCTGAGTGCTATCCCTGAGGTTTTTTTTTTACTGAAGACTGGTATTCCACCCATTGAGCCACGCCTTTCTTGGTTTTTTGTTGGTTAATTGAAAATAAAGGGTTTCACAGACTTTTCTGCCCCCGGTGGGTTTGAACAGGATCCTCAGATCTTAATCTCCTCAGTAGCTAGAATTAGAAACAAGAACCACCAGCACTCAACTTAGTATTTTATTTTCTAGGTAAAGTCATAGGAGTCTTAGAGATTTACCAAAAACAGACCCAGCAGGCCAGAGTTCAAATTCTACTTTCTGAGCTGGGCTCCAGTGGCTCATGCCTGTAGTCCTGGCTACTTAGGAGGCTGAGATGTGAGAATGGTGGTTCAAAGCCAGCTCAGGCAGGAAAATGTAAGATTCTCTTCTCCACTAAACCATCAGAAAAGCCAGAAGTAAAACTGTGGTTCAAGTGATAAAGCACTAGCCTTGAGCAAAAGAAGCTCAGGGACAACATCCAGGCACTGAGTTCAAACTCCAGGAGCAGCAGAAAAAAAAAATTCAACTTTCTGGACCCAAAATTTACACACTTAAGAGCATGAAGCTAGGGACACAGCCGACCACCCTTCAGTTGAAGCGAAGTCAGCGACAGCACTCTGGGAGAGACAGGAGGGCGGGTAGCTGTAGCAGCCTATACCACTAAGCCCCCTCCCTCCGTATCAGCCACGCCCAGCCACCTCTCCCTCCCTAGCACTGCAGGATAGAGGCTAGGGTCTCAGAATGCCCTGGAGGTGAGGAATTCCCCACCTTGCACAGTCTCCATACACAAGCCCTTTGCTCCTCCTAGGCCACCCCCAACCTTGGCATGACTCCATCCGCAAACCAGCTGCCAATCTGGCATTGGAAACATCATCTTTGTGTCTCCTGCTCTCTCCCTCCTCACCTGACTCTCTCTCTGCCTGCCCTACCAAAAACCTTCCCCTTTCCTGTGCCTCACCAAGACCATCCCAGTCGCTCCCCTGACCCAAGTACAGAACTTAAGGGCATCGCCTTCTCCCTTCCCCCCCTTCCCCCCCCCCCCCCCAGTGACCTTCTCCAAATACCAGAGGACCCTATGCCATTAACACATATGCTGCTGGTTACCTCCCCCACCCCCCTGCTTGCTGTGCAGTTTCTCCCCTCCCCTGGGATGAGGGGAGGCATGTTTCCTGTGTCTTTGGCTTTTGGAAAGCATCATGGGGGAGCAAGCCCAGCTCAGCAGTCATGTGTGTGCATGTGACATCCAGATCAGTCCAGGGGACAGCTAATGCCAAGCGCCATTGACAGCTGTTCCCCTTGATAGAAGGGGTGAGATTGACTGGAATACATTGTATACAGATGTAGAAATGTACAAACCCCCCCCCCCCACTTCCAGGCATTGTACAACTTGTGTATGCTAATAAAACCAATGAATAATAATAACAACAACAAAAAAAAAAAACAGAAAAAAACAAGAATGCTGCTCTCCCAATTTACCTGAAGACCATCTGTGCCCAGCCTTGGGCAACTACCTGCAGGGTGACTCACCTCAGCCCTCATGAGTTGAAATCTCTCCTGGGCTTGGATTCTTCTGTCCCAACCATCCAGGGTACCATGAGTCATGCACCCTAATGTAGTCCCCACACACACCTGGAGGATAAAGGCCCCCCACTCTCACCTGCTGCTAAATCCAGTGCTTCCCCAAGTTCAGGAGAGCAAGGACAGGCCAGGACAGATCTGAGCTCAGCGGCTCTGGAGCAGGTGGGGCTTGGCTAGAGCCCCAGCCAGCCAGAGCTCCCTCTTGCCAAGTTGGCTTTTGAGGTAGAACAGCCAATCTGGAGGGGACAGGAGGCCCCAGAAAGGGCCTGGGGATCCCCTGTAAGGGAAAAATAGTCACATATAGGTTTCTGTGCAAACTTGCTGAGAAAAGACAGCACCTGTGCCAGGTAGGACAATGGGTCACTGGTTTGGTACTGTGAATAGAGGTAGGCAGTTGAGTGTCTCCATACCTTAGTCTCCTATTCTATAAATGAGGACAAGGAGGGGTCTCAGAAAACAATGCACAGCTTTCCATGACTGCTCACATTTAACGAATGGTCCACAGTCCAGGCCCAGTTCTGATGGTTTTACCTGCATATGTACAAACTGCTGCAGTGGTGTGCAGGAGTCAGATACAGCCATAGTTCAATATTCCAGAATCTGGAATATTGAACCATCGGTAATGGGCTGGGCATGGTGGCACATGCTGTTAACCCAGAACTTGGCAACTGAGACATGAGGATCAATCATAAGTTTGAGGACAGCCTGAGATCTATAGGAGACTCTGTCTCAAAAGAAATAAATAAGTACAGCAGGTGCCAGTGGCTCATGACTGTGATCCTAGTTACTCAGGAAGCGTAGATCTGAGGATCTCAGTTCAAAAGCCAGCCTGGCAGGAAAGTCTGAAAGACACTTATTTCCAACTAACTATTACATAGTCAAAGTGGAGCTGTGACTTGAGTGATGGAGTGTCAGCATTGAGCAAAAACAAAAACAAAAAACAAAAAATACTAAGAAATAACACCTACCCTCTGAGTTTAAGCTCCAGTACTAGCACACACACACAAAAAAATTTTATTAAGCAGGGCTAGGAATGTGGCTTAGTGGTAAAGTGCCTGCCTAGCTAGCATGCATGCAGCCCTGGGTTCAATTCCTCAATACCACATAAACAGAAAACGCAGGAAGTAGAGCTGTGGCTCAAGTGACAGAGCACTAGCCTTGAGCAAAAGATGCTCAAGAGCCGGGCGCTGGTGGCTCACACCTGTAATCCTAGCTACTCAGGAGGCTGAGATCTGAGGATCGCGGTTCAAAGCCAGCCCGGGCAGGAGAGACCGTGAGACTCCTATCTCCAATAAACCACCAGAAAACCGGAAGTGGCGTTGTAGCTCAAGTGGTAGAGCGCTCGCCTTGAGCTGAAGAGCTGAGGGACAGCACCCAGGCCCAGAGTTCAAACCCCGCGACCGACCCAAAAAAAAAAAGATGCTCAAGAACAGTGCCTAGACTCTAAGTTCAAGCCCAAGGACTGGCAATAAATAAATAAATAAATAAAATTAAGCTGACTGCAATGAGCTAGCAGGCTAAAGAAGGAAGATGGTGGTAAAGTCGCCTGTTACCCAGGAGGAAATCAAGGAGGCTGAGAAGCCAATCGATCGTGAGAAGATGTGCCACTGCTGCTTCTGTGGGTCTTCACCAACAACAACGGCCACCACCACTGTCATGGACAGTTCCCCCGTGGAAATGTGCTGTCCAGCAAGCTGTAGATCTATACCTGGATGGATGCAACCTTGAAAGAACTGACTAGGTTAGTGAAAGAAGTCTACCCAGAAGCTAGAAAGAAGGGTATACACTTCAATCTTTCAATTGTTTTTATGGATCTTAAAAGACCTGGCTATCGAGTGAAGGAGATTGGCAGCACCATGTCTGGCAGACAGGGGACAGACAACTTCATGACATTTCAGTCCCAGAAACTCCAGATAGGCGATAATTTAGACATAGCCATTACCCCTCCCAACCGAGCACCGCCTCCTTCAGGGTGAATGAGACCTTACTTTCTTGAATTTATTTTTCAGCCACATATGTAAAATAAGATACTTAGATACTTCTTCCTCCCCTGATTTTTGCCATGAAGCCTTTAAATTCTTTTTTTTTTTTTTTTGGTTGTTGGTGTTGTTGGTCGTGGGGCCTGAACTCTGGGCCTGGGCGCTGTCCCTCAGCTCTTCATCTCAAGGCTAGCGCTCTACCACTTGAGCCACAGTACTACTTCTGGCTTTTTCTGCTTATGTGGTGCTGAGGAATCAAACTCAGGGCCTTATGCATGCAAGGCAAGCACTCTACCCCTGAGCCACCTTC
This sequence comes from Dipodomys spectabilis, assembly GCF_019054845.1. Taxonomy (NCBI): domain Eukaryota; kingdom Metazoa; phylum Chordata; class Mammalia; order Rodentia; family Heteromyidae; genus Dipodomys; species Dipodomys spectabilis. The sequence goes on from NW_024870795.1 coordinate 2,357,854, forward strand.
CCAGCCCCAAACCTTTAAATTCTGAAAAATTGTAACACATCTATTTAGGAGTTAGATTTGGATGTACTATAGTATGAATATTATTAGAAAGTCCACGTTTCAAGACCTTCTGTAAAATATGAAGACAAGTGCTCTTAGCATTCCGTGTGAAACTGTATTGTGAAATATATGTGTGCAATCAAAAAACTAGTAAGCAAAGATGAGTGTTATCAAGAAACAGAGTTGATAATTAGTATTCACTTCTCACTTTGAGGACAATCAAGGCAAATGGCTGCACAATGGGATGAATCATTTGAGTCTAAGTTTCTAGAAGGTACCAGAATCATCTGTCACTCTTCAGGGCTTCCCTTGGGCAAGGCTCCATGCTGAGTGCCCTACCTACTTAAAGCTCTTGAGCACCTGGGGGTGAGGGGGGGCAGGGAGGGTTCCCTGAAGGGAGCACCAGTGCCAACTTGTCCTGGCAAGGCATAGCACTGGGAGGTATTCAAAGGAGGAGACGCTCTAGGCCATATTACCAAGTCTGGCATACTCAGCAAATTTCCCCCTCCCTCACCAACCCCCCAGGTTCCTTCCAGAACTTTCTTGTGTTTCTTTTTCTTTAGCTGCTACCCAATATGCCTATTGATCATGCTTCTTCTAATTCCTTTATTTTTAATCATCTTTCATTTGGGTTATCATCTGTCTCCTTTGCAAGTGTCAGTACTGTGGCTAGAACTCGGGGCCTTGAAGTCTTGATTCTTTTTTTCACTTTACCACTTGAACCACAGATCCATTTGCATCTTTTTGGTGGTTAATTGGAGATAAGGGTCTCTTGGACTTTCCTTCCTGGGCTGGTTTCAAACTGAGATCCTCAGATCTCAGCTTTCTGTGAGCTGCTGGCTACTGGCTCTCTATGACCCATTCCTTATCTATTCTTCTATTCATTTATTCTGTATTTGTGCATCCATCCATTCGTCTATCTATTTATATGAATCTATTGATTCACATATCCATTAACACATGCATTCATCTAACAGAAACTCAGTACCAGCCCTGTGCCAAGACAGTGGAGCTGAGGGATGAGTATCTAGAATTGGTAGTGTGTCTACCAAACTCAAGTGAATCCCTGTGAGGAAACCTTGTGACCTTTATTGTCCCTCAAACACACCCAGAAATGAACACACCCCTACACAAACTTATTAGAAAAGATCCTGGAGACCGTGGCTCCAGGGCTCTGCCTACTGGCAATTTGTATAATTACATTGGAGCTGCACAGCCCTAGGGAGCATGGAGGCAGGGAGAGCTGCTATCACTCTGGGTCATTCCCACGGGTTGCAACAACATGCTAGGAGCATCTAGCTGTGGGGTCTTGTTAGAAATGTCTTGCCCTAGCCTTGCCAGGCCACAGACCAGAGTAAGAATCAGTATGCAAGAGAGAAGCTTCTTTGTGCAAGGCCAGTCGCTCTTCCTTGTAATCCTAGCTACTCAAGAGGCTGAGATTTGAGGATCAAGGTTTAAAGCCAGCCTGGACAGACAAATCTGAGGGACTCTTTTTTTTTTTATTTGGTCCGGTCGTGGGGCCTGAACTCTGGGTCTGGGCACTGTCCCTCAGCTCTTCAGCTCAAGGCTAGTGCTCTACCACTTGAGCCACAACGGCACTTCCAGCTTTTTCCTTTTTGCTTATGTGGTGCTTAGGGCCTCGGGCATGCAAGGCAAGCACTCTACCACTGAGCCACCTTCCCAGCCCCATCTGAGGGACTCTTATCTTCAATTAACCAGCAAAAAGCCAGAAGTGGTAGGGTGGTTCACGTGATACAACTCCTGCCTTAAGGGAAAATCTGAAGGAAAGCGCCCTGGCCCCAAGTTCAAGTCCTAGTCTTGGCACATACAAAGAAAAAGAAAGATAGAAAGGAAGGAAGGAAGGAAGGAAGGAAGGAAGGAAGGAAGGAAGGAAGGAAGGAAGGAAGGAGGAAGGAAGGAAGGAGAAGAAAGAAGGAAGGAAAGAAGGAAGGAAGGAAGAGTGCTAGGAAGGTGGCTCAGTAGTAGAGTACATGAGGCCCTGGGGTTGATTCCTCAGCATCACATTAACAGAAAAAGCTGTAAATGGTGCTGTGGCTTAAGTGGTAGAGCACTTGCCTTGAGCTGAAGAGCTCAGGACAAGTGCCCAGGCCCAGAGTTCAGGCCCCATGACTGACCAAAAAAAAAAGGAAGGAAGGAAAGAATGAAAGAGAAAGGAAAGAAGGAGGGAAAGTTTTCTTTGGGGAGGGCTATGTGGCTGGTCGTATGTATCTGTATGAAGTGTGTGTGTTCTGGCATTGTGTATGTGGGGTGCCGGGGTGCTAATCCTGAGTACATGCTAGGATGCCATGGTCTGGGTAGGATAGAAGGGTGTGCGGGGTGACCCCTACCTGTGCACCAGGTTAGAATGTCAACATGCTGTCGACACCCACACGGGGTGGAGCCACTCTGAGGTGCTGGTCCCCAGAGTTCCCTAGTGGGGTGGGGTCCTGGTTGTGTGCAGATGCACCTGTTTTGGCTTCCTTGTCTTTCTGGCTCACTTCCCTGACCTCCTCCACATGCTTCTCAAGCTCACCTCCCATACCTACTGCCTGCACTTTGGTCTCCTCCTGAAATAATAAAGGAGTACCCCCACGGGGTGGCGGAGAGAGGGGAGCCAGCATGCTGAGTTCAGAAGAGTGCAAGGGAGCATGTGTTCCATCCCTGCCATTTGCTTACTTGAGAAAGCCTTCAGCATTGAAGGCTGTTTGGGTGGGATTGTGACCTAGTCCTGAGCCCCCAAATCCAGGGAGCATGCAGCCAGAAGAGGCAAAATTGTATACAGCAGCCCTTCTTTGGGGCACTTGCATGAGCTTTAGGTTTGAACAGAGAAAGAACTGAGACAGTGTGTGAAAGGTAACCAGGCAATCCCAGACTGTGTGGCCTAGCTGATCGTTATCTCAGTGCTAGTTCTCTAACGGGAGGCCTAGAAGTTGTTAACAGCTGCCATCACTTGAGGGTAGCAATCTGGTTCCTGTGAGAAGATTTCTCCTGCTCCAGGGGCAGCCCTATCATTGTAGATAATTGTCCTCATTTAGGGGGTTGTCTGTCTGCTGAGGCTTTCTTTTTTCTTTTTGCCTTGGGGGTAATTTCAGCTCACATCATAAAGATGTTATCAACTGGTCCTATCCTTCCTGGATTTCAAGGTAGCTGCAAGTTGCAAACTGCAGAGAAGAGAGCTCAGAGCAGAGCACATGGATGCAAAATGGCATTCATTGTGCCAAGCTTGTCTCCTGCTATTAGTTAACATATGAGTCAGTACTTTCCAGCAAATGCAGCTTCTAATAGGATCATCTTCTCATGATGCATGCAAGGCAAGCACTCTACCACTGAGCCACCTTCTCAGCCCCCCAAATGCTCTCTAAGAATCTAGCCCTCTACACTGGCTTATTTCATATTCCATATGTGTTCACATGCACACCCACATGTACATTCATGCATGCATGCATGCATGCACTGGCTATGTGTGCACCTGTGTACCTTGACACCCACTATGTACAGGTCCCACGGAATGCCTATGATCTGGGTCTCAGAATTGGACATGTCTGTGCAAGCCCTGCTTGATTCCTCTGTCACTTCCAGCCCAGACTAGTTTTCTTGGAACACCTGCCTTCTCAGCCCAGCTAAACTTCCACTCCCCCACCCTGGTTACCTGACAACCTATAAAGAATTTGAGAGGCTGGGAAGGTGGCTCAGTGGTAAGTGTTTGCTTTGTATGCATGAGGCCCTGGGTTTGATTCCTCAGCACCACATAAGCAGAAAAAGCCAGAAGTGGTGCTGTGGCTCAAGTGGTAGAGTATTAGCCTTGAGCTGAAGAGCTGAGGGACAGCGCCCAGGCTCAGAATTCAGGCGCCAAAACCGACAAGAAAAGAAAGAAAGAAAGAAAGAGAGAGAAAGAAAGAAAGAGAGAGAGAGAGAAAGGAAGGAAGGAAGGAAGGAAGGAAGGAAGGAAGGAAAGAGAGAAAGAAAGAGAGAAAGAAAGAAAGAAAAGAAGAAGAAAGAATTTGAGCTAGATGCCTTAATAGCATTTTCCTGACTTGTATGGCTTCTAACTGAGATCCTCATCTCTCAGCCTCCTGAGTAGCTAGAATTGTGGGTATGAGCCACTGGCACCTGGCTCCTAATAGCATTCTTGCTTTTCTTCAAACTATTTTCCACTCAGCAGCATGTTGAAAGTTGTTGTTCTCTGGGCAAAGCCCTTCAATTTTTCAGCTCTCTTGTTTTCAGTTCCAACTCTCCCCTCAACTTCATAGGAATTCTAGTCCTTATAGCTATGCCTCACCCCATTGTGGGTGGGTAGGGTGCAAGCAGACTAAAGTTCTAAGCAACTATGACAGCAGATTTCCAGAAGACTAGAGAAGGAGAGAAAAACTAGGACATTTTTCTCTCCCTGGCTGCTGTGTGTGTGTGTGTGTGTGTGTGTGTGTGTGTGTGTGTGTGTGTGTGTGTGTGTGTGCGCGTGCGCCTGCCTGCTAATTCCAGGGGGAGACACATTTCCCATCTGGAGGCTGTGTGTGTTAGGGCTGCCAAAAGCAAAGTGCCATAATCTGGGTGACTTCAGCAACGGAAATTCATTCTTTTATAATTACAGAAGCCTGAACTCCAAAATCAAACAGGTCAGCAGGATAGCCCCTCGCATGGTTCCCTTCTGGGGACTGAAAGGGAAGAATCTGGTATGGGACTCTCTCTCCTTGGCCATCTTCCCTTCATGTGTTTCTCTCTGTGTCCCAGCTTCCTCTTTAAGGGCACTAATCATATTGAATGAGTCCCACCTCATCTTAACTATTTACATTAGGACTGTCTCTGTTTCCAAATAAGGCCTTATTCTGAGGTACACTGCCTTGGATAGTTTGGATCCAGTCCTCAGAAGCGTTAACGGTGGTATTGGGAGATAGAGCCTAGGAGAGGGTCTTCAGGCCACTGGGGGTTTGCCAGAGAGGGGATTATGGGACCCTGTTTCTTCCTCCTCCTCCGCCTCTACCTCCTCCTCCTCTTTCTCCTCCTCCTCTTCTTCCTCCTCCTCCTTTTTTTTTTTTAAAGTGGTTTCCTGGTCACTGGCCAGCTCTGCCATGCATTCTCAGGCCTAAAGCATCAGGCTCACTGATCATGGATGAGACGGTCCAAAATTATGAGCCACAATAAAACTTTTCTCTCAGTCAGGCGCTGGTGGCTCATGCCTGTAATATTAGCTACTCAGGAGGCTGAGATCTGAGGATCACGGTTCAAAGCCAGCCCAGGCAGGAACATCCATGAGACTCTTACTTCCAATTAGCCACCAGAAAACTGGAAATGGTGCTGTGGCTCAAGTGGTAAAGTGCTAGCCTTGAGCTGAAGAGTTCAGGGACAGCGCCCAGACCCAGAGCTCAAGACTCATTACCTACAAAACAAACAAACAAAACAAACACCTTTTCTCTTTATTACTTGATTGTCTCAAGTCTTTATGCAGTGATGCAGAGCCCACTGGGCTGTGCCCAAAGCCCAAACATGGTCAGATTCCAGCTAAGGTGGCTCTTTTCTTGGCACAGAGGTTAGAACTCCAGTATAGAAAATCTGGAAGTTGGGCTGGGAAGGTGGCTCAGTGGTAGAGTGCTTGCCTTGCATGCTCAAGGAAGGCCCTGAGTTCAATTCCTCAGCACCACATAAGCAGAAAAAGCTAGAAGTGGTACTGTGGCTCAAGTGGTAGAGCGCTAGCCTTAAGCTGAAGAGCTGAGGGACAGTGTCCAAGCCCAGAGTTCAGGCCCCACGACCAGTCCCCCCCCCCCCAAAAAAAAAAAAATCTGTGACTGCCTAGGCACTGGTGGCTCAGATCTGTAAACCTAGTGACTCAGGAGGTTGAGATCTGGGGATTGTGGTTCAAAGCAGTTCAGGCAAGAAAGTCCATGAGACTCTCATCTATAATAAGCTACTCAGGAAAAGTCAGAAGTAGAGCTGTGGCTCAGTGGTACAGCACTAGCCTTGGGCAAAAAGAAGCTGAGAGACAGAGTCCAGACCCTGAATTCAAGCCCCAGGACTAGAACAAAGAAAGAAAGATGCCAAGAAAGTGGTGCTGTGGCTCAAAGTTTAGAATGCTAGCCTTGAGCAAAAGAGCTCAGGGACAGCGCCAAAACCTGAGTTCAAGCTCCACAACTGACCAAAAAAAGAAAGAAAGAAAGATGCCAGGCACTGGTGGCTCACACCTGTAATCCTAGCTGAGGGGGCTGGGAAGGTGGCTCAGTGGTAGAGCGCTTGCCTCACATGCATGAGGCCCTGGGTTCGATTCCTCAGCACCACATAAGCAGAAAAAGCCGGAAGTGGCGCTGTGGCTCCAGTGGTATAGCACTAGCCTTGAGCTGAAGAGCTGAGGGACAGTGTCCATGCCCAGAGTTCAGGCCCCATGACTGGCAAAAAAAAAAAAAAAAATCCTAGCTGAGATATGGGGATTGCAGTTTAAAGCCAGCCCAGACAGCCTGTGAGACTCTTTTTGTTGTTGTTGTTGTTGTTCATGGGGCTTGAACTCTGAGCCTGGGCGCTGTCCCTCAGCTCTTCAGCTCAAGGCTAGCGCTCTACCACTTGAGCCACAGCACCACTTCCAGCTTTTTCTGCTTATGTGGTGCTGAGGAATTGAACCCAGGGCCTCCTGCGTGCAAGGTAAGCACTCTACCACTGAGCCACCTTCCTAACCCCGATAATGTCTTTTTTTTTTTGTTTTGTTTTGTTTTGTTTTGTCGGTCGTGGGGCTTGAACTCTGGGCCTGGGCGTTGTCCCTCAGCTCTTCAACTCAAGGCGAGCGCTCTACCACTTGAGCTACAGCGCCACTTCCCCCGATAATGTCTTATTCTAAGCATCCTTTTGAATTTTTATTTTTCTATTCTATTATTTACTTATTTTGCCAGTCCTGGGGCTTAAACTCCAGGCCTGGGCACTGTCCCTGAGCTGCTTTTTTTGGGGGGTCCGGTCGTGGGGCCTGAACTCTGGGCCTGGGCGCTGTCCCTCAGCTCTTCAGCTCAAGGCTAGCGCTCTACCACTTGAGCCACAGTGCCACTTCCGGCTTTTTTCTTTTTGCTTATGTGGTGCTGAGGAATCGAACCTAGTGCCTCAGGCATGCAAGGCAAGCGTTCTACCACTGAGCCACCTTCCCAGCCCCTCCCTGAGCTTCTTTTGCTCAAGGCTAGCACTCTACCACTTGAGCCATAGCACCACTTCCAGCTTTTTCTGTTTATATGTTACTGAGGAATTGAACCCAGGGCTTTGAGCATGCTAGGCAAGCATTCTACTACTAAGCCATATTCCCAGCCCTGAATTTTAATTTTTCCTTTAAGTAATGTTGGGAGATGGGTGATTTAACTCCCTAATGGGAAGCTCCATGGGTCCCTGACCACCTTGAACAAAAGATTGTCAACCAGGTAGCTAACTGACCCATTCTCATAAAGCATCAGCTGCTTTGAACACTCCATGGACAACCACCACAACTTGCTGCTGAAGCATATTTCCAGTTTCTGAAGGCATTGTCCAGCAGACAGCTTACACCAGGCTTTTTGCCAGCACAAGCCTCAGAGAATTCTAAATGATCCTATAGTGGTTTCTACCCACACCAATTGGCATCAGTTACACTGGTGACCCAGCAGGCCTGTGATTGGTGCAAACACAGATCTTCATTTGCATAAAGGACTACCCTGACAACAAGGACTGTGTTGTGATTGGTACAAACACAGTCCTTCATTTGCATAAAGGACTGCCAGGACTAATGAAGATTGTGCCATGACTGGTGCAAACACAGCCATTCATTTGCATGAAGATCCTCCATGATTGGAATGGATACCTTTCTGTACCCTCTTTTGGGCTTTATAAGTAGGGTATTCTGTATATTTTGTGAGTCACCTGGGAGATACCCTGCTAAGCTGGCTTCTGGTGTTGCAACCTAAGGCCTAATAAAGTCTCTTCTTCAATAGTCAGTCTATCCTAGCTTTGATTTTTATCTTTAGATGAGTAGCTAAATTTGTAATAATGAGGCAGTGGCAAGGGCAGGGTGTCCAGAGCCATCTTGGTGGGAGGAGCAATGGAATCAACAAGCAGTTCCTGCAATACTGGAAGCCATCCTCAGGAGTGGCATAGGGCTAAGAGTAGCCAATCAGCCCAGGGTGGTGGTGATGGAGGTGAGGTCCATGGTAGGGGAGTTGTAACTATCCCAGCAAGAACAACCACCAGCAGGGGCCATTGGCAAAAGAGGTGTTAGCGCAAACAGCAGCTGCTGGGGTCTCTGGTGTAGGTAGGAACACTGGCAGCCCAGTGGGGCTTCCCATGCCAGTGGGAGCATCAGCAGCAGAGTGAGTGGGTAGAGCTGCCCACTGGCTTTGGAGCTGGCGCGGCGGCAGGAGTTGCAGTGCTTACTGGTGGTGTTGTTGAGTGCAGCAGGTCCTGATCCTAAGGCTGGCAATATCAAGTGTGGTAGGTGCTAGCCAGCAGTGAAGCCTCATGCCTGTAATCCTAGATATACTCAGGAGGCTGAGATCTGAGGATCATAGTACCAAGCTAGCCCCGGCAGGAAAGTCTGTGAGATGTGTGTCTCCCATTACCTAGCAAAAAGCTAGAAGTAGAGTTGTGGCTCAAATGGTAGAGTGCTAGCCTTGAGGCAAAAAGCTCAAGGATAGTGCCTAGGCCTTGAGTTCAAGTTCCAGTACTGGTACAAAACAAACAAACAAAATAATCCACTGTAAGTGCTGATTCCCCGTGATATATATAACCAGATAGACCTGTATTTGCCATTTTGTATTAGACCTGCTTGAAGAATGCAGCTGCTATTCTACCCGCCCTTGAGCCCCTGACACTCCTGGATCTGTAGCTAAAATTAACGACCCTCTGGCAGGGAGTACCTGACAAAGTACACATTTCAGACCACTTTCCCTGGCCTAGGATCAGAGATAGTGGCTGCCTGGCAACCACTTCCCCCGGGGTCGGGGTCAGAGATAGTGGCCATCTGGCAACCACTTCTCCTAAATTACCCTAGAAGTACCCTCTAATTAGTTTAGAGCACAATAGCTTGCTAGCCTGACCAATTATTAGCCCCAGCCCTCCCCCCCCCCCATTTTGTACTGCACCAATCATCCTCTAGAATTATGATTTAAATTTCCTGCGTGGTGTATTGATTCGTTGCCAATACATACTGAGGCTTACCCCTACCAAAGAACATATAAAAAGTGCTGTAACCCTGTGCTGGGGGCCTCTCTCTGCACTCGGACATCAGTGCACAGAGGGGTCCATGCTCGAGCTCGTCAATAAGCAACTCATTGCCGCTTGCATTGATCTTTGGTCCCTGGAGGTCTTTTTGGGCGCTTCAAGTCTCTGGGCAACACTTGCAACCAGCCAGGTCTCAGGGCCCTAACCCCCAGGGTGCAAGAGCTGAAAAGCTAGAGGCACAAGCCACCTGTTTCCACCCGTCCTGCACTACTGCTGCTTGCTAAGAGTCACAAACATCCACTAAGGGCCTGGATTGGCGGGAGGATTTCTTGCCTCCTCTTGCTATCCACCTGGACAGATGAATCAGGACCTGGAAGTAAACAAATGTCACCTCTAGGGGGCTTCTTGTTGGGATAGACTAGAAAACTGAGCAAGGGGTAGCAAAGAGAGTCCATGCCATGCCCAAGCCTGAAGGGCGAAGGCAGGAAGCAGTTCGTGAGTCGAGAGGGTAGAGATAGGAAAAAAAGGTTCTAGGAGGAACTAAGGCCTGGGGGAGGAATGAAGCCATTGCAAAGCAGGGCTGTCCAACAGGGAGCTGGGGAATGAACTTCCCAAAGTGGTCGCTTCCTGGCACCTCCCACTGACTGACACAGCCCAGAAGACACATGAGCCCATAGGCTCTCCATCTGGTAGGCAAAGCAGGGCACGGAGGGGTGACCAGAGGCAGACAGAGCAGATTCTGCAGTGTACCATTAAGCCTGGTGAAGGCCTGGCTTCCACCTGCCTTCTTCACAGAGGGGCCCCACATGGGAGGAGAGCACCTGGAATATAGCATGTGCTAGGCAAACATGTATGGAATGTACATTTGCCCTATAAGAGCAGGGGACGGAAGGAGCTCACATCACCAGCCCTTCACCCCCCCCCCCCCCCCAGCAGGCTGGAATACTTATCCCATTCTGCTCATTGCCAGGAAAGCCTGGCACCTTGTATGGGAAAAAGTTGGGTCCATTAGCCAGCAACTTTGTCAGATACCAGCTGAGGTAGTGAGATCTATGAGAGAAGATATACCTGTGTATATACCAGCCCAGCACCCCTTAGTGGCTTCTTTGGGCTCTCAGTGGATCATTGGCATGATCCTGGGTCTCCTTCCTCCTCCCCAAGGCTGCATTGCCCATCTGAAAGGGATGGAGGAACTATAAGGCAATGGGGTGCCAGCTCTGTGTGCAATTCACGGTGACACTGGCACATTAAAAGCTCTGGGAAGTCCTGCAAAAGAAAAAAAAAGTCAAAAGGAAAAAGAATAATTTGAATTTTATTTGACCTATTTCTCAATCCCATTTGTGTGTGTGTGTGTGTGTGTGCGTGCGTGCACGCGCACCAATTCTGAGGCTTGAACTCAGGGCCTGGGTATTATCCTTGAGCTTTTTGGCTCAAGGCTAGCACTTTACTACTTGAGCCACAGCTCCACTTCTGGGTTTTTTGGTGCTTAATTGGAGATAAGAGACTCACAGACTTTCCTGCCTGGGCTGGCTTTGAGCCATGATCCTCAGATCTCAGCTTCCTGAGTAGCTAGGATTGCAGTCATGAGCCACCGCAATTCCCTTTTTTACTGAGTGCTCACTGGGTTCTGATCTGAGGGAGGAAGCCAGGACAGTGAACAAAGGAACAGATCCCTGCGTGTGGGGGAGGGGGGCTCTACCTCTGCAGGTCTGTCACCAAAAGATCATGTCTTTCTTGCTTTAGGAGCTGCTCCCCAGGGCTGTCATTCAAGATGCTGAGCTTTTCAGGGATGCGGTGGGGGGTGGGGGGGAACAGAGGGAGGGAGAGGGTTATAGAGGAGAGGACAAGGATCCACAACTGCCAGTGTCAATGTCAGGGATGGGAAGCAGAGGCCATCTGAAGTTTCCTTTAACTTCATTGATTCATTCCTCCCTTCCTGTAGTAAATACTGTTGGTTCCCTATGACATGCCAGGCTCCCTTCTAGTCACTGAAAATGTAGAGGGGATTGAGCTAAGATTCTGGTCCTCCTGGACTTTCCTCCTGGGAGAAAACTAGAAATACAGGTTCCCCCAACACAGGAGCTTCCCTCTTTCAACCTTCTCCCCAGATTTACCTCCTAATTCCCACTCCCAACTCTCACCCAACCACACCCTTCCATTCAGGAAAGCGTTCACTTGGCTTCAGCCTGAGGCCTGGAATAGATGGAACGCCTCCACCTCCCACCAGCGCCCTCTTCTGGTGCCAAGAGGGGTTTTACTTTTAGGGGCTTTGCTCCCCCCTCCAGGGTTAATCCTTGAAAATGAGGCAACCTGGTAGAGAGGGTGATGGACGGCTGGCCTCAGAGGGGCCAGAGAGCCCTGGGCCACATGCTGGTCTGACATTGGGACTTGCTCAAGGCCAAGTAGATAAGGGGTAAGGAGGATCGGAATGCTCCTTGTGCCCTTAGTACTCCCAGCTTTTCTCTGGATGCCATCACTTCTGTCAGAGTCCTCAGGTTGGGCTAGGTGGTCTCCTAGGCCCTACTGTTGCAGATGCTCTGCAGTGAGATGGAGAAGCTTTTCTTCCAGTTGGGCCCACTCCTGGGCCCTCCCCTTCTCTGCCTCAATGTGAGGCCTGGGGAACGGGGCTGAGCACTCAAGCTGAGCAAATATAACACAAACCAGGCCTACAGCAAACAGGGGCCAGGGAGGGCATGGCTATTTTTAATCTCGGTTGGAAGGATTTTCACAGCTGTTCCCGCGGCTGTTCTCTGGCTTGTCAAAGGCCCAGGCTACGGAAGTGGCAGGCCTAATGGAGGGTGTGACAAGAAAGGTCCATTGCTGAAATCCCACCCAGGCATATGGCTGACCTTCCACCACTCACAGGGCTCTCTCAGCCCAGCTAAGCTCTGCCTGCCTCGGTTTCTAGGATACAAGTGCCTGCAGGCAGACATCCAGAAGATTTGTGGGTTTTATTGTATTCTTTTAATATTTGGGATGGAACTCAGGCCTTTGAGCAGGCTAAGCACCTGCTGTCCCACTAAGCTGTACCCCTGGCCCAACCAGGGAGAAATTTTTGGAAGTATACCCTTTCCTCTCACCTTCTCCCACCCCAGTTCCCCACATACACAGCACCTTGAAAACATCTGGCAGACACAGAAGAATCTCAAAAGCACTGTGCTAAACCAAAGATGTCTAGAAACTAATGGTATGGCCTGTAGGATTCCACTTGTATCCCCCAAGAATCTAAGGCAGGTGAGTCTCAGATTTCTGGTCTCTAAGGTGGGACAGAACTTGGGGATAGCAGAACTAGAGGCTGGTTTGTTCCGATAGAAACTTTCTGTTATCAGTTGGTTTATTTGGTGCCACCTGAATGCAGGAATGCAGGTCCTTCTGTGGGCTCTCCTTCTCCCGCTGTGGCCTTGGCCCTGGGAAGGACTGGTATTCCACCACCTGTTATGGGAATGGGGCCCCACGTGGCCCCCTCCACCTGCCTGCTTCCCTATATCAGAGCCCCAGGCTCTGGCTATCACAGCAGAGCACACAATGCCTCGGCTACTGATTTCGCTCCTTTGCCTGGCCCTGGGTAAGCTCCAGCCCGTGTCTCTGTTCCTCATGTTGCATGGATCTAGCCATCCATCCTGGCTCCTTGGGGTAACATCCAGAACCTAGGATCCTTCAGCATGGGGCTGGAGTGGAAATGGGAGAAGTTATGGGTGGAACAGGTCAGGAGAAATCTGGAAGAACCCAACAGGCTGAGGTAGGAGTCCTTGAGAGAATGGTGAAATCTCAGGGTTCAGGGCCTGGGCTCTAGGCTGGCATTTCTATTCTTCTGCTTTGTGACCCATCTCCTCATACATTCCCTCTATCCAGCTCCAGCGTCAGTGTTCCAGCCTTTCCTTGGCCTCTCTACAGGCCTCCTCTCGCATGACAATAAGGGTAACAGATAATATTCACTGCAGAATATCAAAGGTTTTGTCTTCTGTGTGTGTCTGTGCACACCTGATGGTACAGGGGCTTGAACTCAGGGCCTGGGCACCGTTCCTCAGGGTTTTTGCGCAAGGCCACAGCTCCACTTCTGGATTTTTGGTGGTTAAATGGAAATAAGAAGGCTAGGAATGTGGCTTAGTGGTAGAGTGTTTGCCCAGCATGCATGAAGCCCTGAGTTCTATTCCTCAGTACCACATAAACAGAAAAAGCCAGAAATGGCACTGTGGTTCAAGAGGTAGAGTGCTAGCCTTGAGCAAAAGAAGTTGAGAGAGAAAGAGAGAGAGAGAGAGAGAGAGAGAGAGTCTATCTCATGGACTTTCCTGCCTGGGTGGCTTCAAATCACAATTCTTCTCAGGTCTCAGCCTCCTAGGATTACAGGCATCAGCCACAGCACCTGGCTTCTTCTGTATCTTACATAATTCTCTCCACAGCCCTGTGGTTGGTACCATTATTATCCCCATTATGGAGAGTAGTAAATTACCTCATACAAAAACAAGCAGCTGAGCCATTTTGTGTCCAGGCTGTCTTACATCAAAGCCTCTTCTCTTGTTTATTTTTTCAGTCATAGGGCTTGAACTCAGGGCCTGGGTGCTGTCCTAGAGTTCTTTTGCTCAAGGCTAGTATTCTACCACTTTGAACCACAGTGCCACTTCCTGTTTTCTGGTGGTTTATTCTCACGGACTTCCCTGCCCGGGCAGGCTTTGAACTGTGATCCTCAGATCTCAGCCTCTTGAGTAGCTAGGACTACAGGTGTGAGGCACCAGCGCCTGACAAAGCCTCTGCTCTTTACGGAACTCTGGTCTCCTCTTCCCTTCTGGGGACCCTCTGGCTGAATGACACCTCTATTCTCTCCTTCAGCAACAGGCTATGGTCGATGTTTCTACAACCCTTCTGGCCGTGTGGTAAATGGTGAGGATGCTGTCCCCTACAGCTGGCCCTGGCAGGTAAGAGGAATACCCGCTGCTCTCAGGCCGTCCCTGGGCTCCAGGTCCCCAGGTCTGCACACATGCTGCCCAGTCCCCATCACTTCCTTTCCAACATCCACTTCTATCCCCTAAAGCCAGGGGACTTTGCCAGCTCAAGCTATAACCCTTGCTCAGCTGTTTGCAATTTAAGAGTAGAATCAGGGGGCTCAGTGGTAGAGTGCTTGCCTTGCATGCATGAGGCCCTGGGTTTGATTACTCAGCACCACATAAGCAGAAAAAGCTGGAAGTGGCGCTGTGGCTCAAGTGGTAGAGTGCTAGCCTTGAGCTGAAGAGCTGAGAGACAGCGCCAAGGCCCCCAGAGTTCAGTCCCCACAACCAAAACCAAAAGAAAAACAAAAAACCCCAAGAGTAGAATCAGTGGCTACCATCTATAAGAAGGCTAGTTACTCAGGAGGCTGAGATCTAGATGGCCACAATTCAAGACGACCCTGGTCAGGGAAGTTCTCTAGACTGCATCTCCAAAATAGCCACCAAAAAGCAGAGCTGGAGGTGTGGCTCAAATGATGGTAGAATACCAGTTAAACAAATACGAGGCCCTGAGATCACACCCAGTACCAGCAAAGGAAAAAAAAAAAATCAGGCTCAGTGGCTTAGTGGTAAAGAGCTTGCCCGGTGTATGCAAGGCCTGGGTCCTATCTCCAGTGCAACAAGAAAACAACAACAAAAATAAGCCTGGCCCTGGTGGCTTATGCTTATAATCCCAGCTACTCAGGAGGCTGAGATCTGAGGATCATGACTCAAAGCCAGCCCTGACAGAAAAAGTTATGAGATTCTTATCTCCAACTCATCAGCAAAAACTAGAAGCGAGGGTGTAAGCTCAAATGGTAGAGCACTGTCATGCGCAAAAAAGCCAAACAAGTCTCAGTACCGACACAGGCCAAAAATAAAATATCAAAATAGGTCACGAGTCAGATCTGACTCATAGATTCGAATTTGCCAACACTTGTTCTCCTAGAAACTTTGGAAAAATCAACACGTGTAGAGACGAGAAGAGAGGCAGAGGACCGGGGGTGAGCTGTGCTTAGGCAGTTCCGAGAAACCCGGAAAGATCTGACATGCAAGAGAATGTAGAGGATTTGAGAAGGGGGAGTCATGGAGGGTTCTTGAGAAAAAGAAAATTTAGGGATGTCCTAGAGGGTAGGCCATAGAGCCTAAGGTGGGGCAGCTTTGGCAGATTAAAATATGACCCAGAGAAAAAGTGGTAGGGCCCACATGAGCAGTGGTATGGGTTGTGCACTGCTCGAAACAGTTGTACAGTGTGGAACCTACCAGTCTGCTGATGGCCATCCTTCCAGTGGGCTTGAGGCCACCCAGGCTCTGTGCTCCTTGGCCTCCAGGTCTCCCTGCAGTATGAGAAGGAAGGGGCCTTCCATCACACCTGCGGTGGCACCCTGATCGCCCCCGACTGGGTCCTGACTGCAGGACACTGCATCTCGTAAGTCATCCCATCTGCCCCCTCCCTGCATGAGACCAAAGCATGGCTATGGCAAGAAGGGAGGTTGGCCCCAGGCCCATACCGACTTCGCTTCTTGACAGGTCCTTGCTGACCTATCAGGTGGTGCTGGGTGAGTATGACCGGGCTGTGGAGGAAGGGCCTGAGCAGGTGATCCCCGTCAACCCTGAAGGTCTCTTTGTGCACCCCGAGTGGAATGATAAATGTGTGGCCTGCGGGTGAGTAAACTCTCAGGCTTGGGGCCTGGGCTCCCCAACACTTCCTCCATGACATGGGCTCAAGTGACACCCAGCCAAGGGTAGAAGCAGAGCCATTAAGGATCATTGCCAGTCAGGTATCAGTGGCTCATGCCTGTAATCCTAACTACTCAGGAGGCTGAGATCTAAGGATACAGGTTTGAAGCTAGCCCTAGCAGAAAAATCCATGAGATTCTTAGTTCCAATGATCCACTAAAAAGCCAAAAGTGGAGCTGTGGTTCAAGTGGTAGAGTATGGGGCTGGAGGCCTAGGTTCTGATTGACTCCTTTCCTCCCCACCCTCCCTCCCAGCAATGATATCGCCCTGGTCAAGCTCTCTCGAAGTGCCCAGCTGGGAGAAGAAGTCCAGCTTGCCCGCCTCCCCCCTGCTGGTGACATCTTACCTAATGGAGAACCCTGCTACATTAGTGGCTGGGGGCGTCTCTCCAGTAAGTGTTGCCCTGCTAGCTGACCACAGGGACAGTGGCAGAAGGGCAGGCCCTGTGGGAGGGGGGGTGTAGAGGGTCTCCCCAAGTCCAGTTCTCACACTGTGCCTTCACTCCCCTCCAGACCTAGCCTTCTCCCCCATCCTCCCAATCATGGATAGTTGAATGGGACATCTGGGTGGTTCCCGCCTGTCATCCTAGCTACTGAGGAGGCTGAGATCTGAGGATCACGGTTCAAAGCCAGCCTGGGCAGGAAAGCCCGTGAGTCTCTTATCTCCAGTAAACCACTAGAAAACCGGAAGTGGTGCTATGTTTCAAGCGGTAGAGCCCTCGCCTTGAGCTGAAGAACACAGGGACAGCGCCCAAGCCCAGAGTTCAAGCCCCACGACTGACAAAAAAAAAATCTGTAAGATTTTTTTTTTTTTTTTGGTCCGGTCGTGGGGCCTGAACTCTGGGCCTGGGCGCTGTCCCTCAGCTCTTCAGCTCAAGGCTAGCGCTCTACCACTTGAGCCACAGCACCACTCCCGGCTTTTTTCTTTTTGCTTATGTGGTGCTGAGGAATCGAACCCAGGGCCTCAGGCATGCAAGGCAAGCGCTCTACCACTGAGCCACCTTCCCAGCCCCAATCTGTGAGATTTTTATCTTCACTAAATTACTAAAAAATTAGGAAGTGGAACTATGGCTCAAGTAGTAGAGCACTAGCCTTGAGCACAAAAACCCACAAAACTCAGGGAGAGCACCCAGATCCTGAGTGTAAGCCCCAGGACTAGCACAAAAAAAGAAAGAAAGAAAGAAAAAGAAGGCATGCAAGATAGCTGCAAGTTGGGCTGGGAATGTGACTTAGTGGCAGAGTGCTTGCCTAGCATGCATGAAGCCCTGGGTTTGATTCCTCAGTACCATATAAACAGAAAAGGCTGGAAGTGGCACTGTGGCTCCAGTGGTAGAGTGCTAGCCTTGAGCAAATGAAGCTCAGGGACAGTGCCCAGGCTCTAAGTTCAAGCCCCAGGAGTGGCAAAAAAAAAAAAAAGAAAGGATGGAAGGAAGGAAGGAAGGAAAAAAGAAAGAAAGAAAAAGAAATGAAGAAAGAGAGAGAGAGAGAGAGAGGGAGAAAGAGAGAGAGAAGATCATATAGTCCACAGCAGGCCAGAAAAGCAGGGGATCCTAGACTTGAGCTCCCTACTCAGTGTTCTCTGTTTCCATAGCCAAAGGGCCTCTCCCTGACAAGCTTCAGCAGGCACTGCTGCCCGTGGTGGACTATGCTCACTGCTCCAGGTTGGACTGGTGGGGCTTCAGCGTGAAGAAGACGATGGTCTGTGCTGGCGGCGACATTCGCTCTGGCTGCAACGTGAGTCCACTCTCAACCTGCCGCACAGGGTACAAGGGGCGCAGCCATCTGTCCAAGGTGGAGGGGCAGAGAAGGCATCTTGCCCGCTTACCTCATTCAGCCCCGGGCCAGGCAGGATGAAGAGGAAGTCGGCGTCATCTCTAGAGGTAGAATCGGGAGCTCCCCACTCTCAGCTGGCTCCCACACTGGTTGACTTGTACATGTCACTCGCCTGCTCCTGTCCTCAGGCTTCTCCAGTGGTAGAGTCAGAGACACTGGCCCTGTGACCTGGAATGCGGTGCAATTGTCTTTCTGAAGTTATAAATAAACATTAAGGGTACTTCTGTTAGCCGGGCACTGGCTCACGCCTGTCATCCTAGCTACTCAGGAGGCTGAGATCTGAGGATCACAGTTCAAAGTCAGCCTGGGCAGGAAAAGTCTGTTAGACTCTTATCTCCAATAAAGCACTCAGAAAACCCGAAGTGGCTCTGTGGCTCAAGTGGTAGAGCACTAGCCTTGAGCTGCAGAGCTGAGGGACAGCGCCCAGGCCCAGAGTTCAAGCCCCACCACTGACCAAAAAAAAAAAAAAAAAGGAAAAAGAAAAAAGAGTACTTCTGCTGCCCAGTGCCTGTAGCTCAAGCCTGTAATCCTAGCTACTCAGGGGGCTGAGATGTGAGGATTGTGGTTCGAAACCAGACTGGGCAAGAAAGTTCATGAGACTCTCATCTCCTGTTAATTACCAAAAAAAAGTCAGAGATGGTTCTGTGGTTTAAGCGATAGAGTCCTAGCCTGAAACAAAGAAGTTCAGGGTCAGCACTCAGGCCTTGAGTACAAGCCCCTACACCCAGGCATAGTGGAACATGCCTGTGATGTCAGCTACTGTAGAGACAGAGCCAAGAGGATCTTGAATGCAAAGCCAACCTAATCAAAGTTACCAAGACTTTATATCAAAAGCAAACTACAAATGCAAAGGAAAGGAATGTGGCTAGAGTAGTAGAGCACCTGCCTGCCCAGAAGAACCTAGATTCAATCCCAAAGCCTGTGAAAAAATGCTTTCATTGTATTATGAGTATAAAGAATAACATCAGATTAACTGTTGTACTAAGAAAAGGAACTACCATTCTCCAAGTGCCTCCACCTTATTAGATTTTGGCCAAGATCCTTTATCTTTTTTCTTTTTTTTGTCTGTTGTGGGGTCTGAACTCTGGGCCTGGGCGCTGTCCCTCAGCTCTTCAGCTCAAGGCTAGCGCTCTACCACTTGAGCTACAGCGCCACTTCTGGCTTTTTCTGCTTATGTGGTGCTGAGGAATCAAACCCAGGGCTTCATGCATGCCATCTTCCCAGCCCCCAAGATCCTTTATCTTATTTTATTAATAATGTGTGTGTGGCTGGGCATTGGTGGCTCACTCCTGTAATCCTAGTACTCAGGAGCCTGAGCTCTGAGGATCATGGTTCGAAGCCAGCCCAAGCAGGAAAGTCCATGAGACTACTCTTATCTCCAATAAACCACCAGAAAACCAGAAGTGGCGCTGAGGCTCAAGTGGTAGAGCGCTAAGAGTGCTGGGATAGTGCCCAAGACCAGAGTTCAAGCCCCATGACTGACAAAAAATAAAAATAGTGTGTGTGTGTGTGTGTGTGTAGGACTGGGGTCTGAACTCAGGGCTTGGCTCTACTGCTTGAGCCATGCCTCCTACAACCCTCTTTTGCTCTGGTTATTTTTGAATGTTTTGATCTTGCTCTTTGCCTGGGCCAGCCTGCATTCTGACTTCCTATTTATCTTTTCCATCTGAATTGGAATGACAGCCGCAGCCTCATGCCACCGTGCCCAGACTTTTCTGCTGAAATCTGGTCTCTTGAACTGGCCACAAACCATCATTCTCCCAATCTCAACTTTCTGAGTAGCTGGGATTACAGGTGCAAGGGACTGCACCAGGCCAGTATCTTATTTAATCCATACCAACTCATAAGACAGATGGCTGTTTACCTCATTTCATAGATGAGATTCAAATAAGGAGTGAGTTTAATGAAATCCTTGAAGTTAGAAGCAATCCCTCAGTCACAGCTCAGCCCCTTTCCTGTCTGACCATTTCAGGGTGACTCCGGAGGACCCCTTAACTGCCCTGCTGAAGACGGCACCTGGGAGGTCCATGGAGTGACCAGTTTTGTGTCTGCCTTTGGCTGCAACACCAAGAAGAAGCCCACGGTGTTCACTCGGGTCTCAGCCTTCAACAAGTGGATTGAGGAGGTGAGGGGAGCAGGGTGCTGGAAGGACTGGGGTGGAAGGGCACAGATTGGAAGGAGGGCCAGGAGGGAAGTCCTGGGAGCATTCCTGAGGGCTTAGAGATGTTTTGTGGCCCAGAGAAAAGAGAGTCGTCTTTGGGTGGGGCTCTCAAGCCCTGTTGTACTTTCTGAATTCAGCATGTGGCTAGGAGTGTCTCCTCTGGAGCAGGTCTTCCCTCCTCCTCCTTCTCCTCCTCCTCCTCCTCCCCCTCCTTCCCCTCCTCCTTCTCCTCCTCTTTCTCCTCTTCCTCCTCTTCCTCCTCTTTTTTCTGCTGGTCCTGGGGCATAAACTCAGGGCCTGGGCACTGTCCCTGAGATTCTGCTCAAGGCTAGTGCTCTACCACTATGTCTGGCTTTTTCTAAGTAGTTTATTGGAGATAAGGGTCTCAGACTTTTCTGCCTGGGCTAGCTTTGGATGGCAATCCTCAGATCTCAGCCTCCTGAGTAGCTAGGATTACAAGCTTGAGCCACCAGCATCCAGCTAAGCAGGTCCTTCTTGAGGAGGGGGAGGGAGGGAGAGAGAGTAAAAGGGAGAGGGAGAGGGATGCAGTGCAAAGAGCCACTTGGTGGGCGCACAGAGAGGGAAGTGGACAATAATGCTGAAGGGTAGGGACAGCTGTGACAGGGAAGAGCTCAGACCCCATCTGGGAACAGGTGATCTGACAGGTCACTGATATTGTTCATGAACAGCACTAAGTGCTGGTGGCTCATGCCTGTAATCCTAGCCACTTGGAAGGCTGAGATCTGAGGACTGCAATTCGAAGCTAGCCTAAGCAGGAAAATCCAGGAGACTCTTCTCTCCAATTTATCACCAAAAAAGCCAGAAGTAGAAGTGTAGCTCAAATGGTGGAGTGCTAGCTTTGTGTGAAAAAGCTCAGGGATAGTGCCCAGGCCTCAAGTTTAAGCCCAGGCTGGCTTAGAACTGCCATGCTCACAATCTTAGCTTGAAAGTAGATAGGATTATAGGTGTGAACTACAGTACCTGGCTCTAACTAGACTATTCCTTTCCACTCTTGCTTTTTTCCAGACCATTGCAAACAACTAGCACCAAGGCCCAGCTGGCTGTGCTGACCCCACTTCCTTCATAAATAAAGAGCTTTCAGAACGTCCAAACTGAGTCCTCTTCTGCACTGATTCATGTCTTCTCCTCTGACATCCTCCTAAGAACACAAAACAGAAGTGCAGAGGTGACAGTGGACCCCCCCCCCCTCTCAGAAGAGGATGAAAAGGAAAGAAGGGAGCCGTTGAGGGGTGTTCAGTCAGCCTAGTTAGCCTGGGACATGAGGAGTGCTAGAACACAGGGCTTTCCGTGTATAAACAGACCCAGAGACGTGTATACCCTCACACACATACTAGTGACTTCTCAATGCAAGCATAAAACCACTCCACTCTGCAGAAAACCCAGCTCCATCAGCTCTGGGGAGGCTCATGGG
This sequence comes from Dipodomys spectabilis, assembly GCF_019054845.1. Taxonomy (NCBI): domain Eukaryota; kingdom Metazoa; phylum Chordata; class Mammalia; order Rodentia; family Heteromyidae; genus Dipodomys; species Dipodomys spectabilis. The sequence continues at coordinate 2,379,169 of NW_024870795.1, forward strand.
GACAGTGGGAGGGACCATATATCCTCTGCCTTTTGATTGGCTGGAGAGGGGGAGAACTATGCTCACCCATTCATTCAACAAACAAACATTTATTTATTTTTGGGGGGGGTCTGGTCATGGGGCCTGAACTCTGGGCCTGGGCGCTGTCCCTCAGCTCTTCAGCTCAAGGCTAGCGCTCTACCACTTGAGCCAAAGCTCCACTTGCAGCTTTTTTTTCCTTTTTGCTTATGTGGTGCTGAGGAATCGAAACCAGGGCCTCATGCATGTAAGGCAAGTGCTCTACCACTGAGCCACCTTCTCAGCCCCAAACAAACATTTATTATTCCAGGAGAGGATTCAGAGGGGGAGGCAGACACGGCTCTTCTGAAGTATCTCCTTATTTATAAAGAGTCATCCAGAGCCAGGGGCTGGTGGCTCACACTTGTAATCCTAACTACTGAGGAGACTGAGATCTGAGGATTGTGGTTCAAAGCCATCCTGGATACAGAACTCCATGAAACTCTTGTCTCCAAAAAAATCACAAGTGGTGCTGTGGCTCAAGTGGTAGAGTGCTAGCCTTGAACAAAAGAATCTCAAAGACAGCATCTAGGCCCTGAGTTCAAGTCCTAGGACAAAAAAAAAAAAAAAAGCCATCCATTAAACCGTAACTAGCTTACCTGCCAAGGGTGAGCCATCATATTAAACCATGACTAGCTACATGCCTCATGGCTAGCTCTGGGTAGGGAATGCAGAGGCAAGCCCTGGATGCATGAAGAGGAGACATAGGCATAGATCTGCAGGCACAGATTGACCCAATGTCCAAGGCTGCAGCCCAGCAAGGTGTTGAGGCCTGAAAGACCCCATATATGCCAACGAAAGCAACCTAACAAGCAGTGCAGCTGCTAAGTATTGATGGCTCATGCCTGTAATCCTAGCTACTCAGGAAGCTGAGATCTGCAGATCTCCGTTCAAAGCCAGCCTGGACAGTAAAGCCCATAAGACTTATCTTCAATTAACTACCAGGGGAATAAAAGCCAGAAATGGAGCTGTGGCTCAAGTGGTAGAGAACTAGCCTTGACCAAAAAAATACAGGGACAGCACCCAGGCCCTGAGTTCATGCCCCAGGATGGGCACAAAAAGAACAAAGCCAAACAAAAACAGTGCAATCTTTTGTTTCATGGGACTCCTGAGATCCAGGAAAAGGACTTAGTCCCAACAAAGACAGGTTTATACAATATTTACTTGTGTGTGTGTGTGTGGTGCTGAGGATGAACCCAGGACTTTGCTCATGCTAGGCAAGCTGTACCATTGAACTACATCCCCAGCCTTGAGATATCAATATCTATATCTACCTACCTACCCATATTTCAAGAAATGAAATTATTAAATGATAAGGGATCTTTCCTCCTTTTCCTCCTCCTTTTCCTTCTCCTTCTCTTCTTTCTTCTTTCTTTTTTTCTGGGACTTAAAGTCAGAGCCTTGTGCTCTCTCTTAGCTTTTGCACTCAATGCTAGCACTCTGCCATTTGAGCTCTAGCTCTATCAGCTTTTTGGTGGCTAATTGGAGGTAAGAGTCTCATAGATTTTTCTGTCTGGACTGATTTCGAACTGTGATCCTCAGATCTCAGCCTCCTGAGTAGCTAGGATTACAGGCAGAAGACACTACTGCCTGCTAACAATACTTCCTAAAATGCCCCCTCTGCCACCCCTTCCCATCTTCTGACGCCACACATCACAAACAGCCCCACATTTTTTCTCCTCTCCCCCAGGGTCAAGAAGTGCCCTTCAAGCTAGGCACCGGTGGCTCACATCTGTAATCCTAGCTACTCAGGAGGCTGAGATATGAGGATTGTGGTTCAAAGCCATCCTGGGTAAAAAAAAGTCCATGAAACTCTTTCTTTCTTAGCTACTCAGAAGGCTGAGATATGAGGATTGTGGTTCAAAGCCATCCTGAGCAAAAAAGTCCATGAAACTTTTCTTTCTCTCTCTCTCTCTCTCTCTCTCTCTTTTCTCCTCCTCCTCCTCCTCTTCTTCTTTTGGTCAGTCATGGAGCTTGAACTCTAGGTCTGGGCACAGTCCCTCAGCTCTTTAGCTCAAGGCTAGCACCCTACCACTTAAGCCACAGCACCACTTCCGGTTTTCTGGTGTTTATTGGAAATAAGATTCTCAAGGCCTTTCCTGCCAGGGCTGGCTTTGAACTGTGATCCTCAGATCTCAGCCTCCTGAGTGGCTAGGATTACAGGCATGAGCCACAGGCACCCAGCTTTCCATGAAACTCGTCTCCAATAAACCACTAGAAAACTGGAAGTGCTACTGTGACTCAAGTGGTAGAATGTTTGCCTTGAGCTGAAGAGCTAAGGGACAGCGCCCAGGCCCAGAGTTCAAGCCGCATAACCGACAAAAAAAAAAAAAAAAAAAGTGCCCTTTGAAAACCTTCCAGAATAGTTTCAGGAGAAAGGGCAGTGCATAATCCCACACTCCCATGGATTAGCAAAGCCCCCACGCTGAAAACTCAGCCTCAGGGGGGAAACTGGGATTGCTATGCCCTCTGGTCACCACACGTGGGCAGCAGAGAGTCATGTAGTCTGGCCTAAAACTGCCAACCGTTTAATTAATTCAATTCTTTTTCTTTTCTTTCCTCCCTCACTCCTCCCTCCCTTCCTTCCTTCATTTTCTTTTTTTTTTTCTTTTTCGTCAGTCGTGGGGCCTGAACTCTAGGCCTAGGCACTGTCCCTGAGCTCTTTTGACCAAGGCTAGCACTCTACCATTTGAGCCACAGTACCACTTCCAGTTTTCTGGTAGTTAACTAGAGATAAGAGTCTCACAGGGCTGGGAAGATGGCTCAGTGGTAGAGCGCTTGCCTTGCATGCCTGAGGCCCTGGGTTCGATTCCTCAGCACCACATAAGCAAAAAGAAAAAAGCCGGAAGTGGCGTTGTGGCTCAAGTGGTAGAGCGCTAGCCTTGAGCCCAGACCCAGAGTTCAGGCCCCACGACCGGACCCAAAAAAAAAAAAAAGAGTCTCACGGACTTTCTTGCCCAGGCTGGCTTTGAACCATGATCCTCAGATCTCGGCTTCCTAAGTAGCTGGGATTGCAGGCATGAGCCACCAGTGCCTGGCTTGTGAGATTCTTATGTAGAAATGGTGTGGCTCAAGTGTTAGAGCACTGGCTTTGAGCCAAGAAAGGAGCTTAGGGACAGAACAACAAAAAAGAGAACCTGTCAACAATTAGGTTCCAAGGAGACAGGCTGAGCACCTATTGGTACTGTCAGGAATGAGAGGCAGAGGAAGATGGTCCAACCTTGGCAGAGCCACAATCCAACTAGGAGGCTGGGTCACCCCAAGTAGTGGTTGTGACCTGGCCCTGTTCCAATGGGGACCCACAGTGATGTCCAGTCTAGGGTGAGGGAGCTATGGGGAGACAGGAAGATCAGAGGTCTCAGTGGTTCTTATATCTAGATGACTGTGACATCAGACATTCCCATCAAATGTAAACGGACAAACTGTCTTTCGTTGAGGCTGGGGATGGAGCTCAGCGGTGGAGCATTTGTAGGGCGCCAACAGGACCCTGACTTCAATCCTCAGCATCACCAAAAGAGAAAAGAATCTCTTAACACCAAAGGTGTAATGCTGAGAATCTTTGTTCTCTAAAATTAGACACTGAGCTCTTGGACATCACATCGGTGGCACAGAGCCTCCCACTCTAGTGGGTCAGAGCTGTAGCCTAGATTTGCAGCCCAGGTGCAGAACTTCACAGAGGGGTTTTTGAGCACAACAGTCTATTTATCTTAACTCTGTGGGATCAGGGAAACAGAACTCTGAGGCTGGATTCTGGTCAAGCCACATGTTAAGCTCTTCATATATAACCGGTTTACTTGGGGCCAAGAACACTGCTTTACCTCAGTTACTCCTCAACCCCACCTCTCCTAGACCCTGTTTCTTCCTTTGGGGAGATACTGCACTTTTTTTTTTTTCATGTTCTGTTTCTCTTGCCACATCTAGGAAATAAGCCTAACTTTGTTTGAGACAAAGTCTTGTTATGTAGCCCAAGCCAATATCCTACTCTTACCCCCTACCTCCAAGTGCTGGGATTACAGGCAAGCATACCATGCCTAGCTCCTTACCCTGTTAAACTACAGCAGAGTCCCTTGCCCTCTGACACATTGGCTTTATTATAAAAGTTGAGACTTCTCTTCCTTTCCATTCACTTACTGATTCAAGCTTATGTTTAGTAACATGGCCTTGTGGACCCTGCCTGTGGAGTATGAGGTAGAAAATAAATAGGTAAAACTGGGCATGGTGGCTCACACCTGTAATCCTAGCTACTCAGAAGGTAGAGATCTGAGGATTGTGGTTCAAAGCCTGCCTGGGCAGAAAAGTCCATATGACTCTTATCTCCAATAAACCACTCAGAAAAAGCCAGAAGTGGCGCTGTAGCTCAAGTGGTAGAGGGCTCACCTTGAGCTGAAGAGCTCAGGGACAGTGCCCAGAGTTCAAGCCCCACGACTGGAAAAAAAAGAAAAAGAAAAAAAAAAAGATGGCTGTGCCACTGAGGTGATAAAATGGAACCGTTGTCCTTTATCTGATACAATGTCATCAAAACGAGTGAACAAGCCAGAAGTAGAGGTGTGGCTCAAGTGGTAGAAGGCTAGCCTTGGGTAAAAAAGCTAAGGGAGAGCACAAGGCTCTTATTTTAAGACCCAGGAACAGTAAAAACAACAGCAACAACAAAACTCTGCAGCGCAATGGGCTCCAAAGGGACAGGATGGGTATTTGGGGGCAGGTGGACACAGGGGTAGTGATACCAGCTATGTGTGAGCGGAAACCTTGGTGAACAGGTGTCAGGAAAGCACACTGCAAGCAGAGACCAGCAAACGAAGTGAAGAGGAGCTTGTCTGGTTACAAAATAAGGGGACCAGTGGCGGGACATTGGGTGGCTCACATCTGTTAGCCCAGCTACTCAGGAGGCTGAAATCTGAAGATCATGGCTTGAAACCAGCCTAGGCAGGAAAGACTGTGAGACTTCAATTAACCACCAAATATCCAGAAAAGGAGCTGTTGGATCAAGTGGGAGAGTACTAGCCTTGAGCAAAAGAGCTAAAGGACTGCACCTAGGGCCTGAGTACAAGAAGGAAGGAAGGGCAGGCGGAAGGGTGGGCAGGCAGGCCAGTGTACAAGCAGCAATGAGTGGACAGAAAGCTGGGGAAGAAAGCCAGGCGCCAGTGGCTCAAGCCTGTAATTCTAGCTACTCAGGAGGCTGAGATCTGAGGACTGTGGTTCAAAGCCAGCCCGGGCAAGAAAGGCTGTGAGATTATCTCCAATGAACCACCAGAAGACCGGAAGTGGTGCTGTGGCTCAAGTGGTAGAGCGCTTGCATTGAGTTGAAGAGCTGAGGGACAGCGCCCAGGCCCAGAGTTCAAGCCCCATGACGGACAAAAAGAAAAAAAGCTTGGGAAAGAAAGCTAAGTGGCAGCGGCAAAGTACAGAATATGAGTTTAACCTTGAATGTCACAATCATCTTACAAAGAGACTAAACATACTTATATACTTTTATATAAGTTCTAAGACTAAAAACCGGAGCTGTTCTGGAAGCCACAGTGTCGCAGTCTCCTCTTTCCCGACAGGGTTGTCGGAAGCTGGGGATCTAGTCCACCATCTCATTTTACAAATGGGGGAAACCAAGGCTGAGAGAAGCGGTACGGGGTGGACACCTGATTGTAGGGGTGACTGAGGAGGGGCACCCACTGCTATGTTAGTAGAGGACAGCCTGCGTAAAGGGTCCTGGTTCTTGATCTAGTGGCGGGGCTGTGGCTGTCTAGAACTTTACAATGGCAGTGTGAACTTCCCCAAGGACACTGGCGCTGGGGTGCCCCGGGTGGAGGGGTGCCCCAGTCCTCAGGGGGCTTTGGAATCCTCTAGTCCACTCCATTTGATCAGCCAGGTGGAAGGAGAGAGGGATGGGACAACTGAGAACTGACTCCTCCAGGAAAGAGCCAAGGAAGGCAGCCTCTGCGCTCCCTGCCTGAGCCCTTCAACCTGCGAGCTCAGGCCTACACCGGATCTGCCACAGCAGGTCGGCATGGCTTAGGGCTGGTGGCCTCATCAGAGAGCAACGGGGAAGACTTGGGATAGAGGCCCCACGGCTGATTGAGCTTCCTAATGTACACAGGCCCGTCCTGGGGCAGGCTGTCCATCCCCGATGGGCCTAACTCATGGCCGTTTGGGCACACTGAGGCAGGGCCTATGTGGCTGGCCGAGCCTGGCACGACGGCAGCGGACGCCGGGCAGCCCGCCCCCCCCCCCGGGCGGCCTTCCGCCTCCCAGAGGCCGTGCAAAGGCCCCAGCGTGTAACCTCCGGGCGGGGCGCGGGCTCCCACACTTCCCTCTTCTCGCTCACTCGTCTCTTCCCATTTTGCAAGGGGCCAAACGCGGCTCAGAAGGACTAGCACGGTCCATCCCCCACCCAGGAGAAAGCGGCCGAGGCGACGCCACGGCCCCGCGCCACAGGAGCCACGCGCGCGCGCGACCACCGAAGAGCGAGAACCACCGAGTGGCAAAACACCGCCGAAGCCTAGAGTAGCCCGGTCCTTCGCACCTCTCCGCCCTGCCAACTTCCGGTCTTGAGCGACTTCCGGTTCCGGCGGTGCGTCCCACGGCTCCATCCCCGAGTGCGGGTGTGGGTAGTGAGTGACAGGGCTTGGCTTGTCCCTCCCACCCCGGTTCTCCCGCCCCCTGACCCGGCACCTGTGCAGGTGAACGAGTCGTTCCCGCTCCCCTGCCCTGGCGGGAGCCCACGGGGCGGGGAGGCTCGGCCCGTGGGACCCGCGGCGCCTCGGCCTGGCGTGGCTCTGCGTCCATAAGGGGGTTTTCCCGAAGCCCTTCTCCGCTTCGGCCTCGGCCCTCAGGGCGGCGCCCGTGGGGCGGGCGGGGGCTGCTGTGCGCCCGTGGGCCCTGGCAGCACTTCAGACTTGGCGAGCAGGTGCCCTGTCTCGGTGACCGCGGGTGACAGCAGCTACCCAGGGCCTTGTTGGGAGGATCGAGCGAGGGGGAGGTTATCTGAGAGGCCAACGTGCAACAACTGGTCCGCAGCTGTCGCTGTTCATGGAGACAGCTGGGGCAGCTGTGAGTTGAACCTGGAAAGTTAGACTCCTGTCGAGGAGGATGGGTGTGGAACGCTCCCAACAAAGTCGGATAGGAAAAAAAAGCAAGCAGGGAACTGGAGTTTTGCACTGTTTTGTGTGTGTGAGGAAGGGGAGCTTTGCATTAAAACTGGTAAGGTTGTGTATTGTGTGCGTGTGCACTAAGGGTCTGGGCACTGTCCCTCAGCTTTTTTTTTGTTCAAGGCTAACACTCTACCACTTAAACCTTAGCTCCCTTTCCGGCTTTTTTCTTTCTTTCTTTCTTTTTTCAGATTAATGGGACATAAGAGTCTCATCGACTTTCTTGCCCCGGCTGGCTTAGAATCTTGATTCTCAGATCTCAGACTCCTGAGTAGCTAGGATTACAGGCCTGAGGCACACCAGCACCCAACTAAAACTGATAGGTGTATGAAGTGAATCACTTGTATGGTTGCTCCACCTTGCAGAGCTAACCTTGAAAATGAGTCCACTGACACCTGAGACTATTCCTAAGGAAAACACCCGTAAGTGGGCTAGGTATTTTCATTAGGAAAGATTTAGGTAGGAAGGGAAACTCCTCTTCCTCCTCTTTTTTTTTTTTGTCTGTCGTGGGGCTTGAACTCTGGGCCTGGGCGAGGTCCCTGAGCTCTTTGAGCCACAGCACCACTTCCTGTTCCTCCTTCTTAAGTGGTTGTGAGTCACACACACTTGCAGTTAATGAAAAGAATACAGAAAGATACACAGTGAAAACTTTCCCTCCTCTATTGTTCCCATCTTCACAAGTACATACAATTAATTAGATTACCTTCCAGAAAATGTCTGCCATCTATCAAGTTACATATACTTAGGCATAAGTATTTCTAATTTTCTCAGGATCATCTACTTGTTGATCTGCATATTCTGTATGGATGGTAAATTATTTGTGGGCTTACAAATTGGATCCTGGAGCTTGAAGTCAGGGCTGGGTGCACTCAGATTTTTTGCTCAAGGCCAAGATTCTACCACTTGAGTCAAAGCTCCACTTCCAGCTCTTTGCCCTTTAAATGGAGATAAGCATCTCTCAGACTTTTCTTCCCAGGCTGGCTTCTAACTGAGATTCTCAGATCTCAGCCTACTGAGTAGCTGGGATTATGAGCAAGAACAAACATTCCTGCCTACTTCATTCTCTATAAGGCTGCATACGATTATATCAAATGATTGGTAGTGCTTTCTGTCATCATTTACAGCCTGACAGCGCTTAACGTTATACCCAATATTTTGCTTTTTTACAATATTGTAGTCAACCTTCTTTGATTAACTATTTCCACTGTACTAGTCTGATTTTTTGTTGTTGTTGTTGTTGTTTTGGTCTGGTCGTGTGGCCTGAACTCTGGGCGTGGGTGCTGTCCCTCAGCTCTTCAGCTCAAGGCTAGCGCTCTACCACTTGAGACACAGCACCACTTCCAGCTTTTTCTGTTTATGTGGTACTGAGGAATTGAACCCAGGGCCTCATGCATGCAAGGCAAGCACTCTACCACTGAGCCACCTTCTCAGTCCTAGTCTGATTTTTTTCTAAAAATTTTTATTGTTATTTTAAAGGTGATGTACAGAGGGGTTACAGTTGCATAAGTCAGGTAAAAAGTATATTTCCTTTTGTACAATATCACCCCTTCCCTTGCTCTCTCATTCTTTCCATCCACCAACAAGTTGTATAGTTCATTTTCAACATAGTATTCAGTGGGTACCATTACTGCATTTGTTCACCCTTTGTCCCTCCATTTCTGTGCCTCCCCTTATCCTCCCAAGACATATAAATGAACAAATAGAAGAAAAATAAAACAAAAACAGCAAAAAAGAAAAAAATTGTTACCTGACTTATATAACTGTAAGCTCTTTGTGCATCACCTTTAGCACTATATATGTATATGTATCTAGATACATATACATATATATGTTTATCATGGGGCCTGAACTCTGGGCCTGGGCGCTGTCCCTCAGCTCTTCAGCTCAAGGCTAGCACTCTACCACTTGAGCCACAGTGCCACTTCCAGCTTTTTTCTTTTTGCTTATGTGGTGCTGAGGAATCGAACCCAGGTCCTCATGCATGCAAGGCAAGCGCTCTACTACTGAGCCACCTTCCCAGCCCCACAATAAAAATTATTAAAAAGAACATACATTTAAAAAATTATTTTCATTTCCTGGAGTTTTTTGTTTTTTTTTTTTTGGGTCCGGTCGTGGGGCCTGAACTCTGGGCCTGAGCACTGTCCCTCAGCTCTTCAGCTCAAGGCTAGCGCTCTACCACTTGAGCCACAGTACCACTTCCGGCTTTTTTCTTTTTGCTTATGTGGTGCTGAGGAATCGAACCCAGGGCCTCAGGCATGCAAGGCAAGCGCTCTACCACTGAGCCAACTTCCCAGCCCTGGAGTTTATTGTTTTGTATGATCAGATGCACATAGGTATTGAGCCTTTCTGTTAGTCTGATTTTTTAAAAAATTACAACAAAATATGAGAGTCTGGCTACTTTATAAAGAAGACAAGCTTATTTATTTCACAGTGTTTGGGTGTTTGCTGCTGCCATTGGCTTGACTCTGATGTGTTCTGCTTTCCCTGGCTGATAGCATCACAGTGACAAGCACCTGTGCAGGATCAAGAGCTCACATGGCCACATGGGAAACCAGAGAGCAAGGAGATGCCAGCCTTGCTCTTTGAAAACAACTCACTCTCAAGGACAACTAGCTTGTTCCAGGAGGTCAGTGTCCATCTTTAATGAGGACAACACCTCAATGCTTAATGACCTCCTACTGTCTGCCCTACCTTTCATTTATGTATGTATGTATGTATGTATGTATTTATTTATTTATTTTTTCATCCTTCAAGACTCCATGTTTAGAAGTCAAAGGACACAAAGGACCTGGGCAGTCTCATGGGCCACCCCCTCCCCCCAAAGCAAACAAAACATCCCGCCCATGCTGTGTAAATTCCACTGGTCTGCTCAACCAGGTGATAATGTCTTGACACTGGGGACACAGAACAGGGCTTCCAGCCTCACTGTGACCAAGGATACAAATGCAGGAGCAGAGGACACAGTGTGCACACTGCTCTACCTTGTAAAGGCCAAACAATGTCTTACATCACTACACCAAGTCTCCTGCTCTTGAGTTCCAGATCAAGCACCTCTGAACTCTGCCTACTGTGAGTGTGCAGCTTTTGCCCTTCTCTTCACCACAGGTTTAGTAGCAATCCCTCTGAGTGAACAAAAGCCCAGATAATGTGAGAGCTATAATACTCTAAGAATATCTAAGAAAGTGGGTCAGGGGATCTTGTTTTTGTTTCAGACCTGGTGCTTGGACTCAGGGCCTGGGTACTTTTCCTGAGCTGGCTTCTGCTCAAGGCTAGCCCTTTACTACTTAAGCCTTAACACCTCTTCCAGCTTTTTCTGAGTGGTTTATTGGAGATAAGAGTCTCACAAGCCAGGCACCCGTGGCTCATGCCTGTAATCCTAGCTACTCAGAAGGTTAAGATCTGAGGGTCACAAATCAAAGCCAGCCTGGGCAGAAAAGTCCCTGTAAGACTCTTATTTCCAATAAACTGTTCACAACAGCTGGAAGTGGTGCTGTGGCTCAAGTAATAGAGTGCTAGCCTTGAGCACAAAGAGACTCAGGAACAGTGTCCAGACCCTGAGTTCAAGCCCTACAACTGACCAAAAAAAAAAAAAAGTCACAGAATTTCCTGCCCTCGCTGGCTTTGAATGGAGATTCTCAAACCTTAGCCTCCTGAGTCGCTCGGGTTACACGTGTGAGCCACCCCAGCAGTCAGCTGGGTCAGAATCTTTAGAGATGATAAGTAGTTAATGTGGGATAGGTCATCTGAAGAGTGATTGTTAGTATTTGCTAGTTGTTACCAGGACACAGATTTGACAGAGGTTTTTTGTTGTTGTTGTTGTTGTTGGTCGTGGGACTTGAACTCTGGGCTTGGGTGCTGTCCCTCAGCTCTTCAGCTCAAGGCGAGCACTCTACCACTTGAGCTACAGTGCCACTTCTGGTTTTCTGGTGGTTTATTGGAGATAGGAGTCTCACGGTCTCTCCTGCCCGGGCTGGCTTTGAACCATGATCCTCAGATCTCAGCCTCCTGAGTAGCTAGGATTATAAGTGTGAGCCACCAGCGCCTGGCTTGAGTTGTACCCTTTGGACAAACTCTTGATGTGAGAATTTAGTCATTTCTGCTGTCATTTGAGTGTGCTGTCTTTGAAGAAAAATAACATAGGATGTGATTTTCTTGTAAATAACCCTTCTTTTGGACTGGAGCCCTAACCCAAATGATGTAGTGTTTTATAGATATTTAACTTGTTTAACCCTGCTTCCTACAGCTGCTTTAATAGTGCTGGTCCTAGATTGGAAATCTGCAGCACTGAGACTCTGACAGGACTCGCTGTTTAGTAGATAGGCTTCTCTCTCCTCTGTTTCAGACCTCTTCGTCTATTGCTTTAGGTGAAATGCTTCCCACCCCGCCCCTCACTCCACTGAGGTATGAACTCAGGGCTTTGCATGCTGGCTAGGCTTTTTTTACTTAAGGCTGGCACTTTACCACTAGAGATACACCTCTACTTTCTGAATATTTTTAATGTCAGTCCTGGGAATTGAAGTCCTGGGCACTAACCTTGAGCTTTTTTTGCTCAAGGCTAACACTCTATCACTTGAGCCACAGCTCCACTAAAGCTTTTTTGGTGATTAATTGGAGATAAAAGTCTCACACACTTTCCTGCCCTGTCTGGATCATCAAATCTCAGCAACCTGAGTAGCTAGAATTATAGGTATAAATCCCTGGTGCTCAGCCACCAATTGTTTTAGGAACCTGGGAACTGTTGTCCCAAAAAATGATTTGAGAAAACAAATACCTATGACCTTAATGCTCTTCATCCATGCTTAGATAATTCCTTTTTGTTGTTGTTGTTGGGGGGTGGGGGCGGTAAACTCGGGCCTGGGCACTGTCCCTGAGCTCTTTTGTTCAAGGACAGTGGCTCTACCCCTTTGAGTCACAGCGCCACTTTTTTTTTTTTTTGTCATTCATGGGCCTAAGCTCTGGGCCTGGGAGCTGTCTCTCAGCTCTTCAGCTCAAGGCTAGCACTTTACCACATTAGCTACAGCACCACTTCCAGCTTTTTCTGCTTATGTGGTTCTGAGGAATCGAACCTAGGGCCTCATGCATGCAAGGCAAGCACTCTACCTCTGAGCCACCTTCTCAGCCCCACCACTTTTCACTTTTTGAATGGTTAGAGATAAAGAGTCTCATGGGGACTTTTCTGCCCAGACTGGCTTTGGACCATGATCCTCAGATCTCCTGAGTAACTAGGATTACAGGCATTAAGCCACTAGCACCCAACTTTATAATTCCTTCTGTTCAATGTAAAATACACCATAATGTGGAAAATGTATTAAGATTCTTTAGTAAGGTCAGTATTCTCCTACTTTAACAATCTATACTTAGGTGGGTGCTGGTGGCTCATGCCTGTAATCCTAACTACTCAGGACGCTGAGATCTGGGGATCGCTGTTCAAAGCCAGCCTGGGCAGGAAAGGCCATGAAACTCTTATCTCCAGTTAACCCCAGAAAACTGGAAGTGGCACTGTGACTCAAGTGGTAGAGTGCCTGCCTTGAGCTAAAGAGCTCAGGGACAGCACCCAAGCCCAGAGTAGTTCAAGCCCTACAACCAACAAAAAAAAAATAAAATAAAATCTATACTTCTTGTTTTGGCACCATTGACACATTTTCTCCATTGTGTCAATTGGTCGAGCAAGAGGAGAGCAAAAATAGAGTTTCAGCAGCTTTATTAAGAAACCTTGTTCACTTTAAAGAGCTGCGGGAACCTGGATTTGGACCAGATCCATGAGCTCAGGGTGGTTTCACAGTCTTTGTGGTCGGTTGTTGCTGACCTTGACATTTCTCTGTGCCTGGGAATCTGAAGTGGTTTTTCCCCAGAGTTCCAGAATGGAGACTGAAGGTTACCCTGAGGTGCAAAGAAACTGAGAAGACCAGAGTAGTCAAATAAGGACATGGTTGAGGAGACTGAAGTCCTAATACCGGCTTCCTAGGCCCAGACCCCTTTGAAGACTATATTGAGGGTCTCAGAATCCTCTTAGCCAAGCTTCCAGGTTCAGAAAGTTCTGCTGGGAGGACGCAGCTGGGCCAGAGCATATCCTCAGACCTCTCCAGGGGCTTGTTGGACAGTGGGCTGGACAGTGGCTGAGCCCTGATGCTTACACAGATCAGGGCACCGGGTTGTGGTGCCAGAGAGCTGAGATTGCGAGTGCTGCCATGTCAGCCTGAGTCAGAATCACTGGCTGACCCCCATGGCTGCATGCTCTGTCCACTGAACAGTAAAGCAAAGGCACTCTTTGGTGCCAGATCCCACCGCAGCCATGGGAAACCTGAACCTCCGTCTCCTCTGAGCTTGCCTTTGACTGGCTGAAATAAGAATCCTGCTGCCCATGGCCCAACGTCTTTTTGGCTGAGGCAGCTTTCCTTCCGTGAACTCCAGGAGTCTCTTTGCTCAGAACCCTTGGTCTGTGCCTGCCGCCCTCCTCCCAAGAGCTTGTTTTTCTTCTGCTACAGTGCCTCCTTTTTGGTACTTTGTTATAAGCTTTAGCCATACTGTTTTTATGTATTCAGTGAGGCAATCAGTTTTCACTTTCAAAATTAGGGACATGGATGGAAGCTTGTATGACCCCACCAGCAGCTCACTAGGAAGTCCCTGACCTATTAAAGTTTGGTCTTCATAAGCAATGTCTTATGGTGATTGATCAGTGTAGTTTTTAGTAGCCTTAAAGAAAGGAGAGATAATGCTCAGGAGTCAGTGCAAGCTGGAGATGAGAACTGTAGCTGAGCCAGAAAACAGACCAGGATTTAAGTGGGACAAAACTGAGAAAGGGGTAAATCAAGGTCACAAGAGGTAAACAACATTTAGAACTGCTTTCTCCATTCCCACCCCCTTTGTTTTGCTTGTCTTCTGGAGACAGCACATGCCCAGAGCTGGCTGACACTGTTTTGCCCTGCCCTACCCTACCCTGCCCTGCCCTGCCCTGCCCAGCTCAGCCCAGCCCAATATACTGGGCAGCCTTGCTCTCCTGGCTGAAACACAGTTTGGCACTGGTTATGACACACAAAGTAAACAGCAGCCACTGCCCCCGCACCTCCCAGTCCTGAGCAGGAGCCTGTGTGCCCGCCGCTTGTAAATCTCACTCCTATAACCTGCTAGGTGCCAGTTCACAGTTGGCCTCTACTGTGGAGCTCCTTAGCTCACTGATAGGATTCACCCTTGTTGTGCTGGTGTTTGTTCAGGAATTCCTATGCCTTCAGGACTCTTCTAAGGGCTAGAACACAGGCAGAAAAACCAGGAAATATGGAATTTCTGAGAAGAAATGTTCAGAAATACTATTAGAAATGATGGAGTAAAACTAGTGTTTCTTTCTTTTGGTATTCGATTTCAAAAATATCAGTAGGAAAAAAAATTCCTATATTTAAATAAACACTAAAAACAGAGAGGAAAGAATACAACCAAATTGAGGAAGTAACATTTGAATGGCATTTAGTAGATTAGAAGAGATAGGCCTGCCTTGGGCAGAGGTGTGGGAGTACCAGGGCATGTACTGGCTCTGGTGAACACAGGTGAACACAGGCTTTTTTATCATCTCTAGATTTGAATGGTAAGATTGAACCTTGGCAAAAGAATTAGTGTCCCAGATCAGGTCAGAATATTTTTTTTTTTTTTTTGTCGGTCATGGGGCTTGAACTCTGGGCCTGGGCGCTGTCCTCAGCTCTTCAGCTCAAGGCGAGCGCTCTACCACTTGAGCTACAGCGCCACTTCCAGTTTTCTGGTGGTTTATTGGAGATAGGAGTCTCACGGTCTCTCCTGCCCGGGCTGGCTTTGAACCTCGATCCTCAGATCTCAGCCTCCTGAGTAGCTAGGATTACAGGCGTGAGCCACCAGCGCCCGGCTAGGTCAGAATATTTCTAAGACTCCAGGTTGTTCTTGGCATTCTGAGATACTCCTATTGGTCTGTAGGAGTCGGAGAGTCCTG
Source organism: Dipodomys spectabilis (assembly GCF_019054845.1). NCBI lineage: Eukaryota > Metazoa > Chordata > Mammalia > Rodentia > Heteromyidae > Dipodomys > Dipodomys spectabilis. The sequence goes on from NW_024870795.1 coordinate 2,394,316, forward strand.
GTGATCAGGAATTTACTTGCCTGCATTGGTTGCTCAGCTGCTGCAGTGATGCAAGTGAAAACTGAGTTTACAGGTGTGCAATGTTACTTCAGGGATGCCACAGTGAGTTTCCTGAATTCGGGGAACCTGAATTCATTCCTCAAGCTCGAAGAGTCAGATGCTGTTTTATTGTGGGGATTTATTCTGTGTGGAGGATGGTGTTTTGTTTATCAGCATCCGTAGCCTCTACTAGCCAGATGCTAATAACCTATTAGAAATGCTACCCAAAAAGGTTTTCAGCTGGGTACCAGTGGCTAAAGCCTGTAATCCTAGCTACTCAGGAGGTTGAGATCTGAGAATTGTGGTTCGAAGCTACCTAAGGTAGGAAAGTCTGTGAGATTCTTACCTCCAGTTAGCCACCAGAAAACCGAAGTGACATTGTAGCTCAAAGTGGTAAAGCCCTACCCTTGAGCAAAAAAGTTTAGGGACAGCGCTCAGGCTCTTGAGTTCAAGCCCTAGGACCAGCACCAAAACAAAACTTTAAAACTTAGATTTATTGACACAGGGAATATATGAAAAAAAAAGAAAAACATGGCCCATAATCCCACTGTTCAGAGCTCCTAGAACATTTTTTCCCTCTCTCTCTTTCTCTCTTCTTCCCATCCTTCCATGAGGGTAGAACCCAGGGACTCACACATGTTACTCAAGGGCTCTACCATTGAGCTATATCCTCAGCACCTGTTGACATTTTTGTTGTTGGTTTTAAGGCTTGAATTCAGGGCTGAGGTACTTTCCCTAAGCTTTTTTGCCCAAGGCTAGCACTCTACCACTTGAGCCACAGCTCTACTTCCAGTTTCTTTTTCTCTCTTTCTTTCCTTCTTTCTCATTTCTTTCTCATTCTCTCTCTCTTTCTGTCTTTATTTTCTTTTTTCTTTGCCTGCCAGCCTGCCTGCCTGCTCTTTCTTTCTTCCCTTCCTTCCTTCCTTCCTTCTTTCTTTCTTTCTTTCTTTCCTTCGTTCCTTCCCAGTCCTAGGGCTTGAACTCAGGGCCTGGGCACTGTCCCTGAGTTTCTTTCTTTCTTTCTTTTTTTCTTTTTTTTTTTTTTTGGTCAGTCATAGGGCTTGAACTCTGGGCCTGGTTTCTGTCCCTCAGCTCTTCAGCTCAAGGCAAGCGCTCTACCACTTGAACCACAGCGCCACTTCCAGTTTTCTGTGGTTTATTGGAGATAAGAGTCTTAGGACGTTTCAAGCCCAGGGTGGCTTTGAACTGTGATCCTCAGATCTTATCTTCCTGAGTAGCTAGGATTACAGGTGTGAGCCACCAACACCTGGGTGTTCTTGAGTTTCTTTTCTTTCTTTCTCTCTTTCTTTCTTTCTTTTTTTTTTTGTTGGTCATGGGGCCTGAACTCTGGGCCTGGGTGCTGTCCCTCAGCTCTTTTTTTTTTTTTGGGTCCAGACGTGGGGCCTGAACTCTGGGCCTAGGCGCTGTCCCTCAGCTCTTCAGCTCAAGGCTAGCGCTCTACCACTTGAGCCACAATGCCATTCTGGCTTTTTTTCTTTTTGCTTAGTGGTGCTAAGGAATCGAACCCAGGGCCTCAGGCATGCAAGGCAAGCACTCTACCACTGAGCCACCTTCCCAGCCCCCATGAATTTCTTTTGCTCAAGGCTAGCACTCTACCACTTGAGCCACCATGCTACTTCTAGCTTTTTCTGTTTATGTGGTACTGAGGAATTGAACCCAAGGCTGCATGCATGGTAGGCAAGCATTTTACCACTTAAGACACATTCCCAGCCCCACTTCCAGTTTTCTGGTGGTTAATTGGAGATAAGAGTTTCATGGACTTTCTCATCTAGGCTGGCTGATCTCAGCTCCTGAGTTGCTAGGATTGCAGGTATGAACCACTAGCCTGGCATAGATCTTGTGCTTTCTAGGCAGTAGAGCCGTGGTTCCAACCCCTTTCACATTATTGGCCTGTTAATGGTTTCTTATGTCTTTTTAGAAGATCATACATTTTTATTATACAAGGTATGTCTTATACATGGCTTATGGTATGTATTTCTTCATTGCCTGGTAATCTTACAGGCCTTTGGCTATCAACACAGATTTTTTAATTGAACTTTTTTTTTTTTCAGTATGCTTATGTAGTTTTCCAGAACAAGTATAAGGTCAAGCCAGGCACAGTAGGGCTCACCTGTAGTCCCAGCACTCAGGAAGCTGAAACAGAAGGCTTATATCTGAGGCCATCTGGGAAACTTAGATAGATCCTTTTTCAAAATAAAAATTAAGAAGGGGGCTGGGAATGTGGCTTAGTGGTAGGATGCTTGCCTAGCATGCATGAAACCCTGGGTTCCATTCCTCAGTACCACATAACAGAAAAAACTGGAAGTAGCACTGTGGCTCAAATGGTAGAGTGCTAACCCTGAGCAAAAGAAGCTCAAGGACAGTGCCCAGGCCCTGAGTTCAAGCCCCAGGACTGGCCAAAAAATAAAAAAATAAGCCGGGTGCCGGTGGCTCATGCTTGTAATCCTAGCTAATCAGGAGGCTGAGGTCTGAGGATCATAGTTCAAAGCCACCCCGGGCAGGTAACTCCAATAAACCACTCAGAAAACTGGAAGTGGTGCCGTGGCTCAAGTGGTAGAGAGCTAGCCTTGAGCTGAAGAGCTGAGGGACAGCTCCATGACCAAAAAAAAAAATAAAAACAGGGCAGGGATGTAGATCAGTGGCAGAGAGCTTGCCTAGTATACAAGTTTTTGGGCTCGATCCTCACTACCACTAGAAAAAATAAAACAGGTGGAGTCACTGATTTTCACCTGGAGTGAAACTTCTGAAGCACAGGTGAGGATTGGAGACATGAGTGACAAGCAGGGCTCAGCCTCCTGAACCCAGAGCTGTCTCTGTCAACCCTGTGGTACCAGCTCTTTGCAAGGAAGCGAATTTATAGATGAGAGTCCTCACCCCCACACAAATCCAGTAAGTGAAGAAGCTGAGGTCCCTTTCCAGTTCATCTGGCCCTAGTCCCATGCCCTTGTCACAGGTCAAACTGCCTCACTGTCAGAGCCAAGCGGCTCCAGTGCTTCAAGGGGTCCAGGAGTCAAGGAATCACCCACAATGGGTGCACTTCCAGAGGTGGGTCATTGTGCTGTCTGTGCAACCAGCCCGCTCTACCCACGGTGTCTCAGCTGCTTGAAGACTCTTCTTGCTAGTTGGTCGCTGGTGAAAACAAGGTTGGGAGCACAGGTAATCGGAGAGTTCCAGCAGCTAGCTGGTGCCATGGGAAAAAAATATGTCATCTGTTGGGCAGCTACTCCTTGGCCAGTGAGTAGATGTCAGGCGCTTGCTGCTGGAGAGGAGACCAGCTCCAGGGATGAGGGGGCCATGGAACATGAACCCTCCTCAGGATGGTGGCTGCAGAACCCCAGTACAGCTGGCCTTCCCAGGAGCAGGACACATGCTCAGTTCCCCAGGGCAGCGGAGTACAGGCACTTGACAATGACTTCACTATTTTACTCAACATTTTCTTCCCACCCACTGCCAGGCATTCGCTGGACATTTCCTGTGCCCCAGAATGTCCTTTCCCTTGGCAACCCCCAGTCTTTGCCAGCCTACTCCTACTCATTCTTTTTCCCTTTCCTGTTGTTCCCCCCTCCTTCTATTATTCCCTTCCCCTCCCCCCCCATCTTCTGATATCACTATGTTGATCCAGCTAGTCCTGACCCAGCTCCCAAGTAGCTGGTACCGTGGGTATCTTTTCTTTTCTTCCCTCTTTCCTTCACCCTTCTCTCCCTCTCCCTTGCTTCCTTTCCTTCTCCCATTCCTCTCTTCCTTCTACAGGGCCTCTCATATACTAGGCAAGTGCTCTACCACGGAACTACAACCCAGTGCTCATTCTTCATTCTTTTGACCTGGATAGACATGGTCACCTTCAGGAAGATTTTTCTTGATCTGTAACCTTTTTTTTTTTTTTTTTTTCGGTCGTGGGGCCTGAACTCTGGGCCTAGGCACTGTCCCTCAGCAATTCAGCTCAAGATTAGCACTCTACTACTTGAGCCACAGTGCCACTTCTGGCTTTTTCTGCTTATGTGGTGCTGAGGAATCGAACCCAGGGCCTCATACATCCAAGGCAAGCACTCTACTACTGAGCCACCTCCCCAGCCCTGATCTGTAACCTTGAACAACAGGTGTAGCCCCTTCCCCTATATGTTCCTGTAACACCTTCCCTTGAGTCCCCTGCCAATCCCTGTTCCTTCAGCAAGTCTCTTGTATACAAAAGGTACCATAGATGGTTGTTAAATAGGATGCTGTGGACATGTCCTAGCTTGAGTGCCCTGGCCAACTGTGCACTTTCTAGACAGGAACTCTCTCTGTTCTTGGCATCTAAGCCAGCACCTATACAAGGTTGATCCTCAAGAAATGGTTTGGGGCTGCCCGCCTGCCCGTGGCTCATACCTATAATCCCAACTACTCAGGAGGCTGAGATCTGAAGATCACAGTTCAAAGCCAGCCCAGGCAGGAAAGTCTGAGAGACTCTTATCTTCAATTAACCACCAGAAAACCAGAAGTGGCACTGTGGCTCAAGTGGTAGAGTGCTTGCCTTGAGCTGCAGATGTGAGGGACAGCACCCAGGCTGAACTCTGGAGTTCAAGCCCCATGACTGACAAAAAAAAAAATGGTTTGGCTTTTGTGAGACCGGGTGTTTGCTTCCTGATTTCAGGCATTTCCTTCAAGTGAAGACAAACTTCAGTTCATAGATGACTCTTGAAGTTACCTAGAGGAATCAGCAAGGGGTGAGATTACTGCTTCCTGTGGAAGGGGGAGGATATAGGTAAAAATAAAACTGACAGAAGGGGCGGGGCTTCCTCCTCTCAGCAGCACTGACTCTGCAGTGGGGAGAGGTAAACTTCCCTTGGCTTGTCCTGCTTGAAAGCTCAGGGACTCTTCATGCTTAGCTACCACTTGGAAAGTTCAGGTGGGTGATCTTGAAGCAGGGTGTGTCTTGGGCAGGAAGCCACTAGCCAGCCAAAACAGGCAGCTCCTCCTCCTCACTTCCTCTGAGCCCACACTCCACCCCTAGTGGAGGAGACCAAGGCTCAGGGTTTTGGAGCCCTGCCTCCGAAGCACAAATGGGAAGTTTCTAGTCACCATCACTTCCCCTCCTCAGGAGGTATGGGTCTCAGATAAGTCCTGCTACCTCTCAGCTTTAGTTCCTAGTCTGTCTTGTCCCTTCCTCTTTCCCAGATAAGGTTATTATAGCCCTGTGAATCTCTGTAATAACTGAGGTATCTGAATCTGCCTGCTTGAGGATTCAGTAAGGATTTCTCAGCTATTTCTTTGTTCTTTTCTTCTGAGAGTCTCAGGCACATCTTCTCTTTCCCGGTTTCTACATGTCAAATCCTATTTTTATCTTCCTGCTTCTCCTTCTCCCTCTCCTGGCTGCTCTTCCATGATCATCAAATCTCATTATTAAGATTCTGAAGCATTCTGACTTGTTAAGAAGTGCGCCCCCCCCCCCCCCACACACACATGGGGTATTCTTTTCTTCTCTTTTTTTTCCCCTAGTCCAGGGGCTTGAACCCAGGGCCTGGGCACTGTCCCCAAGTTTTCTTTTAGCTCAATGCTAGCACTATCACTTGAACTGCAGCACCACTTCTGGCCTCTTCTGTTTATTTGGTACTGAGGAATCAAACCCAGGGCTTCATGCATGCTAGGCAAACACTCTTCCAGTAAGCCACATTTCTGCCCTTCCCTCCCTCCCTCTCTTCCTTCCTGTCTTCCTTCCTTCCTTCTTTCGTTCGTTCCTTCCTTCCTTCCCATTACTGCTGCCATAAAGATCTTGAATTTTGCAAGTTTTAAATATAGCCTACATCCTGTAAAGAATACATAAATCTTAACAAAGAGTTAGATGAATTTGTCAGAAGTGGACATCTCTATATCTACCTTCTATATCAGAGCATATCAGCTGGAGGGCTGGGAAGGTAGCTCAGTGGTAGAGCGCTTGCCTTGCATGCCTGAGGCCCTGGGTTCGATTCCTCAGCACCACATAAGCAGAAAAGAAAAAGGCTGGAAGTGGCGCTGTGGCTCATGTGGTAGAGTACTAGCCTTGAGCTGAAGAGCTGAGGGACAGCGCCCAGAGTTCAAGCCCCATGACCGGACCCCCCCCCCTCCAAAAATAATGACTGGGAAAAATCAGCACATTATATGGAAGTGGCGCTGTAGCTCAAGTGGTAGAGCGCTCGCCTTGAGCTGAAGAGCTGAGGGACAGCACCCAGGCCCAGAGTTCAAGCCCCACGACCGACCAAAAAAAAAAAAAAAAAATCTATCCAGCTGGGCATAGTGGCATATACCTGTAGTCCTAGCTACTTGGAAGGCTGAGACAGGAAGATCCCATAGCCAGCCTGGGAACCTCTAGAGGCCTTCCTCATGCCCTCTCCCAATCATGAATCTCCTGAAAGAGAACCACTGTATGGATTTTATGATCCTAGAACAGTGTTGTCTATTTTGAACCAAATGGGATCTTTTTTTTTTTTTTTTGTCGGTCATGGGGCTTTTGTCGGTCATGGGGCCTGAGCCCTGTCCCTCAGCTCTTCAGCTCAAGGCGAGCGCTCTACCACTTGAGCTACAGTGCCACTTCCGGTTTTCTAGTGGTTTATTGGAGATAGGAGTTTCATAGTCTTTCCAGCCTGGGCTGGCTTTGAACTGTGATCCTCAGATCTCAGCCTCCTGAGTAGCTAGGATTACAGGTGTGAGCCACCTGCACCCGGCTGCAAATAGAATCTTTTTGTGTCTGGCTCTTCATTCTCCACATTCCATCTGTGAGGTTTACCAGCCCTGAACATCCTGTTTGCCATGCTAGTGCACCTGAACACACCAGTTCTCTCTTCCAGAACCTTGCAATGCCCTTCTTGGCCCAGCTGGACCCTAATTCAGTAGGACATAGGTTCCCAGGTCAGCTCTTGGTTTGAGGCCTACCTCCTACCTTCTAGCTGCACTAGTAAACAAATTCTCCATGCCTAATTTTTTCTTTTTTTTGAGCATAGGAGATTTTTTTTTTTGGTCGGTTGTGGGGCTTGAACTCTGGGCCTGGGCACTGTCCCTGCACTCCTCAGCTCAAGGCTCAAGCACTCTACCACTTGAGCCACAGCGCCACTTCCGGCTTTTTTCTTTTTGCTTATGTGGTGCTGAGGAATCGAACCCAGGGCCTCATGCATGCAAGGCAAACACTCTACCACTGAGCCACCTTCCCAGTCCCCATGCCTGATTTTTTTTGATGAATAGTTGCTATACATCAGAATTCTTGTGAACTTCAAGAGTGAATATAGCCAGGTGCCAGTGGCTGACACCTACTCAGTAAGCTGAGATCTGAGGATCAATTTGAAGCCACTTGGAGCAGAAAAGTCTGTGAGACTCTTATGTCCAATTAATCACCAAAAAACTGGAAGTGGACCTGTGGCTCAAGTGGCTCAGGGACAGTGTCCAGGTCCTGAGTTCAAGCCCCAAGACCAGCACACACACACACACACACACACACAAACACACACACACACACACACACACACACACACACACACACACACACACACACACAGCTAATACATATTAAGTACTTAGGAGAGAGCCTGTGGCACCGGAAGAACTTAATGAATGCTTGCTATAACTACAGTGAACACCCTGGTTTTCTAATTCCCCCACATTCTCAAACGACCCTGTCAGGCACTTCTTTTAAATACTTTGTCCTACTAAGCAGTCTCAATTCTTTAGAGATTGTACCTTCATTTCATTGAATTTCTTCAGCTGATATTTATTCAGTATGCATTGTAGTCTTTTTGTTTGATTGTTTGCTTTGTTGGTCATGGAGCTTGAACTCTGGGCCTGGACACTGTCCCATAGCTCTTCAGCTCAAGGCTAGCACCTTGAGCCACAGCACCACTTCCGGCTTTTTTCTTTTTGCTTATGTGGTACTAAAGAATCGAACCCAGGGCCTCATGCATGCAAGGCAAGCACTCTACCACTGAGCCACCTTCACAGCCCCATGCATTGTATTCTTGCATGGAACTTGCAGTGATCAAGGAAGCTCTTGACATTACATTTTTTTTTCTGTATTGGAGCTTGAACTCAGGACCTCATGCTTGCCAGACAGGCACTGTACCACTGAGCCACACTTTGAGCCCTTTCTTGCACAAGTTATTTTATTTAAAGTTTTAGCGTGTGTGTGTGTGTGTGTGTGTGTGTGTGTGTATGTGTGTGTGTGTGTGTGCTGGTCCTAGGGCTTGAACTCAGGGCATGGGCACTGTTGCTGAGCTTTTGTGCTCATGGACTTTCCTTCCCCACTGGCTTCAAACTATGATCATTAGTTCTTAGTTTCCTAAGTAGCAAGGATTATAGGCATGAGCCACCACTGCCTGGCTAAGAATTTATTTTTAACAGGGTAAGAGTGGAGGAAAATAGAAAAAACAATAAACATTCCCTGCTCCCCATGTAGGAAATAGGAACTAAAGACTCCATGGTTATTTTTGAGATAGGGTCTCACTTCCTGCCTGGGTACTGCCTGGGCTGTGATCTGCCTATTTTAGGCTGAGATGAGAGACATGCACCACTGAGCCCAGCTCTCATTTGAGCACTGGGTCTCATGAACTTTTTGTCTGCATTGGCCTCAAACTTCCATCCTCTTAAGTAGCTTGGATTACAAAGTGAGCAACCAGCACCCAGCTTGAATTGACTTTAGTGAGAGGATAGTAAGAAAATGAAGCAAGATAATTTGGAATAATGGTAAGTACAATGAAGGCAATAAGGCAGTGCAGGGTGATGGGGGAGAGTGGGTACTATTTAAAAAAATAAGAGGGGAGGATCTTCTTGAAAAGGTGGCATTTGGGCTGGGAATGTGGTTTAGTGGTAGAATACTTGCCTAGCATACATGAGCCATGAGTTCAATGCCTCAGTACCACATAAACAGAAAAAGCCAGAAGTGGTGCTACAGCTGAAGTAGTGGAGTGCTAGCCTTGAGCAAAAGAATCTCAGGGACAGTGCCCAGGCCCTGAGTTCAAGCCCCAGGACTGCCAAAAAGAAAAAGAAAAAAGAAAAGAAAGAAAGAAAAAGTGGCATTTCAGCCAAGACCAGCATGTGGTAAGGAGCAGGCTTGCATAGAGAGAATGGCATGCAAAGATACTGAGGCTGCAAAACAAGATCATTATGTTGAAGGACAACCAGAAAGCAGCTTGACTGGAGCCTAGTGAGTGAGTTCAAGGTCCAGATGAGGTTGGAGAGGTGGACAAAGGCCAGCTGCTGAGGGTTGGCTTTGTATGCTATAGGTTGGGATTTCATCCCAAGGCCAGGAGAAGCCACTAAAGGAGTCAAGTGGGGAGATATCCTTGGGCAACCAAGGTGCCAAGGAAACCTCACACCTGTAATCCTAACCTATTTAGGAGGCAGCTATCTGGAGTATTACTGTTTGAAGCCAGCCCAGGTAGAAAATTGGAGACTTGGTCTTCAACTAACCAGCAGAATGCCAGACTGGAGGCATGGCTCAAGGGGTAGAACACCAGCTGTGAGCAGGAAAGCCACATAAGAGCCCAAGGCTCCCCCAAAATAAAACAAAACCTCAAACAAACAAAAACTTGATCATTGTACCACATGCCTGTGGGTTCTAATTAAATCCTACAGGATGAGGATAGAGGTGCTCCATTGTTTTTCTGACTTCTTTCTCTCCTCTGTCCCATCTTATGAGCAAATCTCCAGTGACAGAGGTTACCTCCAACACAGATGTGTGGCTGAGATGCAGGAGGACAAGCCTGGGCCAGTTAGAACAAGGCAAGCAGAAAACAGGTTCTTCTCCTTTCTCTGATTCCCACAGGCATCCAGGTCTCAGGATAAGCATAAATGTGGGCACAAGTGGAGGAGGGGGCTACGGCAGGTGCAGGCAGTGGCTTTGTACTCAGCCCTGAAAGGGTGGCTGAGAGCACATCTGGATGAGACTCCTGGCAAGGATGGAATTGTGAAAAGCCTGGGGTGACCAGAATGTGAATTATCTGAAAACAATTAAACAGCAGCAGCTTTTTGGTAACAAAAATGAGACTCCCCTCCCCCTTAGCTTAGTGTGTGTGTGTGTGTGTGTGTGTGTGTGTGTGTGTGTGTGTGTGTGTGTGTGTGTGTGTGTGAATTCTGGGCCTTTTGATTGACTTTCTCATCACTTGAGCCAGACCTCACCTTCTGGCTGTTCAGTGGTTAATTGGAGATAAGAGTTTCACTGACTTTCTCATTATTTCTAACCTTTATTTTAGTGAAACATTACATGTGAGAGAAGCACATAAGCAAAGATACAATGAGATGAATGATTATGAAGCAGACACCTAATGATCACCAATGTGGGATGGCTGCCAGTGGTTCATTCCCAGCCTTTCCAGGATGTTACCCCTTAGAGGATGCTAGAAGCTGGGTTCTTATGGTAATCACTTTGCTTCTTTGTAGTTCTTTTTTTTTTTTTTTATTTTTATTGTAAAGCTACTATACAGAGGGTTACAGTTACATGAGTGAGGTTATGAGTACACTTCCTCTTGAACATTGTTACCCCCTCCATTGTTTTCCCCCTACCATCCCCTCCCTCCCTCCCTTCCCCGAGGTTCTTTTTTTTTTTTTTTTTTTGATTGTGATTAAATGATTACATAATTTCAAAGTCACAAGTTCATCCCAGGGCTGAGGAATGAACCCAGGGCCTTGCACTGGGCTAAACCCCCAGCCCGCTTCTTTGTAGTTCTGCTGCCTGTGAGACACGTTGCAAGATTTTCTCCTGTAGATCCTGAGTGTGTAGTACAAGGGAGAGTCTCTTTTACATAGAGCATCTTCCTTAGCCAACCTGGCAGGCCCAGGAGGAGAGAGATACAGCTGGATTTGGTATTTGGTATTTGGTACCAAATGCAGCCAACGTTGCTCCTATTTAGCCAGTAGTTAGTGGTTAGTATTTTAAGATTCAAATATCAAGCTGGGCACTAGTTTCTCACACCTGTAATCCTAGCTACTCAGGAGGCTAGGTTCTGATTATCCTGTTTGAAGCCAGTCTGGACAGGAAAGTCTGTAAAACTCTTATTTCCACCAAATTAAAAAAAAAAACCCCACAAAAACAAAACCCCCAGCAGTCCAGCTACGGCTCAAGTGGTAGAATATTAGTCTTGAGTAAAAGAAGTTCAGGGGCAGCGCCCAGGTCCTGAGTTCAAGCTCCAGGACTGGCACAAACAAAACAAAAGAAGGATCTATGTCTGTGAGGGACACAGATACCTCCCATCCCATGCTAAGGCTGTCCCTGGGAGCCAATAGTGGGCTGGGGAAGCCTGGGTAGATCCAAGAAGAGCAGGCCAGCCAAGAGCTCCCAGCAGTAAGTACTCTGGGAGTTTGGAAAAGGCAAGGACCACTTTTGGCTGTGTGATGCAGAGCTGGCTTTGTGGAAGGAGGGTATTATTTCATGCATGAACATTAAAAGCTTTTATTTTATTTTTATTTTATTTGTGTGTGTGATGTGAGGTGGGTTGAACCCAGGACCTAATGCATGCTAAACAAGCACTCTACTATTGAGCTGTACCTCCAGCCTCATTTACCAGACATTTTTGAGGTCAAGGCCAGCGGTGTGCCGGAACTTAGGTGAAAAGGTACAGGATGAGTAAGATGACATCCCTGCCTGTTTGCCGCCCAGTGACCTAGCCTAGATTCAAGTGAGTTCAGTACAGCATGCTTTAAATACAAAGTATCAGAGGAAAGACTGGTTGTCTGGGATTGGGAGGGAGGGCTGAGCAGTGGAGGCTCAGGCCAGTCCTTGGAAGAGACAAGAATAAGGAGTCACCAAATCCACACAGGTAGACATCAGGATAAAGACACAGGATGCTGATAAAAGGTGTGGTCCAAGCTGAGAAGAAAGGGGGACTTGACAAATAAGATGAGCAGGAAAGGGATTTCAGGCAAGGGGAGTTCCCTGAGCAGGGACCAGAGGTAAAAAATCATGGTAGCCATATGCATGCTACAAATAATTCAGTCTAGCCAGACATAAGACATGTGATGGAAGGTGTGATGGTTAATTTTATGTCGACTTATGTGGAGCAGTTTGGTCCAACATTAAATTGGGAGTGCTTGTGAGGGTGTTTCTGGATAAGATTAGTATTTGATTCAATAGTCTGAGTAAAACAGATCCCTATGTGGGTGGGCGTCATCTACTCGGTTGAAGGCCCTCTTAAAAGGAACAAAAGGGCTGGCACAGCCCTTTTGTGGCCCATGCCTGTAATCTTAGCTACTCGGAAGACTGAGATCTGAGTATTACCAGCCCGGGCAGGAAACTCCATGGGACTCTTAGCTACAAGGAGCTTTAAAAAAAAAAAAAGGAAGTGGAGCTGTGGCTCAGTGGTAAACTGTTAGCCTTGAGCAAAAAAGCTCAGGGAAGAGCCCAGAACCTGAGCAAAAAATACATCAAAAGGGCTGACTGGGGGCTGGGAAGGTGGCTTAATGGTAGAGTGCTTGCCTAGCATGCATAAAGCCCTGGGTTCAATTCCTCAGTACCACATACACAAAAAAAGCCAGAAGTGGCGCTGTGGCTCAAGTGGTAGAATGCTAGCCTAGAGCACAGAGCCGCTCAGGGACAGAGCCCAGGCCCTGACTTCAAGCCCCAGGACCTAAAAAAATAAAAAAAAAAATTAAAAAAAGCCGAGCATGCCTCATGCCTCAAGTAAGAAGAAAATTTGTCTCAGTCTCAAAATGAACACTGACTCTGGCCTAGTGTCCTTCGGTCTAAAATGGAGACACCCTCTTCCCTAGTTCTCTGGTCTTGAGAACTTGAATGTGGACTGTGCCATTGAGTCTCCTGGATCTCCAGCTCTCTGACTCATCCGGCAGATCCTTGGGACTTGCCAGACTCTCTAACTGTGAGCCAACACCTTATCTTTTTATCTACTTACATCCTGTTGGTTCTGGGAAAGTAGAATAACTTTGGAATGGCATGTGGTACTATCACAGAGAACTTGGGATGCCTGGTGAAATGAAGACATGGGATAAAATACCAAGGGGTTTTGGGAAGGGGAATGGCCCAATTGCAGATGAGATGTAGGAAGATGAAAGCCACAATAGCTGAAATGCATTAAAGCAGAGTTCCTTTTTTTTTTTTTCTGTCCGTTGTGGGACTTGAACTCCTCAGGGCTTGGGCATTGAGCTTTTACACTCAAGGCTAGCACTACTTTAAGCCACAAAGCCACTTCTGGTTTTCTGGTGCTTAATTGCAGATAGGTTTTCTGGTGCTTAATTGCAGGTAAGAGTCTTATGGATTTGCTTGGACTGGCTTTTTTTATTGTTGTTGATTGTGGGGCTTGAACTCTGGGCTTGGGCACTGTCCCTAAGCTCTTCAGCTCAAGGCAGGTGCTCTACCATTTGAACCATAGTGCCACTTCTGGTTTTCTGGTGGTTTATTGGAGATAAGAGTCTCATGGACTTTCCTGCCCAGGCTGGCTTTGAACCATGATCCTCAGCCTCCTGAGTAGCTAGGATTACAGTCATGAGCTACCGATGCCTGGCCTGGACTGGCTTTTGAACCTTGATCCTCAGAGCTCAGCCTCCTGAGTAGCTAGGATTACAAGTGTGAGCCATCAGTGCCTGGCCAGGTTTCCACTCCCCCACCCCAAGGCTGGTGCTTTACTCCTTGAGCCACAGCTCCACTTCTGCCTATTGTGCTTAATTGGAGAGTTTCATGAACTCTTCTGTCCAGGCTGGCCTCAAACACCATGATCCTCAGCGCTCAGCCTCCTGAGTAGGTAGGATTATAGGTGTGAGCTCCAGGCACCCAGCTTACCTGTCCATTCCTACAAATGGGATAGGATTATCTCTCCCAGAGCTAGTTGAGTTGAGAGAGGGGACAGAAGATGTTCTGGGAGAAAATGAAGTGATGTTACTGGGGGAGAAGGAGTAGACCCTGGGAAGGGACTGCAGGTGAAAGGGAGCAGATGACCTAGGGGCTGTCCCATCTGCTAATATAAGGCAGCTGTAGACAGGGGACAGTGGGGACAGGGCACTGGAAGGCTAGAGGCTGGGCTGGCAGTCAAGGACAGGGTAGATGGAGTCCACTTCAGGGCTGGGAAAGGTCAGGGAGTGACCTTCTGACTGCCACCTCACATAGCAGACAAAGTGCTAAGTGAGTCCTTGTCCTCTGAATAAAGGCAGGAAAGGCCAAACAGTTGGGTGGCACCCCATCTAGATACCGCTGCTGGAGGAAAGGGCAGACATTGTGTGGGGACACTCATGGAATTGTAAGAAGGGAGGAAGGAAAGGTCATTGCGAGGGAGACAGCTAGCATTTTTTACTCAGATTGAAGACACTAAGTTTCTGCATTTTCCCCAGAGTCAAACATTTATTGTAATCTTTGCTGTAACTCAGTGGTAGAATCCTTGCCTAGCCTGCTAAAGGTCCTGCGATCCATCCCCAGCATAGATAAGAAATTTATTATAGCCAAAACAACCTAAATTCCAACAGTGGGAGATTGGATAAATATTGTAGGCCCACACAACAGAATGCAGCCTTTGTCAATGATATTTTGTTTGGCTGGGAAAGATGTTCACAATGGAAGTTTCTTTCCCCCTCCCCCTTTTGATACTTGGGATTGAGCTCAGGATTTTTTTCTTGCTAGGCAGGTGCTCTACCACATGAGCTATGCCTCCAGCCTCTTTCTTCATTGGTTATTTAATTTTATTCTTATTTTTATTATTTTATTTTATTATTATTTTATTTTTTGTCAATTATGGAGTTTGAACTCTGGGCTTGGGCACTGTCTAGCTCTTCAGCTCAAGGCGAGCACTCTACCACTTGAGCCACAGCACCACTTCCTTTTTTTCTGGTGGTTTACTGGAGATGAGAGTCTCATGGACTTTCTTGCCTGGGCTGGCTTTGAACTGTGATCCTCAAATCTCAGCCTTCTGAGTAGCTAGGATTACAGGCGTAAGCCACTAGTACCCGGCTACTATTTACTTTAAAATAAACATATTTGGGCTGGGAAGGTGGCTCAGTGGTAGAGTGCTTGCCTTGCATGCATGAGGCCCTGGGTTCAATTCCTCAGCACCACATAAGCAAAAAGAAAAAAGCCAGAAGTGGCACTGTGGCTCAAGTGGTAGAGCACTAGCCTTGAGCTGAAGAGCTGAGGGACAGTGCCCAAGCCCAGAGTTCAGGCCCCAAGACCAGACCCCCCCCCAAAATAAAATAAAATAAAATAAACACATTTTAATGAATCCTGATGAGCAAATATAAAACACACGCTGGAAGGTGAAGACACTTGGTATTATTCCTCAACTCTCCTAGGTGCTACTTGCACAAAAAAAATTTTTTGTGCTTATTTAATATGTTTACTAAACTTAGTGAAAAGGAAGTGTCGCTGTAGCTCAAGTGGTAGAGCACTCGCCTTGAGTTGAAGAGCTGAGGGACAACGCCCAGGCCCAGAGTTCAAGCCCCACGACCGACAAAAAAAAAAAAAAAAACTTAGTGAAAGTTCCCTATTTCCCATATTTTAATAATCACATGTTTATTAAACATGTTCTACAAAAATAATTTGTAAAAAAAAAACAAAACAACTTTATTTGCTGTTTATTGAATCTCGAATTCTATCGATGACTCAGAATGGAAATATCAGATTCATGCTAGCCTACCAGAAACTAACATTTTTGGTGAAAATATTGCATTTCTGAATTTGTTTTAACCCTTGAACTCTCTTCATATTCTCCATGTAATTTCATTTCTCTTTAGCTACTAGATGTGGGGAGTTTGAAATGTTTTGGGGTAAGAGATGGGCAGCCCATGAAGATAGTCAGGCACCTCCTCAGATGTAATTTATATAGTAGAGGGATGTAGTTTATGGTCTGGGAATATGGCTTAGTGGTAGAGTGCTTGCTTAGCACGCACTTGCCTAGCATAAAGCCCTGGGTTCAATTTCTCAATACCATATAAACAGAAAAAGCCAGAAGTGGCACTGAGGCTCAAGGGGTAGAGTGCTAGCCGTGAGCAAAGAAGCTCAGGGACAGTATCCAGGCCTGAGTTCAAGCCCCAGGACAGGCAAGAAAAAGAAAAAGAAGGGTGGGGCTGCGGTTTATTCTTGCACTTCAAGTTACCAGTGATCCCTCTGTGCAGAGTCAGCTAAGGGAGCTGTGTGGTCAGAAAGAAGAGACCTGGACAGGCAAAGTGTGACCCACTCCTGCAGGCTAGAATGCACCCCTATAGTTCCACAGTGCAGATTAGTCAAACTACTGACTTTTTTTTTTTTACAGACATGAAGTTATCTTTTTTGCTCCCAAACTCTCATGAATAGTTGCATTTCACTGTACATCATATAAAACAGTCAGCCCTTATAATAAGACATGCTACGCATAATGCACTCAGAATCATGGATTGCTTTTTCTTTCTCTTCATCTATCTCTCCCCCCACTGCTCCCCTGCCTCCATTCCCCCAAATCATGTAGGGGTTGGAATCTCTTTTATTTCTTCATTCACACTGGACACAGGCTATTTAAAAATTATTTCATCATCTTTATCACTCAGTTCAGCCATTTCTAATTTTCATTTCTCCAAAAATGTTGGTGTATAAACTGGGGTGGGGCCCTGGCTATCCATATACTTCTCAGGGGGTGCTTTCTGAAGCAATTTTTTTTTCTCCTCCTTAGGCATGGTTGAACTCTTTCATTTAGATATAGCCAATGGAGAAAAACTATAATCATTTCCTTTTGCCACTAATTTCTTCCTAAGTTTTCTTTCCTTTTTTTTTGGTCCAGTTGTGGGGCCTGAACTCTGGGCCTGGGTGCTCTCCCTCAGCTCTTCAGCTCAAGGCTAGCACTCTACCACTTGAGCCACAGCGCCACTTCTGGCTTTTTTCTTTTTGCTTATGTGGTACTGAGGAATCGAACCCAGGGCCTCAGGCATGCAAGGCAAGTGCTCTACCACTGAGCCACCTTCCCAGCCCAGTTTTCTTTCCTTTTAAATTGCATCTCTATCTGTATCTTTTGTACAAAATTCCTGTCCTGATTATAGCACTTCACTGCTGGATATGTGGGATAACAAAATGGAACATTCCATTCTTCAAAAAGTTCTCCACTGCCGGGCGCTGGTGGCTCACGCCTGTAATCCTAGCTACTCAGGAGGCTGAGATCTGAGGATCGCGGTTCAAAGCCAGCCCGGGCAGGAGAGACCGTGAGACTCCTATCTCGAATAAACCACCAGAAAAACTGGAAGTGGCGCTATAGCTCAAGTGGTAGAGTGCTAGCCTTGAGGTGAAGAGCTGAGGGACAGCGCCCAGGCCCAGAGTTCAAGCCCCACAACTGACAAAAAAAAAAAAAAAAGTTCTCCACTTACTTTTTCTGGTGGCACAAAATGACACACTAGAATTTTACCACCACAAAGGTAGTTGAATTCCACTAAAAGCATAGCCTCTGCTACTTCCAGTCCTTTTACTTCTGGGTAGTTTGAATCTTGTAATAGTGCCAAATAAACCAGAATCTGATTTTCATAAAGTGCTTTAGGTAAATGCCCCCCCCCAAAAATCACTCTGGGAGTAAGGTTGTCTTTTTGTTTTCCCCCCTCTTGGTGAACTTGCCCCATGTCCTTCTGAAACTGGGAATCTTTCCACAGGTTCAGCAACAGAATAGGCATGGCAGAATTTTGCTTTATGAGATCCTACTTTTGCAGTTTTCTGATGTTTCTGGGGATGAAAGAAACACACCACTGACCAGCTATTTGTTAGGCTAGCCTCAAACCATGATCCTACAATCTCTGCCTTTCATAACTAGGATTACAGGCTTGACATACCACACCAGACCACTATATAGTTCTAAGAGAGAAAAGTAGATTATAGCCTTATTTTTTCTATCTAAATGTGTATCTCCATAGGAAAAAGTCTGGAAAGATGTGCACAAAATGTTTACAGTTCATTAAGGGTAGCACTAGGACTGATTCTCTTAAACATTTCTCATTTCTCATGGTTTCTTTTAAATAAACTTACTAGGTAGTATGATATTGTAGTGGACAACTATAGCCAGTTTCCTGAGTATAAGTCCCAGCTTTGCTACTATCTGGTTTGGTGGCCTCAGACCAGTCCCTTAATACCTCTAAGCAACTATAAAATGAAGTAATAGTTTTTTTTTTTTTGGCAGTCCTGGGGCTTGATCTTGAGGCCTGGGCCTTGAGCTGTTGCTCAAGGCTAGCAGTCTACCACTTGAGCTATAGCGCCACTTGTGGCCTTTTCTGTTTATGTGGTACGGAGGAATTGAACGCAAAACTTCATGCGTGCTTGGTGATCACTCTACCACTAAGCCAAATTCCCAGCCCAAGAGAGAGAGTAATAATTCTTAAGTAAGAAGGTGGCAATACTAAATTAGTTACTGTAGCACTCTGCCCTTAGTAAACACTCAAAAATGTAGTTAGTCAGGTATGGTGGTACATGCATGTAATTCCAGCTATTTGTGAGGTT
Source organism: Dipodomys spectabilis (assembly GCF_019054845.1). NCBI lineage: Eukaryota > Metazoa > Chordata > Mammalia > Rodentia > Heteromyidae > Dipodomys > Dipodomys spectabilis. The sequence goes on from NW_024870795.1 coordinate 2,412,749, forward strand.
GACATGGGTTTGAGGCTAGCCCAGGCAAAGAGTTAGCTTGACCTCATTTCAACAGACCTGGTGGTGGTGCATACTTGTATTTGTAGTGGACATAAATATAAGGATAGTGATCTAAGGCTGATCCTCTCTGAAAAATACCCTAAAAAGAAAAGAAAAAGTGGTTTGGCAAAAAAAGCAACTTTATTTATTTTTGTGGTGGCACTGGGGCTTGAGCTCAAGGCCTTGCACTTCTACCTTCTCCCTGCTCTTCCACTTTGAGGCTGAACTCTGGACCATGAACTCTCCTTGTCTCACAGCTGGGGCTAGCTACTCAGGAGGCTGAGATCTGAGGACTGTGGTTCAAAGCTAGCTGAGGCAGAAAACTCCATTTGACTCTTCTTGCCAATTAAGAAGCAAAATGCCAGAAGTGGAGCTGTGGTTCAAATGGTCCAGTACCTGCCTTGAGTGAAAAGTTAAGCCTCACACATAAAGAGTGGCAGTAATCCATAAGTAAACTATTGTAATTTTTTCATATTATTGGGATCTGAACTCTGGGCTCCACACCACTGAGCCATATTTCCAGCCATAAGTGAACTGATTTAAGATAAGCTACTTTTCTCTGACATTAGAAAACAGAGATTAAGACAGGGAAGATCCCTATTCTCTGAAGCACAGTAGCACACTAGCATGGAAGAGCTAATAAGCAGGTGTTGTGAACTTAGACGTTAGCATATTGTGGGAAGGCAGTGATATTTGAGGGCTGGGAGGCAACAATGAAAGGTTCAGACCATCGAAACAAGACCTGGTGGTGGAAATCAAGTCTATAATTCCAAAGAAAATCTGTGTGGTCAGGGGTGCTGAGATGAGAAGAGTGGTATTTAGCTCTTGGGCCCACCACCTGAAAACAGGGCATACTCTTGCAGTATGACCTCCTCAGTCAGGATTGACTTGTTTTTGAGAAGCAACAACAAACAAACAAGCAACAACAAAATAAAACTTCCAGGGCTGGGAATGTGGCTTAGTGGTAGAGTGCTTGCCTAGCATATATGAAGCCCTGGGTTTGATTTCTCAGTACCACATAAACAGGAAAAGCCAGAAGTGGTGCTGTGGCTCAAGTGGTAGAGTGCTAGCCTTGGGCACTAGAAGCTCAGGGTCAGTGCCTAGGCCCTGAGTTCAAGCCCTAGGATTGGCAAAACAAAAACAAAAAACAAACCCTCTCCCCAAACAAGACCCCCAATGATACTTTTCCTTCACAAGGAACCAAAATAAAACAATAAACAGTAAATCCAATGGGTGATATCAAATTTAAGGGAGAACACAAATCATACAATTCTTTAGAAAGGCAAGTCAAAGTTCAAAATAAACACCAGGGACTGGGAATGTGGCTTAGTGATGGAGTGTTTGCCTACCACACATGAAGCCCTGGGTTTGGATTCCTCAACACCACAAAGACAGAAAAAGCCCAAAGTAGCGCTGTGGCTCAAGTGGTAGACTGTTACCCAGGCCCCTGAGTTCAAACCCAAGGACTGGCAAAAACAAGCAAAAAAACCCCACAGGAAACTGGTGGAGTGGGGTGGAGTCAAGGGTAGATGGGCAGACTAATGCAGAGAAGGAAAGAGAATGCGGTCAAGAATTCAATGGATAGCCTACAAAATCCTAAGAAAAGCGAGGGAAAGGGTAGGTTGGGAAGGATAGATGAGAATGTTGAAAACGGTGACATTGACCAAGATGCACAGTATTCATAGACTGCTTGTTAAACGGTAACTCCTTTGTACAACTAGTTAAGATAATAAAAATAAATAAATAAACGTTCGTGACGATTCGGTGCATATCCTGATTCAGAGTCAATTACAAAAGGAGCCGGGGGAAGCTGGGGATGAGCGCAAACCCAAGAGTGCAAAACTTGCAGTCCAGCGCGTGCGCGGTGGGTGGGCGGAGCCAGCATTAACCTCCGCCCAGTCCCAGTCCTGTCTTTCTCATGGTCCCTCCTACTTCCGCGGGCGCCCAACCGTGCGTCTCTTGCGTGCTGACGTCAGGTGCGTGCCCCTGTCCGGCAGGCGAGGAGACCCCGCGCAGTGCTGCCAACGCCCCGGCGGAGAAGCTGAGGTGAGTGCGGGGCCCGAGGCTCCCCGCGGGAGCGGCTATCCTCGCCGTTGCGTTCCCGCCGCGCGGTCCCCTGCTTGTCTTGGCCCTCGAAGGCGCTCTGGTCTCCGCAGGCCCGGGGCTTGAGAGCACCGAGGCGGGCGGAGGACACTCGGAGCTCGCGTCTGACCGCGGCTGGGCTCGCGCCGGTCCGGGTTCTGAGAAGCCCGAGGCGGGCTCGCGGCGGGGCCGCGGGGGGCTCCGGGCCGCCCTGCCGGCCGGAGGAGCGCAGTCGCGACTCCGGGTGCCGGCCGAAGGCGCGGCCGGGCCGGGCTGTCACCGAGCGGCAGCGGAAGGAAGGGGTCACACCCATCCCGTCGCCGCCGGCTCCCCTCCCCCTCCGGCCGGCCGCGGGCTCCGGGGCGGCCGGGCCGGGACTTGGGGACCGGGAGTCCACAGAGCCGCTTGCGACCGCCTGGAGGATCAGCTCGGGCCTCTGGTGTCGGAGGCCGGCTTCAGCCTCTTGCTTCTGGGCTTGAACTTCCTGCTTCGCCCGGCGCCGCCGCGGACATTTTGCGGCGGGCGGGGGAGGGGAGCGGAATTGCGGTCTCGGTGGGGCGGGGGCTCGCGCCGGCTGCCCCGGTCCGGCCCGCCACGCGCCCCTCCGCCGCCGCAGTCCGGCGCCTCGCCCTCGGCCCGGAGGCCCGCCTGCGCCCCGCGGCTCCGGACTCCCGATCTCCGCCCGGAGTCGACTTCCCGGTGCTGCCACCCGCTTCTCCCTCCAAACTCTGCCCCGGCCTACCGGCTGCGGTTCCCAGGCGGGGAGTTCTCGACCCTCCCCCTGGAGGCCACGGCGAGGCCGCTGGTTTAATTCCTCTTACTAGGAGGAAATTTTCTTTGTTCGCTTTCTTTTTTCTTTTTTTCCCCCCACCCTCCCCTTTAAGTCCAAGAGACATGGAGTGTGGAGCATTACGTCATAGCAGTGTAAGGGGGGGAGAGTTTTAACTCCTACAAGTCAGAGACTTAGCAAATTAAGACAGCGGCTCGCCGGCTTCGTGGGTCTCTGCCTGCTAGCTTCCCATCACGTCGCTTGCAGAGATGATTTTTTTTTTGAAATGTCACCTGCTGTGTTAGTGACTGCCTCACATGCATCGCCAATACAGCAAAGTCTTAACATCTCAGGGTTAGGTTTGTGCGAGGGCCTCACGTAGGCATTAAGTTGAAAGGTCTACCTTGACAGAAGGAACTTATTTGTGAGAGCAATGTTTTGATCCAAAATGACGTTCCTTGATTGACTTTTCCTCTATGGCTTACTTGATGAAAACAGTCTGCCTAAGTTGACTCAAGTTCTCTGTGGCAAAGCTGTGTTATTTTTCTGCTTATTCTTTGCTAGTTAAGAGTTGCATCCTAAAATATTCTTTTCAGTTTGTCATTAAAATCTACTTTGATATTTTTAACCGAAAACAATATTTTTAGGCTTTTGAAATCACAATTTTTGTTTCTTAGAATGCTTGGTGCATCCAAAATTCTGTATCTCTTTGACTAGGGTCTAGTAGCATACAAAGATACTAACACTAAACCAGATGAGATCGAGTTGTATATAATGGATGTACTGTCACAAAGATGGCTCATATTGGGACAGGCATTATCCTACTGTTGCTCATTTTTGTAGAGATCAGCTAACGTGAGTGGTAGATTCAAATTAGTCTTCTGTAAAGTTTAGGTGTTAACAGACCATTGGATAGGGGTGGATCCTGAATCTTGTGAAACAAATTTGTTAGTCTTAATGTGGTGTCTTATTTTAGGAATGTAAATTTGGGTTACTTATATACTGACATTTTTTTTGTCATCCATATTTAAGAGTTTCTACATACTCCAATTTGTATCTTTTAAAATACAATAGCTTGAACTTACAGTGTTTAGACTTCAGACAGAAAATAAGAGATTGGTATTACAATGAGCTCTTTTCCAGTAATTTCTTCAAAATCTCCAAGTACATCCTCTGTTAAAGCTCTTAAAACCTTTTAATGTTAGGAAAGATATTTGTACTTAGAAAATTTGATATTAGGAATCCAGGCCAGGTGTTATAGCGTAGAGTAGTAAATCATTTTAATGACCAGTGAGATCCACTAGGACCAACTCTTAAGTTTTTGCTAATCTCAAGATTTTTTTTCATGGTCTGTCAGAAAAGCTTGGTAGTTATTTTTAAGATAGGTGCAATGATGGGACTGGGAATATGGCTTGGTGGTAGAGTGCTTCCCTAGCATGCACTGGTATGACTCCTCAGTACCACCTAAACAGAAAAAGTCACAAGTGGTGCTATGACTCAAGTGGTAGAGCAAAAGAAGCCCAGGGACAGTGACTAGGCTGAGTTCAAGTCCCAGGACTGACAAAAAACAACAAAAAGGTCTATTAATACAATTTTTTTTTTTTTGCTCCAATAGCTGGAAAACTTTGAAGTATAATTTACTTTGCTTCTCTGAGAAATAGTATAAACATTTTTTTTTAAAGTAGAAGTTAAATTGTGCATTTATTTAAGCCTCATTCCTAGGGCTGGAATTTAAGGGATGGGTGCTGTCCCTGAGTTTTTTTTTTTGCTCAAGTCTAGTAGTGTACCACTAACACCCCTCCATTTCCAGCTTTTTGGTGGTTAATTGGAGATAAGAGTTTCTAATAGACTTTCTTGCCCTGGCTAGCTCTGAACTGCAATCCTCAGATCTTAGCTTCCTGAGTCTGTAGACTTATAAGTGTGAGCCACTGGTGCCCGGCTTGTATTTTTATTTTTAGATATAACAGTGGCTCATGGCAGTAATCCCAGCACATTCAGCAGCCTGAGGCAGGAGGACAGTGAGTTACAGACCAGTCTGGGTGCTTAGTGAGAAGAGAAGAAAAAGAAATGTATTTCTCTAATGTTGTAGAGCCTGCCTGCCTTCCTTCCTCCCTCCTTTCTGCCTTCCTGTCCTGCCTTTCTGCCTTCCTTCTCCCTTCCTCCCTCCCCCTTCCCTCCCTCTCTCTCCCTCCCCCTTCCCTCCCTCTCTCTCCCTCCCTCTCTTCTCTTCCTCTTCTCCTTCTCTTCTCTCCTCCCCTCCCCTTCCCTCCCCTCTCCTCCATTCCCTTCCCATCCCCTCCCCTCTCTTCTCCTCTTTCCCCCCCACCCCTCTCTCTGAACAATTTAATCACTTTAGGCTGCAGGACTTTTTCTGAAGGACAGGAAAAGTTAAATTGTGTTTACTTGTCTCTCATAAATAGCTCTATATATTCCTGTGTTAAAGTGCTCCATCCAGTCTAAGCTTTGAGGATAATGCCTTTACAGTGTTCTATTTGTAAAATATTTGTTGTGAGTTTCCTCTATTAGAATGTAAGTTCCAGGAAGCCAGGAAGTCTGGCATGGTCACCTTTTTACTCCTAACACCTAGGATACTGCCAAACAAATTGTAGGCCCTAATAAATATTTGTCAAATATTTGCATATTTGATGTTTGAAGTTTTAACATTTTCCTTCTGTGTATATCCCATAAGCCTTTATGCTTGTCTCTCCTTCCTTACCCCCAAGTCCTGGGGCTCAGGGCCTGGGCACTATCCCTGAGCTTCTTTATGCTCAAGCTAGTACTCTACCACTTGAGCCACAGTGTCACTTCTAGTTTTTTCTGTTTATGTGGTACTTAGGAATGGAACCCAGGGCTTCATGCATGCTCGGCAAGCATCCCACCACTAAGCCACATTCCCAGTCTGTGCTGTGTTTCTTGAGGCAACTTTGGTGCTTGATCAGCCATATCTGTATTTGGACTCTTTGAAATGATGATTACCAATCTCCTCTTGCTTGACCTTGTCCATCTGTTTGGTCCAGTGACTTCTGCAGGTGCCTCTGTGGACAATTTTCTGTACTTAGAAAATCTTCTGCTGACAAGCTTTCTCTCCTAAAAAGTACCCAGACTTAATGTTATTATCTTCCTTTATTTACCAGTAGCATATTTTTGGCCCTTCCTTCCCTCTACAGTATCAAGTTCTTGATCACATTATGCTTTGTCTCTTAAGAGTTTCTACTTTTACTCATTTCTTTAGTCCAGAGTAGTTTCACTAAAGCAATTTTCATTAGTGCCATTTCAGCTGTGTCTGTTAGTGCAGTTGTAAGCCCCAGATGTCAGAACTCTTCACTGATCACCTCTAGGACATTGCTCTCAAATTGGTTATTCCCTGAAGTGAAACCAAATGTTTTATCATCAGAATCCTGTTCTTTCTTACGTTTTATTAAAAAGTTTTTGGGGGGCTGTTGATGTAGCTCAGTGGTAGAGCTTCCCTAGCATGCATGAAGCCCTGGGTTCAATTCCTCAGTACTACTACATAAACAGAAAAAGCCAGAAGTGGTGCTGTGGCTTAAGTGTTAGAGTGCTAGCCTTAAGCAAAAGAAGCTCAGAGACAGTGCTCAGGCCCTGAGTTCAAGCCCCAGGCCTGTTCCCCCTCCAAAAAAAAAAAAAAAAAAAAAAAGGCAGTACTAAGGTTTGAACTCAGGGTCTGGGGCTTCACCAATGTCCCTGTCCCAGTCTTAGAAAAATGTTTTAGGGCTGGGAAGGTGGCTCAGTGGTAGAGTGCTTGCCTTGCATGCCTGAGGCCCTGAGTTCGATTCCTCAGCACCACATAAGCAAAAAGAAAAAAGCCGGAAGTGGCGCTGTGGCTCAAGGGGTAGAGCGCTGGCCTTGAGCTGAAGAGCTGAGGGACAGTGCCCAGGCCCAGAGTTCAGGCCCCACGACCGGACTCCCCCCCCAAAAAAAATGTTTTAATCCAGTACTTGCCATAAGCTATTATTCGTAATGTATGGTACTATGTCACCAGAAGAGAATCTCTGATTTAGGCTATTACTCACCTTGGTTTTTTTTTTTTTTGTTAGTTGTGGGGCTTGAACTCAGGGCCTGGGCACTGTCACTGAGCGCTTTTGCTCAAGACTGGCGTTCTACCACTTTGAGCCCCAGCTTCACATCCAGTATTCTGGTGGTTAATTGGAGATGTATCTCATGAACTTTCCTACCTGGGCTGGCTTCAAACAACGATCCTCAGAGCTCAACTTCTTGAGTAGCTAGGATTATAGGCATGAGCCACCAGTGCTTGGCTCATCTTTAACACCTTGTGCTTTAGCACTTACATCATATTCTCAAAAGTAAGCTATTTCTATTTTCTCTTTTAATTGTTATCTTGAGAGATACAGTGTTATTATAGTGAATAAAAGTGTAGAACTACATCGTTTCCTCTCTGAAGCCAGACTGCCTGAAGTCTAACACTGGCACTGTCTTTGTGATTTCGCTTTAGCTCCTGTAGAATAAGGCTAAGCAGTAGTGCCTACCTCACAGTGTAGAACATTTAAGTCAGTTGACATAGGTTCAGTACTTAGCTATATTGTCTGGCATAGGTGTTTGCTCTGCTACCAACCTCTTGGAGCCACCATTTACCTTTGAGAAGTTATGTTTAAACCACGGATAAACATTTTAGTAACCACTTCTCCTGAAAAACCAATCTTACGATTCATAAAAAAATTTAAATGGTAGGGGTTGTCTCCTTTACATTCTGCCTTCTATCAGTATCATGAAAGCAAAGGAGTCACCAAGTGGCTCTTACCTGTAACCCTAATTACTCAAGAGGCTGAGATCTGAGGATGGTTTGAAGTCAGCCAAGGCAGAAAAGACTGTGAGACTATTCTCCAAGTAACCAGCAAAGAACTATAAGTGGAGATACGGCTGAAATGGTAGAGTACAGGCCTTGAGGCAGAAGAGCTAAGCAAGAGCGTGAGACCCTGAGTTCAAGCCTCATTACTGGCACACACATACAAAACAAAGCAAAACCCCACAAAAGTGTGGACACCAGTTAGGCAGTATGTGGTTTTTTGGAACCAGCAGCATAGGTATTACCTGGGAGTGCATTAGAAATTTCAGGCTCTGTCCCAGTCTTACTGAACTAGAATTAGTATTTTTCCAAGTTCCTCATGTTATTTATTTATTTATTTTTTTGGGTCTGGTCGTGGGGCCTGAACTCTGGGCCTGGGCGCTGTCCCTCAGCTCTTCAGCCCAAGGCTAGCGCTCTACCACTTGAGCCACAGCGCCACTTCTGGCTTTTTTCTTTTTGCTTATGTGGTGCTGAGGAATTGAACCCAGGGCCTCAGGCATGCAAGGCAAGCGCTCCACCACTGAGCCACCTTCCCAGCCCTCCTCATGTTATTATTTTTTTTTTTTTTGTCAGTCATGGGGCTTGAACTCTGGGCCTGGGCTCTGTCCTTCAGCTCAAGGCTAGGGCTCTACCATTTGAGCCACAGTGCCCCTTCTGGTTTTCTGGTGGTTTATCGGAGATAAGAGTCTCGGACTTTCCTGCCTGGGCTGCTTATGGCAACCTTCAGATCTTAGCCTCCTGAATAGCTAGGATTATAGGCTTGAGCCACCGGCACCCGGCTAACAATGTTATTTATTAATTTTTGTCGGTCGTGGGGCCTGAATCCTGGGCCTGGGCACTGTCCCTCAGCTCTTCAGCTCAAGGCTAGTGTTCTACAACTTGAGCCATAGCACCACTCTGGCTTTTTCTGCTTATGTGGTACTGAGGAATCAAACCCAGGGCATCATGCATGCGAGGCAAGCACTCTACCATGGAGCCACCTTCCCAGCCCCAACAATGCTATTTTTTTAAAAAAATTATTAAATTATTATTATAAAGGTGAAATACAGAGAGGTTACTGTTTCATAAGTCAGGTAAAAGGACATTTCTCTGTGGACAGAGTCACCCTTCCTTCATTCTCTCCCAGTTTTTCCCTCTTGTCCCTGCCCACAAGTTGTGTAGTTTATTTTCAACAGTGTCTTCTGAGTACCACTGCTGCATTTGTTCAATTTGTCCCTCCATTTCTTTTCTTTTTTGGTTGATCATGGGACTTGAACTCTGGGCCTGAACGATGTCTAGCTCTTTAGCTCAAGGCTAGCACTCTATCATTTGAGCCACTGCACCACTTCCGGTTTTCTGAGTGGTTTATTGGAGATAAGAGTCTCACAGACTTTCCTGCTTTAAACTATGATCCTCAGATCTCAGTCTCCTGAATAGCTAGGATTATAGGCTTGAGCCACCCGTGCCCAGCCTGTCCCTCCATTTCTGTTACCCCCCCTTCCTCCCCCACACACCTTGCTCTCCCAAAGACAGATAAGGAACAAACGAGAAAAATAAAATTAAAAAACCCCTCTTGTTTCCATTTCCTGGAGTTCACTTTGATAAATATTATTTTATATATTAAGCGATACATAGGCATTGAGCCTTTGTTTTCCTCCCCTTAAGTGCCAGTCTTGGGCTTGAACTCAGAGTTTGGATGCTGCCCCCCCCCCCCTTTTTTTTTTTGTTCAAGGCTACAGTTCTGTCACTTGAGTCACAACCCCACTTCTGTCTTTTTTGGTGGTTATTTGGAGAAAGAGTCTGTATGGTAGACCAGGCTAGTTTCAAACCTCAGTTCTCAGATCTCGGCTTCTTGAGTAGCTAGGATTACAAGTGTGAGTCACTGGCTCCTAGCCCTTGGTTATTCCTTACTGAAATATAGCTTGGTTTCTTTTGAGTGGTATATCACAATTTATTTTAAGAATTATAATCTGCAAATGAATCTAAAGTCTGTTTGGATTTTAAAGGAATTAGAGTTTCACCTCATTCTGTGTTCATTATCAGGAGCTTATCAGGGTTTTTCTTTTTGAAGAAGGGTTTGAAAGACCAGACTTTGAAGTCAAGACTTAGTGTTCTTGCTTGGTTTTCCTGCTTGTGGCCTTCAATTTTGCTTTTTGCTGGTTAATTGGAATGGAATCTTAAGGACTTTTATGCCCAGGCTGGCTTTCAACCTTGATTCTTCTGTTTTTTAGCCTTTTGAGTAGCTAGGATTATAGGTGTGAGCCACTGGTGCCTGCACTGAGTGTTGTAGGGTATAAATTCTTAAAGTGCTACCAACCACTTAGTAATACATAATCACATTCTAGTGGAGTATATGAATTATCTGTTTGAATGTAAATGTCATTTTATAGAAAGTTAATTGCTGTGAACAGTGACAGTACTGTATATCAGGAGACTTCATATTGGTTGTGAAAATTTAGATGAAACACAGAGTTGTTGTTAAGCTGGTCCAGTGTAAAAAGTTGGTTTCATTACTAATGTAAACTATATCTTCAGTCTTGAGGGAAAATGTTGATTAATAGCTAGTCTTTTAAAGCTGCTGTCTTGAAAAGAAAATTCTATTTCTCAAGGATTAAACTCCTGCCCTCTCCTTTTCTCCTGTTTTTTGTTTTTGTAGTGATAATGGGATTTGAACTGAGATCTTCATGCTTGCTTAAGCGAGCACTCTGTCACTTGGGCCATGCCCCACCCTTTTTGCTTTAGTTATTTTTCAGATAGAGTCTTGTGATTTTTACCCTGATTGGCCTGTACTTTGATCCTTCTATTTATATCTCTTGTAGCTGGGTTGACAGGTATGAACCACCATGCCTATCTTTTTTTCCTTGTTATAGGATTTCAGTTAACTTTTTCTTCCTGGGGTGGCCTTGCATTATAATTCTCTTGATCTCTGCCTTGAATATCTGAGTTTACAAACATGAGCCTCCGTGGCCAGCTCTCCCTCTTTATATAGTCCAGGCAGTCCTTGAACTCAAGATCCTTCTGCTTTAGCCCTCTGGGTGCAGGGATTACAGGTATACATCACCATGCTTGACTTGCCCTTTTTCCTTGAACTGTTACATGTATTAGAATTTTATCATTACTATCTTCTTGCAGTAAGTTCCATATGTGTGTGTGTGTGTGTGTGTGTGTGTGTGTGTGTGTGTGTGTGTGTAAAGAGAGAGAGAGTCTATGTGTATTAGAATTTTATCATCACTACTACTTACAGTAAGTGCTATAAAGTAATGATTTTCAACTTCTCTAAACCAAGCACTCACTGAAAAATACTATCTGTCACCCTGGGGTACAAGGAGAGGCTGGTGTTGATTGGGTAGAGGCTGTATGGACCCTTGACTCTAGGAGAATGGGAAGATAATGTCTCACACACACTAGTGCCCATTCTCTATCCTAAGTGGCAATCTGAAGCTGTCTATTGTTGGATACAAAGCCATGTTCATTATCATTATTCGTTATTCTTTGTGGAAAGAGAAGAGTTATGTGAGAGCAATTCAATGAAGAACAGATGAAACCAGAAGAAGTGGAGGTAGAATCAAAGAATACTGTGTTAGTGTTGAGGGATATGAGAAGAGGATACATGTAGTAGAAGAAAGCACAAGCAAGATCTCAGCTATAATCCATTTGCTGTGTTGGTTGGCGATTTCACACTATTTGTAGTATTTTTGGTTTATTTTTAAATCTTTTTCAAAACAGATGAAGAGTGGGAAGATTAAGAGAATGAAATTGCTTGAAGAATGATGACTATCTCTGGTTCCAGTGGCTATTACTACAGCAATCACTGGTTTACTAGCTAAATGCTGACTGAGAAGAGCTAAATTTTTTTTTTTTTTGGGGGGATGTCAGTCATGGGGGCTGAACTCTGGGCCTGGGAGCTGGCCCTCAACTCTTCATCAGCACTATACCACTTGAGCCACAGTACCACTTCCGGCTTTTTCTGCTTATGTGGTGCTGAGGAATTGAACTCAGGGCCTCATGCACGCAAGGCAAGCACTCTACCACTGAGCCATCTTCCCAGCCCCCAAGAGCTAAGTTTTAAAACTTTCTGAAGTGGAATCAAACCATCTCTGTCATGTAACTACTTGTTCTAGATTTTATTGTAGAGTTTATAATAAACAGTTTTATTTTTTGCCATGCTGGAAGTCAAACCCAAGACCTGTCACATTCTAGTCTGTACCACCAAAGTATACCTCTAGCCTGAGGGGGTGGGGGGAAAGAAAAAAGGGGGAAGGAGGAGCGAGTGCCCCAGTCCTGGAGCTTAAACTGAGGAACTGGGTTCTGTTCCTTAGATTTTTTTTCTCAAGGCTAGTTCCAGCTTTTTGCTAGTTAATTGGAGATGAGTCTCACAGACTTCCCTGCTTTGACGGACTTGGACCATGGTCCTCAGATCTCAGCCTCCATAGTAGCTAGGATTATAGGCATGAGCTACTGGTGCACAGCTATAAATTCTTTGTGTGATTTTGCTTTTTCTTCCTTGCCATACATACTGACCCAAATCCCCTTCTTCCATGCTGAAAAACTCAGATCCCAACTTTCAGGGCACACTGGTACCCATCACTCCTATTTGCATGTAGCATATGGCAATGAAGGTATACAGTTCCTAAAGGTTGTCTTTGTTTCTTTTTAAGTCAAAACCATAAACAGAAAAATAATTTTGTGTATTATTTCAGTATTACTAGTTATTTGAGAGAAATGAGCTGGGGAAAGGCATAACTTTGTATACCAAGATTGGAGTTAAGTCTTTTTTTTTGGGGGGGGGGGGGGTCTGGTCGTGGGGCCTGAACTCTGGGCCTGGGCGCTGTCCCTCAGCTCTTCAGCTCAAGGCTAGCACTCTACCACTTGAGCCACAGCGCCACTTCCGGCTTTTTTTCTTATGTGGTGCTGAGGAATGGAACCCAGGGCCTCGAGCATGCAAGGCAAGTGCTCTACCACTGAGCCACCTTCCCAGCCCCTGGAGTTAAGTCTTATGTGGGACTGTCTTCTTTTTATTTTTTTTGTTGGTCGTGGGGCTTGAACTCTGGGCTTGGGTGCTATCCCCCAGCTCTTCAGCTCAAGGCGAGCGCTCTACTGCTTGAGCCACAGCACCACTTCCTTTTTTTTTGTTTTTGTCAGTTGTAGGGCTTGAACTCTGGACTTGGGAGCTGTTCCTGGGCTCTTCAGCTCAAGGCAAGCTCTCTACCGAGTCACCGCACCACTTCCGGTTTTCTAGTGGTTTATTGGCGTCTTCACATAGACTTTCCTGCCCGGGCTGGCTTTGAACTGTGATCCTCAGATCTCAGCTTCCTGAGTAGCTAGGATTAGAGGTGTGAACCACCGGCACTCGGCCTGTCTTATCTTCTTCTTCTTCTTCTTCTTTTTTTTTTTGTCAGTCCTGGGGCTTGAACTCTGGGCTTGGGCGCTGTCCCTGCGCTCTTCAGCTCAAGGCTAGCGGTAGTGTTCTACCACTTGAGCCACAGCACCACTTCTGGTTTTCTAGTGGTTTATTGGAGATAAGAGTTACACAGGCTTTTCTGCCTGGGCTGGCTTTGAACCGTGATCCTCAGATCTCAGCCTCCTGAGTAGCTAGGATTACAGGCGTGAGTCACCAGTGCCCGGCTTGACTTATTTCTTTAAATCTATTACTGTTTTGATTATTGGTCAAAGATTAATTCAATGTAAATGTGACAATGTGTTGAAGATTATAAAGCTTATTTTGGGGCTGGTGATACAGTTCATACAGTTCATAGGTAGAGTGCTTGCTCAGCATATGAAAGGCCTGTCTGGTTCGATCTACAGCACCATCAGAAACAACAATAACAAAAAAAACTGTTTCAAAGGGAGCTGAGCTATAATGTGTTTTGCACTTTTTAGCTTTCCAACTCTTTACCATCCCAGAATCTAGATATAAGCTTTGCGTGTTTCTCTTTCCTGGGAGCAAGACAGTTGTCTGAAGGTAACTTGCCCCTCCGCCATCTCATTCTTCACCTCCTGAGCAGGTCCTGGTTTTTCCTCAGCCCTTTCCTACAGTGCCTGGTAGGCAAGTGCTGCATTGAAGAGTATAGATCTCTGTTAAGACTTGTCCTGCAGCTCGGCATTACAGATATGCTATTAGTGCAATTAAGTGAAGGTTGTCTGCTCAGAGAGAGAAATGTATAATTTGTAAGTTTTTATTTTTGCCTGACACCAAACCTTTTTTTTTTTTTTTTTGCTTTTTGTGCTCACACCAGGCCTTAAACTCACGGCCTTATGCACTTACTCAGCTTTTTCACTCAAGGCTGATGTTCTACCACTGGAGCCACCCCTCCACCTGTCTGAAATCAAATCTTTACCTACTACTTTCGGGAGGAAAAGTTGACATCCTCTAATACTTTCCTTTCCCCCTTTCTGCTCTTCCTCCCAAAATTTTAACAGGTTTTATTCTGTTTTCATACATTCAGATAATATACTTTGACCATATTCATTTTTCTCACCCTCCTTGTTAGTCCAATCCCTTCTCAGTGATACTCCCCCCCCCCCCCCCCCCACTTATTTCTTCTCTTCCTAAGTAGTCTCTTAGATTCATGTTCTGTGTATTGAATGGATTTTTTTTTTTTTTTTTTTGCCAGTTCTGGGGCTTGAACTCAGGGCCTGGGCACTGTCCTTGAGTTTCTTTTGCTCAGGGCTAGCACTCTTGCCACTTGAGCCACAGTGCCACTCTAGTGCTCTAGTGGTTAATTAGAGATAAAAGTCTCACAGATATTCCTGCCTAGTCTGGCTTTCAGCTTCTATCCTCAGATCTCAGCCTCCTGAATAGCTAGGATTACAGGTGTGAGCCACTGGTGTCCAGCTTTTGAACCTCCTATGGCTGCCTCTCAAGTTTATGGGATTAGTGGCATGAGCCACCATACCTGACTTTTTTACCTTTCCTTTTTCTTTTCCCAGTGCTGGTGGTTGAGTCCAGGCCCTCATGCATGTTGAACGAACAATCATTATTGAACTACATCCCTAACTACTGTGGATTGATTTCTTGGAGAATATATTTGAATGCTTCTATAGAAGTTTAGTCCATTAACAAAATATATAGATTGCTTTGATTCAGAATTTGATAGTCCCTTAAAAATGGCTTGTACTTTATAAGACAAACTGTGTAAGATTCTGCATGTGGGTAATTTTGTTTTAGCAGATACAATTCAAGGAAGTCTCTGTATATATCATGGCTTGTTTTGTAGTTGGCACAACATCTGGTAATTTTTCAGAGGGTTATCAGTTTGTTTTCATTTTACATTATTTCCTAAGTAATGTGTTTTATGTTTAAAATATGTGCTTTGTGTACAGCATTTATGATTTAGATTGACACTTGATTTCTTCTTTTTGGTGGCCCTGGGGCTTGAACTCTGGGCTTGGGCGCTGTCCCTGCATTCTTTGGCTCAAGGCTAGTGCTCTACCACTTGAGCCAAAGTGCCACTTCCAGTTTTCTAGTGGTTTATTGGAGATAGGAGTCTCATGGACTTTTTTGCCTGAGCTGGCTTTGAACCCTGATCCTCAAATCTCAGCCTCCTGAGTAGCTAGGATTACAGGTGAGAGCCACCATTGCTCGACTTGACTAATTTGTTTTGTGCAGATTCTAAAAAGCTTATTTTGTGTAGATAAGAATTGGGCCTGAGTTGGGTGCTTGTGACTTACTCCTGTAATTCTAGCTACTCAGGAGGCTGAGATCTGAGGATCTAGTTCCAGCCCTGGCAGGAAAGTCCCAGAGACTCTTACCTCCAATTAACCACTAGAAAACTGAAAGTGGTGCGTGCCTTAAGTGGTAGAACACTAGCCTTGAGCTGAAGAGCTGAGGGATAGCACCCAGGCTCAGAGTTCAAGCCCCATGACTGACAAAAAAAAAAAACAAAACAAGAATCAGGCCTGTTCTTAATTAAGATTCTTCTAATTTCTTCAGTTTAAGATACAAACCTCTCTTCTAATTTCCCAGACTATAAAACTTCCTCCGAATTTACTCTTCCTTACACAGGCCCTCCACCTTCAATGTGATCACCTGTTTTGTCTCCATTTCCATGTGCCTACCCCAGTGTAGACCTTCATTTTGTCTTGGATTATTACAGTACTTTTTTTTTTTTTTTTGGGTCCGGTCATGGGGCCTGAACTCTGGGCCTGGGTGCTGTCCCTCAGCTCTTCAGCTCAAGGCTAGAGCTCTACCACTTGAGCCACAGCGCCACTTCTGGCTTTTTTCTTTTTGCTTATGTGATGCTGAGGAATCGAACCCAGGGCCTCAGGCATGCAAGGCAAGCGCTCTACCACTGAGGCACCTTCCCAGCCCAGTACTTTCCTTTTTTTGTTGGCCCTGGGGCTTGAACTCTGGGTCTAGGCACTGTCCTCAGCTCTTCAGCTCCAGGCTAGTGCTCTACCACTTGAGCCACAGGGCTACTTCCGGCTTTTTCTGCTTATGTGGTGCTGAGGAATCCAACCCAGGGCCTCATGCATACAAGGCAAGTGCTCTACCACTGAGCCACCCTACCAGGCCCTATTACTGTTTTTAGCTTGTTTTTTTTTTTTTTTTTTTAAACTTTATTAGGGATAGTTTTGACAGTCTACCTTGGAATACAAGTACAATATTGCTATTCCTAAAAAACAACAAAAATCTATTGTTCATGGACATGAAAGAAGTTGTACCTTTCTGTTCCTCATCCATGTTAATGTTTATTTGCCTAGATTTTGGAGTCTGTGATTCAAATTCTTTCCTTTGTTGTTGTTTCTCTTACTTGGCAGCCTTTTTCCTGATACATCATCTGAGTAGAGATTTATTCTTTCATATTTATTACTCCTGAACACCTATGGCATTTGTATAATGTAAATTTGTAGTAATCAGAGATGACTGCACTTACAAGTGTTAACCTGTTCTGCTTAGAAACACTAACACACTCAGTGATGTAGGATGAGCATTATAGTACTTTTTGGCAGTTGATTACTGAAATGTCTTGAAAGCCTTTCAAGGCCAACTTCCTATCTTATCTACTTTATTGCTATAATATGTGTTTAAATATCCTGCTGTTGTTTATAGTGATTAATGTTTTATCTCTTCTTCAAATATAAGTGAGTTACAACCTTTAGGTAATGTTCCTCCTCCCTGTAGCCAAGGCACATGTGATATTTAAACTGCTTTGTAAGTTCAGAGTATTTCTGAAAGTGTTGATGTCAAGTAGAAGCAGGGATATTTCGGAGTTCCTTTTTTATTTTATTTTTTTGTCTGGGGCTTGAACTCAGGCCCTGGGCGCTGTCCCTGAGTCTCTGTGCCTAAGGCTAGTGCTCTATCACTTGACTCACAGTGCTATTTCTGTTTTTTTTTTTGGGGGGGGGGGGCAATAAGAGTCACAGACTTTCCTGCTCTTGGCTGGCTTTGAACTGCCATCCTCAGTGAGTAGCTGGGATTACAGCTATGAGTGAGCCACTGGCACCTGGCTCTGAGTTTCCTCTTATTTATAGTGTTTAGATGCTTCTATTTAACAGCAGTAGTTACAGGTCTTTGTCATAGGGCTAATTTTGGTTTCTCCGAGTTTTAATTGGACATAACAGGTGTCAATTATGTATACTAGTTGCTTTATATGCATTGGCTCATTTATCTATTTTTTTGCCAGTCCTGGGGCTTGAACTCAGGGCCCGGGCACTGTCTCTGAGCTTCTTTTGCTCAAGGCTCTACCACTTGAGCCACAGCGATGCTTCTGGCTTTTTCTGTTTATGTGGTACTGAGGAATTGAATCCAGGGCTTCATGTATGCTAGGCAAGTACTCTACTACTAAGCTACCTCCCCAGTCCCTAGCTCATTTATCTTTAAAGCAGTTTTGAGAATTAGATATTATTTATTTTTGTGCTGGTCCTAGGATTTGAACTCAGAGCCTTGTGCTATCCCTGAGGTTTTTTTTTTACTCAAGGCTAACACTCTATCACTTGAGCCACAACCCCACTTCTGACTTTTTGGTGGTTAATTGGAGATAATAGTCTCACAGACTTCTACATCTGGCTTTGAACTGCAGTCCTCAGATCGCAGCCTCTTGCATAGCTAGGATTATAGGCATGAGACACTGCTGCCAGCATAGATGTTATTTTGTACATCAGAAAAAAAATATAAGGGTGAGATAACTTGCCAGGATCACACACTTAGAAGTGGAAATGAGATTAAAAAAAAAAGGAAAACAAGTTTTCCCCCTAAGTGCTTGGGGAATCAAATCCAGGATCCCATACATGCTAGGCATCTCCAGCCCCTAAAAAAGTTCTTTTTTTCCCCCCTCTCCAGTTTTTATTTGAAAATGCTAAAAATAGAGGGGTTATAATTACATAAGTAAGGCAAAGAGTACATAGTACATTTCCTTTAGAATGTCACCCCTTCCCTTGCTGTCTCCCAATTGTTCCTTCCCATCCTACCCATAAGTTGTATAGTCATTTTCAAGGTAGGGTCCAGTGAGTACCATTGCTGCATTTGTTTACCCTTCATCCCTCCATTTCTGTGCCTACCTTTACATTCCTGAAGACATATAAACAAAGAAGACAGAAAAGACAAAATCTTTTTTTTTTTTTTGGGGGGGGGTGCCCGGTCATGGGACCTGAACTCTGGGCCTGGGCGCTGTCCCTCAGCTCTTCAGCTCTACCACTTGAGCCACAGGGCCACTTCCGGCTTTTTTCTTTTTGCTTATGTGGTGCTGAGGAATTGAACCCAGGGCCTCAGGCATGCAAGGCAAGCACTCTACCACTGAGCCACCTCAACTAAATCATTTTAAAAGTCATTAACTTTGGTTGTGCGCCGGTAGCCCACACGTGTAATCCTAGGTACTCAGGGGGCTGAGATTTGAGGATCACGGTTCAAAGCCTGCCCGGGCAGGAAAGTCCATGAGACTCTTTTTTTTTTTTTGTCTGGTCATGGGGTCTGAACTCGGCCTGGGCGCTGTCCCTCAGCTTTTCAGCTCAAGGCTAGCGCTCTACCACTTGAGCCACAGCGCCACTTCCGGCTTTCTTCTTTTTGCTTATGTGGTGCTGAGGAATTGAACCTAGGGCCTCATGCATGCAAGGCAAGTGCTCTACCACTGAGCCACCTTCCCAGCCCTCCATGAGACTCTTGTCTCCAATAAAACACTCAGAAAACCGGAAGTGGCGTGGTGGCTCAAGTGGTAGAGCCCTAGCCTTGAGCTGAAGAGCTCAGGGAGAGCACCCAGGCCCAGAGTTCAAGTCCCATGACCGACAAAAAAAAAAAAAAAAGTCATTAACTTTTTTTTTGCCAGTCCTGGGGCTTAGGGCCTGGGCACTGTCCCTGAGCCGCTCTGTGCTCAAGGTTAGCACTCTACTACTTGAGTTACAGTGCCACTTACAGCCTTTTCTGTTTATGTGGTAGTGAGGAATCGAACCCAGGGCTTCATGCATGCATGTACCACTAAGCCACATTCCCAGCCTCCTTCCCCCTTTTTGTTTGTGCCAGTACTTGGACTTGCACTCAGGGCTGTACACTTTTGCTAGCTTTTGCTGCTTAAGGCTGGTTCCTTAGCAGTTGAGCCATGTCCCCAACTCCTTTTTCTTTTTTCCCTTAATGTATGGCTCACTATTATATTAGGCATCTTAGGAGGAGATTTTAAAAAAATGGTCCATTTGTTTTTCCCCCAGTCCTGGGGCTTAAACTTAGGGTCTGGGCACTGTCCCTGAGCCTGTCTGTGCTCAAGGTTAGTGCTCTACCACTTGAGCCACAGTGCCACTTTATGTGGTAGTGAGGAATCGAACCAAGAGCTTCATACATGCTAGGCAAGCATTGTACCACTAAACCACATTCCCAGTGGGGGCCCCCCCCCCCTTTCTGGGCTTAAAATCAGTTAGAAATTATGCAAGCACATATAAATAAAATTAGCATGACAGCTTGTTGTGGTGGCACATGCCCATAATCCCAGTAATCCAGAGGCTGAAGCAGGAGGATTGTGAATTTGAGACTAGGCTCCATAGAGAGCTCCTGTCTCAAAACAAGAAAAGCACAACTGTTGTATGATTCACTCAGTGAGTGAATACCTATTCATGGATAGTGAACACTTTTCTGAGCATATATCAGGGTTCTTGCCTTTATGGACTCATTGGAGATTTCCTCATTTTATTTTACTGTCTCATTTACTGCACAATTACAAATGGTACAATTATAGGTTAGGGCCATAAAAGGAGGTCATAACCAGGGTAATATGATAAGTGTAAGGGAGGAGGTAGCTAGTACTCGGGATTGTGTTGTCAGGAGAGTACTTTCTGAGGACACCATGATTGGAGCTGAGATCTGAATGGATGACAAATCAGTCACTTTAAAAGCAATGAGAAAAGGGGCTGGAAAGGTGGTTCAGTGGTAGAGTGCTTGCCTTGCATGCCTGAAGCCCTGGGTTGGAGGATTCCTCAGCACCACATAAGCAGAAAAAGCCGGAAGTAGCCCTGTGGCTCAAGTGGTAGAGCACTATCCTTGAGCTGAAGAGCTGAGGGACAGTGGCCAGGCCTAGAGTTCAGGCCCCGCGACGGACAAAAAAAAAAAAGAGAGAGAAGGGAGTCATTTCCTGCATGGGAGTTGGAAGTGTTGGGCTCTAACCTGGCTCTTTAGCAATTTAGCTGAAGCCTATTGTTTTCCTTTAATGGTGTATCCTCTCTATTAAACTCCTTGCTTTGCAATATTTAAAAAATAAAATAGCAGAAAACAATGAGGAACATTCATTTTTGTGCCTGTCCTGGGACTTGAACTTGGGGCCTGGCATATTTGTTTCTTTAGATTTTTAACTCAAGGCTAGCGCTCCACCACTTGAGCCTCAGCTCCACTTTGGGCTTTTTGGTGGTTAATTGGAGATAAGAGTCTTCATGGATTTTCCTGTCCTGGCTTCAAATCTTGGTCCTCACATTTCAGCCTCCTGAGTAGCTAGGATTTCATTGTGTGTACCTAACAAACAGTATTGATATGTACATTGTACCTGACAAGTAGTGTTAAAGACCTGAAGGCAGGACAGGGCCTGGCATATTTGAAGACATAAAGAGACCTGTATAGCTAGAGCATAGAGACCTAAATGAGATACTTTTGAGAACCAACAATAGCCTTGTCTTGGTAGCTATCGTCAATAGATTTGGGCTGCTAATAGCAAAACATTATGGATTAGAAGAACAACAAATTTGCATTATTGTACAAGGAAAGAGGTTCATTGTGATATTTTAACATGTGTGTAAATGTATCCCAATCAGTCATTACCCTTCTATCATTCTCCCTTACAGAAATTTATTTCTCATAGTTCTGGAAGCTGAGATGAGATGTTCAAAGTGCTTGCAGATTTGTTTTATGGTGGGGGATGGCTTCATATTAATTACATAAATGGTTATCCACCTATTAAGACTTCACATTCTAATGTCATTACTGCTGGGATTAGGATTTCACCATGAATTTTGGAGAGAAACATTCAGACCACAGTATTAGGTCAAGAAATTGTGGTGTGTGTGTGTGTGTGTGTGTGTGTGTGTGTGTGTGTGTGTGTGTGTGTGTGTGTGTGTGTGTGTGTGTGTGTGTGTGTGTGTGTGTGTGTGTGTGTGTGTGTGTGTGTGTGTGGTGTTGGTTCTGGGGCTTGAACTCAGTGTCTTAAGTACTGTCTCTGAGCCTTTTTGTTCAATGTTAGTGCTCTACTATTTAACTATAGCTCCATTTCCAGCTTTTTGGTGGTTAACTGGAGGAAGGAGTCTCATAGCTAGCTTTCAACTGAAATTTTCAAATCTCAGCCTCCTAAATAGCTAGTCTTACAGGCATGAGCTACTAGCGCCCTGCTTGTGGTATTATTGACAGCTATCATAGTTAGGGAATCCGTAGAGAGGTAACATTTTGGGGTGGAAAGTTGAGCAGAAGTAGGCTGAGTTGTAAGGCCAGAAATCCCAAATTTTTCAGAGATAATGTGTATAGAGGAGAGACTTTGACTAAGTACTAAATCTTATTGGGTAATTTAAGTGGCGTTAGGCTAACAGCTAATTGTATTGTCTGGCTAAGATGGATAGATGTTAGTCTTAACTATTTCAGTACTATTCCCCCTAGAGTGTCTAGACCTCAGAGCTGTGGTAAACTCATATATGGGATCTGGAACAAGCTAAATACTCTTTTTGTTTCTGGGTTTTTATATGAAACTTAAGAGGGATGGATTTTGTATGTATGAATGTAACTAAGAATTATGTTGCCATTCTTCCTCCATTTGTTTGTTTGCTTTTTGGTGTTTTGAGACAGGGTCTCACTGTGTAGTCCAGACTGGCCTTAGACTTTCTATGTTGCACAAGCCTGCCTGGAACTTGAGAGCTTTCTGCTTCTGCCTCCTTAGGTACATGCCCAGAAGCCATTCCTTAATTAGGAGGCCAGAATGGGAAACATTATGTATAAGGATATCCATTGTCAGTGCTATCATGAAGGAAGACTATGGAGGTGGTAATTATTTGTATATTGTCTATGTACCTACCAGGCTTGTTGCCCAAGAGGACATGAACTTTTTTCCTCCACAAAGTGGAGGATATGGCTGTGTATCAGCTATGGGCAAGATCCCCAGAACTACAACACATAAAGAAAAAAATGAAACTAATTAGGTGGACAGATGATGATGATGATGTTGATGATGATGATCATGATGATGATTAAACTCTACCTCTGAGGAGGAGGCTACAATGCTTGATAAGAAATGTACTCATCTTGCCCATGTAATTGTAACCCCTGTACAGTATTTTCACAATAAAAAAAATAAAAATTAAAACAAAAAACAAAAAAAAACTCTACCTCTGGATCAGCCAGTTGATAGAGATTTTGGCTATATTTTACTAGTGTGGCTTATAGCAAAGGTTTATATAGATGAGTCTCAAAAATGAGTGGAAGCTGGGCACTGCTTTTACAGAGTTATGCTTGTATTCCTAGCTATTTAAGAGGCTGAGACCTGCATGATCAAGGTTTGAAGCCAGCCTGGACAGAATAGTCTGTGACACTCCAGCAAAATATTAGCAGGGGAGTGGCTCAAGTAGTAGAAGTACCAGCAGTGAGCATGCAGGGAGAGCTAGAATGCTGCAAGGCCTGAGTTAACCCTTGGTTAACAAGAGAAATATATTATTGATCTTTTAAGTTAATTAATTAGTGTTTAACAGTAGTAGGGATGGAAGTCAGGCCCTTGCACTTGATAGGCTCCTACCCTAGTCCTTTTCTTTTAGTTTTTCAGATAAGTTCTCAAGCTTTTGTTGGGGAAAGCCTAGGCCTGTGATCGATTTACCTCTCTGCTTCCCAAGTAGGTGGGGACAACATACCTGGTCCCTTTTTTTGTTTTTGTTTTTTTTCTATTTCATTCTGTAGTGAGTCTAGTTCTGTTGGATTGGTTTAAAAAAAAAAAAAAGGCATACAGTTGAGACATTATTCACTAGTTTTAGTCCTGTTTTATCCTAAGGATGAAAATGGGTTACTTTAGGGACAAATTATGAAAATAATGTGTTTCCCTCTGTATACCTTTTTTTTTGTCCTTGGGCCTGAACTCTGGGCCTGGGCACTGTCCCTCAGCTCTTCAGCTCAAGGCTAGCGCTCTACCACTTGAGCCATAGTGCCACTTCTGGCTTTTTTTTTTTCTGCTTATGTGTGCTGAGGAATCAAACCCAGGGCCTCATGCGTGCAAGGCAAGCGCTCTACCACTGAGCCACCTTCCCAGCTTCCCCCCCTTTTTTTTGGATGATGGTCCTGGTGCTTGACCTCTTACGGCTTGTCCCTGAGCTTTTTTTCTCAGGGCTAGCACTCTACAACTTGAGCCACAGTTCCACTTTTGGCTTTTTTGGTAGTTTTTTTTTTTTTTTTTTTTTTTTTTTTTGGTGGAGAGGTGGGGGTAGGTCGCAGGGATAAGAGTCCTGCCTACGATGGCTTCAAACCAAGATCCTCAGATCGCAGCCTCCTGAGTAGGGTTAGAAATGTGACCATTTCTGTTAATTAAATCCTAAGAACTACAAATTAAAGGATTCAGTTTCACAAGACTGTCTTTACTTAAAGCACTAGCTAGAGATGGGGGTCAGTATTGCCCCCATCTCTGACCAGCTGGAGGGTTTTGTGGTTCAGTATTTGGTTAGAACACACAGAATCAGAATTTATTTATTTATTTGCCAGTCCTGGGGCTTCAACTCAGAGCCTAGGCACTGTCCCTGAGCTTCTTTTGCTCAACTAGCACTCTACCACTTGAGCCACAGCGCCACTTCTGGCTTTTTTGGTGTATGTGGTGCTGAGGAATTGAACCCAGGGCTTTCATGCATGCTACGCAGGCACTCTGTTATGAAGAATAGCGTTATGAGGTAAGAGAGCTCTCAGTAGTTCACCAACCCACAAGCTTTCCTGATCGCCTTGGTCAGTTTTCTTCAACTCCATCTTCATTCTTCCTTTTTCCTCCCTGGGGCTTTGGTGGATGAGCTTGAAAGTTACAGTCCTCCAATCACTTATTCTGGTGACCTGCCACATTTCCTTGCAGATAGCCCCTTCTAAGCTTATTAGTGTAAATTCAGGTGTGATTATTGTTGTAAATACTGAGACAGACTTTCAGTAATTTCTAGTTTTGTTTTTTTTTTTTTGAGCCCTGTGCTAGAAACTGGGGACAGAAGACATAGTGAATTACAAAGATACACACTTGCCCTTTTATTGTACCTTAACACATTACTAAAGTAATTCTTAACATAATTTCGTAAGGGGTATAATAATAGGAAAATACAGTTTTTTGGAAGACACATTTGTTAGCAAATACTTAATCTCATATCTTTTTATACACTTGCTACACTTGCCTGAAATGAACCTTGGGGCTTGAGAATCATAGCACATCTGTAGTTGAGATCCTCCCCTCTCTCAGTACAAACTCTTTTCCCAGGGGTTGTTTCTGGTAGAATTTAGTTGGGAGCCAGCCAATAATAAGGATACTAAACAGAGTTCAAATAGGCTCTTTAGATCTAGGTCATACAGCTTCATGGACTTTAACTTTGAAATTGTTAAAGGGTAATTGGATCTCTAAAATGTTAGCTGGGCACTAGTAGCTCATGGCTGTAATCCTAGTTACTCAGAAGGCTGAGTAGCCTGAGGATTGCTGTTTGAAGGGCAAAGGCCTGTGAAACTTTGTTTTTTAATTGTCTCCCTGAGTTTTTCTGCTCAAAGCTAGCACTCTACCACTTTCAGCCACAGTTCTACTTCTGGGTTTTTGGTGGTTAATTGGAGATAAGGGTCTCACGAACTTTCCTGCCCAGGCTGGCTTTGAACTGTAATCCTCATATTTCAGTCTCTTGAGCAGCCAGGATTATAGGTTTGAGCCACTAGTGGCCTGGCTAGCCTGTGAGATTTTTAATCTCTAGTAAACTACCAAAAAAGCCAGAAGTGAAGCTGTAGCTTAAGTGGTAGAGTGCTAATCTTGAGCACAGAAGCTCAAAGACAGCGCCTGAATTCAAGCCCCAGGACTGGTATAGGAATTTAGAAGATACTAGGATTAGTTTTGCTGTCTCATAGAGGTAGATTACTGGGAAAGAAGGTGAAAGATAGATACATGATATTTCATAGCTCTTTTCCCTTATGGCTGGCAGAATCATCTTTTCATTATGTAAATTGCCCAATCCTAATTCTAAGTGATGCAAATGAAGATTACAATTAGAGAGGTGTAATATTTACTTACGGGTGTGAAATAACTTTGCTCCACCATTCTGGGTGGTGTAATGACAGTTTTCATGCTTTAGCAGTTCCATATTATTTTAACTGGAAGGGAACATTGGATACACTAATATTCTGACTTAAGTTTCCTTTAAGTTGCTGATGTTAGCATTTTATATATAATAAATAATAAATCTAGGGCTGGGAAGGTAGCTTAGTGGTAGAGTGTTTGCCTTGATGCATGATGTCCTGGGTTTAATTCCTTAGCACCACATAAGCAGAAAAAGCTGGAAGTGGCTCAAGTGATAGGGGTGTTAGCCTTGAGCTGAAGAGCTGAAGGACAACACCCAGGCCCAGAGTTCAAGCCCCATGACCTACCAAAAAAAAATAATTAGTCATTTATGAAGGTTACATATTGCAGTCTTCATATTTAGACAAGGGATGATGGAGTCACATGAAGATTAAAGTGGCATATTGTTATAGCCAGTGAGACTCCAGAATCTAGCAAGGTACCCACAATCAGTTTCCAACAAATTGTTGAGCGTCAGGTTAGAAAGCCTAAAAAATGGAAGGCTTGCTGGGTGCTAGGTTTATGTAATCCTGGAGGCTGAGATTTGGGCATCACAGTTCAAAGCCAGCCCAGGCAGGAAGGTCTATGAGACTCTTATCTCCATTTAAACACCAGAAAACTGGAAGAAGAGCTGTGGCTCTTAGTGGTAGAGATCTAGCCTTGATCAAAAGAGCTCAGGGACAGTGTTCAAGCCCTGAGTTCAAAAGCCCCATTACTGACACCCCTCACCCCCCAAAAGGGGAAGATTTGTAGAGAAATAGAAAAGGGAAGAGCAAACTCTTAGTAATTCTGTCTTCTTGCCTCCCTTCCAATAATATTCAGCAGTTTTCTGCAAGGTGAAGAAACAGGAAGTGAACTTAACTCCTACTTTTTACTTCCTTTTTTCCCCCCTTGACTTCCGCTTTTGGTTGCTGGCAACTCTCTTGGGCCTGTAGTTGCCAGTTTAATGCAGTGATTATACTTGTTTTTTTTTTTTTTTTGGTCGGTCGTGGGGCTTGAACTCTGGGCCTGGGTGCTGACCCTCAGCTCTTCAGCTCAAGGCTAGCACTCTACCACTTGAGCTACAGCGCCACTTCCGGTTTTCTGGTGGTTTATTAGAGATAGGAGTCTCACGGTCTCTCCTGCCCGGGCTGGCTTTGAACCACGATCCTCAGATCTCAGCCTCCTGAGTAGCTAGGATTACAGGCATGAGCCACCAGCGCCCGGCTTATACTTGTTTTCATTAATGCCATTTCTTAAGTAGAGGAAGTGTGATGAAAGATTTAAGAGTAGACTTGAGAGTTGGATGACTTGGGTTAAAATTTCCATTCTACCACCTTAGGAGCCTTCATATAGGTGCTGTCTCTGAGTTTCTCTGCTCAAGGCTAGCACTCTACTACTTTGAGCCACAGCGCCACTTCTGGTTTTCTGGTGGTTAATTGGAGATAAGAATCTCAGACTTGACTTTGAACCAAGAACCCCAGATCTCAGCCTCCCTAGTAGCTAGGATTACAGGTATGAGCCGCCAGGGCCCAGCTAAAGGAATTTTGTTGTTGTTACTGGGGATCAAACAGTATGTCTGTACTAGACAAGAACTCTCCCATTGAGCTAAATCACCATTTCTAATCCAGACAGTTTTGATGAGTAATGTGAGAGTATATATAGTTCCTCTGATTACCCATCCCTAACTAATCCCTTATGTAGTTTCTTTTTTTTTTTTTTTTCTTTTAAATACTGAAAAAATTAACAGTTCCCTTATGTAGTTTCACATTCTTTTGTTATGCCCCTGACTCCTGAGGTTTGAACTCCTGCCCCAGACTACTGAGGTTTGAACTCAGGGCTGCCTCCTGATTGCTGCATTAGCAATTATGATACAATTAGCAATTATGATACAATTTTTGTGTTCATTTAACAGTTCACAAAGTTACCACACACACACACACACACACACACACACACACACACACACACACTTTTGAAGTATAATTGAATCTAAGATTTTTTTTTTTTTTTTTTTTGTCGGCCATGGGGCTTAAACTCTGGGCTTGGGCACTGCCCTTCAGCTCTTCAGCGCAAGGCTAGTGTTCTACCACTTGAGCCACAGCGCCACTTCCAGTTTTCTGGTGGTTTATTGGGGATAAGAGTCTCCTGGACTTTCTTGACAGGGCTGGCTTCAAACCTTGATCCTCAGATCTCAGCCTTCTGAGTAGCTAGGATTACAGGCATGAGCTAATGGTGCCTGGCTCTCTAAGATTCTTTTTACCCTAATTTCCCTCCCTCCCTCCCTCTCTTCCTTCCTCCCTTCCTCACTCCTTCCCTCCTTCTCGCCCTTGGGTTTGAACTCAAGGCTTGGGCACTGTCCCTGAGCCTCTTTGTGCTCAAGGCTACTTACTACTCTGTCACTTGAACCACAGTTATTTCTGGCTTTTTCTGAGTAGTTTATTGGAGAGAAGACTCGTGGGCTTTCTTGGCTGGCCTGGCTTTGAACCACAATCTTCAGATTTCAGCTTCCTGAGTGGCTAGGATTACAGGTGTGAGCCACTGGTGCCTGGCTCAAAGTTTTGAGGGAAATGGCTGCTGATGAGTTGGATACAGTAATTCACACTGGTAAATTTAGCTACTCAGGAGCAGGCGGTCTTATTACAGTTCAAAGCCAGTTCAGGCAAAAAGTTAGTGAGACCTTATCCCAACAAATAAGTCAGGGTCATACATATTTCTAGTCCTAGCCCTGTGTAAGGCATAGGTAGGAGGATTGTGGTTGTAAGCTGTTAAGGGTAAAAAGTCTGAGCCCTGAGACTATATCCGAAAGATAACTAAAAAGGCTGATTATGGGATTCATATGATAGACAATCTACCAAATGGTAGGCCTAGAAAGCATGGCCCTGAGTTCAAACCCCAGTGCTATCAAAAGAAAAAGGCCAATAATTATTTCAAGGTACCCTCAATATTCATGAATATTGAACTAGTGAACTAGGCAACTTGATGTTCCAACAGCTGTTGAGGCGAGTTCCTCAGGTTACTCATATTTGGAATGGGGTGGTAGAAATGTGCTTTGCTTGTTTATAGACCATATTCCTGAAGCTCTAAGTAAAGCAGCTCTTGATTTGTGATGTTTCACATACAGGTGCACATATATGTGTGTGTATGTGTATGTATATGTGTGTACATATGAAGGAAAGGTTTCACAATATTACTTGCCAAGCTGCATATGCTTTTGTTGTACAAAGAAATATACTGCCCCACTTTGGGCTTTTTAGAAGTTGAAACAACCAGGAATCAGAAACTTAGAAATTTGACCTTGTTATTGTGACTTTGAGTATCAGACTTTCTCCTTTTAGACCCTTTCAGCCATAGTAGTCATTTCTAATTCTATTATATGCTGTTAATGAAACCTTTTGCTAGTTAAAGGAGAAAAACTACATATATGTGTATGTATATCTCCACATACATAAAATAAATATCTTAAATCTTCTTTTGTAGGTCATCATCAACTTTGAATTATTTAAAGTGGATACAAAACTATTTCTGCCATGCAGACAATTAAGTGTGTAGTTGTGGGCGATGGTGCTGTTGGTAAAACATGTCTCCTGATATCTTATACAACAAATAAATTTCCATCTGAATATGTACCAACTGTAAGTATAAATGCTTCCCCTCTATTAGTGAATGTAGCATTTGATAACTTTTGAAAACTTTCTCTGTGTGTATTGAAAATTTTCTTTCTGTCTTTGTTTCCTATGTTTAAAGATCTTGACCATTTATGGACAAATTATATTCATTTTAACAGCTGAGAATCAGTGGAAAAGGGTGATACAAGGATTTGCAAGAGGTGCTGGAAGTCAAAACTCCAGTAGATAAGATTCTGAAGAATGCTGTTGGGCTGGGAAGGTGCTTCAGTAGTAGAGTGCTTGCCTTGCATTCATGAGGCCCTGGGTTTGATTATTCAGCCCTATATAAACAGAAAAAGCCAGAAGTGGCGCTGTGGCTCAAGTGGTAGAGCACTAGCCTGAGCTGAAGAGCGGAGGGACAGGGCCTAGGCCCAGAGTTCAAGCTCCACGACCAACCAAAAAAAAAAAATGCTGTTCTCAGTTTGAAGAACTATGCTGTACATCTTAGAATTCAAGAATTTTTTTCCCCCTGGTGCCTCCTGGGATGAAGGTGTTTTATAACTTCAGAGAAAGTGGTGTGTCTCCATTTACTTAATGGAGCTGTTCCCTGTAACCGTAAAGGAGCTCCAAACAAGGACCTAGGAACAGCGAAGAGAAGACCTATTTTGTAATCAAAATACAGCCTTTGGGAGTCTTACCCCTTGATCAACCCAGTGGAATTATGAACAATGCATAACATGTCCTTTCAGTACTGAGAGTAGTTGGGATGGTCTGAAGAGACCGAGCCATTGTAGGGTTTGTAACTTGATAAATGTGGGACTAATCCTCTTTGGAAGTGAGAAGGAAGTGTATGAATACTTTAGGTTACCCCAGAGAGATGTAGGAGTTTTATCAGGCAGGTGAACATAGACTAAATATTTGGTAATTATGTTCAGTTGGAAGTATCCATTTTTAGTGTTGCAGGGTAAGAGTGATGAGTTAGCTTCAGGAGTACAGGAAGAAGATTTATAGAGATTTTTGAAGTTGCAAGGGACTTAGGCTGTTACGTAGATCTTGTACTTTAGTATTAAAATTACTCCATTATATTTTATGTGTGTTATGTACATGTATGTAGGTTATGCAGGTATGTATGTATGTGTGCATACATGCATGCCCAGTACTAGGGCTTGAACTCAGGACCTGGCACTGTCTTCCTGATGTTTTTCACTCAAGGCTGGTGTTGTATTACAACTTGAGCACAGCTTCACTTTCGATTTTTTTTTTTCAGTGCCTGCTTGCTTGCTTACTTGCTTGCTTTTTCCTTCCTTCCTTCCTCTTTCCTTTCCTTCCTTCCTTCTTTCTTTCTCTCTCTCTCTCTCTTTCTCTTTCCTTCTTTCTTTCTCTCTTTCTTTCTTTTTCTCTTTCTTTCTTTTTCTCTTTCTTTCTTTTTCTCTTTCTTTTTCTCTTTCTTTTTCTCTTTCTTTTTCTCTTTCTTTCTTTCTTTCTTTCTTTCTTTCTTTCTTTCTTTCTTTCTTTCTTTCTTTCTTTCTTTCTTTCTTTCTCTCTTTCTCTCTTTCTTTCTTTCTCTCTTTCTCTCTTTCTCTCTCTCTTTCTCTCTTCTTTCCTTCTTTCTTTGCTAGTAGTACACTACTACTTGAGCCACAGGCCCATTTCCTGCTTTTTTGGTAGTTAGAGGTGAGTCTCATGGTCTTTTCCTTCTGGCAGATCCGAGCCTCCTGAGTAGCTAGGAATTCAAGCATGAACCACCAGTGACTGACTCCACTTCTAGCTTTTTGCTGGTTAATTGGACGTAAAAGTCTTACAGACTTTTCTGCCTGGGCTGGCTTGAATCATGATCCTCACGTCTCAGCCTCCTGAGCAGCTGGAGCCAGTGATGCCTGGCTAGAATACTTTTTTTTTTTTTGGTGGGTCATGGGGCTTGAACTCTGGGCCTGGACACTGTCCCTCAGCTCTGCAGGTCAAGGCTAGCACTCTACCACTTGAGCCACAGTGCTACTTCCAGTTTTCTGAGTGGTTAGTTGGAGATAAGAATCTCACAGACTTTTGTGCCTGGGCTGCCTTTGAATCGTGATCCTCAGACCTGAGCCTTCTAAGTAGCTAGGATTACAGGCATGAGCCACTGGTGCCCAGCTTAAAATACGTTTTTTTTTTTTTTCTGTCGGTCGTGGGGCTTGAACTCTGAGCCTGGGCGCTGTCCCTCAGCTCTTCAGCTCAAGGCGAGCGCTCTACCACTTGAGCTACAGCGCCACTTCCGGTTTTCTGGTGGTTTATTGGAGATAGGAGTCTCATGGTCTCTCCTGCCCGGGCTAGCTTTGAACCGTGATCCTCAGATCTCAGCCTCCTGAGTAGCTAGGATTATAGGCGTGAGCCACCAGCGCCCGGCTTAAAATACGTTTTTTTAAATGAGCCTGATAAGTCAGATAAATGACAGTGAAGTGAGTAATCTATTCATAGTACCTATTTAAATTATTATGGGAATGGAATTGGTGTGAAATGCGTATTTGTGCCCATCCACGAATTGAAAGTTTTCATTTGTAGAAGGATAGAAATTTAGAGCTGTGAAGGATGATACATATTATTTATCTCTTATGAGGATTGACTTTAAGTCTAACTTGGTTTTGACAGTTAAGTAATCAAATACTAGCATAAAAACCTGGAGTGAGCCATAACTTTTCTGATTCTTTTTCTTTCTTCTTTTAAGTTGAATTTTGGTATTTGTTCATTTTTTGAAATGAAGTCTCACTAAGTTGCTTAGGCTGGCCTTCAACTCTGGGGTTAAGTGATCCTCCTACTTTATTCTCCAGCGTAGCTTGAACTATATAGATGCCCCCACTGTTGCTTTGAGATTTTTCTCCTTTCCTTCCCTTTCCCCTTCCTTTTCCCCTTCCCTTTCCCTTTCCCCTCCCCCCTCCCCCTCCCCCTCCCCCCTCCCCCCTCCCCCTCCCCCCTCCCCTTCCCCCTCCCCCTCCCCTTCTCTCTTTTTGGCCAGTCATGGGGCCTGAACTCTGGCCCTGGGCATTGTCCTCAGCTCTTCAGCTCTAGAGTAGTACTCTACCACTTGAGCCATAGCGCCACCTCCAGCGTTTTCTGCTTATGTGGTATTGAGGAATCAAACCCAGAGCCTCATGCATGCAAGGCAAGCACTCTACCACTGAGCCACCTTCACAGTCCCACTTTGAGATTTTTTCTGCTTCTCTGTCCAGTCCTATAATATAGTTGTAAATGTAGGGTTATATACATGTAAAATGTAGGTTGTAAATGAAGGCTGTTTTTGAGTCTATTTTCTTGAGCATGACTTAAGAAATTAACTTGTAGCTGGGCACTTTTGGGTCAAACCTGTAACCCTAACTACTCAGGAGGCTGAGATCTGAGGATCATGGTTGGGAGCCAGCCCAGGCAGGAAGGTCCGTGAGACTTCTATCCCTAGTTAACCACATAAGGGTGGAGCGGAGTTGTGGCTCAAGTGGTAGAGTGTGCTAGCCTTGAGCACAGAAAGCTCAAGGACAGTGCCTAGGACCAGTCCAAAAAAAAAAAGAAAACATGTAGTTTGAGACCTTAAAAGCACCCTCCCCCCTCTCCTCCTCCTCCTCCTCCTCCTCCTCCTCCTCCTCCTCCTCCTCCTCCTCCTCCTCCTCCCCCTCTTCTTCTTTTTCCTTTTCTCTTATGGTTCTTGTTAACAAGTACTGACTTTTAACTATCATTTCCTTTTTACCCTGTTTCCATCTTTGTTTGCAAGGCATAAAAACATGAACCAGAAGTTAAAAGTAGCTAGCTAAAAGGTTAATAAGCAAGACTGATCTTCAAATGCAGTACACTTTTCCATGGTAGAAAACACTGTTCTTTAAAAAAAAAGTCTCAATTATTAAAAAAATTAATTTAATTGCAAATGGACAAAACTACAGTTGTATCTAAAGACATTGCCTTTTGATTCCAAAGTGATTCAAAGGAATCCATGAATTAGTGTGATGAGTCTTTTCCATTAGCACTATCATCTCCCACTTTCACAAATAACTTAGTATAACCAATAGTAGCATATATTGAGTTTGTTAAGTGTTTTATGATCTAATTATAAATAAAGCAGTTAGTCAAAGAAGAAGCCTTAGAGATCATGTGGTTTCTTCTTTACATGAATTTATTATTTTGTGCTGGAGAACAAGCCCAAGTTTTGCATATGCCAGGCAAGTGCTCTACTACTGAGTAACACTTCCAAGCCCAATACAAATGTTATTCTTGGAATTCTTAACAAATAATCTGTGAGCCTTTTCTTGGACACTTTCCTGGATTGCTTTATTTGTCTCACATGGGATTGTTTGCAACAAGGTTCTTTCTGGGACCCTGTAAGGAAAAACAAGATTATCATGAATCTAGGAGATTTTAATTCTAGATTAAAAGGAAGCTCTATGAAGAAATACAGATTGAACATTGACACAGAAATTTCATACCTAAGTATCATTATCTGTAGCTTGAGGACTCACTATTGTGATACCTCTACTACTTCTGTGGCTCTTTATCTAGGCTGCTGTGATAGAGCATACATCCCAGGACAAATCCTCTGTCCCTCTTCCCAGCAACCATTCAACTCACCAAAGGGCTTAGTTCGATGTTTTGACTGTATAAGAAAGATACACTAATGTTAAATCTTAAGAAGCAAATAATTGCTTAGGAATTGCCTCATCCCTTTCTGAGCTACTGTAGCCCTTTACATATTAACAAAGTATCTTTTAAAATTTTTAGGTTTTTGACAACTATGCAGTCACGGTTATGATTGGTGGAGAGCCATATACTCTTGGACTTTTTGATACTGCAGGTAAAAACTTAATTTCTTTTATAATGTTTTGTATTATCTTTTTTTTTTTTTTTTTGCAGATGGGGGGGGGGGGGAGTGTTGGTTCTGGGGCTTGAACTCAGGGCCAGGGCTGTCCCTAAGCTTTTGTGCTCAGGGCTAGTGCTTTACTACTTGAACCCTACCTCCACTTCCAGCTTCTTTTGGTAGTTAATTGAAGATGAATTTTCTGCTGCTGGCTTTGAATCATGATCCTCAGATCTCAGCCTCCTGAGTAACTAGGGTTATAGGCTCAAAACACTGGTGCCTGTCTTATTTTTATTACCTTTAAAGTAGTTGTACAAAGGATTCTGATTTCCAGTAGCTACCTCAGATAGCTGGAGGTAGAGTTGTGGCTCATCACAAAAGCTAAAAGACAACACCACCCAGGACCTGAGTTTTAAGCCCTAAGACCAGAATAAAAACAAAAAACAAAAAAACTTAGAGGTATGGCTCAAGTGGTTGAGTGCTGTTATTATGAGCACAGGTTCGGACCTTATTGAGAATTGAACCATAGCTTTATATATCCTAGACAGTATGTTAGAAGAAACCTAAAAAATAGAGAAAATAATAGTTGAGAGACCCCCTCCACCCCTTGTATATGTGTCCTCTGGAGGCAATTTCTATGCAGAAAAGAACAACTTATGAATGGCTACTTGTGGTTGAAATTAACTTAAAAATTTTCAAATTGTAAAGCTCATTTTTGTAAGTCTTGGCATTTTTAATTGATACTTTAAAAAGTTGTACTGATGAATAATGCAGTAAAGTTCATTCCTGTCAAGTATTAAATTTGATTAATTCCTTCACAATAATCAAGATAGATATCGTATTTTATAATCCTAAATGTTTTTTGTGCCTTTTTTGCAGTCAATCCTTTCCTCCCATGACCTGTCCCAGACAATTACAGATCTGTTGGTTCTAGGATTGACCATGGCCTGCCCCCAGACAATTACAGATCTACTGGTTATAGGACTGCATCTGAATATTTTATGTTTGACTGTTTTTAAATAACATAATGTTTGCAAGAGCCAACTTTGCTAGGTGTGTCAACAGTTGTTTCTTTTTATTGCTGAGCAGTATTCCATGAATACAGCAGAATTTGTTTATCCATTTGTAAGTTGATGGACACTCCATTCTCATCTTATGATTGCTATATATGACTTGCTTTCATGGTTAGCTATTGTAAATAGTTATGAGCATTGGTATACAAATATCTCTTGGAATTTTGTTATTCAGTTCTTTTTGAATTGCTTGGATTTTTTTTTTTTTTTTTTTTGAGTGCCAGTCCTGGGGCTTGGACTCAGGGCCTAAATGCTATCCTTAAGATTTTTTGCTCAAGGCTAGCATTCTATCACTTGAGCCATAGCTTCACTTCCAGTGTTTTGATGTTTTAATTGGAGATGAGAGTTTCATGGACTTCCCTGCCTGGCTTGGCTTTAAACCTTGATCCTCAGATCTCACTAGGATTACAGGTGTGAGCCACTGGCATCTGACATTTAATTTGTAGGTATTTGTTTTTATTTAGTACAGATGTGAGCCCAGATGTAGTAGCAAAACTTTGTTTGTGTATGTGTGCCAGTCCTAGGGCTTCAACTTGGGGCCTGGGCCATGTCTTTGAGCTTTTTTGCCGAGGTTAGTGCTTTAAACACTTGAGCCACAGCTCTACTTCCAGCTTTTTTTTTTCTTTTTGGCCAGTCCTGGGGCTTCAACTCAGGGCCTGGGCTTACTTCCGGCCGCTTTGGTAGTTATTTAGAGATAACAGTCTCTGGGGCTTTCCTGCCTGGGGTGGCTTCGAACCTCAATTTTCAGATCTCAGCCTTCTGAATAGCTAGGATTACAGGCATAAGCCACTGGCTGAACAACAATTTTCTTGACATAAGTAAAATTATCTGAGAGAAAATATTGTCCAAATAATACATAAGCCACATTCCCCTCCCTTGCCCCTCTCCACCCTCCCAAACCCTAGGGCTTGATCTCAGGGCCTGGGCACTATCCCTGAGCTTCTTTTGCTCAAAGCTAGTGCTCCACCACTTGAGCCACAGGGTCACTTGTGGCCTTTTCTGTTTATGTGGCACAGAGGAATTGAACCCCAGGGCTTCATGCATGCTAGGCAAACAGTCTTCCACTAAGCTGCATTCCTGGACCTAAGCCATTTTATTAGAGATATTGTTCTATGGCTAATGTTCAGTGTGCTGTTAAGCTGCTTAATCTGTCAGCTGACTTCATTTTAATGCTATGAAGATAGTAAGATGCAATTGATGATTTTTCTCTCTAACTTCATTTCTTAGGGCAAGAAGATTATGACAGATTACGACCACTGAGTTATCCACAAACGGATGTATTTCTAGTCTGTTTTTCAGTGGTTTCTCCGTCTTCATTTGAAAATGTGAAAGAAAAGGTAAATTGGTTAGATACTCTTCCTCTATAAAAGGTGGTCATAGAATTTCTTTTGGCCTGTTGTAAGTAGTGCTTTAGAACTTTGTACATTATTAACACAGGTGTGTTTGAAATACCTTTCCTTTGTAGTGGGTGCCTGAGATTACTCACCACTGTCCAAAGACTCCTTTCCTGCTTGTTGGGACCCAAATTGATCTTAGAGATGACCCTTCCACTATTGAGAAACTTGCCAAGAACAAACAGAAGCCTATTACTCCAGAGACTGCTGAAAAGTTGGCACGTGATCTGAAGGCTGTCAAGTATGTGGAGTGTTCTGCACTTACACAGGTAAGAGTTGTGTGGAAGGAGTGATTCCATGTGGCTGAGTATGTCTAGGAACATTGGGATATGGACATTATTTCTTACAGTGGTCAACAATACTTAAAGCTGCTCAGGAAGAATGTGATCAGCTTCACATTGTAGATTATTTTACCAGAGGTCTCTCTTTATGGAAACCACTGTTCATTTCTAAAGCTCTCATGTTGATAAGCTCCCATGTTGTACTTTACTGAATGATTTGACATAGGCAAGGCCAAAAGCAAAACCCTTATGTGAGAGGTTCACATGTTTGTAGATACTTAAAAAGTAAGGATAACCGAGTGCCAGCAACTCAGGAGGCTGAGATCTGAGGATCACGGTTCAAAGCCAGCCCGGTCTAATAAACCACTAGAAAACCAGAAATGGAGCTTTGGCTCAAAGTGGCAGAACACTCTCCTTGAGCTGAAGAGCTCAGAGATAGTACCTAGGCCCAGAGTTCAAAAAGTAAGGATATGAATTACCCCTCCACCCCCACCCAGCCCAGAGACTTAAGTTTATTTTATTTCAGTTTCATTGGCTTTAATTTGCCAAATTCTACTGAGTTCACTTGATAGGCATAAACCATTGGTAATGCAGGATTTTTGGTCCAGTCTTTACTAATATTAGCCCTCAGATCATAATTCAGTCTTTCACACATTAACTATATACATGTCACACAATGCCTATGGAAAGATTAAAGAAGCTGCAGTGTTCAGAGATCTCAGAGGAAACTGATACCAACACAAGGAAATGTCTCTCTAGGGGATCAGATGAGTTTTAGGAACTGCAGATTCATCCCTCAAAGCACAATTGTCAAATGCAGGTCCATGTGAAAACCATTTCTGGTGTTGATATGAAGGGGGGTTGTATGTCATGGGCGCTCCAGCTGGAGCTCAGAGACAGAGGTAGAGGTCCTTTATTTTTGGCAGTTTTACTGGGTGACGCTTGAGACAGGTGACCAGATGACAGGTGAGTGCTGCTCCCTTGAGTTTTCTTTTCTTTTTTTTTTCATTTTGGTTGGTTGTGGGGCTTGAACCTCTTGCCCTGGGTGCTGTCCCTGAGCTCTTCAGGTCAAATTGAGTGTTTTACCACTTGAGTCACAGTGCCACTTCTGGTTTTCTGGAGGTTTATTGGAGATAAGTCTCATGGGGAGTTTCCCAGTTGCCCAGGCTGGCTTTGAACTTCGATCCTCAGATCTCAGCCTCCTGAGTAGCTAGGATTACAGGTGTGAGCCACTGGCTTCCGGCTTTGAATTTTCTTTTAGATATTTTTTCCTCTTGCTGATTTTTCTGGGGTAATTCACAGAAGCAGAGGATGAGTCAGTATTCGAGACTTTTACATCAAAGAAAGCTGTGTTGCCTATTTCTGCTATAGTTCCCACCCAGTCGTGCTCATTCTCGTGTGTGTGTGTGTGTGTGTGTGTGTGTGTGTGTGTGTGTGTGTGTGTGTGTGTGTGTGTGTGTGTGTGTGTGTGTGTGTGTGTGTGTGTGTGTGTGTGTGTGTGTGTGTGTGTGTGTGTGTGTGTGTGTGTGTGTCTTCAGCTCAAGGCTAGCGCTCTACCACTTGAGCCACAGCGCCACTTCTGGCTTTTTTCTTTTTGCTTATGTGATGCTGAGGAATTGAACCTAGGGCCTCAGGCATGCAAGGCAAGCGCTTTACCACTGAGCCACCTTCCCAGCCCCTAGCTTTTTTTTGTTGACTGGAGATAAAGGACTTTCCTTTCCAGGCTAGCTTTAAACCAGGACTCTTAAGATCTCAGCTTCCTGAGGAGCTAGGATTACAGTGTGAGCCACCAGTGCCCATCTTATTCGTGTGTTTTTGGAGGTATTCTTTTCTCATGTGGACTTTTCTTTCTAAGTGATATGACTGGAACTCTTAGGATTTGATGGCAACTTAGACTGAGGACTGGGAACAGTGAGTGTGAGGTTTATTTTATGTTTTGGTGTTCTGGGACTTGAACTCACAATATCTCTTACCTTTTTAGCTCAGGGTTCATGCTCTATCATTTGAGCCATAACTCCAAACCAGTTTTTTGTTTTTTGTTTTAAAAAATTGGTTAATTTAAGATAATCATGTGAACTATTCTGCCCTGACTGGCTTTGAACCTTATCCTTAATCTCAACCTTTTGAGTAGGTAGGATTATAGATGTGAGCCCAGTGCCCAGCTGTGTGAGAATTTTTACTAGTATGTGTAGTTCAGTTTTCTCTAGCTTCATTGGATAGCCAATCATTGAGTATTGTTCTCAGGGCAAAGAAAGTATTACGGAAATAATTAGCACAGCACTCTTAAGGTCTGTTGGTGCTGGTCCTGTGAAGTTTGAACAATGAATAGGTGTGCCTAATTAAAATGGAGATTACTGATAATTGAAGTCATTTATATTTATTATGCTTTTTCAAGTAATTGTTTACTTTTAGTATTTTTTTTGACACTTGTATTCTTGATTATATTTATACTGTGGCACCTATAAATGTATACATTGAAATTTCACTAGATGTTTTGAATATAGGCCTCAGTACCTAATAAGTACTGAGCTGTGCTGTGTTGGCTTTTTAAAAGATAAAACTTTTATGTTTAATTGGATAATCCACAGGAAACTTCAAGGATTAATATATTAGATTTTCTTTCTTTCTTTCTTTTTTTGTCCTGGGGTTTGAACTCAGGTCATTGGCATTGTCCCTGGGTTCTTTTGCTCAAGGCTAGTGCTCTACCACTTTGAGCTTTACTTCTGGTTTTTGAGTGGTTAATTGGAGATGAGTCTCCTGAGGACTTTTCTGCCTAGGTTGGCTTGGAGATCCTCAGATCTCATTCTCCTGAGTAGCTAGGATTACAGGTGTGAGCCACTGGCACTCAGCAGTCTATTAGATATTTAGACACATTCCCCAAAGCCTAGTTATTGTTTTCTTTTTTTTTTTCTGTCAGTATAACCCCATGGTAAATGTAGATATTTAAAAGTTCAGAATGGGGCGCTGGGAAGGTGGCTCAGTGGTAGAGCGCTTGCCTCACATGCATGAGGCCCTGATTCCTTAGCACCACATAAGCAGAAAAAGCTGGAAGTGGCGCTGAGGCTCAAGTGGTAGAGCACTAGCCTTCAGTTGAATTGCTGAGGGACAGCGCCTAGGCCCAGAGTTCAGGCCCCACGACCACCCAAAAAAAAAAAAAAAGTTCAGAATGGTTCACATCTTCCCTCACATTGTACAGACTGAGATGAAAAACAAAAAAAAAACTTGATGCTTTTCTCTGTGTTCTAGAACCATCTCCTGAAAAGTGTGTCAATGTGGGGAGGGTAGAAGAACACATACCTTTTTTTTTTTTGTCGGTCATGGGGCTTGAACTCTGGGCCTGGGCGCTGTCCCTCAGCTCTTCAGCTCAAGGCGAGCGCTCTACCACTTGAGCTACAGCGCCACTTCTGGTTTTCTAGTGGCTTATTGGAGATAGGAGTCTCACGGTCTTTCCTGCCCGGGCTGGCTTTGAACCGCGATTCTCAGATCTCAGCCTCCTGAGTAGCTAGGATTACAGGCGTGAGCCATCGGCGCCCGGCGAACACATATCTTTGAATGTCCTCTGTTATTGAGATAGGGCTGCTTTGGAGGAAATGGAGACAAGTAGGCCATGTTGACCTAATTTTAGGTCACTGACAAAGAGCTTATTTTAGGTAGTTGGGTGCTTCTGTGAAGCATGATTTTTAGTGTGTGAATAGGTTGATGTGTAAATTGCTTCACAGAGAACTGTGAGTTCTCTTTTTCCTTGTGTGTGTGTGCATGTGTGTGTGTGTGTTTGTGTGTGTATGAGAGAGTGAGTGAAAGAGAGAAAAAAGAGAACGATAAAGAATGTCAAGGTATAGCCTAGGCTGGCCCAAAGCCCTCTATCCATCATTATAGTGTAAGAATTGGAAGTTTAAAAAAGTTATATGGCAAGTACATTTTTCTCCTAATTTCTTACCAGAAGTTAGGAAAAATTAGAGGAGGAGTATATAGGAAATGGAGCCTGTAGTTTTGTAGGATTCCAGTTTCTCCTTGTAAAACTAAACTCTTCCTTTAAGTAAACAGTGGATAAAGCCAAGCTTAGTTTTGTTTCATAGGACATTTGTTGATTGTCTTCCATAAGTAAGAAGGAATTTTCATCTTCTTCTTTTGCTGGGTACGAAGGGCAGGGTTTAGTCTCCCAAGTGGTAGGATTTGCTTTGGAGGAAATGGAGACAAGTAGACCATGTTGAATATACCACCATTATCTTTCTTACTTTGGGATACACCTAATTTCTAATAATCCTTTTTTCTTTTCTTCCTTATAAAGTATATTTCCCTCTCTACCTCCTTTCTTTCTTTTATATTTGACTATGAGAGTTAACCCTAGACACATAGAAAAAAATTGTAGAGGAATTTTACTTTGTTATAGTATTTCTATGTAAATGATATAGGGAGAAGGAAACTTTTTAAAATTTCTTTGTCCCTTTTTTCTTTCTTTTTTTCCTTTTTTTTTTTTTTTTTTTGGTTTTGTTTCATTTTTGTTCCAGTCTTGGGGATTGAACTCAGTGCTTGGGCACTGTTCTTGAGGAGTTTTTTTTTTTGCTCAAGACTCTATGACACAAATATACTTCTGGCTTTTTGGTGCTTTTCATTGGAGATAAAAGCCTCATGAGCTTTCCTGTCAAAGCTGGCTTTGAACTGTGATCCTCAGATCTCAGCCTCTTGAGTTGGTGTGATTACAGGCATAAGCCACTGCTGCCTGTTTTCTTTGTCTTTTTAATTACTGATTTTTCATCTATCTATCTATCTATCTATCTATCTATCTATCTATCTATCTATCTATCTATCTATCTATCTATATCTATCTATCTATCTATCTATCTATCTATCTATCTATCTA
Organism: Dipodomys spectabilis; assembly: GCF_019054845.1. Taxonomy (NCBI): domain Eukaryota; kingdom Metazoa; phylum Chordata; class Mammalia; order Rodentia; family Heteromyidae; genus Dipodomys; species Dipodomys spectabilis. The sequence goes on from NW_024870795.1 coordinate 2,454,154, forward strand.
TCTATCTATCTATCTATCTATCTATCTATCTATCTTGTATCTAATGGAATGGTGGGTACCTACCATTCCTCTGGGATGCCACAGATGGAGTAAGGTATGAAGAGTGAACAACACCTGGGGTAGTTTGTGGTTGGCACTTAATTGTTGGAATTATGTTCTGGGACTTCGAGTACATTTTTACTTGTGATCACATTGTTACATAAAAAACATGTGAAACCTGTTTGGTTGGTAAACCTGTGGCTTCAGGTTTAGGTGAGTCTATAGACCTGGGCCCAAGGTACTACTGCTACAGAGTCACAGTCAGCTTGGAGTTTCTGGCTGAGGTGTAAGTGCATTTCTCCATCTTAATACCTGTAGATGTGACAATTTTCTTTGTTCTCACTCCATGCTTTATGCTCTGATACCCATGCAGACATCGTAAAGCATTGGACTGCTTGCTAAAAACCCATTCTAGGACCCCATTCTTTGTTTTTGTATGACTTGGGTGGTGGATACTGGCTCTAATAACATTGCTGAATAACTGAAGTGTATGCTGTTTCTAGAGTCCCTTCTTTAAATTCCTCCCCAGTTGCTACTGTTGCACAGTAAACAGTCCTAAATGTCTGAACCTTTTTGTTTGGGAAATTGCTCTACTCTGAAATGCTGATTAATCCCATCCAGATATGTCACTGAACCGAGAAACATGTGGCATGCCTCTTAGTCTGCTGTTTGTGTCCTTCAGTTATTCAGGGGCTGAATTCACACAAGCCTGAAATGATAAATCTATTTCCAACATGTATGCCCTTCTTACCTGTAGAAATATCGAGAACTCAAAAGACTTAATTGTCCATCATGTGTCTTAGCTGTACATACCCAATTTTCCTCTCCTGGCATTATTATTAAAGTTTTTCCGCGCTAATGTCAGTTTGTGATTATTGTAGAAGTTAAGATATTACATTTTCTTAAAAACTGCTTGCTCAGTTAACCTTCTTTTGAGATGATGATACTCTTGAATTGACTATTCTAGCATCTTGGCATTTAATTTTCTTAAAAAACATTGCTTCTGTGAATTCAGCTCACTTAACCCGGACTGCTGTTGTATCTGCTAGTCTTCTAATCCTCTAACCTGGCTGCTATTCTCTCTCCTCCCCTCTGTCTTGTAGAGAGGTCTGAAGAATGTGTTTGATGAGGCTATCCTAGCTGCCCTCGAGCCTCCGGAAACTCAACCCAAAAGGAAGTGCTGTATATTCTAAACTGTTTTCTCCTTTCCCTCTTTGCTGCTGCTTCCTGTCCCACCACTGTAGAAAGATCATTTAAAAACAAAGGAATAAAACCATCCTGTTTGCAAGCCTCTGCGTCTTTTTACTCACCACCTTAGAACAACTCTGTATTAGTTTTTGATCAATTAATGCAATATCTTACGGAATATTTTTTTGTGATCGATAGTCAAGTTGGACTTGTTTAACTTTTTGCTGCTTGAGTTGCCTGATGCTCAGAGCTTCTTGGTTTGGATTACTATTGCAAAAGGGAACATGGCTTGTTACTAAAAATGTCTACTGGGAGAAAACAAGAAAAGTTTAATACTAGATAATTAGTTCTAGATGGAGAAAGTAACACAAACATCATTTTACTCATGATGAATTGTTAATTGTAATTGCATGATAAACTATGAAAAAAAGGGTGACTTGCTAGTAGAGTATAATGGGGAAGGGAGGATTCTTTTCTGGTTTTCCTTTGTGCAGTGAAACTTTGTGTTGCTATTGCTTTGGCCGTTTTGTGCTGTAGTGGAGTATTTGTCAGTCTGGGGTGGGGAAGATAATGATGTATCTGCTTACTGCTTTATGAATTCTTTGTTATTATCTTCTAAGAATAGCATCCATTTTAACAGCTGACTTAAGGTTTGTAATGTTGAAATGTAAAGTTGCCATCTTTATACTTTCCTGCTTCTGATTTTATTGTTGTGAGGGAAACATACAATTGTGGTCACCTTTAAATTTTGAAATTAAAAGTATACAATTGTTTGTATAAATGCCTGATGAAGCTTTATTCCTGTTGCACTTTCTGATTCTAACTTTATTATGTATCAGGTACCTACTTCTTTGCTTCCAAGAATTCCTTGGCTCAGTTGGGATACAAGGAGTTGAAAGTGAATCTCTTGCAGTTGCCATATCCATGCTGTCTCTGCCTGTGCCTTCCATATAATATAGATGCCTCTGTCCTGGCATCCTCTCTGTCCTGTGTGACATCCAGCTGTTTCATTTGAATGCAGAGCTGCTTCCCTTATTTCTATGTAAAAAGTTTCAGCAACACATCACAAAACTCGTATGAATGAATAAGTGACACTGTGCTTATTTGCTTCTTGTGACATACATTGGTTTACAAAAAGCCATCTCAAAGGACCACTGGCTCACTCATGAATATCTACTCCTACATTGCTGAATTATTCCGGTAACTTGGTGATGTGAGATTATTAGGTTAAGATTTAGGGTTGTTTTTAATGTTCCTTTGCCCACTCTTGGGGGTTTGACTGTCTTAAGCTTGAACACTCGCTGTATTATATTGAAAATCAGACTGCCCATTTCTTCTTTCTACCCCTTTCAGAAAGGCCTAAAGAATGTGTTTGATGAAGCAATATTGGCTGCCTTGGAGCCTCCAGAACCGAAGAAGAGCCGCAGGTGTGTGCTGCTATGAACATCTCTTCAGAGCCCTTTCTGCACAGCTGGTGTCGGCATCATACTAAAAGCAATGTTTAAATCAAACTAAAATTAAAAATTAAAATTTGTTTCTGCAATAATGACAAATGCCCTGCACCTACCCACATGCACTCATGTGAGACAAGGCCCGTAGGTATGCCCCCTTCGCCTTCCAACTACTAGTTAATTTTGATAATTGTGTATTGTCAGAAAGTGATCAGTACTAGTTTTTGTTGTTTCAAAAAAAAAACTTTTTTGTTTGTTTAAAAGCAAGGCATGCTTGTGATGACTGTAACAGACTAATTTTGAATTGTTGAAGCTGCTCCCTGGTTCCATTTTAGACAGTAATCTGGGACATTTTAGAGACTTTTTTGGGGGGTGGGGGTCATGTGTGTGGGATTCATTTTTTAGTATTTTTTAAAAAAAGAAATTAACCAGTGGACAGCTCTTCGGGGAGGAAGACGGATTATTTCCACATTCCACTTCCTAGATCTAGCATAGAAAATGTGTTCCCCATCTGGTGCTCTTAGGAAGGAGTATAGTAAATGCCTCATTTAGTAACATACTCCTTTTTGAAAGTTGCCTTTTTTTCTCCACCCTTGAGTAGATCCAGTGTTTGATGAAGCTCATGGAAGTGGGTGGAAGCCGTCTTGCCCTCCCCTTTTCTAGGATGCACTCTGTATGTGACTGTGACTTCCAAGGAAATCTGTTTGCCATTTGCTTTTTTTTTTTTTTTTTTTTTGAGGGGGAAGTGATTTCTAACTTCTTTTACCTCATAAGTGAAGAAAAGTATTGCACCTTTTGAAACACACCAAATTGATTGACTTCATTACATATTTTTTTTTCTTGTCAGTCATTGTCTTATGTACTTAGCATAGATTTGCAAGTCAGTAGTGTGTGGTCTTCCTAGAAGCCAGCTGAAGATTGGCCCACAGAGAAACTCTGAGAGGGGTGCTGGAAGACAGATGCCTGTGGGATGACTGGCATCCTTTCTGGTGATGAGGCTGCCAGGCCTGCTTCTTGAGAAGCTGGGGCCGGTAGAAGGGCAACACTTAACCAACATGGGGACCAGTCAGGGGAATCCCTTTTTTCTGTCTTGCATATAAGGAACCCTTGAGCAACCTGCTGAAGCTCTCCGGTTTAATTAAAATGGCAAAGAGTCTTATTAAGACTCTTTTATTATAAGTGTTAATAGGGATTTTATCAGACTATTTCAGTTGCAGTTTCCAATTTTTAAAAATGTTTAGGTAATCTTTTCCACGTTCCTTAAATCCTAATTCTTGTAGATTCATTAGTATTGAACCATTGCTTTCTCATGTCTCAATTCTTTGTATATGCGTTCTTTTCAGATGTATTAAACAAACAAAACCCTTCACAAGCCAGCCTGAGGGTTGTTATTTTCCCTCCGCCTCTTACTTTTCAGATATTTAGGAGTGGGAACTTATTACATAACATCAATTTCTAACTTTTTTGTTTTTGGTTGGTCATGGGGCTTGAACTCAGGGGCCTGAGCACTGTCCCTGAGCTTTTTTGCCCAAGGCTAGCACCCTACCAGTTTGAGTCACAGCGCCACTTCCAGTTTTCTGGTGGTTAGTTGGAGATAAGAGTCTCATGGACTTCCTGCCCAGACTGGCTTTGAACTGCGATCCTTACATCTCAGCTTTCTGAGTAGCTAGGATTACAGGCATGCTAGCAAATTTTGGGATAAGAATTTATAAAGTGTTACTTCTTTTCTGGCAATAAGTTTGAAATGTTTTTCTCTCTTAATGTTCAGGTTTATGTTTTCTGCCTTAAGTGTTGTCTGCAGCTCTAAAACTCCTTCCTTTATATACTTAGGCCATAATGTTGTTCTCGGTGCAAAAATGTCCTCACTGCTTGTTGCTCATGTTTTTGGAAGGAAATCAGCATACTCTAGTGCACAGTTTAGTTGGAAGGCAGCCAGTTTCTCAATTGTCTGCATTAATGTCCTCAAACTTGATTATTAATTAGAGTGCAGCCACTTCTAGGTGGTTGTCCCAAACTATTAAGACTCAGATTCTAGATCCCTGTTTTGTGAATCTGAATCTTTTTTTTGGGGGGGGGGGCACTACTGTAATTTGAACTCAGGTCTCTCTCTTTCTTGCTAAGTAGGTACTCTGCCACTTGAGCCACTCTGCCAGACTTGAATTGTTTCATTTGGTGGCAAGAAGGATATATTTACCTGAGGACATTTTACAGATCTGTATGAGAGTCTTAGAACTTTAAGATAATTAAGTATAGCTTCCCTATGGGGAATAATGTTTGGCATGATTCCATACTGTGCTAGAACTAAGTGGAGTTCCTTGGGATTGGCCAACAAAGATACAGATCTAAGCTTCACTAGGTGTCCTCCCCCCCCCCCCCCCCCCCCCGCCCCGAGTCCTAGGCTTGAGCTCAAGGGCCTGGGTGCTGTCCCTGAGCTTCTTTTGCTCAAGGCTAGCACAGCTCCTCTTCTGGCTTTTTTGGTAGGTTTGGTGGAAGGAAAAGTCTCACAGACTTTTCTGCCAGGCTGGCTTTGAACTGAGATCTCAGATTTCAGCTTCCAGAGTAGCTAGGATTGCAGGCATCAGCCACACCAGTGTATTTTATTCTTTGTTGACCATACTAGGGAGAGGTACCTGGGTCATGTTATGTTATCCTGAGAGCAGAAATACGTATATACCAACTTATAGTAAAGTGACATTATGGGCCCTTGATTATTTTGCTGTCTTAAGAGTAGAGCCAAAATTTGGTTCTAAAAAATAGTCATTGGATGAGTACATGACTTTCAGATGGCGTAAGTCAAATAAAACAGCTCATGTTTTTGTTTTTTTATTTTTTGGGGGGGTCTGGTCATAGGGCCTGAACTCTGGGTCTGGGCTCTGTCCCTCAGCTCTTCAGCTCAAGGCTAGCACTCTTACCACTTGAGCCACAGCGCCACTTCCGGCTTTTTAATTTTTTCTGCTTATGTGGTGCTGAGGAATTGAACTGAGGGCCTCATGCATGCAAGGCAAGCGCTCTACCACTGAGCTACCTTCCCAGCCCAAGCTCATGGAGTTTATTCGGTAATTAGGTATACACAGAAGAACAAGGGTGACAAGGGATTGGTTGAAGGTAACATTTTCTACTGAAATACTTTTAATTTGACTTCTACTTATCTGAAAAACAGGTAGGTAGCAAATTGATGATGGCAACATGATTTTCTATTTGTTTCTCCCCCCCCCCCCCCCCATTGAGCAAGTTTATTTATAGTCTTGGCTTAGCAGATGACAGATACTGTCCAGATAGTGTGATGATACTTGGCTTGTGGTGGCCAGATTTACAGTACTGGGCTAGGAATGTAGCTTAGTGGTAGAGTGCTTGCCTAGCATACATGAAGCCCTGGGTTTGATTCCTCAGTAATAATAAATAGAAAAAGCTGGAAGTGGTGTTGTGGCTCAAGTGGTAGAGTGCTAGCCTTGAGCACAGAGAGGCTCAGGGACAGTGCCCAGGCCCAGGATTGGGAAAAATAATACAAAACTTAGTTGAGTACAGTATTAGTATTTAACTACTGCTCTAAAATGTGTTTTACATGAAGATCTTCGAAGTAGGCACTGTTAATTTATTAAAGCCGTGTGTGTGTGTGTGTGTGTGTGTGTGTGTGTGCGCGCGCGCGCGCGCGCGCACTTGCATGTGCTTGTACGTGGGCACGTTGGTACAGAGGCTTGAACTTAGCATCTTGAGCCCTCCCTTTGCTTTTTTATACTCAAAGGGGGCTTTGCCACTTGATCCACTCCTCTAGCTCCATCTTTTTGATAATTAATTGGAGATAAGAGTCTTGATAGACTTTCTATCCAGGTTGGCAGATCTCAAATCTGAGTACCTAGGAGTGAGTAACTAGTGAGTGAGCCTCTGGAACCTTGCTTAAGGCTTCAGTCTTAGAGTACTTTGCCATTTGAGGAGTATATTTGTTTCAAGTACAAGGAAAAGATAGTACAAGGAAAAAAATGTAGTATTTCCTTGATTTTAAGGTGTTTTTTCTCATGTTTTCATATAATCAATACCTTCAATTTGTGTACATTTGAAGTTGGAGCATTTTTTCTCTAAATAATCTCATCATTGAATTGATTGTATAATTGTTATTTTCACAGAATGGATAAAATAGCACTTTTCCCCTGATTTTTGGTGGCTATTTGGGTTCTAGGTGCTAAGAAACTCAGTATACAACAGCCCCACTCAAGAAGGATTGAAAGAAACTTAGTTCTTGGTGGAAATTTGTCATGTAACAGTGGGCAAAAGCCTTAGCATCCCACCTGAAGTAGCAGCTTACTATCAGGAAGAGCTGATGAGAGTGTTTCTGATTGGTTATATGAGGAAAGTGACTTTTAGTCACTCCTATTTGAGCTTCCTTGTTCTCTGTAAGTCTTATCCTGAAATCACCCAACTTTGGAACATAGTGATATAATTATATAGAAGATTTCACTAAACCATCCTGTTTTAAGGACCATTTGAATACTTTTAAGTATTGCCTTGAGTCTTCCATAGTGCCTCCACTATTTTTTTTTTAAGCTTCATTTTATTAGCTATTGCTCTAATAACGATACATTAGAAACCATATGGAGAGTACCTTAACTACATTAAACATTTATTTTTCTCACTTCTGATTAGTTAGGTATGCCTTTGGGCTTCAGATTGGGCTCATTGGGGACCTGTTTTTGTTTTGGTTGGTTGTGGGGCTTGAACTCTGGGCCTGTGCGCTGTCCCTCAGCTCTTCAGCTCATGGTGATTGCTTGACCACTTGAGTCATAGTGCCGCTTCCAGTTTTCTGGTGTTTTAATGGTGATAAGAGTCTCATGGGCTTTCCTGCCTGGGCTGGCTTTGAACTGTGATCCTCAGGTCTCAGCCTCCTGAGTAGCTAGAATTACAGGCATGAGCCACTGGTGCCTGGTGGACCTGTGTTTCTGGAGCTTCCCTGCAGGAAGCAGCAGCTGCCTGAAAAGCATGGGAGGAAAAGATCAAGCATGTCGAAAATTTCTCATATTGAATTGCCCAAAGGATATCAAAAGGCAAGAATTATAGGTGTAAGTCTTAGTGCCATTCAGTCATTTTTATAGTCACTTGGTAATTTTAATAATTTTTTTTCTTCCTTTGTACCAGCCCTGGAGCTTGAACTCAGGGTTTGGGCACTGTCTGAGCTTTCTTGCTCAAGGCTAGTGTTCTACCAATTGAGCCACAGCTCTGGCTTTTTTGGTGCTTAATTGGAGATAAAAGCCTTACAGATGTACTTTGAACTGAGATGCTCAGATCTCAGTCTCCTGAGTAGCTAGGAGTATAGGGGTGAGCCACTGGTTCCCAGCTAATAATGTTAAATATTTTTAAGCATTTATGGTACTAAAGATTTAGCAGAGAGTAAAGTAGATTCTCCTGACTTCTAGAAGGAATTTTCTTTTTCTTATGATTTTGATAGCTACTCCTTGAATAACTGTGTTGTCTCATCCTACTTTGAAGTGCTCGAAGAGAGCCAAAGGCTTGCTGTGTGTACCTACAGTGAGTGACATATACTCAGTTGTCAGTTATTGAGCACCTTCTGTACTGGGCATTGGAGACATTGGAGAAAATTAACAGTTTCAAGCAGTGCGGATGTAAGCATGCATAGAGGTAAGGACTTTCATTTAAATATTCCACTGGGGACTCTTTCCATTGTATTTCAGGCCCACGTGCTACATTATAGATGGTCACTGAAGCCCCTAGTGGGCATCTGGGCCACTGGAGCCCATGAAACCATTGTACCAGTTAGGAAAGCATTCAGAGACATTTACATGTTATAGTGATATTCCAGGTTTTTTTTAAAAAGAACATTTGGCTGTCTTTTGCTATGATTATCACAGTAAATGCACAACTACTTTGACTAGGTTAGTACTATTGCCTTAGATGTAGTGTTCTTGTTTAATGCACATTTGCACAGTTGTGGAGGTGAGTTATTACACATCATACTTAGCAATTGGGGTTTAAAATAAGCTCAGAAGAACAACTGGGCAGGGCCCATTTGTACGCCTATAGTCCTCAGGCTGTAATCATGGAATAGCTTCTGTTGTAGCCCCTTAATTTTGCACTTGGTGAGGTAAAGTGAGGAAATTGGGCGATTTGGCTGTTACTGCACACGTGTATGGTGGACTGCACACGTGTATGGTGGAAACACTGTGTCCATGTCCCTGACTTCCCCTTTCTGGTGTGTGGTGCTGTCTAACTTGGCCTAGGTTTGCACTTTGGCGCTCTGTTCTGGTCTCCAAAGCCTTCCTGCTGTATGTACCTCTTCTAGGGTTTTTTTTTTTTTTCTCTTCACATTTGTCCTGTTTCTTTCAGGTATTTGAACAGCACAACTATCTTTTTGACAGAACTGTTAAGTTTTTGTGAAAGTAGATACTTGCCTATTACAGGTGCTACATCCATCCAATGACCCATTAAAGCCCTGTGTTGCAGAGAAATGTGAAATATATCTAACAAAGGATGCATGGGGCGTTTAAAATTACTTTTCAGATTATTGAGGCCAAAATGTAAGAGAAGCCCTAAAATTAATGCAATGTCATAGTTGTAGACTTTGGGTCATTCATTGCATTTTTTTTCTGAAGTAGAATGATTTTTTTTTCCTTTGTGCTGGTCCCTAGGGCGTGAACTCAGTGCCTAGGCGCTGTCCCTGAGCTTTTTTGCTCAAGGCTAGCACTCTTCCACTTGAATTACAGCTCCACTTTGGTTTTCTGGTGTTTAATTGGAGATAAAGTTTCATAGACTTTGCTGCCTAAGTTGGTTTCAAACTGAGAACCTCAGATCTCAGCCTCCTGTGTAGCTAGGATTACAGATGTGAGCTACCACTACCTGGCAAAATGGTGGATTTTTAAGACAAAGCTAAGCATTCATCTTCTTAGTTACTGAACTAGAGTACAGCACCATAATTAGTTGCATTCTATTGAACGAGCTGTAGACAGCTGTCAGTCACCAGGTAGGATATTGTATTGTGGAATTCTCTGAGTCTCAGTCTCTGAGGTTGATATCAGGAGACTTCAGCATAATTGCCCACTGCTTTATAGTGCTGAAATTTGCAGTGCTGCTGCGGCTTATTTCTCCTCCCCCTCCCCCTCCTCTTCTTCCTCCTCCTCCCCCCCATTTTCCTCTACTACTTCTTCCTCCTTTTCTTTCTTTTCTTCCTCTTCTTCCACCTCCTCTTCAAGGCATTATTGGGGTTTGACCTCAGGTCTCCATGCTTGCAAGGCTGGTGCTCTACCACTTGAGCCATATCCCAAAACTCCATCATCTTACTTCAGCCTCTCAAGTACTGAGATTACAAGTGTATACCACCACACCCGACTCAGGTTTTTAAAAGCTTCTCAGGTAGGACTTTGGGATAACTGTGTTTGCAGACCATTGTACACACTTGTGATAGAACTCTTATACTTTCAAAAAGTTTGTCTGAATGTCGCCTAGGGAACATAATTTTTAGATAGGAAGATAAAACTTGGGGTTAGTTTTAGTCAGTGTTTGTATATGGGATGTCTGGGTATCACTTAACTTTTTTTTCCGTTGGTTGTAGGGCTTGAACTCAGGGCCTAGGCACTGTTCCTGAGCTCTTTTGCTCAAGGCTAGTGCAATACCACTTTGAGCCACAGTGCCACTTACATTTTCTCGTGGTTATTTGGAGAAAAGAAAGAGTCTCATGGACTTTCCTCCTGGGGCTGGCTTTGAACCATGATCCTCAGATCTCACCCTCCTCAGTAGCTTAGGATTAAGCTGTGAGCCACTGGTGCCTAGCTTCACTTAACCTTTTTTTTTTTTTTTTTTTGTCAGTCGTGGGGATTGAACTCTGGGCTTGGGTGCTGTCCTTGCACTATTCAGCCCAAAGCAAGCTCTCTACCGTTTGAGCCACAGTGCCACTTCTGCCACTTCTGGTTTTCGACTGGTTTATTGGAGATAAGAATCTCATGGAGGGCTGGGGTGGCTCAGTGGTAGAGTGATTGCCTTGCATGCATGAGGCCCTGGGTTCGATTCCTCAGCACCACATAAGCAAAAAGAAAAAAGCTGGAAGTGGTGCTGTGGCTCAAGTGGTAGAGCGCTAGCCTTGAGCTGAAGAGCTGAGGGACAGCGCCCAGGCCCAGAGTTCAGGCCCACGATGGGACCCCCCCCCCCCAAAAAAAAAAAAAAAAAAGAATCTCATGGACTTTGCCTGGGCTGGCTTTGAACTCTGATCCTCAGATCTCAGCTTCCTGAGTAGGATTACAGGCATGAGCCACCGGCTCCCGGCTTCACTTAACTTTTAATAAAAATTATTTTGAGGGAAGGGGCTGAGGAAAAATTGAGTGTGTGCTTAGGACCCTAAATTCAACCCCCAGTTCCACAAAACAAACTAAGCAAGTAATTTGGCAGCATATCACTTCTTTAAGACCCACCACCTGTTTTAAATGTGATTTTAGGCTTGAGAACTATGGCACTGGATGATGTCTTCAGACTTCTTTTATAGCTGACGTGAATTTTAGAGCAATTCTGAAGCATTACTTTTGAGAACTTAGGTTTCCAAAATTTGTAGTTCTAAGCCAATGTCCAGTTCTTGACTTCTCAATCAGAAAGCTGGTTTACAAAGGGCACTGAGTAATCTTCCTGGTATCGGGCACTGAGATAGTTGGGTAGACTCCTAAATATTAGAATTACTTAGGGAGCATTTGAGAGAGTGCAGGATTGTGAACTGCTGGGGTCGGCTAAGGTTTCATGGCAAAGCTAGAATATAGAAGAAAGCTTTATTTCCCAAATAACTTTAAGACAAGTGTACTATATAGGTTTCCTTAGAGACAGGTGTCTTTTCTACTCAGGTATATTTTAATTCATCCAGAAAAGTAAACAGGATCAGATTCCAAGTCGTGTAAGTTAGTGCTAAAAATGAATGTTAAATTGAATCAATTCCAACAGTAAATTAGTCTTCTGGGAAATGAAGTCTCTTACTAACCTAAACACAGGGCTACTTTGTTTCTTTGCTACAGATTGTTTGACTATGCATGGAGAGGGAGTCCTTTTCTGTCAGTTTTGGGCAGGGTGTTAGGCATTTATTTAATTTTTTTTCCCTGTCATCGGGCTTGAACTCAGGGCCTGGGTTCTGTCTCTCAGCTTCTTTGGCTCAAGGCTAGTGCCACAGCACCACTTCAGGCTTTTTTCTGTTTATGTGGTACTGAGAAATCGAGCTCGGGCTTCATACCATGCTGGGCAAGTACTCTATCATTGAGCCACATTTCCCAGCCAATTATTTAATTTTTTTATGGTTCGTTTCTTCAGTGGATGTGTAATTTTAGATTGATTTTTAAGTCTGAATGATTAAACATGTAGCTGCTGCTTCTGTTGATTAGCCTGCTAATGATGAATTAGCATTTGATTGAGTAGTTTAGTTTCTATGTCTTGATTTGTGGTATAGCTATAAACTGGTGTGTTCACATGGCCAGTCTTCTCAGAGGCAAGAACTGGAGAGTGTGTGCCTGAGGGGGTTTACAAATAGTGTTGCTGGTGGCTCACACCTGTAACTCCAAGAAGCTGAGATCTGAAGATGGGAGTTTGAAGCCAGGTTGGGCAGAAAATACAGTGAGTCTTTTAATTCCAATTAAGCAAAAAGCTGGAAGTGGAAGTGTGGCTCAAATGACAGAGTGCGAGTATTTGTTTATTTATTTTTTTGGTGGTCATGGGGCTTGAACTCAGCCTGAGCACTGTCCCTCAGCTCTTCAGCTCAGGCTAGTGCTCTACCACTTGAGCCACAGCACACTTACGGTTTTCTGAGTGGTTTATTGGAGATAAGAGTCTCATAGACTTCTCTGCCCAGGCTGGCTTTGAACCACGATCCTCAGATCTCAACCTCATGAGTAGCTAGGATTACAGGCATGAGCCACCGGCACCTGGCTAGTCTTGAATGAAGAAGCCAAGTGAGAATGTGAGGTTCAGTTGAAGCCCCAGTATGAGCACAAAACAAAAACATATACTTGGTATTATTAAACTTTAGCCTTGAATCACATTTTCTTACTGTTTGATTATGGACTTTGGAACATAGCTTATGAAGATGGAAAACCTGGTCAATACTAGGTTATTTATTTAAAATTTTTTATGTTGGGCCTGAGGCTTGAACTCAGGGCTTGGGCACTATTCCTTTTGCTCAAGGCTAGTACTCTACCACTTGAGCCACAGTTCTACTTATGGCTTTTGGTGGTTAATTGGAGAAAATAGTCTCATGGACTTTCCTGCATAACCTGGTTTTGAACTGTGATCCTCAGATCTCAGCCTCCTGAGTAGCTAGGATTACAGGAATGAGCCATTGGTGCCTAGATCTTGCTTATTTTAAAAGAGCTAATTTTAAACTTGACTCCTTTGTGGGTTTTTTTTTTTTCTCAGTGACATAGCCTATGAGCTTCTTGGATAATTAAGATTATCTCCATCTGATGGTGATTTAAAAGAAATTGTACTAGGGATTGAATTCTCACCTCAGTTTTGTTTAGCAGATGGTCCATTACTTGAGGGATCCTTCATTCCTGGTATGGTCTTAAACTTTTGTTGGGATCAGCCTTAGACCATGATCCTTTTTACCTCCATTCCCTGAGTAGCTGGGACAATAGTTGTGTGGCACCACATCTATTTGTTATTGAGATAGGATCTGGCTAAATTTCTGCCCACGCTAGTCTGCTCAGATTGGCCTCAAACTGAGAACTTCTATCTCTGCTTTTAGAGTATGTGGGATTTACAGGCATGTCCCACCAACCTGGCCTAGTGATGAATTTTAAGTTAGAACTTTGGTGATTCTATCCAAGGTGCACTCTGTTTAAATGTGGACACCTTACAGGGTCTAGGTCAATGGCAGAAAGAAACAGAGATTGAGCCCATACCTTGGTGGACCAGGGAGACCACTGGGTTATTCAGGAAATGTTAAGAGTTAGTCTGGAGAGTCACAGACGATGGAAATTTAAAATCTAAGGTAGCATTTGCCCCAGGGAAGTAATTGCCCTGATTCTACTTATTAGCTTTATAATCTTGAAAATGTCTGTGACTGTCCACAGAGCTGCTACATCACTGAATTAGGAATCATGGTAACATATCATATGTCTGAGATTTTTAAAAAATAAACAACAATGCTATGCAGCATTAACATATAAGATTTAGCATCATATTTACATTGCAATGGAAAGACTAGGTTATATGTGAAGAAGTTCTGACATTGTGATGTGCTCTTAGGTGTTTGTAAGAGATTTTGTGTATTCTTTAGTTCATTTCAGGAATGTAGATTTAGTGTTGTTGTTTTTTGTTTGCTTGTTTGTTTTTGATTAGTTGTGGGGCTTGAACTCTGGGTCTGGGCACTGTCCCTCAGCTCTTCAGCTCAAGGCTAGTGTGCTACCACTTGAGCCACAGCACCACTTCCAGCTTTTTCTGTTCATGTGGTGCTAAGGAATGGAACCAGGGCCTCATGCATGCAAGGCAAGCATTCTATCACTGAATGGTAGCGTGGCTGGGAAGTGTTCTAGCCAGATTCAGTGTTTTTGAGAACTAGAATGTTACAGCTCAACATAGTTTACAGCTTCCTTTAAGAAGAACCAATTTCATAGAAGTACTTTCTGTGCACAGTACATTGTAAAAAGCTCCAAATGCTTCCCCTTTGGAATTACTTTTATCTTCTGAGGATACAAGATACTTCTGGAAATCAGGCCAATTGTGTGCTTTCCCTTGTTCCCAGATCCTTTGTTGGATAACAACCTAGATCAATGTAGTTTAATAAGGAGGAAGTTTCTGAACACACACACATGGCTAAATATGCATTTATTTAGGGATGGGGAGATGAGGAATCAGAATGAGGCTTCTTAAAAAGGTGACATTTTAGGTCTGGAATTGTAGCTCAGTGGTAGAGTGCTTAGCAAGCACTGGGCCCTTGGTTCTTCCTCCAGCAGTGCCTAACATACAGACACATGTGCATACACACCACCATTACATGAGGATAGGGGTAATGGGCTTGGTCACAAAAAAAAAATGTGGCTAATTATAAAGCCTGAAGTTACAGCTTGAGCACCTCCCAGTTGCCAAGAAAATAAAAGCACTCAAAAAGGTTTCATGTGCAAGGATAAATAAGTAGCAGCATTTGGTGAGGGAGCTTTAGAATCAATTGTATCATTAGAGAATAACACACCCTTACATTGAAAAGTCTGGGGATAGAGTTCAATAGCAGAGCACATTCCTGACATGTTCAAGGTCCTGAGTTTGATCCCCAGCACCACAAACAGCATTTAGAATATCTTAAGGAGGTGTCTTTGTTGTTATTTGATCTTTTAAAAAATAGACCAGGCTTTGTGGCTCACACCTGTAATCTAAACTACTTGAGGCCAAGATTGGGAGCATTGTAATGGGAGGCAAGTCTGGGCAAAAAGTTAGCGAGACCCCTCCCCATCTCTGCTACATTAGAAGCATGAAGAGGAGGATCATGATTCAGGAAGACCTGGACGAAGTGATGCCCTATCTGAAAAGTAAAGCAGAAAGGATCAGAGAAATGGCTGATCTGGTAACTAGCACCTACCTAGCAAACAATAAGCCCTGAGTTAAGCCCTAGTACCACCAAAAACAAAGTGAACAGCAACAACAACAAAAGTTTATTCTGGGCTCCTAAGCCTTTGTGTGAACCAGTCCATACAGCAGTCCTCATTTTCCAGGTGAGTTAAGTAATTTGTTCAAGGCTTCAGAGACAAATGAGGGAACTAGGATTGGAATTTGGAGTCTGCACCTAGAGTCAGTGCCCAGCTGCCCTTGTTTTCATTAGCGCAGCCCAGTGAATTGGCAGAGCCATTTGTTTGGTGTGCAGGCGAGGCCTGGATGAGTATCCAAGACTGGGGAATGGAAGCCAGCTCTAAAACCTGACTCTCCCATTGGCTTGCCCCACATTTAGGGTGGATGGATAGAGTAGTAGGTGTTCTCACTTTCATTATCATAGCTGGCTTAGGTCAAACCGAGATTAGGGAATCCTGTTGGTTTCTAGGATGTAGGTTGCTAGATGAGTGAGTGTCCCTCAGCTCATTGCCAAGAGTAGGGTAAGGCCCTTGCAGCTTATCACTAAACAATTCTGATAAGGTAAGAACTGTGTCTAGAGTTCTAGACACACCATGGAAGCCTGCTGCCAGCTTCTCATCCCTGTGTGAAGCATCTGGTGCACTGGTCTAATGAGATCCTAAGGGACTTGGAGCCTTTTCTTCCTCTGTCCGTGAGGACTAGAATTCATGTTTAGATACAGAGGTATTGGAGAGTTAGAGCCTCCTTTGGCAGCGTGTCCAGGGTGGCAGCACTTGTGGCTTCCTCACTGACATCTTGTGAGAATGACTTCACAGAGTAAGGGCTTTGCACTTGTATCCTCTGCTGCTCTTAAATCTCTTCACCTTGGATGCCAGTTCATCCTGAGACCACTCTTCCCTTAGTCCCCGATGGGCCATGAGATCTGTAAATATGATGGGATTTGCTAAACTTTGTTTCTGCTTTTTTTTGCTTGTATTAAGATGTTTGGTCTTCTCTCTTTATTTTTTCCTATGGTAGTAATAACACTGCTAGAAAGAGCTCTAGATCCAGGTCTAGTGGAGGCACCAAGGTTTTATTGGGCCTTAGTTTCCCCAATGATTTGTGCCTCATTTTGATTAAACAAAACCTGACATAGAATCCTGTAATAGAAACCAGCTACTATGAAACAGCTGTAACAGTTGATGCAGGCCTGAAAGTTTCTCTTCATCATTGCATTCTTGTCCCAAGCAAATAATGAGCTTTGTGAGCCCATGGGTTCCTCTGGGACTACCAAGAGATCGAATGCCACCAGTCCAGGGTCCACTCTAGTTTCTTATAGCTCCTAGGAAGTTCTTGCAAGTCATTGACAGATATTTTAAAAGAAATTTATACAAACTAGATTGTTGTGCTACAACTGGGCCTTGCACTCAGCAGCTTAACCACTCGAGTCATACCTCCACTTTTGGCTTTTGCTGGCTAATGGGAGATAAAAATGTCATGGGCTTACCTGCCTGGGCTGGCTTCAAACCATGATTCTCAGATCTCAGCCTTCTGCATTGCTAGGATTATAGGCATGGACAACTATCTGTTGAGTCTTGATGAATTTTGTGATTATTTGCTTAGTGATTTTCTTGATGAATTTAGATTTTATTTATTTTTCTTGGTTGTGGGTGCTAGGGATTGAATGTGGGGCCTTATGAATACTAAGCATTTATTCTACCGCTATGTCACATCCTCTGCCCAGTATTTACTTTTTCTTGGGTGTGTAGGGGGGTAGGTAATAGGGTTTGAACCTGGGTGCTGTTCCTGAGCTTTTTTGCTCAAGGCTGGCACTCTACCACTTTGAACCACAGCTCCACTTCCAGTTTGTGGGTGGTTAATTGGAGATAAGAGTCTCATGGACTTTCCTGCCTAGGCTGGTTTCAAACTATGATCCTCACATCTCACCTCCTGAGTAGCTAGGGGGCAGGCGTGAGTCACCAGCACCTGACCAACATTTAGATTTTTATTGATAGTGATTTAGCTCTGAGTTTGGTTCAACTTTTAGTGTTTTATATATTGTAGTGTTCAGTAAAGGCTGACTTGGTTTTTGCCTGGAGGCTTTGTAATAGTAGCAGACAACATATTTCTCTAGTTTACAGATTACTTCCTTTTGGAAATTTCAGTAGGATGTTCCATGGTGAAACTAGGTCCTTTTACATGTTTCTTTTAAGTATCTTGGTCTTCTTATAATTTATATCAAGTAGGTAGTACTTTGCTGTGGTGATTCATTTCAAGTGTCATTTTTTTGTCAGCTCTTTGTGGAACTTTTTTATGTGTGTGCCAGTCCTGGGGCTTGAACTCAGAGTCTAGGTGCTGTCCTTGAACTTTTTTGCTCAATGCCAGTAATTTACTACTTGAGCCACAGCTCTATTTCTGGCTGTTTTTGGTGGGTAATTGGAGATGAGAGTCTCACAGACTTTCCTGTTCAGGCTAGCTTTGAACAGCAATCCTCAGATCTCAGCTGAATAGCCAGTGTTACAGGTGTGAGCCACAGGCACATGGCTGGAGCTTCTTAATTTTGAAGGAAACAGTACCAAATAGTAGAAAAAAGTATACGTACTTTGGTATAGAAGGACCTAAATTTGGACCTGGCTTTGTTAACTAGCAAAGTACTTTAGCTTTTGAATCTTCTACTAATGGCACTAATGCCTATTAACCTTTGGCATATGGCATCCCCCAGTTAGACAGAAGGGACTTCTCTTAGAAGAGCATCTACTTCTATAGATGTTATTGGGTTCAGGCCTGGGTCCCCTGGCTTATCAGGGACACTACTCCATGGCTTGTGTGTTGGACAGGAGGCATTATGGAGTATGGTCCTAGTATGCAGGGCCAGGTTGGAGTCCTGCCCACTGATTAGCAATTGCACAGACTTTCTGTTTGCCTTTTCCCGGTATATGCCTGTTAGAGTTTTGGTGAGGATTCAGTGGACACACACGTAGGAAGTGCTGTTGAGGATTACCTTGAGGGGAGCCAACTTCAATTACAGATATGTTTGGATCCCACACTTGCTAGAAACTGACTTTTCACAGTTTCCCTGGGCAGGGCCCAGGGCAGTAGTCTGCCAGGTAGTCCCAGCAGCCTTCTACTACCCTTTAAGTCTCTCTGCTAAGACCCCAGTTGCCACTGAAGTGTGTGCTCTGTGTGTGACAATTGAGTGGAGTTTCCATTTGTACAGTACTGTCCTCCCTTTCAGCATGTCCCCACAGCTTCCCAGCTAGTAGCAGGGCTGGGAGTTCATCACACTTAAATGGGGGCATGAATTCTGAGAAGGGAACCAGTTTGCTTAGGTCTGCACAGCTGTCTGGTAACTATACTTCTCTTCATATTAGGCCTTTGTTCTTTATGGCAGCCTCCTATTCTGCTTTGATAAAGGGCCTTAGGTATTCTTATGGGGTAACCAAGGGCTCACCAGTGATCTAGGGGTCACTACCATGTAGCACATGGAGCAGGAAGGCTCCTTGCTCAAAGTCACATAAAGCTCATTTGGTAGAGCCAGCCTGGACTGTCTACACAGGCTAGGACTTAGTTACTATAGAAAGAAATTCAGTTTTATTCTAGGTGAATAATAGAACCTAGTGTTAAACCACGTTATAGGAAAACAGGAGCTCTGTAGGCACCGAACAGTTCTCTCTCTTCTTTCCCTGTGGTCTCCCCAGATTGTTGGCCACCTAGTGCCTACCAAGTTCTTGGAAGACAGAAAAGTGAGGGAAAACTGAGCCAGTGGAATAGGAGAGTTCTAGAGCTGGATTCAGGGGGGAGGCTGTGGTGCGAATGTCTGGCTCAGTAAGTGGGGTTGGCCTGCCAAGTAGAGTCCCTGTAACAGTGGTGGGAGAGCTTGTTCATAACCATTTTATTGGAAGTTAGACTTAGAGATCTGTCTTGTTTGCCACCTGGAGTCAGCGAGTGTGTGAATGTCTGCGAAGGGAGGGCTTGCATTTCTTGAGAGTAGATGGTCCTGGTGCCGGTGGCTCATACTTGTAATCCTAGCACTTCAGGAGGCTGAGATCTGAGGAGTGCGGTTTGAAGCCAGCCTAAGCAGAAAAGTCCCCGTGAGACTCTTACCTCCAGTAAAGTACTTACAAACAGGAAGTGGTGCTGTGGCTTAAGTAGTAGAGTGCTATCTTGGGCACTAAGAGGCTCAGAGACAGCACCAGGCCCCAAGTTCAAGTCTCACAACCAACCCCAAAAAAGGAAAGTATATGGGCTTGGTGGGGGTGGGGAGGGAGCAGTTACTCTGATGGTTTAGCACCGCTTTGAGTCCCTTGCAGCCAAGTTAGCAATGCTGGAAATCACAAGGATTAGGTGATTTACTTCGCTAAAAAGAGCTAGAAGGGCTGTTAGAGATCATTTAGAGCAGCCCTCTTGCTTTGGATAGCTAGGATAAGTATACTAGCTTTACTGGAGCTATGATTGAAGTACCTTCCTTACATGATACATACTAGTTGGCTGCAGGTGTGGCTGAAGTGATAGAGCACCTGCCTAGCAAATTGTGAGGCCTTGAGTTCCAGCCTCAGTATCATCAGTAAACAAACCATACATACATAGAAGCCAGTGGATTTTAGTTTGTAAAATTATCACCATGATAAACTTTAAAATATTTTCTTTACATTGTACCCATAAACTCCCTGATCTCTTCCTCTAGTCTTAAAACCCTGATCTACCTTCTGTCACTATAGATTTGCTCATTTGGGATATAGCATGTAAACAGTGATAAAATATATGATCTTCTATGTCTGGCTTGTTTCCCTCATGTTTTGAAGACTCACTATATTGTAGCATTTGCCACCACTTCCTTCTTTTTCATGGCTAAATAGCACTCCATTATATGAAAATATCACATTTTGCTTATTAGTGATGAACACAAGTTGTTTCCATCTTTTGGCTCTTTGTTTCAGTGAACATTCAGATACACACGTGTGTGCATATGCATGTGCATATGTGTGTGCTCCCAATTTTCAGTTGGGGAAACTGAATGGGGTGATTTGTGTATCATGTATCCTGGGGCTGGAGGAAGCTCTGCTGTTACCTGCTTGACTAGGTTGGTCACTAGCCATTTAGAGTATGTAGGGATTTATAGAAAACTTTGAAATTACCTTTAGTTTTAAGGCTTTCTTTACCTTCCCACAGTGATATGTGAGAGGACTTTAGTATCACATTTTCTGTTGACACTTTCCAAGTGGCTTTTGAATGCCTTTGTTTTCCATTAAAAAAATAGAATCTGCTTGGTGCTGGTGGCCCACAATTGTAAGCCTAGCTACTCAGGAGGCTGAGGTTTGAGGATCATGGTTCGAAGGTAGCTTGGGCAGGAAAATCGGTGAAACTACCAAAAAAATAAAAAGCTGGAGCTAAAGCTCAGAGACCACACCCAGACCTTGAGTTCAAATTCCAGGACCTGTAATCACACACAACTGGAGTCCGCCTACTTTCAACATTGTGAAGACTGGCAATGGGTGAATACCCAGCAGTACCCCTGGCTGTTTAAATGGTACCATGGACCAAAAAAAATGATGGGCTTGTAATGATCCCTATCAGCCACTAGGTGGCAGACAAATGGCAAGACAATTGACTGGTCGCGTACCTGGGATTTAGTGAGGTTTCCTGAGTTTGTTTTTCTTAGTGCCCTGAGAGGACTTCAAAAATTCTAAGGTGAGAGCCACTGTCCACAGAGTGTCATCATCCTACATCTGCAGCTTGTATTTTCACTTCTGCAAGTGTCTGCTACCATCCCAAACTCATGCTCTTGTTTCCCATTTCTCTAGTAATTGCTACCTACTCCCTAGACCCCGCTGGCTTTTCATGAAGCTGTCTACCTTAGGCAAAATCCGCCTTAGCTGCTATTTAAATTAATTAATAAGACAAACTTTGGCCCATACCTGGGGAATTTGTAAACCAAAACATCCTTTGTTGTAGACAGACATGCGCTGTTGCGATGCACACAGCACTGAACTTGGGCTGTCAGGAAACAGCAAAATGTCCATGTGTGGGATGAGGTTTAGAGTCAATCAGTTTATTTTAGGGCTATAGACAAGTTTTGATTGGTTGGACTATGTGTGTTGGGATCCTCTACCAGCTTCCACATTCTCATGGTTCTGAGCCAAGATTGCCACAAGGGGGAAGTAAGGGAATGTTTAGTTTTTCCTTGGGCCTTTCAGAAGATATCTTAGAGTTTGAATTCTCTCAGTGCCCTTTTGTCTTCCGCATCCTTTTGTCCTTCCTAGTTTTTAGACCTGAGGAGTAGAAGATAGAAAAAGCATGGAAGTTAGTGGCCCTACCAGATCCAAGGCTGGAATTAGCCTTGGAAGATTGGCTGAATGAGGGAAATATGCATGCTGAGGTTCTGCTGCCTGGCTGCTGGGCTGCCAGGCCTTGGGCATGTCAAAAGCTTAGAAAAGTGAATGGAACCCCGTTTTCCTCCTGCCTTAGAAGGTCTGGCCCTGCAAAGAACTGGGAATCAGGTCTTCCTGGCTCCTGTTTTCTGATGATCTTACAGCAGTAATTTTCCTAATAGGGTTTCAGTCTCCTCTTGGCATTTTCTTCCTTTCTTGTTTCTTTCTGGTGCTGGGGATTGTACTCTAGGGTATGTGAAGGTTGAGCCTCTCTTTGCATCCAGCATGGTGTTGATCCTGTCCTGAGTTCCGCTGTTTGAAGAGAAGAAAGGCAGAGAGAAGGAGGCATGAGGAATGAGAGATCCACAGGGAAAAAGCTTGCGTGCATCATAATACCATCTCTTTATAAAGCTGTGATAAAATGCTTTCTTATTTATCTTCATAAAGGCCTATGAGACCAGTACACAGACCAGGTGCTTATTTTAAAGGTGAGAAAATGGGTTTAGAGAGGGCTTCTTACAAGATGTCATAGCCGAACCAGAGCCTTTGGTTTTAAGTCTAGTGCTTCCTTTACTTTTGGATGGATGATGTCCCTTCCCAGCCAGTGGGGTCTAAGACTGGGCAGGATTAACCTTCCACTAATTCTCAGGTTGGGCCAGTTCATTCTTATCTCCTCTCATGTCCCTGTGTATCCTCAGTGAAGTTACACGCTGGTGACAGGCTGTTGCCATCACTTGGTCAGACTGAGGTAGAAGTGACTCACAGGAGGCCAGGCTGGCAGCCTTGGCTTTGGCTTCTAGATTCAGAAATCTGAATTTGCCTTTCTCATGTGAATTTTTCCTGTCAGATGTTAAAGGGAAACATCCCTTTCCTGCTTGGAGTGGAGAAACTCAAAGTAGGGAAGAAGGAACATTGGGGCTGGGGGAAAGCTTTCCCTATACCTTGGAAGTTACAGTAAAACGTAATTTCTGTATGTCACCCATCTTGATAGGTGTCACTTGAAGAGTCCTTTACCCTCTCTGATCTTTAATTTCTTCATCTCTAGATTAAGTAATCCCTGCATGCCTAATGGGGCAGGTGAGAGCTAGAGGTGTGTGCCTGGGGAATGGAGTGATGGGAGTGCTCACTCTGGTGGTGCTCACATGGCGGCTGTCCACACTGTTTCCCGTGTGCTGCTGAGGGACAGTCCTGGTTACCTTCTCTGATGAGCTGAGAGTAGGAGTCCCAGCCCAGGGTGAGTTCTTGGGAATGTCACCCCAGGGGCTGTAGAATCTGATGAATTGTACTTTCCCAGGAGAAGGGGGAGGATGTCTTCAAACGTCTTGCTGGCTGCTGAGCCCTGGGACAAAAGGGAGACAAGCCCCAGGGCTGAGACAATCATGTCTTTATTATCTCAGATGTCTCAGGCCTGTCCCCTGCCTGGAGATATATGGCTGGGAAGGCTAGCTCCATGGCCTCGGCGTGATTCCAGGTCCTAGGAATGTCTGGCTGTTTTATAGCAAACAGGATCACGCACAACAGTCCGGCATCCAGGCATCTCCGCCCCAGCGAGCTCATTCTTTGCCAACTTGTAAAAAAGTGGGACCTACAGCAGTGTGACACAAGCCTCATGGTTCATGAGGTCCCAGCAGCCTGGCACAGGGCAGCAGTCCTAGGCATTGGTGAACCCAAACAAGGTCCTGGGCACAAGGCCAGGAGTGCAAGCCTGGTGGTACCCAGGAGCCATCTTTGAGGACAGGCTCCATTGGCTCAGATCTCTAGCAAGCTGTAGGCTGCCCTGATTCTAGTCGGTTTCTCTCAGACCCCTTTGGGAGCAGCTGCAGGGAGCCCAGAGAAGGCTTGTTTACAGATGCACTTGGCATGGATTGGAGAGACCGGCGGCGATGAGTCCTTGAGTTCCAGCATCCAGCTGCTCCCAGGTGCTGGGGAACCTTCCATTCTGGGCCCCAAAGAAATGAGTCTGCACTGTTGTCTTTGGCTGAAACTTCAGGAACTTGGAGATGGGGAGACCAAGAGACAGTGGGTCAGATGACCGTCCAGGGCATCATTTATAACAGAGCCGTGTGGGCTGGCTCTCCAAGGAGGTCTTGTGCAGTAACCAGGGGTCACAGACCAGGCCAAGGCTCTCTTCTGGGGCCCTGAAAAGGGGAATCATCTTCCTGAAGTTCAGGGAGAGTAGTGAGTAGAAATGGCTTCAGGAGGGGTTCAGAGTTAGCAGTCACAGCGATGGAGCATTTTGCAACTTTAAGGGATGCGCACACTGTTTTGTAGTCCACCAGGGAGTCAGTGTTGTACTTGTCTAATGTTCACACATGGTGGTACTCCATTCCCTCCTCCCCACCTAAGCCTGCAGTATTCAATTCATCCGAACTTTATTCACCACTTCTTTTGTCCCCCCATTCACACCCCCCCCCCCCAAAAAAAACCCTGAGGAAATAGAAGCTCCACATTCCAGCCTGAAAGAGTATAGTTTGTATAGTTTGGGGATATGAACATGTAAGCAACAGTGTGTGTGTGTGTAGGGGGGAGAGAGAGAGAGAGAGCATGTGGCATGTGCCGTGGGAAGCATAGACCTGTGACAGGACCCAGTCCTTTCGTCTGCAAAGGGTGTCTTCTGTCCAGCTGAAGTTTGGGTCTAGATCAGGCATCTGTTGGTGCAGGATTCACAAGAACATTTGTTCATGTTAGCAGCAGTGGTCGTAGCCCAGGCTGTGGGACAGGCAGTGTGCTGAGGCTTTGCCTTGTTTTAGCTTCACATGGCTCTCTGGTTTATAACTGAACAACTCAAGGAAGTGGTAGAGTTAGGAATATTTGACTCCAGAAAAATCTAGATTTTAGGAGAGCAGTAGATCAGCTGTTGCACCAAGGTATGTATAGTTCAGAATGCCTCTTTTAAAATTATGTTGCTTTTTTTTTTTTTTTTTTTTTGGTCCTGAGGCTTGAACTCAGGGCCTGGATGCTATCCTTGAGTTTTTTTTTTTTGCTCAAGGCTAGTGCTCTACCACTTTGAGACACAGTGCCACTTCTGTTTTTCTGGTGGCTAATTGGAGATAAAAGTCTAACAAACTTTCCTGTCTGGGCTGGCTTTTAACTGTGATCCTTGTATCTCAGCCTCCTGAGTAGCTAGGATTACAGGCATGAGCCACAAGTACCCAGCTTTTGATTTATTTTTATTCACAAGATGTACTTTGAAATGCCAGGATGAACAAGTAAGAGGTTTTGTACACAGGGCCACAGGTGTGTGTGGGGAACCCCTTGCTTGCTTAAGGAGCACTGGTAAGCTGTCCAGGACTTACTGGAGAGAGTTGCTCACCATTCCCATCTTCCTAGCAAAGCTGAGGTCTGTTATGGTTCAGAATGGGAGTCTCTCAGCAGTCTCACACTGTACTGAGTGCATCCTAGGTTCTGAGAGGAGAGCGTTGGTATGCCTGGGTTTGAGTGTCACTATCAAACATTTGGCTGTGGCCTCTGACCTAGGTCAGAAGTGAAGGGAACTTCATGACACTTCCCTGCACTGTGGTTCATGTCTCAGTGGAGTCTCTGAGACACTCTAGATGGGTCCACTGATACTTCTGTGGGATAACCTGTCAGAGGCCACCTGGCAGGGAGGGTCAGGAAAGGGTGCCACTCAGATCTGTGCAGCTTTAGCTCTGAGATTTCTCCCACAGAGGTTTAAGATCTGCCCCTTCTGATTTGAAGGAGTGTGCTGCCTTTCTCTCAGTCTCTCTTTGTGCATTGGAGCAGCCTGAATTCATAGCAATCCCACATCCTCCTGATCACTTCTCTGGATCCATCCTAATTCTTTGATGAATCAGAGGGGCAGCCACTCATCCTGTCCTGACTGTGATAACCATCACCCTTCCTGAAGCTTCCCAGGTGGCTCCAGCTGCTGTCCCAGAAGGGGATGGGAGGAGGAAGCCTGAGCTGCAGGAGGTGCTGGAAAGAGGGAGGAGGAGGTGGCTCTAGAAAACTGAGGAAGGGGGGCTGGGAAGGTGGCTCAGTGGTAGAGCGCTTGCCTCACATGCATGAGGCCCTGGGTTCGATTCCTCAGCACCACGTAAGCAGAAAAAGCCGGAAGTGGCACTGTGGCTCAAGTGGTAGAGCACTAGCCTTGAGCTGAGAAGCTGAGGGACAGCGCCCAGGCCCAGAGTTCAGGCCCCACGACTGACAAAAAAAGAAAAGAAAAGAAAAGAAAGAAAACTGATGAAGGGAGAACCAGCAGATCCTAGTGTCAGCCCAAACCTGCGAGACAGGAACCTGCAGTGGCACTCCACACACCCACATGTCTGTCTGTGTTCCCTCACTCCTAGTGAAGGGGGCAGGGCTCTGGCAGAGGTCACTGTCAGCATCCTTTTTTTTTTTTTTTTTGGGTCCGGTCGTGGGGCTTGAACTCTGGGCCTGGGCGCTGTCCCTCAGCTCTTCAGCTTAAGGCTAACACTCTACCACTTGAGCCACAGCACCACTTCCGCCATTTTTTTTCCTGCTTATGTGGTGCTGAGGAATCGAACCCAGGGCCTCAAGCATGCAAGGCAAGTGCTCTACCACTGAGCCACCTTCCCAGCCTGACTGTCAGCATCCTTAGTGGCCCTTCTTCGTCTGCAGAGCACGCTCCTCTGTGTCTCAGCTCACTTGGTCTTCCCACAGACAGAATGTGGGTGTGTGGCTGAGGATGACATAGGGAGCTGAGGTTTTAGATTCACTGGTCCAGCCTGGCTTGGGGCTACCTTTGTATCTGATTTTGCAGATGAGATTGCTGGCTTGCTTTAGGCTCCAGGCTGCCAGCCCTGGGGCTGAAAGTAGGCTCCCTGAAGAAGGGAAGAAAATGAGCATCTCTCTAGAAGGCCCTGGTTTGGTGCTGGTTAAGGTCTGGCTGAGGGATTGCTTGTTTCTGTGTGCGTATGATCTATTTGTTTTCCTTTAGTTTCCAAGGAAAAGATCTTTTGAAAATTTCTTCCCTGTTTGGCTGAACTGAAGGGGAAAGGACTAATCACCTCCTCTGTACCTTGGGTCAGGCTGGCTGCTCTAAAGCCAGCTGTGGCATAGCCCAGAAGGGGTTTCAGCTTTGGGCAGGAACCTGACAATCCACCTGTCAGGCTTGGAGATGGGCCTAGTGTTCACTGTACCAATTGGGGCTGGGGAGGGGGTTATGGGGATGGACGCTGTTTCCTACTATGGCTTTGTCAGCCCTACGGGTACAACTCCAGCCTCCCTCACACTCTCTGCCTAAAGAGAAAGCTGTGTGCAGAGCAACTATAGGTCCTAGGCAGGGCGGGTGGTCAGCCCAGCCCTGCCCAGACAAGGATAGATGCTGCTGTTTTGCTGGGAGGGGATAACTCCAGGCTGGCAGCCCTCTGGCCAGGAAGCATCAAAGGCAGATGAGGGAAGTGGAGACTTGTGGGCTCTAGTGACATACTGCATCCTGACCAGAATCCTTCATCCTTCAGGAAGTCTTTCCAGCCTCATCCCAAAGTGCAGATAAATCATACACCTGATGTTTAGCTGTCTTAGCCACCAGGAAACAAATACTTACGTTCAGCCATTAGCTCTTGCCTCCCACCTGAGATAATGCCACTAAGTGCCTTAGTGTGGGCCTGACCTACAGTTGATGATGTGCTCCAAAGATGGGACAGCATTGAGTGTTACCATCAGTTCCATGTCCCGGCTGCTCCCGGCCCACTCAGGGATTCTGTCGTTTGCTGTACAGTCCATTTGTACCCTTTGTCACTGGCCAAGACTATGAGGGCTAGGAGCGTGCAGAGAAGGGGTCCCTGGGTAGGTGGCTTTCAGAGAAGGTGTTCCCAGGCCTGGCTAGGTCTGATGAAATAGATCTGGAACCCAGAGGAGGGGGATGGAGAGAAGGCCTTGTCTGTGACCTGTCCTCTCCTAGAGTTGGTTCATTTGAATTTGCCAAGCCCTGAGAGTTGCCACTTCCTGGTCCAGGGCTAGTTTGTGACGAGGCCCTTCTGCCCTAGGTCCCTTCTGCCCTCCTTGGCACCACCTCCCAGTTTGTCAATGTGTAGGCCTCAGGTTGTTTCTTCTCTTGCAGTATACCCTTGGTCTTTTTTGTTATGGGGCTCTACTTCAGCCCCACCAGCTCTGGAGGGTACTCAGGGCCCTGCCCCAAGGTCTGTTCCCTCGGTAGACAGCTCCTTGAGAGTGGGACCCAGGTGTCAGTTGGCTCTCAGCTTGTGTATCCAGCATGGAGCCAGTAACCTAGGACCGGCCTCTCCTGGCCTTCGTTGTTAGGCTGGTGGAGGTGGCCCAGGCCTGAGCTGGGCCTTCTCCCTCACAGGTGGCATGGGTGGAGTGGGGGTGGGGTGTGGAACAGAATGCATGGCTCCTTATGTCCAGCTTCTTCTTGCTGGCTGGCCCAAGGCTTGGGAACAGTGGCTGCCTTTTTGGGGCAGCCAGGGCACCTGGCCAGAGCATGCTCTGTTGGGCACTGCCAGCCCTTCAGCAAACTCTGGTCCTGCTCTTAACCCAGAGAAGGCCCTGGGTTACTGGTGTTGTTCTTGGCGGACCACTGGGCCCCTCTGCAAACAGGGAGGCGAGTGTGCACCCGGCCTGGGCCTGTTTGTGTTGGCCTCGCCAGGCGGGGGATTAGCTCAGCTGGGCTGCTAATTGCCTCCGAAGTGCTGGCCGGTGATGCTGACAACGGCTGGGCCTCTGGTCCCCTCCTCCCCCAGCAGGCACCATGCCAGCCTTAGGGGCCTGGCCCAGAAGGGCCCCCTCTTTCCCCTGTCAGCGCCTGCTTGGCCTAGACCCTTGAGATGTGGGCAGGGGGTCACCAGGATTGGCAGCTCAGGAAGGAATGAAGGGAGATGCCTATGAAGTCATTGCCTGGGCCAGGCCACGCTCTCCCCATCCCCCTATTCTTAGGCACCTCCCACCTCCCCCTCTGAATCTGAGGCCTTCTGAAGCCTGCCACTTTCTACTCTTTACTCAGCCACTGCCCACCCGACTGGTCCCTCCTGTGTCTTGCTCTCTGTTCCTCTATGTGTCCTCCCATCCTGTCTTTTCCTCACTTACTTTCTAGCCCTTCTTAGCTCCAGTCAGTTGCCTGCTTTCTTTACTTCCCTTCTACCTGTGTTCCTGTGTTCTTGCCCTTGTGCAGGCTAGAGTTAACCTTAGGCCTGTTCAGGAACAGGCATCTCTGTATTTCACACCTCTCCCAGAGACGTTCAGGCCTGAGCTCCCAGGGCAGGTGCCAGGATGCAGTATAGACACAGCCTTTCCACCACCAACCCAGCCTGGGTGCTGAAAACCTTCTTCCCTCCACTCCTGGTGCACCCTTTGGCCCTGTTCTTTGCCCACTGTCCACCTCAGCTTAGCTCCTCCAGCTGGTGCTTGGGTCAGCACTGCCCTGACCTTGCTGAGGCAGCCTCCTGGCCTCAGTGAGCCTCTGCTACCTGGGACTCTTCTAGATCGACCTGACTTGGGGCCAAGGCCAGGTGTCTGCTTCCGCTCCTTGCCTGTCCACACTGTCTCTGCCCACCCCCACCATTTAATCCCCTCTTCTAGCCCCTTCATCATCTGATAGCAACCATAACTGCTATAATAAAGGTTGCCATTTGTTTAGCTTTACTTAGGTTATCTTACTACCCCCAAGAAATTTCTTTTTTAATTTAGTTCCATTTGAAGCATGTGGTTGGGGGAAGCCCCATGCTACAGATGGATAAACATGTTCCAGAGAGGCCAAGAATGAATTAATGAAGGATCCACAAGCGAGAGATTGGAAGCATTGGGTAGGATTCAAACCCAGGTCTGATTTCAACATCTGAGACCTTTTTGAAATCTAGAAAATGGCTGGCATGAGCTGGGTGCTGGTGGCTCTCACCTGTACTCCTAGCTTCTCAGGAGGCTGAGATCTGAGGATCATGATTCAGAGCCAGCCTGGGCTGGAACGTGTGTGACTCTAATCTCCAATTAACCACTAGAAAATCGGAAGTGGTGCTGTGGCTTAAAGTGGTGGTCTTGAGCAAAAAAAGCCCAGAAACGTACTCAGGCCCAGAGTTCAAGCCCCATGACTGACCAAAAAAAAAAAAAAAAAAAGAAAATGCCTAGCACAGACACCTTCACTTCTTGGTGCCATCTTCCTGATCTTCCCACCTCTGTTCCTGACTGGAGCATGCAGTGTGCTTTTCCACCAACCCTTAGGAAGACCACCTCCTACCACGTCTGCACAGAACTATGTGTGCCCTGCTGTACTGAGAACACTTTCCTCCAGCTCTCCTGTCACTCACTCAGTGTTTGGAAAGCCAAGTACAGTTCTTAACTGCTCCTGGACTGTGTGCACTGGCTGCGGTGAGAGTGGGGACAGGCCCCTGCTCCCTTAGCAAGGAGGAGCTCACACACTTGAAGGAGGGCTCCTGGGTCTCTTCAGCAGGGAGCCTAGGCTGGTGCTTTTGCTTGGTTATAAATAGTTCTCTACCCAAGTCCTTATTCTGGCTGGTTCCATTCATACCATCAGCGACAGACCTTGATTCCTTTGACCCGGGGCACAACTTAGTTCTTTTCCATTGACTCCAACTTCCTTTGTCAACACCCACTTCACCAGATCCTCCTTTCCACATCAGTACTCCTGGAAAGGCCAAGGTTGAAATAGCTGGTCATGTCAGCTCAGAAAAACAGAACAGCTGTATGTTCATGGGGGAATTTCAGAGAGCAGCTATGTAGTCCTTGTGGGCCTTAAACCAGTTCAAAAGAAACAAGGAGGTCTCCATGTCTAGAATGTGCTTGGTAATGGTTCTGCTTATTTTGTTTTTGTGCTGTTCCTGGAGCTTAGACCTAGGGCCTGAGCTCTGTCTCTGAGATTTTTTTGCTAAAGGCTGGTGATTTACCACTTGAGCCACATGTCTACTTCCCGCTGTTTGGTGGTTAACTGGAGATAAGAGTCTTACTGACTTTCCTGGCTGGGTTGGCATCACACTGCAATCCTTAGATCTCAGCTTCCTGAGTAGCTAGGATTACAGGCCTGAGCTACCAGCATACACAGGCAACAGTGTTTTATAAGAATATATTTAGTAAATACTCATTTTTTTGTGTGTCTTTCTTTTTACCCTGTTCTAGTAAAAAATAATAAAGTCACTGCCACAATTGCCAGATAAAGAAATAATCGTTTTATCGTGCATCAGACTATGTCATGGGCTGTCACATGGCAAGGAGCCTTGTATAAAAATTAGAGGGTGGGGTGGGACTGCGGCATGGGGGTAGCAGCACCCAGAGCTGGCATTATCCAGCTCTAGGCCTCAGAAGTTATCACATTCGCCTTGGAGCAAGAATGGTGGAGAGTAGCTGGGCCAGGACGTGGATCCTCCGGCCAGTTTCCAAGGCTCCTGTGTAACCAGGAGTGTGGGCTCTGTCAGACCTATTTCAGTTCTTCCTTTGAGACAGCTTGGACCCGGGCAAGTGCACTGAAGCTCCCGTTTCCTGTGGCTGTGGATTCTTTGTCCTGGGCAGCAGAGGCAGGATGGCTCAGCAGCGGTTCCTAGAAGGTGGTTACAGCATTCAGAACCCCTGGAGGACCAGCTTCCAGGAGCTCCCTGGCAGGCAGGCAGGGAAGCCTGTGCTTGGACACACACCTCTCACTTCTTCCTGGGACAGTGCCCATCAGACCAGCAAGCAGCCTGGACTCCCAGGAGAGTGCTCCATACTGGCCCCAAGGGGGCAGCTCCATTGTTCCCTCTGTCCAGGTTTGGCCCTGCCAGTGAAGGTTCATATTTTCCTTGATGCCAAGCAGGCAGCTGGACTGAATCCATCAGAGGAACGGTGGGCTCAGCCGGGCAGCTGTGGGAACCCTTGGTCAGTTCAACTTTCATCCATATCAGAGCCAGCCTGCCCAAGGTTCTCCCCACATCAGATGTGGCCCCAGCATCTCTCTTGGTTTTGGCCTCCTTGGATGGACAATGAGCAGAGAGCTTGGTTGGGGGATGAGGGCCTGTCTGTAAGGGAGCTAAACCCCAGGATGCGCAAACCAGGCCTAGAGGAGAGTTTGTGCAGGACTGAGCCCATTTTCTGAATCTGGGACTTGGTGTTCAAACACTGAGTTCAAGAGCCCACCTTCAAGAGCTTTGTGTGTGTGTGGGGGCGGGGGGACAGGGGTGTCTCAGAGCTCCAAAGGGGATTCTGGAGCTCAAGAAGACCCCTGCCCTGGAGCCTGGGACTCCCAGTGGGTAGGCAGCTTGGAGACCAGGCTGGCAGCAAGTTCCTTGGTTGGGAGCCCAACTAAGTAGCAGTTGAGTCTGTGTGTCCTGTTCCCAGAAGGCTGGGCTGGCACACCTCAGTTGGCAGGTGTCTAGGGCCAGGTCCTGGCTGCTAGGGCTATCCGTTGGTGAATCTCTTGCAGTATTCACGGTGTCTGGGGCCCCAGAGAACTGGAGGTCCTGAAGGTGACAGTGGCCCAGCTGCTAAGATTTCACTAGGCCACCTTCCAGCTGTTCGCCTCTTCCCTCGTAGCCTGCCTTCCTCTGTGGCCATGTGGGCTCTGGCCCAGCCTGTGGCCTCTGGCTTCCCTGGTCCTTTCTTTTGGCTAAGACGGTTCAAACCTCAGAAGACCTACAGTGACTGTGTCTTTGGATACAGGGCCAAGGATGAGCCTGAGTGGCCTCTGCCCATCTCAGGATGGGGGTCCAGCAAGCATGGCCCCTGCCACAAACAGGGTGTGTTTGTGTGCTGCTAGGATTGCTGGGACTATCAAGGGAGATGCCCCAGTACAGGGCCTGTGACACAGTATTTGCTCAATAAATTTGTTAAGTGAGTGAGATATGGGAGGGAGGACTGTACACAGCCCTTTCCTGTCTGTCTGTGAGATTTCCATTCTGCCTTACAGAGGACAGCACTGTGAGGGGTGACTCACACAGGGCTGGGACCTGTGAACCAGGATGGCAGCCTAACCTCACACCTAGGAGGGTCTGGGGAGTGGGAGGAGGGGGCGCTGGGGTGGGCTGGGCTGTGGGGTGAGACTGCTTCCCTTTGCCTCAGCTGCACTTCCTGCCTGGAAGGTGCCACAGAGGTTGGATTCCAGCTGCCGGTGAGAGCTGAAACGAGCCTTTGCCCATTCCTTCCCTTCCCAGGGAGTCTGAGGGACAAAGTTACCAGGCTCAAGTTTCCAGGGGTCCCTGGGTATGTGTGGGGTGGAGTGTTGAGCTCCATTTTCCCCAGGTGATCTTCCATCAAGATGGCACCTGCTCTCCCTAGTTGGTGGGTTCCATAGCTGAGTGAACAGCTGAGTGATTGGCCGTGGCCATGGGGGCTGCCAGAGGTAAGCGCAGAGTCCCTTTGGTCAGTGGCAGCCACACAGGCTGAGACTTTGGGGAAAGCCCCAGTTGGTGCCCTTGGGGTCTCCTGCCTGATTTCGGCAATAAATAACATGAGGACCCAAAAACCAAACCAAAACAAACAAAAATACAACCAGTATCTCTTGGGGTAGGTGGTAGGAGACTGTTTAAATTATCGGCCTTTCCCCGGGGCCAGTTGGGTGACTGCTGGGCGCGGGCTGGATGCAGTCACCGGCACGTGTGTAGCTCTACGAGGCGCTGGCACTGCCGGCACTTGACGAAGCAGCACCAGTGGAATTTGCAGCTGCAGCGCTCAGCCAGCTCTACCTGCGCTGTGTGGAAGCCACGGCCGCAGCACAGCAGCTCACAGCCATCAATGGCCTTGGACGTCTTGTTGCACGTGCGGCCTCTCGTGCCTAGCACGCCACTGCGCATGTCCTGCTCACAGAAGTCTGGGCTGGGCTCCAGATACACCAGGTCCTCGTCTGTGTGCGGCTTGAACTGTGCGTTACGGGGCACCAGTGCCCTGGAGGAGCCCACGCGGCGTGGTTCCACTTCGGTGGCGCCGTCAAACTTCTCCTTCAGGGCGTGGCCCACCTGGCGGAAGGGTGGCACGGCTCGCCAGCACGTCTTTACCTCGCAGGAGCCCGACACGCCGTGGCACTTGCACTCTACCCGCATGTGTGTCAGGATGGCCTGAGGGGAGAGAGTGGGGAGACGGGCCATCAGGAAGAGGCAGCGGAGGCCGGGGAGGGGACGTGTGGATCAGGGGACACCACGGCCTTGGGAACCCTGAGGGCTGGTGCTGCAGGACCAGAAGGGTTCATGGGATGCCATGCTGGCCTGGGAGGCAGGGCTGGGGACAGATGAGTGTCCCACCCCTGGGGCACTTGAGTTGACGGAGGAGAAACACTGAAGGGCATTGTCCCATGAGTGACGTGTGACGTGACCGAGGGGACACCCCCGTGTCACCGTGTTGGAAGACATGATGCTGTGGGGCAGGCTTTGGGGTGACAGAAGGGTTGGAGTCCTGGCTCTGCTGCTTAAATGTGTGTGAGAAGGGCTGCACGCCCATTACCCCTTAAGAACGCCACCCCCTAACTCCTGTCATACCTGCTCCCACCCAGCCCCTGGAGGGAGGTGCCCGGTGCCCGTGCCATGGGGGGCTAGGGCTCCCCTACCTTCCTGCCGGCCTCGTTGTTGTGGAGGTTCATGAGAGCCCGGCTGGACGAGGCCCCCTTGCTTCTCTCTCGCACGTCCACGAAGGACTGGGAGAAGGCGACGCCGTAGGCGATGTTGTCTGAGCACCCTGACCACTGGAAGCCTAGGGTGTGAGAGCCACAGGGAGTGGTGAGTATGGACCAGGGCCCAAGGCCCACGCAGCGCCCCCTGACCGCCTCCTGTGCTTACCCTGCGGGCTCACCCCGTGCACCGTCCGGTCGCAGCCGCACTTCTCCAGCTCCCCACTGCTGCACGCCCGGGTCACCGCAAAGGCCACACCTGCTGAAGAGATGGCGTACACGAAGGCCGCTTCCCGAGTCCCTGTGGGAGGCAGAGGAGGGCAGGGCTGGGTCCTGGGCTCCTCCACACCCTCCTTTCTGGAGAAGGAAGGGTCTTTGGGGCCTGCTGTGTGCTGGAGACGGAGGGGTGGGGGTAGAGGGTGGAAGGGGGAAGGGGAGGAACCAGCAGGCAGAAGCCACAAGCCAGGGACTGAGTAGATGCTTCTGCTGATGCCCCCAAGAGCCAGACCTACTTCCTGTGCCCCGGGCACTGCCCACACCGCCACACATACAGATCGGAGCGCCTTCCCCACAGTGGGCCCCGGTTTAGAGCGACGTTTGGTGGGTTGTCATGCTATATGTGGCTGGGCTGGCAGCTGGCCTGCACCCACTCAGCTCCTGAAGAAGAGTGACAATCAGGCCATCTTAGGAGAGTCCAAGCCAGCTCAGGAGGTGAGTTAGCCCCTGATGCTACAGAGCTGTGAGGCCACACTGCAGCCTGCCTGCTGGCTCTCCAGGCTCAGAGGGGTGCACCTCTTTTATGACTCCCCCACCTTGGTTCTTCTTCCAAGCTGGGCCCACTGCTGAAAATGGCTGAATATCAAATCCAGCGAATTATAACAGCAGCTCCTACTACTTAACTCTACTGTGGGTAGGGGAGTCTACTGTACTCACATCCTCTGCCCCTCCCCTCCCCCCGCCCCCAGATTGATCCCCCCCAGGGTATCGACAGCCACATTCAGGTTCAGAGAGAGGAAGGGTTTGGTCTCCACCACAGGGCCAGGAGGCCACCGAAGAGGGCCTCGGTCCAGCACAGGTCCACCCGCCTCCACTGCGGCGATTCTGTCCTCACCATGGCTGCTCAGTGATGCTATTTTGGGGTGGGCCCTCCTCCCCTGCCTGAATGGATGTTTTTATCC
The DNA here is from genome assembly GCF_019054845.1 of Dipodomys spectabilis. NCBI lineage: Eukaryota > Metazoa > Chordata > Mammalia > Rodentia > Heteromyidae > Dipodomys > Dipodomys spectabilis. Next base: position 2,489,402 of record NW_024870795.1, read on the forward strand.
TCCTAGGAACGGTGCGGGGGGGGGGGGTGTAGCTGTTGTGGAGTCTCTTTCTGGGGGTGAGGTGGGGTTGTGTGTACAAGCAGACAGCAGACCCTGCTCCTCTCCCAGGCCCTGTGGGGGCCTCTGTGTGTCCTGACTGTCCTTCTGTGTCTTGCTACAGGGTCTGTATCCGCAGGAGTGGTGGGGGCAGGCTTCAGCCCCATGGCTGGCAATTACCTCTGTGACACCCAGGCCTGTGCTCCCAGCTGCCTGGGGAGCAGTCACCGTGGTCAGCTGGGAACAATCGGCCTCTCTGTGCCTGTCTGTGGACAGAGGCAGCTGAGGCTGGGCACCGAGGTGGGCGGCAGCTGGACCCCAACTCTCAGGACTCCTTGTTCTCGGTGCTGTCCTTAAGCTGGGGATACCACCCATCACCCGCTCCACTGCCTACTCTCTGCTTGGCCTTTTTGGGCTAGCATCGAGGGGCTTGGCTGGAGCCACGGGGCCTCGACAGCCTGGGATGGAATCTTCTCCAAGTTAATGGAGGTTAATAGCAGGCTCATGTTGGTTGGTTTTATACTGTGGCCGCCCAAAGAGAGACGACTTCAGTCTCTGGTATTTCTGGCATTTCCAGGCCTGAACCAGCACAAATCTTTGCCCCAAAGACCAAGGGGGAAGGGTAGTTAAAGCAGGAGACAGGACTGAAGGGCCTGGTGGGCTGTCTCTGCCCTCCCCGCTGCGGGGTCCCTCCTCCTCAGCTTCTCCTGACTCTCGGGCTGTCCTTGGCCCAGCCCCACTCTGGGCTGTGTAAAGGCTTTTGGGGGTGCTCTCTTCCTTGTGAGGTTGTTGAGGGAGACCCCCCCACCCCGCCTCATTCCCTAACCTAACACCCATCTGTAGGACTCCAGGTTCCCTTTGCCTTAGCCTCAGGGAACAAGGATGTTTGGGGTGGTCTTCAGCTCGAGGATGGTCCCAAAGAAAGACTCAAGGGAAGATAATCATTGAATCTTCCACAAAGCTGTGTACCAGCACTGCGCATGCCCATCTAGTAGTCTATATACTCCTCACAGCACCCTAGAAAGCGAATACTTGCAGCCATTGGTTTATATATGAAGAAACTGAGGCACATTCAGCTAGGAAGTGGCAGGATCAGAATCTGAACTCAGGCATCCTGACTCTAAAGCTTTCTCTTTGACCAAGGCCTTGAGCACCAGGGACATGCATGCAATCCATCACCTCCTACCTCCAGAAGGGTTTCCTTAGGCTCTACCCTAAGCCTCACCTGCTGCAGCATAGGCTCACTTTGCTCCTTGGATTCTTTGCTAGGGGTGGGGGGCAGGTGATTTCTGTGCTCCGTGCAGGAGGCCCAGGGGACCTGGAGGATGTGGGCATGTCACTCTGCCCAAATGGTAGTGGCTCTCCAGTCTTCTCCCACCGGCCCGAGGTCCAGCCCCTGGACTGCTGGGGTTCTTCCTTCCTTCCCAGGTGCCCAGGCTGGAGGCTTGTTGTCTATCGGGGGACCTAGCAAAGCCTGCTCTCCTCTGAGATTTCTCATAGGGAAGCGTGTGGTGGGCCTGCCATTGCCAGCAAGATGGTAGGTAGACTACACCTGGGCAAGGAACTTGTGCTCCAGCTGCAGGAAAGCCGGCATTGTCTTGGCTAGGGGAAGGCAGAGCTCTCAAGAGCCGCCACTGCCCTGCAGCCCTTTTCTCTTCCCACAGGCTTCTACCCTCTCCACACCCAGCTCTTCTTGCTAGCTTTTTCTTCCCAGTTCTCTTGTGTGTCCTCTGGGTTTAGCCTCAATGGCATCCTTTTCAAGGGGCCAAGGCAGGCAAGGGCTTCAGAGCAATCCTGCAGACGTGATAGCTGTTATTCCTGAGGTCCCAATGTGTGCCAGGGCCTTTCCACGTGCTGTCCAGGGCTCAAGACAACCTTGGCAGTCAGCTCTATTCTAGAGACGCAAAGGTCAGCTCGGGGCGCTTGCCTGGGTTCCTTAGCATAGCAAATGGCCAAGTGGAAGCTGGAACTGGGGCCTGTCTGTCTGTCTGTCTGCCTGTCCCAGTGAGGCAGGAAGGAGCGCTCAGCGATTTAGCTGAGGCTGAGATGGACTAGAAAGGAAGCTCCAGGCCTGGCCATCCCCAAGCACCAGGTGGGTCGGGGTCTGGTGGAGGTCAGGGAATGATCACAGCTCCGATATTTCCTAGGCTGACTCAGGGAGAGTGTTAGGTGATGGGGTCTGCAGGCAGCCTTTTGGGCTTGAAGGGACAGTGGGGCACCTGGGAGCAGTAAAGTATTGGGGGCCATATCCCTGTTAAGATTCATACGCAGCATGGCCTTCCTCTCTGAGTCTTGTCTCCTTCCTCTAACATGGGGACAACTGGACTCTCTCTGCAGGGAGACCCCCACCGCCGGTTCCGGCCATCATACTACGGGGACTCCAGGCCTGTCCACTGATCTGCTTGTCTCACACTGTCCAGGCAGTTTTATCTTCCAGTTGTCTTCTATGTGTGGTCTCTGTGGTCTCCGGGGACTTGCACCCTGGAGATTTCCCTTGAGGTATGCTTCCCCAGAGCTCCTGCAACTTATTTGATGACATCAGAAGGTGACCAGGAGCCTGGTACAGTGACTCAAGTACTCTTAGCTACTTAGGAGGCAGAGATCAAGGAATTGTAGTTGGAAGCCAATTAGGTGTAAAGGAATGTGAACTCCATCTTAGCTAAGGTTGGGTGCAGTGTATGCCTATTAACGGCCAGCCATAGTGATGTATCCAAGGCAATGCAGGGAACACCAGTAGGAAGATCCCAGCCCAGGCCAGCCTGGCTGTCAAATGAGACTTGACTTTGAAAATCACCAGTCCAGAAAGGGGCTGGAGACATGGCGTAAGTGGTAGAGCGCCTGCCTAGCAAGTGTGAGGCCTTAAGTTCAAACCTCAGTACTGAAACAAAAACAAAAAGTAAATGGCTGTGGCCATATGGCCAGGATGTTTCAGTCCAGCCTAGTATGACGGGCAGTTGGGGTGGACAGATGGACAGTGTGTTACACTGCTTTCCAATGTAGCCATTCCGCCTGCAGGGATATCAGTCCTCGGAGGTCTCTTTGAGGACAAGGGATTTGATGGAGGTCACAGAGAGGCCTGATACTGCTTCAAGATGGAAGAAAGCAAGAGAGTTTTTGTCAGCCCCCGACCCCCCCCCCCCCCCGCTCCATCTGGCTCAGGCCAGTCAGCATACCTTTGACTCTTTGTACCCCAACCATCCCCCATCCTGTACACACACACACACACACACACACACATGCAGGTAGGTAGGTGCTGGTCAAAGCACAAGGCTTAGGCAGAAGCTAAAACTTGAGGGCCAGCCCTCGTTTGGCCCTTCATGTCTGTTTAGCCAAGACCCACCACTTTCCCGTTGCCCTCTATTCCACCTATCCCAAAGATGGTCTATCTTCTCGCCTGGAGCACACACTCAGCTTACTGGAACAAGGGTGGACTCTCTGCTTGTGGGGGGAGCTACAGTTGGGGGCTGGGACACCTCTGGAAATGCTAGCAATGGTAGATGCCCCACCCCAAGCCCTGTGAGTGTCAATTAACCCTTTACCTATGAGAGTCGGTTTCCCTGAATCCTCACAGGGTTGGTGCCAGATGTGTGGACCTTGCCCAAGATCTCATAGTCAATCACTAGTAAAGCCAGGGTCTTGGTCCTGTCTGTTCTTTTCTCAGCTAGGCGGGGAACAGGATCCCCAGCTCAGAGCTGTGATCTGTTAGGTGATCTGACAGGCCCTCGACCAACTGGGCTCCTGTTCTTCTTTCTCTAAGTAACCCCTGGCTTGGACCCAAGGAATCTGTCAGCTCTGCTCTCTTCCATGCTGAGGCCACACCTCCCCAGCCAGGCAATGAGTGTTTGCGTGTGTGTGTGTGTGTGTGTGTGTGTGTGCGTGCACGCGTGTGCACACACCAGATTCCCTCCTGAGAGCTCAGGACAAGAGGCCTGCCCAGCGCAATAGTCAGCTGTGAGAATGGGTCAACACCTACACAGGTACTTCCCACCCATTATGTCACTGTGCCTTGGGGACAGCACTGTGAGGTGTCCTGGGACAAGTGGGGACAGGCTCAGAGAAGCCTCGTTAACCACTCTGGGGCTTTCTCAGGTTTTGGGCTGGATGGAATTCTTTTCCTATTGCTCAGTGGAGATCTTTGAAGATTTTTTAAGAGGAAGGAGGAGAGTTATTGGGAAGAGATGACCAGCCCAGTCTCAGCTCCCAGGAGCTTGACTCAGCCACCTCAGACTCTCCACAGTGCTTCTAGAATTTGCTGATGGGGTAGACCTCTCCTAGCCCCTGCCACAGGTGACAAACGCACCTGTCCACAGGGTCCTGAGGGCTGGTGTTGATCACACTTCCCCTTTTATTCTCAGACCCTCCTGCTTTCTGTCACTAGATGATGTCCACTGACTGTCCTCCCCCCAGCCTTCAGCCCTGTGAGCTGTCACCTTGCCTGGGAAGAGATCAAGACTCTGGGGGGGGGGGGCGTGTTGGGGGAGTGGCTCAAATGGTAGTGCTCTAGCCAATAATGTCCCCACAAAAAGCCTTTCTGGGAATGGGGGAGGAGTGGGGTTAGGCAGGGAGACTTTATACACTACAGTCCAGGGGTACTGAAACACAGTGCATGTTCCTGGCTTGCACAAAGGAGTGCATGTGTATCTATATCTAAGTAAAACAGTAAGTACATGTGTTAAGATGAAAATGGTTGGAGATTGGAGTATATACAATTCCTTGTACTATTTGTTGCCACTTTTCTCTAGGTTTGAAATAAAAACAGAAAGTGGCAAAAAAAAAAGTATGTGTGTGTATGTGTGTGTGAGAGAAAGAGAGAGAGAGAGAGAGGACCCCACTCCTCACAGTAAGAATTCAGAGCTGTGCCTATAATCCTAGCTGATCAGGAGGCTGAGATATGAGGATTGCAGTTCAAAGCCAACCTGGGAAGTTAAGTCTGTGAGCAGTTAAGTCTGTGGGCAGTTAGGTCTCTTTTCTGCAATTAGCCACCAAAAAGCTGGTGCTGGTGGCTCATGCCTATATTCCTAGCTATTCAAGAGGCTGAGATCTAAGGATAATGGTTTGAAGCCAGCCTGAACAGGATAATCTGTGAGACTCTTATCTCCAATAAACTACAAAAAAAAACAAAAAAAAAACAGAAGTAGAGCTGTGGCTCAAGTGGTAGAGCACCAGCCTTGAGAAAAAAGCTCAGGGACAGCACCAGGCCTTGAGTTCAAGGCCCAGGACTGACACCTAAAATAAAGTGGAGCTCTGGCTCAAGTGGTAGAGTGGTAACCTTGAGCAAAAAAGCTCTGGGACAGTGCCCAGACTCTGAGGACTGACATGCATGTACATGTGCACACACACACACACACACACACACACACACACACACAGCCTGGTAGAGTAGGCATGGTGGTATGTACCTATAATATCAGCACTTGCGAGGCTGAGGCCAGAGGATTGAAAAGGGCAGCCTGGGCTATCATGGTGACTCTATCTCAAAAAAAAGACATACAGGTTTAGGGTTGGGGAAGGGCAGAGGGAACCACTGAGCTGGTTAAGAATGGACTGAGTACACAAAGGATGTGCAAAGGCCCAGAGGTATGACCAACCTGGTTTAGAAAACCCTGCTGCATACCCACTCTGCACAATGGGCTTCCCATGCTCACAGTATATATATATATATATATATATATATATATATATATATATATATTTGAAGTTAGCTCTTGGAGCCTTGCCCACCAGGCATCCCTGGGTACTATCATCCTGGGAGATTCTCTGCTTCTGGTATGTTCTCTGCTGCTTTTCAAGAGCAGTGAAGTTCAGCAATGCAAGGCATGGCCGTGCCTTTTTGGCCCTTGCCAGCTCCCAGGAGAACGGCTTCCAGATTTGTATCATAGCTGGTTTCCAACAACATCCAAATGGTTTGCCAGGCTCCTTGGCCATCCAGGCCTACAGGTGCCAAGACAAAGGTTGGCCCAGGCCACCCCTTCTCGCTACCTAAGCAAGTCAAAGGACCTTCTGGACTCTGGTGGCTCTGAAGGGTCAGCTTCGTGCTCAGGAAATAGGAGGAGAGGCACCTGGCTTGTGGCACTGCCTCAGGCCAGTGACCTGGTACCTCTCAAGGAAGTGCCGGAGAGCCTCTATGCTTGGCCCACCTCCCTTTGGCTTAATGCCTTTCCATGTTGCTCGTCTCTGCTGAGGGCCTGCCTCCGTGGGAAAGCCTTCCCTGAGCACCTCCTCGGTGCTGGCCAGGGGAGGCATCCAAACGTCTCCCGTGGTGTTTCCTCCTTGTGAGTGTGCACAGCCCACACCGCATATTGCCTCTGGGCTCAGGGCTCAGCTCTGCCACTTTCCACTTCTGCAACCTTGGGCGAAAGTGGGATGTGACCTTTGTGTGCCTCTCATTCTTCAGTTGCAGGATGGAAGCCTGTCTCAAAGGGCTGATGACAACTTTTAAAACACCATCTGGTCCACATGTGGCACATACTCTTCTATACATGTAAGCCACTCCTCTTATGGATGACTGTCCCCCACTGGATTGTAAACTAGAGAGGATGGGAGCTGGAGCTGTCCCATCATTGTGTGTGTGTGTGTGTGTGTGTGTGTGTGTGTGTGTACACATGGCATGTGCCAGTCCTGGGGCTTGAACTCAGGGCCTGCGCACTGTCCTTGTGCTTTTTTGCTCAAAGCTAGTGCTCTATCACTTGAGGGAGGGCAGCTCTATTTCTGGATTTTGGGGGGTTGGTTAATTGGAGATAAGCGTCTCATAGACTTTTCTGCCTGGGCTGGCTCAGTCCTCAGATCTCAGCCTCCCAAGTAGCTAGGATTACAGGCATGAGACAAGGTGCCCTGTATATTACTAAACATACAAGTCCATGTCCATGAGATGGATCCCACACCCAAAGCTGAGTATGAAAGGGGGAAGAGCACCAGCTGGGTTGGAAGCCTGACTTTGTCCTTCACTCTCTGAGAAGCCCGGGGCAGGTAAGTCCTGTCCACTACATGAGCCTCTGCTTCTTCGGGTGTAAAATGAGGGCAGCTTCTGCCCCTACTCCCCCGCCTGCTGCACGGGACTGCTCCTGAGCCCTGCTCACCTTGTGTCACCACCTTGCCGAAGACGGGCAGGGAGTCGAGGGTGGAGCAGTTCCAGCGCCGGTTCCGGAACTGGTACTGGCACTCCTCAATGGCCAGCTGGGCGCCGCGGCGCACGGAGTCCATCACCTCCAGGTTCCGCTTGCACATCTGCACCTGCCTCAGGATCAGGCCCTTGAGCTTCTCGCAGGTCTCCTCCTCGGAGATGCTCCCCACCGAGGACAACTTGGCCAGGTACCTGGGGAGAGGGAGAGGAGCGCCATGCAGAGCTGTCTCCCCTGCCTTGTGCCCACCTCCGCTTTGCATGTTACTTGGGTAACACCCACGTCTCAGGGAGCCTATTTATGCCTATCGGCTGGTCCTGGCTTCGACTTCCCTCTGGTGTAGGGGACAGGCCTGTGCCCCCGAAGCTTCCTGGCTCTCAGGAGCTGGGGATCCTGAGGTATGAGGCAAGAACCCATATTTGTTTTTTAAATTTAGTCATTAGTGGTTGGTGATGAACAAGAAAGAAATTAGTAAAGTTCTACTAAAAAGAGGAAATTTTTATGATAATGATAATAAGAACTAACTTCTAAGAAACTTCATCGGGATTGTGTTTAAATACTTGACATGATTGCATTTAATCCTTAGTTCTGATCCTGGAGCTTGAATTCAGAGCCTAGGCTCTGTCCCTCAGGTGTTTTTTTTTTTTAAACTCATGGCTGGTGCTCTACCACTTGAATCACAACTCAACCTACAGCTTTTTTTGTTGTTGTTGGTCATGAGGCTTGAACTCTGGGCCAGGGCACTGTCCCTGTGCTCTTCAACTAAAGGTGAGCACTCTACCACTTGAGCCACAATACTACTTCCAGTTTTCTGGTGGTTAATTGGAGATAAGAGTCTCATGGACTTTCCTGCCTGGGCTTGAACCACAGTCCTCAGATCTCAGCCTCCTGAATAGCTAGGATTACAGGTGTGAGCCACCAGAGCCCGGCTTCGATCTCCAGCTTTTTGATGATGAGTTTGAGGTATGAGTCTCACCAGCCAGGTACTGGTAGCTCACACCTGTAATCCTAGCTACTCAGGAGGCTGAGATCTGAGGATTGCGAAGCCAGCATGGGCAGAAAAGTCCGCGTGAGACTCTTGTCTCCAATTAACCACCCAAAAGCTGGAAGTAGTGCTATGGCTCAAGTGGTAGAGCACTATCATTGAGCACAAAGAGGTTCAGGAACTGTGCCCAGGCCCCGAGTTCAAGCCCCATAACCTACCAAAAAAAAAAGTCTCACAGACTTTCTGCTCAAATTGGCTTTGAACTGAGATCCTCATATCTCAGCCTCCTAAGTAGCTAGGTTTACAGGCATGAGCCAACAGTGCTTGGCTTGAAGTCCCATTTTAAAGAGAAAGAGGCCTAGACAAACAGTTTGCCTTGTGTAAAGGTCACAGCTAGTAACAGGTGAGGAAGACAGGCTTTGTCTGAGGTCCTGGCCTTAGGTGGCAGCAGAATTTTTTTTATGTGGGTCAAGGACTAGAGCTGACACTGAGGGCAGAAGCCCCAGGAACCGAGTTTATTCCACTGAAGAAACTTGGCCTAGGTGCATTCGGTGGCCCACCAGCTAGCCCTGGAAGTATGCCAGAAGCAGCCATGTGGATTGGACCAACAGATGATTCTGGCATCCGACTGTTCCTTGGAAATATCTACAGGGTTTTCAGGAAGAGCATGCCTGGACCCTACTTCAGGTGGGGTTTGGTGTGCATCTGAGTTTGGGACAAAAGGGACCCAGGCCCCGCTGAGAAGCGTGAAGGGTCTTGAATAAGTGTCCATGGTGAGCCGGAGGGACTCAACCTACCATATCCCTGTTGTCCTAAAGGTGGCATCAGGCCCCAGATAGGTCACCTCCACCACCTGCCTGTGGGACCAAGTGTGGCTTTCCATACAGTGAGGGGTGGGGCAGAGGTCTCCATGATTGGGTATGGCCGGGCACTGGACTCTTGGCTGGTCACAGCCGTGGAGGTTTCCCTGGTAGCTCAGATGGGCCACCAGGAGGTGGGTGATCACAGACAAAGTAGTCCAAGCTCAACTTGTCCCTGTGTTCTTGTCTCCTAGACCTCCCTTTTCCCCTCTTTAATCCCTACACAAAGGTCCAACACAAAGGTCCAACACAAAGGATGTACAAGGATTGGTAGAGCCCTGGACAGGCCCCTCAGAGGTCACGTGAGCCTCTCAGAAGGGAGATGGCACGGGAGGATGGTGGGTGAGGTAGAAGGGTGCATGTGGAAGAGGGAGCCCCTGTTCTTCAGCCCTGCCTGGGAACCCCTGCTCTGGCTGTAGGGAAGGGACCGCCTATGGAGCCAGTCCCACCTGTTGGGCTCGGCCTGCAGGGGGCGCCAAGAGCTCAGCTACTGGCGGTGGGCCAGGTCCACGTTTATGAGGCCCTGGTGTCCTTTGGTGAGGGGACAGGGATTGAGGTGAATGTGGGTCCTTTCCTCCCCTCCTTGGGTGTGGACTCTGGGAACTGGATGGGGGCTTTTTCCCTCTGATGCAGAAGCACAGCATGAGCCTGTCCCTAACTAGGCCTGTGTTCCCCGCCAATGGCGGGGTCTGGTGTGCTGGACCCTGGCTCCTGATGGAGGCAGACATTCATGGCAGGGTCCATCGGCAGAAGGATCAGGGTGGGAGGCCCGGTGGAGCTAGCAGCCTACTGTGACCTGGTGCAAGCCCCAGCTACCCAGAGCCTGTTTGTCATGGGCACCACGAATGGGAATACTTGTGGCCTTTCTTGCTGTTGGAGCTGGTGCTCCTCTTTCTACTGGCAGAGCAAGATTGTGGGTCCTATGGCAGGCTGATAGTTAGTGCCTTTGCCACTGAAGGAGGGAGATGGCTCTAAGGAGCCCTGGGCTCGGAAACACACCTGGAGGCAGGTTGGCATGACCAAAGCAGGCGTGCGGGGTTGTTGCTGCCCCAGTGTGGCTGTGAACCACTGGGTCCAAGTCTGGGAAGATGAGAAATGGCCTCTGGTGGCACCAATGCTTGCCATCCAGCCCTGCTTTCCCCTGGTACAACAGCTACCCTCCCATGCACAGGAGGCCTGACCTCCCCTCCTCCTCTCCCTTCTAGACCCAAGGGGCTTTTCTGGGGGTTGAGGGACTCCGGCCTAGTGCTGAAGAAGTGCTGGCATGGGCTGGGCTGGGGTGGGGGACTTGCTCTGCCTGTCCCGTGTCTACTGGCTTTCCTGGTAGCTGCTTAGTGCCTGGCTTCATCTTAGAGATTAGCAAGCTGAGGTCCACAGAGAGGAGAAGACTTGTCCAATGTCCCACAGTTAGCAAGCAGCCATCAGCAAGGACTCTCAGCTCTGGGCAGCTAAGGGTCTGACATCTTGTCCCGAATCGAGTTTGTCCTTGCCCAGTGCACGGAACATAAATACTTGCTGCTAGGTAAGTCCTCAGGGCAGGAAGGAGTAGGGGTGAGGAGTTGGATGGGGCTGCTGAGGGCTTGGAGGCAGTTGGGGCTGAGCCCAACAGCTCCTGAAGGCTTCTGGAATCCACTCGCAGTGCCTGACAGTGGCTCAACCTTTCCCCCAGAGACACGTGTGCCACTCGTTGACCTGGGAGCTGGGCCAGGCTCAAATATCGGCTGCACAAGCCATTTCTGGGGGAGAGAGCCAGGGCCTCATGGGTGATGACTGCCTTTGGGCCGGGCCTGCTCTGGAGGCCCTGATTATGCCTGCTTCTTCTCAGGTCCTGGTTGCTCTGTCGCGTTTAGGCTTCTTCCTGCCACTGCTGAGTATAGGCTTAGCAATTGGCCATCTGCTGCCTCGGCCACCCAGGACTCTAGCCATGACCATACCATTAATCAGATCTCCCTACCAGCGCAGGCCGCCCCTGCTGCTGCTTGCTGCTGCCAGCTTGTGCCCGCCTGGCTTCTCTACCAGGGGCTGCAGGTCCTCCAAGCTCCTCCCAGGAGGCCCTCCCCAGCCACCCGTGCCTGCAGCCTGAGAGGCTGGAGGGCCTGGCCCTGCCAGGGAGATCAGATCCTCTTGGCCACCTGCTGTTTTCATTAGAAACTAAAATTAGCTGGGCTTGTCCCAAGCTTTTCCAGGTTTGCTTGCCTTTTTTTTTTTTTTTTTAAATAAAATATACAAATTCCTAGAGGAGAATCTGCACCTCTGTGGCTCTTCCTAGGCTCTGTGTGGAGAGAGAAGAAGGCAGGGGAAGAGCTGGGTCAGTGTCCTGGCCATTGGTCCTGGCTCTACAGATATCCAGGTGGGGGCTGGGACACCAGCCCAGGCCTCTCTTGCCCCCTCCTTCTGGCCTCCTTGCCTGCCTGGGCCACATTTAGAGCCTCCTCAGGAAAGGCTGTGCCTGTAGTTCAGGGAGGAAGGAGGCCAAGCAGGCAGGAGGGGGAGGCAGAGGAACTGGGGTTTCTGCACCAGATGACTGCCTGGGGGACATGGGCAGGTGGAAGCAGATGGACCCTCCCCCGCCCGCACCAAGGGTGGTATTCTTGGGGAACAGGAGGGGTTTTCACCTCCCAGAACCCATCCCATCCCCTGGTCATGTCAGCTCTCTGAACGCTTCCTTACCCACAGTCTGAGTGGCTGTGTTCCCTTTGGTGTCTCTTATCCCTCGCGGTAGGGGCATGCGAGGCGTGGAATGATTGCCTGGGCTCAGGTCTCATCTCTGCGTCACCCGATGCAAACTTGGGGTTTCCACGTGTTTATCTGTACCATGGAGAGCGAGACGCTGCTCCTCTGTCCGGGGTCTTGGTCTTTCTGGGTTACTGGCTGTCCAGCTGTTCTCCCGTGGTGGGCATCCTGTCCACCTCCCCTCCCTCCGTCTATCACGCAGCACCCTCTGCTGGGCCCCAGCCAGCCCTCCAGCCTGGCTCTGTACCCCCCCCCCCCATTCCCCTGCCATCCCTGGCAAGGCCCTCTCAGCCCTCTTAGACCACTTTTCCTCAGCTGGGCACTCCTAGGGGGCCACTTCAGCTTCTGCCTCAAACTGCAGATCTTTAAAGAGAATCTCCAAGCAAGTCTGCAGAGTTAAGCAACAGGTTTTTGGAGCTTTGGACCCATTTTGATCCAACCCTTTGAGAACCGGGGAGATAAGGGGTGACAAGAAGGGGACACTGTTGCCATCTGGGGAATAAGAGATCACCAGAAGCCTCAGGCGGCGGCAGGCACAGGCACCAACCCATCTGCAATACCGCAGTCCAGGGGTGGCTGGGCCTGTGTGTGTGTGTGTGTGTGTGTGTGTGTGTGTGTGTGTGTGTATGTGTGTGTGTGTGTGTGGTCTCTTCCCTTTATACATGAGGGCAGCCGGGCTCAAGAGATGTGCACTACAGGTGGCACAGGCAGTCAGGAGTGGCTCCCATTTTGGTATTCTGGCTCCTGGGCTCGGGGACCTGAGTGCTCAAGCTCCAAAGGTGACCCTTGACCCTGAGGTCAGTACAGTTTGGTGTCCCCAGACACTGATCTGGGCAAGGTGGCTCAAATGTTTTGAATTATGGGGTACTTTTAGGAGTGAGGGAGTACAGGGGAGGGGGATATCTTGGTGGTCCTGTGGCTGCAGGGACAGTCACCTAGGCCTGTGGTCTCTGTGGCTCTGGGGCCATGGAAGGAGATGCCACCACCAGCCTGAACCCCTGGGGGAGGGGGAGCAGCTGTTGGTGGTCACGTGGTGGGCTGTGGGTTTATGGGGCATTGGAGTGCCTCTCCCCCACATCTCCTAGCCTTAGCAGGAGTCTGGCTGGGGGCTTTCAACACCCAGGTCAACTCCCCAAGGCTCTCTGTGCTTCCCTCAGCCGTGGAGGACTACAAGGCCTTCTCCAGCCCTGCATGTGTCAGCACTTAGGGCGTCTTCCCCTCTCCATGTTCCCTTGGAGTCCTAGCCTCCTTTACTCAGACAGCTCAGCACCCCCATTTCCACCTCCTCCTCCTCCTCCTCCTCCTCCTCCTCCTCCTCCTCCCACTGCTGTGATTCCCTGTGCTCTCAAGGCAGCCCTTCTGCACCTGAGGGCTTTTCCTATTTGGGAGCACCTCTCCCCCTTCCCTTTTCCTAACTCCCAGCTCAGGGGACTGGTGCAGGGCCAAGAAGCTGCTCAGACCTGGGAATGCAGGGCCTGAGCCCTGGCACAGGAGGTAGGAATTTTCCTTCTCTCCCAGAGCCGGGCGTCTCTGCAGGGTGAGTGGGGGTCAAAGGGTTAAGGTGCTTCCTGAACTCACCTTGCCCTCTATTTTGGCAGCAACTAGCGTTTCTTTTGCCCAGACCAACTCAGAGATCCTTTCATGCCTTGAGGCTTCTGACCTAATGAAATGTCCTCCCCAGCTGGTGGAGGGGTCTGGGGTGAGATGGAAGGCAGGACAAGCTGCCAGGATACTGGTGGCTCATGCCTGTAATTCTAGCTGCTCAGGAGGCTGAGATCTGAGGACTGAGGTTCAAAGCCAGCCCGGACAGAAAAGTCCATCGGACTCTTATCTTCAATTAAGCACCCCCTCCACCAAAAAAAGTGTGGCTCAAGTGGTAGAGTGCCAGCCTTGAGTGAAGAAGCTAAAGGATAGCACCTAGGCCTTGATTTCAAGCCTGGTACTGGCACAAACAAAGGGAAGGGTAAACACCCCAGCTGAGACATCTATCACCAGCCAACCCTGCCTAGCGTCTGGTGGCTCCACCTGATGGGGCTGGTGGGCTGCTCCTGGCTCCTCCCTGGCCCCTGTTGCTCATCCTCTCCTGCACAGAACACAAGGGTAGTAGTGTGGGGCTGCAAGTCTGCTTTCATCTGCTACAGGAAAGTTCTGGAAAGACACAAGAGACCCAGGATGGAGTTCTTGGCTCCCCCACAGACCCCAGCAGAGTACCCAGTAGATGTCCAGCATAAGGGGGCTCAGAGTCCCCAGACCTCCCTCCCTACACCTCCACCCACCTCTAGTAGTGTCTGTGACTTGTCTGGAATCCTAGGATGGGAGGACCCCAAGTGGGAGGGGAAAATCTGCTCTCTCCAGCTTGCTCTTCCTGGGATGAATTCCCAGGACCTCATCCTGGGATCACAAGGCTGATGTTAGGAACGGTGAGAAGTGGCATCTATGCCCAGGGCTGGTGGCTCATGCCTGTCACCCTAGCTGCTCAGGAGGCTGAGATCTGAGGATCAGGGTTTGAAGCTAGTCCAGGCAGGAAAGTTGGTGAGATTCTTATCTACAAGAAACCGCTCAGAAAGAGCCAAAAGTGGCTCGAGTGGTAGAGTGCTAGCCTTGAGTAAAATGAAGCTGAAGAAAAGAAAAAGGAAAAGAAAAAAATGGCCTCTGAAGGACAGTTTCGAGTCCCAGCAAGAAGGAGGCCCCTTTAGGCCACTGGTAATCCCTGGCTGCAAAGGGGCCCCTAGAAGGATACACGTGAGTGAGCTGTGGGGAGGACCGGACAGGGCGCCTCCCTCCCTCCCTCCTGCCTCCCTTCCTCTCTCAAGACCAGGTCCCCTCCGCTGTAGGGGTTCTGAGTTGTGGGGAACTCTGAAGACAGAGTTTGGTTTTGTGTTTGCCAGGAGATGGGGGAGGTGGAGAGGGGTTGCAGGGGAAGAGGGTGCTGGGGAGGTCACCGCAGGGAGCGAGGCTTCTTGGGGCTGGCTGAATCACAGAAGATGGAGCTCAGGACTCAGAGATAAAACCTGGCAACTCCTGTGGAAATCTGGGAAGCAACCTCGGGTCGCAGCTCCGCCTTCCAGCTGCGTTTGCAGAGCAGAGCAGCAAGCCGCTCTTGCAAGCGGAGGGGTGACCCGGAGGGGCTAATGGCGGGTGCTGTCACCCCCACCCTGGCCAATCTGTGCCCTGTTGGCTCAGATCCATCTCTTCCTCCTCGAGAGGAGGAACAAGAGGAGGAGGAGGCTGGGTGCAAATACTCAGCTTCCCAAACGTGCCCACAGGGGCTGAGTTAGGCGAGTTTCGACAGGTTTGGGAAACCCTGTCTTGTCAGATGCCTGCTGAGTTGCTCAATTGCTAAGCCAGGGCTGAGGGAAGAAGTCAAACTGTAGTAGACAGCTGGGTAGCTGCTGCCTGAGCAAACCATTCCCCCCCCCAGGGGGGCAGTGCCTGCTCCCGGGTCCCCTAGCCCCCACAGTGGAAGGGGGAGCAAGACTCAGGCTGGCTCCAGGGTCTGCCCTGGCTGGAGGATGGGGAGGGGGATGTATTTTGTGTCAACACCACAGTGCATTTCAGTATCACCAGGGCCTAGAGCAGAGAGGCAGACCCTCCTTCCTACCTGAGGCCTTTGCAGATGGGTCACCATTTGCCAAGGCTGGAGAGACAGATCCCTTCTTTAATGCATCTACCCAATGTGGATGAGCACCTGGGACCTGGCAGGTGTGAGCAGGGACCCTGGGAGGTCAGTGTGTGACAGTCTCACGGAGAGCAGCAGCCACATTGCCGAGCTATGTTAGTAGGAATCTCTACAGGCGGAGCATGCAAACATGGGACGGCAAGTCAAGTTCAAGTCCGGCTCCCTTGGGACCTCTGAAGTGGGGCTGAAGGAATACACAGCCCCCTCCTCTGGCGGTAGCAGGGATGGTTGTGTGGCTCTGATAGGTCAGCAGCCCATGGGCGTCCTGTCAAGTCTTCATTCTCCATGATGGTTTGGGACATTTGGAAATGCCTGTAGACATTTTTTAAAATGTTAGTACTGAGCTTGAACTCAGGGCCTGGGCACTGTCTCTTAGCTTTTTCACTCAAGGCTGGAATTCTACCATTTGAGCCACAGCTCTACCTTTTGCATTTTGGTGGTTAACCGTAGGTAAGAGTCTCATGGACCTTTCTCCCTAGGCTAACTTTGAACTTCAGTCCTTAGCTCCCAGCCTCTTGAGTAGGTAGCATGACAGGTGTGAGCCACTAGGGACTGGCTTTCTGTAGATTCCCTCACCGCATCCCCTACCCCACCCCTTGCTGGTCTGGGGGCTTAAAAATTCAGGGACTGGGGCTATCGGGACTTTTTTTTCTCTCAAGGCTAGCACTCTACCACTTGAGTCATAGCTCTACTTTACTGCCTCGGCTAACTTTGAACCTTGATCCTCAGATCTCACCCTCTTGAGTAGCTAGGATTACAGGTGGAAGCCACCAGCACCCAGTTTTCTTTAGACATTTTTGATTGCCATCTGTGTGTGTGTGTGTGTGTGTATGTGTGTGTGTGTGTGTCACTGGCATCCAGTGGACAGGGGCCTGGGATACTGCAAAACACCCTACAATGCACAGGACAGACCCATGATGAAGAAAGATATGGAGCCACAGTCAGGAGAAGTCTTTTTTTTTTTTTTTGGTAGTCCTGGGGCTTGAACTCAGGGCCTGAGCACTGTCCCTGAGCTTCTTGTGCTCAAGGCTAGAGCTCTACCACTTGAGCCACAGCACCACTTCCAGCCTTTTGTTTATGTGGTACTGAGGAATTGAACCCAGAGCTTCATGCATGCTAGGTGGGCACTCTTCCTCTAAGCCACCTTCCGACCTTTCCCAGGGAGAAATCTTGGTGTCAACGACTGGAGGTGTTACTGTCTAAGCCATGCAGGGGCTCTGAGGAGGAGCTAGATCTTGACCATTCAGAGGGGAGGGAGAGGTTTTTTTTTTTCCAGCTGGGAATTAATGAGGTGTTTTCTGGGGGAAACGGGGCCACAGCTTTCCTTGGGGACTGGTGCTACACATTTGGCCTGGCTATGCCCACACTCAGACCTGTGAATTGTGCCCTTGATGCTGAGCCTTATTTTCCCCCAGGACCAGAAGGGTTGCATAGTTCCTGTGCAAGCAGGCATACGGGAACTTGGCCGGACCATGTATACCTGTAGGGATCGGAGCCAGTAAGGTGCCTGATGTCTCTTTTGCCTCTTCTGGTGGCACTTAAGAGAGTGCCATATAACAATCTCTCTGGCCAGCAGGATTTGACTGTGAGCCATGCTGGATTTCTCTGGCTCAGTGAGGCTCCTGCTGGGTTTCTTATTGAAGAGCAGGATTCAGACAGGGCCATTTAGAACAAATCCTATCAATGTCTCTCCACCATCCCTATAGACAGGGAGGGGACTACAGCCTTCAGCACCCAGCAGCTGCCAAGGGCTGCTGTTTCTATTGGTGTGCCTGGCACTGTGCCCAGCATGCTGCTTGCGTGGGTTCCCTCTTCCCTCCCGATTTCCATGGCCCATTTGCACTAATGGGTACCATTTTTTTTCAGGTGCAGTATCTGAGGCTCCAAGAGCTCAAGGCCACTCAGCTGGGCAGTGGCAGTAGCTGAGCTGTCTGTCCCAGAGACCCAGCTTCAAGCCACATTTCTAGCCTGTCTGGAAATGTGACAGAGACTCCTTCTCCTCTCCTACTGGGTCCCTACTCAACACACCTCTGACCTTTTTTGCAAACATTCAATGCTGAAATCTCAGCATTGAACTTCCATTTGGGGTTCAGAACAAACTGCTAAGGACTAGGACCTAGAGGACAGAAGAGCTCCCACCTTCTCTCTCCAAGGCAATTTAGCATGTAGCACAGGGCTGGAGCTCAAGTCTCCTAACTCCTGGTTGTAGCCCCAGTGTGGGAGGGATGATTCAGAAACAGTTCTGAGCTGGGATCCATGGCAGGGCCAAGGCCAGGCCTTCTACCATGGACTGTGCATCCCTTATCCCTCCCCTCTGGGCCAATGGAGCTGCTACAAGCTGTCAGCTCACTCCAGGTGCCAGACATGAGCCTAATCAACAGCAGCCAGCTTTTCTGGGCTTGCCCAGCCTCAGGCTCCTGAGCCCTTCCAGCTCCAGGTGCTGTCCTGCCCAACAGCTGCAGGCTGCAGGGCACCTGGCCCCCCTGCCAGCCCAGTACCCCTCTAAGACAAAAGGCAGTCCTGGCTTCTGCAAACTGGCCAGCGGATCTACCCTGGACGGAAGCCTTTCTCCAGGTCCAGGGACACCCAGGCCTTGTCCCTTGCCAGACATCCTCTGGGGGCCAGGCCTCTAGCTGGGCTTACCCTCAACAAGACACAAGGCCATCATGGTGTCTAAATGGACAGCTGCCTGTCTGTCTGAAGCTGATCCCTCTAGAGGCAGCTTTAGGTCAGACATCCCTGCCATTTACCATCTTGGTGGCTTTGGGTAAGACTTCCTGTGACTCTCAATCATCTCATCTATAATGTGGAATTTCAATGTTGTCTATAATGTGGAATTTCAATCTATAATGTGGAATTTGAAACCACTATAGTAGGTTTTTTCTTTTTCTGGCCTTGGGGCTTGAACTCAGGGCCTGGGTGCTATCCCTAAGCTTTTTTGCCCAAGGCTAGTGCTCTACCACTTGAGCCCCAGCTCCACTTCTGGATTATTTTTTTGGAGGGTTAATCAGACATGAGTCTCAAGGATTTTCCTGCCCAGGTTGGCTTTGAATTGTGATCCTCAGATCTCAGCCTCCCAAGTTGCTAGGATTATAAGTATAAGCCACCTGTGTCTGGCAGTAGGAGTCACTATGATAATTGTTTTTGTCATGACTCTCTAGCCTTTAGTCCAAGTCCATCTCTTGGGTGGGAGTTTTCCAGTCTGATCTGGGACAGTCCCAACAGGGCCCAGGGCAGTTTTCTGTCACCTGCCAATTAAGAGGCACACACATGGTCACTCATTCATTCCAGCTCTTGCTTCTATCCTGTCCTTATACCTAGACCTTTGGCTCCTGGGAGCTAGGTTGATGCCAATTTCCCCAGTTTTGGGCCAGGGGAAAATGGAGGAGATGAAGGCAGGTTAAGCATAAGGAAGTGGCTATGACTGGGGGTGGGGGGTGGACTGTGTCCAGGGTCTCATTCCCTCCAGAGTCTCTCTGGCTGGGTAGGGTCCTGGGAAGCCCCTGTTCCTCCTGCCTTGGGCTGGGCAGAGACCTTTGCTCAAAGCCAAGTTAGGGTAAGCTGGGACATCCTGAACCATTGCAGTTTTGAGAACAGGTTTGCCAACCTCTCCCCTCCCTCCTGCCCCCCCACTCATGGCATAGTCTCCAACTTCCTGAGCTGAGCTGGAACTTCCTGTGCTTTGCAATCCAGCCCAGAAGCCTCAACACTGGGGCTGCTTACCTGGGGGCCTTGGGCATGGATGTGGCTGAAGGTGGGTGGTCATTCTACCTACTGATTCAACTTTGGAATAGCTTCAGGGAAGGGGAAATACTCCTGTCTGGGGTCAACCTTCAACTCTGAGTTTCACAAGTTGTTTCTTCTCCCTGGGCCTCAGTTTCCCCATTTGTACAGGGAGCCAAAGAACTGGAGCTTCTCCTGAAAGCCCTTCTACTACAGATGTTAGCGAGTTCCTAGAAGGCCTGGGTCATACGTGCCAACTGCCCTGGATGCCCGGGAAGTCAGACCTAATTCTTGTTCCTCCCCAACCTGCCTTGGAGAGACAGCCAGCAACGAGCCCATGCATTTCAGAGCCAGCTCTAGGGACACCTCCCTTTCTCAATCAAGTACAAACCAGCTCCAATTCTCAGGCAACCCAGACTCTACTGGGGGGGTGGGGGTGGGCAGAGGAGGAGGTGTGGGTGCCCTGGTTTCTGTACGCTCTGCCACTGCTCTTGAAGTGTTAATCAAATTAAGGCTCCAAGAAAAACAAAAGCTCCCCAGCCACTTTGGGCTCACTCTCGGAACAGCTGGGAGAATTCCACATCACCTCCAGTCCCCCAAGCTCTGGGTGGCTCAGACCCCAACCGACATACTGCCTTCCTTCCAGCGTGCAGGGCCCTGGCTGGCCACAATGACCTCAGAGCAACAGCCATTGGTACTCGGGGCAATTTCATGGGAGATATTTGTTCTTTGGTCTTGATGCAGAGATTTTTTCCCCCCTGTCCCGCTGTCTCCATGGTAACTCCGCTACACTGTGGGCTATCCCCCCCCTTCCCACCTCGGTGCTTTTCAGATCAATATTGGAAGCCTGGCTCCCCACTGGCTGCCCACAGAGGATGGGGGCAGAGCCCTGGGCAGGAGAAGTTGGGGCCAGGGTTAAGCTTGGGGCACGGGGAAGTGTCACAGCCGAGCAATGAAGGAGTGCAGCGTCCTCTTGCTCCCAGCTCACCCAGCTCTGTAGCTCATACCTGCAACCCGCTCCCCCCCACCCCACCCACCCCCCGCCCACCTCCCACCTCGGCACCCCTATTCGGGGAGCCTTGAGCGCAGCTCCAGCCCAGGAGAAAGACGGGTCTCCAGCGCTCACCCCCTCCCTCCTTGTGGGCAAGACCGGCCAGGAGGTGGCTCGGGCTGTTGTCTTTCTCAGGGGCTAGAAGGAGTTTCTTCCGCCGGTTAGAGCACAGCCGCGGGCTCTCAGAGGCTCGGTGTCCCGGTCCCTTCCCTCCTCCTCCGCCTGGCTCGGGTCCCCCCCAGGCTGAAACAGGTCCCTGCATGTCTCCAGCGCGGCCGGCGGCGCGGCGCGTCGGGGCGCGGGGAGCTCGCGCCCCGACTCCTCGGGATTAACCTGCTATTATGTCCCGGAGCCCCGCTGGGCTGCGCCCGACGCCCCGCTCCTCGCACCCCTTTGCGCTCTCGGGTGCCCAGGGTAGCGTGTGGGTGCTGCTAAGCCGGACTCCAGCAGAAGTGGAGCTGGGGTCCCCAGAGGGAGGCTCTGGGCGGAGGAAGAGCGAGCGAGCGAGCGAGCCTCCCGTCCGGCCGCCGAGACACCTGCCGGGCGCCCCCCGCGCCCGCTGCCCCGCGCCGCCTGGCACCGGCCGCTGCCCCCAGGGGCTGCCCCGCCCCGCCCCGCCCGGCCCCGCCGGGTCCCGGCCCAACTTACAGCCAGTTGCTCGCGGCGGCGGAGAAGACGGCGAAGACGAGCAGGCGCAGCGATCGCAGGCACGAGCGGGGACTCATGGTGCGGCGGCGGGCGCTCGGCCCCCGGGCGGCGGCTGCGGCCCCGGAGGGCCTCCCGTCGGGGCGGCAGGTGGGCGCCCCGCGGACGGGCTGGGGCGCGGCGCCGGGCGCGGGCCGGGGCGCGCGCGGCGGGGCTCTGCCTCCGTGCCTGCCGGCCGCCCTGCGCGCTGCTGCGCCCGCTGCCCGGCGCGGACCAGACTGTCAGCGCCGCCCCGGAGCCGGGATGCGGCGGCGGTGGAGGCGGGCGGGCGGGCGGCGGGGGGGCGGGCCGAGGGCGGGCCGAGGATGGGGTTACCTGGGCGGGCCCAGCGGCCCGGGACACCCTCCCCGGAGGCGGGCCGGAGCGGCGGCGGGGGCGGCGGCGGCGGCGGCGGCAGGCTGGTGGCAGTCCTGGCCCGCGGGTCTGCGCTTCTTCTCCACCCCCCCGCCCCCCACCCCGGGCCTCACTGGCTGGTCAGACTCGGGACCCAAGCCCGCCCCGGCACGCCTGGCCGCGCGCCGCCGAGTCCGGCTGGGCTACAGGCGCGGCCACCCAGCTGCCCGGTCCCCAGCCTGGGCCGTAGGGACCCGCGGGCACAGCTCCCCCAGCCCGCCGCGCCGGGCACTGCAGCGCCGCCCTCGCTGCGCCCCCCGCCCCGCGCCGGCGCCCGATCTTGGCCCGACCCGAGCGCGGCCGCCGCTCGCGCGCGCACCCAGGCGCTAGCGCTCCGGGCTCTCCGGGGCTGCGCACCCGACCAGCTCCGGCCACTCGGCCCGGCCCCGCCCGGCCTTTGGCCGGCCAGCCCTCGGGCCTGGCCCTCCCTGGCACTCACCTCCCTGCAGCCTTCCGGGAGCTGGACGCGGCCTCCCAGCTCCGGGCGGTTGGGGCAGCGGCCCGGAGCCTTGGGGGAATCCGAAACCTCGCATCTGGTTAGCCGCAGATTCTGGGCGCTCCGGAGGCAGCACGGGCCGGATTAAGCCCCCTACCTTTCTGAGGCTGGTTTCTGGAGAAGTGGACGTTCCACCCTGGGGCTGGGATGGTTGCAAGCAGCCCGGGCAGTTCTCTGTGGAGGACGCTCACCGACTCTTGGTTTGCGCTTTGGTTTTCTGTGCGCTGGTTTTTATTTCTTCTCTAGGCTCCAAACTCAGCCCGCAGCTCCGTGTCTGACATAGTGGGTGGGGCAGGGGTGGCCGCCACGTTAGTGGACTCAATGAATGGTATGGAATCTCTGTGAAGCCCTGAGCGCCATTCCACACGAGATAACCCACAGGAGTTGTCTGGCCAGCCCCCCCACCCCCCTTTCCCCAACCACTGATTTAATCAGGTCCCTCCTCATCCTATCCAAGTCTGCAAACACCCCCCCCCCCAAGCTGCTCAGACCTAAGGGAATTTCATCTCCCAGGGGAAAGCAGAGGCTCCCCCTGCCCCCAGCCCCCCCCGGGGGGGGCAGGGACCTACCCCACCCGGCTAGGCTAGGGGACCGAGGCAAACAGCGGGCGTCGGTCCTCACCCTGATCTGCTGCTCCCCACTGTTTTCGGAAGCATGATGGCAGGCTGTGCCTCTGTAGTCGCTGGGCTTGGCTCGCAGGAGGGGCCCCGGGAAAGCATTTGGCAGTTGAGACCAGGCAGAGAGAGGGTAGCTGGGAATGGGGGAACCCAGCAACAGTACAGATGGAAGTTCACGGACCATATGTCTAAATATTTGCAGGTTATAAATCAAGCTAACAAAATGCGGAATAAAATATGTTCGACTTTGACAAACAGACTTTCATAACAACATGGAAAGCTTGCTTGGAGTGTAGGGTTTTCAGTCTCTGCGGGTCGTGCATGAAGGATCTTGGCAGAGAGAGAGAGGGGGGGAAGAGAGGGAGAGAGAGAGAGAGAGAGAGAGAGAGAGAGAGAGCTCAGTCTGGGTCCCTCATCCTTTCTCCTCTTTGTCTCCCAGGGCTCTTGGGCTCACAGGGGAATATCTCAACTTGCAAGTCTAACCTCTGACCTCCTGCTGAGCCCTCTACCCACGCGAGATCTGCCCCCTGGCAGTTCCTCAGCCTATGGGCTGGGCTCACCAATGGGTAACCTGTTCTCAAGGGCTGGATTTATGGGAGAGACACATGCATCTTGGATACCTAGAGTATCCTTGGGAGGGGACACAAGCTCCAGGACCCATGGTATCTTCTTGTAATGAGATATTAGTTGGAAAATATTCTGAGATGTGGGATCTCTAGAGACTGGCCACTATCACCAAGGGTTACAGAATTATGGAGCCATTTTGAGCCAAACTATTCACTTCCTGGAAACTCGGTGTGGATGGCAAAGAAATAATAATAATAATTATTATTATTATATTAATGACAATAGTTTAAACAGCAGTAGGCAGTTATCTCAGAGTGACCACATAATTTCCTTCCAAATCAGGACATGTGTGTGTGTGTGTGTGTGTGTGTGTGTGTGTGTGTATGTGTGTGTGCTAAGAATGGAATGCAGGGCCTTGTGCATGCTAGGCAAGTGCTCTACCACTAAGCTGTACCTCTAACTCAAATCAGGACATTTTAAAGAGTATTGGGGGACCCTAACCAGGTTTGCTCTGTGTGTGCGTGTGTGTGTGTGTGTGTGTGTGTGTGTGTGTGTGTGTGTGTGAATTAAGCATAAACCACACTGTGCCAGGCAACCTAAGATGTCCTGTTCTGCTGCCATATTCAGCCCTGCATGCCAGAATTGTTCTCAGTACTTGATGCTTTCTCTCATGGGAGCCTTGCAACAGGTCTAGAAGGCAACGTGCTGTAATTTCTCTACTTCATAGAATGTGGTGGCCCGGGGATTCAGGAGCTCCTGACCAACCCTCTGCTCTTATGTACAGGAGCCTGACCTTTGGGAGGAGACAGGGGCTTCGATGTCCATATCCATCAGGTGAGACCATATTTCCTGGCTCCTATCTTCTTCTCTGGGGTTGCTGGGCAATGATGCACAGGAAGCAGTGGGCCCTGTGAGCTGGAACGAGGCTTGCTGTGCTGGGAGGGAGGGCTCTGGAGCCCGGGCTGGCCCGATCTGTGATAAGGAGAGGAGGGCCCTTGGGCTGAGTCAGTGGAAAGTCTTATTGGGAGTCTCCGAGGAAATGCACAATTGGAACGTTCAAGACCAATCCGACCATGAAGATCTAAAAACAAATTAGCATAAAAATTCAATTGCTGCTAGCTCTTTAATATCAGCCCCAGCCAAGGTCCCAAGGGCTTTGTCTCTATTAACTTTTTGTGTGCTGGGCTTGGGATAAATGCAGGGCCTAGCAAAAGCAATATCACCAAGCCACACCCCCAGTCCTCTGGTCACTGTTTCCCTCTGGCCACAGCCCTGGGAAGTTGATCCCACTGTTCATCCTTGATTGGGCAGATTGGCACAAAGGTTCCTTACAAAACTGTCCACCCTGACCAGGAAGAGAATAGGAGGCCTGGTCAGCCCTAGTTGAACAGTTTATGTTTGTATAGCCCATGATAAGTCCCTTTTCCTTTCTGAGGCTGGCATTGACTCCCTACAGACTCTTGAAAAAACTTAGAGGAACTTTCGAGTTCTCTAGGAAACCTGTAATTGTTTCTAGCCCTGGCAGACTGCTTCACCTCGCCAAGCCTCAGTTTCTTCATCTGTACCTGAGCATCATAGGGGATGGCACAGGGAGGCAGGGGGGCAGGTGAGTAGCATCAGGGAATCAGGAGCGAGGGATTAAATGGACTGCCGAATCCTCTAGCTGATTCTCTGCTCAAACCAGAAGCTGCCCATGACTTATGTGTCAAAATGTTTTGCTTGGTTCTCCTGGTGTTGTAAAGGGCCTTGGTGTGTGCTGACAGCATTGTAAGACCTGGAGTTTTCACACGAGGAGCAGGAGCCCAGTTTCTCTCAAAAGGAGAACCTTTGACAACATGGGACCTACCTTCTCAGAGGACAGCTCTGCCTTTCAATGGGGACATTTCAGACAGCTCATGCCTGTCCCTGAAGCCCCTGTGAGGGGGGTGGGGTAGGGAGTGGAAGGGAGAGGGAGAGAAGCAGCCCTCCAGAGATACAGGGAGTTCTGTTCCCTGAGCATCCTATGGTGTATCAGAGACCAGGGCTGGAGGTGTGCTTGCATACTGCCTTTGACCCTACCAGAAGTCCTTAGTACCTTATATTGCCCATCGGAAGTTCAGGGTACTGGAGGAAGTTGCCCAAGATGGTGCAGCTGGGACCCAGGGCACCAGTTTACCCTCTGCCCAGCATAGCATCTTTGGAGAAACTGCCATGAGGGCCTGTTGGGGATTGGCTGGTGGCTGTAGGCCTAAGTTGTCAAGGCCTGTGGTCTCCTCCTTATCCTTCCCCTCTGACTGCTGGGGTGGGGGTGAGGGAGTGGGGGCGGGGAGATTGGGGAAGACAGGGCTCCAGAAGACAGTGTGGGTACTTAGAATTCTTGCAGTAAGATTCTATCATATGTATGTTAGCTGATTATGGTGTAATTTATTTTTATTCGGAAAACATTCAAATATTGAGCCAGGCACTAGTGGCTCATGACTGTAATCCCAGCTACTCAAGAGGCTGAGATCTGAGGATCGTGGTTCAAAGCCAGCGGAAGCAGGAAAGTCTGTGAGACTCTTATCTCCCATGAACCACCCAAAGGCCAGAAGTGGAGCTGTGGTTCTGGTGGAAGAGTGCAAACCTTGAGCAAAGAAGCTTAGAGACAGCGCCCAGGTCCTGAATGCAAACCACAGGACTGGCCAAAAAAAAAAAAGTCCATTTATCTATAATAGAAGAGTATTAGAATGACAAAACCCCATCCATCTATCATCCAGATGCAACATGGTCAACATTTTGTCCCTTTTATTTTCTCTACTTTAAAGATATCTTTCTAGAATCATTTCACAACACTTGTTACACACCCTTGCTGTGTCCCCTGTCTATCGTCAGGGGATGTCTCCAGAATCGGGGCTGTCTGAACCAGCTGGTTCTGGCTGAGAGGACCTGATCGTGCGTGTTTCTTCCCAGCTCTGACCTCACTGCTATCAAGCTGACAGCTTGAAATTTGCCACAGAGGGAGTGTTTACACCACGGAAATTGGCAGCCACTCCCAACCCATGCCCTGCTGCGTCTCTCCACTCCAGACAGCTCGAGTGGAGACACTTCTGTCTACATGGGCAATGTCCTACGCACCTACCTGCTCTTAACTCACCGAATGAAGTGAGCACCAGCAGCCTAAGCAACATCCACAGTAGGGTGAAAAATTCATCTTCTTAGATGCTCTGTCAGATCAGTACTCGGGCCGGGTCCACCTGTGACATTTGCTTTTTTAGTAGTCTCTCTCTCTCTCTCTCTCTCATTTTGAGGCAGGATCTCATTAAGTTACCTGGGCTGACTTTGGACTCAAGAGTCTCCTGTCTCAGTCTCCCAAGTTCTGGGATTGCAGGCATGTGCCACCATGCTTGTTACCTACATGACTTAATTTTTTTCTAATGTAGAACAGTGTTTTTCTGTCCTCCACTCTTGACTACTCCTTCCTTCCTTCCTTCCTTCCTTCCTTCCTTTCTTCCTTCCTTCCTTCCTTCCTTCCTCTCTCCCTCCCTCCTTCCCTTTTATCAGTATTTAGTACTCAGAGCCTTGTGCTTGCTAGGCAGGGACTTTAACACTTGAGCTACTCTTCTAACTCTTTTTGCTTTATTTATTTATTTATTTCAGATCAAGTCCTGCTTTTTAACTGTGACTGGCCTTGGACCATGATCCTTCTACCTATGTTAGGAAGGCAGACATATACCATCATAGCCAGCTTGTTGGTTGAGATGGATTCTCACCAATCTTTTCAAGGCTGGCCTTGAAACTTGGTCTTTCCTATCCCTATTTTTTTTTTTTTTTAATGTCCTTGGTTGTTGTAGGCACAGTTGATCTGAGAGGTCTCCCATTCTGCTGTTTGTGACATCTGTTAATGAGTCTGTTTCTTGTGTATATTCTAAAGTTGAAATAGATTCTACTTCTCTTTCCCTTACAGGATGAGATCAGGTTGCACAATTAATTTTTCAGTGTTTGAACACACACACACACACACACACACACACACACACACACACACACACACACACACACACACATGTCGGTTGTGGGGCTGAACCTAGAACCTGGGCACTATCCCTGAGCTCTTTCATTCAAGGCTAGCGCTCTACCACTTAGAGCCACAGCTCTACTTCCAGTTTTCCTGGTGGTTAGTTGGAGACAAGAATCTCACAGACTTTCCTGATCAAGCTGGCTTTGAATTGTGATCCTTGGATCTCAGCCTCCTGAGTAGCTAGGATTATAGGCATGAGCCTCTGGTGCCTGGCTGTAAAATATTTTTAAATTTGAGCATTTTATTTTTTTTTAAATATCAACATCTAGTCAAAGGACTCCTCATTATGGATTCTTTTAAAAGTTGCTAAGGAGGGGTGGCCAGACTCAGGCCTTTCTGGTTGGGCCTCATCAGTCAGTCAGGGCAGGTCTTTCTACATTCCTCTCTCTCTCTCTCTCTCTCTCTCTCTGGATGAAGAAACTGCAGCTGCCTTCTGGAGTTCACACCAGGATGACACCATTTGGATGGCCAAGTCTTCCTACCCCATATCTAACTGCAATCTTTCCTGCTTTTGGTGAAGCCTCTTTTCTCTCCCCTGAGCACTAGGATTTCTCAACCTCCCCTCTCTCAGGTCTCTCCTGGTATTAAGAGGAAAAATACCCTGTGGTTCTAGACCAGGTGGTCATGGTTGTAGTTTTCTTGTAGCTGGACACGCTTTCTCCGCCCACCTGGGGGCGGGGCTTCTGTGACTGTGCACAGGGCTCAGCTTGGCTGGTGCCCCGCCTGGCAAGTCACTGGACTCTCCTGATCCAGCCTCAAGCCATGGTTCTGAGCTCCCTGGGACTGCTGCTAGCCTTGCCTGTCCTCCAAACTGATTGACTCCCAAGACTGCTTCCTCTTGGCCTCCACCTGACCACAGTCAGGGTTCATCTGGGCCCCTGCTGGGCCCTTTGAGAGGCAGAGAGCAGTGTGAAATAGGTAGGCCTTCTTTGTGTATATGCTGATACTGGGGCTTGAACTCTGGGCCTGGGCGCTGTCCCTCAGCTCTTCAGCTCAAGGTGAGCGCTCTACCACCTGAGCCACAGCTCCACCTTTGACTTTTTGGTGGTTAGTTGGAGATAAGAGTCAGACTTGTCCAGGCTACCTTTGAACTGTGATCCTCAGATCTCAGCCTCCCGAGCAGCTGCGATCACAGGTATGTGCCTCCAGTCCCAGGCTCCAGGTGGGCCTTCTTGAAGCTTGGGCATAGTTTGAGTGAGGGAATGCCATCCCCACCAGGAAGCACACGATGGTGTTTGGGGAACACAAAGGCTGTGTCAGTGCTGTGCCTGGACAGCAGGAGGTTGATGCTGAGCCGGGCCAAACTGAAGCTGCTGTTGGGTGGCCAGCTGTGTGCAGTGGGACTCAGCCTTGGAAACAATCAGCCGAATGGCCCCAGGACCTGTGGGAGCCATTCCTTCCACAGACCAGAACTCGAGTGGAAGCCGCTCAGTGCGTGAGGAGACCTTGGGGATGGGCCCGTGTCATTCCTGTTACCTTCATGGGAGGCAATTGGAAGACCCTGGAGAGCCCAGAGCTAGCCCCACAGTGGCCATTAAGAAGGAAGTGGACCTCTGGAAAGCCCAGACACCTGCAATCTCAGAGTCTCACACAGAAAGCTCTGACATGGAAAGAAAACCTCAAGGTGAGTTAGAAGCAAGTCCTGTCCAGTCCATGGTAACCAGGAATGCCACTGACAGCTAAAGATTACTGCAGGAGGTACCAAGTGGCTCTTGGAAATTTATCTTCTTGATTTGTTTTTATTAGAACTTTTAAAAAATGGGTTGCTATTCCTGGAGGACTTAATATTCTTAAACATTCCCCAATAGAAGGAGAGATGTTTATGTTTGCTATGCCTATGATAGCAATTCAACCTTCCAAACAAGGAGGCAGTAACAGAGGCGGGGCCCAGCAGTGCCCTCATATGCAAGGGTCCTGGGGTCAACTAGCCTTGGGAACTAGTCCTGGCTTGTTCCTCACGAACTATGTGGTTGGCAAACCATCCATTTTGTCCCTCCATGTCTTCCCCAGGTCTTCACATTTTATGTGTGGTTTCTTTAACTTTTTTTTTCCTTTTTCTTTTTTTATTAGTCATGGGGCTTGAACTCAGGGCCTGGACTCTGTCCCTGAGATAATTTTTTTTTTTTTTCACTCAAGGCTAGTATTCTACCACTTTGAGCCACAGCTCTATTTCCAGTTTTCTGGTGGTTAGTTGGAGGTAAGAACCTCACAGACTTTCCTGTCCAGGCTGGCTTTGAACTGAGATCCTAAGATCTCAGCCTCCTGAGTAGCTAGGATTACAGGTGTGAGCCACCAGCGCCTGGCTTCCCTTTTGTTTTTGGTTAGACAAGGTTTTACTATGTAGTCCAGGCTGGCCTCAAACTCTCAGCTTTGTAAGTGCTGAGATTACAGGTGTGTACCGCCATACCTGACTAGCATCCCTCTTTAAAATGGTGATATGTGTGCCATATATATATGTGTGTGTGTGTGTGTATGAATACATAAATATATATGAAAGTGAAAATATATATTAAATTGAATATATATATATATATATATATACACACACACACATTGTTCCTTTTTTATCCTGTTTCTTGCAAAAATCTTCTAAAGCGCTTGTCTGAACAACCTGGAGCTACAAAGGTCACAGAGCTAGTCGGGCCCATAATCCTGGAGAGATGGAAGTGTCCTTAGTCTCAGCAGCAGGAGTGCAGACTAAATGGCTCTCTCAGATTCTAGAAGAGCTCTTTCTCCTGGGGATGGGGGGGGCTGGCTGTCCCCATGTGCAGGACTGGGCGGAGGAGCCGTGGAGAGCAATGGTGACCTTGCCCCACCCTAGCTGTGCCCTCTAAGTTTCAGCCTTTGAGATAGAAGACAGGCTGGCCTAGAACACCTGCTTCCTATGTTGGTGGGGGAGGGCTTCCTGGAGGAGGTGACATCTATGTTCAGAGCTGGGGGCTCAGTAAGGATCACGAGGATAAGATTTCTAGGCTAAGGGAATAGCATGTGCCCAGGCCTGTGATTAAGGTGTCATGGTTATCTGAGAAATGGAGCAAGTTCAGATTGGGATGGGCAAATGAGAAGTGGGTGGGTCACATGATAGAGCTGGAAGACCTCACAAGGCCTGGTCAGAGAAGAGATGCCCCCACCATGGGAGAGAAGCTCTGGAGGAGGCTGAGGCTTGCTGGGGCTGTGTGTGTGTGTGTGCACACATGCTCACCTATGTGAGTGCATGCATCTCTGCATGTGTGCACACACAGGTATATGCACATACCTGTGCCCTCATGTGTGTGAATTCATGTACTTCTGCGCGTGTGCCTGCATGTATGTGTGCACACATGCATGTATTGCTGTGTGCATGTGTGCCTGTGCAGTGTCCACACACGGGTGGATTCATGCGTCTCTGCATGTGTACATACATGTATGCATGCACATATGTATATATCGTGTGTGTGCATGTGTGTGTGTGTGTGTGTGTGTGTGTGGTGTACACACTTGTGCAGCCTCGTTGGGTCAGCCTGCAGCCGGGAACCTTGCACACAGATGCCCAGCCAGTGTCGGGCAGATGCAGACCGCCCGGCACTGGAGTGTCGGAAACCGCCAGGGTAGGAGCAGCTGCTTCTAAATCAAGGCCAAAGGCAGCCAAGGGGCTGGGCTGGGTTTGGTGGCTCTGTATGGCTCTCTGTGGGGGCAGGGGCTGAAGGGGGCTCTTGGACAGGGATTCTGGGCCAGAAGGAGTTTGGCTGGTTTGGGGAAAGTTTATTTTGGAAGCTGGAAGGATGCAAAATTAAGTGAGGAGGAAAAAATAGCCAAGGCGGCCGTGAGGGTCTGTCTGTGGCTGGCGGGGCTGCAAGTGCCGGCGTGGGGTGGGTGGGGTGGGCAGCTCTGTGGGGTAAACAGACGGGGAGGCAGTTTTTCTGGGTGTCTGCTATAAATATTGTGCTGGGCTTTCCTGGCACCTTGGGTGTGGGTATGGGGTCAAGGTGTAGACCCAGGGCAAAGGGTAGCCAGGCCATCGCTCACTCCCCAGCCCTGGGGTGGAGCAGGCACCAGAGGCTGAGGCCAGGGGCCCTGGTGGGGGCAGGAATGCACCTTTACTGGCTGTGGGTCTCTGTCCACTCACCTGTGAGGTGGATAGGAAAATGGCAGTGTGCCATTTTCACACAGGGAAGTGTGAACTTTAGGGCTCAAGGGATTTATACGTTTAGATCTCTCAGGGGTGTGACCTGATGTGTTTTCTTATTGGGGAGATCTGTTGCTCCCAGGTGGCGCTGGGATTGTAGGCATGGCAGTGGACTGCAAGGTGGGTAGGATTGGGGGAGGGGGGTAATACCTGTCCAAACCCTCCCCAGTACTCTGCAGCCTTTGTGCACGTCTCCACTTTCTTGTATCTGTAACAGCCATGATAACCCTGCCAACCATTCCCACGGCTGGCATTTCGTGATCCAAAGGCTTTGCAAACGAAATCCTCTAAGTTCATTGTTCATTGTTTATCCTGGTTCACCTGTCCAACCTCCCCCATCTTGCCAAGGAAGATTCAGAGAGAGAGGGACAGGGCTGGGAGCCACAAGAGCCTTCGTCCATGGATAAATATTCATTCAAAGTTAGCCACGTGCCAGGCCTGAGGTTAGCAGGAAACAGGACAGACTGGAGTCATGGAGCCCTGAGCTCGGGGAGGAGATGGGCGATACAGAGGCACCTGTGAGACGCATCCAGAACCTTGCATAGCCCGGGGCCCTCTGTTTCTGTGTGGGTGTCTTCCTGAGACTTGGAGACTTTGTAATCCAGTTGCCTATAACCCTGGCTTAGAAGCTGGCTGGTACCTTCTGAAATGAATTAACATAAAAGCTCATTTCATTAGAGCATTGCCAGAACCTTCCTATATACAGGACTTGTGCTGGCCTCTGAGGACCTAGGCCTGGTTAGCCTGGCTGAGGGGGGCACAGGGTGGTGTTGTCTTGTGTGGGATATGATGTGGAAACATGTCCCTCCCTCCCTCCCTCCCTCCCTACTTCCCTCTCTTCCTTCCTTCCTTCCTTCCTTCCTTCCTTCCTTCCTTCCTTCCTTCCTTCCTTCCTTCCCTCTTGTTTCTTTGGTGCTAAACTGGAAATAAGAGTCTCCCAAACTTTCCTGCCTGCACTGGCTTCAAACCTCAATCCTCAGATCTCAGCCTCCTGAGAAGCTGGGATTATAGTTGTAACTGGTGCCTGGCTTCTCTGGTGCCCAGGGAATATTTCTGTGTGGATGTCCCATATTTCCATTCCAGGCCATCCTATGGTTTTGACCTTGGGCCAATGAGGGTATAGTGGGGAGCAGGGTCTATCTGAGGTTGGACAAGGACAAGATTCATGCTCCCTCTGGGGGACTTGGGCTCATGGTTGATCTTGAAGTCTCTATGTCCTGCAGGCAGGGCAGGGCAGCTGGGAGTGCAGTGTCTCCGCGCACAGGGATCCTCCCTAGGCTTCGGGAACAGGACCTTCGTGCATTCTTCCTGTCCAGTCCCTGTCCCTCTGACTTGCTTTTAGGCAGCTGGCCTGGGACACAGCTTGTGTGGTGGCATGAGGGCTGCTTATGGCTGATTAGGTGTCCTTTCCAAACCCAATGGAAGGTGCTCACCTTCCACTGAGGGAGGAACCCAGGCTCAGAGGGAGTAGGCTTTGGCCCACAGAACTTGACAGCAGCCAACACCTGGCAGGTTGGCAGCAATTTGGGTCCCAAGTGAGGGCAACGTGAGGCAGAGGGCTTGGTTTCCCCCTCCCTCAACTCGAAGCATGTGGTGTGAATGAGAATTAGACCCTCCCTGTTGAGTCACTGAGATCTGATGCTATGAATGTGCTATAACCCAGCACATCCCATCAAGATGTCCCAGAGAAGTGGATGGATGGAGACAGTAAGAAAGAGGCAGACTTGGGGCTAATTAATTAATCTACCCTCCATCCTTTTCTCTTCTTCTGAATCTTTGGATGTATTTATCCATCCATGTATTCATCTACTCACCTACACATTTTCTGTACATCCAATCATCATCCATCCATCTATACACCTGCCCATTGATCCATCCACTCACACACTTATTCCTATGAATCCAACCATCCATTTAAATTACCCATCTCCTCATCCATCCAACCATCCATCCATCCATCCATCCATCATCCATCATCCATCCATCCATCTCTCTATCCACCCTTCTAAGGATTTAAACCCAGATGGCTTGACCATGAAGACAGACCCTCTCCATGTATTAGGATGCCTCTT
Organism: Dipodomys spectabilis; assembly: GCF_019054845.1. Taxonomy (NCBI): domain Eukaryota; kingdom Metazoa; phylum Chordata; class Mammalia; order Rodentia; family Heteromyidae; genus Dipodomys; species Dipodomys spectabilis. The sequence goes on from NW_024870795.1 coordinate 2,522,638, forward strand.
CAGAGATGATGTAATTTTCTGTCTGCTCAAATCTTCCCCGTCTTCCTCCAGGAAGCTTTCCCTGACCATCCCCAGGCTTAGTGAGGATGTCCTGGGGCCCTGGTCACTGTGGCTGACTTGTAAATGTGCTGACTAAACTACCATCAAAGGCAAAACTGCCCTCTGAGACATCTTGGCATCATGGGGACTTGGCAGCAGTGGCCCTGGGACTCTGATTGCCAGCAATGGCTGGGCATCCACAGATCTGGGGGACCCTTACCCTCAGCAGGGCTTGTGGGTCCATTTCTGGGTTGAACCACTCTAGAAACATGTCCTGTCACGTCCATTGGCCACCCTGACCTGCAGGTCTTGTTTTGGAGGGAAGTAGGAGGACCCCTGGATGAGGGGCTCTGGAGCTCTCCAGCCTCCTCCTGCTCTCTGCAGCAGCCCTCACAGGAGTACTGTGCTCAGCACATGGGCGGTACACTGAGTGCCTTTTTCTTGAGGCTCCGTTTCCCCTCGTGTAACACAGTGTTCCTCAAAGGGCTGTGGTGAGACCAGGCTGAATGGCTGACAGCATGTGGGGATCTGGCACATAGCAGGTCTGTAGTTGAGCGTGGTAACCATCAGTGGTGGAGGCAGAGAAGGTCCTGGGCAGAGCATCAGATTAGTGGGGCTGGTGATGCTGGTGTTTCTCAACTTGGTAAATGAAGTTCATCTTGTGGAGGAGGACTCAGGGTCAAGGGTCAGGACCAGGATCCAGTGCCCAGGGCAATGTATGTTTATTAGGGAATGGGTGCTATTCTAAATCTCCTAGTATGTGCCAGGTACCAGGCCTCTGTACTGACCACTGCCTCTATTACCAGACAAGGTCCAGTGGAGCAGTGGCTTGGGTAATGCCTCTCTATTCTCCCGTAGGAGATGGTCTGGCAGTGGCTGCTATCCTACCTGTGGAGGTGGGTTTGGATCTCTGGAGAGATTGGGTCTGGCTCTCTGGGGACTCTGAGATTGAAGGCTGGTGGCAGTGGGTGGCAGTGGCCTCCGGAGAGTCTGTGGGCTCTGCTCTTGGCAGGCCCCAATGCCCACCACAGAGACGGGTTAGCAGAGGTGCTAGGGTGGGTGTGGGGGGAAGGAGGCAGGGCGCAGGGCCTTCACTTGAGCTAGTCACTAGGATGGCCTCTTTTCCCACCCTGAAATCAGCTCGTTCCTCCAGCCAGGTCTGAGATCACAAGTGCTGAGTGGGGCGCCGGGGGCGCATGTCTGTAATCCTAGCTGCTCAGGAGGGGAAATCTGGGCTTTGCGGTTCAAAGCCAGCCTAGGCAGTCCATGAGGCACACTCATCTCCAATTAACCACTGGAAAAAAAGGTGGAGCTGTGGTTGAAGTGGTAGAGGGCCAGCCCTGAACAAAAAAGCTCAGGGACAGAGCCTAGGCCCTGAGTTCAAACCCTAGGATCCACACAACAACCACCACAACAGTCCAGGAAACTTCTAGATATGCAGTCAGCCTCCCTCTTCCTCATGCTATGTGTGAGGTACTAAACATGTCAATCATCTCTTCAGCCAATCAGGAGGCTGGCTAGGCTGGGCTTAAGCCAAGCCCCTGGTTCTCATGGTGAGGTATCAGGCATGGCTGGTCCCTGGGCAGCACAGAGGATGCCCAGGCAGAGGGTGCTCCTGGCCCACAGCCCTGCCCCACCATGGCCTTTGGGGAGCTGGCTCAAGCTCTGGGCCAGGCCGGCTGCCTCGGAAGCCTGTTTCTGTGCCTTCCGGCTGTGGTTTGACTCTGGAGAAACGCTCTGGCCTTGAACCCTTCCCGGGGCCAGCCCCATATGGAGGGCCAAGTTTGCTCAGCCGTTTTGGTCTCCTGGCGGCCAGGAGCTGGGCCTTAAGCAAAGTCCAAGTTGACCGCAGGTTTCCAGGGTGACCCTGGGGTGGATGGGCTATTTACATGTGGCGGTTCTCCATCACCACTTCCTTATGAGGTTGCTGGAAGCTGGACCTTCTCCCCCCTCCCCCGCTCTCCCCCTGCCACATCCCCACTTTTTCCTGGTCCCTCAGAGCTAGGAGGGCCCCATAAATGCTGTCAGGTGTGTGTTTTGCTTTGGTCTCAGCTCAGATACTGCCTCCTCCCAGAGGCCTTCTCTGATTATACTGCTTCTGCTTTATCTTCACACTACTTAACACCATCAGAATGAAATGACCTGCTTGTGTTTCCTGTCTCCCTTACTAGATCGCAGCAGGGCCACATCAGTTCACAAGATGCACCCTCAGTGTTTAGAACAGTGAGGTACGCCATAGGTGCTCAATAAAAGGATGCTAAGTGCACAGATACCATGTACTCCTGCCTACAGTGGTCACAAGACTTTAAGGGGTATTGCAATGGCACCAGTAGCAGCATAGTTTGTGGGATGTAGGATCTGCCCAATGCAATTGGACTTGGGGTCTGGGGTGGGCTGGAACCTGCAGTCGGGCTGGCCACAGGGTCCCTGGCTCCAAACATGGCTCCCAACACCTTTTCTGTGGGTGTTGGAGGAGGGCGTCGGCCACAGAGGTCATCACCCCTCTCCTTCAGCGCAGGTGAAGCCGGGCACCCTGCATAGATGTTCATAGCAAGGCCCCATCTTCCAGATATCTTTGTTTAACTTCTGGTTTCTAGGCTTGACTATAAGCTTCCTGAGGTCAGGGACGAGCGGTCTGTGGCTGCCTTATGTATGGGTAGGCAGGGCCCTCAACTGAACCCTGGATCCCATTCCACAGGGTAAGGGGACCAGGAGATCTATCTAGAAGAGCCCCTGCCATACCCTTTCACAGACTAGACCACAGGTACCTGAGACCGGGGCTGGTCATTCCCCCCAAGTGGGTTTTCCTGCAGGGCTGAGCACCTCTGGGTGGGGTGGCCATGTAGTAGCACTGGGTGCAGGGAGCTTGGGGCAGGAGACTGGGCAGGACTTGGATGTGTGGACTGGGACCAGCGTTCATGGTATTTGAGCTTTGATCCTTCAAATACTTCTGATTGTGTCTCCTTTGGGGTCTGGTGCCTGGCTGGCCCATTCCTTCCTCCTCCCTGGGCTTACAGCCTGCATTGCAAGGAGTGGGAAGAGTTGTTCTCATGCTACCTAAGGAGCCACTGGTGCTCCAAGGGGTGAAGTGATTTCTCTGCAGCTCAGAGCTGCAGGAGGTGGAGGTGGGTTGGGGCCAGGTCTCTGGCTCAAGAACCTGACAGTGATGTGAGCTGTGGGGAAGGGGGGTGGGGGTGGGGAGGGCTGTGGGGTGGGGAACCCAGCCTGCCAAATGGCAACCCAGCAGGAAACACCTTTGCCTGTTTGGCCAGGCTGTGGGCAGAGGGCAGATGTGTGGGGTGGCTGTGCCACCAGCCGGAGATGGTTTCTAAGGGCACAGGTAAACAGTTGCCTTGGCTACTTGGGTGTGCCCTGGGGGTGATGGGTCCATGCTGGAATATTCCGGGAATCAAGGAAGGAAATTGGAGGCCTTGGGTTCTGGGAGCTGGGTGGAGGGCCGGGGTGGCGGGGCCAGGAGGATCCTGCTGTCCCAGAAGCCACGGGCTAGGAAGGGCTGGGGGAAGGCTCCTGGTGATAGGACCTGGCCAGGCTGGCGTGTCTCTCATGATGGGAGAGAAAGAAGGCTGAGTCCTCAGTACTCAACAGCTGTGATGGATGGGCTGTGTGTTCTTCATCTGTGGGCCCAACAGCCAGGAGTGGAGGCCACTGTGAGCAGGGCTAGGATACAGCAGTGTAGACACAAGTCTCTGTGTTCACAGAGTTTCATTCAACCCTTCATGGAAGGTCAGATGGATCTCCTCTCCTGTTTTGTTTGCAAGGTGAAATGAACTAAAGCAAGGCAGAATAAAACAAATCCCAGGGCAGTGGGCTAGGGTCATGGCTGGCTCCAGGGAAAGAGCTCAGCTGCTCTATCTCCTGGCTCTACATTCTCTTCCCTGGGGCTTCATGGCCTTGGCACGGTGGGATGGTGGCTGCCTCAGTCCAAGTCTCCGCAGTTTCCCCCTCCGTCACCCACATGCATGTGTCATGTTCATCCATGCCCACCTCTGGGAACATCGGGGGCTGGGAGAGAAAGGCACTCTCCTGAGACCTAGACACACTGTGAAAGACAGATGCTCAAGGCCTAGTCATGTGCAAGTGTTTATGATGTGTATGTTTATTTTTAGTGCTAAGGGTGGCTTCTGCATGCTAGGCGAGCACTCTAGTACTGAGCTACATCCCCAGCCCCTTTCAATTATTTGTTTATTTAGTGTCCGAGCTGGGGCTTGAACTCAGAGCCTGAGGGCTGGCTGTCCCTGAGCTTTTTCCATAAAGGCTAGTGCTCTACCACTTGAGTCACATTTCTACTTCCGGTTCTTTGGTGCTTAATTGGTGATTAAGAGTCTCATCTCATGGACTTTCTTACCCAGGCTTGTTTTGAATCTCAATCCTCAGATGTTAGCCTCCTGAGTAGCTAGGATGACAGGTGTGAGCCATTGGTGTCTAGCCATTCCTGTCTGTCTGTCTGTCTGTTGTCTGTCTGTCTATCTATCTACTATCTATCTATCTAAATATGGTCTTACTGTGTATCCCAGGCTGATCTGCAGCTCACGATCCTCTTACCTCAGCCTCCTGACTGCTGGGATCACAGGCATGCACCACCACTCCTGGCTTACTGGTGCTACAGAATTACAGAGAAGTGTAATTGGGATCCAATGTGGTGTGTGAGAGATCTGAAGCTTACCCAGGCAGGCAGGCATTAGTTGGCCTGGGACAGGTGGTGCCAAGCAGAGGGAATGGAGTGGCTAAAAGGCTGGAGACAAAGGGACCAAAGGGACAGAGCCGTGGGATGAGCAGGCCAGCATCTGTCAGGATCAGCCCATGCATGCCTCTCTGTAGATGCAATCAAGTGATTTCTAGAGTTTCCTGGACAGCAATAGAAGCCACTGGAGAGTATAAAAGAATGGGAGGCACCGCAGAGAACGGAAAGGGCTGCACTGTGGTGAATGGAGGGAGGAGTCAGGCTGAGGTGGGAGAGCAGGGGATTGGCGAGGTGGATGCCCAGGCAGGGGACGGTGTGGATGAGGGAAATGGCAGAGGGAGGGGCAGATGGATTGGTAAAGTAACAGGGCCGGGTGCCTGCCGGGGTGGGAACCTGACTTGTTCTAGGGAGTGAGGATGCTGAGCCTTCATTGAGCTGTACTGAAAACAGGCTTAGAGGTCACATAGCTTTTGAGTGGCTGAGTCTGGGTTCAAACACGGGTCTGCCTTGTCCTCCTGAAAACGTGTGCTTCATCCCGATTCTGTCTTTACCTCCTCCATCGAGCCTCTGAGAGTTGAGTAGCAGGTTTAGAGAGGCAAATGAGTTCCCCCAAGGATTCTGTGTGTGTGTGTGTGTGTGTGTGTGTGTGTGTGTGTGTGTCTGTGTGTATGCACATACATGCGTGTACAAGTCTCAGAAGAGCTGGATCTGGAGTTCTGGGACCTGGATCCTGGTTCTGGGACCCCTAGACTGGGCTTCTCCTTTCCTGACCCCCCCCCCCCATCCCATCTTGCAGGCAGACTGCAGTAAGGCTGAGCCTTATGGCGAGGTGACTGTCCTTCCTTTATGCCAAGCTGGGATGTGTGTGGCCCCAGGAGAGTTGTAGGTTTTCCCACTGGAGATTCTGGGCTATGGGGTCCTCATCCCAGGCGTGGGGATGGTGCAGAGGTGAACCTCCAGGACTCCTGCAGGAGGTGGTCAGTTGGCACCAGTGCCAGCCTGGATGCCTGAAGTTTGAACCTTGTTCTCCAGGGCCCAGCCTGCCTTGCCCATCCCCAGGACACTCTTGGTAATCCTCAGGGTGTGTCTTCCCCCAGGAAACCTGTGCTCTCATGCTGGTGTTCTCACCAGGCAAAGCCTTTCTGATGGGGACCTGAGCGGGGCCTCCAGCCAGCTGAGTGACCTGGAGTTTCTCAGCCTTGCTGCCCTTCTGATGGCTCAGGATCCAGACGTGATCAGAGCTGCAAGCAGTGGCGGGGGAACACATGGAAATGAGCAGCACAGCCATGCACAGGACTTCTTGCTGGCGGTCACGGATGACCAGGGCTCCTAGGCCCAGAGCTTCCCACAAGGTGGCTGACACCCAATCACCTGCGTCTACCTGGAGCCTGGCAGGATGCCCAACACACAGTAGGTGGTCAGGTAAGGCCTGATGATTAAATGTACTCCTTCCTTCCCTTCCTTCCTTCCTTCCTTCCTTCCTTCCTTCCTTCCTTCCTTCCTTCCTTCCTTCCTTCCTTCCTTCCTTCCTTCCTTCCTTCCTTCCTTGCTTCTTTCCTTTTTCCTTTTTTCCTTTCTTTCTTGTCTTGGGGATTAAACTCAGGGACTGAGTGCTTCTCTCCTCTCCCTCCCTCCCTCCTGCGTTGTGGGGTCTGGGTGCTGTCACTGAGCTCTTCAGCTCAAGGCTAGCGCTCTACCACCTGAGCCGCAGCACAGTTCATTGGAGATAAGAGTCTCACGGACTTTTTTGCCTGGGCTGGCTTTGAACTGTGATCCTCAGATCTCAGCCTCCTGAGTAGCTAGGATTACAGGCATAGACAACCAGTACCCAGCATGTCCCTGAACTTTTTTGCTCAGTTCCACTTCTGGCTTTTTTAGTGGTTTATTGGAGTAAGAGTTTCACAGACTTTCCTGTCTGGGCTGGCTTCAAACAGAGATCCTCAGATTTCAGCCTCCAGAATAGCTAGTATGACAGGTGCAAGCCACCAATGCCATGTGCTCCCTTTTCGTGGTCCGCTGCAGAGCTGTGTATAGGACAGAAAGAAAGCCTGTGGGTAAGGCTGGGAGAATGGATTTTTTTTTTTGGGGGGGGGGATTCTGATAGGTTTTAAGCTTTGCCTCTGACTCAGCCCAGCTGGGAAGCTTCAAGTCACTCTGCTTAACCTGCTTCCCGGTGGGCAGGATTGGATTAACAGGCCACCTCCTGAGATTCTGTGACCATTCATTAAATCCCATAGCTCAGGCATGTGAAAGGCTCAGAGAGCACATGAAGGGGGCTGCAATTATGGTGATAAATTATTAACTAACACTCATGTCTGTGGTGACTCACCGCAGTGGGCCTCTGTGGGTGGCTTTGCTCAGTGACTGTTCCCCACTGCTCCCCAGGTATTTCGGATCTGAGCTCGAGATCCAGGTAGATCCAGGGACAGACTCTACTTCTGGAGCCAGGCCTAAGTGCTGAGTTTTCACCTTCGCTTCGTGATTGGTTTAGAAGGCTGTCCTTGTGACCCAGTGAGAACCTGGGAGTTTTTGCCAGGAACTGCAAAGCAAAGATGCTTCTCTGACATGGTACACTTTGCCTTGAGAGCTCTGGGAAGGTGTCATGGGACTGCAAGGACAGTCCATCTCAAGAATGACTGTGAGAAAGAAGCTGGGTCCTTCCTGTTAAACTGCTGGATCAAGCCTTTCCTGAAGGGCTTTTTTTTTTTTTTTTTAAATAACATGAGCCTATGGATCACTGTTATTGTTTAAAGCTGCCTAGAATGGCTTTTCTGCTTCTTGTAACCAAATTCATCTTATGGGTACAACCCATACATTTCTCCACCTTGTGTAGCTGTCACTTCCTTCCCATGGGTGGGGTGACATCGGCTCAGGCCACATTTCCTCCATAAGCATAAGGGCTCTGTGAGAACCAGCTGACGCTGCTGCCTGTCGGAAACCAGACCACCCAAGAGCCGCAAGATTATGGAAACATAAAGAAAACCAGAGCGGGGGAAAATCCAAGTGAATGCTTCCAGAATAACCAAAAAGAAAAAAAAAAAAGAAAATGTGGTGGCAAGTTTAATAGCAAAATAATTGACCCCCCCCATGCTCACAGCAGGAGGAGGAAGCGTCTCCCCCTCCCCCCTCCCCATGAACACCTGTCCCCATGGGAACCACCTGAAGGGCCTGTCCCTCCTGCAGGGATCCCAGAATACTCTCCAGTCAGGCTGGCCTCTGGGTTCCTTTGCTGGGATGATATGAGGGGTCCCACCTTCCTGTTTCTCAGGGTAAGTTAAACAGAAGGCCCTTCGCTGGAATGGGATGTTAAGCTGAAGAGAGATCCATCCATCCATCCATCCATTCTCTTCTCCCTCCCTTCCCTGCAAACTGGGGTTGAACTCAGGGGCTGGGCACTGTCCCTAAGCTTTTCCCACTCCAGGCTGGCACTCTGCCCCTTGAGGCACAGCTCCACGTCTGGTTTTCTGGTGGTTAATTGGAGATTAGAGTCTCTTGGGTTTGTCTGTCCAGGCTGTCTTTGGACCTCAATCCTTAGATCTCAGCCACTTGAGTAGCTAGGGTTATAGTCATGAGCTGACCAGTGTGCAGCTTGATCCATTTATTCTTGAAGCAAGATCTATGCCATGAAATTCCAGTAGCCAGCCCCACATACTTTCTGTTGTTTCCCATCCCCAGCATCCTTGTCTACCAAGCCTTGTCTTCCCTTGCAGCTCCTTTTGCTGCTACAAGAGAAGCAGGTCATTACACAGGTTGTTTCTGTTGTTGTTGCACACCTACACAAAGAGAAGCACCTGCTGACAGGGTGAGGACAAGGTGGAAGAAGCCTGCCAATGTAGGCCGGTCATTTCCCATAGGATGTGCTGTGGCCCAGCCACTCCATTCCTGGAAAAGGCAATTGGAGAGATTGGGAAGGGGCCTCTAGCTCTCTCCCAGGGCTGCTGACATGGTGCGGTGGCAGAATACATCACACACACACACACACACACACACACACACACACACACGTGCGGAGGTGATCAATAAAACACAAATCAGCTTCAAGGAATTTCTGAATGCATAGTAGGTTTTAAAATTAGGTCATTTGGGGGCTGGGACAGTGGTTCAGTGGTAGAGCGCTTGCCTTGCATGCCTGAGGCCCTGGGTTCGATTCCTCAGCACCACATAAGCAAAAAGAAAAAAAGCCGGAAGTGGCGCTGTGGCTCAAGTGGTAGAGCGCTAGCCTTGAGCTGAAGAGCTGAGGGATAGTGCCCAGACCCAGAGTTCAGGCCCCACGACTGGACCCCCCCCAAAAAAAATTAGGTCATTTGTCATTTGACCAGTGGTCAGTATATCATCTGGGACACTGTCCTGTGGGACAGGGCTCACCTCTTGTCAAAGTTAGTGCCAAAGCTGGGAGTGGGGGGTGCTGTGGGGAGGGTGGGGGTTAGTGAGGAGCAGAGGATCCACCTACAGGACAAGGGTGGTCATTTTGTTTTGTTTTATTTTTAATTATTTATTGTGCTGGGCTTGGGACTTGAACTCAGGGCTTGGGTATTGACGCTGATCTTTTTTTGCTCTACCACCTGAGCCACAGCTCCACTTATGGCTTTTTGGTAGTTTTTTTTTTTTTTTTTTTTGGTCCAGTCGTGGGGCCTGAACTCTGGGCCTGGGCACTGTCCCTCAGCTCTTCAGCTCAAGGCTAGTGCTCTACCACTTGAGCCACAGCACCACTTCCAGCTTTTTTTCTTTTTGCTTATGTGGTGCTGAGGAATCGAACCCAGGGCCTCAGGCATGCAAGGCAAGCGCTCTACCACTGAACCACCTTCCCAGCCCGGGTTTTTGGTAGTTAATGGGACTTTCTTGCCCTGGTTGGCTTCAAACCACTGAGAACCTCAGTTCTCAGCCTTTTGAGTAGGTAGGGTTACAGATGTGAGCCACTGGCAACTAGCTATTTTTATGTGTGTGTGTTTTTTCTTTGCCAAGTCTGGAGTTTGAACTCAGAGCCTATGCACCCTCTCTGAGCTTTTATGTTCAAGGCTGGTGCTCTGCCACTTGTGCCCACCTCTACTTTGGTGGCTTTTTGGTGATTCATTAGAGTCTCACAGACTTTCTTGCCTAGGCTGACTTTGAACCATGATCCTCATATCTCAGCCTCTTGAGTAGTTAGGACTGCAGCCATGAGCACTGACCCTGGGCTATGTTATTGTTTTCTCTACTTTGCAGATGAGGAATGAAGCCCAGGGAGGATGTGTAGCTCCAGGTTACAGAGTTAGAAAGAACCAGACTAAAATGTAGCTCCAGACAGTCTGGCTCCAGGGCCTTTGGCTGTGACCTACAGAACACATCAGTGGTCCCCACTGTGGCTTGTGACAGGCGAGGAAGGAAAAAACCTGAGGGGCAGGAAAGTCTGGGGAGGGGAAGTGGAAGGCTGGGGAGCCATCAAGTTCCAGTGGGAAGGAGGGCGTGACAGGAATCGGAGCCTCCTGGGGGCCACAGGGCCAGTGGCGCTCTGGGCTTTGCTTGCTAGAAGGCCTGGCAGGTTCAGACTGGGGTCTTCATTGGGCTTGGGCCCTGGTGGCTTCACCCAACAGGATAATGTGGGGAGGCTGTGGGCTGTGTGTGGTGGTGACTCAGGCCAGCTTATCACCTGTGGCAGCTATATCCCCTTTGTGCCTGTGGGCTCCAGGAAGGCCTGGGAACCATCACTGTCCATCTGAGGGGGTCTGGACCTACAGGGTGAGTCTGTTAGCACCTTATAAGGGGGGCTGTGTTCCACGGCCTTTGAATGGGGCTGGGGTGCTGATGTGGTGGATTGAGGAGGGCAAGGGGCTGTGTCAAATGTACTGCATGATTCATCTGTTTGCATCAATTTGTCTCTTTTCTTTTAGTTTAAGTTTGATGTTGACTGTTGTTTTGATTTTGTTTTGAGACAAGGTGTCCATTTATAGCCCAGGCTGGCCTTGAATATGCAGCTTTCCAGTTTCAGCCTCCAGAGTGCTGGGATTATGGGGGTGATCATAACGCCTTTCTACTTTGCATCAATTTCTTTCTTTCTTTCTTTCTTTCTTTCTTTCTTTCTTTCTTTCTTTCTTTCTTTCTTTCTTTCTTTCTTTCTTTCTTTCTTTCTTTCTTTCTTTCTTCTTTCTTTTTCTTTCTCTCTTTCTTTGCTTCCTTCCTTCCTTCTTTTGATCTCTGTCTTTCTTTTTTTTTTTTTTTTTCCAGTTGTAGGGCTTGAACTCTGGGCCTGGGCGCTGTCCCTCAGCTCTTCAGCTCAAGGTGAACACTCTACCACTTGAGCCACAGTGCCACATCTGGTTTTCTGGTGGTTAAATGGAGATAAGCGCCTCATGGACTTTCCTGCCCGGGCTGGCTTTGACCCGTGGTCCTCAGATCTCAGCCTCCTGAGTAGCTAGGATGACAGGCATGAGCCACGGTGCCTGGCTTTTGCATCAATTTCTCAGTCCCACCGTCAGTGATAGTATGGCCACTTCCTAGGCAAAAGTGACCAAGGCTCAGGAGGCTAAGTGCCTCGGTCAAGGTTTCCGGGCTGGTAAAGGGAGCTGGGACTTGATAGTCATTTTATTTTTGGCAGTATTGGGACTTGAACTCCGGGCTTTAGGCAGATACTCTACCACTGAGCCATACCTCCAGCCCTATGGAGCTAAGATTTGAGCCCAGGTTGTTTGCTGGCCATTCACTTCTGCTAGATATCCTAAGGCCTCTCAGTGAAAATGATCAGATCCCACCCATTTTGTGGTTCCACAGGTCAGAGTGGTGAGCACTGTGGGCATGTTTACAAGTTTGCAGGAACCAGGGCTGGGATGTAGCTCAGTGGCAAAGCACTTGCCTAGCAAGCGCAAAGTCCTGGGTTCGATCCCCAGTACCAAAAAAAAGAAAAGAAAAGACAAGACAAGTTTGCAGGAACCAGATAGACCTGGCTGGGCCATGGTGAGACTCTAGGACATGTGGACATGTGGACAGACCAGATGAAGAGAGGTTTGGGATGGATGACTGACACCTTGGCCCCCCCATACAGCAACTCTATGCCCCCTTGGTCAAGAATCATTTCAAGTAAATTAAAAATAAGAACAAAGTTACATGGTATGTGGTGTGTGTGTGTGTGTGAGTTTCTGACGGTGCTCGGGTTTGAACTCACAGCCTTGCACTTGCTAGGCAGGCACTCTACCTCTTGAGCCACCCTCCTAGTCCTTTGTGCTACTAGTTATTTTTTTTTTTTTTTGTATGAGGTCTCATGTTTATACTAGGGCCAGCATGGGCTTAGATCCTCCTATTTATGCTTCCCAAGTAGGTGGGCTGATAAGTATATACCACCACACTCGGCTTATTGGTTGAGATGGGGATCTCATGAACTTTTGCCTGGGTTGGCCTTGAATCATGATCATGCTTTCTTCTTCTTCTTTTTTTTTTTGTCGGTCGTGGGGCTTGAACTCTGGTCCTGGGTGCTGTCCCTCAGCTCTTCAGCTCAAGGCTAGCGCTCTACCACTTGAGCCACAGCGCCACTTCAAGTTTTCTAGTGGTTTATTGGAGATGAGAGTCTCATGGATTTTCTTGCCCAGGCTGTCTTTGAATAGCAATCCTCAGATCTCAGCCTCCTAAGTAGATAGGATTACAGGCAGGAGCCACCAGTGCCCAGCTCGAATCATGGTCATTCTTATCTCAGTCTCTTGAATAGCTGGGATTACAGAGATGCTCTACTGGGCTCAGCTATTTTGTTTTTAGAGACAGACTCACCATGTAGCTCAGGCAAGCCCTGAATTTATAATCCTCCTCCCTCAGCATTCTGAGTGCTGGTACTATAGGCATGTTACATTATGTCCACCTTTATGTGTGTGTTGTTGTCTACTTTTACTCCACCAAAGCAGTTTAAAAACAATGTAAAATGTCCACTCAGGTGCTTGGCCTAAGCAGAAGTGCCCTATGTCTGCTGCAGTCATTGTTATAAAGAATAAAAACCCTGCTCCAAATCCAGTTGAGTTAATTCTCTAAAAAGATCCAGCCTTAGTAGAGGCATGGTAGTGAATGCCTGTAGTCCCAGCTACTGTGGAGGTTGGGGGAGAAGATCATTGAGGAGCGCAGTGAAGATATTAAAGAGTTGGCCTAGGTTGTAGTTCAGGTCTGGCCCAGAGATCTGGGACTTCCTCTTGGATGATCCCCTTACTCCTCTGTGAAATGGAAACAACAGAGGTTGACGTGAGGATCACATGACCTGGTGTGTCCAGCTCACATTTAGTGACTTCTTCCTCTCCCCACTGCCTGATGGGGAGGCAGGTGGGGGAATCATGAAGCCCCAGACCCAGTGGAGGTCTGGGCTCTGCCTGGGGTATAGCTCTGGTTTGCCTGGCTGTCTTTCATGGAATCCTGTCTTCCCGTCTCTGGTGGCCTTGTCTTTATTGTGGTGACATGGACTGATGGTTCGGCGGTGACTCTAGTTCTGCATGCTGAGAGAGAAACCTGGAGGGCCACGGCCATGACCTTGGGAAAGCCCCTGGAGAGGCCATGACAGGGCAGCCAGTGCTCCTCATACCTGGCCATCCTGAAGGTCCCAGCAGAGAGGAGGAGGAGCAGGGCTGTGGGGGTGACCTTCAGGCTGCCCGGGAGACTCAGCAGGTCGAAGAAAGCAGGGGTCTTGGGTAGAGAGGAGGCCAGTGGCAGGGAGGGTCCAGGAATGTGTCCAGACAGTGAGTGAAACACTCAGCTCCATCTTGCTGCTGGCCAGAGCCTGGCATCTCTGTCCTGTAGTCTGAGCAGAACCCGAGGCATGATTGAGGGGCAGGGTGGTGGAGGGGGAATTGGGGGAAGGCAGAGCAGAGGAGGTATGGCAGACAGCAGGGTGTGCTGGAGAGGTGGTTCAGGCTATTGAAACGGGACCGGGAGATCTCAGATACACCAAGGTGAGAGTGGTTTTGAACTATGGTTAATTATAATTTAAAATGAAGGACAGGATGGTCCCAGAGGACATGGGACATTGGGTTCTGGCTCTGTGTTCACCTACTTGGACTAGCAGAGGGGAAAGGACTCACCTGTGGATGGAGGGGTGGGGAATGGCATGATCCTGGGCTTAGAGTCCAGACAGGATGACATTGGAAGTGGGGGACTTGTGGATGGTGGCGCTGAGTCATGAAGTGCCTGGTGTGCGAGGAAAGGGCTTCTGTAGGCACTGGGGAGTCGTGAAGGACTTCCGAGCAGGAAGATGGCTCCAGCAGTGTGTGGCAGATGGAAAGGAGCTGGGCGGAGACAAGGCTGGGAGGTGGGAGGGGCTTTGGGTGTGGAGGGTGGTGCTCTGCTTTCCATGGTCTCACCACACACGTGGGCTCCCAGGGCAGCGCCTGTCACCTGTGGCCTGTCAATCAGCATTTCCTCCTCTTCCCTGCAGCCCTCGGGGCCTGACAGCTTCCAGGAGTTTGTAAAGTTCTGTCAATGCAGAGGTGACGGGGAAGACAGGGCTGGGGAGGGCAGGTGTCACTCTGAGAGCTTCTGTGCGGCCCCAGATCTTCACGGGCCATGGGCCAGCCACTGTACCAGCTCCCCCCCCCCCCACCAGTCCTAGGGTTTGAAATCTGGCCTTGGGCACTGTCACGGAGCTTTTGTGCTCAAGGCTAGCACTCTATCATTTGAGTCACAGCTCCACTTCTGGCTTCTTTTGTGTGTGGGTGGGTAATTGGAGGTAAGAGTCTCACGGACTTTCCTGCTCGGGCTGAGTTTGAACCATAATCCTCAGATCTCAGCCCCGAGGATTACAGGGGTGAACCACCAGTGCCTAGCTCATCTCTTTTGTACCTTCTCTCTGCCTCTCTGTTTGTTGATAACATTTATAACTGTCTTTAACACTTATTGTACAAAATTACCTTTTATTGTGCTTAAGTAGTTATAAGAAGGAGTTTCAATTCAGCATGCCAGTTTTTATGAGAATCAGGCCTCTTGATTGATATCACCGCTTTCATTGTTCTCCTCCATCCCTCCCAACACCACCCTTACCTTCAGTTTTCCTAGTTTCATAGGATATAGATTTAATATTATGACTGCATTCTCCTCTCCTTCCTCTCTTCATTTGTCTACCCCCTTCCTTTGGCCTTCCCACCCTCACCCCAACCAACCAAATAGAGAAACAGAGGCCATGGAGGATGGGTGCAAGCTGTCAGGGCCAGAGCCCGGCGCTGCTACTCCCCGTGGGGCTCTGGGGAAATCTCTTCTTCTCCCTGGCCTCTACTTTCCTGTCTGTAAAACAGGCTGTAACTAGATAACCAAATAACCACACCTGTGACATCTGCTGTCTCTGCTTTGTCCCCTCACCAGGACCACTAGCAGATATCCCATGGATGCTTCCCACATGCTGGACACTGAGCCCCCTGCCTCCCCTGGAGACCTTCCCTGTAGCCCCCCGCCCGTTGTCTCCCTGGACCCTCCTACATTCCATCATATCATGGCTCTCACACTTTCCCTCCACCATGCTACCCTCAGAGCTGCCTCCACTCAAACCTGAATGCTGAGCCCTGCTTCTGGCCACCAAGTCCTTCCCACTCACCCAATGTTCTGAGACCTCTGGGTCTCCACCAGCCTGTGGTCTGTGCAGGGATGGTTTGGGACTCCGGGAGCTTCCCCAGCCCCGCCCCCTGCTCTGGGCCTGCAGGCCTGCCATATGCTATCAGGGTCACCAGCCCTTCCTGTGCAAGTACCAGAGCCTGAAGTCAGGACCTCACACATTCGCTTGGCTTTTTTCTTTCTTTTTTTTTCTCAAGGCTGGCACCCTACCTCTTGAGCCATGCCTCCACTTCCAGCTTTTTGCTGGTTAACTGGAGAGAGAAGAATCTCATGGACATTTCTGCCCGGGCTGGCTTTGAACTTTGATCCTCAGATCTCAGCCTCCTGAGTAGCTAGGATGACAGGTGTGAGCCACTGGCTTGATTAAGCCCCTGAGAGGAGTTTTCAGGTGGTGCAAGTGTGGCATTGCGCATCCTGGCTTTGCTCCTGTCTCTTGGATGATTGTGTGTCTCTACGTGTGTGCTTCCCCTGTCCTCTCCTCAAATGTGGGGGGTCATCAGGCTTCTTTTCTTGACACCTCATGCTGCCTAAGCTTTCTGGTTCTTGCTTGTGGCTTGCAGTGCAGCCTCTCCCCGATATCCAGATCCTGATATTCTACCAAAATGTCCTACTTAGTTGGCAATTTGCCAAACCAGAAGTAGCCTGGTCAAGGATCTACCTTGAGGACAGTGTGCTATGTGAATAGCTAGTCACCCAAGGACTAACACAGCATGACTTTGCTTATAGGAGTCCTTAGAGGTGTCAGGTCCAGGGGTGGCGGTTGGGGGTGGTGAGGTGGTGGGAGGAGGCAGGGGAAGGAGGTTCACATTTAATGTGTGCAGAGTTTCAGTTGTGAAAGATGTACAAGGCCTGGGGAGGGGTGGTAGTGAGGGTTACATGATACATTTGTATTTAACAGAACTGTGAACATAAAAATGGTTAAGTGGGCCTGGTATCCTAGATACTCAAGTGGTGGGGATCTGGAGGGTCACGGTTTGAGGCCAGCCTGGACATAAATACGAGATTCCATCCCAATCATGAACAAGATGGTGCACACCTGATGGAAAGTGTAAATAGGAGGATCGAGGTCCAGGTTGGCTCAAACATAAACATGAGACCTTATTTGACAAATAAGGAAAATAAGAGACTTTTGCATGGTGCACAGGGTACAGCTTAGAGAAGACATGTAAGTGCAGCATATGTTTTATTTTTGCCATGATAAGCAAGAACTAGAACTACTACTGGTTTGTCTCAGATCCTCCCTCCCCTCCTTTATCTGTTGGTCTCTGAGTTTCTTGCCTGCAATTTCATGTTCAGCATCCACAGCCTGAAACTTTCTCTTCATCTTGTGTTTCCCATGTTTTTCTATTTGCATCGTTAGCTGCGAAGCCTACTGATGGTTGATCTTTCTGTGGTTGTTGTATGGGTGGCGCCAGGGGCTGGGAGTTAGGGCCTGCACGCAGGACCCCCACCCAAGCCTCCTTTCTCCTAACTCAGAGTCTTTGTAAATCTCGAATCTGTTCGTGTCAACGCTCTGCAGCTCCCCACAGCCTCTAGGACTAACTTAGCCTAGATTTCCTGGCCCTCCCTGGTAGGGCGCCATCCATCTTTCCAGCCACCACCTCTGTCTTTCTGGCCCTGTAATCTCCCCAGGGTCCTGGGTTGTACCACCTGCCTGTGGCTCACTGTGAAGCCTGGCTCCCTGATACACAGCAGGGAGAGGGACAGGGACAGGGCCCTGTCCCGCAGTGTCCCTCTATCTCCCATGTTGCTTCTTTGCAGGTGCACCCATCCCCTGCACACATCAGAATGCATTGCTGTTGCTTCCTCCAGGAAGCCCTTCCAGACTCCAGCCCATGGTGCCATTGTCTGAGGGCATAGGCTCTTGTAATGAGTTGGAGTCTGTAGCAACGTGCACATGTGTAAGCTGGTACTGGGGATTGAACTCAGGACCTGGGCTCTGTCCCTTAACTTTTTCCACTCAAAGCTGGCTCTCTACCATTTGTGCCATAGTTTCACTTTGGGCTTTTTGGTGGTTACCTAGAGATCAGAGTCTCACAGACTTTCCTGCCCTGAGTTGACTTTGAATGGTGATTCTCAGTTCTCAGCCTCCTGAGTAGCTAGGATGACAGGCATAAGCCACCAGTGCCTGGCTTATAGAACTTTTTTTCTTTGGTAGGTTGTGGGTCTTGAACTCTGGACCTGAGCACTGTCCCTGAGCTCTTTAGTTCAAGGCAAGTACTCTACTACTTGAGCCACAGCACCACTTCCGGTTTTCTAGTGGGAAAAACAAAGGAGGAGGCAACAATGCTTGATAAGAAATGTACTCATTACCTTGCTCATGTAATTGTAACCCCTTTGTATTTTCACATTAAAAAACCTTATTAAAAAAAAAAAAAAAAGAGTCTCATGGACGTTCCTGCCAGGTCTGGCTTTGAACTGTGATTCTCAGATCTCAGCCTCCTGAGTAGCTAAGATGACAGGTGTGAGCCGCCAGCGCCTGGCTTATACTGCAACATTTGGTTAGCCCCTGTCCTGTCTTCCCATCTCCCAGGAAGATGAGTCATGCTATCTCATTGGCCCTCCTGTTTCTACAAGGGTGGCTATGGATGCTCAGCTGGCAGTTGAGCACATCACACATCTCCACATCAGGCCCTCCCATGCCCTCCTTCCTCTCCTCTCCTGGCTCCAAAGGGAGCATCCTCCTCCATCTGACAGGAAGGTGGCCACCGCTCTGAGGATCCAAGGGCTGGAACCATGAAATGAGGGTTTGAATCCAGGCTGAATGGACCCCACGCTGGGGCTTTGTTCCCAGCCAAGGCTGGGCCCCATGGCGACTTGACTGGCTGGGCTGGGCTGCATGGGCACCGGCCCAGTGCTCGTCCCCCACACATGTGGCAAAGGAGGATTTTTCCAGCAAGCTCCAGTACAGGGGAGCTGGAGGCGGCATGGAGGGGAAACGAGTCATGTTGGTCCTGGCTCTGGGTCTGGGGAAGCATCCAGGGATGTGGGGGGCGGGTGGGGGGTGGAGGCAGCCATGAGAACAGCATGAACCTCCCCCCCACACACTGGGGCATCCCAGAAAACCCTTGCCTGCGACCCGTGTCAGCTGCCCCAGGGCACAGGCACACCCGAGGAACCAATGGCTCACTTTTTCCAGGAGATCGTGAGTGAGTGTGTGTGTGTGTGTGTGTGTGTGTGTGTGTAAGTGAATGAGTGCATGGCATGTGTCAGAGGATTAGACTTCCTACTCACAGCTGTTAAGAACTTGGGAAAGTCCTGTCACCTCTCTGCTTCTCATTTTCCTCACCCACACAATGGTAATTTCAACAGTTGCCTCTCAGATTTTGGGGTAGATCTTTTGCTGTGAAAGTCTGATGGTAACCAAATGCCTGTGTGTGTGTGTATCTGCGTGATACTATGTTCTGTGTGTGTGTGTGTGTATCTCTGCGTGATACTATGTTCTGTGTGTGTGTGTGTATCTGCGTGATACTATGTTCTGTGTGTGTGTGTGTAGCTCTGCGTGATACTATGTTCTGTGTGTGTGTGTGTGTGTGTATCTGCATGATACTATGTTCTGTGTGTGTGTGTGTGTATCTCTGCGTGATACTATGTTCTGTGTGTGTGTGTGTATCTGCGTGATACTATGTTCTGTGTGTGTGTGTGTGTAGCTCTGCGTGATACTATGTTCTGTGTGTGTGTGTGTGTGTGTATCTGCATGATACTATGTTCTGTGTGTGTGTGTGTGTATCTCTGCGTGATACTATGTTCTGTGTGTGTGTGTGTATCTGCGTGATACTATGTTCTGTGTGTGTGTGTATCTCTGTGTGATACTATGTTCTGTGTGTGTGTGTATATCTCTGTGTGATACTATGTTCTGTGTGTGTGTGTGTGTGTATCTGCGTGATACTATGTTCTGTGTGTGTGTGTGTGTGTAGCTCTGCGTGATACTATGTTCTGTGTGTGTATGTGTGTATCTCTGCGTGATACTATGTTCTGTGTGTGTGTGTGTGTGTGTATCTCTGCGTGATACTATGTTCTGTGTGTGTGTGTGTGTGTGTGTAGCTCTGCGTGATACTATGTTCTGTGTGTGTGTGTGTATCTCTGCATGATACTATGTTCTGTGTGTGTGTGTGTGTGTATCTCTGTGTGATACTATGTTCTGTGTGTGTGTGTGTGTGTGTGTGTCTGCGTGATACTATGTTCTGTGTGTGTGTGTGTGTGTATGTAGCTCTGCGTGATACTATGTTCTGAAATCAAGACCTCCCACTTGCTAGGCAGGCACTATACCACTTGAGCCACACCTCCAGCCCTTTTGTTGCTGTCCAGGCCAGCCAAGACCTTGATCCTCCTATTTATGCTGTGTAGCTAGGATGATAGGCAGACACCACCACACCCTTATTTTTATTGGTTGGGATGGGGTTTCGTGAACTTTTGCCTTTCTGGTCCTGAGCTACAATCTCCCTCACCTCAGCCTCTGGAGAGGTGTTGTCATCTGCTCTAGAGCCTCATGGCACAGCAATGATCCCCCGATCCCAACCTAGAGCTACAGATGGGAGCCTCTGCCTCTGCTCTTCTGCAGCTGGCAGAGAACTGCTGAGACCCAGTGCTGCTGCCTGAGGTTCTGAGCAAAGTCCAGCAGCCCTTCTATTCAACGGTGCCCAGTAGATGGGAGCCAGCAGCTAAGAACCTCAATAATTGGAATTCAGGGCTCAGGATAGAGAGATTGATGACAAGGAAGTGAGTATCAGAGGACCACCAATATTATTACAGTATCATTAGTGCCGAGGCCCAGAGGGGGAGAATCAGTTACCCAAAGTCACAGAGCAAGAAGTTAGCAACCAGGCAATGGCAAAATGAAGGAAGAAAAGAAGGGAGGGAGTGAGGGAGAGACGGGGGTGGACAGAGAGAGAGAAAGAGAGAGAGAGAGAGAGAGCAGAGAGAGAGAAAGAGAGAGAGAGGAGAGAGGGAAAGAGAGAGAGAGGAGAGAGAGAAAGAGAGAGAGAGAGAAACGGAAGGAAGGAGGGAGGGAGGGAGACAGAAGACAGAGGCACGAAGGTGGCAAGGCCCCTAGGCCATGTGTGCTGTGACAGGCCCTTCATTGGGATCAGGACCTGATCACCCTCTCTGGGGCAGTGGGTGGCCCCCTCATCCAGGCTCACGCTTGCTTAGTGGGAAGTCTGCATTTGAACACAGCTCCCACGCTGAAGCTTGTCTTCTTAACCACGCCGCCCTCCTCCACGCTCGCACAGACGTGCATGTTTTGTGTGAAGCAGAAGCGAAGTGCCTGGGAGAGCCTGCCAGGCAGATGGCCAGGCTGGTTGCCGGGTGCCAGGTGTCTGGGCAGCCCCTGTGCAGGCAGGTGTGCAAGACTCCACTGGAAGGTGATATGGGGTGGGGTTTCGGGGGAGCACTTGCTGGGGATTAGGAAGTGTGTGCCTCCCCCCCAGACCTCAGTTTCCCCCAATGCAGATGTTGATTGATCCTTGAGGTATTGTTCAATCCCACCTTCCTGGCTCACCCTTCCAGGGTGCTCTGGGTTAAGGTTTGGTGGGGGAAGCTGGCCCAGCCCCTCCCGTTTTCCCCCAAGGTGGGAGCCACCCAGGGAACCTGGGGCTGGCTGCCATGACAACCCTGTGTTGCGAAATGACGTAATTAGAGTTCCAAATGTGTGAAATCAAATACAACATCCACAAACATAGCCTGAGGGTCGGCATGGCAACCGCAGGGCACAGGGAAGGCCGGCGCTCCCGTCTGCAGCAGCCAGCCTGGTTGGGCCACCCGAGTGGGCACAAAGGGCGCACTGCCCTGCCCTGCCTTTTCTTGGGGCCTCTTCAATACTCTCTGCTGCAGTCTCTTCCCTCTCTTACCATCCCTTCCCCTTCTGCTCCTCACCCCCTCTTTCCTTTTCCCTCCTTCCTTCTGCTCTTTCTTGTTTCTGTGAGGCAGTGTGTCCCAGGAGTTAGAAGTTCAGCTTTGTCTCAGGTAGATCTGGGTTCAAATCCTGCCTGGATTCAAATCTCTGGCTGTGAGATGTTGGGCAGTCTGCGTCACCTCTTGAGACTTACTCCCCTTGCCTGGAAAACGGACAGAGTGTGAATGCAGCCTGAGGAAGGAGGAGCATCCACGGGGGAGCATGTGGGCACTGTTGTCTTGTACTCTTTAGGCTTTCTGCCTCTCTGTCCATCCTTTCCCATTTTTCTACCCACAGGCACCAGGAATTATGGGGCCTAGAGCCTGGACACCTGACTGCCCAGTGTGTCTCTTTAGGGTTTGCCATGTAATCTACAAGAGCTTCTCCCTAAGACAGGGCTGGGCCCACGGCCACTTGCATCAACATTACCTGGACACTGGGATGAAAGTGCAGGTTCCCAGACTACGCCCCCTGGATGCTGGGAGTTAGTAGGACTGGGATAGGATTCCAAGACCTGACTATCAGGCTCTCCAGTGTGAGCATCCTTGGAAGAGATGGTCCCTGAAGCTCTGATGGTCCCTATCTGGCTCTGATTGGCTCCTAAGGCCCAATTCATGGCTCTGATTGATTCCCATGACTATGTTCCTGGCTCAGATTGGCTCCTAAGACCTAATGTCTATCTCTGATTGGCTTCTATGTGCCTGCCTGATTGGCTCCCAAGACTCAATGCTTGGCTCTGACTGGTCCCTATGACTATGTGCCTGGCTCTGATTGGCTCCCAAGGCCCAATGCTTGGCTCTAATGAGCCTTTATGACTACGTGTCTGGCTCTGATTGGCTCCCAAGAACCAGTGCCAGGCTGGGGTTGGTGCCAGCCTGGGCTCTTTTGGTTTTACAGACTTACTGCTTGAGATAATCTTCCTCTGGTTTCCCTCTCTGTCTCCTTCAGTGCCTCAGTCACTCAATGTTTCTGTGCTGCCCTGCTTGGGAGCCTTACCTTACCCACACATACAGGAAACTGGCGCTGCCTGGCCTGTTTGTGGGTGGGACTGACACAGCTGAGCAGGCACTCAGCTCTGTGACTCAGTTGCTTCTGCACAAAACAAGAAGAAGAGTTTGGTACTGAGAGTTCTGAGCTTGGTGCCAGGCTCGGGGATAGGGTGAAAGGGATGATAAGGCTCTATTTCAGGGACTGTGGCATTGGCAGGTTGTGTGCCAGATGCTTTGCACACATAGTTCACTTACTCAGGCTCCACTTTCATGGGCTCAGCATAGGGTCTCCCTCCAGCCCTGTGGCTGGGCAGGAGGGACAGCACCAGGAATGTTGCCTCCAATGATGGCCGAGGATCCCCAGGAGCTCACAGACAGCCTGAGGCTTTACATTTCATTTGATACTCCCAGTAATTTTTGTTTTCCATGCTGGTATTGGGACTCGATCTTAGGGCCTTGTGCATGCACTTGCCTGACTTTTTTTTTCCCCCTCAAAGCTTGAGCCATGGCTCTACTTCTGGTATTTTGCTGGTTAATTGGAGATGAGTGTTATGAACTTTTCTGCTTGGGTTGGCTTTGAACTATGATCATCAGACCTCAGCCTCCTGAGTAGCTAAGATTACAGGTGTAAGCCCCTGGTGCCTGGCTTACCAGTTACTTTTAAGAAGCAGGGACTACTCCTGTCCATCTTTCAGTTGAGGAAACTGAGGCTCAGAGCTGATTTACTGGTTATAAGCAAGTAACCCATGTGGTGTTTAAACCCTCCCTCCACCCACTGTTCTCTCCTATTTCCTCCTTTTTTCCCCCTTCTTCTCCCACCCCTTCTCTTATTTGTCATCAAAGGCCTAGAGGAGGTTTTCTTACACCTTATCTCCACGTCTCCACTGGCAATTCACTAAGGAGTAAGGATTCCTGCCCCTGGCCTCCCCATCCTCCAGTCCTGCCAAGGTTGCCAGAGACCTTCACGGGCAGAGAGCCCAGGAGCTCTGGAGTGGTGGAAACCCCCACTTTGGATACCCAGCTTTACTTATTTTCCCCAACCTCTTCAGCTTTCCTAAGTTTAAAGGAATATGTGTGTATATATATATATATATATATGTATTATATACATATATACATACACACATATATGTATAGTGCCATCTTGGGTTTGGGTGCTGTCTCTAAGCTTTTTAATGCCCAAGGCTAGCACACTGCCATTGGAGCCAGAACTTTTTGGTAGTGTATTGGGAATAAGAGTCTCACAGACATTTCTGCCTGGACTGACTTGGAACCATGATCCTCATATCTCAGCCTCCTCCTGAGTAACTAAGATTGCAGGCACGGACCACAGAATTTAATTATATATATTTTCTATGGAGACAAGGTCTTAATATGTAGCTCAGGCTGGCCATCAGTGCATGATCCTCCTGCTTCAGCTTCCTGAGTGCTGGAATTACAGTTGTGAATCATTATAGTTGGCTAAATATAAATATATATATATATATATATATATACACACACACATGTGTGTATAAGGTATATATAATATATAATTTATATATAAGATATAATGTATATATACATATAACACACATATTTATTACACATACATATAATTTTTTTTAACAAAACCCAACACTTCTGAGCACCTGCCCTGCATCTGTGCTATGTCAAGTATGAGAACCACAGCCCTTGTCTTCCTCAGTGGGGAGGAAGCGCTGGCTGATGCTATCTGCTGGTTCTACATCTCCTCTGCCTCCATGCACTAAGAGCTGTCTGTAGCCTGAGCCCCTGCCCCCAGCCTCCAGCCCAGACTGTGCAATCAACGTGGGGCCTGCCATCAGCCTCACACCATTCTCTGGGCTCCGGGCACCCCCGTGCAGTCCCAACTCCACAGAGCTGCCATGGTGCCTCTCAGAGTCACATGAGGCCTCTGGTATACTGTATGCCATGAGTGTGTTCCTTAGTCTTTCATCTGTCTATACTACTCATTCCATAAAACTCTGTCTAAGCACCACCACCTCTTCCAGTAAGCTTTCTAAGATTGATCCAATGACCCGCTCTGTGTTCCTATAAGGGTTCCTCTCCAGCATTTTAGACAGAGCCTAGGCTCTGGCACAGAGCAAGGCACCTGTGAATGAATGTGGGCCAAGTGGTTCTAAGAGCTCGTGCACTTCTTCTTTTACCCACAGGGGCACACAGGCCCTAAGTTACAAAAGAAATTAGCTGCAAAGCCAGGATTCAATTCCAAGTGTTCAGATCCTATTTCTGAGTCTTTCTCATAGGAACACAGAGCTATGAGTCTACACCCAGGTGCTGGGGGTGTTGGCAGGGGGACACTGGGGCAATGCTGGGTTGAGCTGTCTTGGGCTCTATCATGTGCTTGGACTCTGTGTGTGTGTGTGTATGTGTGTGTGTGTGCAGGTACTAGGGCTTGACCCCAAGGCCTAAGCACTTTCCTTTAGCTTTTTTACTCAAGGCTAGTGTCCTACTATGTGAGCCTCCTTTCTGCATTTTGCTGGTTAACTGGAGATACGTCTCAAGGATTTTCCTGCTTGGACTGGTTGTGAACCTTGATCCTGAGATCTCAGCCTCCTGAATAGCTCATATTACAGGCCTGAGCCATGGTGCCTGGCCTGGATTTCTTTCTTTCTTTTTTTTTAAAGACAAGATCTCACAGTGTAGTCTAGATACGCCTCAAACTCCCCATCTTCTTGCCTCAGACTCCTGAGTGCTGGAGTTGCAGGTGTGTACCATCACATCTGGCCAAGGAAGTACTGAATCTTTACGTGTTTAAATCCATCAATTATTTTCCTTTCTGATTAGTGCTTTCTTTTTTCTACTTAAGAAAATATTTTTGAGCTGGGCGCTGGTGGCTCTCGCCTGTAATCCTAGCTACTCAGGAGGCTGAGATCTGAGGATCACCATTCAAAGCCAGCCCGGGCAGGAAGGTCCGTGAGACTCTTTTCTCCAATAAACCACTAGAAAACCGGAAGTGGTACTGTGGCTCAAGCGGTAGAGTGCTTGCCTTGAGCCAAAGAGCTCAGGGACAGTGTCCAAGCCTAGAGTTAAAGCCCCACAATCAACAACAACAACAAGAAGAAAGAAAGAAAGAAAGAAAGAAAGAAAGAAAGAAAGAAAGAAAGAAAGAAAGAAAGAAAGAAAGAAAGAAAGAAAGAAAGAAGGAAAGAAAGAAAAGAAAGAAAGAAGGAAGGAAAGAAAGAAAGAAAGAAAAGAAAAGAAAAAGAAACCTATTTCCGCTCTGGAGGTGATGAAGACGTTTGGTTCTGTTCAGACACTGCTGTTCAATCTTGCATGTTTGGGTGTATACTTTACCCACCCCAGCCCCACCTATCCCCTCAAGCTTCCTAGCTCGTTTCACGACTATACATTGACTATTTTGATGTGTTTGCCCACTCTCCCTCTTGATGCTTTGTTTACATTCTCATTAATAGTATCTTTCAAGGACTGTGTGTGTGTTTAATGTGTGGTGCTGGGGCTTGAACTCAGGGCTTTGAGCTTGCTAGACAGGCATGCTACCATTTGGGCCATGCTTCCACAGTCCTTTTTGTTCTGGTTGTTTCTGAGCTATCTCAGAAACTATCTACTCTATGGTCTCACTTTTTGCCCAAGCTTTTTTGGATTGTGATCCTTCTATTTACACTTTCTGCTGTAGCTGGGATGACAGGTATGTACCACCACAACCAGCCTTTTCTGTTGAAAATTGAATGCTTTGTGTGCCATCCTTGTACAGAGGCCGTGCTAATCTTCTCTGTATCGTTCTTTTTTTTTTTTGTCAGTCATAGGGCTTGAACTCTGGGCCTGAGCATTGTCCCTCAGCTCTTCAACTTAAGGCTAGTGCTCTACCACTTTGAACCATAGCTCCACTTCCAGTTTTCTGGTGGTTTATTGGAGATAAGAGTCTTTCCTTCCTGCCCAGGCTGGTTTTGAACCATGATCCTCATGAGTAGCTAGGAACACTCAATTTCTTTTTTTTTTAAGATGGACTGGCCTAAAGTCATGACTCTCCACCATGAGCAGATATTGTTTGAGATGGTATCTCATGATCTTTTTGCCTAGACTGGCCTCAGACTGGGATCCTTCTACCCCGTACCCCCAAATAACTAGGAGTATGTGAACCACCAATGGCAGATTGTATGCCATCCTTTGGTGCAAATATCAGTAGTATTGTGTTTTCAATGTTAAACTCCAGTTGTTGATATGTAGGAGTATGTTTGACTTGTATATTACTCTTATATCCTGCAACCTTGCTATAAACTTTACTTATTTGCAGTATTCTACAGTCATGTCATGTGTGAACAAATACAGTATTATTATTAATTTTTGAGTTAAGGCCTCAATTTGTAGCCAGCCTGGCTTAGAATTTGTGATCTTCCTGCCACAGCTTCCCAGTTACTGGTATTATCCACACTGGGACAGCAGTTCTTATTTCTTTCCTCTGAATTTCTGCATACTTTTTGTTGTTGTTGTTGCTACTATTAGGGCTTGAACTCAAGGCCTCACACTCTTGCTTAGCTTTTTCCTCTCAAGATTGTCACTCTACCACTTGTGACATGCCTCCATTTCCAGCTTTTTGTTGGTTAACTGGAGATAGTCTCAAAGACTTTCCTGTCTGAGCTGGCTTCAAACATAATACTCATAGATCTCAGCCTCTTGAGTAGCTAGGATTATAGGCATGAGCCATGACACAAGGCTACAAGCCACTCCTTTTTTTTTGTAGGAGCATGGTGAAATTTATAGTATTCTAAATCAATTTAGAACATTATCAATACAGTTTGTTAATTTTCCTCCATTTTTTAGAATAAGTACAAATGGGGACTAGGAAAGAGAGGCAGCATTGTTTTCCATAGTTAATAATATGTTTTCCCTGTGCATCGAGCTTAAAATCCAGAACGGATTTTTTAATATTATTAATTCTGTAAATCGGATTATGAGTACAAAACTGCTTCTTGGTCAAAAATCATCCCTTCCATCATTCTTCCCCATTTTCCCCTCCCATTTCTACCCTCAAGTTGCATAGTTCAGTTTTGCATAATGTACATTGACCCTTCCTCCCTTCATTCATGTACAAGCCACTCATGAAACATGGGTTTCTGTCTGTCTGGGATGGTTGTGAACCACAGTCCTCAGATTTCAAGTTCCTGAGTAGGTAGGAGTACAAGCTTGAGCCACCTGCTCAACTACACACTCAACTCATTGGTTCCATCTACACAATAATTTCCCTGTCCGATCTTATCATGTGAGCTAGGACTCCAGTACGATGGTAAGTTGGGGTTGTAAGAGGAGTATTCTCATCTTGCTCTCAACCTTAGAGAGACAGCAGCTACTGTTTTACCATAACATACAATGTCAGCCTAGGCTAACCTTTTTTTTTTTAATTTATTTTGGTCATGGGGCCTGAACTTGGGGCCTGGGTGCTGTCCCTCAGCTCTTCAGCTCAAGGCTAGCACTCCACCACTTGGGCCACAGTGCCACTTCTGGCTTTTTTCTGCTTATTTGGTGCTGAGGAATCGAACCCAGGGCCTCATGCATGCAAGGCAAGCGCTTTATCACTGAGCCACCTTCCAAGCCCTTGAACTAACTTTTAGCTAAGGAAGTTGCCTTAATGTCTGGTTTGCTGAGAGTTTTTTTTTTCATGGATGAGTGTTAGATTTTATTCTATGTTCTTCTGCTATATAGTTTGTGTGTGTGTGTGTGTGTGTGTGTGTGCGCGCGTGCGTGCGCACACGTGCACATGTGTGTTAGATCTGGGGCTTGAACTCAGGGCCCTGGTGCTGTTTCTTAGTTAGTTTTTTTTCCACTGAAGACTAGTATTCTACTGTTTAGGCCACAGCTCTACTTCCAGCTTTTGGATGATTAATTGGAGTCTAACAAACTTTTCTGCCCAGGCTTGTTTCGAAGTTTGATCCTCAGATCTTAGCTTCTTAAGTAGCTAAGGCTGTACAACCTTGGACAAGTAGCAGAAACAGCTTATTTTTCATTTCTGAAATAGCACCAGCATCTGCTCTGTGGAGTTACAGCAGGGACCAGATGTGTACATAGAAGTGCCTAGATGGGGCTGGGAAGGTGGCTCAGTGGTAGAGCGCTTGCCTTGCATGCATGAGGCTCTGGGTTCGATCCCTCAGCACCACATAAGCAGAAAAAGCTGGAAGTGGCACTGTGGCTCAAGAGGTAGAGCGTTAGCCTTGAGCTGAAGAGCTGAGGGACAGCACCCAGGCTCAGAATTCAGGCCCCATGACCGACAAAAAAAAAAAAAAAAGAAAGAAAAAGAAAGAAAGAAAGAAGAAGAAGTGCCTAGAGAAATGGCCATCAGCACCAATGGAGTCCAGCCTGCTCCCATGACCCCCTTCTCCGTCTTCCCCTGCCTGCCACCCCCAGCCTCTGGTGAGTAGCTGTCCCTTAGCTCCCTCCTTTGGCTGGGGACACTGGCCCTGGATTCATTTCAGCTCAGTTCCCTGGGCTGGAACATGGAGAGGACTAGCTTGCTCTTCCTTCCCCTCCTCCCCAAAGTTTTAGGCCTTCTAGGTTGGCCCTGGCTTTCCAACAATGGTGCACAGCAGAATCCTTGCGGTGTTAGGAGAAATCTATGCCCTCCACAGCAGTTGCATTCATTCAGTGATTCATCCAATCTATGAATATTTATTGAGTTCCTCCTCTCTGCAGGACACAGCTCTGGTAATAAGGTGCTGGCTGAGACAGACGAGTTTCCACCTTTGCGCCTCTTGTGGCTGCGTAGGAAGGTAAACACACAGTTAATTGAGTGTAGGTCTAGTCAAGGCAGGATAGCAACTGTAACACCCAATCCTCAAGTTTCAGGGGCTTCACGCATGGTGAGAAGCTCCCTTCAGCAGCACTCATCCAAGCAGTGACTCAGGGACCCAGATCCTTTCTATTTTGGGGCTCCACCCTGTTGCAGGTTCTCTGTGTCCCCTCCATTCAGCCAGGAGATAGGGAAAGGCAGTGAGCGTGAAAGTTGGTATTGGAGGTGAAGGCCAAGGCCAGAAATGATCTCCATTGCTTCTGCCCTCCCTCCCTTCATGGGCTAGAATCTGAGAGCATGGGCCCCCACATGCTCCTCCAAAGGAGCTTGGGAAATGTGATCTAGCTATGTGCCCAGGATGAGAGGGTAATTGGGTTTGTTGGATTCTCGGAAGTTTGTGCCTCAAGTACCAGCATTTATTTGTTAGAGGTCAGCTGGGGAGATCAGCTGACAGGGTAGGTGACATCTGACCTACAGTGGAGGAGGAAGAGGAGCTGGCCAGGAGAAGAGGAGGAGAAATGCTCCTACTTGTGCATAGGAAGGGGTTGCCTGGAGTGTTCTGAGAACAGACAGACATTCAATCTGAAGATAGCTGAGTGGGGGAGTCGGAGAGGGCCACGAGCAGTGAGCCCAGACAAATAGAGGGAACTGGGTGTGAAGAGATGTGTGAAAAAGCTGGCCAGGATGTGGGAGCTGGGAAAGGAGCGGTGGTGTGGAGGATGGGACGGAGGAGCAAGAGACCATAGGTGGAAAGCCCTTCCACTCTGGGCCTTCAGGGCCTCCCAGCTGTGTTAAAGGCTGGTTCCCAGTGTGGCATGTTTGGGTGGTGGTGGGACCTTCGGGGGGGGGGGGGGAGGCAGAAGGTGAGTGGGAGGTCTTTAGGTCATTGGGGGGGCGTGTCCTGCAAGGGGACTGTGGAATCCTCATCTCTTCCTCTCCCTCTCTTTTGCTTCCTGGCCATAAGGTAAGCAGTTCTGCTCCACCATGATGATGTTCTGCCTTACCACCAGGCCCAGGGGGCTGGCGCCTTCCAAACAAACCTTTTCCCCTTTATAATTGATCACCTCTGGGTATTTTGTTATGACAGTGGAAAGCTAATACACACTTTTGGGAGAGGGCTGAGCTCGGGCAATGACAGAGGATGCTACGTAGCAGGAAGGATGGACAGGACCTGGGGCCTCATCAGGTGGGGGAGTGGTGGAGAGGAATTGAGGACACTGATGAGGTTATTGCCCGACTCCATCGCAACGGGCAGCCACATCTGGCCGTGATGCAGTTTGTAAATAAAGTTTTATTGTTAGATAGCCATGCCATTCATAATGTATTGTCCATGTCTGGTTTTACATGGAAATGGTCATTGTAACAGGAACTTAGACTCTCAGAGGCTAAAATATTTAAATAATCTGCCCCTAACAGACAGCTAGGCCAACTCATGAGCCAAAGTAGCTTGTTTCAGTAAACTTTTTTTTTCATGGACATGAGGCTTGAACTCAGGGCCTGGGCACCATCCCTGAGTTCTTTTGCTCAAGGCTAGGGCTCTACCACTTTGAGGCACTGGGCTACTTCTGGTTTTTGAGTGGTTAATTGGAGGTAAGAATCTCAAGGGGACTTTTCTGTCTGAACTGGCTTTGAACTGTGATTCTCAGATCTCAGCCTCCTGAGCAGCTAGGATCATAGGTGTGAGCCACTGGCACTTGGCCTGTTTCAGTAAACTTTTATTTATTGATCTATTCCTCTCTCTGTGTGTGTGTGTGTGTGTGTGTGTGTGTTGGCATGAAGCTGAAGCTCAGGCCTCATGTTCCCACTTGGCTTTTTCCATTCAAGGCTAGCATTCTACCACCTGAGCCACAGTTCTACTTCCAGCATTTTGGTAGCTAATTAGAAATAAGAATCTCACAGACTTCTTGCCCTGGCTGGCTTCAAATTGTGATCCGCAGATCTCAGCTTCCTGAGTAGCAAGGACTACCGTTATGAGCCACTGGTGCCTGGCGTAGTAAATTAAAAAAAAATTTTTCATGATGTCATGATTGAGGCCACGCTCACTCTTGTTCTTTTTCTTCTTTCCCTTTCTATCTCCTGGCCCTCCTTGATGGTGCCAACCAGCATCAAATAAACTGGCAGCAAGGTTGGCGTGGCAGCTGTGGGCAGTGGCCACACAGGGGACACCGAGGTCCACAGCACATCTGGTTGTGGCTGTGGCTGGCCAGGTGTGGGGCCTTGTGAGCTGAGCTGGCCTCTGGGGCCAGGCAGTTCAGGCTGATGGTTTTTCTGGAGCAGCCCCATGTTCTCAGACATGCTGTCATTTACTCTGAATGACAGTCCCTGGGGCTCCGCTCTACTGCACTGCCATGGTGCAGACCCAGAGCAGAGACCAGGGGATGTGTTTGGGCCCAGCCAAGAACAGTGGCCGGCAGACCTTCCTGGAGTTGGAGCTGTGGGCTCTCTCTCCTGAAGACCGTAGGGACTGGGCAGAGGTGTCCGCAGGGCAGCGCTGGCCCCTGGTCCTCTCAGCCATCTGGCGCTGCCTCACGGGTCCTAACCAAGGTTACAGATGTGCCCTGGGCAGTGTGGGAATGCAGCTTTGCACAGTAATGAGTTTATTCCTGAGGTCAGCAGTATAAATAGTTGAAAAATGTATTTCCTGTTCCAAGCCAAATAATCAGTGGCAGTACGTTGGCTGGGGGCCGTGGATGGGGCTTCAGCCATGCGCGTGCCTTGTTTTTGGCCACAGTTAGGGGCAGGAGCTCCAGAGAAGGAACATCGCCGCACATGCCCCGTCTTGTCATTGATGGCGGGCATCCTGGACGTGCTCCAGCAGCCTGGTGCCCTCCTAGTGGGCCCCTGCTGTGATTGTGTTGGGTAGAAGTCCGTGGGTCCAATGATGGAGAGACCCAACATCAGACCCGGCCTTTACAACGACGATAGCCTTGGTGCTCAGCACAGTTCCTGACATGTTGGTGCTGTTGAGCCAGCATGGTGGCTCAAGCCTGTAATCCTAGCTACTTGGGAGGGAGAGATCCAAGGATCATGGTTCAAGGCCAACCTGGCTATAAAAGTTCATGAGACCCCATCCCAACCAATGGATGGGTGCTGTGGTGTGTGTTTGTCATCCCCAGCAGTTCAGGAAAGCAGAAGGATTGAAGCCAAGGCTAGCCCCGGCATAAAAATACCTTAAAAATAAAAAAGGGCTGGAGATGTGGCTCAAATGGCAGAGCACCTGCCTAGAAAGTGCAAAGCTATGGGGCTGGGAAGGTGGCTCAGTGGTAGAGCGCTTGCCTTGCATGCATGAGGCCCTGGGTTTGATTCCTCAGCATCACATAAGCAGAGAAAGCCAGAAGTGGTGCTGTGGCTCAAGTGGTAGTGAGCTGAAGAGCTGAGGGACAGCTCCCAGGCCCAGAGTTCAGGCCCCACAACCAAAAAAAAAGAAAGAAAAAGAAAAAAAGAAAGTACAAAGCTATGGGTTCAATTTCCAGTACTTCCTCCCTCCAATCCCCAAATATGCAAGCAATGCTGTTGAATGAGCAAATTTTATTTTTCCGCCTGGCCTGTTAGTAAGGGGACTGGACATCCAGTGGGTCAGAGATCACACCAGTGGGTGAGGACCTGGGGTTTGGAAGACATTGGAAGCTAGAGCTATGGGCCAACCCAGAAATGGCCAGGTGGATAGGCCCACTTTCCACCAGGCGTTCACTGCCCATGTGTGAGTTGCTTTTCTATCATGTGCACGCCTGGATCCTTGCCACCATGCACACACTCATTCATTCAT
This sequence comes from Dipodomys spectabilis, assembly GCF_019054845.1. Taxonomy (NCBI): domain Eukaryota; kingdom Metazoa; phylum Chordata; class Mammalia; order Rodentia; family Heteromyidae; genus Dipodomys; species Dipodomys spectabilis. Next base: position 2,555,329 of record NW_024870795.1, read on the forward strand.
TCATTCATTCATGAATGCCATCACTCATTGGTTCATGCATCCTGCAGACAGGTGGTATGCAGGTAAGAAGGGGCAGTACTATCACCTTTACAGATGTCCCTTCCCCACTGGATCCCTGCTGACCATCCCCACTTTGCTTGGCTGCTTCTTCTCCATTTTTTTGACTGGAATCTTCCTCATCTACCCAGACTCAGGCCTTCCCTTATCTGGCAGGCCCTAGTGTACTGGTCTTAAGGCTTCTTAAGGGCAGGGCCTGTTTCTGGTTCTTTGTCTGGGCCCTGGAGTGGCATCTCATGAAAGGTAAGAACTCAATCAATCCTTGTTGTATGTGTGTATAATGCTAAAGGAATGACCGATTTTTGTACTCCAACCCAGAGCTTTCTTCCCAATCTTTTTTCGTTTGGTGGCAGTACTCAGGTTTGAACTCAGGGACTGGCTGTGCTCAGCATTTTTGCTTCAGTCTGGCACTCTACCATTTGAGCCACAGCTCCACTTCCAACTCTTTTTTTCCCTACAGGTTAACTGGAGTCTCGTGGACTTTCTGGTCAGGCAAGCTTCAAAAGGTGATCCTCAGATCTCAGCCTCCTGTGTGGCTAAGATGATAGGTATGAGCACCAGCACCTGGCTCTTCCCCATTCTTAAAGTCTTCTCTAATAAACAGAGTGCAGCTCACCAGGCTGTTTCTCACAGGGTGTTCACCTTCTAGAGGGTAAATATCCTTAAAAGCACAGAGAAGGAGAGCAACTCATCTAGCCTCAAACAACAAGGTGGAAGTGCCGGTAAGAGCCAAGTGGAGCCCTGGAGATCATTCTCACTGTGGGACTTGGCCCATCAGGGAGCCTCAGCAGAGCAGGGAAAGGCCTTAGGATGCAGCCTCTGGGGATATGGCGATGTGGCTCCTGGGGCGCCACCTCTGACTTCCGTTCTATCTGGGAGCAGAGCTGAACCCTTGCTGTTCCAGCCAAGGATGTGATTCGAGACCAAACAAAGCTGTTCTGCAGTTTATGGCCAGATAGAGCCCAGGGTTGAGGTGTCCTTTCCTGCCTTCTTTTGTGCCCATGTGGGCTGAAATTCTCCCTTTCCTGGCAGGTCTCCCTCCTACCTGGAAGACACAGTAGCTACCCACAGTCTAGAGGATGGCACTCAGACCTTTCTAGAATCTTCTCCAGCATTCTGTCCTGAACCTGAGCACCCATAAACTTCCACTCTTGGATCTTTGGGTCCATTCACTTTGATTTGGTAAAGTGACATTCCTCCTGCCTGAGTAGGGGGACCCCATTTTCTCCTGACAGCTAAATAAGGTGACTGCTAATTTTCAGCTCTTCTTTCTTTGATAATCAAGACATGCAATTCTCTGTGTACCCGAGTCCCTCAGCAATAACAGAAATGGTCCCTGCCTGGGTTTGTCTCCCGGTATCTCCTCCCTGCCTCTCTCCCATTGCTATCTGGGTGGAGGCCACAAAGTAGCCCACACTCATGCTTTAAATCATGGTCACCATTCCTGTGGGGTCCTGGATGGAGACTCAGCACAGGGGACCACCCGGTAGGGACCTCCCGGCCCCCATGCCTGTCCGGACTGGTGGTGGGGAGCTTTGTGGGTGTGTCCATCCTAAAACATGAACTCAGGACCTGTGCACTATTCCTCAGCTTTTTTTCTTTTTTTTTTCTTGTTCAAGGCTAGTGAACTTGAACTGCATCTTCATTTCTGGCTTTTTGGTGGTTAATTAAAGTCAAGAGTCCCATAGGACTTTCCTGCCCAGGCTGGCTTTGAACCATGTGTCTCAGATCCCAGCTTCTTGAGTAGCTAGGATTACAGGTGTGAAGTACTGGTGCCCAGCTGTGTGTGTGTGTGTGTGTGTGTGTGTGTGTGTGTGTGTGTGTGTGTGTGTGTGTGGTGGGGGGACTTTTTGCACAGAAGCAGTTGCTCAGGGCCAGATTTGGGGCAGCCCTCCCCCTTCCCCCCCCTCATTCACAGCTCTCCCTTGGAGCGGCAGGTGGCTCTGGGACAGGGGGTGGAGCCAGGCATGGGGCTGCATTTGGCTCTGCACTCATTGCCAGTGGTCCTGGCACCATGTGTGGCTCTGGCCCTTGTTCACGGGGGCAGAAGCTCCATCTCTTCCTTGCTGGGCCAGGGGACCCCTGGTTTCCCGGCCATGGGAAAGCAGGGCTGAGTCCACAGCCCAGCCGGGGGTGGGGTGGGGGTAAACGGGCGCAGACGCAGTGGCAATCCCACTGTCTGGCCTCTGAGCTAGAGGAATTCGCCTGGGGACCGGGCCTGGGCAGCTGGTGGCTGTGGTGTCAGCTGTAGCCGAGTCCCAGCTGGATGGCACGGGTTGGGCCGGGCTGCGTGTGGAGTATGCAGACGCCTCATCTTGAGCTGCCCAGTACGACCAGGTGTCCAGCTTGTGGATCCCCAGAATTTGGGGAGATCGGGGGCTCCCAGCCCCTCACCCACCCCAGCAGGTCACCCTGAAGCCGGAGGGAATGTCAGGGTAGGGCAGGACGACAGCTTTGGGCAACCTGAGAGGCTGGGACGGAGGGCAGGGGCCACCCAGCGGGCAGCGCTGCCTGTGTGTCGGCCGTCAAATGAATCAGCGCTGCCTCTTCTCCGAGGGGCTTTTGTGAACATTCTGCTGCAGAGGAGGCCAGGGACCCGGCTGGCATCCAGGCCAGTGTCCCGCGAAGCCCACGCAGACACGCTTTGAATCCCCGCCACTGCCTTCTCCTTCACCTCCCCAGCCGCTCTGGGATTGTGACAAATTGAAAATCCTATTAGTGTTAAATTAATAGGCTTTTCTTGTGGGGCAGTGGGCCGGAACGGTGGCGGCCAGGGCTGAGCACACTGGTGGGCGGAGGGTCTGGGCAGCCGGGGTGGTGGGCCAGCCTTCCAGAGTCCTTCCTGCCCTTATTACCCAGCTCATCTCCCTGGCTGAGTGGCCTTTTATCTGGGAGAGGGGCAAAGGCGCTTTGAACCTTGGAATTAAAATCTGCTGATGCCTGGGACAAAGGATGAGCTTCCAGACCACCACCCCTCCTCCTCCCCCCAGCCTGGACCGTCTGAGGGCTTTGGGGCCCAGGGGTCGTCTGAGGTCTCTGACCCCAAGGGCTAGGGGCATGTGCCCGGCAGGGAGCGGGGAGCTTTGTGCTTTTCCAGGCTGTGGGAAGGCTGAGCCATGTGCTGGGGAGTTGGCATGGGGGCAGGGCAGGGTTCCAGAGGCTTGTCTCCAGCAGATATGCACCCATCCCTGTGTGTTTCTGGAGTAGGTTCTGGGGGTCTAGCTACTGTATCGGGCTTTGGGAGGAGGTGGTTGGAGCTTCAGGATGAGCAGAGGAAGAGGAAGAGGCCAGAGTGGCAGGAAAGAAAGGCGGAGAGGATGTGGGAGGGAGGACTCCTTCATATTTCAAGGAACTTCATCTTTGGTGGTTGTGGGAGACAGGGTCTCACCATGGAGCACAGGATACGCTGGAACTTGCAATCCTCCCGCCTCAGGCTCCTGAGTGCAGGGATTACAGGCATGCGCTACTGTGCATGGCAGGAAGCTTCATCTTCTTTTCCTATTTCCTAGTTCAGGAATAGATCCTGAGTGAAGGAAAGAGTTTTGCATGTTTACACATCCGCCTGGGCCCTGAGATGCGTCTCTGTCTCTGTCTCTCTCCTTAACTTGTTTTATAAAGGTGATGTCCAGAGAGGATACAAATACCTACAAATACATTTCTTCTTGGACAATATCACCCCTTCCCTTACTCTTTTCCTTCCCATCACCCCCTACAAGTTGTATAGTTCATTTTCCACATAGTGTCCAATGGAGATGGGTCTCCTAACGCCTCGTTCAGGTTCTGAAGCCAGCCATGGAGCAGAAATAGCAGGAACTTCTGGGAAGGGCTTTATGGAACCTCCTTTCCCACTAAGCCTCCAGTGTCGTGTGTTTTATGAATATTAATTAGCCCCCAGGGAGCTGCTGGTACCTAGGTGCTAAAGCCAGAGCGACCTGCTGGGAACCTGGCTGGGCAGCGAGCCCTGGTTGCTGGAGGCTACACCACTACCTGTGCCCCGCGACCCCTCCACAGACAGGGGCTCAGGGACTGAGGTTCAGCCCTGCTGTGGCATGGGCCAAGGAGCACCTTGCACATGCTGAGGCTGTCTGCTTTCCTCCTGGAAGGGGCGGAGCAAGCTGCTCTCAGCTCTGACTCTGTGCCCAGTGCTAACCCCTTTGCCAGGTGTCCGGATGTGGTAGTGAAAGATGGGGGTTTGGATGTCCAGCCGCCTGACCGCAGCGGCCTGTGACCCCTTGCTTCACTGGGTTTCCTTTTTTTTTTTGGTAGGGGGAGGGGGTGCTGGCACTGATACTTGACCTCTCAGGGCTGGCGCTCTACTACTTGAGCCACAGCTCCGCTTCTGCCTTATTGGTGGTTAATTGGAGATAAGAGTCTCATGGACTCTTCCTGGCCAGGCTGGCTTTGAACCGAGATCCTCAGATCTCAGCCTCCTGAGTAGCTGGGATTACAGGCGTGAGCCACTGGTGCTTGGGCTGGTTCTTCTAATGATCCTCCTGTCTCTGGCTGGCCCAGTCCAGCTGTGTGCCCTTTCCATCTCGGTGACTCCCAGGCCTGGCCTGGCTCAGACTCAGCGTCCAGGGCTGGTTCAACTGTGAGTGTAAGAGTTCCACTGAGGGGATTAGGAGCAGAGTGAGAAAGAGGAGGAACTGGCAGAGACCAGAGAGAGGGGGTGAGACCAGAGAGTGGAGCCTCTGACATGGAGATGGAGGAGGGGTGAAGACTCTGGACCCTGGCAGAGGCAGAGGGGAGGAAGGCAGGTGGGCAGGAGGCTGGGAGGTTGGGCTTTGTGGAAGAGGGGACCTGGAAACAAGGATAGGCTGGGCAGGAAGCATTGGCAGGGGCTGCAGGGTGGGGGGGAAGGGCAGTGCAGGAGCGCGGGCAGTGCAGGAGAGAGGGCTTCAAGGGCAGGGAAGGGTAGAGAGGGCTTCAAGGGCAGGGAAGGGTGGTCTAAGGTCCTGAGATCCCTGCAAAGATCTAGTGCAGGATAATCAGAGGTGCTGGTGATGGGGGTGGGGTGGCAGAGAGGTCCCAAATCCTGGGGACCAGGAGATCCCCTTGTTTCCTCTCTGGCACATGTCCTGTCTATTGGGGTCCACAGAATTGTGTTTCCATTCTCCACCCTGATACAAGCCTTCCTACAGCACAATCTGACCCTCTCATCTCCCTGTCTAGAACCTTCCATGACTCCCTAGTGCCCAGAGATGAACGCTGCCCCACTTTTTGGGCCCAATTATACTTCTTTCCACTACAAACCTGTGTCTGACCGGGTGGAAGCCCTGCGCAGCTTTACCCCAGCATTGTTCCCTGCACATAATCTCCTCTCGTGTCCCCTGGGCACCTCTAGCCTTATTCCAGACAGGGTCTGCGGTCTCTTCCTCCGGGAGGGCCTCTCCATGGCCCCCCATCTTGCCCCGCTAGGCCCCCTCCTCCTCAGATGGCATTTAGCAGTCAGTGTCACATTGTCACCCTGTCAGGGTGAGATGGGAGGCCAGGGATGCCCCGGACCCCGCATTGCTCACTTGTGAATCTGCAAGGCTGAGTTCAAGACCTTAGACAGACTTCTGTTCTTAGGAAGTGCGTGGATGAACGAAGCCGGATGGGCCGTGAGCACCTGGTGGGGATCTTAGCCTGACTGGGGGCGGGGGGGGGGGGGGGGGACCTGAGCACTGGATGGGGCCCAGCAGGCGCTCAGCCTTCTCTTGGGAGGTTATTTTGGTCTTGGCGAATCAGCCCCTTTGGAAAATGTGAGCCGTGTTTGATCCGTGTCTCCACTCCCGACGCCCTCCTTCGGCGTGGATTGAGACAGCGCCTCTGTTAATAAAGAGTAATTATGGGCAGGATTAGAAAGCTTCTCAGGAGCAGCAGGTGGGGGGCCTTGCCCCAGGCGGGTGTGGGGGGGGTGGGGGATGAGCTCCCACAGGGAGGAGAGGATGTGACCCCAGGCCCATCCTCAGGGGAGGGGTGAGAACAGGCCTACAAGTCACTTCCCATACCCCAGGTGATGACCGGGGGTCAGGGGGAGGGGGAGAAGCTTCCCAGCTCAGGTGGGGGTGGGGCCTGGCCTGGGGGACAATGGCCATCATGCCCATTTCTGTGCTTTGGCATCCTTGGTTGTTCTAAAGCATCTGGACTCCTCAGTGGAAGTCGGTTCCAGTGTTTCCATGTACAAAGACTCACTGAGTAAGGTTCTGAAAGGCATCCCTGAACGCCATCATGTAGAGGAGGAACTAAGGTGGGCGGACTGATGACTGATTGGTCTCTAAGACTGAAGATGTGGTAACGGTCTCCTTACACGGCTCAAGAAAGCACAGGCAACAGTAGGAAGGTGTAAAAACCTCAGTGGAGAGTTAGTGGGAGAAGAACCCCATGCTGTTCTGCTGTCTTCTCTCTTCCCCCTCTCTCTTTCTCTCTCTCTCTGTCTCTGTCTGTCTGTCTGTCTATCTATCTCTCTCTCTTGCTATCTTGAAATCTGGGCCTCTCTGCTTTTTCCATTGATGGCTGGTGCTCTACTAGCTCTTTGCTGGTTATTTAAAGAGTCTCTCAGACCTGGGGCTTGAACTTAGGGCCTGAGCTTTTTTGCTCAATGCTGGCACTCTGCCCTCCAGCCATTCCTCCACATCTGGCTTTTTGCTGGTGAATTGGAGATGAGAGTCTTGAGGCTTTGTCTACTCCGGCTGACTTTCAACCACAATCCTCAGATCTCAGCCTCCTGAGTAGTTAGGGTTACAGTCATGAGCCACTGGCACCTGGCTAATCAAGGTGGCACTGGCTAATCAAGGTGACTTTAAAAAGACAAGAAAGATAAATTTTATGAAGTCTAATTCAGAGAAAAAGGAAAAAGCTCAAGTTCATAATTCAAATAATTCATATGTTCAAATATGTAGAACACAACCCCAGTTTTGGAGGAAATAAAAAGAATGTGCTAATATTCTGATTTAAAAATAAAGCTTATACAAATGTACCTGGAAGAGAGGTGTAAGGTCCATTCCTGGATGGCGAGCAGACCCCGCCCAGTATCTGCATTACCTAGGCAACTGGGACACCTGGAAGAGGTCACATCTGAATCTGATGTGGCCACACCTTTCTCCCACCTGGTCCCACCTCTTACCTGGTCCCACTTCCCATTACCTGGACACACCTTTCTCCGCGCCTACCCTATATAAGGCCTAACCCAGGGCCAGACGCTCTCTTTTGCCAGCCGCGTGGAGTGCCAACCTTGCCTGGTCCCAGCAGGTCTACTAAATAAACCTACCTGAATACCACGTGCGTGGTGCTGTTCTTACTTGGCTACCTCTTTTTAAAAACCTAACAAGAGGGGGCTGGGAAGGTGGCTCAGTGGTAGAGCGCTTGCCTTGCATGCTCAAGGCCCTGGGTTCGATTCCTCAGCACCACATAAGCAAAAAAGAAAAAAGCCGAAAGTGGCACTGTGGCTCAAGTGGTAGGGCATTAGCCTTGAGCTGAATAGCTGAAGGACAGCGCCCAGGCCCAGAGTTCAGGCCCCATGACCGGACCCAAAAAAAAAAAAAAACCTAACAAGAGGGATAAAGAATTGAAACAGATCAATAAATATCTCAAGGAAAAATAATAACTCTTAACAAAATCTCTAGCCGGGCGCTGGTGGCTCACGCCTGTAATCTTAGCTACTCAGGAGGCTGAGATCTGAGGATTGCGGTTCAAAGCCAGCCCGGGCAGGAGAGACCATGAGACTCCAATCTCCAATAAACCACCAGAAAACCGGAAGTGGCGCTGTAGCTCAAGTGGTAGAGCACTCGCCTTGAGCTGAAGAGCTGAGGGACAGCGCCCAGGCCCAGAGTTCAAGCCCCACGACCAACAAAAAAAAAAAAAAAAAAATCTCTAGGCCCAGATGTTTTTCACAGAGCAATTCCACTAAACACTTGAAGAATGACTTAAATAACTTCCACTTTAAGATGGTCCAGGATTGAGTACCTTCATATATAAAGATCTCTGGTAAAGAAAGAAAGAAAGGATTGACAGGAAAATAGAGATAGTAGAGGAACAGGTTACTCAGAGGAAAAGAAAACAAATGGTTCTTTGAGGAAAAATATGGGAAGATGATCGATTCTATTAAAAAATAAGAGAACTTCCCACTAACAGACAACAGCATGATTGATAACAGGTCTCACTGACAGCGCAAAAGTCCGGAACTAGGTAAGTCATTGGGTTCATGTGTTTGTGGAGAAATAAAAATGCTCATGACCTTCTGGTGGAAAATCCATTTGTTAAACCTGTATAGAAAAGCTACATGGGGGGCTGGGAAGGTGGCTCAGTGGTAGAGCGCTTGCCTTGCATGCATGAGGCCCTGGGTTCCATTCCTCAGCACCACATAAGGAGAAAAAGCTGGAAGTGGTGCTGTGGCTCAAGTGATAGAGCGCTAGCCTTGAGCTGAAGAGCTGAGGGACAGTGCCCAGGCCTAGAGTTCAGGCCCCACAACCGGACCCCCACAAAAAAAAAAAAGAAAAAGAAGAAAGAAAGCCACATGGTTTTTAACTCGGCTGTCTTGCAGGAGCCTTTCCCCAAAATAAATTGGCCTGGGTGCAAAATGACATTCCAGAAATACATTGTCTGTAGAAGCATGAAATGCTCCCATGGAGTATTATATAGCCGTTAACCAGTAAGGAGTCAGGTCCCCATATACCAAGGTGGACATTTGCCAAGCAACATTGTTAGTTGAGAAAACCAAGTATCTATTATATGCTCTTATCTGGGCAAAAAAGACCATGCTGACATACTTGCTAGTACCTGCCTGTGAGAGACCTTGGTGTACACCTAGAAAAGTGTCAATAGGGGCTTTTATATATATATATATATTTTTTTTTGGTCAGTCATGGGGCCTGAACTCTGGGCCTGGGCGCTGTCCCTCAGTTCTTCAGCTCAAGGCTAGCGCTCTACCACTTGAGCCACAGCGCCACTTCCAGCTTTTTCTGCTTATGTGGTGCAGAGGAGTCGAACCCAGGGCCTCATGCATGCAAGGCAAGCGCTCTACCACTGAGCCACCTTCCCAGCCCCTCAATAGGGGCTTTTTTGGGGAGGGATGACACAAGGGTTGCTGGGGGAAGTAGCTGGGGGTGAGGAAGGTGGCGTTACAGCACCTGTTCGTTTATTTTTTGCATTCTGTATTGGGTACCTTTGGTGTCTTTCACATACTGCGGTCATTCAGAAACTTGGATGAGTAGGAAAAAGGTGAGAGAATTGGTATGATTAACACTTGTATCAGAGAAGGTTGATGTGGTGGAAATGATTCTTAACCTTCAGGGTGGAGCTTGGACTTGACCCTGGTGACCCTAGGGGCCCCACGGAATTAGAAGACCGAGGCTGGAGGCAGGGAGGTCAGAGGCGGCCTTGTGATCATCCAGGCAGGAAGGATGCTGACACTGGACCCCAGGCAGGGCCAGCGGGGTTGGAGAGGAGTTGATGATGGGAAGATTTGGGGGAGGTGGTTCTAGCCAGTCGTGGAGCTGAGTGGATGAAGGAGATGGAGAAGGAGGCCAGCCAGGGTGAGTCCCACCAGAGTGAGTCCCCTGGAGCCTCAAGCCTCTGACTTCCATCTCCCAGCTGGAGCAACGGCAGCCTTTCGAGGGCTCAGGGGTTTCGATGTGGCCGTGTCCTTGGCACGGTTCCCTTTGCCCACGCTTGTACGTAAGAGAGGGCCTGTGGAACAGTCTTAGAATTCTATTGGCCACACATGCGTTGGCCATGCTTTGGTGCAGGCGCCATGGTACACCCAGGACTCAGGCCCAGCACCCCCACCACCCCAGCCCCCACCATGCCTGCCTGCTTGCTCCCAGGGCTGAGTTAATGAAGACCCCAGAGCCCAGCACAGCAGCAGGGCGGAGATGAAAGGCGATGGGTGTGCCCGCCGGCCTTCCGGGGATCTGCTTACCCGTGGCCGTGGCTTCTTGAGCCCGTGATGAACGGCCTGGGCACTGCTTTGCTGTTCAGCTCCAAGGCCTCCGCGCTCTAAGTGCTATGTCCCTCGATGTCATCCACAGGGCCATCAGTGGTGTCAGGGGATAGGCGTCTCCTGGGGCCACCTGGCTGCCTCACTCAGAAAGCCCAGTGCTGACTGGGGTGGGCTCTCTGGGAGCCCTCGCTCTCTGTCCCTCCTCCTGTGCCTCCGTTTCCCTCACCACCTTCCACTCAGCCTCCTCCTGCAGAAAGCTCTTGGATTCCTCCTTTAGTCTCTGCCTGGATCTACCCATCCCCAGCTCCCACCAGGCTGCTGTCTGTCTTCCCAGCATTTGCTGACCTGTTCAGCCCTCAGCCACAGCCGGGCTAGGCCTCCCCCTCCCTTCCTAACGGGCTCCCAGCCTCTGTCTGCTCTCTGCCAGGCCGGGGGACTGATTCTTCATGCACAGTGGGTCATGATCACGTGACCTCTTTGTCAGCAGTCCAAAGGCTCTGGCATCTTGTCAGGCCTCTGGCGTCTGGGCCCAGCCCCTCGCTACTGGCTTCTCTCTAAGTGAGCAGCCTTTCTGCCTGCCTCAGGGCCTTTGCGCCTGCATTCCTTCTGAATGAGCCCTACTCACTACTCAACCTGCACACCTGCTGGTCTAATTGTCCAGGTCCTTCGTCCTGGCTGTTTAGGTGTCACAGGGGAGTTGAGCTTCCCAATCTTGCAAACCTGACCTTATCACTCTCCAGCTGTCTTTTGACCCATCTGTTGGCTGGGGTGAAGGCAGCTGTGCAGAGGAAGACATGAGCTAAAGTCACGAAGTGCTGAGAGCCATGCAGAAGGGTCTCCTCAATCTGGGCACAAACATGGTCAAGATTTCTTCTCTGACCCCCCACCAGAGCCCAGGGAAGCTGGGAGGATCACCTGAGGTATACAGAGGGTAAACTGAGGCTAGGGCAGGCTAAGGATCTGGGAGCCTGACCACCTGTTTTGTCCTCTCCTCCCTCTCAGTCTGGGGCTCTGGGCCCAGTGCTCTCCATGCAGAACACAGCTCGGAACCCCTCTTGTTCCTTCTGTGTCATAACAGCTGATTGCAAAGAGTCGCTCAGGGTGCGTGCGCACTGCGCAAAGCGCGGTGTGCACGTGTCCACAAGAGCCCTTCCTTTCACGCTCTACCATGTGCCTCTCATCCATGTGCTGAAACCTGGTTACACAGTGTTCCCTATTTTACCCCCCGGTCAACTGTGAGGCCCAGAGAGGTGAAGCCATGGGATCAAGGGCATGCAGAGACCTGGTGGGAGACATGCTCTCTCCTCCTTTAGTCCCTGACCTGCCTCTCCTCCATCCTCACCTGCCTGGCCCGTGTCCCTCCTGGCCTGGGCTGTGGCCTCATACCAGTGTGGTTGACAGAACTTAGCTCTGAGGAGATGACTGCGAGTTTCTCAGTCTGTACACGGGATGGTTTCCTTGGTCTCCTATTTTGGAGAGTTTCTTCCTCTCTTCCTCTCTTCCTCCCTTCCCCTTCCCTTTCCTCTTTCTCTTTCCTTCCTTCCTTCCTTCCTTCCTTCCTTCCTTCCTTCCTTCCTTCCTTCCTTCCTTCCTCCCTCCCTTCCTCCCTTCCTTCTTTCCTTCCTTCTCTCCTTCCTTCCCTTCCCTCCCTTTTTCCCTCTCCCTCTCTCTCTTTCTTTCACTTTAATTAAATGTCTAAATACTAGTATTAGATTCAATTATCAGGAAATCTTCACATATATTTGGAATATATATTTCATATACCATGTAAGTAAATTCATATTTGAAGTATTGAAAGACACAATCATATTTATTTGAGTTACTGACTTTGCTTTAAAGCTTGTACTATAGCTATGATAATCTCTATTAGGCAATATTATGAGTCAGTTTTTTTTTGGGGGGGGTGGTCCGGTTGTGGGGCCTGAACTCTGGGCCTGGGCGCTGTCCCTCAGCTCTTCAGCTCAAGGCTAGTGCTCTATCACTTGAGCCACAGCACCACTTCTGGCTTTTTTTTCCTTTTTGCTTATGTGGTAGTGAGGAATCGAACCTAGGGCCTCAGGCATGCAAGGTAAATGCTCTACCACTGAGCCACCTTCCTAGCCCCATCTATTAGGCAATATTATTAATATAGCCATCTCCTCACTACTACCAGGAGAAGAGTTACTCCATTTTATACCTCAAGACTAAATGAAGTTGTCTGAGATACCCTCTCTTTATATGGCCTTCCATCACAGCTAATAAGCGCACAACTGAATCACAGAAGTATATTAAATCAGAAGCATGTGCCCAATATCATGAAGTGTTGTATTTATTTTTGGTGGTATCAGAGTTTAAACCTGATAAGGTTTAAAGGACCTTGAGCTTGTTTGCCTGCTTTGCTCACGGCAGGCCTTCTACTACTCAAGCCATGCTTCCAGTCCAGTATTTTACTGGCTATTTTGGAGATGGAGGGGCTTGGACTTTTTGGGCCAGGTTGGCTTCAAACTATGATTTTCAGATCTCAGCCTCCCCAGTAGCTAGGATTACAAGTGTGAGCCACCAGGTGCTTAGCTATGATTTTTGTTTTGTCATGACAGCGTACATGACGTCGTATCATTTTATTTGGTTAACAACTGTGTTTAGTTTTAAGGAATGGGACACATCCAAGAAATCCTCTGGAAACATAATCCTTCCTCAACATATTTTCCTACTTTGTCTCCTACATAAATAACTTAGTCTACAATATTAAAACTAAAGCAATCAATGCCTGCCTGTGACCTAGAAGTACAGGCAAGTGTCTGGAGTTTGAGAAAAGTATTCTCTTTGCTTTTATAAACTAACGTGAAGTGCAGCATTTGCAATGTTTATTATCAATCAAATGCTTATCTCCAGCTCCACCTTCTCCCAGCTTCTTCTGACAATTCATCCTGGAGGATTTTATAAACAGCAGTTGTTAGGAAGGGTCCGTCCCCTGGGCGGTCAGACCTGTGCCCTTGAACTTCTCCAATCTGTGGTCTACTCTTGTGTGCTGTACCACATAGTTGAGGGGCAGCTTGGGGGTGCAAGGCACCCCTACACCCTGTGCTCATTCATCTACAGGAATATCATACATAGGATCTGTTTGAGTCCGACAGACTGTAATGATAAAAGTTCAACAACCAATTCTCTGAAGCAAGAAAAACCTTGTCAGGTGCTGGTGGCTCATGCCTGTAATTCCAGCTACTCAGCAGGCTGAGATCTGAAGATATAAGTTCAAAGCCAGCCTGGGCAGGCAATTCTGTGAGACTCTTATCTCCAATGGACCACCAGAAAAGCTGAGAGTGGGAGTGTGACATGGGTGGTAGAGTGCTAGCCTTGAACAAAAAGCTCAGGGACAGTGTCCAGGCCCTGAGTTCAAGCCCAGTTCTGGTGTGTACACATGCACATGTACACACACACACACACACACACGAACACACACACACACACACACACACACACACACACACACGAGAGAGAGAGATCAAGGGGAGAGAGGGAGAGAGGGTTTAGATTTGCAGATTCCCGTGGTATAAACAGAAACATTCTGGTCCTGCTTGGTATCAAGCTATCAAGGCCGAGCATGGAGTGTGCCCACACCACCCTGGCAGCTGGCACAGTGGCCAGCACCGTCGATGCTCTCCTGCCCACTGGGGAATGCACAGCTTGCTGGCCGGGCCCAGGCCTGGCTGCCTTCTCATACCTGTGAACCCTTTGGCATACACCACCTGGCTCAGCAGAGCTGGTGTGCTCCAGCAAATACACTCAGGCACTATCCAGCTCACAACCAGCCGACACACGTGCACACAGACACCGCACGTGTTCTCCATGGCTGAGACCACAGAGCCAGATCTGGCTGTTTTTCTCACCTGCAAGCATGCATGCATGCACTCAGCACCTTCCTCCCTTCGTACCCTCCCTCCCCCACCCCCGTGTCCCCTGCGGGTATCACTCCCACCCACCCCCACAACTAGGAAGCTGGCTGGGCTGGGTTGGTGGGTGTGTTGCTGGGGCAGGAATTCCAGGCGGGTCCCGGCTACTCCCTGGCTCACGTTAAGTGCCTTCAGACTGAAAAGAGCCGTCCAGAGAGGCTTTTCCGGCTAGAGATTAATGTCACTGAAAAATGTGGGTCCCGAACGATTAATGCTGGGTTCTTTGCCACATATTATGCGAGTGCACCAAAGCGAGAGGGGGCTCATTTTTGGCGTGTTTTTAACCTGCTTGGCTCAGAGTGAAAGAAGAAAAGGAGAAGAGCCTGGGGCCCGGGAACCTGAGGGTAGAAGTTTTATGGGCAGAGTATGCCCGGGAGGCCGGGCAGGGTGAGGCTGGGCCAGCAAAGCCGGGCTTTGGTTCCTTCAGTCAAGTCACTGCAAGCCTTGGTGGGAGAGAGTGGTGGAACCCAACTAGTCTTGGAGCTGCAGGGGCTGGGGATGCACAGGCTGGGCCAGGGGGCAGCTCCCAGCAGTCAGGAGCTCCACGTTCAAATCCCAGCACTGTGAGTGGCTGTGGGCACTTGATATTACCCTCCTGGGGATCCATCTGCTTGCAGAATGGCAACACTGAGGCCACTGAGCAAGCACGGGAGATGAGCCACCGGGAAAAGGCTGGCTGGGTAGCCACGGGAGTGATGGCGGCAGTGACCTGTGGGGGGCGCTAGTGAGCAGTGTGTTGAAGCAGGTGGAGGCAGGGGGCCTGGTGTTCTCAAGACCCCTACGTGACCTTGAGCAATGGTGATTTGACCTTCTGAATCTTGGTTTCTTTCAGACTAAAATGATCGGAGACAGACTGGTAAGTGGTAAATGTCCTGCGTGGCCCGGCACCCCCAAACCCCAAAGCCCAGCAGTGGTACCCGTCGGGTACAGCAGAGGCTGGGTTTATAGAAGCAGTGTCTCTGTCTCGGGGCTGCCTGGCTAGTGCTTGTGTCCAGAGAGGCTGGATTCACACAGTCCCCTCTCAGGAGCAGGTGGCATGGGGGCCAGGGTGGGGTTTGGTTGCTCTCAGTGCTGGCAGAGGGAAGAGAAAGCCCATTGGGATTTCCCAGAATCCTCGGAGGATGCTGCTGTGGGTTGTGGGGGTGGGGGGAGGGTGGGAATCTGGGTGGGGGCTCTGCTGGCACGTGGCCTCTGGGAAGCCGTTCAACCCAGGTGGGGGTGGAGAGTCTGCCCTCTCCTCCATTCCAGCTGGAAAACCAGGAAGATCTCCTGAACTCTTCTAGGGAAATGGACGCACCGAGTGGGCAAATGGCCTGGCTCAGGCCGCACAGCCAGGCAGTGCCGGGGTGGGGAATCTTGGGCGTGAATGGCACTGGGTCATGCAGGGCCAGTCAGCTGGGGGGAGAGAGGGTAGACAGGAAGCCGCTGGAGCCTGTGTCCCCTGCAAAGGGAGAACACGAGGTAGATGTGCTCACTGCTCTGCTCAAACCAGTCCGCAGCCTTCCCTGTCCTCCCTAGAGCGTGCACGCGCCTACCTAGCAGCTGAGCCCCCCACCCCCACCCCAGTGACCCCCTCAGGACAGGGTGCCAGGTGGCACTGCTGCCCTCCCCGGCTGTACCCCCCAGAGCCCAGTCCCTCCCCCTCGCCACTGAGGAAGACCAGGTGCTGATGTAACTCTCCCTGCCCTGGAGCTGGGCTTAGCGGTGACGGCCACAGGTCACCCGTCCTGCCAGCAAGCTCAGCGTGGCAGAGCTGCACCTTGCTCTTGCTCGGCACTGGCCGCCTTGGCACAGGCCGCCTGGCATCCAGCCCGTACTCCATGTGTTTGCTTGAGAGCAGGAACGGAGGAGGGGGGACCTGGATAGCCAGGCCTGGGCCCCAGCAGGGTCCCAGAGGGGACCCAGGGCTTCAGTCCCTCAGCAGGTGAGGTGCCCCTGCGCAGGGCATAGTCCCAGGCAGGGGCTGAGCCTCTCTCCCACACCTTGCCGGCCACAGGAAGCTAGCGTTTTTGCAAGATGAGCCTTCAGCTGCCAAGTACCTGTGGGTTATAAGTACATGGTCAGTACGGGTGGCAGGGGGGGAAGGAGGGTTTGAGAAGGGGACCTCCCGGGGGTGGAGCTGGCCCTCAGGGGAGTCCCGATCTGCTGCAGCTCCTCTCAGGCGATGGGAGGGGTGGCACGGTGGCCTCTGAGATGGCTTCATGAAGGCCTTGGACTCCTTGCTCCGCCTTGATTTCTGGACACCTCTGGGTGGGCACGAGGTGGGAGGGGAGAGGATGGAGGTGCTCAGGGCTCCACCGGGCACTGGGGAGGTCTGCAGCCTCGGCCTCTCAGCCCTGCGGGAGCAGATGGACAGGAAGGGAGCCGAGCTCCGACGGGGACCGGGTCGGCCAAGGGCCTTTCCGGGGCAGCAGCCAGGGCAGGGGGGTCCCTGCTGGCTTTGTGCTTCAGGGATTTGCCCTAATCCCAGCCCTGCCCTATAGCCTGTCTAATCCCCACCCGTGGGGCTGAGCCTTTTCAAGACCTGACTGAAAGGCTTCCAGAGAGACCCACATTCCTCCGTGCATCCCCACTCCTACATGGCAACCCTGCGGCTCCTTCTTGAAACTCCATTGTTCACTTGACAAGCTCCAGCCTCCGGAGCCTTCTTGTTCCTAAAGCCTGCCTGCCCCCTTACCCTGCCCCCCAGCAACTGTTCCCCACCCCAGGACCTTTGCACATGATCTCCCTCTGCTTGACATCTTTTCCATCTGCACCTTGCATGGGTATCTTGTTTAGAGGTCTCAGCTCAAAGGTCACCTCCCCAAAGGGCCCCCAGGGCCTGCTCTGACAACCCATTATGTCTTATTTGTTGCTTTTTCCTGTCTCCTAGACCTGGCATGCCAGAAACTTAGAAGCAGGGGCCTTGTGCACATCTGCCTGTTGCCCTCCACTTTTATCGAAGTGCCTAGTGCTGAATGGGTTTTCTGTACCTCTACGTGGAGAGAGCCTATGAATGAATGAATGAATGAATGAATGAGGCAAGGTGAAGCTACCAGAGGAAGAGCAGGAAAAACACTGTGAAGCCGCTAATGCCATTCTCCTCCCAGACCTCGAGACATCTTCCCAACACTTCAGGCTGCCCAGGGAACCAGGCTTACCACAGCCTGGTTACAGGTGTAGAGCAAGGGGGTGAAGGGTGTATCATTTGCCCAAGCTGCACAGCTGTACGTGTGATTTACCCCATGGGGTAAGAAGGTCCCGCTGGCCTTGGATTTCCCTCTGTGCCTGAAGTTTAACTCTTAGACATCCACTCCTTTAGTGGAGACAGCTCATCTTAAACCCCGCTTTCTCCCCCAACCTACCTCCCTAACCACCACCCCCCAACTTTTTTGGTGCTAGTTCTGGAACTTGAACTCAGAGCCTGAGTGCTATCCTTGAGCAGTAGCTGCTGCCTTCTCCTCCTCTTCCTCCTCCTCTTCTTCTTCTTCTTCTTTTTTAACTCAAGGCTAGGGCTCTACCACTTGAGCCATACCTCCACATCTGGCTTTTTGGCAGTTAGAGATCACTGGGCTTTCCTGCCTAGGCTGGTGTTGAACTGCAAGCTTCAGATCTCAGCCTCCTGAGCAACTAGGATTACACAGGTGTGCGCCACCAGCACCCAGTCCCCTTTTGGTAGTTGAGACCATGACAGTTATAGGCTGGGCCCCTTTCCGGTGGTCCCTGAGGACTGTGGGGATACTGACCCCGGTGTTCAGGCTGAGGCTGAGCTGGGCCAGGAAGTCTGTGTATGTTGGGGGGAGGCAAGCCTGGGGCCACACCTTGCTGCGTTACAGGTTTCTGACAGCTGCAGGGTGTGATTTGTGTGGGGCACAGGCTGCCTGAGGAGTGATCCTTGCCCCTCTGGCTGCCACCGGCCTCCCCTCCCCGTCCCGGGCAGGCGGGCAGTGCCTGTGCTGGGACTTGCCGGAGCGCCCGCAGGACACAGGGTTGTGGTTTGTGTCCCTCTACCCGGGAACCCTCCTGCAGTGGCAGCGGGGGACCAGGCACTGACTCATGCTAGACAGATTGGCTGATTATTCTAGAGAACGCCATTCTGTAAGAAAGCAAATATTGAAAGACTCAAGGCTGGGCCCGCTCTGCCCCCGCGCCTGCTCCAGCCACCTGCCAGATTCCTGGGCGGGCATCGGGGAGCTACACACCTGGCGATCCCCTTTGGAGCTCCTCATCCTCCTGAGTGGGGACAGATGGGGGGTCCCCCAACGCAGAGCTCCCGAGGACCACCTTACAGATGCCCACCAGGGAGATGCTATGGGGGGAGGGGCTCATGAGCACAAGCTGTAAGTTCCCTCTCTGCCATCCCGAGGCCCTGTCTTGGGCTCCCATTGAGGCCATGAGTGAGCAGTAGGAGCCAGGCCTCTGCACAGGGGTCTCCCTGGACCTCAACATTAGCTCTTGAAATGGGCCATATTTCCACCTCCACTGTGCTCTTGAGGAAAATGAGGCTCAGAGAGGAGCAGCACCCTGCCAGAGGCCACACAGCGGGAGGAAGTCAACGGAAGAATGGCCCCAGGTCCCGTGGAGTCAGGTTCTCTTTCTGCATGCATGGTAAGCGGGCCCTGGATACATTACAGCAGCTCTGGGAGCCTCAGTTTCCCCAGGAGTAAGAGGAGATGAATTATGGGCCAAAAAAGTAGTTCCTAACTTGGCTGGCCCTTGTAGGACGAGGACTCCCAAAACTGAACGGGAGAGGTAGGGCCTAAGACCCTGCCCTCTTACCCTGACCCCTGGGGGACAGGGAGCAGTGGACCTTACTGCCTGTTCTTCCCACACTGGCCAGAGAGGACAGGGAGGGTGTGTTCCTGCCAGCCACATCTCCGGGTCACCTGGCTTCCTTCTTCTCTGAGCTTCGGGGTTCAGCTCCCTCTTAGCTGAACTGCCAGCTCTTCAGCATCACTCTCTTACCAGCAAGGACAGTGACACTTTTTCCCCCACTCATAAAAGCCAGTGACATGGGCCCTGGGATTTTCCTTACCAGACAGAAAAGTAAACTGAGGCACAGAGCAATGCCAGGCTCGCCCAGGAGCAGCCAGCAAGGATATGAAGGGCTAGGATTTGAACCCGGGTTTTCTGTACTCAACACCCATCCTCCTCATTGGCTATCGAGTTCTTCTGGGGCAAGAATAGCGGCTTCCCCTCTGTGTGCCCTCAGCAAGCCTTGAGGTACATGCTGGACCTCGCTTAGTGCCAGCCACATGGATCTGCTGTGGGTGTTCAAGAACTGTCCCCATTGTACAGAGGTGGAAGCAAACAGAGACCCATGAAATTGAAGGCCTTGTCCAAGGTGCTAGCACAGGCAGGTGGTTATCTTAAGAGAGATCCCCAAAGCTGGCTTGGAGTCAGGGAGCTGAGTACAAAGAATGAGCCTGAGCTGGGAGGTGAGTTCCAGATGGACAGAGGTGAGTCAAGACGTGGAAAAGGAGGGAAAGCAGCCCAAAGTCGTGAGCCAGTGAGCCGGCAGGCCTAGTGGGCAGGGGCATGCCTCAGAGCTGTCCCTCCATGCGGTGAGGGCCAGGGGGCTGAGTGCTACAACTGCCATCTGTGTCTAGATGAAAGCTGTTCTAGACTCTTCTCACCCAGTATGATCTATAGCCAGGGAGGCAGACTCACAGGTATTTGTAGTGAGAAGCTCTGGGATGAAAAATGCGGGGGAAGGGGTCATAGCTTAGGCTTTCAGGACCCAAATCTATCTGTGAAAACATCCAATCTACCCACTCATCGGGCCCAACACTCCATCCACCTACCGCTCGCCCACCCACCTACCCATCCATCCATCCACTAGTTAGTCCATACACCCACCAATCCACCTATCCACCCCTCCCTCCCTCCATCATCTACCACCCATATATCCATCCATCCACTCAACCATCCATCCATCCATCCATATATACATACATATATACATATACCCTACCATCCGTATATAATCCATCTACCACCCACTCACCCACTCATCTATCCATCCATCTGTCCAATGGTCTACTCATGCATATACCCATCTATCTACCCAACCAACCAGTCATCATCCATCCACAAATCCACCTAACAAATTATCCTTCCATTATCTATCTACTCATATATGTAAGCCTCCATCCATCCATCTGTCTATCTGTCCAGTGATCACTCATGCATCCATCCATGTGTCTATCTTGTCTACCCACAACCATCTTCCATCCATCCACCTACTCACCCACCCAAACATCCATCCACTCATTCATCCATCTATCCATTCATCCAGACCTCCCTCTCTCCATCCATCTACCATCCACCCACCCACCTATCCATCCATCCATCCACTCAACCATCCATCCATCCATCATTCAACTACCACCCACTCACCCAACCTGCCATCCACCCCTCCCTCCATTCATCCATCCATCTACCTACCCAACTAACCAATCATCACCCATCCACAAATCCAACTAACTAATTATGCATTCATTATCCATGTACTCACGTATGTATGCATCCATCCAACTATCTGTCCAATGATCACTCATGTATCCATCCATGTATCTATCCTATCTACCCACCCACACATCCATCATCCATCCATCCACCCACCCACACATTCATCCACCTCTCCACCTATCCACCCACCCATCCATTCATCCATCCATCAATGATATATCCATGCATCCATCCATCTACCCTATCTATACACCAACATCCTCCATCCACTAACCAGTCATCCATCCATTTTCTATCTACCCATGTATGTATGCATCCATCCATCCACCCACCCACCTACCCAACTACTCACCCCACCATCTATCTATCTATCTTCCCTCCTCCTGGCCATTCATCCATCTATGCATTAGTGCATCCAGCCATGTATGCATTCATCCATCTATCCTCTCTCCTGGGCCCTGCTGAGTGCTAGGAACAGAGGTCAGAGACTTCTGCCCAGCTGCCTTCCAGTCACCTCCTTTCTCTGAAGGGGCTGTGTTTCTAGGGGTTGTTGTGAGGTGACCAGAGTGAGAGGACAGCCTGGCTCATGTGTGAGCTCATGAATACTCCCAGGCTTCCGAAGATAGTGCCACGGTCCTTCCAGGAGCCCCCATCCACAGGTCAGCTGCTTGCATCCCCAGAGCCCCTGCTGGGCACAGGATTAATGCAAGGTCTCCTGGCCCTCAGGTTCCATGTGACCCCTCCCCCTCACCAGTCCAGCCAGTGGGGGAGGGCCTGGTGCTGGCGGATAATAACCATAGGGTGTGAGAGTTCTGGGAAGCCAGGTGGGGCTATGGATGCTGTGACTTCAGGCTCCCTCTCTACGCACCTGGCTCCCAGAGGGAGCACCTGTCTGGACAAAGGCCATTCCAGGATCTCTGCAGGAGAGGAAAGGGGACAGAAAGCCTTGGTGAGCACTGGGAGCCAGGCCTGGGGGTCTTCCTGCCACGGTAACACCGCAGGTGGCCATTCTCCCCTCTACTGTGCACTTGGGGAAACTGAGGCTCAGAGAAGGACAGTGTCAGAGGCTGCACATCTGGTGGAAGTCAGTGGTCTCAGATCTCAGTGTCTTCCTCCAGTGGCACCTGTGGCAGGCTGCCATGGGCCCTGGCTCCACTGACTGTTTCCTTCCTTCTGCCATACCAGCCTCTCCATCACCATGAGCCAAAGCCAAGGCAAAGCTCTTTCCTGCTGTTGTTCTCGAACCCTGGCCACATGCCTCCGGCAGAGAATGCCAGTGGCACAGGGACTGCTGGGGCATACGTGACCTGGCAACAGCCACAAGCTGTCACAGGGAGACTGCGTTTGGAGTAGGACAGCCCTGGCGTCTGCCTTGGCCTCGTTCCTGCTTCTTCATCCAGTAGGTTCCCTTCTCTTTGCTCAGCTTCCTCACTGCATGTGGGAGAAATACACACCTGTCTCACCTGTGCCAAACCCCTGGGCCTGGCACACATCATGGACACAGCCAAAGCAGAGCAGAAGAGCAGCACTTCCCACTGTGGGTGGAGGAATTCGTTCCAAGCCAGTACCTGTATTTCTTTTCCTTTTATGTTGCTGGAATAGAACCCAGGGCCTCAGCCATGCGAGACACATACTCTAACACTGAGCCACATGCTTGCTTCTCAGCCAGTGTTATTTATTCATTTAAAATGGTCTCATTGCAGCCCAGTGATGCTAATATGCCTCTGGACTGGCAGCCTTCAAAAGTGTAGGGCACCAGTATCTTGATGCAGATGGCGCATCTAAAGTCTCAGCAAACATGTAGTGATGGTGGATGGGGTCCAGAGAAGCTGGGAGACTCTGATGTCCCTTGAGGGACTTGAGACCCCAAGGTCCTGAGGAGCACAGAAGTGACCCAGAGCAGGAAGCTGCAGGCGCAGGTCTCAGGAAGCATGGGGAGGAAGGGCTTGCCTGGGCAGACACCAAGGGGCCTTCCTAGGCCTGGCCCTGGGTGTGTGTGTGTGTGTGTGTGTGTGTGTGTGTTAGAGAGAGAGAGAGAGACAGAGACAGAGAGACAGAGAGAGAGACAGAGACAGAGAGACAGAGAGACAGAGAGACAGAGACAGAGAGAGACAGAGGGAGAGAGACAGAGAGAAAGAGAGGAGAGAGAGGGAGAGAGAGAGGGAGGGAGGGAGATGGGGAGGATAGGAAAGGAAAAGAGTGTGTTTGCACATTTATGTGCTGTGTGTGAGTGTATTTGTATGTGTGTATTCACGTGTGGGATGTGTTTGTGTAATGTGTGAGAGAAAGAGAGAGAGGACAAGAACAGAGCGGAGAGTGTATTTTTGTATTTACATTTGTGTGAGTGTGTGAGTGTGTGTGTGTGTGTTGGCGTGTGCATGTGGTGCACGCACGGGCCTGGTGGCCAGGAGCAGCCTGTCGCTGCGGCTCACCCCTGCTCCCTCACCCCCCCCCCCCCCGCCTTCCCAGAGGCTGTCTCTCATCAGCCGCCTCTCCCAGCAGCCCCCCGCACCCCCCAGGGCTGGTGGGGACACTCAGTTGCCTCTGGGTTTTGTAAGGATGATTTAGGGAGCGCAGCGTGGTGGGAATAGCGTGTCTTTGGGCCTGAGCTCTGCTGGCAGGCCCTCTCCTGCTCCTCCCCTTCGCAGCCCCCGAGCCCTAGTGCGTTTCCCACTCATCACCCCCACCCCCGGCAAGGCAGGGAAACTGAGGTAGGTCTGGAGAGGAAAGGGATCTGCTCCCGTGCAGGGAACCCCAGGAACTGGGTTGAGGGGTAGAGATCAGGTCGGTGTTAGCCAAGGTGGGCCCGGCTCCTGGGTGAGTGTGGGAAATCAACAGGTCTCAAATCTTAGGGCACAGACCTCTTACAGTGGTGACCAAGTCCTGTGCTGGGGCTCAGGGCTGCCTCTCTGAGGGCCCTCTGTCTGGGGTCTCCAGACGCTGCGCTGTGTGTCTCTAGGAACACCCCAGCCTCTTTGTGTCAGGTTTTTCTATCCCATGTAGCTACCAGGACAGGCCTTTAAGGGGTACTGGAGATGGAGGTTTGGGGGAGAGGGTGATGCAGGGGGGGACCGGCCATGCATGCCAGTTGCTCCCAGTGCTGTGACTCCATGCCTAGCTCCCCTCGGTCACCTCCCTGCACACCCCCTCCCCCTTCTGTCAGCAGAGCCTGGAGCACCCGCCAGGCAGGGGAGGAACGCATGGAGACCTGTCCATTCAAGCAAGATTCTCCATGATGGATGGGTCTGGGTTGGCCATCAAGGCCAAGGGCCCACCAGGGTCTTCTCTAGCCCCTGTCACCCCTCCCCTGCCTCCTCTGCAGAGGCCCTGGGGACTGCCTAGGCCTGCCCTCCCCTCCTCCTTCATAGCTTGCATTCCTCGGGAACTTCTTCCCCAGGCCGGGGAGATCAGCGCCTCCCAACACCGGCTCCCAGCTCTCTGCTTTGGGGCTCAGGGCTCAGGGTCTTCAGCCTCAGCCATCTCTGACTGACTTCCTTTGTCCATCTCAGGGCCTACTCGGCGTCCTTCACCCACGGTGCCCCGGCAGGACAGTGCAGAACCTAAGAGAAGGAAAGTCCCCCCTCCCCCTTCTTTGAGTCAAGGGTGGAGAGGGGAAGATGCACCCGGGCAAGGGAGTGCTCTTGGCTCCATCTGTGCAGCCCACCTCTCTGGGAGACAATGCTGTCTGTCCCCACCCATTCTTCCACTGTCAGGCCTGCTCATGCCTCAGTTTCCCCAACTGTAAAAGGAATCTCTACTTTCCAGAGTTCAATGGACATTCTAATAAATAGCCTTACATGGTGTCTTCCCAGGAAAAGGATTGAAAATTTATGTTGTGGGTCATGGGGTGGGGTGGGGGGGGAGCGGGTAGTGAGAGTCTGGGAAAGAGAAGGGCTGCAGGGGAGGGAGTTCCAGGCAGGGGGAAGGGCTGGAGGGAAGGCAAGAAGATGTGACACCACGTAATGAGAATCCACTACACCCCGGAACTGCTGGGACCCCGTTTCCCAAAGAGATTCATGCACAGTGATTTGTGAGCTAGCTTTTGGCATGGCCATGATCAAAAGATACATCAGCTGGGAGTCAGTGGCTCACACCTGTAATCCCAGCAGCTCAGGAGGCTGAGATCTGAGGATTGTGGCTCAAACAGCTGAAAGCATGGAGGCGTGGCTCAAGTGCTAGAGCACCAGCCTTGAGCAAAAGAGCTAAAGGATAGTGCCCAGGCCCTGAGTTCAAGCCCCAAGACTGGTGCACGTGTGCACGCATGAGCGCACACACAGACACAAACACAGATTAAGTTATATACGTTTACAATTCAAATCATGTTACAAATAAAGATGATAAACCCTTAGTTCATTACCTCCCAAGTAACTGCATGGCTGGCGGTGGGATTAGGGCCGTCTCAGAAGCAGGAAGTGCCACTGTCATGGTAAGCTGCAGCCCTTCCCTTCCCAGCCAGCAGCAGACGCTAACCCCAACCCTGACCACTTGTTCAGCCTCCACCAGCATACTTCCTGCTGATACTTAGCTAGACCTCTGGTGATTCAGGTGGTACTGCCACCTGCTTGGCTGCCTATGTCACCTCCCCCTTGCAGCATCCCTAGGAAGCTGCTGCTGCTTCTATTCCCATTTAATGTATGGAAAGTGGGGTATGAGGGAGGTCAAGTTCATTTGCTCAATGTCTTATCATAATGGCAGAAGCGGTTGGATGCCAGCAGCTCACTCACATCTGTAATCCGATCTACACTCACATCTGTAATCCGATCTACTCAGGAGGCTGAGATGTAGAGGATCTCAGTTCAAAGACAACCCAATCAGAAAAGGCCTATAAGACTTTATCTCTAGTTAACAAGCAAAAAGCTAGACTGGAGGCATGACTCACTTGGTCGAACACCAGCCATACATAAGTGAAAAAGCCAAAAGAGAGGGCTGGGAGTGTGGCTCAGAGGTCGAGTGCTTGCCTAGCGTGCATGAAGCCCTGGGCTCAATTCTGTACCACATACACAGAAAAAGCCAGAAGGGGCACTATGGCTCAAGTGGTAGAGTGCTAGCCTTAAGCAGAAGAAGCTCAGGGACACTTGCCAGACCCTCAGTTTGAGGCTTAGGACTGGCAAAAAGAAAAAGAAAAAAGCCAAAAGAGACCTTGGAGACCCTGAGTTCAAGCCTCAGTACTGGCTACGTAAATAGATGGTGGAACCAGGAAGTGTTCCTGGAGTGGAGTGACAGGGTGGGGGTGGGGTTGAGGGGGCCAGGACCTTTGAAGAGATGGAGGTAGAAGAAGCTTTGGAGGTGGCCCAGGCTCCAGGACCCAGGTGGGGTGGGGATGACCCTGGGTGAGTCACAGGACTCCTGCTCGGCCCTGGCTGCCCATGGGAATCCAGGCCTGGCCAGGAAGCAGCCTCCAAAGTCCAGCTGCCAGGCCTCAGCTAGAGGTAAACAACACACACGTCCCAACGCCTTCTCCCCGTGAGGGCGTGTGGCTCCCTGCGTGGCCAGTCACTACTTACAGCCTGGCCTGTGGCTCTGGGTGGGGGCTGATGCCCTCCTCCCTGAGGCCCTGTACCTGGGGCATCAGAGTCTAAGCAAGCCCTAGTGGGATGCAGGACACACTCTGTTCTGAGCGGTAACCATGTGAGTCCCCTCAGATGCGGGGGGCCGTGGCGGTGCCTTCAATACCCCACTTGGTAGAGGGCCTGTGTGGTAGCGGCAGCCTAGTGGCAGCTTCCCACCATGGGCCTTCACCCCTCAGAACCAGCCAACCAGGCAGACAGGGTTCTTCTTTAAGGCTTTAAAAAAAAAATGGCTTGAACTTGGGAGCTGGGTGCTGTCCCTGAGCTCTTCTGCTCAAGGCTGGTGCTCCACCACTTAGAACCACAGCGCCACTTCCCATTTTCTGGAGGTTAATTGGAGATAAGAGTCTCACAGCCTTTCCTGCCCGGGCTGCCTTTGATCTTTAGATCTCAGCCTCTTGAGTAGCTAGGATTACAGGTGTGAGCCACTGGTGCCAGCTTTCTTTAAGCTTTTTTTTTTTTTTTTTTGTCATGGGGCCTGGGCGCTGTCCCTCAGCTTTTCAGCTCAAGGCTAGCGCTCTACCACTTGAGCCACAGCGCCACTTCCAGCTTTTTTTGCTTATGTGGTGCTGAGGAATCGAACTCAGGGCCTCTTGTATGTAAGGCAATACACTCTACCACTGAGCCACCTTCCCAGCCCTCTTCAAGCTTTTAAGGCAGCATCCTGAAGGTGTGCAAGTTAGCTGAAAGCCAGTCTTGGAGAAGTGAAGTGGTGTGTTCCTGGTCACGCAGCCAGGAGGGGCTAATTCTACAAGTCCCCAAGCCAGGACTTGAGAGAGGTATTTTCTGGTTAGCTGGGGGGTTGCGGCAGGTGATAGCTCCTCTCTGGCTTTGTGACCCTTTGCAGCTGGCAGTGTGCTAGGGAGATTAGATTGAGAATGTGCTAGAAGGGATGGTGCAGTGTTCATGAAGCAGCTAGGGCCTGGGTGTGGGCCTGCGAGACCCACCAACAGTGCACACCAGTGCCCTCACCGGTGTGTGCCTCCAGGCAGGCCTCTCTGCACACGTGACCCATGTGTGTGGTCATGTGGCTGGTTTAATGTACACACTGCCCCTCTCACCCACACACGTGTGTGCAGGTAGGCGAGGGCTCCATATAAACTCCTGTCCACGCATGCTTACACGTGTACCTGGGCTACCATAAACCCTCCCCGATCACAGCAAAATTGGGTGGCAGTTGGCTCACTCACATCCTCCCTAAACAATTTCCAGGAATCTAATCTGATTGTCTTCGTAATTTAACCTTTGAGTTTCCTAGTGGCCAAGGTCAAAAAGGAATGGGTGGTTGGTTTTTTTTTCTTTCTCGAATCCCCCTTTAATGACAAGATTGAGACAAGGACCATATAAGATCTTGGATAGGAAACAAATTTGAAAATCATGAGACAGGTGCTGAGGTAGAGTGAGGCAGGCATTGTGGACCATGTCTAATTCCAGTGCTAGGGACTCTTAGAGGCCACACCTACCATGCTGCTGAGCACTAGGCCTTTCCTGGTCCAGCCATTCCCTTGGTCTGGAGCACCTGGCTCTCTACTATTTCCATGCCTCCTGTGGGCACCCTTCTCCGGCTACCCCACCCTGGGTCTGGTGCCTTCCCTGAGCTCCTGGGACTCTGGGTCTGCGTGCACTGCAGTGGAGAAAAACCTCCTCCCTGGAAGGCAGGGTTGCATCCCTGTTGCTTGGCGTGGGCCCTGGCACAGAGCTGGTGCCCAGAAGGGGTTTGCTGAGCGAATACACATTGGTGATGAGCCAACACCCTGTCCCCTCCCAGGCAGAGCACCTGGGGTCCTGGGCGTCGCCTGCCGGGGCTCCTGGGGCCTGCCCTTGCCCGCCCGGGGAGGGTGGGTCCTGACACCCAGGTGTCTCCCACCTGCCTGTGCTGCCAAGGCAGCGAGAGCACGGAGCGGAGAATCTTCTGGGGCTTGGCTGACTGGGAGTGTCGGGCCGAGGGGGAGGAGGGAGGGCTTGGGCCCCACCTGTCTGCTGGCTGTCACTTGACTGAATTCTTTATCTGCATCTAGCCATTTACTGTTGTCTAGTTTGGCTGTTGTTGTTGTTGTTTTGGTTTTTGAGACAGGCCAGCCTGGCCTGGGAGTCAAAATCCACTGGCCTCAGCCTCCTGAGTGCTGGGATTACAGGTGTAAGCTACCATCTACCCTGGTTTTCACATCCCATAGCAGGGCCAGGGCTAGGATCTGCTTTGCCCCTGGAAAAGATGTGTAAACCGAGTCACAGAGTCTCTTCCAGTCTGGATGAGTCAGCTGGGCCACCTTGAGTGCTGAATGCTCCCTGCAGGAGGGGGACTGGGAGGGCGAGAAGGCCCAGTTGGGAAGGTGGCTGGGCAGGCCTGGAGGGTGACGTTGAGGAGGTGACACTGGGGCGTAGGCGCCTTTGCCAAGTACCTGTGGTCACTCTGTCACTTGCTCACTCACTGGTCCTGTCCAGTGTCTCTGCCCTGCTCATCAGGAGAGCCCTGAGGTCCGGCAAAGACTCACACCTCACAAATTCATCTGGCCTGTGTCCCCTTTAGATCCTTGCACCCCTCTGCTCCTTTCACTAGAGACTACTCTAGCTCCAAACTCCACCCCCAAGGGTGCTGGGCGATTCCCAGCTGGTGGGTGGGGCCTCCACAGCACCCGCCCCAAGGGTGGAGACACGCACGGCCTGGGGAGCAGGGCCTGGCGGCGGCGCTGCATGGGCAAAGCTGGGATGCCCACACCTGTGAGGACCTGCTTGGGGCTGGTGCCAGAGAAGTGGCCGCTCCCTCCACCCTCCGGCCTGTGGGAGGGCTGCCCGGGACAGGCCGGGAATGGCAGTTTCACATTCCTGGCTGTCGGGGAAGCCCAGTGGCAGGCCTGGGCCAGCCCAGACCTTCTGATTTCAATCCCCAGCTCCCGAGCTGGTTTTTCTTCAGCAACACCATCTACCCTTGGCCTTCCCTTCTGTCCAATGGGCACAGGCACAGAGGACAGCAGGGTAGTGCTGTCCCAGCAGGGCTGGGGAGCCGGAGAAGTGATCGTGAGATCTAGGGTGGGCTTTTCTAGAAGGGGCCTGTCCTCCTCCAGCAGTGGGGGGGGGGGTGCTTCCTCCCTTGCACATCTGCTGTGTTCTTTATAAAACAGTTAGGTGGGCTGGGCGCCAGTGGCTCACACTTGTAATCCCAGCTACTCAGGAGGCTGAGATCTGAGGATCACAGTTCAAAGCCAGCCCAGGCAGAAAAGTCTGTGAGACTTATCTCCAAGTAACCACCAGAAAACCAGAAGTGGCGCTGTGGCTCAAGTGGTAGAGTGCTCACCTTGAGCTGAAGAGCTCAGAGACAGCGCTCAGGCTCAGAGTTCAAGACCCACGACCACCACCACCACCAAAACCCCCAAACCAAACCAAACCAAAAAACAGCTGGATGGAGCTATAAAGGCACATCACATCCCTGTGAGTTGCCTTTTTGAAGGTTGAGCATTTGAGATACTCACAGGCTTTTACACCCAGGAAGAGAGCCCCAGGGCTTGTCTGTCACTGACCTATCCCCGGCATGGCTGTGTGTTCGAGGTCCAGCCTGGCTCCTCCTTCTGCTCTTGTCCTTCTCCGTGGTGCTATGGAGAGGCGCTTGATGGCTCAGACATCCGGAGATGGATGTGGACTCTTTCCATGTGTGGGAATCATGCTGCTGAGAAGTGCAGGCTCGCCTATTGTCCGCTCAGCCGCTCGGTCGTGTGGGATGGTTGCCTTAGCCTGTGACCCTCCCCCACGCAGGGCCAGGGAGGCTGGGATGAGAGATCAACTGGACAAGCAGGGACTCGGTTTCTGAGGCCGAAAGGCTGGCAGCCAGTGAGGGAGGCCTCCGGGCCTCACTGTCTCCTGCCTGAGGCCCTGGCTACTTTCCTCCTTTCCTTGTGGTTGTTTCTCCCCTCTCAGCAGTGTCAGAGGTGACGCATCGACACCACTATGCACAGAACACTAGCAGATCCTAGGACAAACAAGAAATCATTGAGAGGGCGTTATTCATATGTCCAGTTTCTACTTGAGGAAACTGAGGCTCAGGCTGAGGGTGGGGGGATTTGAACCCAGGCCCACCTGGTCCTCGAGGGAGCCTATGACACTTGTACCATCATGCCTATGCCCTGATGGAGGGTTTTGGTTCTGACCCAGCGCCTGTGGCTGGTTCAATCCAGTCTCACCTAACTCCAGTGCCTGGCAAGACGTATGCCAGGCCAGTGCCGGGGAGGGAAGGGGCCTTTGCGGAGGCGCCCTGTGTGCCCACCCTGGCTTGGGACCCTGAATCCAGATCTGAACCACACACTGTGGCTGGAGGCTGGCGGCGGGGTGGACCGGGACAGGTGGCTGACCGGTGTAAGATGGCAGGGACATCTTGGTGACCAGGCCGGGTGGGGGTGGGGAGTCCATGGAGCACAGTACTTGAGGGAGGGGCTCCCGGCACAGGGGACACGTGTTAGAGGCACAGGAAAGAGAAAGGCGAAGGAAGAGAGCACTGGCTTTGTCTGGAATGTTTGTGGCAGACCGCGTGACAGGTGAGACCTGGGAGATACAGTGGAGTCAGTCCCTGAAGGGCCAGGAGTGCCGGGAAAAGGAGCTCCAGACTTCTTCTGTGGGCCGTGGGGAGACACAGAGGAGCCTAGATGTAGAGTGGCTTATGCGTTTGGAAAAGTGCTAAGCTGGGCGCTGAGCGCCGGTGGCTCACGCCTGTACTCCTAACTACTCAGGAGGCTGAGATCTGAGGATCTCAGTTCAAAGCCAGCCTAGGCAGGAAAGTCTGTGAGACTCTGATCTCCAATAAACCACCGGAAAACCAGAAGTGGTGCTGTAGCTCAAGTGGTAGAGTGCTCGCCTTGAGCTGCAGAGCTGAGGGACAGCGCCCAGGCCCAGAGTTCAAGCCCATGACTAACTAAAAAAAACAAAACAAAACAAAAAGTGCTGTGGAGTGGAGATGAGGAGGCTGGGAGAGGAGCTGTGGCAGGCAGGGGACCTTCATGGGGGTGAGTCAGAGGTGGAAGGCAGGAGGAGGGAGGGAGTGGCTACAGAGAGTGGGTTAATATATATATATATATATATATATATATATATATATATATGAAATCTCTGAGGTTGTATCAAAAGGATCAGATGTATAGAAGCCCCAAATCCTTGGGCCTAGAAAGATCTCAGGTTAGCAGATTGTTTTTTTTGGGGTCCAGTCGTCGGGCCTGAACTCTGGGCCTGGGCGCTGTCCCTTAGCTCTTCAGCTCAAGGCTAGCTCTCTACCACTTGAGCCACAGCGCCACTTCCGGCTTTTTTCTTTTTGCTTATGTGGTGCTGAGGAATCGAACCCAGGGCCTCTGGCATGCAAGGCAAGCGCTCTACCACTGAGCCACCTTCCCAGCCCCAGCAGATTGTTTTTTTTAAATTAATTAATCAATTACTTTTGTGTCAGTCCTGGGGCTTGAAGTCAGGGCCTGGGAGCTGCCCCTTAGCTTTATCACTCAAGGCTGGTGCTCTATCACTTGAGCCACACTGCAATTCCGGTTTTTTTAAAAAAACTTGTTACTATAAAGGTGATGTACAGAGGGGTTACAGTTGCATGTCAGGCGACGAGTATGTTTCTTTTTGGACAATGTCACCCCTTCCCTCGCTCTCTCTTGGTTTTTCCCCCATCTCCATCCATAAGTTGTATAGTTCACTTTCAACATAGTGTCCAGTGAGTCCCACTGCTCACTTCCAGCTTTTTGGTGGTTAATTGGAGATAAGAGTCTCCTGGACTTTCCTTCCCAGGCTGGCTTTGAATTGCGATTCTCAGATCTCAGCTTCCTGAGTAGCAAGGACCACAGGTATGAGCCCTGGCATGTGGTCTGTTAGATAGCCTGGTTTTAGCCAGGGAACTCTCTGTAGGATCCTTGGCAGAAGTCCAGTGTCACACCTGACCATGTGTGTGTGTGTGTGTGTGTGTGTGCAGGAATCTACTGACATTCAACTGAGTGGAGGCAAGACTGTGGGATTCCACTTACGGAAGTTCTGAAGCAGCACCCTGAGCTATGGCTGGAGGGCTGGAGGTGGTGTAACAAGGGCACAAAGGAATCTTCTAGGGTGATGAACTATCTTAGAGCCTGATCCTGGTTGACACCTGGATCACCTGACCAGAACCTCCCAACTACACAGAGACATTGGGACACTGTGCAGACCACACTTCACAGAGACAAGAGAGAAATATCAGCAGTTCAAAACTGTGAAGTCAAAGTACCCCAGGGAGGAGGCTGAGGTAGGGGGTGGCCTTTGCCGGCTTCAGCTGGTCGCCCAGGGTTCCCGGCAGGCCCTTCGAGGTCTCTCAGCCTCAGTGGTCCAGAAAGCCCTAGCAGCAGGGGGAAGGAGAGATGCTTCTCGCTTGCCCCCCCCCCCAGCGCCCATAGTCCCCAAGGGCAGCACCCACCTGCCCTGCTCAGGTTGCTGCGGGTGGGGATGGACTCCAGCCGGCAGACAGTCCCTCTGCAAATCCTGAATTAATGAAGCCAGGAATCCACGAGCTGTGAACAGTCTCTTCTTTGGGGGTTTCAGTGAGAAGGATGGGGATTAGGACCTGGCAGGAGGGGCGCCTCCTCCCGGGGGGCTCAGTTTTCACCCCAGGAGAAATCTGAACTGCTCCCAGGCCCCCCACTCTCCCTTCCCCTTTGTAACAATCCCTTGTTCTTACAAGAGGCGTTATTTGTCTAATCCCAGCCTGCCTTGGCTGGCTGGAGGGGGGGGCACAGGAGTATGTGGGGCCCCTGGGGCTCCCCTTCTGGCTGTTCTGGGACCACTGCCGGGAGCCCATCCCCAGGCATCCCCAGTGCGTATGTATGTGGTATGTATGTTCTGTATGTCCAAGCCCAGACACACGGAAACACACATGTAAACCACCCGCATATGTGCTCCTCTGTGTATACGTACCACTCCTGAGGTCAGCTGGGATGGATAGAGAAAATGGGTAACCTAGCCCACTGACCCCACTCACTTCCAGAAGCCAGTAGCAAAGGACAGATTTAGTGTCGGACTCACAGGGGGTCTCTGGGGGTGACTGTCCTGAGTGCCCCGTGTGAGGTGTGGGTTGCACCTGACTCTGAACCCATCCGCACCCCTCCCTGGCTGCATGCCTTGGGCAACGTGCACACCTGTCCCGTGGGAGAACAGAGAGAAGAAGAATCGAGGCCTAAGCTAGCAGTTCTTAAACAGAGCTCCTGGGGGAAAGGGTTCAGTGACTGGCGGTTGTTTGTTTATCTATAAATTTATTTACTTATTTAGGTCAGTCAAGGGGCTTGAATTCAAGGACTCCTTGAATTCAAGGAATTCCTGAGCTCATTTTGCTCTACCACTTTGAGCCACAGCACCACTTACAGTTTTCTGGTGGTTAAATGGAGATGAGTCTCACGGATTTTCCTGCCTGGGCTGGCTTTGAACTGAGATCCTCAGATCTCAGCCTCTTGAGTAGGTAGGATTAAAGACGTGAGCCACCAGTGCCTGGAATAGTTGTTATTAACAAAACTCAATCCTCCACCCATTCCTGTCCCGAGGGATCTCTGGGAAGGGGCTTGGTCTTGGGTTGCCCGAAGGCTGGTGGTGTCTCCCTGGGCCTCCTCTGGGTCTTGGCTGTCTGTAGTGTTCCCTGAGGGGTTACCCAACACTCTGGGCAGAGTACACATGGGGGCTGGGGCTTGGAGAGGCAGGGGGGCTCAGGAGTGGGATGCCGGGGTGGGGGGCGGGGCAGAGCAGGGGACAGGACCACAGCCAGCCTCAGCCAGGGCCACAGTTTTGCCATGATCATCTCTAACAGAGGCTCCGGAATGAGGCTCATGGGCCAGAGGGCTCTGGGCTCACCCTATGGGCCTCTTCTGATGACCAGCATGGCTGAGGTTGATAGGTGTGGGAGAAAATCAAGCTCAGATTGGGCGGGGAGGGGGCACTTGTCTCTAGAAGTACAGGAGATACTAGGCAAGGTCTGGCCACCGGCCTTGCTGAAGTCTCCCAGATAACCCGGAACTTCTGCTGGGTAGGGGCGTACCCTATCACAGCCTCAGAGATCTGGTGGCCTTGCCAGGTGCCCGGCAAGTGACGGAAGAAGGGGTAACAGAAGTTCATGATGCCATAGATTTGTGTCAAACTGGGCCCCTAAGAGCCTGAGCATAAATAAATCTTCCCTTCTGTGTGGCTCAGCAATATCAGCTTCTCTGGGCCTTAGTGTCCTGTCCCTTGATGAGCTGCTTAATTCCTAGGGTCATTGAGTGAGAAGGGTCTTCACTGTCTTGGGGGGGGCCTTGCTCTGGGGCATGGAGCCCAGGACAAGGCTGAGCAGGTGCTGCGTGGCAGGGAAGGAAGGTGGGGAACCAGAGCGCCTGGGTTCAGGCTCTATTTCTTTGGGCCTCAGTTTCCTTTTGGCCGAGCTGTCTCAGCTGGGATGCCGAGAGGGGAGGGAAGGCAGTGGGCGGCAGGGTGAGGCAGGAGTGGCCCTGGCCCAGGGCACACAAAGGGGCATGTGTCCTCGGTGGGCAGCAAGGGGCGTTGCCCTCAGGATGGGGATTTGGCTCCAGAGCGGGCTTTATTATGTTTCCTTTTTAATTACAATGTCCCTGTGCCTACAAGGACAGCTTTTGTCAGGCAGCTTAGTAAAAGGCGGGAGGCAGGGCTGGCCAGTTGGTAAGAGGGCTATGACTATGTGGACAGAAATACACCCCGGGGGGGATGGGTGTGGGGGAGGGAGGGGGGAAACACGGGAGGCGACAGGGAGCAGAGTTGGAAGCCAGCAGACTTCTCCCCGATCCATTTCTTTGCTGCACCCACACAATCCTGACACCCCCACATTGCTAGATCAGCGATGGCTTATCGTCATCTGCTGCGTGGGGAGAGGCTCATAAGTACCTCAAGTCTGACATCTCTCCTGGACTGACTCCGTCTTTTGAGACCCTCGTCTCATCTCATTCATTCATTCAGCAGTCAACTCATTGCGTACCTGCTCTGGGTAGATGGGGCTCACCAGCCAGCCCTGGGGGACTGGGGAACCTGTGGTCCTGACATTTAGCTCCCTGCTTTCAGGAAGCTGGGGTTTGCCCCCGTCTTGCCCAGGGCTCAGGACCAGGCCGTGCACATGGTCAGCAGGCCTTCAGGAAAGGTGTCTACACTGAGCAAGGAAGAGCCATGGGAAGGTAGGCGGGGCCTCGCGGGGGGCGGGGTCAGGGGAACGTGTGGAAGGTTCAGAATGCTCAGGCTGTGGCTGTAGGGGATGACCTACCTACCTCTCCTCAGGCACTGTGGCTCCTGCTCTTTGGCACATTCGTTCTTGCGTACTCTGAAGCAGCACACAAGATAATATTCACGTGAAAACCAGCTAACGAAGCACTTAGTAATGACGGCCACCATGACAAACCAAGTATCTATCTTTCATCTCCCCAGCTGAGCAGTCTCATACCACTGCCTCCTCAGCTGCTTCTCCCAGGAGTAACCCTCAAGCTGTGGGGGAGCCTCAGCCTCCATCACCCTGTGTCTCTCAGTCTCCATCACCCTGTGTCTCTCAGTCTCCATCATCCTGTGTCTCTCAGTCTCCATCACCCTGTGTCTCTCAGTCTCCATCACCCTGTGTCTCTCAGTCTCCATCATCCTGTGTCTCTCAGTCTCCATCATCCTGTGTCTCTCAGTCTCCACCATCCTGTGTCTCTCAGTCTCCACCATCCTGTGTCTCTCAGACTCCATCACCCTGTGTCTCTCAGACTCCATCACCCTGTGTCTCTCAGTCTCCATCATCCTGTCTCTCAGTCTCCATCATCCTGTGTCTCTCAGTCTCCATCATCCTGTGTCTCTCAGACTCCATCACCCTGTGTCTCTCAGCCTCCACCATCCTGTGTCTCTCAGCCTCCATCACCCTGTGTCTCTCAGTCTCCATCACCCTGTGTCTCTCAGTCTCCATCATCCTGTGTCTCTCAGTCTCCACCATCCTGTGTCTCTCAGTCTCCACCATCCTGTGTCTCTCAGTCTCCATCACCCTGTGTCTCTCAGTCTCCACCATCCTGTGTCTCTCAGTCTCCATCATCCTGTGTCTCTCAGTCTCCATCATCCTGTGTCTCTCAGTCTCCATCATCCTGTGTCCCCTGGGAGTTACTAAGGGTCCAATGAGAATGGCTGTGAATGGCAAGGTGTGATTTTTAGCCTCTGGAGAAATCCCTCACTGTGACACCATCAGAGCCCCATCCACCAAGAACACCAGCACCCCTGACGTTCCTAATCCTGAGACACTGGTGACTCTGAGGTGAATGGCCTTCCGCACAACCTCACTCACTCTGCAGGCCCTGGAGTGCAGCCAAGGGACATCTCATTGCCTGTGGCTGGGGCTCTTGGGCAGCCCTGACCCTTTGTCTCTTTACTTTCCCAGCCCCTTTGGCTGCCTCTGAATTGCAGGTGCTGTGTGTCTTAGGGGCACTGAGGACTATTGGGCAGAGTTCAGCTGCAAGCAATATTAGCCCAGCTCTTGGAGCCTAGGATGGGATGGGGTATGGCTCCTCTGGTCCCACCTGTAGCCCTGTCTTGTAGTCCCAGGGATTCCAGCTCTCCTTACAGGACATAGCTCGTTTTCCTGGAGCCCAAGAGAGCTCTGACTCGGACTCTGATGTTTGCTTTCCTGGGAATGGCTCCCTCTGGGAGGACTCAGGCCTGATTACTGCCATGTCACAGATAAGGCATCACTGCCCCCACTTTGCAGACAGAAAAGCTGAGGCTCAGAATGGACAAGTGACCACCATGGACCCACAGGAGATTCCCTAGCTGTGACAAGTCTCTTGTCATTTAGTCTCACCCAGAGGCTAACCGCTCCTCTGCTCCGGTCCCCTAGCCTCTAGGAAAGGTTGTGTCCTCTGAGGGAGGCTGTGATTTAAGGCTCGGCCTGTGTGCTGACGTGTGAGGGGGGAGTGGGAGGGGCAGGGTGGGGGGGGAAGCTTCTCCTCCTGCCAGGCGCCCCATCTGGGTAACCAGCCTGCAACTTGATCTGGGCCCGGAGAGCTGGGCTATTTTGGGGGTGGCACGGAGGCCCAGGCGCTCTGGCTGGGGCCAGGGGTGCCTCTTGCCCCTCTGTGGTGTGGTATATAGACCTGGACCAGGGGGACAGTTCTGGAGGCTGGGTGACGGTAGCAGGGCCACCTTTCTAGGGGCTCCGTGGGCAGCGGTGGAAGGCAGACCAACCTCTCACAGGAAGCCCTCACTCTAGAGCCTCAGGCATGGACAGAGGACCCACATCCCAGCGTCTGCCACCATCTTGCCATGTGACCTTGGACATCTCTTTGGGTCTCAATGTTCTCATTTATGCCATTCAGAGATCTCATCTTACCCATCTTGGCCAAAAAGCGGGGGGTAGGGAACCCCAAACTCTTATGCTATGAGATTTTTATGGACACAGAGTATGGCTCAAACATTCTAATTTGAAAGGAAGGTTTCTAATTATCTGGACTATCAGGATGAATACTTGGGGTGGCAGTGTCACTATCACTAGGGTGGTCTAGCAGGCACATCTAACCCCCCCCCAAGCACAGATGTCTCTGGGGAGGAGAGGCTGCTGGGGGGCCAGGAGGGTCTGCAGTAGCCGTGGTGAGTGCAGGTGGCCCTCAGGGCTGTGGCAGCCTCTGCCAGGCCCCACCCAGCTGCAGGGTGTGGGATTGAGCAGTACATGGGAGCCCCTGAGGACAGCTGGGCCCCTAGCCCTCCCTTCAGCATGGCCTGGGGCAAAGCCTCCCTGGGCACAGCTCTCCCCCAGCCTGGTTGAGCCAGGGCTTCTTGGAAGATGGCGAGACTTGCTGGGGACATAGGCAATAGGAGACTCTCCTGAGTCCCTCTTGCCCTTGTCAGGCGGGGATAAGAATGTCCCCAGATTAACTGAGAAAAATCAAATGGGGCCTTGCGAAGCCAGTAGCTGTGGGTGGCTGCAGGTAGAGATGGGGTCAGCTGGGGGGAGGTGGGGGCATCCCAGGGATGGAGGTCTTGGACCTGAGGTCTGGGTGGCTCCCGGAGCGGCAGGGCTGGTCCCTTTCATACTTCCTTTCTGTCTGCTCTAGAGTTTTGAAATAAGGAAAACTCACTGGGCGCTGGTAGCTCACGCCTGTTATCCCAGCCACTCAGGAGGTTGAACTGGGTGAATCTGAAGTCAGCTCAGCCAGGCAAGAGACTCCTTATCTCCAATGAACTAGCAAAAAGCCGGGGGTAGAGGTGTGGCTCCAGTGGTTAGAGTGCCAGCTTTGAGCAAAAGACCAAGTGAGAGTATGAGGCACACACACACACACACACACACACACACACACACACATACACACACAAAGTAAAAAGGAAAACTTGCCATTTACCAGTCAATGTCAAAGCTGGATCCAGGGTGGGTGGAGAAGGGGGTACTGAGGGTGCAGATACAGAGGTGTGGAGATGACGTCAGATGAGGGGGACTGGGAGGTGGGAAAGGAACTAAGGGATCCGTGGTGTCTTGGGGACGCCTTATTTCAGTGTGTGTATGGACATACTTGTGTGTGCGCATCCACACTCACTCACTATCCCTAGAGCAATCTCAGCTCATCCACCCCCTGCCCCAAGTATCTGCTTTACAAATTAGGTACAGATCAAGAAATAGTTACGCCACAAAAACCAAAAGTGGGACGTTTCTTTGGTGTGTGTGACTGCCGGTTTACTTCTCCCCCTTCAGGCTCCTGAGACAAGGCCTCCGGGGCTCTGCAAAGTGTTTCTCTCCTCTTCAGGGCTCAGTTTCCTCACCTGGAAGATGGGACAGAGGCTCCTGCGTTGCTGCCATGCCGTGGGACTCGAAGGACCCAGCGTCAACCAGGCGAGGTGGCTGCAGCTTGTAATGCTAGCTAATTGGGAGGCAGAGACCTGGGGATGGTGGTTCAAAACCAGCCCACCCGTAACAGTTTGAGAGACTCCATCTCAGCCAATGGCTGGGCACAGTGGTGTAGGCCTATTATCCCAGCTACAAGGAACTCTCAATGGCTGGGTATGGTGACAGGTGTCTGTCACCTCCAGTGACACGGGAAAGTACAAGTAGGAGGAGCACAGTCCAGCTGCATAAAGCAAGACCCTACCTTGAAAATAACCCGTGCAGAAGGGGGCCGAGGGTGGGCCAGGGGCGCAGCGTTTGCATGTCTGTAAGGGGCCTGGTCCCGTACTTGGCACGGCAACAATGCTCCTGCTGACGGGCCCCCAGAGATGCTTCTCCCAGCTTCTTGCTTGACTTGTGCTGGGGATGAGTCATCCAGACAAGGCTTCCAGGAGGAGGTGTGGCTTTCCCCGCTTAGAGTCCAGGTGGGAGTCTATGAAATGGTGTGATGGGAGCTGGGGGACTGTGGGCACCTGGGTGGGCTGGGGGTGGGGGTGGGCTGTAGGAGGTGTGGGCTGAGCCCTGAGACTGAGAGAGAGAGGAAGGTAAAATAGGGGGCCTGGGCTCTTCTGGGTTTGCCCCCCACATGGAGAGCAGAGGTGAAGAGGGAGGAAAGGAGACCAGGAACAAGCAATCTTAGACCATCCACATTCAATCTTGCTCTTTAATTGATTGAGTCATTATATTTATTTATTAATTTATTTTTGGACAGTCGTAGGGCTTGAACTCTGGACCTGGGCGCTGTCCCTCAGGTTTTCAGCTCAAAGCTAGTGCTCTACCACGTGAGCCACAGCGCCACTTCTGGTTTTCTGGTGGCTTATTGGAGATGGGAGTCTCAGGGACTTTCCTGCCTGGGCTGGGTTTGAATGGCGATCCTCAGATCTCAGCCTCCTGAGTATGTTGGTTTACAGGTGTGAGCCACCAGCACCCAGCTTCTTTAATTTATTTTTTGAGCATCCATAGTGCCCTGTGTGTGCTGGTAGAAGGGAACACACAGGAGATACCCACTTTATGGATGGGGAAACTGAGGCCTGCAGAGGGCTCACAGGTGGCCAGCCATGTGTGCTGGTTTTACAGAGGAGCAGAAGGCCAGGGCTGAGTACCTCTGCGTGGAATAGTGTTCGCGTGTGGTTCATTGGGGTTCCTTGCAAATATGAACTGGATCAAAAATGTCAAAACCTACATGATTCAGAAGAAAAATAATAACCTGAAATGTTGACTGCAGGGCTGGGGTGACCCCCTAGAGACAGCAAACCTGGAAGGAGCAGAGCTGGAGCCCTGAGCTCCTCCGTTCAGCCCGGCATCCTTCTCCAGGCTAGACGGGGTAGGGGCCTCAGTGCCACGATGCATCAGGCCCGCCGAGGACTTTATTGGCTCCTTAATGGGCTCTTCGAGACCTGGCACCTGCCTCCTTTTCTGTTCTAATAAAAGGCAGATACCCTGAGGGGGACAGGGTCGTGGGGGGGTGGTCTGGCTTGTGGCCACGCTGGGCGACACATTCCTAGGACCTGAGTCACAGGGAGACGTCTTCGTGTCTCCTCAGCCCTTTGGGGCCCTGCAGCTGTGGTCACATTCCTCTGCTGGGTCCTCTCCCTGTGGCCAGAGCTGAAGCTCAGGGCCTGGACCCATCCCAGGCTGTGGAAACTGAGGCTGGGGAGGTTCAGGTGTCCTAGCAGCACAGGCACATGGGGGAGTGAGGGGAAGGGACATTGCCTGGAACCACTGTCACGACTGGAGGTAGGTGACACCCTGCATTCTCTCCCTGTGGCAGGCCCTGGATCAAGCATTGGGGACCAGGCCTGGTGCCTGGGGACCCCTCCAGGCTGGGTGGAGAACAGGCAAGGACCTGGCTGTCTCCATTGTCTCAGTGAAGAGACTTCCAGAGAAGGAAGCATGAGGCCGGGAGTCTTGGGCTTGGAGGTTGAGTTCCCCGTGTCCAGGGGAGAGCCCAGGACCTGCATCCTCAAGCCCAGTCCTGACCGGCTGGAGAAATGGAGAGGCGGTGTTATGCCACTGGGCCTTAGTTTCATCCTCTGGTCAGCACGGAGCAGGACTCTTTCTGAGAGCCCTCTGGGTTCTGACGGTCTGGGATTCTGGACTTGATTTCTCTGAAGCTTACTGCAATTGGGTATGCCAGTGTGGGGTGGGCATGCTCCCCCAAACCAGGGCTGCTGTCTGTTCTGGAAGTTTCTCAGCCACCCCCTTGGTTGTGTGTGTCTCCAACAGTGGGAGGCACCTGCAGCAGATATTGCTTGAATGTTGACTCTGAAACATTTCTAATTTCTTTTTTCAGGCTGATACTGAACCTTGCACTCTTATTTGGCTTTTCCATTCAAGGCTGGTGCGCTACCCCTTGAGCCATAACTCCACGTTCAGATTTTTGCTGATTAATTGGAAATAAGAGTCTCACCCACTTGTCTGCCTAGCTGGCTTTGAACTGCCATCCTCAGCCCTCACCCTCCTGAGTAGGTAGGATTACAGGCATGCCTGCCAAGGGCCTGGAAACATTTTATATTTGGCTCTCACAGGACAAATTTGCCTGGTGCTGGTGGACTGATGTCAGGATTAAGTTGGTGGCCCATTGGGCACCGGCAGGAGCGCCCTTGTTAGGGTATGGGAAACAACGGGACAGATGTGTTTCTTACCAGGGCCTAGGTTGGGATCTCTAGCTTGAAGCACGTTCTCCTGCCTCAGTTTCCCTATGTGAAATGGAAATCAATGTGCCTGCCCAGTGAGGGCTAATGCTGAGGCCCAGCAGGGTCCTGGGTAAGAAGAGAAAGTCTCGTGCCTGGGCCAGGCTGGCTGAGCTGGGTTATTTATGGGTTTCCGTTGGGAGGGGGGCTGTGGGCCTCGGGCCGTGTCTGACCTGAATTCTTACACTTACAGGAAATTAGAGCCCATGGAAGCAGGTGCTCTGGTGATCCGAGCACTCGGGTGGCCAAGGGGGTGATGTGACTGGGGGTGGGGCAAAGACTGGGGAGGGCAGGGGGAGAGGGGTTGAGGGAGGGGGCTGGAAGAGGGTGGGCCAGAGGAGGGGGGTGGAGGAGGGAGGTTGGAGGAGGGCAGGAGGAGGGGGGCTAGAGGAGGAGGGCAGGAAGAGGGGGCTGGAGGAGGAGGGCTAGAGGAGGAGGGCAGGAGGAGGGGGGCTAGAGGGGGAGGGCAGGAGGAGGGGGCTGGAGGAGGGGGGCTAGAGGAAGAGGGCAGGAGGAAGGGGCTAGAGGAAGGGGGCTGGAAGAGGGGGCTGGAGGAGGGGGGCTAGAGGAGGAGGGCAGGAGGAGGGGCTAGAGGAGGGGGGCTGGAGGAGGGGGGCTGGAGGAGGGGGCTGGAGGAGGGGGCAGGAGGGGGGGCTAGAGGAGGGGGGCTGGAGGAGGGGGGCAGGAGGAGGAGGGCAGGAGGGGCTAGAGGAGGGGGGCTGGAGGAGGGGGCTGGAGGAGGGGGGCAGGAGGAGGGGGCTGGAGGAGGGGGCTAGAGGAGGGGGGCTGGAGGAGGGGGCTGGAGGAGGGGGGCTAGAGGAGGAGGGCAGGAGGAGGGGGCTGGAGGAGGGGGGCTAGAGGAGGAGGGCAGGAGGAGGGGCTAGAGGAGGGGGGCTGGAGGAGGGGGGCTGGAGGAGGGGGGCAGGAGGAGGGGGCTAGAGGAGGGGGGCTGGAGGAGGGGGGCAGGAGGAGAGGGCTGGAGGAGGGGGCTGGAGGAGGGGCCTGGGGGAGGGGGGCTGGAGGAGGGGGCTGGAGGAGGAAGGCAGGAGGAGGGGGCTGGAGGAGGAGGGCAGGAGGAGGGGGCTGGAAGAGGGGGGCTGGAGGAGGAGGGCAGGAGGAGGGGGGCAGGAGGAGGGGGCTGGAAGAGGGGGGCTGGAGGAGGAGGGCAGGAGGAGGAGGGCAGGAGGAGGGGGCAAGAGGAGGGGGCTAGAGGAGGGGGCTGGAGGAGGAGGGCAGGAGTAGGGGGCTAGAGGAGGGGGGCTGGAGGAGGAGGGCAGGAGGAGGGGGCTGGAGGAGGGGGGCTGGAGGAAGAGGACAAGAGGAGGGCTAGATGAAGGAGGAGGGAGATTGGAAGAGGGGAATGGAGGAGGAAAGCTGGAGGAGGAGAAGTAGAGGAGGAAGGCTGGAGGAGGGTTAGAGAAGGGAGGCTAGGGGAGGGCTATATGAGGTATGAGGGTTGGAGAAGGGGGGCTAGAGGAGGAAGACTGAAGGGGGGTTGGAGGAGGGGGGCTAGAGGAGGAGGGCTAGAGGAGGGCTGGAGGAGGGCTGGAGGAGGGCTGGAGGGTCTGGAGAGGACAGGGCTCCCCTCTACTCTACCAGCACAGTCATATGATACCTCTGCAACGAAGTTCTGGCTCTGTGCTTTGCTCATTTTATTGTCAGCTGACAAGACTATGAAGCTATTTTGCCCACTTTACAGATGAGGAGACAGAGGCTGGAGAACACCTACTCAGTTGCCTGTGAGCACAGAACAGAACAAAATTGGAATTAGAGCCCGGAAAAGTTATCTGATTCCTATTCTCACTATCCTTTTACCATAGCTGTCTCCATCAGGCAGTGGAGGTTTCTCACGTTCCAGAATGTTCTGTGAGAGTAGAAGTTACCTGATGAGATTGCAGAGGGTGTGCAGCTTCACAGAGGCCTGTGGCAGATAGAGTCAGGTATGTGGATTTGTGCTCCAGTTCCAAGTATACCTCCTGAGGCAGGGAGGTGCATGGCCTGGGCCTGCAATGGGTGACTGTGTGGTGGGTGACTGTGGTGGGTGACTGTGGTGGGTGACTGTGGTGGGTGACTGTGTGGTAGGTGACTGTGGTGGGTGACTGTGTGGTGGGTGACTGTGTGGTGGGTGACTGTGGTGAGTGACTGTGTGGTGGGTGAGTGTGGTGGGTGACTGTGTGGTGGGTGACTGTGGTGGGTGACTGTGTGGTGGGTGACTGTGGTTGGTGACTGTGGTGGGTGACTGTGGTGGGTGACTGTGTGGTGGGTGACTGTGTGGTGGGTGACTGTGTGGTGGGTGACTGTGGTGGGTGACTGTGTGGTGGGTGACTGTGTGGTGGGTGACTGTGTGGTGGGTGACTGTGGTGGGTGACTGTGGTGGATGACTGTGGTAGGTGACTGTG
Source organism: Dipodomys spectabilis (assembly GCF_019054845.1). Classification (NCBI taxonomy): domain Eukaryota; kingdom Metazoa; phylum Chordata; class Mammalia; order Rodentia; family Heteromyidae; genus Dipodomys; species Dipodomys spectabilis. The sequence continues at coordinate 2,599,211 of NW_024870795.1, forward strand.
GTGGGTGACTGTGTGGTGGGTGACTGTGTAGTGGGTGACTGTGTGGTGGGTGACTGTGGTGGGTGACTGTGGTGGGTGACTGTGTGGTGGGTGACTGTGTGGTGGGTGACTGTGGTGGGTGACTGTGGTGGGTGACTGTGTGGTGGTTGACTGTGGTGGGTGACTGTGGTGGGAGACTGTGTGGTGGGTGACTGTGTGGTGGGTGACTGTGGTGGGTGACTGGTGGGTGACTGTGGTGGGTGACGGTGTGGTGGGTGACTGTGGTGGGTGACTGTGGTGGGTGACTGTGGTAGGTGACTGTGGTGGGTGACTGTGTGGTGGGTGACTGTGGTGGGTGACTGTGGTGGATGACTGTGGTGGGTGACTGTGGTGGGTGACTGTGTGGTGGGTGACTGTGTAGTGGGTGACTGTGTGGTGGGTGACTGTGGTGGGTGACTGTGGTGGGTGACTGTGTGGTGGTTGACTGTGGTGGGTGACTGTGGTGGGAGACTGTGTGGTGGGTGACTGTGTGGTGGGTGACTGTGGTGGGTGACTGGTGGGTGACTGTGGTGGGTGACGGTGTGGTGGGTGACTGTGGTGGGTGAATCTGGTGGATGACTGTGGTAGGTGACTGTGGTGGGTGACTGTGTGGTGGGTGACTGTGGTGGGTGACTGTGGTGGCTGACTGTGGTGGGTGACTGTGTGGTGGGTGACTGTGTGGTGGGTGACTGTGGTGGGTGACTGTGGTGGGTGACTGTGGTAGGTGACTGTGTGGTGGGTGACTGTGGTGGGTGACTGTGTGGTAGGTGACTGTGGTGGGTGACTGTGGTGGGTGACTGTGTGGTGGGTGACTGTGTGGTGGGTGACTGTGGTGGGTGACTGTGTGGTAGGTGACTGTGTGGTGGGTGACTGTGTGGTGGGTGACTGTGTGGTGGGTGACTGTGTGGTGGGTGACTGTGGTGGGTGACTGTGGTGGGTGACTGTGGTGGGTGACTGTGTGGTGGGTACTGTGTGGTGGGTGACTCTGGTGGGTGACTGTGGTGGGTGACTGTGTGGTGGGTGACTGTGGTGGGTGACTGTGGTGGGTGACTGTGGTGGGTGACTGTGTGGTGGGTGACTGTGGTGGGTGTCTGTGGTGGGTGACTGTGTGGTGGGTGACTGTGGTGGGTGACTGTGGTGGGTGACTGTGGTGGGTGACTGTGTGGTGGGTGACTGTGGTGGGTGACTGTGGTGGGTGAGTGTGTGGTGGGTGACTGTTGTGGGTGACTCTGTGGTGGGTGACTGTGTGGTGGGTGACTGTGGTGGGTGTCTGTGGTGGGTGACTGTGTGGTGGGTGACTGTGGTGGGTGACTGGTGGGTGACTGTGGTGGGTGACTGTGGTGGGTGACTGTGTGGTGGGTGACTGTGGTGGCTGACTGTGGTGGGTGACTGTGTGGTGGGTGACTGTGGTGGGTGACTAGTGGGTGACTGTGGTGGGTGACTGTGTGGTGGGTGATTGTGGTGGGTGACTCTGGTGGGTGACTATGGTGGTTGACTGTGTGGTGGGTGACTGTGTGGTGGGTGACTGTGTGGTGGGTGACTGTGTGGTGGGTGACTGTGCTGGGTGACTGTGGTGGGTGACTGTGTGGTGGGTGACGGTGTGGTGGATGACTGTGTGGTAGGTGACTGTGGTGGGTGACTGTGGTTGGTGACTGTGGTGGGTGACTGTGTCGTGGGTGACTGTGTGGTGGGTGACTGTTTGGTGGGTGACTGTGGTAGGTGACTGTGTGGTGGGTGACTGTGTGGTGGGTGACTGTGGTGGGTGACTGTGGTGGGTGACTGTTTGGTAGGTGGCTGTGGTGGGTGACTGTGTGGTGGGTGACTGTGGTGGGTAAATGTGTGGTGGGTGACTGTGTGGTGGGTGACTGTGGTGGGTGACTGTGTGGTGGGTGACTGTGGTGGGTGACTGTGGTATGTGACTGTGTGGTGGGTGACTGTGGTGGGTGACTGTGTGGTGGGTGAGTGTGTGGTTGGTGACTGTGGTAGGTGACTGTGTGGTGGCTGACTGTGGTGGGTAACTGTGTGGTGGGTGACTGTGGTGGGTGACTGTGTGGTGGGTGACTGTGTGGTGGGTGACTGTGGTGGTTGACTGTGTGGTGGGTGACTGTGGTGGGTGACTGTGGTAGGTGACTGTGTGGTGGGTGACTGTGTGGTGGGTGACTGTGGTGGGTGACTGTGTGGTGGGTGACTGTGTGGTGGGTGACTGTGTGGTGGGTGACTGTGTGGTGGGTGATTGTGGTGGGTGACTGTGTGGTGGGTGACTGTGGTAGGTGACTGTGTGGTGGGTGACTGTGTGGTGGGTGATTGTGTGGTGGGTGACTGTGGTGGGTGACTGTGGTGGGTGACTGTGTGGTGGGTGACTGTGTGGTAGGTGACTGTGGTGGGTGACTGTGGTGGGTGACTGTGGTAGGTGACTGTGCTGGGTGACTGTGGTAGGTGACTGTGCTGTATGACTGTGGTGGGTGACTGTGTGGTGGGTGACTGTGTGGTGGGTGACTGTGGTGGGTGACTGTAGTGGGTGACTGTGGTGTGTGACTGTGCGGTGGGTGACTGTGGTGGATGACTGTGTGGTGGGTGACTTTGTGGTGGGTGACTGTGTGGGGAATGACTGTGTGGTGGGTGACTGTTTTGGGTGACTGTGTGGTCGGTGACTGTGTGGTGGGTGACTGTGTGGTGGGTGACTGTGTGGTGGGTGACTGTGGTGGGTGACTGTAGTGGGTGACTGTAGTGGGTGACTGTGGTGGGTGACTGTGTGGTAGGTGACTGTGGTGGGTCATTTTGTGGTGCGTGACTGTTGTAGGTGACTGTGTGGTAGGTGACTGTGTGGTGGGTGACTCTGGTGGGTGACTGTGTGGTGGGTGACTGTGGTGGGTGACTGTGGTGGGTGACTGTGTGGTGGGTGACTGTGTGGTGGGTGACTGTGTGGTGGGTGACTGTGGTAGGTGACTGTGTGGTGGGTGACTGTGTGGTGTGTGACTGTGGTGGGTGACTGTGTGGTGGGTGACTGTGTGGTGGGTGACTGTGTGGTGGTTGACTGTGGTGGGTGACTGTGGTGGGTGACTGTGGTGGGTGACTGTGGTGGGTGACTGTGTGGTGGGTGACTGTGTGGTGGGTGACTGTGTGGTGGGTGACTGTGTGGTGGTTGACTGTGGTGGGTGACTGTGGTGGGTGACTGTGGTGGGTGACTGTGTGGTGGGTGACTGTGTGGTGGATGACTGTGTGGTGGTTGACTGTGGTGGGTGACTGTGGTGGGTGACTGTGTGGTGGGTGACTGTGTGGTGGGTGACTCTGTGGTGGGTGACTGTGTGGTGGGTTACTGTGGTGGGTCATTTTGTGGTGCGTGACTGTTGTAGGTGACTGTGTGGTGGGTGACTGTGGTAGGTGACTGTGTGGTGGGTGACTGTGTGGTGGGTGACTGTGTGGTGGGTGACTGTGGTAGGTGACTGTGTGGTGGGTGACTGTGTGGTGTGTGACTGTGGTGGGTGACTGTGTGGTGGGTGACTGTGTGGTGGGTGACTGTGTGGTGGGTGACTGTGTGGTGGGTGACTGTGTGGTGGTTGACTGTGGTGGGTGACTGTGTGGTGGGTGAATGTGTGGTGGTTGATTGTGGTGGGTGAGTGTGGTGGGTGACTGTGTGGTAGGTGACTGTGGTGGGTGACTGTGGTGGGTGACTGTGGTGGGTGACTGTGGTGGGTGACTGTGTGGTGGGTGACTGTGGTGGGTGACTGTGTGGTGGGTGACTGTGTGGTGGGTTACTGTGCAGTGTCTCAGTCCTGGGGCAGGTCAAGAAAGACCTGTCTGTATCAGATGGAAGCTGGGATCTTGAGTGCTTGGCCGTGACCTGAGGTCAGTGGCCTTGTCGCCACCTGCGTGTAGCAAAAATGAGAGAGGGCTGTAGCTCCACAGTCGGTATGAATCCATGAGTCCAGGGTGGATGTCTCAGAGGCTGAGATCTGAGGATTGTGGCTCGAAGCCAGCCCAGACAGAGAAGTCCATGAGACGTATCTTCAAGTAACCACCAAAACACTGGAAGTGGAAGAAGTGAAGCTTTGGCTCAAGTCGTAGAGTGCTGGCCTTAAGCAAAAAGACCAATGAGAATCAGCAGGCATTGTGCACACACACACACACCCCAAGAAAAAGAAAAGGAAGTAGAGCTGTGACTCAAGTGATAGAGCACCAGCTCTGAGAAGTTAAATAACGTGACAGCTTCCAGGCCTTGAGTTCAAGCCCCAGTAATCACACACACAGAAAGAGCCCTGGGGCTGTGCCTACGTCACAGTGTGTGTGTGGCTGGGGTGGCTTTTGGACTGCAACGATTAGCAGAGGCTGGTCAGGTTTGCTGAAGCCAAAATACACGGTCTGCGTTGGAAAACAGAAAGTAGAGATGAAGGGGCTGGGAATGTGGCTCAGTGGTAGAACGCTTGCCTAGCATGCATAAAGCCCTGCGTTCGATTCCTCAGCACCACATACACAGAGAAAGCTGGAAGTGGTGCTATGGCTCAAGTGATAGAGTGCTAGCCTTGAGCAAAAGAAGCTCAGAGACAGTGCCCAGGCCCCAAGTTCAAGCCCCAGGACTGGCAAGAAAAAGAAAAGAAAAGAAAAGTAGAGATGAAGGTATGGCTCAAGTGGTAGAACACTTGTTTAGTAAGTATAAGGTCCTATTCCAAACCCCAGTACAAGAAAAAAAGAAAGAAGGAAGGAAGGAAGGAAGGAAAATTGCAAATACTGCTAATGAGGCGAAAAGAAACCTCAAGAAATTACATAATTTTAGGCTGGACAAATAATCCCCCAAACTATAACCACATTGATTCACGAACCCCTGGACCTACCTGTCTATTGTAGTTTTGAGGGTGTGTGTGTATGTGTGTGTGTATGTGTGTGTGTGGCACTGGGGCTTGAACTCAAGACTTTGGTGCTGTTTCTGAGCTATTGCTGCTGCCTCTCCTCCTCCTCCCCCTCCCTCCTCCCCTTCCTCCTCCTCCCTCCTCCTCCCCCTCCCTCCTCCTCCTCCTCCTCCTCCTCCTCTTCCTCCTTCTTCTCTCCCTCAAGGCTAATGCTCTACCGCTTGAGTCACAGCTCAAGTTCTTGCTTTTGGGTGGTTAATTGGACATAAGAGTCTCATGGATTTTCTTCCCTGTGCTGGCTTACAACTTCAATTCTTATATCTCACCTCCTGAGGAGCAGGGATTACAGATGGGAGCCACCGGTGGCCAGAAAGTTGTAAGCATCTTGAGGACACATCTCTGAGGCCTTGGGAAGACGCTGCAGGGTGAAGCCTAGTGTGAGCTTGTGGGGTACCTGGGTGTTTCAGGACACAAACCAGTACATGGTGAGGCCACCATAGCCTAACGGCTCAGTGAGTATTTGTTGATTGACTAAAAGTGAACCCTCAGTATGTGTACTGGTGTGTGTTTAAAACACATGTCTGTGTGCAAGTGTGTGCATCCGTATGAACATGTGAGCTTGCCACACATCTCCAAGGGAAGAACATGAGTGAGTCCCAGTGATTCCCTGGGTATCTTGTCTGTGGCTTTCTGGTTTGGGGGAGCCCCTGCCTGCTTGAACCTCTCCCTCCACCTCTGCCTGCCCAGAGGCAGACGGGCATTCAGTCCAGGCCTTGCGGGCACAGGCTGGGTGTGTGGAATTCACAGCTCCTTCCTGTGCCCCACCTCCCTTCCTCCCTCCGATGAAATGTGTGGGTAATCCAATCCCAGGAGAAGCTCCAGTCTTGCAGAGAGGCTGGCATGGGTGTGTGTGTGTGTGTGTGTGTGAGTGTGACACCCTTCCTTGCACAAACTGGGAAGCCGAGGCCCAGGGGGCAGTGAGAGAATATTTGGGCAAAGATGATGGAGACCTGGAATTCAGATCTCCCCGGCTGGTAGGTCCCCTCGCCTGGCAGAGCTGGGCTCTTGCTGCTGATGCCCCTGGGGTGGGCCGGGTGGAGGGTGGGCGGTGGTCAGGTGGGTAGCCCGTTCTGGCCTGCAGTATAAAGGGAGGTGGGGGAGGAAGGATAACACGGAAAGACCCCACATGGTTGTGGGGTCCAGAGAGTCAGCGGGGCTAGCTCGCTCCTGGATGGACAGGATGGGGCAGGCACGACTCAGGTCAGGAGAGGCTGGCTTGTGGGGAGGGGTGAGCGGTAAGACCGCCACTGAGGCCGCTCCCTGTCCCTGGGTCAGGGAGTGTGGCAGGATTGTCAGGTGGAAGAGACGCTTTTCTCCCCCACGCCATCCTTTCCAGCAGATATTCCCTAATAGGCAGGCACCGCACCCCCCCCCCCCCGCCCCGCTCCTCCTCCCTCCCCCTGCCAGCCACATCCAGGGAAGACCTGGGTCTATCTCTGAGGGGCGCTTAGCAGCCCTGGTCACAGGCAGCTTCCTTCCAGCCTGGTGGAGAGATGGGGTGGGGTGAGGGTCCGGGCAGCACTGGGGGAGGGGGCGGTACTGGGAGAAGTCAAGAGCCTGGCTGCCTCTGCTCCAACGCTGAGCTCCATGAGTAAGTGACTTGACCTCTCTGGGCCCAGGTTCCCCTTCCTTGAGGATGACAGCAGGACAGAGCAGGAGGCTGAACCCAGTTCTGTCTCAGGGCACATCACAAATCACCTTGTCCATTGCTCTGCGCTCTGGGCATGTACTTACTGGTGAGTGACAAGTGTGTTGGCCTATGAGAGGGAAAGGCCATCCCCCGTCCTCCAGCTCTTACGGTCTGGGGATGCACTCTCCCCTTGCTCTTCACGCAGCACCTCCCATGGGCCCTTGGTGATTTCTCTACCTTCTTCTGTTATCTCTGCCTGTGACTCGGTCTCCTGCCAGGTCTCTGAGCCTGTCCCTCAGCGTGGCCCTAGCTGACCTTTTCTCACTCTCCTCTGGAGCGCTTGCCTTCCTTCCTCCTGGGTGGGAACAGTGTTATCACATTCAATTTCTTGATGGGAGGAGAGCCCCAGAGTCATTTCAGCAAACACCAAACTCACCAACCATGGTGTTAAATAAATAAGGCCTGAGTCCCGGGGCGTGGAGGGGGCAGTTCTGCTCCTATCGCGGGTGACCCTGTGCTCTGCCCCAGCCCAGGCTTTCAACGCCCCCCCCAGAGCTTGGGTCCCCTCCAGGAGACACCCTAGGATTCTTCGGTTGAACTTGAGTTCTCAATGTGGCCCCTGTCCCTGAGGTGAGTGGGGGCCGGGGTCGCTCACGGCTGGCTTTGGCTGCTGTGTGTCTGGCCGCCGGCTGCGTAGACACCGATCTTATGTCTGTATGGGTGGCGTGCCACGAAGTGCCATCGTCCTGGCACTGTCGACCCTGGGCACCACAAGAGACCTCAGTCTGTATCCCCCCTCCCAAAGGGTCTCCAGAGGGATTCCTGGTCAGGGAAACAGTTCGTACCTGCTCTGGCATGCATGTCCCCTGAACCGTCTATCCACCTGGGCAGCTGGAGGGCTCTCAGTGCCAGGGGAACGCAGGGGTACAGGGAACAAAGAGTCAATGTGGGAAGAGCTGGGACTGAGCCCGGGCTTTGCTGCTCCCCAGCCCTGGCCCTGTCCTCTCTGCCCTGCCCCCTCCCTGCCTCCCTTCCCTCTCCCACTGGCCAGGTCCGAGCCAGACTTTAGACGGAGGTTTCCAAAAGCCTTTTTCTTTCCGATTCAGAGATAAATATTTGTTTCTCCCAGTGTAAATACCCCCTCGTGTTTAATGAGGCGATTGGGCCATTTCCTGGCACGGCTCAGTGCCTGGAAGTCTCTTGCACTCTGGGAGAACCAGGCCTAGAGGAGCAGCCATGAATGCGGGCCTCGGGTCCTTTCAATTCTCCCATGTACAGATGATGAAATTGCAGCTCAGACAGGGTGACCAACCTGCCCAAGGTCACACAGCCAGAAGGCAAACCCAGGCCTCCCATCTGTACCTCAGCTTCTGATTGACCCTGGCGGCTGCTCTCCCAGCTGCATCGTGACAGGAGGCGGGTGACATAAATGTTCAATCTCACCCCCCACCCCTTGGCATCTCTGGTCAATATGGCACCCACAGCCCCCACCCCAGGCATGGATGCCTTCCTCCCCCCCCCCGCCCTTCCCCCGCCATCCCTACTTGAAGTGATGCTTTAATAAATTATGCTTTTATGTTATTACACGTGGAGCTATAAAAGCAGAATGTGCCGTGGGGCTGAGGTAAGGCACCCGAGACTTTGCAATTTCCTGGTCTGGCCTGGCTCTTGCTCTGTGCCGTGAATTTTTCATTAATGTGCCCAGGTGACGCCACGGGAGCAGACGCGGGCCAGGTACGCTCCCACGGTGGCGCGGCCCCCTTCCCAGACCTCACAGCGCCGGCGTGGGGACGCGCAGGGGGTCAGACCGGTAGTGCTCTGAGACTCCGGATCAGACCCAGCGCTGGGCTTGAATAACAAGAAGTAACAAACACTCTGACTGCTAAGGAAGGAGAGAGCATGTGCGGGCTGCATGCTTGGCCTGTGCCAGGCACTGGGCACAAGTACCAGGCCTCCCCTGAGAAGCCAGGCCAGCCGAGGTGAGGGGAGGATGGAGGCTCTGATAGGAGATAGTGGTACTGGCCTTGAACCTGGCCCATTATAACTGCTAGATGGCCTCCTCTCCGCCTCTCTCTCCCCCTCCTCTCCCGGTCTGTGGCACTCCACGTGCTTCTGTTTACTCAGGAGCAAGGGGTGCATTGGAACCATTGGTATCTGCAGGCTGACTTCTAGACTGCAGGCTTTCTGTATCCAGCATCACTGTCTCCATCTGTGAAATGGAGCTGAGATGTCCTGCCCCGCGGCCGTGCATGCTTGCTCCAGGGGAATGGGCCTAGGGATGTCCAAGGTGGTGCAACCATCACCCACTGCCAAGGCAGACACCGTGAGGGCCCCAGGAAGCCATAGCTGGTCACTCCCATGCATGGCCAGCCTCCTCCCAGGCCCACCAGGTGTCAGGATAAAACAGTGACACATCAAGATGTGTCACTTTATTATTATTATTATTATGTTTTAATTTTATTGTGTGCATTTTAGGTCTTGAACTCAGAGCCTGGGCATTGTCCTTGAGCTCTTTTGCTCAAGGCTACTGCTCTACCACTTGAGCCACAGCTCCACTTCTGGCCTTTTGGTGGTTCATTGGAGACCAGAGTCTCACGAACTTTCCTGCCCCGGCTGGCTTTGAACCACAATCTCAGCCTCCTGAGTAGGTAAGGATATTATTATAGGCATGAGCCACCAGCACCTGGCCTATAGTTTATGTTTAAATTATTATTTAACATTCCCTTGAGTCATTGTACAGAGGGGTTTCCATTCAGCCTGTCAGTGTATGAGTACAGTGCGTCTTGATTCATCTCAGCCCTTTCTTAATTCTCTTCTATCTCTCTGAATGGTTGTAGAAGGCTCCAGAATGAGAAAGGCGGGAGTTGCAGGGTAGGAGTGGGGCAGACAGCTCATGTGTGTTCATCTATAAAGCATAGTGGGGGTCAGCTGAGAACAGCCCCCGGCCCCCCAGCCTGGTGGAGGCTGAGCTCATGTTCCATCTTTTGGGAAGTGATCCCAGGAACCTTAGACAAAACCCAAGTTGAAATAAACACTTGGGGTCTAAACACCCCACAGTCTGGGGCGAGCGAGCCTCCTCTTGAGCCACCGGCTTCCACACCAGGCCAAACACAAACACAAAGCCGCAGGGCTGGCTGCGCCTCTCCCACAGCGTCAGGGAGATTAGCCCAGGGCCGGGGCCAGCTGATGTCCCTCTCTAGGGTGACTCACTCTGCCTCCCTGGTGGAGAGAGGAATCCAGCCCGCCAGCCGGGCTGGATGAGGGCAGAGGTTGGGGTAAACACCTCAGGAGGTCAGGGATGTGGTGGGGACGAGGGTGGGGCAGGGAGGATGGGGCTGTCTCTGCTCTGTGGAAGGAAGGGCTCCAGGGACCCAGCTGCCCCAGCCTGGAGAGGCTGTCTGGAAAGCATAAGACCTAGGGCCAGAGGTATGTGCAACAGGGGTGATCTTTGAAGCCAGGAGGATCCTGGTCAGCAGACAGGAGCTGGTCTTGGACCCCCTCCCCCCCAGCTCTCAGCAATCCAAGAGGGATGGGGGGGGCTTTTCTGCAAGAGCCTCAATGGTAAATATTTGGGGCTTTGCAGATCACATGCTCTCTGTCCCAACTCTGTGTGTCTGTACACATGAACAAGCATGGCTGTGTGCCAATAAAGCTTTATTTACAAACACAGGTGGCCAGTCAGGTTTGACCCACAGAGAGCCATCGTGGGCCAGCCTTACTGTGGCCTGGGCTTGTGGGGAGGGGCTGGAGGGTCTTGGATTGGGGGGCGTAACCTGTTCCCTGTGTTCCTGACCTTGCCCACGGTGCCCCCTCCCCCCGCCCGGATGGGGAAGGCTCGTTCATTTCCTATCCTCCCCGCACCCTTCCTTCCTACCTTCCCACCTCCCCACCAGCCATGTGTCCACTCCCCTACTCACTCCATTGCTGCACCAAACCCGACCTGCTTGCCCGCTCATTCATGTGTGGATTCCTTCCACTGTTTATTCACTCACATAGCCACTGATCGGTCTCCTAGAAGCTCAGAGTCTGTTACCTAAAATGAAGCCAGATAGTCCCATAGGAGGGTCCCCCCCCCCCTTAGACTTTGGGCCTGGCGATGGGAAAGCAGCCATGTTGACCAGTCGTGGTGTCTTGTCACGGAGGCTGTGGGCCAGTCCGGGGAGACACGGCACCAATCCTGGTGTGAGCACGGTTGGCCGAGGTGCTGGTGACAGTCGTGCTGTGTGTGTGGCCTCTCCCTCCTGGTCCTCCCGCTGCCGCTGGCCCCGGTGTCCCTCAGCTCTGACATCTGATGGCTGAGCCGGCTAACCTCTGCACCCACACCACGGGCAGGTCATGCGCAGGGAGTGGCAGCTCCAGGACTTCTGGTCCCCATTCCAGGCCCCTCCTCTGTCCCTCTTTCTCATGTTCCTTGAGCCATCCTTGAGCACTGTGCCAGGGCTCTGCGCTGAGATCACCAGTGGGTACCCAGGCATCCTGGTACTCTTGCCTACCAGACAGAGCAGGACGGGCTGGGCTGTGTCAGGGCCATCCAGTTGAGGCTTCAGAAGATGTGGAGGAGTTTGCCTGCCAGCTGAGTGAGGCAAAAGGTACTGTGTGTGGGGGCGGGGGTGGGTTAGGGCAGAGTCTTGGGACTTTTAAAGAAGTGAGTGTATTGGGGAAACTGAGCCAGAGCTAGGTGGAAGAGTCTGGAAGTGAGGTGGGGGGCAGGCTGGGCTGTAGTTATAGCAGGGCAAGTGTGTCCCCCTCAACCCCCTCTAAACCCTGTACCCCCTTGTCCCCACCGTAGACCTCCAGGGAGTCACAGCTATTTGGCCTCCCCCAAATAGCTGGGATTGTTGACAATTCCCAGCAAGCACTCAGCTGGGCAGGTTTGGGGGTGGGGGGAGGAGAGCAACAGAAAGCGGGGAGTAGGGGCAAAGAGGGTTCTTGGGTCTTCCTGGGAGAAGGTGAAAGGTCCTGACCCCAGGCCCTCAGCCAGCACCCCTGGGAACACTGATCCAGGAGCAGATTACAAGGGAGAGAGGAGCCGAGTCAGCCTTGAAAAAGAGCAGGGCCAGCTAAGCGCCAGCTCAGCGGCTCACCGGGGAAATCTCGGCCTAGGAGGCAGCTGTAGAGCAGGGCACAGGCAGCGTGCAGGGAAGGGGGGGACTCTGCGGGGCGTGCGGGACACCTGTATGTGCGTTTGGGGGTGTGCGTGGGGGTGGGGTGTTAGCAGAGATGACTTGGGAGCATTCGTGTCTTTGCACATCCATCCATCCGTGCACGCTCCCTGTGTGGCTGCGTGTGCTTGGGCATCCGTGTGTGTGTGTGTGTGTGTGTGTGTGTGTGTGTGTGTGTGTGTGTGTGCACGCGTGTGCGCACATGCACGGAGATGTGTGGACACACGTCTGGGATCCGGTTCGTGTCTCTTCTGGTAGGAATAGACGTGTTCTATTTCCTTCTTCTTTCTTCTCCCACCTTCTTCCTGATTCTCAACCCATATTTGACCTTCCCTTCCCTTCCCTTCCCTTCCCTTCCCTTCCCTTCCCTTCCCTTCCCATGCACACTGTGTCTGGGAGGTGGGATCCTCCAGGTCTCCCCTCTTCTGGAGCCTCCCTGCAGGGGCCCGCCAGCCTGGGGTCTGTGACCCGCATCGGAGCCCCTCTGGGAAGGCTCCCTGGTGCGTGGAGCTAGCGCAGGGAGGCTCCTGGGTGATTTATCAGTGCCTTCTCCATCCGCCGTGTCCTCACTCCCAGCCAGAAGCCTCCTCCGCACGGGGGCGCCGGGCCTGGCCACAGGCTACCCACTGGCCTGGGCAGCAGGCGTGATGGCCCAGGGAGGCAGATAGTATCTCTTACTTTTGTGTGTGCTTGCTGGCCCTGTCCAGAGCCACGGGGACCGAGGGCTTCCTGTCCTGACTGGAGCACTGGGCTCCCCTTCTTCTGCTGCTCACTCTCCTCACTTTCCTCCTCCTTCGCTTCCTTTTTGTGCCAGTACTGGGGCTTGAACTCCGGGCCTGGGTGCTGTCCCTTAGCTTTTTACTCAAGGCTGGCACTCTACCACTTGAACTCTATACAGCCTCACTTCTGGCTTGTTCATGGAGAATTGGAGATAAGAGTCTTAACAGACTTTTCTGCTCAGGCTGGCTTCAAACTGTAATCCTCACATCTCAGCCTCCTGAGTAGCTAAGATTACAAGCATGAGCCACTGGTGCCCAGATTCCAGGTGTTCTGAGGACCGGGTGCCCCAACGATTTCTCTTTTCCCTCTGCTTCCAAGAGGTGAAGAAGCGCGGCTTTGGGGCAGCACCCAGGCCTGGCTTGTAGTGTGTCACCTGCTGGCAGGTGGTAGCCGAGGAGCACAGAGCCTGGGCAGCTGGGTTTGAATCTGTTTATGCTGGCCGTGAGTGAGTCAGCCGCCAGGCTGTGCAGGGGCCGGGAGGATGCTCGGGCCACACGCCCCAGGCCGTGCCCTGGGGCGGGGCAGGACAGGCCCGGGGACTCCCTCAGGTCTGGCTGGCTTCAGGAGCAGCTCTGGCATGTCTGGGTCAGGGTAGGGGGCCTGGGAATATGGCAGAGGCCCAGGGGAGGGAGGTGCGGTCCTCAGCGGTGAGCCAGGCCCTTGCTGGCAAGGCAAAGTGGTGACAGTGTCTTCCTCAGGGCCTGAGTGACAGGTTCTACCTCCTCCCTCAGGGTCAAGTGGGGGGAGGGGGGAGGCCAAGGGCGTGAGGGGCACTGCCAGGCTAGGAGCGGCTGGTGGTGTCCTCTGAGTGGGTTCAAGTGGGATGGGAAGGAAGGTCGCGGCACCTCTCAGGTTGGGCAGGGGCAGGACATGGGGCAGTGGCGGGGGGGGCAATGGCTGTCCCCCTGTCTGTCCTCCCTTCTGCTTCAGAGGCTGCGTGGACTGGCGGCTCTCGGATGGGGTCCTGCTTGTTTCTTCCCCCTCCTCCCTTCTGCTCCCCACCTTCTTCTTCCCTGCCAGCAGGAATAGTCACATGTTTAAGTTGGCCGGTCTTTCCCTCCATGGTTGAGGCTGTGGGAATTTGCCGGGGAGGGGCAGCCCCAGGCAAGATGGCCAATGTCCTGTCTCGAGTTCCCAGGGCTCGGTCACAGCTTTGTCTCCTCTGTGCTAGGTCCTGCGGGTCTCTTCTGCCTGCTCCCGCCTGGAGAACCCCCGCTCTCCCCCCCCCCAGCCTGCTTGCTGGCTCACCACCCATCATCCACTGGAATGCAAGTCCCCTGAGGAGAGGGGGGGTGGACCCCAGCCCTAGGGGCCTGGCTCAGGTGCAGTACCTGCGTACCAGAAGAAGGAGCAGGGTAAGTGTGGGGCTCCTTGGTTCCAGGCTGAGGGAGGATGTTAATCAAGCTCTGGGGCCATGCTGCTATCTGCCACCACCCACCACACGTGATGGACAGCCATTTATGTCCCCCTCCCCACTGCCACCTCTCTCCAGTGCCTTTCTTCCCACTGGCTGCAGACATGGAAAAAGTATTGGATGGGCCTATTCAGCCTGCAGTGCACAGAGCTGGATGGAAGGAGACACACAGGTTTTTAGTGGGTGACAATGCTACTCCCCCCCCTCCCCCGCCCCCCAGGACATCATAGTGAGGGCAGGCATGCTGAACTGGCTGTGCAGCTCCACTGGAGAGCATCAGTTTTATTTCTCACTGTTCACAAGGATCAGCCTGCTCGGGAGCTGTGGATGTGTCATCACAGCAGGCTTTCTATGAAGGGGTCACTGGGACATGCTAGCCGGTGCCAGCCCCCGGCCACTGTCACTGCATAGTTCCACCCGGGAGGGCACCATCGCTCACCTGTCAGGCTCAGCAATGAGAATGTCCTGCGGTGACACACTGGAGCTCAGGGCTGAGCCCCCTCCCCAGGTTTCAAGTCACCCCAGAATACACCTTCCTGTCCCCCTGGAGGCCGTGGGGTCACAGACAGATCCCAAAGCCCTCAGAGGCTGCTCTAATGGGGGCCGGGGGAAGGCCCGGTGATGACACAGAGGCCACCATGAGAACCAAGGGGTGTCTTTATGCAGACCACCTGTCTGAGCCTCAGTTTCCTTGTGTATCAACTAGAGGCCAAGAATCTCCACCCCACAGTGCCCCCGAGAGAGCTTGCATTGAAAAGGTCCTAAGGCTATAAACTGATTTTTTTTTTGTATGTATAACTTTAATTTTATTTGGTATACACACTATGGCCTTATTGGAGGTGAAACTTATTACAGGATTAAAATATATTTTATGATTAGTCAACTCCTCAAAGACAATAAAAGATACTGCTGGGAAAGATCCAAGGGTGAGGGATGATACACTTATTTGCAAGTGCTTAAACGTAAGCATTTAATCTAGTATTATTTAACATTGAATCTATTACTGTTAATGAGTGTACAGTGAGAGAGCTTTTACCTGGACCAGGAAATGATGAAAACATTCCATTTTAATAAACTAGGCCTGGCTTAAGTTAATAATATAGTCTGATCTTTAGGCAACAGGCAGATTGTTGTGAGAGTGATTTTGCTCTTATGAGACAGCAACCTTGAAGTATTTCAACAACCTTGAAATATTATTGGGGATACATTCGGGTTCCAAGAGGATTGAGCCTCCCGGCGGCGGGGATCAGAGACACCCCCTCCCCACTGGACTGGTGAACCCACGTTCTCTTTTAAGTCAGCCCGGATGGAGCGGAGAGCCCCTTGTAAAAGTCAGCTCTGAAGGATGTGTCCTTCAGCGGTAAGGGCGGAGGAGATCCCTGCCTGGCTCCATCACTCAAGACTGAAGCCTGCTGATTTGGGGTGGAAGATACAAGCCACTTCAGACCCACTGAAGCTCAGACTTCTTTATTATCTGATCTTTTGCCTTCTTCTAGGGCCCCCAAATTCAGCCTCAAAAATCAATGATTCCATGTCATGTACATAAAACCAGTAGGGAATGAAGGAGACTGGATCTACACTTTCTCTAGAGGATTGGCCCTTGATTTCCCATGATGGTTCCCCTAGATAGGTTGCTTTTCTATTGGGTTTGAGTGTCCTCATCTGGTTTGCTTTGCTCATGTATAACACTTGTGTGGTCTTGGCCTAAGCTTTGTGCTAGCTGCATTCAGGGCTGCTGGTCTTTGAGAGTTCACCAGCGATTCTCAGGCTCTTCAATAAAGACTCATCATTTGGCCTTTTAAGTGGTGGCTTCTCTATTTCTCATAACTGAGTTTCCTTACCACACTAGGAGCAAAAGTGGGTTCAGCCTTTAGGGGGAGCAAAGTGTCAAGGAATGGGGGGCTCCTTTGCATTGAGAGCTGTTGGTGGCTGGGGGTTAAAATCACACTTTGGGCCATGGGAATGTTGGTCCAGGCTCTTCATCCTCAAGTGGAAACACAAAGACGCCCTTTTCCTTTTCTTGAGCCGAGGTCTTGCTCAGGCTGGTCCTGAGCACCTGGGCTCAGGTGATCTCCTTCCTAGGCCTCCTGTGTACTGGGACTTTAGGCGTTCACCACCACCCCTGGCAGAAATCCCCAGTGGCTGCAGGATTTTCCTTCCAAAGCATCCACAACCTCTCCAGCTGAGCTGTAGCATCTATCTGTTCAGCCACGTTCCTACTCCTTTGTCATTCACTTCTTCAACCACGCATTCATTCATTCGCTTTGTCCACTCATCCGCTCTGCCTGTTTGCTTACTCATTTCCCGTAACTGATCTGCTCATTCATTCGTCCATCCATCCATTTACCTGCTCACTTCCTCACACACTGGCTTGTTCACTCATTCATTGACTCTAGCGAAGACCAGTGACAAACAAGGTTATCCAAAAATTATGAAGAAAAGCCACAAGGGATTGAGGTGACAAATGCCAGGGTCTCTAGTTACCTCTCCCAGGAGGCGATTGTCAAGTTAAGACCTATAGAAGAGGTGAATGGAGGGGGAGCCTGGGTGGAAGGGAGCACTTGAGCCTGGGCCCTGCTTGAGAGACAAATCAACAGTTGAGAATCAATGGAGCAAGGCCAGGGAGGGAAGATGGTGGAGGAGAGGCTGGGGAGAGGCCTGCAGGAGAGAAAGGATGGAAGGAGACGGAGACAATGAGCCGTTCTGCCCAGGGCTACAGCACTCCACCTCTGTCCCAACTCCCAGGCCTGCTAGAGAGATGGATGCTCCCAGCCATGCTGGACCAGGTGAGATGTACCAGAACCAGTGCCTCTCTCTCCTTCCCAACTGCCAATCAAGCTGGTTGGGCGGAGCTAGATGAGGAGCCCTGGAAGAGCAGCTGGAGGTAGCCGGGCAGAGGGAGAGGGGGCTGAGACCATGCCCAAACCCCCCTGAACGCGAGAAGCCAAGCAAAGGAGCCTGTTGGGAAATCGAGCAAGAAATCCCACCTCAAACCCACAACCAAAATATTTCATAAGAGCCCCACCACCACCCCCTCCCGCCCGCCTTTGTGTCAAGTAAAGCATACATACAGCCTTTCTACTTGTAACCCAGCCAAGAATAATTTGTGGCAGGAAAGTTTGAGCATTTGTCAAAATAAAATAAAAATGTAAAAAAAAAAAGAGAGAGAGAATCAAGAGCACTTGACTGTACGTTTGGGTGAAACTAAGCAGAGGGGAAGTTATTTAGATGGTAAAATGTCTCTGTGATTCCTTCCCAATGGGCCCCCTCTCTGAGTGTTGAAATCCAGATTGTTCTATATTTGTTTTGTTAATCTCCTGCCAGGGCCGAGGCTCTGCAGGCTGGGTTTCTTGTTCACACGGCAATCTGGCTGACAAGAGTTACCCCGCACCTGAGCTGGGGGACAAGGATGGGTGCACCTGCTCCCTGCCCAGCCCGGCTGTGGGAGCTGCGGGGCTGCTCTCTCTCTCTTGGGGGACATAGCACTTTGACTTCCACCCCCGAGGCCTCGTGGGTAGGCCAGGCTCTGGGTATACTGATGTGGTGGTAAAGGGAAGCAGGTGGAAATGTTAGTCAGGTCTGGAGTAGACTACTGACTCACTCATTTGCCAGTTGGATGAGTGAGTTGCGCTCGATGTGCCTCGGTGCTAGGCTGTGAATGGGTATGCTAGGAGTTACCTGGTGGCATTGTCCACAGGAGGGAAAGCACAACTAAAGGACAGGGTACCCTTGACACAAAGTAGCTGCCATTGCACCCCGATGCAAACTTACTGGTGGTGAGGGAGCTCCAACAGCATGAGAAGCTCCAAGAGGCTGGTGGGTGTTTGTTTTTAGTGTGTGTGTGTGTGTGTGTGTGTGTGTGTGTGTGTGTGAGTGTGTGTGAGTGTGTGTGTGTGTGTGTGTGTGTGTGAGTGTGTGTGTGTGTGTGTGTGTGTGAGTGTGTGTGTGTGTGTGTGTGTGTGTGTGTGTGTGTGTGTGTGTTTCTTTATCAAATGGGTAATGACACTGCCTACCTCATGGGTAGATTGTGAAGGTTCAGTTCACTGGGTAAGGTTGAGCCCTGCACAGATTGGGCCAGATGGGAGAAGCGGGCGGGTGATGGTGGTGGAGATGACAGTCACATTTTGGAGCCCTGGGCAACAGGTGCCACGTGAAGCGATGCATACCTAATCGCATAGAAGTCTCCAGAACCCTGCAGGACAGATGAGGAAACTGAGGCACACGGGAAAGGGAGACAGACGGGGTCCTGTGCCTCTGGTTTCCCTGTGCCACCCCCCAGGAACCCAGGGTGTGGTGTATCTACCCCACACATGGTTGTCAAAGACTGGCAGACAAGGTGGGCGTCAGTGGCTCACACCTGTACTCCCAGCTGCTCAAGAGGCTGAGGTCCTGAGGATCAAGGTTCAAACCAGGCTCAGGCAAGGAAAGTCTGGGAGACTCTTCTCTCCCTCCCCCACTTGTTCTTCCAGCCTGAAAGCCACACCTCCCCAAAATTAACCCCCCCTCCCCTCCCCAGGCCTCCTATGCCCCTCCCCAAGCCAGGACTCCCTGGCCATGGAGCTGGGTAAGCCAGGGGGACAGCACGGTGCCCTCCCCACCCCCTCCCAGCCACACCACAGGCTCCGAGGACAAACGAGGTGAGGCCGAGGACAGGCTGGAAAGCAGACAGAAACGGAGTTGTTGTTATTTTTATTATTCCAGGTTCAGATAACTGGTTGGACGGCATTTTTCTCCGCTTGCCCCCCGGCCCTGTGGAGAAACAGCTCCAGACCTCGCTGAAGGAGAGATGGTGCAGGTGCAGGCCGGGACACCGCGCCTCTGCCCGCCCCCCACCCCCGCGGGCCCTGCACGAGACCCTGTCCTCCGCCCGTCCCCATCTCCATCTCTGGACAGCCCAGCGGGGCAAAGATGTTCATGTTCATCTCTGGGATGCCCCAGGTGGCAGCTCGCGGTCTGGGGGGGTGTGGGAGGAGGGGAGACCAGGCCGGGACAGGTCACTGCAGCCCCCCCCCCACACACACCTGGGGGCCTGAAGCAGGCAGGTCACCCCTGAGTCTGACCACGGATGTGGACAAATGGGCCCTTCTGCCGTGTTCTGCTCCTTCCTCCCCCCTCAACCTTGGAGAAGCAGGTTGGTCCCTCCCGAGGCCACACCGATGCTGAGTGCCAACTGGAGGGGACATCAGAGGGGACAGGCCACGCGTGTCCCTGGCCGGCTGGGGAAGGCCAGACGCGCCCTCAAAGCCAGAGGCAAAGGTGCTGGGCCGGGAGAGGAGAGGGCACAGCGCCACCTAGGCCCCAACCAGGGCAGTGCAGCCCAGCTGCTTGGCTCCCTCTGGCAGAATGACGTGCGCCCTGCCGGTGCTGGGTCTCCCCACAGCTCGCCATCCCATGCAGACCCCACCCTATCCTCAAGGCATTCACAGCAAGGACCCCCTGCTGCCCTCGGCATCCTGTCCCACCAGAAGGCTGTGTGACCTTGGCAACAGACCTAACCTCTCTGAGTCCCTTGTGTCCTCTTCAAAAAAGGGCATGTGTTTGTTCCCTCTGAAAGTCTGAAACAAGACACTGCTGTGAGTACCCACCCAGAGCCTGGCATAGGGTAAGTTCCAGTGGGCAGCAGTTCCCTGCTTGTTCAAGAAGTCAGAGGATGGGAGGAGGGCATAAGAAAAGAAGCAGCTCCACAGTGGGGGGGGGGGGGGCTTCACAGAGAAGAGAGGGCATTACAGTAGGGTTTTGAGGGATGTACAGGAGTTCCCCAGACATGTAAGATTTTATGAAAGCAAGAATCATATCTGTCAGGGACCACCCTTGTTCCCTCAGTGTCTGGTTTGCAGTGAGAATCTCATTAGATGTTTGCTGGCTGGGTGGATGACGTTCCGGGTGGTGGGCAGGGTCAGCAGGAGCAGGCAGGAAGCCACAGTCTGGTGCTGATGGCGGAGGAGAGGTTTAATTCTTCTTCTAGCTGCCAGAGTGCATGGCCACTTGGTCTACTAAAGGCTGTGGGGCACATGTGGGTAGACACCTGTGCTTTGGGGGACTATGGGCACCTTAAGAGCCCACAGTGTGTCTGTTCACTTACTTGCACCTTACTGTGTCTCAGTGGCTTGGCAAAGGCAGGCCTCCAGTGATGGGGCTCGATGCCTGAGTGAAGGATTGAAGGGTGGGTGTCATGGGGGCTGCATCCCCCAGAGCAGGTAAATTTCAAGTATTACCCTACTCGCTCTAGAATGGTATCCGATGATGTCTGGGAGTGAGAAAGATCTAGCAGGCTGCAGTGGGGTGGGGAGGAAGGTGGTGGCTTCAGGCACCGTGTGTGTGTGTGTGTGTGTGTGTGTGTGTGTGTGTGTGTGTGTGTGTGGTACATGAGTTTGAACTCAGCCCCTCCCATGTACTAGGCAGGTGCTCTGCTGCTTGGGTCACAGTCCGCCTCTCCCTTTTCTTTTCCCCCTGTAGTTATCTTTCAGATAGGGTCTCCTATGTTTTGCCTGGGCCAGCCTTGGGCCTTGACCTCCTCCTCCCTATGCTTTTGGGGAGGCTGGGGTTATAGGAGTCAGTCACTGTGCCCAGCCCTGAGCTGTCTTTCTAGATGTGACAATGGTGGAATTAGGTCTGATTCTCTGAAAATGAGAGTAACCTCGCAGAGGAGCTGGGGCAAGACCGGAGAGCGAGGGCGGAGCTGGCTCTCCCGCTGCCAGACTTGCGCGGTGACCAGGCCAGCCCTCAGGGCGGTGCAGGGGGCTCCTTCCCCTGTGTCACGGTCTCCCGTCTTCTTCGCCATGCCCCCGGGAAGCCAGCCCCACCCTGCAGCCAAGGAAGTCCACAAAGCAGGAGCCTGCAGCTTGCTTCTGACTCACAAGGGGCTGAGCTGGGATTTGAACCCGGGTTGGCCTACCTCTAAGGTGGCTGGCTCATTGCGGGGGGGGGGGGGGGGGGGGGGGAGGGGAAGAAAAAAAGAAAAACAGCTCCCAGCCCACATCTGGTTCCTGCAGGCTGAAGGTTTTCGAGAGGGCTGAAATGGAAATCGGGGAAGGCCATTCGTGGTCTATGTGGACCTTTTTAGGAGGAGATACCAGCCATAACTCTACTCTTCAGGTTGGAGAGGTGGGAGGGAGGGAGGGATGGAGGGGTGGCACACTCCCTCTCGCGCTGCATGCGAGTTGGTACCCATGAGACTCTGCGGGATGAAGGGCATGCAGGGACATCTGGAGAGGGCGCGGGGAGAGGGCCCTGTGAGGCTGGGCAGGGGAAGTGTGTGGGGCTGGCCTTCTTCACCCCTCCCTCCCACCCCAGCAAGCATGGTCATCTTGGCACTGAGCCGCATGCTGCTGGCACGTGGTGTTGGGCGGTTGCCCCCATCATTAACATGTCAGCGTGGAGGAATATCTGCTCCCCTCTCACGCCCCTCAGAAGGGCTGCCGTCTAGGAAACCCCCGAGAGTGTTTGGCAAGGACGCAGGAAGCCAGAGGTCCTGTGTCCTGCTGGGTGTGTAAGACACAAAGACACTGTGGAATGTTCTAGAACAACAGAGTCGTTGTAGAACTGGCAATTCTACTTTTAGGCACAAACTGAGAAGAATGGAAAAGGGATCATGAGGAGACATTCATAGTCACAATAGCCCAGTGACGGCCATCCAGGTGCCCGCTGGCAGATGAACCGATAAGCCCATGTGGTACGCCCATACAATGGAATACTACGCAGCCCGAAGACAGAAGGCGAACGCTGTGCTACCACAGAGACGAGACTGAGCACAGTATGCTAAGTGGAGCAAGTCCACCACAGAAGGACAAATAGAAGCGGAGTCAGTCATAAGGGAGACCCAGAGTGGTCCCTCTTCCCTCTCCTCTCTTCCCTCAGAACACACAGGCTTGGAGAAACTCCAGAGTTCCCACAGCCTCGCCATAGCTGAGCCCTCTCTGAGTGTTTCCAAGGGTTCCCCCCGCCCCCCACACACACTCCCCGGGGGGCTGGAAGGGAGGCCCAGCTGAGTGAAGGGAGGGGATGTCCGGGCAAGGCAGGTGGTCACTGTTAAAGCGTGATGGGGGAGGGGCTGGCACATTTGGCACTTACTGCTTTTTCCTCCAAGCCCAGTGCAAGAGTGTAGCTTCCCTTCCTTCTCCCCAGGGAGACTAGAGAGCAGGTCCCGGCCCTCTCCCCATAGGCTATGACCCTCAGATGGCCTGGCCAGGTCTCTCTGAGCACTCCTACCGGCACCCCCAGGACTGGAGGCTGCAGAGGTGGGCATCTGAGGAGCGCCTGGATCCATGCACCTCATCTCTGCTTCTCTGCCCCAGCCCAGCAATGTGTCTGGCTGCAGATAGCCACGGCTGCCAACCAGAGGCTTCTAGCACTGGGAGTAACTGTAAGGCCCTCCACCCAACCTCCCACAGTCCCCAACCTAAGTCCCAGCTAAGGGGGCTGCTGGCTTTCCCCAGAGAGCTCTCAGAGGGATGGATGGATCCATGCATGGATGGGTAGAGAATCTCCTAGCAAAAGACCTTTTTCCCAGGGGAGGTAGACATCGTTCTTTCTGCCAGTCCAGCACTCACTGTCCCAGCTGAAGCAGGCTGCAGGGGTGTTGATTTGGGGGAGGACTAATGTCAAGGGTAGATCTATGGCTGAGACCTGGCCAATAAGAGCACCACCTCCTCCTCCCTGTCACCCAGGATTGGCTTGAGGGTGGAAATATGACCAAAAGGACCAAACGGATTATGTTCTGGAATTCATGGTCAAGATCGGGAAAAAGAAGCTCTCTTTCCGAGGAGGCTGTTGCTAGGCTGCAGGCCAGTGCTGCCATTGTTTGGGAAGGGTTTGCCTGAGAATGGATTTGATACCCTAGGAGGCAGAGTGGAAGGCTGAAAGAGACCCGTTCCCCATGGCAGCAGCTGAGTACTAGATGCAGCCATACCTGAAGCTAAAGACCCAGGGTCATTTCTGTTATATGAGCTGAAGATTTCTCCTTCCTGCTCACTGAGCTGAGTTGGGTTTCCTCTCATTCATCCTTACCAGGAAATCCCCTTGTCAAACCCCTTGGGTCCACTGGCCAATTGCTGATGAACAAATTTCCATTTAGAAGCCTTCTGCTCCTCTCTCTTGTGTTCTCCTGGGTTGAATGCTGTGCAGAATTGTTCCCACCACAGTGAAAGCACACCCTATCTCATCAGCCTGAGCGACAGGAGACTCAGTGATCTGCAACAATGGCCAGCAGTGGTGGGGTCTGGGGGTTGGAAGCAGAGCTCAGGTCCCAGGAGTCACTCTGTCCATCTCTCCTTTCTGCCCCTCTCGCTTCCCCCTGGAGCAGGCTCCATCCTGGCCCTTCTAATCCAAAGCAAGATCATTTGCTTCTCCCAGGATCCATGACTGTGCTGAGGAAGGAATGGCTGACCTCATCTGGCCAGGTTACTTGACCATGGACCGGGCATTGGATGAGTCCTGTGGGTGACCACTGAGCTTCTGTGACTGACACAGTCATGTAGAGGAAGCAAGGATAATTTCCCAAAGGAGATGAGCAGCTGATACTGCACATAGATTGGGGTGTGGAGGATGCTGGACAGGAAAGATCCACCTCAGCCACCATCTCTATCTGCCAGGTCCTGAGTCTTTGGTAGGAACCAGACTCCGTAAGAAATCTATTCATCCAACTATACAGCCATATACCTATCCATTTACCCACATATCTGACTACCTGTCCATGCATTCATTCACATATGCACGAATGTATCCATCCATCTGTCCACTTACCCATTCATTCATCTACACACCATCCATCTATCAACCCTTATATCCATCTACCCACTCATCCATTCACATATTCATGAATGCACCCATACATCCATCATCCATCATCCATCCACCCACACATCTACCTACTCACATATGCATGAATGTATCCATCCATCTATTCATCCATTCATCCATCCATCTATTCATCCATTCATCCATGTATCATCCAGCCATCCATTCATTTATCCACTCATGTATGTCTGCATAGATGATCCAGCTATCTATCCATTCATTTACACATCCATCCACCAACACATCTAT
Organism: Dipodomys spectabilis; assembly: GCF_019054845.1. Lineage (NCBI taxonomy): Eukaryota > Metazoa > Chordata > Mammalia > Rodentia > Heteromyidae > Dipodomys > Dipodomys spectabilis. Next base: position 2,623,163 of record NW_024870795.1, read on the forward strand.
CCACACAGACACATCCATCCATGCACACATGTATGCATGCATGTATCCAGCCAGCCATCTATATACTCACCCCACCCATCCATCCAACCATCTATCCACACACCCATCCACCTACCCATCTACCCCCCTCCACATCCACATGCATGTATCCATCCATCCTTACACCTATACATCCATTCATCCATTCATACATCATCAGTTCTGCACCAGGCCCTGGGCTAGAAACCAAGTGGTAAGTCCTGAGTCTACTGTCATGCCCACAGGTGGAGACTCAAGTCTTAGTTCAGTCTCAAGAGGAAGAACCTTCAACAAGCCGGTACACTCTCTGGGATAAAGTTACTGATAAGGAGTATACGTTCCTAGAGCAGTGCACACTGCAGCTTTGGTAGGGTGTCTGAGAGGGGTTCCGGGAGAAAGGAAGGTTCCAGGTGTTTCTGCTCTTTGGTGTGATGGTACTGTTGCAAAGTAGGATGGGGCCCATTCATTGGTCTGCTCCTTTCCTCCTTCTACAGGTATTGAGGGCCTATGATGTCCCATTCTTCTGGCGTCCCCAACCTGGCTGGGGTGGAAGGACAGAGAGCAGCTTGCTTGGTTGGGAGGAGAATGGGGGCTGCAGGGAGGATGTAACATCTGCCCAATTCTTGACCAGACAAGCTCAGTAGGAGAATGGAAACCTCTAGATGCCCCATGCCCCTCACTGGCTGTCTGGGTAACTTCCAGTTGGAGCGGGGGTGGGGGGGAGTCTCGGCAGTGCCCCTGGACCAGCCCTGCCCTAGGGAAGACTCTCATGTAAGTTCCTTTGGCCAGACTCAGTCTGGCTCTCTCCTCTGTTCAGGTGGAGCCCCAGAAGCATCTAGAAAGAAGGGAACGAGGGAGGCCAGGAGATGGGAGTTTGGCCAGGAATTGAGGCCAGGAAATGGGATTCAGGACATGACCTGGAACAAGCCTCACTGGTCCCTGGTTTGAAGCACAGAGGCCTGGACAAGGTGGCACCTCAGTTCTGCCACACTGGGGTGGTGGGGTGGGGGTGGGGAGCACCCTGCAGCAAGTGCCGCACCTTCAGGGCCTAGGAAGGTGGTGGAGGCGAGCGGGCCCGCGCTCCTGCCTCACAGCTGCCCATGGCCTAGGCCCCGCGCCATCTTCCAGAGTGGGTGACCTGTCTTTAGCCCTGGCTCCCCCGGGCCCCGTGACCTTGGGAGGCCTGCAGAGCCAGGCTGTCCCAGGCGGGCAGCACAGAGGAAAGCACAATATTGACCCAGCGTGCCGGAAACAGGGAGGACAGGCTGCCAGGGTTCCCGGCTGGGGAGACAGCTGGCTGAGTGATGAGCCTGCACTCACGCTTCTCCGTTGGGGTCACAGCCCTGCCCGCCTGCCTCTTGGCTGCGCCTCCTGGATCCCTCCTGGCCTCCCAGCCCAGGGCAGGAGCTGCTAGGGAGCTCAGAGGCCCCAGGCCCTCTCTGGGCCCCACCTTGCCTGCTCGCATCCGGTTTCTGTGGGCCCAGACTGGAACTGCATCCTCATGGGTTGCTGGCCTTTTGATAGTTCTTCCCTCCTCCCCCTGCTCATCCTTTTAACAAGAGGGGGAAACTGAGGCTTAGAAAATTCCTGGGCCAGTCATTCCAGAGGACTTTCCTAGTTTGCTCTATGGCCCTGGGATGGGGACCCATAGGAAAAGCACCCCCCATGATATGATAAATAGGTACAGGGCTCCATCTTCTCTGCTCTGTGAATATCTTTTGCACCCAGGTGGACTCTGACTTGCAGCAGATGGTCATCAATGAGTAATGTCTGCCATAGGTACAGGAAGGGAGGGATTGGCACATAGGCCTGGTATCTGCCTTTCTTCATTCATGCAGTGATGATACTGCATTCACTCATATTTTATATTTAATCATAGTTGACTTTGCCAGCTGCCTCTAACCTTTCATGGAACAAGACTTCATGATAAATAATTATTAGGCATTTTAGCATGGGTTATAGTAGCTTAACCATATTGCTATAGAGACAATCAATTAGGCCATTATAGAGACAGAGACTCAGGTTCAAGGTCAGGGGCACTATCAGCCCGAGGAAGGCTTTGGTTTGGTGTATTTTAGGAGAATGCATCCTTCTGAGTGATCCTGGCATGGAGCTGAACCCAGGGTGGTTTCTAGCCTCATTTATCTCATTACCCGAGATGCTCTTATTCAGTGTCCAGCCTGAACAGGCATACACAATATTTAGGGTTCTGCCAAGTCTCCAGTTACATTGTCCACTGCAAATCCAGTGCTCATTTTACTGTCTCAACACATGGTCCACCTTCTGGACAGTGAACAGGCTCTAGGAGAGGTGGCTTTTGGTCTGAGGCCCCTTGAGAAGGAAAAAACATGAAGAATTTAGCCTGTGTTTGTGCCGCAACAGGAAGATCCCTGCTGGTGCGGTGCCTTTCCCAGATTCCGGGAAGATCCTGAGCTGTGAACAGTGCCAGGAACCAATGACCTCTCCTCCTCCCCCCCCGCCCCCGCTCCCCGCAGGACCTACTGGACTCCCCTCAGGTCCCCCCCCCCGCTCCCCGCAGGACCTACTGGACTCCCCTCAGGTCTGGGCCTGGGCCTCCACCCGTGCTGACCACTGGAAGCTCAAGGCCGGGCTTCCTTGGCATCTCCACCCTGCACGTGTCTTCCCACTCCCCCTCCATCAAGAGCCTCTGGCGTGGGTTTGTGCACACTGCTGTCACCTGGGTCCCTGTAGGGGATGCTTATAAAACATCTCCTGAAAGCAGAGAACGTGTGAGCAGTCAGGATGGAGGTGTGGAAGGAGAGCAGTCCTCGGAGGGAGAGGATTTACAACCTTCATTTGGCGGGTTCTGGGACATGGCGAGGCCTGCTCTGGAGGCCAGCTCCGACTCATACTGCCTGGAGTCTGTGTCGGTACTGCAGCACCTTTGGGGGCTGTCTCCACCACCCTGACTCGATGCGTGAAGAAACTGAGGCCCAGGATGGGAGGGGCCTGGCTGAAGCTTGGAGGAGGGAAGCACAGGGCACCATAAACAGATGCGGCCTGTGGGAGGCCAGCAGCCTCCTGTGTGCCAGGGGACCCCTGAGCCCCCAGGACACGGCTCATACCTCCACACCTCCCCCACATGAGAAGACTGAGGGTCTCCTGCAGAAGAGCACAGGCCCCCAGTAGGCCAGCACAGTCTCACAAGGTGGGGAACCTGGTCTAGGTCTAAAGCCACCAAGTCACCTTGTGTCCCTGGGCCTCAATTTTCTCATCTCTAAAAACTAGAATAGTACCGGGCACCCGTAACTCATACCTGCAATTCTGGCTACTCAGGAGGCTGAGATTTGAGGATCATGGTTCAAGGCAACCCCCCACAGGAAAGTGTGTGAGACTTGTATCTCCGATTAAACACCAAAAAGCTGGAAGCAGAGATGTGGCTCACGTGGTAGAGTGCTAACATTGAATGAAAAAGCTAGGGGGAGACACCTAGGCCCTAAGTTCAAGGCCCAGTAACAGCATGCATGCACACATACACACTTGGAATAGTGACTATGAGGCCGTTAGGGAGGTGCCTGCCACCATCTTGGCTATATCTGTGTGGGTAAAAACAGTGCCTTCGTCAGGCTGGCCAGCATGAGCAGTATTATCAGTTGGTCATAGTAGACATGATATGAGTGACTGCCATAGTCCAACTTAAGGGTTTTTGGAACAAGTGGCTCTGCCTCTTATGGGTTGTGGTGGTGATGGTGGTGGTGGTGATGGTGGTGGTGGTGATGGTGATGGTGATAATGGTGGTGATGATGGTGGTGGTGATGGTGATGGTGGTGGTGATGGTGGTGGTGGTGGTGGTGGTGGTGATGGTGGTGGTGGTGGTGATGGTGATGGTGGTGGTGATGGTGATGGTGGTAGTGATGGTGATGGTGGTGGTGGTGGTAGTGGTGATGGTGTTGGTAGTAATGGTGGTAGTGATAATGGTGGTGGTGATGGTGATGATGGTGATGGTGATAATGGTGGTGGTGATGATGGTGGTGGTAGTGGTGGTGGTGATGGTGATGGTGGTGGTGGTGGTGATTGTAGTAGTGGTGAAGGTGTTGGTAGTAATGGTGGTAGTGATAATGGTGGTGGTGATGGTGATGGTGGTGGTGATGGTGGTGGTGGTGATGGTGATGATGGTGGTGGTGGTGGTAGTGGTGATTATAGTAGTGGTGATGGTGGTGGTAGTAATGGTGGTGGTGATGGTGATAATGGTGGTGATGATGGTGATGATGGTAGTGGTGATGGTGATGATGGTGGTGGTGGTGGTGGTGGTAGTAATGGTGGTAGTGATAATGGTGGTGGTGATGGTGATGGTGGTGGTGGTGATGGTGGTGGTGATGGTGATGGTGGTGGTGGTGATGGTGGTGGTGGTGGTGGTGGTGGTGATGATGGTGGTGATGATGGTGGTGGTGGTGGTGGTGATTGTAGTAGTGGTGATGGTGTTGGTAGTAATGGTGGTAGTGATAATGGTGGTGGTAGTGATAATGGTGGTGGTGGTGGTGATGATGGTGGTGATGATGGTGGTGGTGATGGTGATGGTGGTGGTGGTGGTGACTGTAGTAGTGGTGATGGTGTTGGTAGTAATGGTGGTAGTGATGATGGTGGTGGTGATGGTGATAATGGTGGTGATGATGGTGGTGGTAGTGGTGATGGTGATGGTGGTGGTGGTGGTGACTGTAGTAGTGGTGATGGTGTTGGTAGTAATGGTGGTAGTGATAATGGTGGTGGTGATGGTGAAAATGGTGGTGATGATGGTGATAATGGTGGTGGTGATGGTGATAATGGTGGTGATGATGGTGGTGGTGATGGTGGTGGTGATGGTGGTGGTGGTGGTGGTGGTGGTGGTGGTGGTGGTGGTGGTGGTGATGATTGTAGTAGTGGTGATGGTGTTGGTAGTAATGGTGGTAGTGATAATGGTGGTGGTGATGGTGATAATGGTGGTGATGATGGTGGTGGTGATGGTGATGATGGTGATGGTGGTAGTGGTGACTGTAGTAGTGGTGATGGTGGTGGTAGTGGTGATGTGTTATGATGATGGCGGTAGCGGTGGTGATGTAGAGGTGGTGGTGGTGATAGTCATGGTCATGGTGGAGGTGATAGAGGGATATAGTGGTAATGAGGATGATGGTAGGAGGTGGTGGTTGTCGTGCTAGCTGTAGGAATTGGGGGTAGGAGGTGGGGCACGGTGGTCCAAGAGCTCCTCTCTCAATGATGACAGGGAGGGAACCACAGCTTGCCCTCCACATCCTTCTCTGACCATCTCTGACGTTCCAGGGACACTTGCTGCTGCTTGCGTGGTGGCAGGCAGCTTCCTCCTGTGCAGTGAGTGAACAGCCAGATCATCCCAAGCACTCTTCTCTCCGTATGACTTCTGTTCCCTGCTCTGGGATCTTGTGTCCTTGGGCTGTGCCCAGAGTGACGGATCTCTCCCCCAAGGATTCCAGTCAGGGGAGGTGTAACGTGCCAGCAGCCTCTGCTGAGCCCAGGGACAAGACCGTGGGGACAAGCATGGGAACCACCATGCAGAAGGGGAGACAGGCTTCCCTGAGTCAGGAGAGGGAGCCTAGAACTAAAAGATGGAGAAACAGGAGCATGGTATTGCTCACACCCTGTGGCTGCAGAGGAAGCAACCAGAAGAGTTGCTGATGGGAACCATGAGTCATTTGCCCAGGTGTCCGGCCAGGTCTCCGCTTACCAGCTGGTTGATCCTGAGCTAATTGGCATCTCTGTGCCTCCATTTCCTCAGTAGGCTTCCTCAGTGTTCCTGAAGAAAGGCTATAAACTGGCGGGCCTGACAGATGCACATGCACCAACAGAGGGTCCCCCAAAGTGTGAAAAGACAAAGTGACAATGGGGCCTCCTAGGGCCCAGGCCAGCTCCATCTCCAGTCACAGACCCACAGGGAAGGGAAGCCAGTAATGGGGAGTGGGGAGCTCTGACCACTGGCCCTTCCGACTGCCTCACCAGGCTGATATCGTTACCTTCACTCCATTTGTTTTGTGGACTGGGGATGTTACATCCCCCACAGGTTTGCGGACTGAAGGCTTGCTCCTCTGTGGGCAGTGCTCTTTTAGGAGCGAATAAAACCTGATTGGAGGAAGTGAGTCACCAGGGGTGGGGCCTGGGTCTCGCCACACCCCTTCCTTCTCTTGCTTCCTGGCCTCCATAAGGTGGTCAGCCCCCCTCCTCCACCACTCCTGCATCCTCCATGGCGCTAGCAAGAATCCAACCGACCATAGAGCTGAGCCCTGGGAACTCATGAGCCTCCTTTCTACTGTTCAGGGCAGGTATTTTATCACAGTGGCTGGAGACTGACACACAAGGAAATGGAGACAAAGAGCTGTCTGCTGTCTCAGGGTGGCACAGCCGGTGAGAGGGGGTCTGGTTGGGAACCTGGGAATAACTTGGGGGCCATTTTAACCTCCAAATATCTGGGTTTTCAACACACCCAGAAACTTTTTTGGAGGATGTCACTGCAGGAGAAGCGGGGTAGAGAGAGAGAGAGAGAGAGAGAGAGAGAGAGAGTGTGTGTGTGTGTGTGCTTCCTAAGTGAGAGAATATACTAGGCCTGGAGTCAAGATGGCTTAGGGAAGAAAGCAACCACAACTGGGAGGGAAGGAAGGGCTTCTCAGAAAAGGTAGGTTTGGGGCTGGGAATGTGGCTTAGTGGTAGAGTGCTTGCCTAGCATGCATGAAGCCCCAGATTTGATTCCTCAGTACCACATAAACAGAAAAAGCCAGAAGTGGTGCTATGGCTCAAGTGGTAGAGTGCTAGCCTTGAGCAAAAGAAGCTCAGGGACAGTGCCCAGGCCCTGAGTTCAAGCTCCAGGACTGGCAAAAGAAAAGAGAAAGAAAAAAAGGAAGAAAGAAAGAAAGAGAGAAAGAAAGATAGAAAGAGAGAGAGAGAGAGAGAAAAGAAAGAAAAGGCCAGTTTGACTTGGATCTTTAAAGATGCCCCAGGAGAAAGATTATGTCTTTGTTGCTTTGTATGTCCCTCCCCCACAGTATAACCCCTGCTTTCACTATATTTGATGTCAGTATAACTTGTGGAGGAGATGGGGAAAAACAAGTCGTTTAAGGATACAGGTGGACCGGTTGCAACAATGAGAAGTACAAGTTGTCATGTCCAAAACGAGCTTTACAACGTCGGGGGGGGGGGGGGGGGAGGGGGAGGAGAAGGATTGGGATGGGGGGGAGGGGGGAGGCTGGGAAGGGATGTGAAGGGTAACCAAAGGAGGAGGCTGCAATGCTTGGTAAGAAATGTATGCATTATCCTGCCCATGTAATTGTAACCCCTCTGTACAGTATGTTCACAAATAAAATTAAAAAAAAAAAAAAGAATTTTGGCTTCAACAAAAGAAAAAAAAAAAAGATGCCCCAGGAGAAAAGGCAGCTCAGGCCAGGACAGTGTGGAGGCTGAGAACTGCTGGGCACCAGCAGTATGGGTTTCTGGAAGGGAGCGTCTGAGAGTCTGGACAATGGCAGTGTCCTGTGATGCTGGGCCTTGCAACTGAGTTCCATTGATCCTCAGGGCAGTGGGAAGCCTGGAGGACTCGTGCCCCCTTGGTTTGAATTGGTGGGAAGACAGCTTGACTGCTACGTGGCAGGTGGACCAGAGTGGGGTCCAGAGCCTGCCCCAGGCGTCTGGGTGATGGGACCCAGGGGAACACCCGCAGTCCCCACCCTGGCAGGCCTCGCTGTGGCCCCATCCGGTCAGGAGGCTGAGCTGACCTCCACCCCTGGCTCTAGGCCGCACTGGCTGCAGGAGAGGTAGACTCTGCCTGGGAGGGAAGGAGAAATATTTGTTCAGCTGTAAAGAGCAGTTCAGGCTCCCCGGGGGCAGGTCTGGCCATGGTACCCAGACCCCCAGCATTAGGCCCTCCCTAGTGCCTTTGAGCCATCCAGAAAAAGTGTCCCTTCTCCTTCCTGGACACCACCCTGAGCCCTGCCGTCCTCGACTGTGACCTCTTGTTCTGACCTTCACTCATCAAACGCTCAGATTCTTTCATCTTCCTCTCATGTGACAGAGTCTGACCTTTCTTTTTTATTTTTAGAGAAATCTTTTTTTTTCTTCTCCCTGACATCCAAGGCTGGTCAGGATTTCCAGGTAAGGCAGGCAGAGCTTGGCCTCCGCTGTGCTGTGTGATCTCAGGCAAGTCATTCATCTCTCTGGGCTTCACTGGGCTTCTGCTCGGAGCAGTCGTCAGAAGCCCTCTCTCGAAGACTTGCCCAGATGTAATGAACAAACATTGGCCAAGCAGTCAGGACAGTGTCTGGTGCTCAGGATATGGAGGTACTTCTCCATGTCAGCACCACCGCGGTTTCCTTTAATTCTGTGGTACTACGTGGCTAGGTACTCACCCAGGTACTGGGGCAGCTAAGTACCATCCCTCAAGGATGTGCTTTGGGCTAGAAAGACCCCATGAGACCATACCATCTTTGTCTTTTGGTACTATGCTTATGTTCTTTCATCTCTCCTTCCCTTTCCATCCATCCCTTCTTCCTTCTTCCTTCCCTTCCTCCTTCCTTGGTCTTGAACTGGTGCTCTTTCTGCTTCCCAGTGCTGGGACTGCAGCATGTACTACCATGCCCAGCTCAAAGAAGTCTTGATTCCCTGTCCACTCTGTTCAGCTCACAAGAGTTGGCCTAGGTAGTGGCTTGGTGTACCGTCTAGTACCGCCTATGGAGGGATACTGTCCAGGGCTCTGCTCCATCTGCAGGAAGGACCAGAAACCAGTCCCTTTCCAGCTGACTCCCCACTTCTCTGTCCTGGAGACCCCAGGCTGGAGGGGCTGGGCCCCAGAACCAGAAGAACGTGAAACCCAGAGCAGGCCACCTTGTCCTCCAACAGGTGACCTCACTGGAAAGGGAGTTGGGGCGATAAAATGTCCACATCCCTCAAATAGAAGTCCCACCCACCCCGAGGAAGGAGCGGCCAGGGAGGAAGGAAGAAGGGCTTCCCCGCTGTTTATAATCCAGGCTATTTCAGATGTCCCCGCAGGCACTTGCACACAGCGGTGCATTTACATACACCAGGAAGTGCTCCCGGGATGGAAGCTGGAGTCAGAGAGGAATGCGGGGGCCCTGCATGGCTGCCTCTATGCCGCTGCCCCTCAAACAACCACCGATTCAGACCCTTCAATGCCCAAGTCAGAACCTCGCTCGCCGGAAGGGTATGTGAAGTTCATCTGGCTCCTCCTTCTCTTCCTGCCCCACCAAAACATTGACCAAACATCTCTGCATTTTCATTGAGTTTTTTGACTACAAGGGATAGAAGAATAGCAACAAAGTTGATGGATGAGGCTGAAAAATAAAGGGAATATCTTATCGGGTTAGTTCACTTCAAAGTCTAAGGCGTACTGGTTTCAGGTATGGCTGGATCTAGCTGCCATATCCCACGGTGACAGCATAGCCAAGCCTTTGGCTATCCCTCAGCTCTGTTCCCTCCATAGTAGCCTCAGTATTAGAAATAAGCAAGGTAGCTGCCAGCAGCCTCAAGCCCTTTCCAAGTCCCTCAAAAGATGCTGGGATAAGAGGTTTGTATTGATCAGGCTTACCTGCCCTGCTGGGAGTGAAGCCAGCTCTACTTAAACTTCAGAGATCCCATTTGAACCCAGCTTTTGTGGCCAGGTGCCCAGGCAGCAAAAACATGGCATCCAACAGAATGGTACCCATATTCTCTGCTTCATTCCATCAACTACATAGTGCTCGTTGGCCCAGGGCATCTCTGTCCTTCACTAACATCATGCCACTGTGTTCAACATCTCTGCGTACGCTTCAGCAGACCCTTTATTCAACTCCTTCCTGTATCTCCAGCAATCAGCACAGGGCTTATTCAACATCCGTGCTCATCCACTGCCTACCAAAGCCTCAAGCTGTCATCCTAGAACTTTCTGCCTAAAATTCTGTGCTAGGTACTGGATGTTTGACACAAATTCTCTCTCCTCTCTCTCAATCCTTATGACCATCCTCAAACCTATCTTCCTTTTTATATGAGGAGGAACTGAGGTCCTGAGAGGATCAGAAATCATCTTAACAAGGTCGCCCAACAAGAAAGGGTGGTGGGACCGGACCTAGGCCCAGGTGTTTCTTCTACCTGATGTGGAGAAAGAAGAGGCAAGGAAGGGGAAAGAATTGCAGAGGGGAGGAGAGCAAGGACAGAGGGAACAAGGAAGGAGAAGGCTTTGATGTTCAAAGTTCCTTCCTCTGATGATTCTTCTCATCTTGCCTTTTGGTTTCTGACTCCTTAGGAATCTGACTGAAGTTAGTACATTCCATCATAGCACTGCATTGAACTCTGAGTACATCAGAACACAAGAGTAGAACTCAACATGGTCCATACTGACTGAGATGGCACATTCGTCGATGAAACTAATGTTGTTTTATTTGAGGGATGGTTGGGGCAAGTGCTTCCCCATCTTCATCCTTCCTGGTGCCTTGCAGGAGGTTTTGGTAAAAGAGACCCAAACATCTGTTTTTCTGCCTTGACTTCTAATTCCACTAAATGGTTTGCTATTGAGCTTGATAATGGTGAAACTAGAATAATAAAGCATGACCATAGGACCGAGGATTGTGCCTGGATGGTCCCCAGCAGCCCCAGTTTATGTTGTTGTCACTGGGTGTGTTTGTAAAATGTTGGGCTGGAGGGTGGAGGGGTGAGGATGGGAGGTGGAGGGGTGAGGATGGGAGGTAGAGGGTGTTAGGTTGGACGGTTGAGGTGGAGGCTCGAGGATATTGGGTTGGAGGAGGATGGAGAGTGGAGAGATTGCAGGTGGAGTATGGAGGGGAGAAGGATGGAGAGTGAGAAGTTGAGGGCGGAATGTGGAGTGTGGAAGGTTGGGGTAAAAGGTAGAAGGGTGGAAGATGGAGACTAGAGGGTAGAGGATGGAGAGTGGGAGGAGTTGAGGATGGAGAGTGGGAGGAGTTGAGGATAGAACATGCAGGGTAATGAGTGGAGAGGTGGAGGGTGGAGAGCTGGAGCACGGGAGGGAGGAAGGCGGCTCTTCTCTTTCTTTGTTATTATGATTAGAGTATAGAACCAGCACCGGACATACACTGGAGGCCTTGGGTGGCCAGTGCATCTTCGGGCATCTTTATGTGTATGATTTTAGGACTTAGGAAGAGCTTCCACATTCCACAGGCACTGACACCACACACCCAGCCCGGGATGAGAAGAGCCACCCGAGACTGTCAGAGGGAACAGCGGTGACACCCACTCACTTCTGCCCACCAGACTGAAGCCCTCATAGCTCCCAGGTAAGGTCTGCAGAGTGCTGCGAGCAAAGACTCCTGTGCCAGATGCTGCTGCAGGTCCTTGTCCTGAAGCTCAGCAGCAAGACTTGGAAAGATCAAACTGTTTCTAAGCAATTTGATTTTGTTCTAGAGCAAAGGGCGAATAATTTTAAAAATAAAACTACAAAAATATATAACACCCCTCTCTCCCCAAAAAGCAAAGTTCATGATACCTATCATCCAGTCACATATCACCCCCCACAATGAGGAGAAACACCAATCAAAACCAGCCAGAACGCACACACCTGTTAGAACCAACAGACAGGGACATTGATCCAGTCATTAAAACTATAATCCACAAGCTAAAAGCTAATACAACAAACAAACATAAAACCTAGACCAAAGACTGAGCTTGCCACATGGAGTGATGGGAAATACAGACAGGACTGAAATAAAACACCCATTTATTAAAATTATAATGCCTAAGAAGGAAAAATAGGCTGGCTATGATTAACAACAAATCAGACATTGTGGAAGAGAAGAATAGAGAACTTGAAGACACAGATAAAAATGACCTAGAATGAAGTACAGAGAGAAAAAAAGAAAGCCTCAGGAATAAAAAGGAACAGCACCAGTGGCCTGTAGGAGAAAGCCAAGCAGCCTAACTTATGGGAGCATGGAGTCCCTAAAGGATAGGAAAGAAAAGAGGTGAGCGAAAGAAAAACACACAAGGAAGAAAAGTATTTAAGAAATTATTCCAAAATTGAACCAACAAAGCCACTGAAGCCAGGCATAAAAACACAGCCTTTTAATTCTAACTTCTCAGGAGGCTGAGGTCCAGAGGATCACAGTTTGAAGGAAAGGAAGAAAAGTTTATGACAGTCCATCTCCAAAATAACCAACCAAAAGCTGGGCTGGATGCATGGCTCACCCAGTAGAGTACCAACTGTGAGTAAGAAAGCAAGCAAGCATGAGGCCCTGAGTTCAAACTCCAGCACCAGAAGAAGAATATGACATCAAATCACTTATAATCCCTACAGTAGATGAGTGTATCAAAAAATGTGGTACCTATACACAATGGCATTTTACACAGCAATTAGAAAGAATAACGTTATATCTTTTGCAGCAAAATGGATGGACCTAGAACAAATCATGTTAATTGAGGTAAGCCAAATTCAGAGAGACAAATGGCACATGTTTTCTCTCATAAATGGAAGCTAGATCTAACATCTAAAAGCTAGGACATAATAAATTATCCAGGGCTCTGAGCATTCACACACAGCGGGACCAAGGAGGACACTCTTAGGGGAGGAATAGAAAGGCACACTGCCTATGTGCATCTGCTCATACACAATAATATTCACCAACATGAACTCCAGGAAATGAAAACAAGAGGGTTTTTTCTTTTTTCTGTTTTTCTTTTATTTTTGTTCCTTTGGTCTGTTTATGTCTTTGGGAGATACAGAAATGGAGGGACAAAGGGGGAATAAATGCAGAGTGGAATTCACTGGATGCTATGTTGAAAACGAACTATAAAACCTGTAGGTGGGGATGAGATAGAAAACTGGTAGAGAGCAAGGAAAGGGATAACATTGACCAAAAAGAAATGTACTCTTTACCTGACTTATATAACTGTAACCCCTCTGTATACCACCTTTATAATAACAATGAAAAAATTTTAAAAATCTCTTATAATCAAATTGATCAAAACTCATGAAAAAAAATCTTTAAAATAGGTATTCAAAGGAATGATAAAGATGACAGCAGATTTCTCACTGGAAACGATGCAAGCGAGAAGACAGTAGAACATCTTTAAAGTGTCAGGAGCCAGAACAGTAGATCTAGAATTCTGTATGAAGAAAAACTCATTTTTTATAGAGAAAAAGAATGATTCCAGGTAGAACATGGAATTTCACAAAGGAAGAACGAGCACTGGAAATAACTCTGCAGATTAAAACTATTAGATATTTATATTATTATTTTAGACACTTTAGAAGGTAATCTGATGGGCTGAGCATAGGAGTACACACCTATAATTCCAGCACTTGGGAAGCTGAAGGAAGATCATGAATTCAATGTCAGCCTGGGCTATGTAGTGAGACCCTATCTCAAACACAATTTTTTGAGTGCTTGTGGCTCATGCCTGTAATCTCAGCTTCTCAGGAGGCTGAGGTCCGAGGACCATGATTTGAAGCCATCCTAGGCAGATAAATCTGTGAGACTCTAATCTCCATCGACCAGCAAAAAGCCAGAACTAGAGGTGTGGCTCAAGTGCTAGAGAGTCAGATGTGAGTAAGAAAAGCTAAGTGAATAACTGGGCGGGGCGGGGGGGACAGGGAGGGGGGAAATCTGGGAGAAAATGAGGGAGAGAGTAAGTATTCAAAAAGAATTTATGCAATACCTGACTTAGGTTACTGTAACCCCTCTGTACCTCACCTTAACAATAAGCATTTAAAAATATTTTTTAAAAAGCTGAATGACAGTGAAAGGCCTTGAGTTCAAACCCTGGTACTGGGGCTTTTTTGTTTGTTTTCTTTATCAGTCATTGGGCTTGAACTCAGGGGCTCTGCACTATCCTTGAGTTCTTTTGCTCAAGGCTAGCACTCTACCACTTTGAAACACAGTACTACTTCTGGTTTTCTGGTGTTTAATTGGAGAAAAGAGTTTCATGGACTTTCCTGCCCAGCTGGCTTCAAACCACTATCCTTAGATCCCAGTCTTCTGAGTATCTAGGATTATAGGCATAAACACCCAGCTCTGGGGCTTCTGTGTGTGTCTGTGTTGGTCGTGGGGCCTGGACTCTGGGCTGGGCCCTGTCCCTCAGCTCTTCAGCTCAAAGCTAGTGCTCTACCACTTGAGCCACAGCGCCACTTCTGGCTTTTTTTGCTTATGGGGTGCTGAGGAATAAAACCCAGGGCCTCATGCAAGCTCTCTACCACTGAGCCACCTTCCTAGCCCCATCTGGGGCTTTTTTAAAAAATAAAACTGACTACTCACACATGTTAGGGTGCCAACTACCTAAAAGATGACCAATGCTAGGTGCTGGCAAGGATGTGGAGGAAGGGGGAGACTTACACACTCTTGATGGAAACGTAAATGAGCACAGTCCCATGGGAAACAGTATGAAAAAAACTAGTACAACTCCAAGAAGAGATAGACAAGTGTCAAATCATAACTCAATAACTGGCAGAACAAGTGGAAAGAAATTCACGAACACATTAATGTTACAAAAAAACCTGTGCAGAATAATCAACTGAGTATTTTAACACAAACAGGAAAATGTGCATTCATTTTACATGCATGAGGAATGGTGGCAAAGGATTATATTCTAGGCCATAGAACCCATTTCAATCAATCTGAAGGGATTCAAGTCATACAAACTATGTTCATTGTCCACAATGGAATGAAATCAGATATCAATAACAGAGAGAGAGAGAGAGTAAGAGCAAAAGAGGGAAAGGAAGAGAGAGAGAGAGAAAGAGAGAGAGAGGTTTCACAAATTCCCCAAAATGTTTTAAAGTGAAACTACACACTTCCAAGTAATGGGAAACATGGGCAAGAAATTCAAAATGGAAATGATAATATATTCTAAGCTGTCATTCTAAGAAAGAAATAGATAAGAAGAAATAGATGTAAACTCATTATCTATTAAAGAAATTGAATCATAACTAGAAACCATCTCACAAAAAATCTCAAGCTGTACTGGTGAGTTTTACCAAACATTTAAGGAAGAATATTATCAGTTCTACAAAACTCTCCTTGAAAACTGAAGAGAAATGGGATTCCCATAGTTGTACCGTAAGCTAGCATTACCCTTATACTGAACCAGAAAATGACTGAAAACAGGGCACACCGAAATTTGTAGAAAACTGATGAAGTAGTAGTTAGGTGAAAATTTGTAGTGCTATTATTTTATTTTATTTTTTTAAGAAAAAGGATAAAGTCCCAAATAGATCACTTCAACTTCTACATTTAAAAAAAAGAGAGAAAATAAAGACTGAAGTAAGCAGAAGAAAGGAAATGACAAAAATGAAAGAAATGAATGAAATAGAAAATAAGAAATAATAAGATCCAAACACTAGTTGTTGGGATGAATAAGGTTAATGAGCCTCTCAGCCAGGGCAGTGGGACATATCTGTAACTCTAGTATTCATGGGTTAGAGGAGGGCCAGAGGCATAGAATAAGACCCCATCTCAGAAAAAACAAAAATAAAAACAAGTTTATACAGCATTCTAAGCATTCACACACAGTGAGACCAAAGGAGGATACCCTTAGGGGAGGAACACAAAGGTGCAAGGACTATGTACCTCTGCTCACATGCAATAATATTTATTGAAATGAACTCCAGGAAATGGAATCAAGAGGGTTTGTTTTTGTTTTTGTTTTCCTTTCATCTTCTTTGTCCATTTATCTGTCTTTGGAAGGGTAAGGAGGGACCCAGAAATGGAGAGACAAAGAGTGAACAAATACAGGAGTGTCACTCACCAGACACTATGGTGAAAATGAACTATACAACTTATGGTTGGGGACAGGAAGGAAAAACTTGGGAGAGAGCAAGGGAAGAGGGTGACAATGTCCAAAAAGAAATGTACCCATTCCTTGATTTATGTAACTGTAACCCCTCTGAACACTACCTTTATAATAATAAGAAGAAAATAAAAATTAAAAAGCACTCACTATCTGACTTATCTAATTGTAACTCCTTTGTACATCACCTTTATAATAACAATAAAAAATAAAAATTAAGAAAAACAAAACAAAGATAAAAACCAACAAACTACCCATCTAACCAACCAACTAAATCCCTGATAAGCTAGTAGTGATACTGGTCAGGAAGGAGAGAAAACACAAACTGCCAATATCAAGAATGTGTGTGACATCGCTGCCAGCCATAAGGCTAGTAAAAGCTCCGTAAAAGAAATAGATTAATGACTTTGTGCTAATAAATTCAGTAACTTTGGTGAAAAAGACAAATTCCTTGAATGATACACGCTGTCAAAAGTCTCTAAAAAAGAAATAGGTTAAGAATAAATAGATACAAATTCATTATCTATTAAAGAAATTAAATCATAACTAGAAATCATCTCACAAAAAAAGGCTGCACTAGTGAGTTTTACCAAACATTTAAGGAAGAATATTATCAGTTCTACAAAACTCTCCTCAAAAACTAAAGATACATGGAGTATTCCTGTAGTTGTACCAGGAAGCTAGCATCACCCTTATACTGAACCAGAAAAGGACAAGAAGAGAGAACTCTTCTTTTTCTTTTTTAATTTTTTTTGGGGGGGTCCGGTCGTGGGGCTTTAACTCTGGGCCTGGGCACTGTCCCTCAGCTCTTCAGCTCAAGGCTAGCACTCTACCACTTGAGCCACAGCGCCACTTCCGGCTTTTTTTTTCTTTTTGCTTATGTGGTGCTGAGGAATCGAACCCAGGGCCTCAGGCATGCAAGGCAAGCGCTCTACCACTGAGCTACCTTCCCAGCCCCGAGAGAACTATTTTTAATTCTCTTTATCAAATCAAATCTAAGAATGTAGAAAAAAAACAACTAGAGTTTATCCCAGAAATGAAAGGTTGGCCATACATTCATCATATTAATACCCAATAGAGGCAGAACCAAAAGCATTTGACAAGAGTTAAGAGCTGTTCTCTATACAAACTCTCTCCAAATTAATAATTGAGAGGATCTTCCTTGACTCATGGAAGGGCACCTGCCAGAAAACAAAACTTCAGCATAATGTCATAAGTAGTGGTAAGACTGAATGCCTCCTCCCAGGATCAGGAACAAGACAAGGGTGCCTGGTCTCAAGGTCTCTATTCAACTCTCTGTGGGACGTTCTAGTCAGGCAATAAGGGAAAATAAAGAAATAAAAGGTGGCCAGATGAGGATGGAAGAAGCAACCCTCAGATGATGTGACCTTGCCCATAGAAAAGGCACTGAGCACTAGAGTGCATCGGGGAATTTAGCCAGGTTGTCGGAGGCAAGGTCAGTACACAAAAGTCAACCAGCTATTGGTTGAGATGGATCCTTGAACAACAATGTTTATCTTGAATGGAACTGGAAGGAAGGATGGAAAAGAGTAACGAACTTCCATCCATGCCTCATACCCTGTTTTAAAAATTCACTCAAAATGATTCAGAGATGTCATTATAAACTCTAAAGCTACAAAGAGAGTGAGGGAAACGGTGCCATGGGCCAAAAAGAAATGTACTCTTTACCTAACTTATGTAACTGTAACCCCTCTGTAGATCACCTTTATAGTAACAATTAAAAAAAAAACAAAAGCAGACAAACAAAAACGATTAGAAGAAATCATTGGGGAAAAGTTTTGTGACCTTGTATTAGGCAAATATTTCTTAGCCAGGACACCAAAACCACAACTCATAAAAGAAGGAATGAATTGGGCACCAGGGGCTTACACCTATAATCCTAGCTACTTAGGAAAACAGTTTAACAAGTTCTGAGCCAGTTCAACATAGACCTATCACATGAAGAACCCAGCTGTTCTTCTCCAGGCATTTATCCCAAAGAAAAAGAATACAGCCACACATGGGCATGTACAGCAATGTTCATTTCAAAGAGCCCCAAACTGGAAATAATTCTACGGTGTAGACGCCATGACTACCACCCCATCTGACAAGTGAGGACTCAGGAGTTCAGAGAGGCTTAACACCTTAACTGAAGTCACACAGCTTATAACTGTGGAAGCTGGGGTTTCAACCGGAGTCCTCCTAACTATTGTTCTGTAAAAATCCCTCTTCCTCTGACTAGATTGAGGATGATGGCCCTCTTCGTTAGCCACCAGAGAGCCAAGCATGGTTCTTAAGGGTGTGACTTCAACCCTTGCCCGTCTGTCTATTGCAGAGTTGCCCAGAAATCAGAGGCACTGGGGGTGGGGCTCATGCGGGAGGGCCCAGGGCTGCCTGGCACTGTCCTACCCTCTCCCACGGACAGCTGGAACTTGGAGAGTGACAGGACCATGCCACCCACAGCCATGCTGCCTAGGCTCTAGGAAGAGCCAGCTAGCTTCCTGGGTACTGGGCTGCCCCCCGGGGCCACAGCTGGCATCTTGCTGGCTGGTGTGAGCTGCCTGGACAAGAAGACACCAAAGAGGTGCCGGGGTTGGTTGTCTGGGCGGGGCTCGGCGCTGTAATTGCTGGGCACCGAAGCCCTTGGCCCAGGCCTTCTATGAAGACATTTATAGCCAGCCAACCCGGGGGCCATTCAAGTGGTTTTTCTCTCTTTCATGACCCTTTAATAAACGACTAGAGACATCAAATTAAGGCTGCTCTCAGAGAAACTTGGCTTTGCCCACAGGCCCCGGACAGGTCAGGGGAAGGTTAATCTGCACACTGACCTTGAGTTCTGCATTTTTTACCGCAAGCCTTTAAAGTGTAGACTCGGATGTCAGGGCCAGTCCGGCCTTTGAGGTCACTCACACCCACTCTGGGCCTTGTCCAGACACCCAGAGATGGGGGGACCGGGCGTTCCAAAGCCACCAGTGACACACAGCTCCCCTCAGGCCCTCTCCTTGGGGACCTCTGATGCCTGCCAAAGTGAACCTCAGACCCTCAGTAAGCGTCATCACCCTCCAAGGCTCGGCTTCCTCTTCTGTCAAATATCATTCGCTCACTCACTCATTCATTCAACAATCATCTTATCTGAGGTTAGGCCTGCCTGACAAGGATTTAAATGAAATGGCTTGGAAGGTGACCCAGGAAGAGCCAGAAGAAGGGAGACTGAGGCTGGACACCACTGTGAGCTGAATGAGGTTTCCGGCTTCCCATCTGTCCTAGCCTAAAGGATGCACCCCCACTGCTGGCCTGGCCATTGTAGACAAGAAGGCTCAGGTACCCAGAAAAGCCCCCAGGTGAACTGGAGGTGCTGGCAGGGGGAGGTAATGGAGCTGGGGTGCCAACAGTACCTGCTAGGTCTTCAGTGAGAACCTAGTGTGTAAAGGCCCCATTCAGAGTACCTGGAGTGGGCTTGCTAGGCTAACAGGCTGACTGGCTGGGCCTCCCCCTCAGGACCTCACCCACAGCAGCTCGGCTCCTGTTAAGGAAAAGAGGAATTGCTTTAGGACAAGGAAGGGATTTTGAAATGTAAGGTTTTTGTCTTAAACTGGTTCCTTTTCAAGATGGAATTAAGACCTGCCCCCAGGCTGTTCAAGAAATAGCAGAGGGTGTGGGTATTATATTTTGAGATTATTTGCGGACTGATAACCTTATTTCAAAGTCACTTTATGTAATACATTTTACCCTATTCAAATTAGCCAATCACAAGCAGACTATGAACCTGAGATCAACCAGTCTGAGCAGAGGGGCGGGGCCTGCTGTGTTAGGGATAAATAGAGGAGCAGCTGGCTGAAGTGTACTTGCTTGCTAGATGATTGGTGGGTGGTATGCCCTTCTGCAGAAGTAAAATTTACCTTGCTGAGACAATTCTTTATATCTGTGCCTATCATTGTGACTCCAGTGGTTCTTGGCCCCTCTAGGTGAGAGGTGGGCCCAGGCCACCTTGCTTCCAGTGCAATGTTACAATCTCTGTGCTTGGAAGTCCCCAGCAGGCCTGCAGGCTGACAGCAGTCAGCAGTGAGCCCGAAGGGGACAGAGCCACCAGTAGTCCAGTCCACAGGAGTAACTGATTTATCTTTACAGGCCTTCAGTCCACAAGTTTAAAACCGTTAGACAGCCATGTGCTGGTAGCTCACACCTGTAATCCAAGCTACTCAAGAGGCTGAGATCTGAGGATCAAGGTTGGAGGCAGATCTGGGAATGGGGCTTAGTGGTAGAGTTCTTGCCTAGCATGCATGAAGCCCTGGGTTCGAGTCCTCAGTACCACATATACAAAAGAAGCCAGAAACGGCACTGTGGCTCAAGTGGTAGAGTACTAGCTTGAGCACAGAGAGGCTCAGGGACAGTGCTCAGGCCCCAAGTTCAAACCCCAGGACTGGCAAAAAAATAAAAAAAAGGTTGAAGTCAGTTCAGGCAGGAAAAGCTATGAGACTCTTAGCTCTAATTAATCAGAAGACTGGAAGTGGCACTGTGGCTCAAAGTGCTAAAGGACTAGCCTTGAGGGAAAGAGCTCAGGAATGGCACCCAAGCCCCAAGTTCAAGACACAGGACCAGCACAAAATATATAAATACAACCATCAGGCTGAGGATGTGCCAGAGCCTTGAAGCAAAGACAGACACATTTCTCCTTGTGATCTTCACAGCAAATGAGTGGCTCCTCATTCTCAAGACACTGAGATCTGAGTATCACAGTTCAAATCCAGCCTGTGCAGGAAAGACCCCGAGACTCTGATCTCCAATTAACTTAGCAAAGAGCCAAAAGTGGAGATGTGGCTTAAATGGTACAGTGCCAGTCTTTAGGGAAAAAGGGAAAGTGTAAGGCTCTAGGTTCAAGTCCCAGTACCAGGACAAAAAAAACTAAAAAAAAAATAATAATAATAAAAAGGTGAGCAGAGGGGCTGGGAAGGTGGCTCAGTGGTAGAGCGCTTGCCTTGCATGCCTGAGGCCCTGGGTTCGATTCCTCAGTATCACATAAGCATAAAGAAAAAAGCCGGAAGTGGCACTGTGGCTCAAGTGGTAGAGCACTCGCCTTGAGCTGAAGAGCTGAGGGACAGCGCCCAGGGCCCAGAGTTCAGGCCCCACGACCAGACCCCCCCCCCCAAAAAAAAAAACAACAAAAAGGTGAGCAGAGTTTATAATTGAAATTAATATCCAATTTCTCAGGGTTTTCAAGTCATTTAGGGGCGTACAGTAAGTGGAAGAAATACCACTCCCACTTCTAAATCTGTTTGAGGTGTTTCCTTCCAAAGGAAGTACAAGGATTTTTTCCCCTTCCTTTTTCTTTTTGTTTTATCCTCTGTTTGTTCGTTTGGTGGCACTGGGGTTTGAACTTAGGGCCTTCCTGCTTGCTAGGCAGAGCATTGTAGCACTTGAGCCACGCCTCCATTCCTCATGCATTTAATTTGTTTTTCAGGTAGCTAGTGAAGCATTTGAGTGTATGTCCATGATCTTCCTACCGCCGCTTCCTAAGTAGCTGGGATTACAGGAGTGAGCCACCACACCAGGGTTGTTGTAGTTTTGAATCCATAGGGGAAGCTGTTTACGCTTTCACTAGGTAGAGTGAGGATGCCTCCCCCTACTCAGAGGCCCAGAGTAGATACTGCCATTCTCACCATGTGCACCAGCTGGGGCATGCAGGGCTGGGCGTGAGGTCACACATGGAGAAGAGGCAAAGCAGGGACTGGGACCATGACTCATCTGACTCTGTGAGACAAGACACGGCCATCAGTCCTTCTCAGGAGGTCACCAAGACCTGGTGGCAGGGTGAGAGGGGCAGAAAGCCAGAGTGACTATGGGCTTATGGGAATTACATTCAGGGGGCAAGGCAGGTAGAGACAAACTTCCTGTGCGTTGGGCAGATAGATGATCACAGAAAGGAAGGGGCTTGGGATCAGGCCTTCAAGCATCAGGGCCCTGCCAGGTGGGCCTAGCCTCCCCCACCCTGCAGGGACACTCAGTTTCTTGGTGCCACCCTTGTGCCCTTGTTTGTGGGCCTCATCCGCAGTAGACTGGTAGGCCAGCCTCCTCTCCCTTTCCCAGTCAAGCCAGGTGGGCACAGGGAGGCTGGAAGAGGTGACCTGTGCCTGCAAACTCGGCTGCGGTGGTGAGTGACTCACGGGGGAGTGGAGTGAGCCTCAGTTTCCCCAGCTGGTTTCCTTTGGCTCAGTATCGATCAAACTGCTGGTGACAGATTATTCCAGAGTCACGATATTAATTTAGTGGGTTGTGAACACAGTTTTTTTTAGTTGTTTTCTTTTTAACTTTTTTTTTTTTTAAGTACAGAGGGGTTACAGTTACCTAAGTCAGGTAAAGAGTACGTTTCTTTTTTCTTTCCCCCTAACTTTACTGGTCTGGGGGCTTGAACTCTGGGCCTGGGCGCTGTCCCTGGGCTCCTTTTGCTCAAGGCTAAGCACTCTACCACTTTAGCTACAGCGCTACTTTGGGCTTTTTCTGTGATTAATTGTAGGTAAGAGTCTTGGGCTGGTTTTGCACCACGATCCTCAGATCTCAGCCTCCTGGGTAGCTAGGATGACAAGCGTGAGCCACCAGCACCCTGTATCATGAGTCTTTCTTTTTGGACAATTTTTTAGACTTTTTTTTTTTTTAAAGGAACAGAAGATAGTAAGATAGAAAACTTCAGGGAGGGGGCTGGGAAGGTGGCTCAGTGGTAGAACACTTGCCTTGCATGCCTGAGGCCCTGGGTTGGATTCCTCAGCACCACATAAGCAAAAGTAAAAAAAAGCCAGAAGTGGCGCTGTGACTCAAGTGGTAGAGTGCTAGCCTTGAGCAAAAAGAGCCCAGGGACAGCGCCCAGGCCCAGAGTTCAAGCCCCACGACCGGACCCAAAAAAAAAAAAAAGAAAACTTCAGGAAAGAAAACTTCAGGGAGTGTTTCTACAAGTTAAGGGGAGCTGTTTTCTGGAACTGGTGTGGGCACAGGGGTGGCATGCGTGGGGGGCAGGCCTGGGGGAGCCCAGCAGGGGCGATGGGAATCAGGAGACCCCCTTGTGTCTCTCCCCCAAGGGCTTCCCTTGGGCTCTAAGCAGCCTCATAAATTGTCTGCCCCAAGTCAGGGGCATAGAACTGCCTGATTTATGCCCAGCCGGCCCGCCCTCTGCCTCCTCACTGGCTTTGTGGGGCCAAGGTCCGGGGTGGGGGCTGCAGACAGCCAGGCTGTTGCTGTGGAGACCGGCTCAGCCCAGTACTCTAGCTTCCTTCCCTCCTTCCTTCCCTCCCTCCCTCCCCCAGTGATGGCTCCCTCCCCCTCACTCTTCAGGGCCTGATTTCCAACAACCTCCCACCCCCTTCCCTTCCAGCTGCTCCAGCCCCGCCTGTGGGCGCCCTATATCCAGGGGTCACATAAAGTGTGGACTTAGTACATCCCCAGGGCAAGATGACCTGGGCACTGGGTTTGAATCCCACAGCATCCTCCCTGTGGGCAAGTTGACAAGGACCAGGGAGAGTTTTCAGGACACAGCTCAGCACCTGCCTGTAGCCTCCTCTATGAAGTAGGGGTGATGGTATCTGCATTCATTGCTCCCCCAGAACCTGCCAGTGTCTGGCATACAGGAGGTGTCCAATAAATGTCAGCAAAGAAGTGAATCTCGGGTAAATTCTTTTTTTTTTTTTTTTGTCTGTTGTGGGGCTTGAACTCTGGGCCTGGGCACTGTCCCTCAGCTCTTCAGCTCAAGGCTAGCACCCTACCACTTGAGCCACAGCGCCACGTCTGGCTTTTTCTGCTTATTTGGTGCTGAGGAATCAAACCCAGCGTCTCATGCATGCGAGGCCAGCACTCTATCACTGAGCCACCTTCCCAGCCTCGGGTAAATTCTCCAATGAAGACAGGAGTACGGTGGCTTAAGAGGCAGGTATTTCATTTCCTCCCCTTGACCTGGGATTGGGCATGGTGCTGCTTCTGGGGGAGAGCTTCCCCGAGAAGCCCCCCAGCAACCATGTAAGGAGTGGGCACCCCCGAGAATACTGTGCTGGAAAGACCAAGACAGAGAAGCCCCGATCCACAGAAGCCAGGTGGGAAGGCCCTCCTGCCCCGGTGCAGACCACCCCAGCAGAGACCCAGACAAGCAGTTCCAAACCCTGCCCAAACTGCAGACTCCTGAGCGGGACACCAAACTGTTCTGGTGCCTTAAACCTACAAGTTTTGAATTGATTCCCCCACTCCCCCCTAGTTGGATTTGTTCACACAAAGTGTAAACCTGGGCCTTGGCCTGGCACGAGGTGCTGCTCTGAGAGGAGGCAGAGCTCGTGGTTGTTGTGGATGGTTGGGAATGGAGGTGGCCCTGGAGAGCCTGAGTGCCGGGGTCTGAGTCCCAGGGGCCTCTCTGCAGCCTGGAACAGGGTAGACTAGCTCTTGGCCCCTCCAGGCCTCCGGGTGGGCGGGGAAACGCTGACTCAGCGCCCGCACGGTGAGCTCCCTCCAGCACATGCTGTCAAAATTCATGGGACCTTGGGATCAGGGCTGCGTAGACCAGAACCTCCTTTCTCTGTGGAGCCAGTCCTCCAGTGTGTGTGCTTGCATGCAATCGTGCTTGCGATTGTGCACGCAGGTGCACACACACACACACACACACACACACAAATGGGGTGCCAGTAGGGGCTCTTTGTAAAGAGTCTAGTGCTCCATTGGAAAGCCCAAAATAAGTTAACTAAATAATAATGAGGATAATGAAAGGGGAGGAGGAAGAAGAAGCGGGGAATAGTCCTGGTGTGGCACACATTTGCTTCTGGAAACTTCCAGGGCTTGGTTCTCAGCTCTAGTGGGGGAGGGGGTGGAGTGGCTCCTCTGGGTGGGTCTCTCCTCTCCTACTGGTGTCCATCACCCTTGTACTGTACCTGTGAGGAGGAACAGTGACTCACTCACCCAGAGTCAGAGCCCAGGCCTCCTGCTGCCCACCCCCTCCCCCAGGTCAGCCTCAGCAGAAGGATGAGCTGGAGGGCACCTGGCTTGCAAAGCTTTCTGCATGAAAACCCTCAGTGTGGCTCCGGTCCTTCCTCACGGCATGCTGGCATTTGGCATGAAAGCCCCTAGGGAAGTCCACCTCACGGTCCATCTCCAGCCCCAGCTCAAGCAGGATGGGCCCCCTCTCTTACCACCTCCCCTTTCGCAAATTGGGAAACAGAAGCCAGAGCAGCGGGGGATGGGGCGCTGGGGGCAGCGAGAGGGGTGAGCCTTGCTCATTTCAAAAAGTCATCAAGGTTTCTCTTTACAGAGCCATCCGGACCCCATCTGCACAGGTTCTTAGACGGGCTTTGGGGCGGTTGGCTGCAGTCTTCCCGGTAGCCACGGGTGCTGGGCTGACGGTCACAGGGCAGTCATTTCACATGGCTCTGTCACTCGTCCCTGCGTGACCCTGAGCAAGGCATGTTCCCTTTCTGAACCTTGCTTCCTCCATCTATAAAATGGGCTCACCATCATCAGACCTACCCCCCTGCCATGAAGGTGGCACGTGGCGTTCTGGTTAGATCCATTGGCACAGAACAAAAACACCTGCCCACTGAATGGCTTTGGGGACAGTCATCCTGTGTTTGGCTTAGGAATTTGTAGTTTGAGTAGGGCTGGGCAGGGACAGGGGTGTTGGCTTTATGGGGTGTCACTGGGTTTTAGGGGCATCCCTACCACAGAAGCTTGCCACGTGCATGGAAAGTCAACTTCTCTTCCATGGGGTGCTCTCCACAGGGCAGCTTGGGCTTCCAAAAACTGGTATCCAGAGAGAGAGAGAGAGAGAGAGAGAGAGAGAGAGAGAGGGCTGAAAAATACTACTTCCAGTGCTGACTGTCCATCAAGTAACAGAGCCCAGGTTCTAGGACAGAGACCTGGGGAATGCATGCACCATCACTGCAGTAGAATAATTTCATATATGTATTTATTGACATCTGCCTCCCCCCAGAGCCATGTGCCCAGCGCCTAGCACACTGCCTGAAAGAAGAAAGGTCAGCGGGAGGGGTGGGAATGGTGGGCAGGGAGGGAGAGCCCTGGCTCCAGCATCTGAGACCTGGGTTTGGACCCCCGACTCTGGCCCCAGGGTGCTAGGTGACCTTGGGCAAGTCACAAATATCTCTGTGGGTGTCAGCAAAAACTAATAAAACCAGACCCTGGCTTTTCAAGTTGTGTCATCAAACCCTCTGCATATGGCTTGCTTTCATTAAGATAAGAGCGCAGAGCAATGTTTGGACTTGCTGCTCAAGCTTTGATGTTCAGCCTTTTGCGTGGCTGTTTTTGATGTCCGGGGCTTGGGGGGAGCTGGACTCGGGTTCCTGGCTCTTGCTGGCCGGCCGCCTGCCTGCCTTCTGCTGTCTGCCTGGTTAAAAGCACTTATGATCTAATAAAAGAGGATTCATGCGGCCTGCGTGGGCTGCAAGTGCTGTTCATAGCCCAGGCTCATTCTACCTCACATTTATTCAACACCAGCTAAGTACCCAAGAGGGGCCTCTCTCTCTCTCTCTCTCTCTCTCTCTCTCTCTCTCTGTCTCTCTCTCTCTGTCCCCAGTCCCCTCCATGCAGGTACTAAGGGCTTGAATTTAGGGCCTGGGCACTGTCTCTTAACTTTTTCAATCAAGGCTGAAGTTCTACCACTTGAGTCATATCTCCACTTGCAGCTTTTATGGTGGATAATTAGAGATGGGAACTCTCATGGACTTTCCTGCCCAGGCTGGCTCTGAACTGTGACCCCTAGTTTTCACCCTTCTAAATGGCTGGGATTATGGAGGGGAGCTTTGAGCCTTGGCTGCGTTTCACCTCTAAGTTTGCTCAGGACCAGTGCTGGGCTTCAGAGAGACGCAGGCCCACGTGGTGTGTGAAGGCCCCCAGTCACAGAGAGGTTGGATGATGGGGACAGAAAGACCCAGGAGGAGGAGGGGGCCTTTGGGACCCTCTACCCTTTGCCAAGCTCATTGCCCAGGTGTCTGTCTTAACTGGTCATATGTGGGAGTGGTTGGAAGAATGGGTGGCACTTGCTACCCAACGGGGCAGGACCTGTGTCTGTGCCTCCCTGCGGGCGCTGCTGCCCTGTAAAATCCCACAGCCTTGGCTCCCAACGTGGACTGGGGAGTCCCCTTTCCAGGGCCCCCTGAAGTGCACATCACCCAGCAGCACCCACGACCTTCAGTCTATTGCAAATGGGCAGAAATCTCACTGCCAACAGCTGCTTTAAGAAGAAAGCAGGACCTGGTTGAGAGGAAAGGCAGGTCACACGTGAGGTCACTTTCAGTCTAGAAGGTTCCATTTCCTTCCCTGGAATATAGAATAAACACTGCCCGTGTCTGGTTGTGAGAGCCCTGGGCACAGTGCCAGGTCCCCTTGGGCAGAGGAGGCTGTTCATTATGAACCGAGGCCCGTGCAGCGGCCCGAGAGCCCCTGCTGCCAGCGGAGAGGGGTCCCAAGGACTGTGGTGGTACTTGGACGGCATGTCCCCCGCCCCACTGGGAGGCTGATTACTTCCAGTGTCTTCCAGGGTGGTCCCCAGCCCACTCCCACTCCATACAGGGCCTCCCCACAAACTCCTCCAGATGGTGCCACCCTTTCCCACGGCCATGGAAGCCATCAGCGGCCACACTGGCCTTGGTCATCAAGGTGGTCAAAACCAAACCAATTTGGACATTGGACACTCTTCCATGACAGAGGCTGGGCTGCGGGATTCTGCCCCTTTTGTCTTAGGGCTCCTATGCCAGGTAGGGGCAGAAGTGGCCCGCGTCACCCTGTCCCAGTGCCCAGCCCTCCCCCTCTGTGGGTCCCTGCTTGAGAGAAACCACCCAGGCCACTGCCGGGCAGACCCTGGGTTCAGGCCTGGCTGCTGTGTAGGCACCAGCTCAGGCAGAGATCAGTCAGGCCTTCTACCCCCCATGGGGGTAAGGGGTAGGGCCCTTCTTCCTTCCCACCTTCCCTCCCTCCCTGCCTGCTCTTTGGCATAGGTCCAGCTCCAACATTCTGTGGCCTGGTGCCATCTGCAAGCCCTATGGCTGCCCTGTTGTAGCTTTTCAGTCCAGGCCAGACCCCTAGAACAGCCCCAGGCCCTTATCACACACAGCTATCTTCATTGTTTGCATAGCGCTCATTTCCCTTTGGCTAAGAAAACATGTTTGCAAAATCAGATTTCCCTGGAAGCCGGCAGGTTAAAAGGAAAGGAAACCATTTGCGTTCTGCGAAACGGGATCTGAAGGCAGGCCGACCTCTGGGATTGCCCCTTGATGAGAGGAAGCAGTGCCCGGATCCCAGATCCCAGCCCTAGGTAACCCATTCTCCACTCCTCACAAAGTGGTGCCAACAGCTGCCGCTAGTGAGAAGCTCAGAGCTTTTCCCGGGGTCTCAGGGAGTAGAGGCTCTCCTTCTCCAGAACCTTCTATAGGCTCCCCACTAATGGCAAGGCAGGCCAAGGTTCAGGGACTTCCTTTTCTGTCAGAACAGGGAAGAGAAAAGCCCAGAAGACTCAACTGGCCTCAGAGTTGGGTTGATGGGGTTCTGGAAAGATCACCACAGAAAATGAATGACTCTGGGACAATGCCAGACCCTGTAGCTGAGCTCGAGTGAGAGGGGCTTTCGCATCTCCGTGTGGCCTCACGGTGGAGGCTGCTCAGTGGCGTGGGTGGCAGGGACTCGAGTCACACCCAGAGCTCCACCACCAGCCAGAACAGCCCAGTACCTGACTGGCTGAAGAACAGCAAATACTTGGAGAACAGAGCGACTTCTCCCAGCACCATAGCCCCCAGAATCCTCCGCCCAGGCGACATCCCAAGAGCACAGCAAGGACGCCAGAGGCCCACAGCAGTGGGATTTGCCTAAGGTCATCTAGCTGGTTCAGAGTTCCAACTGTGGTCTGGTGGGCCTCTTCCATCCGGGCCTTTCTCATGGCACGCCATCATTCCTGCTCTGTCTGGTACCTAGCTATGTGGAGAAGGCGCTCAGGACCCACGTTCCAGTCCTGCTCATTCTTTCAGTACCGCTCTCTTTCAGCTGTTATCTGTGGAGTCCCCCGCTGGCCAGGGGGAAGAGATGGTCCCTGCGTGTGTGGACCTGAGGCTTGCCCCCAGTTCTTTCATTTGGTAGATTTATAAGGGTGGGTTCCTGAACCTCCAGTCATTGTCCACAGTGCAGACCAGGGTCTAAAAACAACACGCAGGATGAAAGGGATCTTGCCTCTGCAGATGAAACCAGGAGGAAGCTGGCCTCCAGCAGCCCCTGGCCCAGGGCCCACAGTGTGCCTGGGCCAGGCCGAGGCCAGGCCAAGGCAAGGCTGCAAAGTCTGGGGACACCCAGAGCAGGCTCCCGCCCACCAATGGATCTGGGACTCCAGGCTCCCTGAGCTCTTAATCCTGAGATGAAACACTAAGGTCAGTCAGGGTCGATGGGGGCAAAAGAAAATGGGGAGCTCTGTTCTGGGACAAGGAGACACTGAAGTGCTGGCAGGAGGTACTTTGTAAACCTCAAGTCAGATGAGAGGAGAACTAGCAACTCCCAGGGCCTCCCAACCCCCAGCAGTCTCGGGCTGTTCTCTCTCTGCCAACCAGGCTTCCTGTCTCTGTTCCTTGATACTTAGCAAGCTCACCCCCAACCCCAGGGCCTTTGCATAGACTGCCATCTCCTTGGGGAAGAGCCTTGTCAGGCTTTGGGTTTCTGATTCATTGTCATCTGGGAATGACTTCCTACTAATGACCCAATCAGTTTTGCAGGACTGGACTCTGTTTCCAAATATACTTGGCACAACTTATAATGACGATTTAACTATCACAAATGATTTAATCACGGTTACAAATGGCTCCAATGATTATTTTTTATTATGGTGATTTAAACAGACCATTCATTAACGAGAACAGTTATGATGTATAAGTTATCTAACGACTTCACGATTATTTGTAAGCTCTGCGGGTGAGGCGCTCCGACCACCAGTTGGCTGCTTTGGGCTCGGCTGCTCGGATAGTAACAGCTGAGTGCCTTTCCCATGGGACGAGCCGACTCCTCCCAGCAGCCCACTGAGGCAGGCACGAGTACTGATCGTCCCATTTCACAGAGGAGCAGACTGAGGCTGAGTGATGCACTCGGCATCCCGGCTATAACAAACCTGACAGCCAGACAGGGAGGGCTAAGGCTGAGCTTGTCTGAGTTCGCTGTGAGGGTGACGGGGAGAAGCAAGAACTGTCTGGGGATCCAGGGTAGAATTGGGCACACATGGCTTTCTCTGCCCAGCCCCACCTGGCTCAGCAGGACACTCTGTGGAGGTGTGTGTGCGTGGGGGGGATGGTCCCTCCTGTCCCACAGGGAGAAGGTGGGTGGGAAGGTTTCTATTGCATATTTAGCCATAGGCCACCTCCTAGTGCACCCTTGCCAGGGACCTTTCTCCCTTGCAGGACAGGCCCTGAGGACATCAGCAGAGGCCAGGACAACTTCTGCCCAGTCACTCACCAGATTCATTACCCTGAGCCCCATGCCCAGGCTCTGCTTGGGCTCAGGGGTGCTTAAAACCAGCTGGAGGAGTTTGGAGGAGGAGAGTCAGAAGGACAGAAGCAGCCCTGGCCCCCCCTAGGTCCTCCTATGGGGACAAATGTGCTGCGTTTGATCCTCCAAGCCAGCAAACTCCTTAGGGGCAGGAAGTTCCCATGGGTATCACACTACAGGCTTCCTTGTGGGACATGAATGAGAGTCAGGTTTAAAGAGATGGGGGGGGTCTTCATGCTCTTTTCTCTATTTTCATGTATGTTGAGTAGTTCTATAATGAAAAGTAATATAAGGAAGGAAAGGAGTAAGGCAGGCAGGAGGGAGATTTGCATGAGTTATATGTGTGTCCATGTGTGTAAAGAAAGCCTGGGAGGCCAGGCACTAGTGGCTCATGCCTGTAATCCTAGCTACTGAGGAGGCTGAGAGCTGAGGATCACGGTTCAAAGCCAGCCTGGGCAGGAAAGTCCATGAGACACTTACCTCCAATAAACCACCAGAAAACTCAAAGTGGCGCTGTGGCTCAAGTGGTAGAGTGCTCCCATTGAGCTGAAGAGCTCTGGGACAGTGCCCAGGCCCAGAGTTCAAGCCCCATGGCCAACACACACACACACAAAAAGGCAACCTGGGAGGGTACAGATGAAACTATTTATGAAACTATTCATGATGTTTCTCATTTTCTTCTTCATATTTTTTTTCAATAGGGAAAAATAACTCAGTTATTAAGAAAAAGATAAAAAGAATGAATGCCTTGGGGTCTAGACCAGCCCACCTCCAGACACGCCGCAATGCTTCAGTTCTGTTCTGGGCTCCTCAGCTCAGAGTGTCCTCTTCCCACAAAAACGGGACACTAGAGAGTGCAAGGTTGAAAAGAGGGGGTGTGAGAATGCGCCCCAGGAGGTCTGAGCACCAGCCAGGTGCTGGATATTGAGCATGCTCACCTCAACACACATCCTCAGACACCCCTAAGTGTCAAGTCCACAGACCCTAGAAGGACAACCAGGCTTTCCTGCCAACCCTGGTGCCCTCATGGGTGGGCACATGCAAACACACATGTCTGCACATGCCTGCACACACCATGGTACACATGTGAGCACAAGCTCTGAACTGCGTGGGGTGGCCCTGTGAGCCTCCTGGGTGGGGAAGAGGAGAGCGCCCTATCCCTGTCCAAGATAAACACAGGAAGTGAGGATCCCACAGCGTCAGGGCAAGGCCAGGAGCCATCCATAAACTCCCGGAGGAGGGGGGGGGAGGAGGGGAGGGCAGAAGGGAGGGAGGAAGGGAGGTTGTGGGAGTCTGGGCAGGGGCCTGAGTTTGACATCTGCTGTCTTGGGTTCAAATGTGAAAAGTTGAAGGGGTAAATAAGCTAGTGTGTGTGTGGGGGGAACATCTGGGTTCTGTCTGTCTGTCTGTCCAGCCCTGGCCTCGCTGACTCCTCCACCCCATTCCCCCCACCCCATCTGGGAAGCCAGAACCTGGGCTCAGTGAATGTCTGCTGACCATGTGGGCAATAGAAAAAATGGACTAGTATCTTGGAGATTACTCCAGCCACCACGCCTTCTCCTCTGGAGTTGCCCATCCTGCTTTCCTCAAAGCACACCAGTCCCAGGGGAGAGGAGTGACGGTCTCTGCCAGGCCAGGGGGTGGGGAAAGGGCCGCCAGGTCAGGAACGGCTGGGCAGTGTCTTTGGAGGCTTGAGGCTCACTGGGTGCCAGGTACTTTACATCAGCCTCAGATCCTTTTGTGCAACACAGGATGGGGCAGTGCGGGGCGGGTATGGTTTCTGAAGTATTCTCAGCCACCCAACCACCCTTCTCTTGCCATGGGGCTCCAAGTCCTGCAGCCAGGGGCAGCTGCTTCTGATCCAGAGCTCAGGCTTTTTCTCTGCCACCTTCTTCACCTTTCTACTCCCCACAGTGGAGGCTAGCTGTGAACAGAGTACCAGTATGGTGGGGACTGGTGAATAGATAGGGGTTGCATGGGTAGATGAGATGGATGATAGATGGGTAGATGAATGGACTGATGATGGGACAAATAGGTAAATGGGTGAATGGGTGGATGAGATGGAGGGAGGGATGGAAAAGGAGGTAGATGAGTGGGTAGATAGATGGATAGATGGATGGATAAGATGGATAGCTCTGAGAATAGGTGGATGAGATGAAGAAATGGATGGATGGGGAAAATGAACAACTACATGAAGAGTTAGAGGAGATGGATGGGTGCATGAAATGGAGGGATGAATGGATGGATAAACAGATGGATGGGCGGGTGGATGGGTGGGTGGATGGATGGATAAATGAGATGGATGGATGGATAGTGGATGGATGGATAGATAGATGGATGGATGGGTGAAATGGAATGAGTGGATGGATGAGATGAAGAAATAGATGGATGGGAAAATGAGTAACTGAATGAATGGCTGGGTAAAATGGATGGATGGGCACATGAAATGGAGGGGTGGATGAGATGAAAGGTTGGCTAGATAAGTGGATGGATAGATGGATGGGTGACTGATGGGTAGATGAGATGGGATGGATGGATGGATGGATGAGACAAAGGGACACTGCTTCATTCTGAGATTTGTCCCGCTTTATCCCCTCATTTGATCCGGCCCTATAGCTTTCACCCTCAGCTCCAATTTCCCCTCCTGTACAAAGGCTGGGAGAACAACACACCCATCACATCAGCCTTCCCTTTGGCCCTGGGGTTCAGCTTCCTCAGGATGTCCCAACTGCTCCTGAGGGATGTCCCCTGGGCCAGGGCCAGTTTCTGTTCTCAGCACAGACCCCTGAGTAGCTCAAGCCCACCCAAATCACAGTGGCTCCCCTTTGGGTGATGTTTTTAATCTCCTCACTCATCCTGAAACTACAAACTAAACCAAAAATCTCTCTTGAACAACAAACGCAATTTAAATTCAATTAACCAAAGTACGTTTGGATTAACTTTAAAAGACTGGAAACATTGTCTTGGAAAGTCCCAAAGTAATCTGAATAAACTTAAAAAGGATTCACTTCTAACCAAAGCTGAGCACAGTTGAGAGGTACTTATTAGCATCCCCCCCAATGATACCTGAATGTCCTTAGACTAATTAGCTAAACAGTCATTGGTATGCAAAGGGGAAAGGAAGCACACAAAATCAAGTTCTCTATGAGGGCAAAGAGACCAAAGCAGGGGAAGGGATGTTGGGAATGGGCGGTGAGTTAATAGGGCTTTGGGAGGATGCCTTCCAGACTTCATCTTTCTCTCTTACCCTCTCTCCTTAGTGCCTGCTTCCAACTCAGAGGGTCTGGGGCAGATCCTTGGCACCTAAGTCCCTGCCAAGGCGTGCATGTGCATTGGCATCTGTCCTGTCTGTCTAGGCATCCTCTGCTGAATGTCCATCCTGTCTGTCTGTCCCATCTGTTTTGACATCCATCCTGTCTGTCTGGGCATCTATCCTGTGCTGGGGCTTTCTGGACATCCATCCTATCTATCTAGATGTCTGTCCTGTCTGTCTGGACATCTGTCCTGTCTGTCTAGACATCCGTCTAGACATCTGTCCTGTACATGCCCAGGAAGGGAAGGAATGCTGCACTTGCTCTAGCCAAGACCATCATCCTCACACAAGCACTGTGAGCTCCATTTGTTAGATGTGGAAACTGAGGTTCAAAGCCAGAAAGTAACAGATCCAGGACTGAACTCTCTCTTCAAGATCTTAGCCAGGGGCTGGTGGCTCACACCTGCGATCCAAGCTACTCAGGCAGCTGAGATCTGAGGATTGCAATTTTGAAGCCAGCCCAGGCAGGAACATCTGTGAGACTCTTATCTCTAAGGAACCACCAAAAAAAGCTGGAAGTGGAGCGGTGGCTCAAGTGGTAGAGCAATCGCCTTGAGTGAAAATGCTAAGGAACAGCATTCAGGACCAGCACACACACACACACACACACACACACACACACACACACACACAAACACACACACACACACACACACACACACACACACACACACACGAGAAAAAGAAAGAGAAAGATTCAATGATCCTGAAGCAGTGTCTGCAGACCGAGCAGCCTAGGCCACACAGCCAGTGGGGACCGCCTAGATCAGTTGTCCCAACACTAGTGCAAGTGTTGAGTGGGGCCTGCTTGCTGGGACCTTTTGGGGGGTCAGTGATTACAGGAGATTGGTCAGGAGGGGCATCAGTGTCCCCAGGGTTCCGTGGAGGTGAAGAAAAAAGGGTCTCTCTTCTCCCTGCCTCATGCCCCCAGCCAAATCTACGGAGAGAAGTCCCTGACCCTAACTTTGAGAAAACCCTTGCCCCCCCTCCCCTCCAGCCAATAAGGCCGAGAGGGCAGATGCAGCCAGCAGCCTTCTGTCAAACCATGACAGGAGTTGTCACCGGGGCAGAGCAGAGGCAGCGGGGGTGGGTGGCCCTGTCTGGTCCCAGCCCCACTGTTTACCTGTCTGGGCTGTTGCTAGAACCATCCATCTCAGTGAAGGATCACACAGTCTCCCATCTTCCCCTCCCCCTCAGCCCTCCACCAGGCACCCCATCCGCAGGCAGGCCTCTGGTCTGCCCACCCATGGCCCAAGGCAACTGTGGTTCCCACACAGTTCTGGGGCCCAGGTGGGGCTGAAGGACCTCTTTCCACCATTTCTCTTGACCCCTGGCCCATGTAGTATCTACAGAGAAAGGACAGACGCGCAGGTGTCTCCGTGATCACAGTAGCTGTGGTCATCAGCCCATGGATTTTGAAGCTACCGAGGGCCAGGAAAGGCACAGAGAGGGAACCATCTAGAATGCCCTTGAAGGAGACATAGATGTCTGCTGGTAACCCAGGAAGAGCACATGCCAAGAACATCTACAACAGGCAGGCGCCAGGAGCAGCTGGGAAGAGCTGGGCACATCTTGCAGGCAATGTACAAATGCATCCTGTGAGAAACCTCTCTGGTCTGAGCTGCATTTTCTGCCCAATTTCATGAAACACTTAAATTCATCCTCTGGGCTAACTTTTTCAGTGTGATTCCACTGCTCAAGGAGCCCAGGCCCCTGGAGGGCAGACAAGCTGTTTTCTTCTGGATATTTCTTTTTTCTTTCTTTTTTTTTTTTGGCAGTTGTGGGGCTTGAACTCTGGGCCTGGGCGCTGTCTCTCAGCTCTTCAGCTCAAGGCTAGTGCTCTACCACTTCAGCCATAACACCACTTTCAGTTTTCTGAGTGGTTTATTGGAGATAAGAGTCTCATAGACTTTCTTGGCGGGGCTGGCTTTGAACCATGATCCTCAGATCTCAGCCTCCTGAGTAGCTAGGATTACAGGCATGAGCCATCAGTGCCCGGCTCTTCTGGACATTTATCTTTCCCTCCACTCCCTCCCCTTGTGGGGAAAGCATTGTGAATGTTCTGGAAAGATCCACATCATTGTGTCCCTTTGTGAGTGGGTGCCCATAGGATGTGGTCCCACACAGTGAGGGCCCAGAGAAGGTGGTGCTGGCGGGCGCCCAGCCAGAGCCAGAGGCCAAAGGAGGTGCCAGGCCTCCCACTTGCCCCATCTGCGTTCTGTGGGGACGGAGTCCCCTTCACCTCAGAGTGGGGTCTTTCAGAGGCCGCAGGTCCTGTCCCCCCAGCTCGAGGCTACTCGGCAGCCCCAGCTCAGGCTCCTTGGGCCCTTGGTTCAGGAGGAAGAGGTGAACCACCCTGGCACCACCTTAACCAGCAAATCTGTGACTTGGGTGACTTTGTTCCTACTGTTGAAAAGTCCTTTCTGGGCTTCAGTGGGCTCCATTTTGATAGGACTCCCAGGGGAAGGAAGCCGTGGGGTGCAAGTCACCCAGTAGCTCCCCTTGGGGTGTGGGCCACACTGGGGGGGGTCACACGGATCTCACTATAAAGTGAGACAAGCTTGCTCGCTCAGGCCTGAGGCCACCTTGCCTATAGGGCTGAGGCCTTAACACACTTACGGTTGCAACACCCACTTCCCTGGTGGGACCAGAGAAGCTGCTACACTTCTGTGTGACCTCTACCCTGTGACCCAGATGACCCCACCGTGATACGAAGCTGGGTGCTGAGAGCCACCCTCTGTGGGGTCCTCTCCCCAAAGCCGCAGGCCTGGCAACACAATCTGTGCCCAATAAATGTCCCCCCTGCACTATCTCATTTAACCTTTAGAACCACCCTTAAGGAGTAGCCACATCCATCCCATTGTGCAGATGGGGAAACTGAGGCTAGAAGAGGCAAGGGATTGGTTGACTTACACAGTGAGTAACCAAAGGGCCCGAGGTACAGGCAGACCCCTCTGTGCCTGACCACAGCAGGGCTGGATGGAACATCACCAGCTTGAGTCACTGCAATCTAAGGAAAGAAGCAGATGACAAATATCAGCCCCCACCTTCCCAGAAGGCTGTGGGGGTGAGGGGGAGGGCAGGGAGCACTTTATCTTCCAGTTAAGTCTGCTTGTGATCAAGCCTTTACAGGACAGCCTCAGCCCCCTGCCTTGCATCTTACATGTCCAGGGAAGACAGAACATGGGCCTCGGAGATTGAAGATAGACTGCTTATGCCTTGATTGTGGCCTTGAACTTACAAGCTGATGGGTACTGCGTGCACCAGGGACCTCTTAGATAATCCTTCCACCCCTCCTAGGCTACAATCCTCACCCTTTTCCCCAAGCAAGCCATGCCAGGGCCAGCCTCGGGCCTTCACACAGTTGGAAGGTGAACCAGCTAGCACCAGTCCCCAGGCACCATGGCCCCAGAGCTGCCCATGAACTGTTTCCAGGTGGGATGGGGTCATGATGGCCATTCATAGTTCCAGCACTTAGAGCTGTGTGATCGTGGGCCAACTGCTTAATCTCTCTGCGCCTTGATCTGCTCGGCTGTGAAGGTCAGCTGAGACCTTCCGTAGCCATGCTCAC
Source organism: Dipodomys spectabilis (assembly GCF_019054845.1). Taxonomy (NCBI): domain Eukaryota; kingdom Metazoa; phylum Chordata; class Mammalia; order Rodentia; family Heteromyidae; genus Dipodomys; species Dipodomys spectabilis. Next base: position 2,660,311 of record NW_024870795.1, read on the forward strand.
AGGCAGAAACGGGGGCCCTGACTGCCTGGCGCCTGGATCCAACAACTTCCAGTTCAATCTCAGCATGCACTGCATGTGCACAGCTCACATACCCAATCCGGTGGCAGTTTCTAGAACCACGGGATCAGTGACAAGTCAGGGAACCTCTACCACACTGTCTCTAGCTTTCCTCCATCCTGAGTCCCATGGCTGGGGCTGAAGCCCTCCTGTCCTTAGAGGCCTGGTTGCTGGGGGAAAGTCAGGGTTGCACAGGTGGCACGTGTCACCCCTGTGAATGCCCATCCCAGAGGTGGGCACGTGGGAGAAGGGCTTCCCAGAAAGCAGGAGAGAGGGGCACCCATGCCAACATGTTTTTTTGTTTTGGGGGATTTTTTTGTCGGTTGTGGGGCTTGAACTCTGGGCCTGGGTGCTGTCCCTCAGCTCTTCAGCTCAAGGCGAGTGCTCTACCACTTGAGCTACAGGGCCACTTCTGGTTTTCTGGTGGTTTATTGGAGATAGGAGTCTCACGGTCTCTCCTGCCCGGGTTGGCTTTGAACCACGATCCTCAGATCTCAGCCTCCTGAGTAGCTAGGATTATAGGCGTGAGCCACCGGTGCCCAGCCCAATGTGGGTTTTATGTTCACATGAGCTGAAAGTCATCTCTCATGGCTCAATGTGGTAGCATCCTAGGTCCCATCTTTGCATCATTTTTTTTATTATTACTTAATACATGCTTTCTACTTCACTTCAGTCTGTGCATTCCATCCCATCCCACAGATGAGGAAACGGAGGCAGGCTCAGAGGCAGCTTCAAAATCCAGGTCCTGGGCTTGCCAGAGGCTTGGGCCTGGTATCTTCCCTAGGGAAGGCCTGGCCAGATCGGGAATGTGGGGTAGGGGGGGAGCTGCCCGTGTCAAGGCCGTGTGTAAGTGTTTTATTGTTTGCTCGCAGAGGTGTGAATGAAGTAATGAGCCTTCTCCAGCACTCCATCCGTCTCGGGCTGACAGCGGTGCGCTGAGCCCGGGGCTGGTCTGTATAAACGCTGTCACTCTGCCATCTCCGAGCAGGCAGCTTCCTCCGGGAAACTGTAATCGGGGCCTCTCGCACCCACAGCTGGCCCTGTCCACAGCTCATAAATCACTGCTGCCTTCCCGGAAAGCCGAGGGAGACACAGACAGGGTGATGGGGAGACAGACGGAGGGACGGAGGGAAGACAGGAGGACCAGGAGGGGACGGCTAGGTGGGCAGATGTGTGAAAGAGACAGAAAATAGATGAAGACAAAGAGACTCACCAAGCCAGAACCAGCAGAGAAGGATGCAGAGCAAGGAAGACAGATGTGGAAATAGAGATGAAGCTGGGAGGAGGTGACACACTAGGAGACAGACCAGCGGGGATGGGGACAGGAGCCAAGGGAGGAGAAGGAAGCTGAGAGCGTCCTTGGGTCTGTGAGGCTGAGTGAGGAAGATCACAGCAACCTGTGCGGGAGAGGAGACTCAGCCAGCCACCACAGGGGTCCCTGGGCCTTGTAGTGACAGGTGTGACCCCCTCCCACACAATACACACGCAGATCACACACACCCATGGGGAAAGGAAGTGGGCTGCGTGGAGGGCAGGGGTCCAACAAGACCCAGGAGAGACCTTCTGGCTCCGGCTGTGGGTGTTCAACCATCAGCTCCGGTCAGCTCTGTTCTCATCATGAGGGAAACTTTGAGCCGAGATTTGAAGAAAGTGAAGGGAGCAAGCATTCCAGGCAGAGGGAATGGTATGTACAAAGGCCCTGGAGGCAGCCTGTGGCCAGCATGTTTGAAGAATAGAAGGGACAATGTGGCTGGAACAGAATGGACAAGGGGAGAGTGGTGGAAGGTGAGGTCAGAGAGAACCAAGTCATCTGGGAGCTTGATGAAGCTGTTTTTGGTGAAGGGCAAGAGAAAGCCATAGAGCTGATGATGGCTCGATCAAGTAAATGGTAGACTGCCTGCCTGGCGAGGCCATGAGTTTAAACCCTCGTACTATCAGAAAAGAAAAGAAAGGAAGAGGAAAAGGAGGGAGGGAGGGGAGGAAACCAATGGCTCATATGCCTGTAATCCTAACCACTCAGGAGGCTGGGATCTGAGGCTTGAGGTTCAAAGCCAGCTTAGGCAGGAAAGCCTGTGAGACTCTTCTTCCAATTAACCAGTTAAAAGCTTGGAGTAGAGGTCCATGGTTCAAGTGGTAGAGCATTAGCCCCTGAATGAAAAAGCTAAGAGGTAGTGCCTAGGCCCTGAGTTCAAGTACTCAGCCAGTACTGCTGGCTGCACAAACTCTAGCTGGGAACAAGTATTCAGGAAAAGCAAGCCAAATGCATAGAGCCCGAAGAGGCCAGACAGGGAAGCCAAGGAGGGTCAGAATATGTCTCCCCCTGACCTCCCTCAGCTCTGCCCATCCTGGGGCCTTAGCTCTGGGCAGGCAGGTGCACACAGACCAGCCTGGAACAAGTATGCAGGAAAAGCAGGTCCGATGCACAGAGCCTGGCGTGGCCAGGCAGGGGACCTCTGACACTTGGTGAGGGGGTTGGGACTCTCTGGGGACCTTCGCTTCCTTCTCTGTTCAATACTTATGAGAAGCTGCATCATAGCAAACACACTTTGCTTTTATCAGGCAAATGATAAATGAATGAATGAATGACTCCATCCATCTATCCATCAATCTCTTTGCTTGTAAGATCAAACACTAATACCTGACACTTGCTGTAATTCACAAGACTTCGATACCCATGCTAGCCTGTGGTCACGGTCGCACAGTGACATACACACATACTCTGTCACACACAGGCACACACTGGTCTTGGAGACAGGCTACCCCACTGCAGAGGAGGGATTGCGTTCATCTCCCGTGGATTTCCTTCGTCATTTCACCACAAGTCCTACAACACAGCAGGAAGTGGGGAACAAGCTGAGCCCTGGAGTGATAGAGATGGCCCAAGTCCAGCCCCCTACAAGCCACTAGCCAGGCAAAGATGTGGCTCTTGTCATCCCTTGTGGCTCTGCCCAGGGGGCTCTGAGCTGACGCTCAGTGAAGGGCAGAGAGCTTGCAAGTCAGCAGAGCAGAGTGTCCAAGAACAATACTGTTCTTTCGACAAACATTCGTTCAATCAGCAAACTCCTGAACATTCAACAAACATTGGTTCATTCAACAAATATTTGTTTGCTCAAGTGTTGACTCTGCTCCTGCCCTGGGCACAGGGATTTGCAGGCCAGAGCAACAGATGGCAGGCAGCCCAGCTCATCCTTGGAAAATGACTAAGGGTGGTAGACGGTCACCCCGTCCCTTTTGCTGCCACAGCAGAAGAAACAAGATGACTTCAGTCCCTTGTCCCAAACTCCTCCTTTATGGACAAAACCCGTTCCAGTATCCAGAGGCCCCCTCCAGCTCCCCACCAACACTTGGGAGGTAAGGAGTTGACTTCTAGGAATTTAATCTCAGGATTAGCCTCAAGGACTTGTCCTTAAGAATGAAAAGTCAGGGGCTGGGAAGGTGGCTCAGTAGTAGAGAGCTTGCCTTGCATGCAGGAGGCCCTGGGTTCGATTCCTCAGCACCACATAAGCAGAAAAGGCGCTGTGGCTCAAGTGGTAGAGTACTTGCCTTGAGCTGAAGAGCTGAGGGATGGCGCCCAGGCCCAGAGTTCAGGCCCCAGGATTGGCAAAAAAAAAAAAAAAAAAAGAATGAAAAGTCAGGGGCTTGTGGCTCAAGTCTATAATCTTAGCTACTCAGAAGGCTAAGGATCAAAGTTCAAAGTGAGAAGAGGTAGATCAACCCAAGAAACTCTTATCTCCAATCAATCAGCAAAAAAGCTGGAACTGAAGGTGTGGTTCAAGTAGCAGAGCACCAACCTTAAGCAGAAAAAGCCAAGTGAAAGTGTGAGGTCCTGAGTTCAAGCAAGGGTGAAAAGTGGAACCAGACAGAATATCCTCTATGGGAGAAAAATCAAGGCTCATCTGTGTCCAACAACGAGGAGGACAAGAAACCTCAAACAAGAAAGTTTCCAGTATATTACCTGGTCCTGGTGACTCCAACCTGAAGTACTAGCTACTCAGGAGGCTCAGCTCTGAGGATCACAGTTCAAGGCCAGCCTGGACAGGAAAATCTGTGAGACTCTTACCTGCAGTTAAACACCCAAAAGCTGAGTTGTGGCTCAAGAGAAAAAGCCAAGTTCAAGTCCCAGTACCAACACAAAAGAAAGAAGGTTGTGAATAAACTACAGAAAAACAAAATTCAAAATAATTTTCATTTGATTTTAGGGCACTTTCTGGTTGTTCTTGGAAGTTTGTTGTTTTCAGTTTTGGGAAGTGAACCCAGGGCCTTACTGTACCCCTTGAGCCACGCCCTCATCCCTGGATGATTCACATTTTAAAGAAACAAACTTAGAAAAAGTCTCAATCGATATTCACTGACTGGCAAAGTAATCTTAGCTACTCTGGAGATTCAGATCTGAAGATCGCAGTTCAAAACCAGGCAAGGCAGGAAAGCCCATGAGACTCTTATCTTCAATTAACCAACAAGAGCCAGAAGTGGAGCTGTGGCTCAAGTAGTAGAGTGCTAGCCTTGAGCAAAAAGGGCTCAAAGACAGTGCCTTGGCCCTGAGTTCAAGTCTCAGGACTGGTGTACACGCATGCGCACACTTTCCCCACAGAGTTATCTCAGAAGAATCATAAATGATTCAATAAACACATTTTCCCTTAATTACACATTTTCTAAATTTTCTGTAGGGCCCATGGATGAGTGTCCTAATTAGAAAATAATACCAGAGGCATAGCCTGCCTATTAAATACAGTGGAACACCAGTTATTAATTCCTCCCTGGTATTTATTACACAACACTCAGCAACTAACCTTTATTGCAGACACGACACCATTCCCAGAAATTCGCCCAAGGAAAACATGGAACCTCCCCCACCCCCACCCTGCCTGGCAGTCCCAAGGATCGCATCAGCCCTACGGGGCCCTGGCTCCTCACGTGCGTGTGCACATGTGCGTGCAGACAGATGTGCACACTGATGTGCTCCGAAGTCTGGGCACGCTGCCAGCAGATGGCAAAACAGCTTGGGACAGCCGTGTCAAGTCTAGACAATGAACGTGGGCCTTGGACCGAGCCTGGGCTAAAGAATGGATTTCCCCCCTCCCCAAACACATACCAAGAGACATGCACAAACACGTGTCTGGAGCTGTTTAGTCTGATGGGGACTTTGGCAGGTGCACATGTGGGCATGCGCGCACCCAATTATGCATACACACACGTGCTCTTGGGGAAACACGTGTGTGCCCACACACCGGGGAAGTGTGGCCCCGTGAACACAAAGCCCAGCCTTGCTGCTCAAGGGGACCTCTCTTGGGTTTCTCCTGAGAAGAATGGGGGGTGCAGGTGCTGTGCAAAGTGTAACATCTACCCGTATCGGAGGGCTCAGTTGTGGTCGTATTCATAAACATACCAGTGCGCAGGGCTCACACTCGCTTCTCTCCTGCCTCTGGCTCCGAGGCTGTGCGATGTTTATTGTGAGCTCTGCCTGTTTGCAGCTTGAGTCCCAGAGGAACCTAAAAGTCCCTTAGTCAAAGAGGTACAAACTGTTTTCTGTCTTATACGGGGGCCCCAACCACAGTGGGGATGTATGGCTTTGCTCTGTGGCTACAGCCTGAGGAAGGCACCAGTCCTGGCATGGCAGAGCCAGGGTTGCAGACCAGGACCTCACCCCGCCCCTTGCTAGCCAGGGGGCGGGGGGGGGGGTGTGCAGGGCAGCAAGGGAGGGGGCTGGTGGAGCCAGCCAGGCGGGGATTTATGAGCCCCTTTTGGACACATTAAAGATCACATTAAGTGCAATAAATGTAGATCACGCTCCTAAATAAGCTGAGATTTATCCCCGGATCCTCTCTTTGGGGCCGGCCCCATAAATCCTGCCAGAGCCTGTCCCCTGGCCAGGGGAGGAGGGGAAGGGAAAGGGGAGGGAGGGAATGAGGGAGGGAGGGAAGGAGGGAGGGAGAGGTGCATGGAAGGGCCATTACAGGTACCCGTGGCTGGAGCCCAGAGCCACTGCCTGCCCAGTCCCCAGTCTCCATATCCCTCCCTGCCCACCCTCCTTTTTCCTGTCCCCTGCTTCTGCCCTTCCTTCTCTCCCTGCCCCTAACCAGCAGATAATCTAGTTATGCACATTGCAATAGTAAAACGATGATCATGTTGGAAGCATCTGTGCCTTCTAAGTGGGACACTCAGCCACGGCTGAACTTGCCACCACCCCTGCTCAGACTTCCCCATGAGGGAGCCCCCCCCCGCGCCCCCCCCCCAATGGAGAAAGATGTCTTGTAGGAAAATGCAAATTTACAGACCAATAAATTAGTGGGTGATTCCTCACGTTGCCATCCTTCTTCAAAGGATTCTTTTAAGGCTGAGCTCCGTTCATCTAAGTGTCTTGTTTATAGCTCAGTAACTTGCAGGCCAAGGAGGCAGAGAGAGGCCCCAGGAGGGGACAGGGAGATGCCGAAGGACAAGAGGGGAGGGAGAGGACAGCCTGAGGATTCCACGTCCTGGAAGGGGCCCTGATCACCTGGATTTCATGGCTTCAGCTGGGGGATGGGGGGGGGGGGGGGCTCGTCCAGCACTGCCTACATGCCAGCAATGGGAGTTGGGGGCGGGGCACTCTAGATTGACACTGAGTAGATTCTCACTGGTTGCCAGTTGTCCAGATGTGATTTGGAGGCAACTGTTTTCTGGATGTTATCTATTGCCCACTGTCAGAGACTATCATAGGATGTGATGGTAGGAAGGAGGACGAGCTGATAAAACATAAACTGCTACAAAGATCAGCCTCTCCTGCTTTCCCAGAGCACAAATCTGAAGTCTGGCCTTTGTTGAATTAATGACCCTTCAGCTCCTTGCTCTGTGACCTGGATGAAGTCCCTTAGCCACTCAGCACCTCAAGCTACTCACTGAGACAGACAGGATGGGCTGAGCCTCCAGCCTGGCCTCTGGGATTCTGGGAAATCTCTTCTATGAGGAAGGAAGACCTGTTGGAGCCCCTACCAGAAGCCCTCAGAAAATGCACACCATTGACTAGGCCATACCTCAGCACCTATTTACCTAGCAAACTCCTACTCATCCTATAAGACCCCATTTCTGTCACAGTTACTGCCTGATGGGATCTACACATCCAGCTGGGTGTCTGCCAGTACCTGGATTATAAACTCCAGTTCTCAGCTAGTCTCCATGCCTGGTATCATAGTTTGCAGAACAAATGACCTGAATTAAACTGAATTAATTGGGCAGAAAAACGATCACTGATACCTAAAGGGAAGCATCAGAGACCAAGTTTCTTATCCCTACCCCTACCCAGGCTGTCAGAGAAGGAGAACCCTTTCCCCAGAGCCTCCACCAACCCTCAAGCCCCCAACCCTCAACTGTGGCCAGAAAGATCACATCCCTCCCCCACCATCTGCCTTGTTTTCTGTGAACCATTCCAATGTAGGGCATGCTGGAGGGGGAAGAATCCCTCTAGAAAGATCCTTGCCCCGTTCCAGGGGGCGGGAGCAGCACACGGGGGCCCTGCTGGGTCCCCTCACCCATCTCCATCATCGTTTGCCCTTGGGATCCCGTCACCGTCCTAGCTGGCTATCTCTGCGTCATGGAACCCAAGCAGACATATAATTTAATCATTTCTATTATATTTCATCTATCCACTAGTCATATATGGACATATATATATATGTATATATATATATATATATATATATATATATATATATAATTGTTTTCTCTGTAAATGGTTGTACTTCAGTTCGGCAGGTCAGTTTATGCATGCAGTGCATCTTGATCCTTCCTTCATTCTTCCCCTCCTCTGTCTACACCAGCACTGCCCATCCCCTCAAGTTTCCTGTCGGGCAAAGCGAAGTTGAGGGAAACTGCCACTACACACCAGGGGACAGGGCAACTTGAGAAGAGGTGGAACCCAGCACTCTGCTGAGGAACTGTCCTTCATCCACTACTTAGTGGCTCTGGGGCCCTGGGGAAGTCATTACCCTCTCCAAGCCTCCGTTTCCTAAGATGGGTTAATAATGGTACTTAGCTGTTGTTGCAAGGACCAATGAGAGCCACATAGATTGTCCCTGGGGCATGTGTGACAAGCAGTAAGGGCCACCCTCGCTGGTGACAGGTCACTTTTATTATTTCACAAGGCAGGGCAAGGGACCTGGCTGTCTCCAGACTCAGCACACAGAGACTTGGGCTCATGGTCCCCAGGTTCGATGTAAGATGGCCTCCATAGCTGTCTTGTCCCCAGGGTGCTTTTTGAACTCACCCTCTTGTTATCTCCCCTCTCTATGCTGTCCCATGACTAATCCTGGGGTTCATGAATGAATGAATGAACCCCTCCCTCCCCCTGCCTACCCTTGTCCGGCATGCCCCATGCATGTCTCTAACTGCTCTCTTTCTTGAACTTGGATGGTAGACCCTGGCGATGTCTGCCTCTGTGTGGGGAGATCTAGTGCCTTCCTCCAGGGCCACCCTGGCCCACAGGCATCTTCCTTCTGGGCTCACGAGGAGGACTGTAGCTGGCACCAGATCATCATGGCAGAGATGGGCCGTGTCTATAACTTCTGCTTTCATACTAGCAACTCTACCCACCACATCTTCTTTCCTATAGGGCCTGACACAGGGCTGCAGAAATACATCCCTGCATGCTGGCATCTTTCTAGCAAATTCCCCCTGTGTTTGACCTGGAGACACAGAATCTGGCTCTCAGCTGGCGCAGCTTCACCAAGCATCACCAGGGACTCCTAAGGAATCCTCACAACCCCACACCCCACCTCAACTCAGCTAGCTCTGCATGCTAGGGTGCCATTTACAGTCCCCCACTTTGGGGCACCTATTTCTAAATACATCAGTGCCCTTTTAGTTGTTAATGACTAGAAATACCACCTCCGTGAGCCTAGCAGGGAAGGAATACATTGACGCATGTACTTGCGAAAATTGTTATAGGAGCTACGGGTTCAAGTGAAGTTTCCAAGACTGTTTGTCTCTCCCAGTTCACCTCTCCATATATTTCAGCTCTGCTTCTTTCAGTGTTGACTTAACATTCAGGTGAGAAAGCTCATGTCCACACGGCTGGCTTCTGATGTGATGGGTTGTTTTCTCCTAAAGTCAGATACTGACCTCTTGGAAGGAAATCTGATCAGCTATGTTTAGGTCAAGTCCTGGGGCCAGGTCCTGGGTTCTGAGGAGTGGGTACCAAGGCAGGGGGGTGCACAGCAGGAGGCCCTGTGATTGACACTTCCCCTGGAATGTCAGGAGTCAGAACCTGGGAAGGCAAGGGAGTCTTGGCTCCTAGATCATATGCTATCCTTGCGTCAGAAGAAATGGAAGCAAGCAATCATCAAAATCATACCTGAGCCAGGCGCCAGTGGCTTACACATGTAATCCTAGCTACTCAGGAAGCTGAGATCTGAGGATTGCAGTTTGAAGCCAGCCTGGGCAGGAAAGTCCATGAGACTCTTCTCGCCCACTAACCACCAGAAAACCAGAAGTGGTGCTGGGGCTCACATGGTAGAAGCACTAGTTTTGAGCACAAAAGCTCAAGGACAGCACCCAGGCCCTGAGTCCAAGCCCCATGATCAACCAATAAACAAAAAGAAACCTTAGGGAAGCCCTTGTGTAGAAGCCACTGCTGTCTTACTCACTGAGCACTATCAGAACCCACTTCAGAACACTTTCTAGTTTTGTGTCCTTACACCTTCAAGTATACACACTTTGTAAATCTATTCTATGAAGCTAGGATATTTGAAAAAGGTGGTTTTGTTGTTGTTGTTATTGTTGTTATTTTTTTAAAGGGATGTGGGCTGGGAATGTAGCTTAGTGGTAGAGTGCTTTCCTAGCATGAATGAAACCCTGGGTTTGATTCCTCAGTACCACATACACAGAAAAGACCAGAAGTGGCGCTGTGGCTCAAGTGGTAAAGTGCTAATCTTGAGCACAGAGAGGCTCAGGGATCTGTCCCTGAGTTCAAGCCCAGGACCAGCAAAAAGAGAGGGGGGGGGGTAGAGAGGAGAGAGAGCAAGGGGAGAGAGGGGAGAGAGAGAGAGAGAGGAGAGAGAGAGATTGGAGATTGGAGGGGCCTGGCACTGGTGGCTCAAAACTATAATCTTAGCTACACATGAGGCTGAGATCTGAGGATGCCAGTTAAAAACCAGTCCAGGCAGAAAAGTCTGTGCTGAGCCTCTTATCTCCAATTAATCACCAAAAATCTAGAAATTGAGCTGTGGCTCAAGTGGTAGAGCACCAGCCTTGAGTGGAAAAGCTCAAGGAACAGTGTCCAGGCTCTGAGTTCAAGTCCCAATACTAGTACACACAATAAGGATGCTGGATTTGGGTATAATGTTGGCATGGACACAGGCTGACTAGGAATGTGACTGTTGGGGACCTGAGCCTGGATGGTCCCACTGACATGCTCTGTCCTCCATCCCAGGGCCTTCAGATGGAGCTGGGCAGAGGCCTCCCCAGAGCTGGGGATGATGGTGGGGCAAGGAGGAGACAGGAGCAGAGGCTCCATCTGCCCCGGGCACTTCTGTCCCTGTTCACTACACTCCTTACTTTCAGAGAGACGAGCTAGGCTTCTGTCTTGGGATCAAGAAGAGGAGTGTTGGAGCCATTTATCTATAAGCAACAACTCTGCAAATGTCAGCCAACCACCTGTTGTAGGCCAGGCCCTGCTGGGAGCCCTGGGACCTCAAGGAAGCTAAGCTGTCCAAGTTGTTGGGCTAGGATGAACTGACTTTAAAAGTATATTGTTAATTCCCCTTTATAAAACCAACCCAAAGCTAGGTGCTGGTGACTCATACCTGTCATCCTAGCTACTCAAGAGGCTGAGATCTGAGGATTGCAGTTCAAAGCCAGCCTGGCCAGGGAAGTCCATGAGACTCTTATCTCCAATGACCCACCAGAAAAATGGAAGTGGTGCTGTGGCTCAAAGTGGTAGAGCGCTAGCCTTGAGCAGAAAAGGCTCAGAAACAGCACTCGGGCCCTGAGTTCAAGCCCCACAACAGACAGAAAACAAACAAATAAATCCAGATCCCCTTGGCATAATATAAAGCACAGTAGAACGAGAACCAGAAATCAAAGAAGTGGGAGAAAACAAAGATTTTAAAATGCACTCATAACTCCACCATCCAGGGATAATCCCTATTAAATTTTTCATGTTCTTCCCCTTTGTTCAAAACAAACATGTTTGGAAAAAAATAAAACTAGATACACTACATAGCTATCATGCATTTCTCCCAAAAAAGCATCACGAGTATTTTCCCATGTCATTAAACAGTCTTCAAAAATGTTGAAAAAAATTGATTCAAAACAGCTGCATTAGATTTTTATCCCATGGATAAACAGGCTTTAAAACTCAGAGTGTCCGACGCTGGGCGGTCAGCCTCCTCCCATTGTGTGTCATAAGCGCAAGTTTCTTGTGTTAGACCATGAATTCATTGAGGTAACTTTGAGAGGTGGAGTTTTGCTGGGCCCAACAACATAGGCATCTTCCTGTTTCTCAGTGAGTAATGTTTCTGGCCTGCTTGAGCCTCCCTGTGGTACAGCGACGGTCTTACTGCGTGTTCGAATCATCAGCACCTTTGTCAAATTGTGGACTTCTGGGCTCTACTCCAGCCTCCGACCCAGCCAGTCTGAAGCAGGTCTAAGAATCTCTTTTCTCTTTGGAAATTGTTGTACGTTCCACTGCTCCGGGGGACCTCATGTTGAGAAACACTGACCCCAAAGCTCTATTGGATGGGGGAAATGGTATGCCATGTCCCCTGCTGCCTGGATGGCGGCCTCCACACAGCTGGCACTCACAAACACTTGTTCACTAAATCAGCTTAAAATCTCATCAGCAGGGAGACTACTCACTCGTGGGTCTCAGAGAAAACACCTGGTTAGGGCAGAGAGGGAGGAGGGCAGGTTGTGTGTTGAGAAAACCTGTGTATGCGCGCCAGTCCTGGGACTAGAACTCGGGGCCTATGTGCTGTCCCTGAGCCTTCTTTTTGTTCAAAGCTGATGCTTTGCTACTTGAGCCACAGCTCCGCTTCTCCCTTTTTGGTGGTTAATTGGAGGAGACAAGGGTCTCACAGACTTTACTGGTCTGGCTTTGAATCACAATACTTAGATTTCATCCTACCGAGTAGCTGGGATTATAGATGGGAGCCACTAGCAGGCGCCTAGCTGAGAAATAAACTTAAAAACTCTAATGACTCCGGCATTCTTCGAGGTCCATCCGCACTGCCCACAGTGGCCTGGGAGGTCCACCAGGATTCCAAAACCATCCTACCTAGTTCAAGTCCCACTTGGCCTTGACCGAGGTGGACTCAGTGAATTTCTCTTGGGGTTCTGTCTAATCCATTTTTAGTCATCCAGTGATTACTTGCCGTGGGGGATAACACAAGGGGGGGAGGGCTCCCCTCTGTCTGGGTCCCTGTCTGAGGACCCAGATGCCTGTGTTCATCCGTGAGGCTCCAGCAGGGGGCGCTGCCATCTGACCCTGGGTTTTCATTGGCGCTCTCCTATTGGAAGGACATGGGGCTCCTGGGGGTGCAGTGACCTCATGAAGCTGCAATGATCCTGAGGAAGATAACTGGAGCTTACTGTGGGCCAGGCAGAGTAGGAATCCTTCAGGCACAACTCCATTCATTCACACCTCGCCCTGGCTCTGTGAGGCGAACACCTGCTATTGGCCTGTTTTACAGATGAGGAAACCGAGGCTGGTGGGTCTCTCTCATCACAACTTTGAAGTCCTGATAACCTCGGCTGGACCAATCAGAGAGATTTTGTTTCCTTGTACCTTGGAAGCCTCCTTCCCTGCAAAGACTCTATCATGTAGAGAAAGATTCGTGCACTTGGGAATCTACGGACCTCGGTTCACATCCTGGCGCAAGCAGTTCCTGCTGTGCGACCGCAGGCATTCACCATTGAAGGGCTCGGTCTCCTATAAAATGGAGCTGTTGCAGTGAAAGCTATTGATTAGGAGGGGTTGGATGAGCAGGGAAAGAGAAAGCAAGAGAGGATTATTTTGTGCAAAACACAACTTTCCTAAGTCGATGTATAAGATAACTTGGAATGGTGGCAGCCACGTGGAATAGCCCAAAGGGAGCAGAAGGTATGAAGGCTTAGGGCAGCAAGAGCACTGTGCGCCGGAGGATCAGGGGAATGCCCTGCCTAAAACAGTAAATCATTCCTTCTTTCCTTCCTCCATTCCCCTCCTTTCCCTCCCTCTCCCTCCCTTTTCTTCCTGTCTCTTTTCCCTCTTCCTTCTTCCCTCCCTCATACTCCCTCCTTCTCTGTTCCTTCCTTTTTCCTTCCTCCCTCTCTCCTTCTCTCCCCTCTCCCTCCCTGCCTCCTTCCTCTCCTCCTTCTTCCCATAACAAGCATGCATTTTGCACCTCCTTGGCTTGGGCACTATATTAGATGTTCATGCCCTACAAAACAGCTGCATGTGTTGCACCACATCACTGGTTGATGGAGTGGATGTGGTCTCCTCTTTCAATAAGAGAAGAAGCTCCTTGAAAGTGGCAGAGAGCTGAAGGAGAGTTTGGGATGACAAAACTAAGCTGGCTCCCAGACACAGCCTAGCTTTCCCAATGTGCATGCTCACCAGCCAGTCAGTCCCTGCGCCTTGAATCTGGTCTGGTTTGTATTGTGACTTGTGTCTGACCAGCAGGATGTTCCAGGTGATGCTAATCGCAGAGACCTTGCAGCTCTCACCTGGGTGCTTCAGAATGTTCTGGCTCAGGCTGCCTCTCTGGGAACCCACCTGGTATACTATGAAAGAACCACACAGGTGATGTTGGCAGCCCAGTCCCTAGCTTCCTACCAGAACCACTACTGGCCTTGTGTGGGCACCATCTTCAATACTACAGCCCAGCTGAACCCAGATGACTGTGGCTGCAGCTGGCATCATAGGGAACAGAAAAGCCACTAGCTGAGCCCCATTCATCCACAGGCAAACCAGACATCATAATACTATTGCTTTAAGCCACTTAGTCTTGGGAGAAATTTTGTCAAAAGTAATGGATAGGAGTGAGGCACTCAGGGTTCTGACAGTTGGGGGTTTCATAATGAAGATCCACAATCTCCAGGGCGACCTGTGGGCAAAGCTTGGGGCAGCAGGGAACGCAGCTGGTAGCTGAGCTGCTTGGGTTCTGACCTTGGCTCTTGCTAGTTGCTGTGTGGCTTTGGGCTGAACCACTATGCATGCTGGTGCCTTCTTGGTCCCCTGGTCTCAAAGCCTTGTGCTAGTCAGCCACCGTTGGCCAGCTGGGATCCTAGCTGGTCATGGTCAGTATGTAGATCCCTACCTTCCAGCCTCTTCTAAGGTCCACCCAACTTCCTGGAGTGGCTGGTATCCCAAGGGAACCCCATCCCCCATTTCCTGTTGGTACTGAGCACTTCATAGTTACAGCTCTGGGCTGTCAGATCCAGACCCATAGGGTGTAAATTGCAGCCCAGTCACCTGCTAGGTACAATGCTGGGGGAGTCTCTGAAGCACTCTGTGTCTGTTTCCTCCTGGCCCTCCCTGGGGTGGGATGAGGCTTAGTGAGATGCTTGGTGGAGGGCATCGGGCCTGGGCCTGAACCACTTCTTTGTCCTCTTCATATATATGTTCTTGGGAGTATGTTTATTGTTGTTATTTGTCTGTCATGGAGTCTGAATTCTGGGCCTGGGCGCTGTCCCTCAGCTCTTCAGCTCAAGCACTCTACCACTTGAGCCATAACTCCACTTACATCTTTTTTTGCTTATGTGGTGCTGAGGAATCAAACCCAGGGCCTCATGCATGCAAGGCAAGCTCTCTACCACTGAGCCACCTTCCCAGCCCTGGGAGTGTAATCTGAGTCTTGTCTCTGAACCGTGCCCTCTCCCTCCCGAGAGGCTGAGGCTTCTGGAAGGCCTGAGTGGAGCTGGCTACAGACAAGTATTTAACTCCTGACCTGTGCTCCTTTTCTTCACTGTGGTCTGGACAGAAAGCTTAGCATTTCGGGGCCTCCACATGCTCCTTTGTCCTCAGTCTGCCTCCACCTGGGGACATGGGGGGTAAAGGTCCTGAGTACATTGTAGATGGGTGTAAAGGATACAGGGGCCCGGGGTGAGGCCCACAGGCCTGGAAGGCAGGTGCTGTGCTTCTCAAACAGGCTGCTTGTAGGAGCCTGGTGTGTCATTTCTCCTCTCTGAGCTTCAGTGCCCTGAATAATAAAAGCCAGGTGAGGTCAAGGTCTGTGGGCACTGGTTTGGCTTTATAGCACTTGAACTCAGAGCCTAAGTACAGTCCCTTAGCTTTGTTGCTCAAGGCTGGTGCTCTATGATCTGAGCCATGGCTCCACTTCCAGCTATTTAGTGGTTAATTGGGGATAAGAATCTCATGGACCTTTTTGTCTAGGCTGGCTGTGAACTCTTTAGATCTTAGCATTCTGAGTGGCCAGGATTACAGGCATGAGCTACTGGCACCCAGCTTATAGTGTCCTTTTAAAATGAAAGCCTGTCTCCAGATTGGAGATGTTCAGCTCAAAGTCTAGAGCAGAGGGTTCTCTCAGGAAAATCAGACAGGGTTAGCCCAGAGCCCACGCTTCCATGTGAAAGATGCTGAGTCCCTTCCAGGAGAGGGTCTGTGCCTCACAACCCCCCAACTTCATGCCCTACCAGCTTTACAACCCTCCCTTCCTCCCTCCCTCTGCTCACAAACCTGGCCTGCCCCGCCCTGACAGCTGAGTTTACAAACCCTGGACACGGAGTTCTCTGGGGCTACTTGTTGCCCTGACATGGCTCGAGGATAGTGATGTCAGGATTCCTGGTACCCCGCTTAGCCTGGCTCACTTCTGGGAACACAGAGATGTTCTGAAAACATTTCCTTTCCACCCCTCCCCTCCCTCCCTCCTGCCCCATGACCTTGATTCCCCCACAACCCAAGACACTGGAGACAGGCCCTGCTCCAGCGTTACTCCCTGCAGGCTGGTCCCCAGGTCACCAGCATCTGTGGCCCAAGAGGAAATCCACATCAGGCCCAGCTCGGGTTGGGCTCAGGACACGTCAGTCGCTGTGGAGGTTCCTTTCTGGCCTTAGCTGGCAGCCCTGCCTTCTCCCCAAAGGTCTTAACAGAAGCCAACTTCGCCTGTGGGTTGAAAAGCAGAAGCAGATAGTGTGGACCATCTGCCTCACAGACGGAGGATGGCGCTGAGCAACTTTGCCTGGTAGCTGTGACTCCTGCTCACGGTCCTGGCTTCTCTGATCTTCAGTGTCCTCATCTCCCACCTCGCCCATTTCAGGGGCTACCAGGGGTAGGATTGAAGGGATCCCTCTCCTTAGGAGCTGGAAGTCAACCTCTCAAAAAGTAGTGTGGGTTGGCATCATGATCTCAGCCATGGAGAGATACCCTGGCTTGGCCTTTCCAAGCCGGAGCTCTAAACTCCATCGTGAACTCCAGAGGTACCCATGAAGATAGAATGGAAGTTCCTGGAGTCAAGTTGGAGCAGGCAGGAGAGGCTGTACTGCTTACCTCTCTACAGAAGACACCTCCCTTGGATTTTGTCCCCCAACCACCCACCTTCTCTTTTGGTAACTGTTAAGTCAAATCTCCTAGGGGAGAACTAGGCCCTCTTTCCAAGCTCCTGTCTACAGAATTTGGTAGGGTTTGTCGTAGAACCAGGCCTGGCCAATCAGAGCCCAACTGCTCTGACCTCAGTGATTGGGTCAAGGATGAGTACATGACCCAGGATTAGCCCACTAAGAAGCCTGTCTGAGATTTTTACAGCTCACTTGTATCTTTCTTCAGCTGGGGTGGCTGAGTTGATAGGAAACCAGCCTCTAGGTACCAGTGGGCAACTTCATAGGCAAAGGAAAAGGAAAAGCCTGCCTGAGAGAAAAGCCAACACAGAGGAAAACAGCCAACGAGCGAAAGGGAGTTTCCTCTCATTAACAGCCAAACCCCTGTCATAACTAAAGCTCTGTGTCTCTGGACATTTTTAGATAAGAGTGTCAGTAAATTTCTTTTTATTTGACTTTCATTTCTGTCTTTTATATCAAGAGTCCTGATAAATACAGTCCAGAATTAAAGTTTGTTGCAGACAGACAGAGCGAGTAGTTAACACATGAATTATTAGAAGAATCAAAGCCCGCACCTACGGCTCATGCCTGTAATCCTAGCAACTCAAGAGGCTGAGACCTGAGGATTGAGCTTTGAAGCCAACCCAGGCAGACAAATCCATGAGACTCGAATTTCCACTAGAAGTAGAGGCGTAACTCAAGAGACAGAGCACCAGCCTTGAGCAAAAGAAAAACCTAAGGGAATCTGTTGAGGCCCTGAATTCAAGGTCTAGAAGTGGGCAAGAAGATAATAGGTGAATGCATCATGTCCATGTCAGGGTCCTGTTAGGGAGGGGAGAATTCTAGGCAGTCATCCATTCTTGGCCTCCAAGCCTCAGCCAGCCTTGTGGCCCTGAAGGTCCTCTGACACCCTGAGGTTTCAGGAGGGCCTGAAAGCAGCCCAAGGACTTCATTAGTGAAGATCTTGCAGTCTGTCTCAGAAGGAATACAAAGATCCCAGGATGAGCCTGTGTTTCCTCATGTATGTTTCCTCCAAGTCTCCCTTCCCCAGGAACGTGGTCCACCAACCACATCTGGAGAAACTCCATCTTCCATCCCACTTTACACCTGAGGCCCAGACAGGGATGCAGATTGGCCCACTGTGGCAGAGTGATTCACTGGCAGAATTGGGATTGAACCTGACCTTGTACCTATGGACCTGGGCCAGCTGTGCCTAGGGGGCAGAGGGGCTCCATGTCCACAGCTGGAGCCCTCCTAGAGAACAAGGCATGGCTTGTCGCTGTAGAGTGTTCTACCTGTGCTAGCCACAAGGAAAATGTCTCCTTGGGCCCTGAACCTAGTTAGTGCCCAACCAATAACTGCCAGAGAAGGTACATGAGTGGAGCAGAGCCAAAGTACTTATTTAACAGGTATTTTGGGCCCAAGTATGCAGTAGGAATGGTGACCCGGCCACAGGAGTCATGGAATGTCTACATGGCTCGAAGGAAAGCCACAATGGTTTTGAAGAGTTTCACATGAATACGATTGTTCTTAGACCTCTCTCCCTCCCCCCCCCCAACCCCGTGCCAATACTGAGGCTTGAACTCAGGGCCCGGGTGCTGTCCCTGAGCTTTTTAACTCAAGTCTGGAAGTCTGGTTTTCTAACCACTTTAAAGCACCATTCCATTTCTGGCTGGTTAATTGGAGATAAAAACTCTCATGGGCTCTTTCCTGCCCAGACTTAATTCAAATTGTGATGATCAGAGCTCAGCCTCCTAAGTAGCTAAGATTATGGACATGAGCCACCAGTGCCTGGCTTTTCTTTACTCTCTTGATAGGACAGTTGTGGTATTGAGGAGCTGCTGCAGAAACTTGCAGGACTGGCCACTCCAGCGGGCAGGACCCCTGTCCATGGGCTTACCTATATTCCATCATCCCTTCTCCCCGCCTGGCATCCCAAGGGAGCCCAGTAAGGCTTGATAACATGTGGGAAAGAACCATGGGCTGTTTCCCATTCTAAGAAGTTAACACAGACGATCGCTGATTGGGCAGTAAGCAAAGTATCTCTTCCCAGAGTGTCCTGCTCCCCTCCCAGCCCCCCTCCTCCCCTGCCAGCTATGAACACAGAGTCAGAGGCTCAGGAGACAGCATTAGGCCATCATCTTCAGCCCTATGTAGCTGTGGGATGGAGAGGATGGGAAGAAGGGTGTCTGCCAAGTTGGCTTCTACCCAGCTAGTCCTGTGGCCACCCTTCCCCACCAGTGCATTGAAGCTGTGCCCCTCGCTCAGCCAGGGACTGAGTTTGATTAATTCTTTAAGGGTACAGATTGGATTCTCATGCTAAGCACATGTAGGAATTGAGCCACGGAGGAAACAGGGAGGGAGGAGATGGGGAGCCTTGCAAGCCAGACCCCCACTCCGGTTTGATGGAGGGCTTCCCTGAGTCTGGCTCAGGCCACTCCCTGTGTGATGACTCTGGTGTAGGACTCTCTTAACGTCCATTTCCCAACAATTCTGATCAGATGAGAGTGTCTGAGGCCTGGCCCTTCCAAGGAGATGAGCCTGGGCAAAACGTCCTCCCGAAAATATGTGATGGGAACATTTTTCATCTGTTCTTGATTGAGCGACTTTGAGCTGTGCTTCCAGCATCTCCAATAAAACCGGCTTGGAAGAGAATTTCCTGAATCCCTGGATAAATAGATAAAGATGTTTCCAGGAGTCAGGGTGGAGCGGGTGGGAAGTTCGCATACCCTGTCTGCACCATCGAGTTTCCCCTCTGTGCCTTAACAAAGAGCACAGAATGGCCGGCCTCTGCATTCAGAGGCATCTCTCTCTGCTCTCTGTGAGCTCATTTCGTTCCTCTGGGCGTCCCAAGAAAGGGCTTTCCCTCCTGTAGGGGGATGGGCACAAGGGAGTTCAGTTTAGCATTTGAAAGCTGGAGAAGTGCAGGCTCCAGACAGACAGGTAGATCCAGGTCTTCCGTCCCCCTCTGGGGCCCTGCCAGTACCAGCCCTGTGGCTCTGGGCAAGGGATTTCCTCCCTGAAAGCCTAGGTTTCCTGTCAGTGCCAAGGGTGTCACTCCAGCCTCCCCCACCCCACCCCAAGGGAGAGAGCATGCACACCATGTGCTCTGCACAGGGTCACCCCTACCCCTCATCTTTGCCAAGGGGTGCAAGCTCTTATGAGATGCCAACAGTTGAGGTTCCACAGGGAGCCCACAAAGATGTCAAGCGAGATGGGCACCCCCCCCCCTTCCTTAGACTTCTCCTCCCAACCATTTCTCCACCTCCACCCTCCACCCCTGAGTGGAGGAGGGAGAGGCAGCAGGCTGAGTCCCTGTGCAATGGGGTGTGGGCGGCCCCTCAGGGGAGAGCCCAAGGCAGGCCAGGTCCAGAGTGTGGCCCAATGGGTCCCCATGTGGGCACCTCTGATGGGGGGGAGCAAAGATGATGGGCAGCCACCAGCCCCAGCAGTGGCAGAGGAGGGTGAGCCAGGAGGCCCAGTTGTGGTCTCTCAGGGGACCTGAGGTCCTGCTGCAACTGTGGGCCTCACTTCCCAGTGGTGCCTGGCGCATCTCAGAGGCTTAAACAAATGCCAGGTGCCAGTGGCTCTCGCCTGTAATCCTAGCTACTCAGGAGGCTGAGGATCGCGGTTCAAAGCCAGCCCAGGCAGGAAAGTCCGTGAGACTCTTATCTCCAATAAAGCACCAGAAAACTGGAAGCTCAAGTGGTAGAGCGTTCGCCTTGAGCTGAAGAGCTAAGGGACAGCGTTCAAGCCCAGAGTTCAAGCCCCATGACTGACAAAAAAAAAAAAAAAAAAAGGCTTAAACAACTCAAGTCCTGGCAGGGCTTAGATAACTAAGCCTGGGCTTGATTCAGACCAGCATGGACAGTGGTCAGACAGAGCCCAGCCATCATCCACAGGGCCGTGTGCAACTGACAACCTAGATCCAGTCAGGCTGCTGGGTGGCTCAGAACCTCCACAGTCTCCCAAAGACAGTGGAGACTGAATGGGCACCCCATGGCAGATACTGTTCAGGAGAAAACAAGGAAGTCCTACATCTGATAGAGGGAATGAAAGATCTAGAGCTGCTCCTGTAGATAATCGAATAAATGTTCTTCTGTAGGAGTTATCTGTCAAGAAATCAAATTCAAAAATGGATCATTCACCCAAATATAAAACAAGAAGAATGACTCTAAGAGAAAACCTTTCATGTATGGTCAGGCCACAAGATTTCTTTTTCTTTTGGCTGTGGGCCCTGAACTCTGGGCTTGGGTGCTGTCCCTCAGTTCTTCAGCTCAAAGCTAGCACTCTACCTCTTCAGCCACAGAGCCACTTCCAGCTTTTTCGGCTTATGTGGTGCTGAGGAATCGAACTCAGGGTCTCATGAATGCAAGGCAAGTACTCTACCACTGAGCCACCTTCCCAGCCCCATGGTCAAGATTTCTTGACTTCAGCACCAGAAGTAGTCTCCATAAAAGAAAAATATTAAGGATTCAGGTGGACCTGTTGCAACAATGAGAAGTACAAAATGTCATGTCAAAACCAGCTGTACAATGTCGGTTGGGGAGGGGGAGGGGGGTATGATTGGGGGGGGGAGGCTGGGAAGGGAGGTGAAGGGTAAACAAAGGAGGAGGCTGCAATGCTTGGTAAGAAATGTATGCATTATCCTGCCCATGTAATTGTAACCCCTCTGTACAGTATGTTCTCAAATAAAATAAAATTAAATTAAAAAAAAAAAAAGAAAAAGAAGTAAAAAAATAAGCCAGGTGCCAGCAGCTCATGCCTGTAATCCTAGCTACTCGGGAGGTGAGACCTGAGGATCTCAAAGTCAGCCCAGGCAGGAAAGTCTGTGTGATCCTTATAACTAGCAAAAGGCCACTAGTGGAGCTATGGCTCAAGTGGTAGAGTGCCAGCTTTGAGTGGGTCTCAAGTTCAAGCACCAATTCTCTCTCTCTCTCTCTCGCTCTCTCTCTCTCTCTCTCTCTCTCTCTCTTTCTCTCTCTCTCTCTCTCTCACACACACACACACACACACGAAAAGAAAGAAATGGGTATGTTTATAAAACTTCACATGTGAATATCTATAGATGCTTTATTTGTAATCACTAAAAACTAAGAAGAGTAAAATCACAGGGGGAGGGGAGGGGAGGGAAGCCAGGTACTAGTGGCTCACACCTGTAATCCTAGCTATTCAGGAAGCTGGGAATCATGGTTCAGAGCCAGCCCAGGCAGAAAAGTCCATGAGACTTTTATCTCCAATTAACCACTAAAAAAAAGCTGAAAGTAGAGCTGTGGCTCAAGTGGCAAAGTATGAGCCAGGAACAAAAAAAGAACTCAGGGACAGCACCCAGGCCCTAAGTTCAAGATCCAGGACTGGTACACACACACACACACACACACACACACACACACACACACACACAGCCTCTGAGATCCTCCACAGATGATCAGATAAACCAGTCACAATGCACTCCCTTAGGGACTATCTGGAGAAGAAAAGGAGTCAGGTGCTGACCCTCACAAACACATGGATACAGAGAACTCTGGAAGTAATGACGCTCAGTAAAAGGAGCCAATTAGGGGTGGAGGTGGGGGGGATGGAGGGAGCATATATGCTATGTGAAGTCTAGTTATATGGAATCCTAGGAAGTGAAAGCTAATTCAGAGTGACAGAATAGAATTCGTGGTTTTGAGAGTAATGGAGACGTTTTTACCTCCATTATACTGGTGAGCGATGAGCTCACAGTTGTAAATGTGTGTCACAGCTCACCGAATTGCTCACTATAAATATGTGCAGGTCACTGTGTTTCAGAGACTCTTGAATAAAGCTGGGAGGAGGGCTAGGTGTTTTTCCTACACAAATATTGACCATCTACTCACATAGTACCAGGTCCACATATAGACCCTCACATTAGGAAACTCTGTGTGTGTGTGTGTGTGTGTGTGTGTGTGTGTGTGTGTGTGTGTGTGTAAAGGGCTTGAACTCAGGGCCTAGTTGCTGTCCCCTAGCTTTTTCTGCACAAATGTGATGCTTCTACCACTTGAGCCACAGCTCTACTTCTGGCATGTTGGTGCTTAACTGCAGATGAGTCTCATGGACTTCCCTGCCTGGGCTGGCTTCAAACTTTGATCCTCAGATCTCAGATTCTAGAGCAGGTAGGATTACAGGAGTGAGCCACTCATGCACAGCTGACAGCTTTCTTCTTTGACCACTAGATTCCTCAGGAAGTGCTCTCATTCCATGGCACATGGCTTGTTGGTCAGTGAGAGCATTCTGGGTCAGAGACCAGAGTTCAAAAAACTCTCTATTCTCTTTTTTGGTTTTGTTTCTTTATCAGTAACATGGAGTTAATATGTCCACTTAGCTCATGGGGTCACTTCAGCCTTCTGATGAATTAATGCACATACTTGTACCAGCCCAACACATACACATAGTTGGCACTCAGGAAATGAGAGATAGCGGGAGCAATGTATTTGTGTATTTGCAAATCTTTTATTTTCATTATTATCTTTAAGTAACTACTTAAAAACTACACATAAGAGGTTCCATTCAATGAAACAGTTTATGACTATAATACATCTTGATCAATGTTACCGCTCTTGAATCTGTATCTCAACTTCTGTACCCCCAGGTCAACAGGCAGCTGTGTGATGAGACCTAGACAGGGCCAGTCCCAATCCCATCTCCCAGATGCAGCTGAGCATCTGGCTCCAGATCTCTGTAAATGAGAGTTTCAAGACCTCTGGGGGAAGGCTGGTGTCCTAGGGCCGGTCAGTAGGCCATGCCAAGTAGCTAGCAACCAGCAGCCACATAGAGGAGGCAGTGACAGGATTTTGTGTAGTGGGATGGGGATTTTAGGAAGGAGTTCAAGTTTTTGACACTAACCATGCAGTGTGCCACAGGCAGTCAAATTTTTTTTTTTAAAGTTGAATGAGTGACTATGGAGGTACTCAGTGAATGAATGAATGAATGACCAGCAAATGGCAGCTGGCAGGGTAAGAGGGTGTGGCTTACCATAGCACGAGAGAGGTCTGGGAGAAAGCCATGGGAACAAGGCTGGACCCAGTAGTGCAGAGAGAACCGAGGGAGCAGACAGGGTTGTGAGGTGATCTGCAGATCATTCACCCGGGTGGAGGCCCAGAGCTGACCCGTCCCAGCTCGCCCCCAGCTGGTCAGAGGGAGAAAGGCAGCTGCCAGCCACACCCCGGCATCATCAGCAAGAATTCACTCAGTGCCCGTCACATGCCCACGACCCTAGAGAGGTCGTGAGCTGCAGGACATTCCACTTGTCCTTTTTCCAGCCAGCACATCCATCAGCGTCTGTGCCAGAAAGATTGTTCCATGGTGACAGATCCTGTCTGTCCTCCAACACAGAACACAGGCCCGCTGGGGGACTTGCCAGCAGAGGGGTGCATGGCTGAGACTCTAGGAATCCAGGCTGCCAGAGTGATGGAACCCCACCCCCACCCCCAGCCCAGAGGCCCCCAGCTCCTGGTCAGAATATTGAAGATTGCTCTCATCCACTGACCAGGGCCGATCCAACATGCCAACATTCTCCGATGGCCGCTGAGGTCAGCAGTGACACACTACCCCGGCCACATGCAGCCCTCAGCCCAACCAAGGAACACTACCCAACCCTCCTTCCATGTGGACTCGGTCATAGCTGCTGACATTTTGTTATCGACCAAACACTTCCAACGTGCTGACTGGGAGCCAGGCAACGTTTGAAGGACTCGGTTTTACAAAGACTGCCTCTGTGAGCAGATGCTCCGCATGACCACTGGATCATCTATTTACCTGCGGAGAAGGATCCAGAAACTTACCTGAGGTCACCTGGCAGGTGAGTAGCCCAGCAAGAGACACACCCAGATGCCTGTTCCCAAGAACATATGTGTCTTGGGCATATGATTTTGTCTGCCTGAAGCCCATGTGACGTTCAGCCTTTCACTGTACATGACGATAAACCTCAGAGCTAGTTTGAGTTTGTGTGACAGGGCAGAATAATGCCCTTCCCCAGAGATGTCTGGGCAACAGCCTTAGAAACAAGACAAATCAATTTCCACAGCAGAAGGGACTTCTTCAGATAGGACTGAAAGCTGAAGTTAAGGATCTTGATTGGAGTGTAAGGCCCTGAGTTCAAGCCCCAGTACTGGCACCAAAAACAATTTCTTTAAAACTGAAAAAAAAAAAGATCTTGATTGGTTAGATTAATCTGGATTATCTGGGTGGGTCCAATATAATCAGACTAATTCTCTTATTTGGAGAAGCTTTCCCCACAGCTCTCAGAGGGAGATGTGGCTACAGGAGAGGGAATCAAAATTGGTGGATTTGCAAGTGGAGGAAGAGGCCATAAGCCATGGACTGCAGGTGGCCTCAGGCCTGGAAAAGTCAAGAAAATAAGGACGAGATTTCCCTTAAAAGCTCCAGAAAGGAAGACAATCCTATTCACATCTTATTTCAGCCAGTGAGGTGCGTATTAAACGTGTGACCTGCCGGGCAGTAGGGCAGGAAGTTCGTGCCATTTGAAGCCTCCAGGTCAGTTGTAGAGAGCGAAAAAGCAGGTTTTTAGTTACTTGCAGCCCAAAGCACCCGGCTCCACCACAACCACTGTTCAAGCATCACTAAGAGCCTGTAACTAGCTCTCAGGCTCTTGCTAAATGTACTTCACATCCTGTGTGATTTAATCACCCCCATAATTCCACATTGTCACATGACAAGTCCCCATTTCGCAGAGGAGAAAACCGAGGCCCAGAAAAGTGAGGTCACGTCATGAGTGAGCAAGAATCTGGATTGAATCAAAACCTGCTGCACACAAACAGGTGCAGACTGGCTGAGACAGTCACCCCGCCACCATCGCCACCATCGTGGGGTGGGGACCTTCTCTCACTTCAGCTCCCGGACGGGGACTGTTTATAGATGGGGGCAGGCCACGCCTCTCAGTGAGGGCCGGATGCCTTGGACAGGTGAGGCCCTGCAGCGCAGCCCTGGTCACACAGCCCCAGGCCTGGAAGGGTGGCTGTTTTCCCTGCCGTGCCATGCATGTGGGAGAGCGACCACAAAGTGGCGGAGGACAGAATGCCCAGAGGGGCCGGCTGCCCGGCCAACGCGGACGACGCGAAGTTCAAGCAAGGTCAATGTCGGCCTTCACTGAGACCGTCTCAAGAATGACGCATGGCAATTTACCCGGCGGAAGGAAAACAAAGTGTGAGGGCGGTGGGAAAATCGGGAAATTATTCCACACTCGGCAAGAGGTGTGGGCTGAGTCCAGCCTTGCAGAGAACATGGCAGATTCTCTGGGTCATTGATGTTTGGGATTTGATGGTTCTTTGCGATGGGGCCTCCCTCTGCATCTGCATCGTGGGTTAGCAGAGCCCTCACTGCCCCGCCCCCAGACATCGTCATCTGTCCCCAAGGGGTTAAAGTCACCCCTGATTAAGAACAACTATTGTTCACTCAGTTAAAAGAAATAGTTCTCAGCAAGGTGCTGGTGGCACACTCTCGTCCTAGCTACTCAGGAGGATGAGAGCTGGAGAATCATGGTTCCAAGCCAGCCCAAGCAGAAAAGTCTGCAAGACTCTACCTCCAATTAATCAGCAAAAAGCTGGGCTGGAAGCATGGCTCAAGTGGAAGAGTGCTAGCTAAGCAAGCAAGCTGAGTGAGTATGAAGCCTTGAGTTCAAATCCCAGTAACACAAAAAAAAAAAAGAAAAGGAAAGGAAAAAGTAAAGAAACAAAGCAAGATAATACTTACTAGCTTAATGCCTCATTTAAGGGGGGGAAAAGATATAAAATGTGTTCCCAACTATATTCATATAAACAATATAGAAAAGGATTCAAGTGAACGTACATCAACATGATAGCAGTGATCTCTAGGTAGATTTTCTTCTTTACTGTTGCTTTCATGCATCCATTTATTCACTCAACAAACCCATCCATTAAAAGAGCACCTACTACTAGTCAGCATTGTTTTAAATGCTGAGAGAGGCTGTGTACAGGACAGAGATAGCACAGGAGGCAGAGCAGGGCCAGGCTGACCATTCACAGAGCAATTTCACGAATGGAGGAAGACCCACACAGCCTTTTAAGCAGAGGTACTCAGTAACATGACTTCCATTTGAAAAAGATTATCCAAACCTGGTATTTGAACCAAGGGCTGGTGGCTCATGTTGTAATCCCAGCTATTCAGGAGACTGAGATCTGAGGATCATGGTTTGAAGCCAGCCTGGGCAGGAAAGTCCATGAAACTCTTATCTCCAAATAACATCAAAAGGCAGAAGTGAAACTGTGGCTCAAGTGATAGAGTGGTAGCCTTGAGCACAAAATACTCAGGGACAGTGTCCAGGTTTTGAGTTCAAGCCCCAGGACTGATACACATATTTCTCTCTGTCTCTGTCTCTGACTCTGTCTGTCTGTCTGTCTGTCTGTCTGTCTCTGTCTCTCTCTCTCTCTCAAAAAAACTTGATATTTGGAAAGAAAATGACTAGGTATTTGTTATAAAATTCAAGCAGCAAAAGGGAAAATATACTAATTATATTATTATACTGGATGATGAAAAAAGAAAATTAAAAAAACCCATATATCGCAGCCATATGAAGAGCCCTCCCAAACAGTCAGGACTATGAGTATCTCTCCCCCTTCTTTCCCTCCCTCGGCTCTATTCCTGTCTGTCTTGCCTCGCTTTATAAATACATAAAAACGTTTTACGCAAGTGGATTCAAACCATTCACGCTGATTTGTAACCTGCTTTTTTCCTGCCCTTTGTAATTTTATGCTCATTGTAAACTTCCCACAGTGGGCATATATTACTTTTATAATCCGGAACATAAAAAAAAAAAAAAAAAAAGCAAAAGACCACAAGACAAAAAAAAAAAAGTAAAACCCACAAGGAAGGCTGAGGAGCCTGGCTGAACAGCAGGCTGTAAAGAAAGGCTTTGGGGTTTGGCTGACCACAAACTCAGCCTGAGCGGACGACCTGGTGAGCCTTCTAGCTCCAGTCCTGTTTGCGTCATCGGCCCCTCCTACGAGCAAGCGCCTCTGAGCTCAGCTCGAGCTGACTGTGTGTCTGGCTCCATCTGCTGCCTTCTAGCTTTTAAACCGCCTACTGGGTGCAAAGCAGGACGTCAGCAGGAGCTCATGCTTTGTGGGCACTGACTTTGTTTCGGCCAGCGGGGACTTCGTCCTGTGTGTCGCTGGCTCCCCCGTGCCTTGCACGTACTTAGTACTCAATAAAAATGAGCTGGACGGCTGGATGGATAAAGGAGCTCTTTCCCCCAAATAACCTAGCCCAGCGTCCTTCCCAGGGGCCTCTGGGCCTGTCCTCTATGCCCCCCGCCAGGTCTGGTTAGGCCTTTCCCCCGCCCCTCTTCCTGCCACCTCCTGTCCTCTAACTGAGGGGACAAAGAGGGGACAGGATAGGCAATGACGATGAGGATGAGGATGATGATGATGATGCCGATGATGATGATGATGATGATGCCGATGATGATGATGATGATGCCGATGATGATGATGATGATGATGCCGATGATGATGATGATGATGATGCCGATGATGATGATGATGATGATGATGATGATGCTGCTGCTGCTGATGATGCCGATGATGATGATGATGATGATGATGATAAAGGTGATGATGGGGAAGACGGCAATAAAGATGATGAGGACGGTGCTGGTGACGAGGGTGGGGGTGGTGGCGATGGGTTGAGTGGATGGAGGCGGTGGTGAGGGTGAGTCTGCGCTCTCACACCCGGCCTGGTCCACTCTGACCACCTGCCGCCGAGCCACGTGTCCTCCCCGGGGCAGGAGCTGCCAGGTGTCCGCAGAATAAGACTCCAGCTTGCTACTTATTAAGCGCCTACTGTGTGCCCAGGTGGGGCTGGGGGTCTTTCCGCGCCATGCATCGCAGCCATTTCGCACCTGGAAAGGTGGAGAGGTTAAGTAAGAGAATGGATTGTAGATCCGAGTTCAAAACTGAGTCGGGGGGACCAAATCAGGCAGGGACTCCAGAAGTGGACAGATGTGCCCCCTGAGTGTCCCCAGAGAAAGGCGGCTGGGGCAGCAGGTGTCAGGTGGGCGGGCTCTGGGAGACGCCCCGGCCCGTGGGGTGAGCCCGGCCTGGTGCTGGCACTGGGGACGCTGTGTCCCCACAGTGGGAATGTGGGAGACTTTGCATTTTTGTGGTTTTAGGAGGAAAGTTGAGGTAATAAAGATAGAAGGGGGAGAAACAGAGACAGACAGACAAACAGACAGAACAAACAGAGAAAGAAAAGGCAAGGAAACAATAAAATGTTGTCATGTCGCGGCGCCAGGCTGGGCCATGGACCCGCTAATGAGCCCGAGGTTCCACACAGCCCAGGGCCTAATTTCTAATTCAAACCAGACAGCCAGAGCACGTAGTGCCCTGTCCCAGGGAACCCTGAGTGTGTACCCCTAATGCACCCGCAGGCTAGTTCCCCAGGGCAGGGCTGAATGATGGGGGGGGAGAACCGGGGCCTGTGGGGAGAAGCCGCAAGCGCACCAGCCTTGCCAATGGGAGGAGGCGTCCTGGAAGAGGTGACACCCCAGCTGAGGCTGGAGTGCAAGCAGGTGTTGGGCAGTGGGACGGGATGTTCCAGGCAGAAGGAACAGAGTTTGCAAAGGCTCAGAGGCATGAAAGGCCCAGAGACCTGCACACAGAGGAGAAGCTGGGTGTGAGGGAGAGGAAGCAGCTGAGAGGGTCCTGGGGTGGGGACGGCCGTGCGGGCGCCTTGTCTCACCCCTTGAGGTGACTTTATCCTCAGCTTAGACCCTCAGGGTCCCAACACCAAGATGGTGCACAGAATGGGAGTTCAGTGCCCAGCACAGGTCCCCTCCCTCACCCAAGTCCCCACCGGTCAAACTGCAGTGAGCGGGCCTCGAACCCCCATCCTCCAGATCACCACCTCCTGAAGGGCAGGGATTCTAGACGTGAGCCACTGAGCCCAGCCTTTCACACAGTTTTGATCAGAAGGTGAACAGGCCATTAAACCAGTGAGCAGGCTTAGTTCGCATCTGCGCGGTGGATTCAGAAAGCAACAACTCATTTGGTAAATGAACACAAGTGACACCTAAAGTCACCCGGCGTCGGGAGTCCAGCCAGGGGGTGGGGGAAGGGGTGGGGAGGAAGGGGAGACAGTACGGCGTGAAATCCCAGACAACTGCGAGTCCAGCATTCCTCCCACAGGGGCCCGGCTTCCTGATTCCTAATCTCTGAGAATCTCTGGCAGAGCAGAAGAGTCACTCCCAGCCCAGCCCGGGGGATTCGGCTTTCTCCCATCCAGGATAAAGAGCGGCCGCTGACCACAGGTCTATTTGATGAGTGTTTCAGAGTGGGGAAGGGGCAGGGGGAGGGGAGGCACAGAACAGCGAGTCTTGTCAGCAGCTCCCCCTTGCTGGTTAGGGGGAGCATGGAGATACACAGCAGACCCCCTCCTCCCCCAACACCCACTAGGGAGATCTGTGACTGCCCGGTGTGGTGGAATCGATCACATTTGTCACCTGCATGGCACCTCCTGGGCCCTAAGGGACTCCAGGCCTGGCACTTTGGGGTGCTCAGTGATGGGCGGCCTCTCTCATTAAATAAGAGCAATTCCCACAGCCTGCACATCATTGTCAGCACCCCGCATTTCAGCACCCCCAAACTGGGAGTTGGAAGTATGTGCCAATCCCCACCCTGCCCTGCCCGGCCTTGGGTCTCTCATTTGCATATGGGACAAAACCCAGCCTCCATGCCCCGGTGACAGCGAGAGGGACTGGCCACGCTCACGAAAGGATCACACTGGACTCACACTGAGGACAGAAAGCCGGAGGGAACAAGGCCCACGCCGTTTACTAGGCAGTGAACTGTGCAAAGCCCTGGCCAGCCCCTGCTCCCCAGCGATTTCTCCTAGGCCTTCCTCATCCTCCAAGGTTCTAATGGCAGGAAATGCCCCAGTGTGAGGCCTGGTCATCTCCTTTTCAACAAGAGCCTCAAATCCCCCAGCAAGAGGTCCAGACGTCGAGACAAATCAGAGGGAGAGAATCGGACCCATCTTGAATGGAGCCCTGCCGTGCCGATCGCCATATGTGGCTGTGGGGAAGCCGCTTCACCTCTCCGAGCCTCAACATCCTTGTCTACGAGCATGGGCACTGGGTGCGGGCCTGGGGTGCCCGGGGGCAGCAGTGGGGCACGCTGCGGACACCAGGCGGGGACGGGTGTGATCATGGGCCCTCCCTCTAGCCCCTGCCTCCCCAGTTCTCCCAGGACCTTTGTAGTCCCTCCCAACCCCATCCTGCCTCTGGGGGAAACCCAGCCCCCATCCATGGGGGGTGAGGCAGCCCCCAGTGCCTCTCAGAACATTTGCTTTCTGTGGCTGCCGTTTTTTCCTGAGCCACCATGAGGACAACTAACTCCTCACTAGTGCTTCCCAAGAGTAAGGCCAGCCCGGCCTCCCCCTCCAGAGTTCCTGCCTGCCTGCCCCCCCCACCATCCTGCCCTGCCTGGCCTGCTCTGATTCCTTAAACTAACCACCCTCCAGGTGACACAGCGGGGGGGAAGAATGGCTCACTAATAGCTGGTCCACTCTGTGCCCATCAGGCTCACTGCTTTGTTGTTGTTGTTGGCCATGGGGCCTGAACTCTGGGCCTGGGCGCTCTCCCTCAGCTCTTCAGCTCAAGGCCAGCACTCTACTACTTCCACTCTACTACTTCACTGGAGATAAGAGTCTCACAGACTTTCCTGCCTGGGCTGGCTTTGAACCGCAATCCTCAGATCTCAGCCTCCTGAGTAGTTAGGGTTACAGGTATGAGCCACCAGCCAGGCTCTCTTCTTGGACCTCAGTTTCCTCCCTTCTAGCCTCAGGGGGTGCCTGACTTCTAAGACCCTCACCCCCAGGGACATGATCTATAACTCTGGGAGCCCGAGATCTCCCAGGCAGGGACGCTCCAGGTTGCACCTGGCCGTCACTCTCTGTCCTCACCTCCCGGCCTCACCTCCGCTCACACCAAAGAAGGTGAAGGGGAGGAGAACAGAAATTGTGTAACCAGGGATGGGGGTGGGGCTCAAGTGGCAGTGCGCCTGCCTAGTAAACACCAAGCCCCAAGTTCAAATCCTAGTGCCACCAAAAAGTAACGACAACAACTATATAAAAACCAAAAACGGAAATGACAGAAACAAAGCCACCGTTCCACTTACCTGAGACTGGTCAAATGAAACCATCTCCCATGCAGAAAATCACCCGAAAACCTGCAGGCCCGGCAAATGCATGCTGTGTGGGCCTGTTCCTGTCACAGCAAATGGTCTGCACACACACCAGTGGAAAAGGACAGTGCCAACTTACCCCAAGTCACTGAAGAAGCCACCAGGGTTCCAGGGCCAGCTCTGCTTCCTGAAGAGGAGGAAGAGTCCTGAGCAAATCCAAGTGCTGAAAAAATGAACGATCTTCACGAAGCAGGCTGGAATTCTGTGTCTAGAACATTCTGGTTTGCAGGAAAGAGGTTGGGCGAGGAGCCCACACCTGGAAGGATCCAGGAAAGGGCACCCCTGAAACCTGGGCAGAGAGGCTTGGGTGGGATGTGCAGAATCCTTCTTGCTTTGGCCTGAGGCAGAGGGGGTGGGGTGGGGTATTGCGATCCACGGCACATGTGCAGAACAGGACAGGCAGGGGCTTGAATTCTTGCAAGACTACCCTCCCTTCCCCTCTTCCTTCCACTGTGGCTGGGGACAGGAAAGCCACAGCCCTCTCTGAGTCTGGGTTTCAGACCTGTGACATGAAGCTGGAGGGCAGAGACTCTCTGTACTACAGCGCTTCTTGCCACAGTCTCAGAAGGCAGAAACCACTACCCCCATTGGATGGATAGGATGAGGCTCGACGAGGTGAAGCCATCTGCCCCAAGTGCACCCCAAATCTGAATCCCTTCCGTGCTAGCGGCCACTACAGCACATCCTGTCACTGGTGCGGATCCCGCTGGCCCCCATGCAGCCCCAATGGGGCCACGCTGTGTCCAGAGGCCTCCCTGGTACGGGTACTGGCCCCAGGCCCCCCACGCATTCAGCAGCCCCCAGCACTCTTGCAGACCTGAGGAGGCAAAAACAGACAGAACTGTGGGCCGTTGGCGCCCCCGTGTGGCCTCAGCCCAGAAATGGTGTCTGTCTCAGGACAGCACTGGGGACCAGGGGTGCAGACCAGGACTGTTGGACACCAGTCCTGGCTGGCCACTGTCCTCGACACCCCAAGTATGCCCCTAGCCCAGGACTCTCAGACTGTGAGAGAATTTCAACCCCAAAAGAAACTAAAGCAGCAATGAATGAACATTCTCACCCTGCAGAGACTGAAGTGACACCTGCCAGAGTCCCC
Organism: Dipodomys spectabilis; assembly: GCF_019054845.1. Taxonomy (NCBI): domain Eukaryota; kingdom Metazoa; phylum Chordata; class Mammalia; order Rodentia; family Heteromyidae; genus Dipodomys; species Dipodomys spectabilis. Next base: position 2,693,209 of record NW_024870795.1, read on the forward strand.
CAGCAACGACATCATGACATTCAAAGTCACCACAGCCGGGACCCACGTGACTTCCTGACGTGTCCTACAAGGGTGTGCTTGGAAGGCCCGCTGCCGCTGGACGGGACCCCGAGATGTGCAGACCGCTCCAGCTGCTTCACGCTGAATTCCCACAGAGGTGAGGCTACTATCTACCGTTCCCATTAGACTGAGGCTTAGGAAGTCTAGAAACAAATCCAATATATAAATCAGCCTGGAGTGGCAGCACACGCCCGTAACCCCAGACATTCAGGATTATGAGAAAAGCGCATGGTTTGTCTAGGTGCACATGGGCAAAAAGTTATAGAGACCCTATCTTAACAAATGAGCCAGAAATAGTCATTCACTTCTGTAGTCTCAGCCATGCCAGAGTCTATAGGTAGAAAGATCACTATCCAAACTAGCCCCATGACAAAACTAACCCCTCCCAAAGGTAATAGATCAATAACTAAATGGGCAAAGGAACTAAGGGGAGACTTCTCAGAAGTAAGAATGGCAAACACATGAGGAAATGCTCATCATCCCTGGTCATAAAGGAAAGGCAAATCTAAACAACTCTGAGATTCTATCTCATCCCAGTTAGATTGGCCAACATTGTGAATTCAAACAACAAATGCTGGCAGGGATGCAGGGGGAAAGGAACCCTATTGTGCTGCTGGGTGGGGCTGTTAACTAGTACCACTCTGGACAGCAGTCTGGAGATTTCTCAAAAAATTGAACATAGATCTTCCTTACAGCCCAACCATACCACTCCTGGGTACCTACCCAGAACATCACAAGCCAGGATACCATGAAGACACCTGCACATCCTTGTTCACTGCTGCACTATTCACAATAGCCAAATTACAAAACAGCCCAGATGTCCTATAAGAGATGAGTAGATCCAACAAATGTGGTACCTAGGCACAATGGAATTTTACACAGCCATTAGAAAGAATATTATGTCTTGGGGCTGGGAAGGTGGCTCAGTGGTAGAGCGCTTGCCTTGCATGCCTGAGGCCCTAGGTTCGATTCCCCAGCACCACATAAGCAAAAAGAAAAAAGCTGGAAGTGGCACTATGGCTCAAGTGGTAGAGTACTAGCCTTGAGCTGAAGAGCTGAGGGACAGCGCCCAGGCCCAGAGTTCAGGCCCCACAACCGGACCCAAAAAAAAAAGAAAGAAAGAAAGAAAGAATATTATGTCTTTTCAGAGAAATGGATGGAACTAGAACAAATCATATTAAATGAGGTAAGCCAAGCTCAGAGAGGCAAATGGTGCACGTTTTCTCTCATATGTGAAAAGTAGATCTAAAACGCACCAGGACATAATAAATTATACAGGTCTCTAGGCATTCACACACAGTGAGACCGAAGGAGGACACTCTTAGGAGGGGAACAGAAAGGCACCATGCCTATGTACCTCTGATCACACAAAGTAATATTTATTGAAATAAGCTCTAGGAAATGGAGGCAAGAGGGGTTTTTTTGCTGTTTTTGTTCTGTTTGCTCCTTTATATGTATATTTGGGAAGGTAAAGAAATGAGAGGGATAAAAGAAATAGAGGGGTAAGGGCTGGGAAGGTGGCTCAGTGGTAGAGCGCTTGCCTTGCATGCATGAGGCCCTGGGTTCGATTCCTCAGCACCACATAAGCAAAAAGAAAAAATCCGGAAGTGGCGCTGTGGCTCAAGTGGTAGAGCGCTAGCCTTGAACTAAAGAGCTGAGGGACAGCACCCAGGCTCAGAGTTCAGGCCCTACGCCCAGACCCCCCCCCCCAAAAAAAAGAGAAAAGAAATAGAGGGGTAAATCATGAACAAATGCAGCTGTGGTACTCACCAGACACTATGTGGAAAATGAACTATACAACTTGTGGGTGGGAGTGGAAGGGGAAAAATGGGAGAGAGCAAAGGAAGGGGTGACATTGTCCAAAAAGAAATGCACTCACAGCCTAACTGCAACCCCTCAGTACATCCACCATTGTAATAATTCTTTAAATTTATTTTTAAAAGAGAAGAACACAGCTGTGTTGTGGATGCTGTCACCTAGTGCTGTAAAATGACTAAGGGGTGCTCCTGGCGCCCGGCCCCCTCCCCCCACCCCCGCCCCAGTGTTCAGGGCACTTTTGCATGCAAAGTCCACAAATCCACACAAGGTAAGGATGAGCAGTCTTGAGAGTCAAGGAGCTTCGAGGAGTGGCTTGAATTCCTCTAGGGTGGCAGGTTGGCTTCCATGGCCAGTGCAGAGAAAATTGGGAGAAAAGCAGCACTTTGCCCTCCCCCCCCCCTCCCGCCCCCCCAGCGCCACCTTAGAAGTCAGCCAGACCCAGACTCCACTGGAACCCTACGTCCAGATGATAAGCCTGATGCTGCCACCAGGTGGCGCCCTTGACTGTGGAACAGCCTGCAGCCAGCCTGGCCAGCGGGGCCACGCTCCCTTGGCCAGGGGCCCCTGCACACATGGTCTTCCCTTCAGAAAGGCCTTTGAGACTCTCCTGTTAAAATCCTGTCTGTCCACCCAAGCTCACGGGTGATGTGGCCACGGCGGGGGCTCGGGGCTCAAGCGCCCCCACACAGGTGAGCCCCCTGCCCCATGAATGAATTCCAGGTCTCCAAGCGAATCCAGTTGCAAGGTCCGTGCAGTGCATGGATTTCGATGGGGAAATTTCTGAAGTTCACCGATCGATCGCTTCTGATCAGGTGGACGCTCCCCTTACCCACCCCCCTGCAGGTAAGGCTGACTCCCCACCCCCCAACACAGTGCCCAGTTACAACTGGAACGGCAGATCCCCAGGAGCGATTTACAAGCACAGGTACATCCCAAATAGCACACCCATCATGCTGTACCACAGCTGTCCTGACGGGTGCGAATCCAGGCTGATGTGAACGTCCTGTGACCCCGGCAACCCTGGCTGTATCGCAGTCCACCCTTGCTGGCCAAGATGAGCAGCCCGTGGGACTTCATCCCAGGACCACCCAGCTCCTGAGCCTGTCCCCTCACGAGGGGACTCTCTCAGAGAACTGAGCCATTAGAAATGGCTATTGAGGACATCCAATGGAAATACCTTCCATGCATTAAAACAAGACAGGGGCTGGGGCAGGTAACTTTGCCTGGCATACGTGAGGCCCTGATCTCCCTCCGCTGCGAGCTGGGCATGGTGCCACATACCTGCCATCCCAGCTACTCAGGAGGCCTCTGAGTCATCCCGCCAAGAAGCAGCCCCACTTGGGTGTCAGAGACAGGTTCTGCAAACAGGTGACTGGACAGACATCCCTGTGCCGGGCATGACCTGATGCACGGCTTTGGGTGAGTTATTTACACCTGTCCCTCCTAAAATCCCCATTACAAAATGTGGGCAAAACCAGGCACTGGTGACTCACACCTGTCCTCCCAGCTACTCAGGAGGCTGTTGTGTAGAGGATGATGGTTTGAGGCCAGTTCAGGCAGTAAAGCCAGAGAGACTAGTTTAAAAGTAACCAACAAAGAGCTGGACTAGTGGCACAGTTCAAGTGGCACCCTTAGATGCTCCTCAGGAGACTGTCTCAGAGTCTAGCTTAGGTTTTATGCTACGCTGGACATGAATTCATCCTCCACTGTAGACCAAGACCGGGGATGGAGGCGAGGTAGGGTACTGCATCCTGAAAGACTGGAATAAAAGCAGGGGTGCCGGCCCAGAGAGATGTTCCAGGTAGCTCTGTTTCATCTTTGTGAGTTTCACACAGAAGAATTCTAATCACTGCCGGGCCAAAGAGCCAGGAATTCTAATCGCTGCCAGGCCAAAGAGCCAGGAATTCTAATCGCTGCCAGGCCAAAGAGCCAGGAATTCTAATTGCTGCCAGGCCAAAAAGCCAGGTGGCCACCACTTCTGGGGCCGATTCTCTTCAGGTCACGAGCAGCTCCGTGTCTCTGGAAGACATAGATACTGGCCGGTTATTGGATGATGCTCCTTCTGAGGTCCTGCGGGAGGCTGAGTGTGCGCTGCTAGTGTGTCCGACAGAAGCTGCTCCCTAGGAAGAGACAAGGTAGCTTGGAAGGGGCCCTGGCTTTCCATCCGTGTCTTCCAGAGTCACTCGGCAGTCTCGCTGTCATCTTTGTGGGCCAGAGGCCGGTTCAGGAGCCAAGTCAGAACTATGGAGACCATCCTCACTCCTGCCTGGCCTTGGACCCTGTCTTCAAGGCCCATGGCTATGGCCCTCCCAACCCTCATCCTGGCTGCTGGCTTTTTCTCTTCTTCTTTCTCTCCTTCCTTCCATGTGTGTGTATGCATGTACATGTCAGTACTGGGACATGAACTCGGGGCCTCATGCTCTTGCTCAGCTCTTTTACAAAACCTGGAGCTCTACTACTTGAGCCACACCTCCAGTGTCAGTTTTTTGCTGATTAGTTGAAGGTAAGAGTCTCTGGGATCTGTCTGCACTGGCTGACTTTGGCCCAACTCCTTTCCTTCTTTCAATAGGTTCTCACTGTATAGCCCAGACTGGCCTTGAACTGACAATCCCTCTGCCTTAGCCTCCAAAGTGCCGGGATTCCAGGCATGCACCGCTACACCCTGCTTTGTCTACTTTCTCCACCACCCCTCACTAGCACCCTAGTCAAAGCCTCCAGCTCTCAAGCCTCTGGGATCCACTGATCATTCCACAACTAGTGTGACCACTGTGCCATTTGAACACGATCAGCCCCCCTCACTCATTCCCTCATCCCAAGGCCAACTCCCAGCCCTCCGTGCATTTCCCTTCTAGGACACATATAGATATATAAACAACACATGCTGGGAGACGGGGTGGTGCCAAGCACCGGAGGAAAATTTGGAGCAGGCAGGAAGATGGTGATGTGGGGAACAGCCTCTGTTACAGGGGCTCAGGACTGTGAGCTCTGAGACAGGGGATTCCACGAGAGGGAAGTGACGGTCTTTTAATAAACGGTGAGGGGAAAACGCAGAGTCCGTGGGGAACAACAGTCCATCTGCCGCCGCTTCCCAGTGCAAGCCCAAACCACGGTGTGTCTCACTGCACAAGGCAGACAGTAACTCACCCAGGAGACAAGAAGGGACATTTCCCCATGACTTAAGGGCAGGAAAGGCTCCAGCCATTTGCCCACCTCCTGCGGGGCTTCACTGTTTATTAACTGCGAGCTGGGTGGAGACCCCACTGGCTGCTGCTGGCTCCTTACCCAGGCCTCGCCCTGTAGCCCGGGTGGGGCCTGGTTCTCCCCTCTGCAGCCCTCCACAGGGACCTCCTGGGGGATGGAGTCGTGCGTGCGTATGCGTGTGTGTGTGTGTGTGTGTGTGTGTGTGTGTGTGTGTGTGTGTGAGAGAGACGGAGGTGGAGGACAGTCTACTTGGGCCAGGTGATCTCAGGATGAAAGGGCTGTGGACAGCGTTCATGGCACCTGCCTGGTCCCACTGGGGCCCACACAGCACAGGCTATTGTGTTTAGCTCATATAGAACCCAGAGGTGGGAGCAGCACCCGCCTTGTGGGAGGGGGTCACTGAGGGTAATGGTGGCAGCACCACAGCTCCGGGGATGAGGGCAGGGCTGGCAGACATGCACCCGAGTCCGATGCCTGGATCTGAGTCCTGAACCGGCCTCTCGCTGGTCTTAAGTGCGCTGCCAGCCCCGGCGGTGATCAGCTGCAGGAGTGAATCGGCACAGTCCAGCATGGCGTGGAAATGCATTGAGATGGTGTTCACACATTTGAGGGCTGGGACGGAGTCCAGCTCGCCAGGTGGGGGCGGGGCAAGTGGCAGGGGCGGGTGGGGGGAGTGAGCTTAGACTCCTCAGGGGCGCCTGGGGTCCTTCCAGAGATCACCCATTCCGTGCTGACCAGCCACTGGCTGCGTGCTGCTAACACAATCCTCTTGTTTATTTTTTGCTAACAAATTACATTCTGACGGGAAGGCCATTGGGGGGCACTAGGTCCGGGTGGGGATTAGCGGTGCTGGCACAGAGCCAACCCTCAGCAAGCGGCGCCCACGTCAGAAGTGTGTGGCCACTGGTCACAGAGAGCCAAACGAGCGTCAGGAGATGAGACCCGCTGTGCCTCTCGGATGAATAAATACCATCAGCGTGGGAAGATGAGCGCACAGGGAAAGGCACAGCAGGCTGGTAATAAGAAACACACAGAGGGGGAGAGACAAACACACACTGGAGAGAAAATTCATCCCTGGGACACTCAGTAGACACTTAGCAAGTACATTCTCTGTTCCAGATGCGGTTCCTCCCGCAGCAGAGCGAGGTGAGCAGTGTGGGTGAGACTCTGTTCTCCTGGCACTCATCTTCTAGGGTGGCCGGACAGGTGGTTTGCTAATGAATGGTCACAGGACATGAAATGGTTATAAAGGAAAAGAAAGCAGGGTAAAGGGGCATCAGGGTCAAAAGCCTTTCAAACGGCAGCAGTGGGCTACAGTAGTCCGTGGTAGAGCACACACTGAGCACATGCCAGGCCCTGGGATCTTAGCACGTCCCCTAAGAGAAGATGACATTGAGCCAGGCCCTGGTAGTTCACACCTGTAATCCTGACTACTCAGGAGGCTGAGAAATGAGGATTGCAGTTCAAAGCCAGCCCAGGCAGGAAAGTCCATGAGACTTTTGATCTCCAGCTAACCAATAGAAAACTGAAAATGAGATGTGGTTCAAATGGGAGAGTGCCAGCCTGGAGCAAAAAAGCTAAGGGAATGCCCTTCGCTTGGGAATGCCCAGGCCCTGAGTTCAAGTCCCAGTACTGGCACAAGAAGAGAAGGGAAGAGAAGAGAAGGAAAGGGAAGGGAGAGAGAAAGATGACATTGGAGCAGAGACAGGAAGGGAGCCACGTGGCAGGAGATTCCCACACTTGAAGGGAGCTCAGATGCATTTCATCTACTCAGGCCCTGTTCTCAATCGACTGAAACAAAACAAAGACGCTTTGTAGCACAGTGCCTGAAAGGGGAACAGAAACACACCCCACATGAAAGGCCAGCCTCTACTTAATCTGGTTCTGCTGTTTTGAAATCTTAAGTGCCTCCTTTATCACAGATGGCTCAAAATCTGTTGGGGAAAGAGATGCTTTAGAAATACAATTCCAAATGAAAAACAAAGAAAAAAACCCAGCAATAATAATGGCCACGCAAGAAATAACTTGAGATCGTGAGTGCGCTGCTTGATGAGATTAAACAGTCGGAAGGAAATAATGCAAGCCCCAAAGAGAAAAATATCCACATAAATCACTGCGTGCCACAAATCCCATGTTGACGTTCAGCCAACTCAGCGACATTCTGTTTGGAGAACAGTCACCATTCAATCAAGAAGTATTAGCCAAGCGGGATGCAGTGGCTCATGCCTGTAATCCCAGCTATTTAGGAGGATCGCAGTTTGAGGGCAACTCTAGGCCTCATTTGAGGCCAGCATTTGTAAGATCCCATCTCAAGCAATAAAAAGCTGGGCACTGTGGTGTGCACCCATCATCCCAGCCCAGGTAGAAAGCAAGAATCTATTCAAAAATAACGAGGAAGTAGAAATGTGGTTCAAGTGGTAGAGTACCAGCCTTGAGCAAAAAAGCCAAGCCCTGAGTTCAAGCTCCAGGACCAGGTCTCAAAAGTAACTAAAGCAAAAAGGGTTCACATGACAGAGAGCATATCTAGCAAGCACAAAGCCCTGAGTTCAAACCCCAGCACCACCACCAACAACAAAAGAAAAATAAAGAAGTATTAACCAAGTCAGTCCTGTGTGGTGGCTCACTCTACTGGCCCAGTACTCAGAAGATCAAAGCTGGAGAATTGAGCCTGAGAGACTTTGTTTCCAATTAACCAGCAAAACGCTGAGCTACAGGTGATAGAGCAAGCGGTAGAGCACTAGTTGTGAGCAAGAAAGTTAAGCAAGAGTATGAAGACCTACACCAGTACCAGAACAAAAAAAAAAAAGGAAGAGAGAGAGGGATAGACAGGAGGGAGGGGGAGAGGGAGAAAAAAGAGAGAGGGAAGAAGGAAGAGAAAGAGGGCGGGAAGGAGAGATGGAGAGAAAAAGGGAGGGAGAGAAAGAGGGAGAGAAAAGGAGGAAAGAAAAATGGGGAAGAAAGAGAGAGGAAGGGAAAGTGGGAGAAGGAAGGGAAGGGGGGGGAAGAAAGAGAGGAGGGAGAGAAGTAGGTATGAATTAGGACTTACTAAGCTAGGAATTCTTTTCAGTGCTTGGAGTTTGAGTTGAAGAATGAGTCAAGCCCAGATCTACCTTTAAGGGGCTTTGATCTCGTTCCAGATCTATTATTTGGTTTATTATTTTTAAGGTTTAAAAATTTATTTTTAGTCCTTTTTCCCTTGCCCCATAGGCATGGTTCTCAGATTTCTAAATATTCTTTTTTTTTTGGGGGGGGGGTCCAGTTGTGGGCCTGAACTCTGGACCTGGGCGCTGTCCCTCAGCTCTTCAGCTCAAGGCTAGTGCTCTACCACTTGAGCCACAGTGCCACTTCCGGCTTTTTTCTTTTTGATTATGTGGTGCTGAGGAATCGAACTCAGGGCCTCAGGCATGCAAGGCAAGCGCTCTACCACTGAGCCACCTTCCAGCCCCAATTTCTAAATATTGTATTTATACTTATTTGTATTATTTACATTATATATTACATTTATAGAAATCTATTATGTTGTCACTATCATTTGTCCATATTTAATGATATATTGATATTTGCTTCATGGCTCATTCTGTCACTTTGAGATCTATTGATGTTGATTGCAGCTAGCCCTTTTTGACTGTTACATTTATTCCATCAATTAGCCATAGTATATTTTATTTAAAAATTTTAATGAACATTTAGGGTATTTTTAATTGTTATGATAAACAAAGCTGCAACAAATATCTTGGACATCTCTTTTGATACATGAATAAGAAATTCTCTGAGGTTTATACACAAGCAAGCTGAGCTTTTTTCTTTTGGTCAGTCGTGGGGCTTGAACTCTGAGCCTGGGTGCTGTCCCTCAGCTCTTCAGCTCAAGGCTAGCACTCTACCACTTGAGCCACAGCTCCACATCCAGTTTTCTGACTGGTTTATTGGAGATAAGAGACTCACAGACTTTCCTGCCTGAGCTGGCAATCCTCAGATCTCAGCCTCCTGAGTAGCTAGGATTCTAGGCGTTAGGCACCAGAGCCCGGCTTCAAGCTGAGTTTTATAGTATCAAATGATACATACTTTGTCTGAGTCACTAGATACATAAACAAATTGCTCTTCATATGGGCTGCACTAACTTTCAACCCCTTTTCCAGCAGCACACAGGGCTGCATTTCCCTTCCCTTCCTTTTTGTTATCCTTACAGGTTGTTTTTCAAATAAGGTCTCATGCTAATTTTGCCCAGGCTGGTATTGAATTTCTACCTTCCTACCTTATCTTCTAAGTAGCTGGGACCACAAGTGTGTGCCACCATACCTGACCTTCCAAAGTTTATAGGAAAATACAAATATATATTCTGTTCTCCTAACATAAAAGTTGCAAATTGTATACTCCAGCCAACTCTGACCACACTCATTTTGTTTGACTCCATCATTTCACTTTCAGATTATTCACTATTGGTCTATAGAAAGCCACTGGGTTTTGCATGTGTTTTTTTTTTTTTTGGGGGGGGGGGCCGGTCATGGGGCCTGAAATCTAGGCCTGGGCGCTGTCCCTCAGCTCCTCAGCTCAAGGCTAGCACTCTACCACTTGAGCCACAGCGCCACTTCTGGCTTTTTTCTTTTTGCTTATGTGATGCTGAGGAATCGAACCCAGGGCTTCATGCATGCAAGGCAAGCGCTCTACCACTGAGCCAACTTCCCAGCCCGTTGCATGTGGATTTTATGTCATGCTTCTTTACTAATTCATTAAGTATTTCTAATAGGGTTGTGTGTGTGTGTGTGTGTGTGTATGTGTGTGTTTAAGATTTTTACACAGATCACCTGGAAACTGATCATTTTATTTCCTCTTTTCCAAATTGGATGCCTTTTATTTTCCTTCCTTCCTCATTGCTCTGGATAGGACCTCTATACTATGTTGAATAGAAGTGACAAAAGTAGTCATCGTTATCTTGTTCCTGATTTTAGAGTACAATCATTCAGTCTTTTACATTTAGTATGAGCCTTACAGTAGGTTTTTAAAATACAAGTCTTTTATTATGCTGCACTAATTTCCATCTGTTTCTAGTTTGTTGAGTGTTTTTTTCTAGAAAGGGTGTTGAATTTCATTAAATGCCTATTTTGCATCCATTTAGATATAGATTCACTTCCCTTCTTCCTTCTTTTAACATGGTGTATTATACTCATCAATGTTTGTATGGTGAACCATCCTTGCATTCTGGGGTGGGGGGAATCAACTTAATCATTGCATATAACCCTTTTTCTTTGCTGCTAAATTTTGTTTATTAGTGCTTTGTGCATCAATATTCATAAAGGACATTGGTCTATAGTTTTGGGGGTCTTTTTTTGTCTGTTGGGGCTTGAATTCAGGGCCTGGTCACTGTCCCTGAGCTTTTGTGCTCAAGGCTAGCTAGCGCTCTACCACTTCAAGCCACAGCACCACTTTTAGTTTTCTAGTGGTTAAGATAGGAGTCTCACGGATGTTGCTGCCTGGCCAGTCTTGGAACCATGATCCTCAGATCTCAGCCTCCTGAGTAGCTCGGATTAACAGCTATGAGCCACCTGTGCCAGGTCTGGTCTATAGTTTTCTTGTAGTGCCTTTGTTTGGCACTACAAGATCAGGGTAGTAGCTTCATTGACTAAGTGCTCATTCTCCTTTAATTTTTGAGAAAATTTTGAGAATTGTTATTTATTCATCTTTTTAACTGTTTGGTGGAATTTTCTTGTGAAACTCTTAGGTACAGAGGATTTCTTTGTTCGAAGTTGCTGGTTACTGATTCCATCTCCTTACTAGCCATGGTAATCTATTCAGATTTTTCTTTTTTTTGTGTTTTAGGTTTTAGTCTTGATAGATTTCTGTTTTTCTAGGAATTTGCTCATTTCAATTAGGTTATCCAATTTGTTGATGGATAATAGTTGAAATAGTTCATTAAAACATTTTTATTGAGTCTGGAGTATAGCTCAGTAGTTAAAGGATGCATTTATGAGCATATATGAGTCCCTGGACTCAACCCCCCCCCCCCAAAATCCTTTCTCTAGATCCTGAAATAATGTAAATACTAGTAATGTAGCAGCATCCTTATTTTTATTTCTAAGTTTGGCAATTAGAGTCTCCTCTTTTTCTTAGTCAACCTATCTAGAGGCTTATAAGCAAAGTATCTACCAAGAGAGAAAAATACTAGGAAGCACTTGTAAACTTTGAAGTTCACAGTGCTGGGGCTCAGGCTCCCCAAAAAGTAGAGACGTACACATGGTCCCACAGAACACTTCCCAACTATCCACACTCTACCACCAAATCCCCAAGGAACTATTTAGAATTCATCCTGCTTGTCAGTGACATTATGTCTGGCTTTCAAGAAAAAATGGGGTGGGGGGAGGGAGGAATTGGGGAGATGGCTGGGGAAGGAATGGTAGGGGAAAAACAAAGGAGGAGGTAACAATGCACGATAGGAAATGTACTCATCTTACTCATGTAACTGTAACCCCCATGTACAGTATTTTTACAATAAAAAACATTTATATATATATATATGAAAAACGTCAAGACACACTAAAAACATATAGTGTGAAGAGTCAGAGCATGCAGATGCTGAGTCTGAGGCAGACTCATAGGGGGAGATACTAGAATCATAGACCAGGGATTTAAAACAAATATGAGGATTAACATGCTGAGGGCTCTAGTGGATAAAGTAGGAGAGTTCAAACAAAAAAGAAAGAAATCCTAAGAAAAATCAACAAGAGACACAAAAGATCAAAAACACTGTAGAAGAAATGAAGAATACCTTTTGTAATGAATAAGTGGGAGAGAGAGCCTCTCAGTTTAAGGATATGCCAAAGGAAGCCTCCAAAACTGAAAACAGGAAAGCAATGAGAAAACCAACTGTGAAACCAGAACAGACTATCCTAAGGTGGGCAACTACAACAGGTGTAAATGCCTAGAAGGAAAAGAAGAGACATTTCATGTAAAATGACAGAATTTTCTGAAGTTAATAACAGAAACCCAACCTCAGATTATAAAAGCTCATTGAACACCAAGAAGTATAAACGATACTCCCACACCCACCGAATAAAACAAGTTCTTCTGCACAGGCATATTATTTCCAAACTTCATAAAAGTCAAATATAAAGAAGAAATTTTGAAAGACACCAGAGGGGAAAAAAGGATCATATTCATAGGGGAGCAAAGATAAAAACTACATCCAACTTCCCCATTTAAGTTCTCCCAAAAACATGCCATCAGGAAGAGAGTGAAGAGAAATTTTTAGCATTGAGGGGAAAAACTCACCAACCTAGAATTCTCTGCTCTGCAAAATTACCTTCCAAAGGGGAAGGAATTAAGACCTTCTCAATCAAAGTAAAGTTGAGGAGTTAGTCACCAGGGACCCTAACTTGAATTCTTTAAAGAAAAAAATATAGATAGATTAAAGAGTCAGATCTGAGGAAACAAAGATTATATATAGTTTATGGAGTGAATAAGTGAAAGCAAAATAAAACCCTTTTTCATATTCTTAATCTAACAGATTAATGTCAGATAAAGAAGCCAGACACCGGTGGCTCATGCCTGTAATCCCAGTTACTTAATCTGAGGATCAAGGTTCAAAGCCAACCCAGGCAGGAAAGTCCATTACCTCTAATTAACCAGCAAAAAAGTCTAAAGTGAAGCTGCAGCTCAAGTGATAGCATGCAAGATTTGAGGGGAAAAAAACAAAACCTCAGGGACAGTGCCAGGCCCTGAGTTCTAGCCCTGGTATCAGCATACTATTTTTTTTTTTTTAATCAGCTAAAAAGCCCAAAAGGAAAATCAGGTTTTGCTAAAGAAATAGGACCTGGAAGCCATCTCAGAAGAGGCATTGATCTCAGCATTCTGACTGTAAGTGTGCCTTTGGTCTGGGGGGGCAACTGAGGCAAATGATTCATTCCCCAAGTCTCAGCAGGTGCAAGGCCAAAGTAGTGCTCCAAGCCCCCGCTGGCTGGGCAGAGTGGTGGGAACAAGGCCTTCTTAGACCTCTTTGTCTTTTGTCTTCCTGGATGCATGAGCGGGCAGCTGACCTTTCTGAGGCATCCAGTAAATTCCCACAGCATCCTCGTCTGAGACTCTGCTATCCACTAGACCAGATCTGAAGAAAAGGATAGTGAAATTCTAACACTTCGAATGCCAGGAAGGAGAATGCCAAGGCCCAGACACCTACTCTAACAAATTAAAAAGCATATGTCGAGCCTGCAGCAAACTACGCTTCCACAAATAACACTACTGCCTTGGGGAACAGCAGAGACATTTGACCGGGCAGCAGCTGTGCAGAGGTTCTATTTAAAGACTTGGCTTCTGCAGCCTGAGGACTCTGTGCTTGGGATTTAGTTGGAAGGTGGAGAGAACACAACAAAACTGAGGAAGATTTTGGGGGGGGTAGGGTACCATCAGCAGGTGGTTGGCTGCTTTTGTGTACCCTAAAGATGTTAAATGAGCTCATCTTCTTAACATTATGTCTGTCCATCTTTCTTGGAGTAAGAAAATGTGGAAAGGGCTTAGAATGGTGTCCAGCACACAGTGCTTACTGAGTAGAAGCCATCAATACAGTCATTGTCATCTCTCTACCCACCTCCTTATACAAATATGAACAGAGATGGAGAAATGCTCCCCTCTGAGAACAGCTTGTGCCAGGCACTGGTGGCTCACACCTAGCTAGCTACTCAGGAGGCTGAGATCTGAAGATTGTGTTTTGAAGCCAGCCCAGGCAGACAAATTTGAGACTCTTATGTCTAGTTAACCAACCCAAAGCCAGAAGTGGAGGTGTGGCTCAAGGGATAGAGCATCAACCTTGAGCAGAAAATTCAAATGAGAGCATGAGGTTCTGGAGTTCAAGCCCATGGACCTGGACAAAAGGAAAAAGAGAAAAGAAAAAGAAAAGCTGCTTGTTACTAAATGATAGAATTTATAATGATTCAGGCTCAGTCTCTTTTTCAGATGTTTTTGGAATCCATGAGTTGCTAACAAATACATTTTAAACAGTCAGACCTCCAAACTCCACTGTGTTTCCCCAAGTAAATTCTTTCTCTTCTCTGAGGCTGGGATAGAAATGCTACTTACTTTGTTGAGTAGTTAGGAGAATGAAGTGAGGTATTCTGATACAGAGCTTGGCATAGTACCTCACAGTACCTGACTGAGAGCTAGCATGAGATGAGGATGATTGCTCTTATTAGTGGCAAAAATGGTGTCGCACCACTTCCTATCTTGGCTGGGAACATGTGCTACTCACCTCCATGTATAGAAGTGTATAGTAGAGTGGTATGGTAGAAGTTGGTGTTTTTTCTTGTTTTGCTGCTAAGGACAGAACCTAGAGCTTCTTACATGTGAAGCTTGGGCTCTGCCACTGGGTTATAAGGCCAGCCTACAGCAGGGAGTTTAAGTGGACTCACCTCAGGCATTTTACATGGGGCAGTGGCCTGAGAACATTGGCTCTTAAGACAGAAACACAAGTTGCAAAGGTCTCAAATAACCTCCTTCTCAAGGGAAAGATGCTAGCAATTGGGAAATGCCTGCTGTTCTTCTAAGACTGTTGACACTCTTGGAGGAAGTGAGGCCATTAGACTGTCTAGCTACTGGTCTCTCATTCTTCCAGTTGTGGCCAGTCTAAAACCAGGGCTATTGTTCTATGACTCTATGCTGCATGCATGTGTTTATGTCTGTGTACATATGCATTTTGGAGTTTATTTTACCCACAGCCTCAAACCTGTGATGTCAAGCAATCCTCTTCACTCAACCTTTCAAGTAGCTGGATCTGCAGGCATGTGTCACTGTGCCTGGCCAAGTATTTTCCTCTTAACTGTGGGAAAACACTTGGTGCTGGAGCTTGCATACCATCACTGACCTCCTCTCCCTACCTGCAACCCTACTACAGCTCAGTCCCATCCAATGTCTAATGTACATTTTGAGTGTTGCTTATCTGAAATGCTTGGGGTCCAGAAGTACTTTGGATTCCAAATTTTGTTATGTATATTTTCTTATACATAATGCAAAATTTGGTGGCATGGAATCCAAGTCTTAACACTAAATTCACAAATGCTTAATATATACATTATATGCATAGACTGAAAGTAATTATAGATATATATGTATTTTTTAGTGAACCTGTGTTTTTGTGTGTGTGTGTTTTTTTTTTTAAATTTATTTGTGAACATACTGTGAACCTGTGTTTTAACCAATCTGTTACGTGAAATCTGGGGTGGAATTTTCAACTGGTAGTACTGTATTGGTGCTCAAAAAGTCTGATTTTGAAGCATTTCAAATTTTGAATTTCTGGATTAGGGATGTACAACCTGTAATGCAAACCCTCAAATAAGAGCATGAGGAAACTGCAGGTATTGATCCATTGAACTTATGTGGATGTGCTGGAGGACTGCATTCTCTTATGTCTAAAACAGTCCTGATGTGCAGAAGATTCCTCCCCATATTCATGTTCTCTCTTTTTCTCAGACTTACTTTGTAAGTGGACTTTGAACTCACAATCCTTTTGTCTCAGCTTCCCAAACCCAGCTTAGCCTGGGATTACATGTATGTGCTACCATGCCCAGCTTTCCACATATTTTTTTAAAATGTTCTGCAATAAACACATGTTCTTTTTAAAATAGTAAAGAAAAACTTTAAAAAGTTCTATTCTTGATGTAGCTTAAAGGTAGATCCCTTTGCCTAGCATTTGAATGGCTCTGGGTTTGATCCTTAGCACCAAAAAGAACAAGGATAAAAAGAAAAAAAAATCTGTTATGTCACAGAAATTTTGTGAACATGCTGCTTTCCTTGTGCTCTAGCCTTTTAATCTGTATAAAATGCAGAGCCCATTTAAATTAGAGGGAGGGGCCTTAACCCTTATGTCAATTCCTTGAGACTGTTGAACCTCAATGAATCCATCCACCGTGCCATACAACATATTGGTAATAACATTTTTTTGTTTTGTTTTGGTCGTGGGTCTTGAATTCAGGGCCTGGGCGCTGTCCCTGAGCTATTTTGCCCAAAGCTAGTGCATTATACCACTTTGAGCCACAGCTTCCCACTTCCGGTTTTCTGGTAGTTAATTGTCCGGGCTGGCTTTGAACCGGGATCCTCAGCATTTAGCCTCCTGAGTAGCTAGGATTACAAGCACGAGCCACCGGCATCCGGCAGTAATTTCTTAAAATCCATGATGTCTGGTAGACACCAGCGGCTCGGGCCTGCCATCCTAGGAGGCAGAGATCTGAGGGTCACGGGTCAAAGCTGGCTCTGGCAGGAAAGTCTCTCACTTCCAATTAACCGCCAAAAATCCAGACGTGGGGCTGTGGATGGGGGTCAGCGTCTGGGCCCTGCCTTCAAGCTCCAAGACCGCACTCCCCCCCCCCCCCCCCGGCCCTCTCCACGAACACCTACTATGTGCCAATCTAAATCTGGCACTCCTTCTCGGTGGGGCTGGTGGAAGTGGGGACCAGGGGGCACAACAGGCACAGGTGTAGCCCCAGCGACTACTATAAAAACGACTCAAGTCGGCCACAGTCAGTCGGATCCGCGTGCGGTGACCGGCGGGCATCGCGGTGGACGTGTGAAAGCCGACGTGATGAACCGGGTGCAGTCCGGCTCTGACTTGAATCGTCTCAGGGCAGAGCGCACTGGGCGACGAGAACCCCGAGGTCGGAACCACGCAGAGGAGCACCCGCGGCCGTCCCCTCGCACCGCCCCCCCGACCCCCGCCCCGCCCCGGGCCCAAATCCCAACACCGGAGGGAGGGGCGGGATCAGGGCGCCAGGATTGATTGACATTCGGCCTCTTAGCCTATCACGACCCAGCGGCGTGAGCTTCTCCACCAATTAGCGTGCGCCTGGACTTGCGGCTCAAGTCCCAGCCGCAACTCACAAGTGAACGTGTTATCTTGGGGCCTACCCGGCCGCCAGCCTTTGGAACAAGCTACTCACCTTAAGAGCTGCCCCCCCCGGGGGTAGTGGAACTCAGTAGAGCTCCCCCCCCAACCCCCCGCGCCAGGGCGGGGCCGAGGTCAGAGGTCGAGAACAGGCTAGCCACCTAAATCCTCCCTCCCAGTCTTACTATGGGTGGAGAGTGAGAGAGTGACGCAGGCCCTGCCCTCTCGCGAGACCACCCCCAACCACGTGACCGCGGTGCGCGGACTTCCGGGCCGCCCCTCTCGGCTTCTACGGTCTTCGGTGCCGGCCTCAAGATGGCCGCCTTCGGGCGTCTCCGGCGCTGTTGAATGGTGAAAGCTTTATTGTTCCCTTCGGGCAGGAGTGTTCGTGTCCTCCACGGCGCTGTCAATAAAGAACCGCAGTTTGAATCGGTGCTGAGCAGGTAACCATAGAAACGAGGCTGGGACTCAGCGTGGAGACCCTTTTTTTTCCTTTGCAGCCGAGGCCCGAGGGGCTGGCTGAGGGGCACCCGGGGACCCTTCCGCGTGGCGGGCTCCGCGGGGCGCGCTTCCGCCCCGGCCGCCCGCAGCCCGTCACAGGACGCGGCCCTGCGGGGCGGGGCGGCCCACACGCGGGCTCAGGCCCCGCGGGGACCCGCCCGGGGCCGGACCGCGGCCTCGGGTCGCGGGGCGCCGCCGCGCCTCCGGGTCCGCACCCCCGCGGCGCCCGCCCGCGGCCCGGAGGCGCCGCTCCCCCTTCCCCCCTTTTGGCTCTTGTTTCCCAGGACCTCAGACGGGAGGCTTTTGTGTTTCCAGATAGTCGGAAGGGGAGGTAAATAATCTGAAATGAAACCTGGGTGCCTCCCCCCCGCCCCCCAGTGAAGTGTCGGGGAGACGTCGCCATGTTCTCTGTTGATGTGTGGTCTGGCCGCTTTGCTGCTCCGGGGCGGAGTTGAGTAGTTGGCGTGGCTGTTCCCCGTGCCTTCGAAGGCCAGGATCGCCAAAGCTCCAAACATTTCCGTCTGGCCCTTACAGAAGAAGCTTGCTGACCCCTGACCTAGACAGGAGTCGCAGGGGTCAGCGTGGGCCTTCCACCAGGTCCCTTCTCACGGCAGAGGGCCACTTGACCTTCTGGTCTTCACTGGTACTCGAAGTAGCCTGGCAAATTGTGCCCTTTATATTCTTTCAAGTTTTCTCCACCTGGAACTATTATTCTTCCTTGGAATTGTGTCCAAATCCAGGGTATGCCTCCTGAAAATGTGACCAATGTCAGAGTGAAACTTTTCTGTACTTCAGTCAGCAAATTTGGTCCTCAACCCTTAGTAGACACCTTTATGAAATGGGAGTAGTTTCCACCACATTTTGCTTTTCTCCCTTATTCACCCCTCTCCCCAGTACTAGAACTTGAACTCAGGGCTTCCTGCTCTCCCTTGTCTTTTCCCTGCTCTTCAGGGCTGCTGCTCTGCCACTTGAACCACACCTCCATTTCCCACACCTAGCTTTTGTTTTTATCATTTATTTAACAAATGGTTTGGAACACCCATTCTTACATAAATGTTCCTAATCATTGTTTTGTGAACACCTACTATGTACCAGGGATGATTCAAATCCCTGGAAATAGAGTAGTGTCGATGGCAAATATGATCTCAGTACTTTTATGAATTTTAAATTCTTTTTTTTTTTTTTTTTTTACTGGGGATTGAACTCAGAACTTCTCATTAGTCTTTATCACTTAATCCACACATATGGCCACTTTTTGAATGGGTTCTTATGTCCAGACCAGGGAGGGCTATGATCCTCCAACTTTGCTTTCCTGGATTTCTGGGAAGCCCTACATGCCTAGCCCCATTGGTTGTGATGGAATCTTGAAAGCAATTTTTTGTCTTGAATTTCAGGCCCCCAGTCTCCACCACCCAAGTAGCTAGGATTACAGGTTTGAGAGACCATAACTGGCTGTGGAATTTAAATTCTTTAGAGAGTGTGTTATTACCAGGGCACCTGATAATTTCTCCCCCCCTCCCCTCCTTCCCTTCCTCCCTCCCTCTCTCCCCCTCTTTCTCTCTCTTTCCCTCTCTCCCCCTCTCTTTCTCTTCCTTCCTTCCCTTCCTCCCCCCTCTTTCCTTCCTCCTTTCTTCTCTCTCGCTCTTTTTTTTTTTTGGTGGGTCGTGGAGCTTGGGTTGGGCACTGTCCCTGACCTCTTCAGCTCAAGGTGAATGCTCTGCCACTTAAGCCACAGGGCCAATTCCGGTTTTCTAGTGGTTTATTGGAGATGAGTCTCATGGACTTTCCTGCCCAGGCTGGCTTTGAACTCCTCGGATCTCAGCCTGCTGAGTAGCTAGGATTACAGGCATGAGCCACCAGTACCCAGCTCTTTCTTTCTCTTTTTGAGACAGGATCTATGTAGCCCAGGCTAGCCTTGAACTCAAGATACTCCTGCTTCAGCCTTCCCAGTGCTGGGATTACAGAGATGTTCAGCCACACTTGGCTCACAAAGATCATTTGAAACACACAGCTGTCATAGCATCGTGACTAAAAATAGTCGTTAATATTTGAGTAATTCCTTTGTGCCAGGTATTTGTACTAAATACCCTGTGTGTACTATCACTTAATCCTCACAGCAAGATGATATACAATTTGGTTTAAACAATTTTCAGTTTTAACACATAGTGTTTATCACCATTACTGTTTTATAAATAAGGAAACTGGCTCATAGATGGAGGAGAGATGTCTAAGCATTCATAGCTTATATCTGGGTATGGTGGCTCATACCTATTATCTTAGCTGCGGATCTCAGTTCCAAGTTAGTCCAGACAGACCCTCATCTCAGTAAAAAAGCTGGATTTATGGTGGTGCATATCTACCTTCCCAGTTACATGGGAAGTGTAAATGAAAGAATCTTGGTTAAAATGGACACTTTATGTGAAAAATGATGAAAGCAAAAAGGGCTAGGGGCTTGGCTCTGCCTAGCAAGCTGGAGCCTAAGAGTTCAAACTCCAGTAACACCAAAAAGAAGAAGATTACACAGTTTATGCCTAAGGGAGCTGAAGCTAAACGGATCATACCATGCTGTGTTATTTTGTTTGTTGTCTTTCCTGCTACCTTGGGGGATCCTCAAGGACAGGGAACACACCTAACTTTTTGTGTCCTCAGCTGCTAGCCAATGTTCTAAACCTCATGTTTCCAGGAAGATATTAAACAAATCCAGGTCCCTTGAGCAAATATTTGAGGGTTCACTGTATACCAAGCACCATTATAGAGGCCCTGTGATTACTAGGGCAGTCAGGGGGCACTGGGGTAGACACTAAAACTTAGTGTCTAGGCAGTGCAAAAATAACAGGGACTTAAAATTGTGGCAGCTGCTCTAAGGGGAACAAAACAGTGCTTAGATAGACTTAACCTGAGTGGTTGGAAGGTTTACTGTGGAAATTGATACATAACAGAACTAGTCCAGGAAGGGAAAAGGGAAAGAAGCCAAGGGGAAGAACTCTCCAGGGGCCTTGGAGACTATAAGGGGTGCAAGAACTTGGGATGTCAGAGAATGAAAGGAATGAGAAATTGTATTGTGCCCAGTGCCTGGCTCTGGATTTCTGTTGGTATACTTGCATGTTCTTGGCCAGTTAAAGATGGCTTGTCTGCTCTCTGTGTACATTTGGATATTCTTTAAGCGCCTGCTTAAAGAATTGTGTTTCTCCTTAAATAACAAAAAATGGTATTGATAGGCTTGAGATGGTCTTGCTGGTCTTGCACTGGTGAATTCAGGCTGCCCTCCTTCCTCAGCCTGGGTAGTTCTGGGAGCATGTTGTTATACATACTGCTGAATTCCATTTAGGAAACCAAAATTTGGCCCCCAATGCAAACTAAGGTACTAAATAACAAAAATGTGTTACAGACAATTTTAGGGCCGACACAAGTATTTTTTAGACTTGAGGGGGAAGGGAACAGATTTTTCTTGTTTGTGTTTAGGAAACAAGTTTTCCAAATGCGATTTAATTTTTTAAACTAAATTTTACAGTTGTCTGTGTAGATAGAGCATGGAAAGCTGGAAGCTGTGTGTGTGCCTCCATCACAGGTACCTGCATTTTGTGGGGAGGGGCAGTAGAGATGAAACCCAGGGCTCTAGCACATGCTCTACCACTGAACCCAAAATACTTTTCTTTGGTTGGTTGTTTTGTTTTGTTTAAACTGGTGTTTGAACTCAGTGCTTTGCACTTGCTGGGAAGGTACTCAGCCACTTGAACCACAGCCTCTAGCTCTTTTTGCTTTAGTTATTTTTTTTTTAAAGAATCTTGTATTTATGCCCAGGCTGTTCTGGACTGCAGTCTTCCTATTTATGCTTCCCATGTGGTTGGGATTACAGGGGTGTGTCACCATGCCCAGCTGTTGGTTGAGATGGAATCCAGTGAACCTTTTGCCTTCAGTCATGATCCTCTCGATCTCCACTAATCAAGTAGCTGGGATTACAGGCTTGAGCTACAGTGCATGGCCAAAAATCTGTGTGTGTGTGCGTGTGTGTGTGCGTGCGTGTGCGTGTGCGTGCGTGTGCGCGCGCACGCGCGCGCGCGCTAGCTTGCATGTGCTTGCCAGTTCTGGGACTTGAACTCAGGGCCTACACACTGTCCCTAAGCTGTTTTGCTCAAGACTAGTGCTCTATCACTTAAGCCACAGCTCCACTTCCAGCTTTTTGCTGATTAATTGTAAATAAGAATCTCACAGATTTTCCTGCCTGGGGTTGGCTTCCAACTGCAATCCTCAGATCTCAGCCTCCTGAATATCTAGTATTATAGGTGTGAACCACTGGCATCCAACAAAATCTGCATTTTTATTATTATTTCGTTGTTGCCAGTTATGGGGCTTGTATTTAGGGTTTGGGCACTCTCCCTGAGCTCTTTAGCTCAAGGTGAGCCCTCTACCACTTTGAGCACAGCACCATTTTCAATTTTCTGGTGGTTAATTGGAGATAAATGTCTCACAGACTTTTCTGCCTGGGCTGGCTTTGAATCTCTATCCTCTCAGACTCCTGAGTAGCTAGGAATACAGGCTTAAGCCACAGGTGCCTTGCTAAAATCTGCATTTTTAAAGGCAGTTTAAGAAAAGATCAGGCTTCTAGTTGGTGGTAATTTCCAAATTTGATGTTTGCAGATAAGGTATTTCCTGTCAGTATTTTCAAAATAATGTTGCATACTTTTAACACAGAATATTGAGTGCTTTGGAAGAAGTAGCAGGCTTTTTCTTTTTGAACAGGTAAACATAGGATGATGTTTGGGCTGATGAACATAAGTCATTAGAGGCAGTAATAAATCAAGGGACCTATACAAGTAAGACAGCAGTGTCAAGTTTTGCTTTAAACTATATCCACTAACTGCCTTGCACATATCATCAGAAGATATAATCCAGTTCAGCAAATGGAGCAGTGAACTGGACAAAGAGTGGCATGTTAATGCAATGTTAAACAACAAGCCCTGAATTAAATTGCTATTTTAGGTTTGGGTGGGCCCTCCACATCTGAGGATTGCAGTTTTACTCTGTGATTTGAGTCTGTTGGGTTCCAGTAAAGAGTAGGTGGCAACAGTAGCTTTGAAGGATAATATGAAACTGCAGGAAGAGCCAGGGCATACCAATTTGTTTTTCAATCTATTTTATTTCAGTTCAAAGCATCAGTGCAGACAGCAGCCCAGGAAAACAAGCCACAGTTTGGCAATACTCAACTGCTTTTGGAGATTGAGGAAGACTGAGTGTAACCAAAGTGTGGTTTGTTTTCTTGGACTATCTGTCTGCAATGATGCTTTGAACTGAAATAAAATAGATTGAAAAACAAATTGGTGTGCCCTGTTGCCTCATACTGAGTATTTATATTACCCTTCTGGAGTGCTGCCTGTTCTGGCACCCTGGGGGAAGGCAATGACCCCTCAGCCTCTTTCAACTCTTCCATTGAGTGAGTGCTTTGATTTTCACAGGGAAATTGGATTGGGGGCATATGGTTTTCTGGATATCCAATACTCTGCCTTCTAAAGCCATCATCTTGATAATGCAGAGAAGCAAGCTACTAACCACACTGGAGGGAGAATTAATATTAAGGGCATTTAAATTCAGAGATGAGATTGTCACTTTCTTTAAGTCATGCAGAAGGTACAGTATTTCATTTGCAGAGTGTATGCAGCTGTGAGATTCTGACAGCCCTCATTGGGCAAGGGAAGGAAGTTGGCCTGCCTTCTTTTCCCTCTTGTTACTTAACTTCACATCCTGAAAATCATGATCCTTACATAAAGTAATCATGGTATAGCCGATCCATGTAAATCAGGGATTTTTGTTGTTGTTGTTGTTGTTGGGTCTGGTTGTGGGGCCTGAACTCTGGGCTTGGGCGCTGTCCCTCAGCTCTTCAGCTCAAGGCTAGCGCTCTACCACTTGAGCCACAGTGCCACTCCTGGCTTTTTTCTTTTTGCTTATGTGGTGCTGAGGAATCGAACCCAGGGCCTCAGGCATGCAAGGCAAGCGCTCTACCACTGAGCCACTTCCCAGCCTAAATCAGGGATTATTAATCTGGTGTAAATTGTTGAGTTTCAGGGGACCCATGATCTTTTGAAGATGCCTGCAGATTTGTGTAACTGACATGTTGGGAACAGAGCACATCTCTTTAATTGTTTCTCAGAGGGATCCTTGGCCCCACAGAAGGGTGGGATATGTAGCACCACCAAACTGAGGTCATGAAACCAACTATTTTCCACTGTTCTGTAACCTTGACTTCAGAGTTTTTAAGTACCTTTTGTAGTACCTTTGAAGAACCTTTGTTTCCTTTCTGGTCAAGCCTAATAGAATGTTTGTATAATATAGAAATCTATCCAATGATTTGTTTATAGAAATCAATGTCTATGTCATGATGTGAGACAAGTAAGATGTAGACATGTCTCAGCAGATGCCATGTTCATTTCTTCTTGAAAATTTTTTGGTTAATTTATCATTGGTGTTAGTGATCAAATTAAGGGTCTATATATACTAATCATGTGCTGTGCTATTGAACTACATTCCTAGCCCCTAATTTAAAGAAAAAAGGCAAGTAAAGATTGTGGAATGGCAAAAATCTCAATTACATATTCTTTTTTGGGGGGGAGGGGAGTCCGGTCATGGGGCCTGAACTCTGGGCCTGGGCGCTGTCTCTCAGCTCTTCAGCTCAAGGCTAGCGCTCTACCACTTGAGCCACAGCGCCACTTCCAGCTTTTTTTCTTTTTGCTTATGTGGTGCTGAGGAATCGAACCCAGGGCCTCATGCATGCAAGGCAAGCACTCTACCACTGAGCTACCTTCCCAGCCCCTCAATTACATATTCTTCTGGTAGAAATAAGTTAGTATTTTGCTTATAGGTATCAGCTTCTTGGCAAATGGAGTCCGTTCCTCTTTAAAGTTAAAGGGGAAGGAAGAAGAGAAAGGAATAGATTCAAGGAAGAACTATAGCATGTCACCCTTGCATTTTCCCAGGAAAATGGCTCTGCCTACGTGAAAGGAAAGAGCTTCTGTTAGAGACCAATTGTGTCAGAACTAAACTAGAATCTCTGAGAAGGTCAATTCATACCTGGACAGAACAAAGCAATATGAGATACTTAAGGATGGAGTCCAAGAAAGATGGAGTTTAGAAACAATTAGAAGTGTAATAGTTCTGGAGGTGCCAAATAACCACGTGACCAATAACCAAATAACCAATATAAGAAAATGAGCAGTATAAGATCCTACTTCTGACTGAACCCACTAGTTTTGCCTGTTTGTCAGCCCCCTGGCCTGACCATAGCATCATCTTAACTCCTTTGGCTCTCTGTCCTGTGAGTTCCAGAAGGTCGTGCTGGGAACTTTGGCAGGAGTAGACTTGCCATTTTTCTTCTGTCTGGTACTTGTTGGTGGGTGGTAGGTATCACAGAGTTGCCAGTGGCTTTGTGTTTAGATATTCCTCAGTCTACAGTCATTAACTTTGGTTCAGAGTAGTTTGCTCTTACACCCCATCCCAGAACATGGTAATGTTGATAATAAAATTGACAGTGCCAGGCACTGTACTAGTACATAATTATGTCATAATCCTCGTAGCAACCAAGCAGTAAATATTATTGCCTCTGTTTAAAAAATAATGCTAAGCTGGGTGCCGGTGGCTTATGCCTATAATCTTAGCTACTCAGGCAGGAGGCTGAGATCTGAGAATCTGGTTCAAAGCCAGCCCAGGCATGAGACTCTTATATCCAATAAACCACTAGAAAACCAGCAGTGGCGCTGTGGTTCAAGTGGTAGAGTGCTCGCCTTGAGCTGAAGAGTGCAAGAACAGCGCCCAAGCCCAGAGTTCAAGCCCCACCACCAAAAAAGAATATACTAGTGAGGTTAGAGACATGGCCCAGGTGCCAATGAGCATAAAGAGTCAGATAACATGTCTGAGTCCTGGACTCAGACAGAAACAAAATAGTAATAATTATTATTACTTTTGCAGTGCTAATGATGGAACCCAGGGCCTCTACAACTGACTGACAGCTCCAGGCCCAGAAAAAATTTAAACATATTAAGTTGCAAATAGCATGGTGAGCTTCTGTACACATTAACTCACATTTGGAAAAACACCATTTGAAAGTTAAGTATTCAAAGTGACATTGCTAAAGTCCACCTCAGAACACCCTGGGTAGTAGTCCCTGTGATAAGCTCCTGTTGGCCTGCTACATGCAGAAGCAAGGGAGACGATGGCAAGCCCTCTCCTCATCCAGGTAGTATCGCTGGCATCTACCTAGTACCCCTGCCTTGTTTGCAGGCAGTCCTCCTTCCTGTTTCACCACTTCTCTTCTGGCTCTGCTTACTCCCTGTTTTTATCTGTTCTTTGATATTAACTTATTTTTCAAAGGACTGCCCCCCTTTTCAGTGCCTAGCTCTTTGCATGATGTGGCGATCATAGCGGGAACTAATAGAAAATGTTTAAACTAAGTGGCAGTAGAACTTATTGCCCATTTAGCTTGTAGGTTTGGCATGACATTATGACTTCCTAAGGTTGCTGTGAAGGCCTGGTGGCCATTAAATTAGATCATCCTAGACACAGCTGCTCATTCAGTGGGCTCTCTGCTGTTAGCTGCCCTCAGTTCCAGTCAGGTTAAAAACCAGAGGGAGAGTTTTCAAGGTCAAAGTCCAAGACAGTGGAATAATTGGCCCCTAGAGTTCTTTTTTTGGGGGGGGAAGGGGAGGAAAATGTTGAAGATGAAATTTTTCATGTCTTCCTCTGAACATTTTGAGCAAATAACAATGGAATCCCACAGGCTCTTTCCCAGAGTAAAGGCAGTAAAGAACTCCCCTCTTTTGCATTTTTTTTATTAGCTCCTTAAGATAACTCTCTTGTTATACTCCCTGGTGATGGGCCAGGGAAAACTAGAGATGAAAGCTTTGCCTTCCTTCTTCAAAGACAAAGAAAGAAGCTTATAGGAGGAGAGTGGAGTTCTGAAATGTACACAGTGGTTCCAGGTGGAGTAATCTGGGTAGCAGCAGGACACACAGCAGAGGATGGAGTCCGCCCTCTTCTGGGTGTTTCTGGTGCTTCACTACAAAAGTGCAAGGAAAGGAAGAGCCATCTCTTCCAGTTGTGCCAGAGCTCCCTGAGAGCAGTGTGTGCAGAATAAACTGTCTTCCCTGGGTAGTGCTGGGCTGCAGGAAGCACCTGAGCTCGGTGTAAACATGCTGGGTGCACAAGCAAGGCTAGGAGACCAGCTCAAATCTCTCAACTAAACTGTTACCAGCTGCATGGCTTGGACAAGGAAGGGGTAGAAGTGGGGGCTAGAGGAATGTGTGGCTAGTTGCTGGTGTTGGTCAGCTTTCTATTAGAGTCATAAGTACCTGAGCTAAATCAGCCTACAAAGAGAAAAGGGTTATTTTGGTTCACAGTTTCAGAGGTTTCAGTCCATGGTAGGCTGTTCCCTTGCTTTTGGGCCTGTGACAGTATATCAGTAGTCAGGAGCCTGAGGAGCAAAACCATGTACCATGGTGGGGAAGCAAAAAAAGGAGAAACTAGGGACCCACTGTCCTCCTCAGGGGCACACTCCCAGAGACCACAAGACCTCTCATTAGCTCTACCTCCCAAATAGTTTCATTTTGAGGAACACGCCTTCGACACATGGGCCTTTGGGGGCATTTAAGATCCAGACCATTGCAGTTTGATATAATTCTCTCTCAGTCTCAGCCTCTTTTTTTGTTGTTGTAGTGCTGAGGTTTGAGCCCAGGGCTTCATGCATGCTACTGAGCTCCCCCACCCTCTTTTATTTAAAAACCACTTTATTTACTGCATATCTTTGCAGTGCCTCTGATCAGAGGAAGGTATACATAATTTTAGTAAAGATTCAATGATTAAGACCTTCACTGCATTCTAAGTTCTCAAGCTTGGGCAGTGTTACAGTGGTAAAAGTTCCTGCTCCCGAGTCAGACAGCGTGAGTTCTTTTATTGATTCTGCCACTCACCGACTTTGTGATTTGGACAAGTCATTTCATCTCTCTAGGCCTCCACTTTCTTGGTGGGAAGTAAGGCTAATAATAGTAACTGTCTCACTGGTTTTGCAAAAATTATGTAAGGTCATTCATGTAAAGAGCTTGACACCATGCATAAGCTTTAATAAATGCTTGATAAATGTTACTCCTTTTAGATTTATACTGTAACCTCCCAGATTGTCATCTTTTCCTTTCCAAATTGACTTCCATACTGCTTCCACTTAGCTTTCTCATTTCTGGATTCAGCCAGCTTTGAATTTGAAAATATTTGGGGGAAAGCTTACATCTGTATTTGACATGTAGAGATTTTTTTTTTCCTTATCATTCCCTAAACAATTCAGTATAACACAGCATTTGCAGCATATTTAGGAATTTTAAGTAATCTAGAGATGATCTAAAGTATGTGGAAAGATATTCATAAGTTACATACAAATTCTAAACTATTTTATATGAGACTTGAGCATCCACAGATTTTGGTATCCATGAAGGCACCAGATTCAATCTGAGGGACAACTGTTTATTATGAATGAAAAAAACAAGATTTAGGATTGAGGCTATAGCTCAGTGGCTCAGCACACACATTCAGTCCTGGATTCAACCACCACAGTCGTAAGTACATCTATATATACATATACACATATCTGAGCACTCAGATTCTGGTATCCACAGGGATAGTAAACCAATCCTAACAGAAATCCTCATCTAAGATTTGGGAAACAAAATTCTGTTTTCTGTCATTAGTGAACTAGAAGCTCTAAAAGCACTTCTTCTTACCTATGAAATGTGGAAATTGGACTAGGTTATTTTAGAAGTTGGGTCTCATCTCCTAATTTTCAGTGTAAATAGGATTTTAAGTAATCTACAGATTATAGTAATCTCAGGATTATAGCCTCATTCCTCCTTTTCTTCATTCCTACCTGACTTCCATTCCATACCAGCTGCTTAAAACTAGCAGTCTAGCATGTGTTTGTTTTTAAAGCCAATTAATTAACATTTGATATATGCAGACAATACATATATAACTTAAAAATGATGAAGCAAAGTGATAAAAACGAGTATTTTGGAGGTACTCTTGTATTTTATTATCTTAAAAATATTTTGGATAGGGGCTGGGAACATGGCTCAGTGGTAGAGCTCTTGCCTTGCATGCCTGAGGCCCTGGGTTCGATTCCTCAGCACCACATAAGCCAAAAGAAAAAAGCCAGAAGTGGTGCTGTGCCTCAAGTGGTAGAACGCTAGCCTTGAGCTGAAGAGCTAAGGGACAGCACCCAGGCCCAGAGTTCAGCCCCCACAACCAGACCCCCCCCCCCAAAAAAAAAATATATATTTTGGATAGTGGGGTTTGAACTTACTGCCTTGCACTTGGTAGGTTGTTGCTCTACCACATGAACCATGGCTCCAGTCCTCCCTTTTGCTGGACTTTTGGAGATGTAGTCTAGCAAACTTTTCTGCCCAGGTTGGCCTCAAACCATGATCCTCCAAATCTTGGCTTCCTGAATAGCTAGGATTACAGGCGTGAGTCACTGGCACCTGATGGTTTTCTATTCTTTGAGACAGGGACTTGTTGTGTAGTTCAGGCTGGCCTCATGTTTGCTCTGCAGCCCAGGCTTACATAGACATAATCTTGCTACCTCAGCCTCCCAAATATACTAGGATTACAAACACGTGCCACCATTCTCAGCTTTGGCAATTCTGTTATGTTTACTTTTTTTTTATTGTGAAAACACTGTACAGAAGGGTTACAATTACATGGGCAAGATAATGAGCACATTTCTTATCAAGCATTGCGGCCTCCTCCTTTGTTTCCCCTTCCCATCCCTTCCCATCCTCCCCGCAACCCCTCCACCCCCCACACCAAAGTTGTAAAGTTCATTTTTTGACATAACGACTTGTACATCTCATTGTTGCAATGGGTCCACCTGTATCCCTATTTAAACGATTTGTGGTGGTTTATTACAGAACTGTTCTTTATGTACATTGATTCATTTATATAAGGTATCCTATTAATGCTTACAACTACCTCTTGAGATAAGCACTATTATTATCCCTGTTTTACATATGAAGATACCGACACCCATTAAGTTAAGCAGCTTGCTTCAAGTCATAAGTCAGTAATAGAGGTGAACAGGGATTCACACCCTGGGCTGCCTATGCCACAAACCTTTACTGCTGAGCCCACAGCCTTCGATACCACAGTGCCTGATGGGGTACCCTGTAGTAGCCAGGGTCCATTCAGTTTTATATTAGATGGGAATTTGTGAATTTGGAATTCTGTACTGTGTTAATATGTGGCCCAGATTTATTCTCTACTAAAAAAAATGTATTGTTAATCAAGTTATGAAAACACTGAAATCATCCACATTTGAGCACACCTGAGCATCCACACATCCACACCTGAGCAGAAGGCATCTATCACTTTACCACTGACAAAGCCAAGGGTCTTTTGTACACCTAAGAGGCTGGATTTGAAAGCATTGAAGTGGTGATTGCTTGTTGAGACTCTTGACTGCAGGATGAAGAGTTGGCATTAAGTATAATGCAGTCACAATCCCTCGTCACTCATTAGACCAGCATGTTACCCAGGGATTTTGCAGTCAGGTCTATGAAGAGCAGTTTTGGATGAACTGGATCAGAGCAGCATGGCCAGAAAGACACCTGAGTCTCACAGAGCCTCCTTCTGTTGTAATAGCCTTGAAAAATCACTTCTTTCTATGAATTAGAAGGTAAGAGGACCTAAGCAGTTTCTTATGCTGACTATCTTGGTGTTTTTGCCTCCTTGTATTTTGTAGGGTGTCTCAGAAGATTTTCATGAGGAATTGAGACAATCTAGAAAATTAGATGACTAGAGGGATTGTTACAAGCTCATCAAGAATCCACTGTCAGCTACCACTCTGGGAATTTGGAAATGAGCCTTCCCAGTGGTCTTAAGTCTTTAACATGTCTCTGCCTCCTTGAGAATCTGTGAGGTGGTGATGATAATGACTAGCAGCCAACTAATTTATTGAGCACTTTGTCGTCCCTGTCTTACATGCCAGAGTCAACTCATTTACTCTCCCAACATCCTCATGAGAGCTGCACCATAATTATCCCTATTTTTAGATGAGGAAACTAAGCTTCAGATAGGTTACTATCTCATATTGACAGCACTTCTTAAAAAATCACAAAGGGCCTGATGCCAGTGGCTCACGCCTATAATCCTACCTATTCAGAAGACTGAGATTTGAGAATCACAGTTCAGAGCCAGCCAGAGTAGACAAATCTGAGAGACCCTTTATCTCCAGTTAACCAGCAAGAATCAGAATTGGAGATGTGGCTCAAATGGTAGAGTGCCAGCCACAAGTGACAAAAACAAGAGTGAGAGGCCCTGAGTTTAAGCCCCAGTACCAGCCCCAGTACCAGTACCAGTACCAGTACACACACACACACACACACACACACACACACACACACCATCATCATCATCATCATCATCAACATCAAGTACCTACAAGTTATTGTTTTATTTTTCTTTACTCATAAGGCCAACTGTCTGTGTGTGTGCCAGTACTGGGACTTGTACTTGGGGCCTGAGCACTGTCCCTGAGCTTTTTTCTCAAGGTTTGTGCTCTACTACTTGAGCCACAGCTCCACTTTTGGTTTTTTGGTGGTAATTGGAGATAAGAGATTTGTGGACTTCCTGCCCGGGCTGGCTTTGAACTTTGATTCTCAGATCTCAGCCTCCTGATTAGTGAAGACAACAGGCATGAGCCACTGGCACCCAGCAAATCCAACTCTTATCAGTTTATTGACTTCTATTTCTTCTGTGATTCCCTTCATTTTTTCTCTGTCTGTATTCAAAAAAACCCAAAACTCTTGTTGTATAATCATTTCTGGGGAGTACTGGAGTTTGAACTGAAAACCTCACTTGTTAGACGTATACTATACCACTTTAGACACACTCCTAGCCTTAAAGCAGTTCAAGTCTCTTTTTACTGTTTATGGTACTGGGGATTGACCTCAGGGTCTGGAACTCTTTAGGCAATGCTCTGTCTCTTGAGCCAATATACCTAGTCCTTTTAAATGTTGTAAATTGTTACTTAAATTTTTTGTTCTTTTTTTTTTTTTTTTTTGGTCCGGTTGTGGGGCCTGAACTCTAGGCCTGGGCACTGTCCCTCAGCTCAAGGCTAGTGCTCTACCACTTGAGCCACAGCACCACTTCCAGCTTTTTTTCTTTTTGCTTATATGGTGCTGAGGAATCGAACCCAGGGCCTCATGCATACAAGGCAAGCGCTCTACCACTGAGCCACCTTCCCAGCCCCAAATTTTTTGTTCTTGATCCACAAAACTTTTCAGTTCTAATGACAATGGATTAGGGAATTTGAAATCACATGTTCCCTGAGACCTTTGGGGCATTTTTATAGTTTGAATTTTTTTTCTTAGCAAAAGAGCTATCAATAGTTGATATTTGAAGCTGGGCACTGGTGGCTCACACCTGTAATCCTAGCTACTCAGGAGGCTGAGACCTGAGAATCACCATTGAAAGCCAGCCTGGGCAGGAAAGTCCATGAGACTCTTTTAAAATTTTATTTTCTTGTAAAGATGCTATATGGAGAGGTTACAGTTACATCAGAGGCCAGACCTTATCTTTAACTAACCATCAGAAAACCAGAAGTGACTGGTATGAGTAAAAAAGCTCAGACAGTGCCCAGATCCTGAGTTCAAGCCCCATGACTGACACACACACAAAACTGATATTTGAATCCACCTTCAAGTAGGAGAATAGTAAATGTGCTCTGCAGCATGCCTAGTATTCCACCCGGGAGGTATAGGAAAGTCCTTTCCACTGAGGGCCTCTGCAGTGCAGTTAGGAGTTTGGCTCCAATATTGACTGGAGGTCCAGGAACTGGGAATTCTGGTTCTGTCTTGTCATTGTTTAGACACATGACTTGGGTAGTTCACATAATTTCTTCATTTGTAAAATAGTAGGGTGAATTATGTAGTTTCTAATGATAAATTTAGTTGCATAGTTCTTTGATTTTTATTATCCTCTTTTTGTTTGTATTGTTAGTTGTTTTAGTTTACTAGGATTTGAACTCAAGGCCTCAACCAGCTTTTCTTTTCTTTCTTTCTTTTTTTTTTCTTCTGTCGGTCATGGTGTTTGAACTCTGGGCCTGGGTGCTGTCCCTCAGCTCTTCAGCTCAAGACTAGTGCTCTACCACTTGAGCCACAGTGCCACTTCTGTTTTTTTCAGGTGGTTAATTGGAGATAAGAGTCTCACATACTTTCCTGCCCAGGCTGGCTTTGAACCATGACCCTCAGATCTCAGCCTCCTGAGTAGCTAGGATTACAGGTGTGAATCACCAGTGCCAGGCTTTTATATCTTTCTGATAGGAACTAATTTCATATATGTTGTATTGATAAATGATATTTTCTTCTGTGTTTTAGTGTGGTGACAAGTGGCTGGCTATCAGGGAGCCAGAGCAGTGAGTGAGTGAGTGAGGCATGGAGAGAAAGCAGTGGAAAACAGTAGGAGCAGAGAGAAAGGGAGCAAGCGTTGAATATGCTGCAGCCAGTCCACTGCACTGGTAGCATCCATGGTAGGTGGCTTAGAAGGAAGCCAGAAGAGAGGTGGATTTTATGAAGTGAAATGGGAGCTTCTTGGGTTAAGGAAGATCTGCTATGTAGATGTCAGAGCTTAAGAAAAGCCTAAGTGGTAGAGGCAGTAACAGGATGCTTTGAGAGAACTTAGCACATGGTCAGTGTTGCTAAATACCTGTCAAAGGTCATCTCAAAAACCAAACAGAAGAGCCTGACGTGGTTTACTCACCTATGAGACTGAGACAGAGGTAGAGGATTTCAGTCAGAGAGCATGGCTGAAGTATTCAAGCAATCATGAATTCAAACCCCCAGTACTGAGAGAGAAGAAAAATCTCCTTTAGCTGTTGTCATTGGCTCACAAGTATAAGCCTAGCAACTCAGGAAGCTGAAATCTGAGGATCAAGGTTCAAAAGGTAGGGTAAACAAGTTTGAGAGACTCTTATGTCCAATTAACCAGCAAAAACCTGAAAGTAGAGGTACGACTCAAGTGGTAGAGCACCAGCTTTAAGTGAAAAACTGAGAGTATAAAGTCTTGAATACAAGCCCTAGTACCAGCACAGAAACAAAGCAACAACAAAGAAACAGAAAAAGCAGAATTTTTCAGTGCACCTATGTTACGGGAGAGCCCAGAGCCATAGAGGAGTCCAGGAATTCTTTGATGGAAGAAACAAGACAGTATCAGTAGGCTATATACATTGACCCTCAGGCATTTGCTTTCATGGCAGAGGCAGATGTATCAGGCAGGCTTCCACTGAATGTTGGCTACCTGTAGCAGACTCCTTTTCTTCTCTTCAATGATGCTGAAAGACTTTCTGATGATATTTGACTTTGCTACTTGAAGTTTTTCACAGATTGCTGCCAAGAATAAATATTATATGTTGCAAATTAGTGAACTGACTGACTGATTTGTATTTGGTTTCAGTTTAGATAGAATTATCCAAAGTCAAATTAGCTGTGGAACTAAGAGAATAGAGCTTCTGTATCTGCTAGGTCACCAACTAAACTAGATCTTTTGGTAAATTAAGTTCAAGTCATCTGCAGAGGTCTCTTGGTAGACCTGGCCCTCTGCCAACAACACTTTTTCAGACACACATCTCTATCTAGCTTTTAGTAGAAACAAGGTGCCTCAAATGCAGGTAATTCCCATCAAGCTAGTCAGCAGTACTTGGCTTCTGTGAAAGGGACTAGGGAATGATGGCAATGAGCTCAGAAGTATTGTCAACTAGAGACTAAGTTAGGAATGAAGAGCAGGGAGCCAGGCACATCTGCATTTGACCTGTTCAAACTTATAGGCTGTGTAGTCTTTAGCAAACTGCCTAACTTTGCTGAACAATATATTCCCCTTCTGTAAGACAGGGATAATGTAGTCTCTATGTGATAGGGGTGTTAAGGGAATTCAGTAAGGAAG
Organism: Dipodomys spectabilis; assembly: GCF_019054845.1. Classification (NCBI taxonomy): domain Eukaryota; kingdom Metazoa; phylum Chordata; class Mammalia; order Rodentia; family Heteromyidae; genus Dipodomys; species Dipodomys spectabilis. The sequence continues at coordinate 2,727,611 of NW_024870795.1, forward strand.
TGTATGGAAAGAGCTCAGCACAGTACCAGACATTATCATTATGATAGAGCAGCTGATGACCTTGCCAAAGGCAAGATGTAAAAGAAGGATGAGTGGCCCACAAAAAAGATGCCTTGATCTTCCCTATCACCCTCCGATGAGGGAAGGATTCCTGCCCTACGATTATGGAGTTGGCTGAACACATGAAAGCTGACTAACAGTTCACTAGACACCTGTTCACACACTCTGGAAGAGGGTACAACAGCAGTCAGGGCCATGGGAGGTTTCATTTAGGAGAGAGCAACAAGGGGCTGTAAGCAGCAGCTTTTGTGTATCAGGAAGATGAGATGCTCCAGGCTTCCGCCAGAGGATGTGATAACTTGTCTGAATATTTTGGTCCTGGCAGGGAGCCTGAAACGCACTACTCAGGAGTAAGGAGCTGCACTTGATCCCTATGATTGGAAGATGGTTCCCGTAGGGGACCAGGTACAGAGCAGGAAGGGGCTTGTAGTCAGGTCCTTTGAGATCTTCCCAAGTTTTCCAGATGTCAAGGCAACATGTGATATTGAGCTTTAATTTTCTACCTGACATTACAAAAGAAAATTCTGGCCTTGAATGCCGTTTAGCTTTCAGAGGATATGGGTAGGATGCTATCCAAGAAAAGTTGTTTGAGGGGCTGGGAAGGTGGCTCAGTGGTAGAGCGCTTGCCTTGCATGCCTGAGGCCCTGGGTTCGACTCCTCAGCACCACATAAGCAAAAAGAAAAAAGCCGGAAGTGGCGCTGTGGCTCAAGTGGTAGAGCGCTAGCCTTGAGCTGAAGGGCTGAGGGACAGCGCCCAGGCCCAGAGTTCAGGCCCCAGGACTGGACCCAAAAAAAAAAAAAAGTTGTTTGATTTCTGTGTGGGAAAACAGATGGCATATTGTCTAGAGTGAAAATGTCACAGTAGGTCATCTGTAGTGGCAAGAGCCAAGATCTCTTCACTGTATGCTGTTCCGCATACAATCACTGATCCTCTGTGCCATCTTAGGCCTTTGAGAGGCTTAACCAGGTCCCTGTGGTTGCTTCATTCTAGGTCAGGAGCAGCTGGAGCTGGGACAGGGCCTGTCGGGTCTAGTTACTTTGGCAGCTGCCAGGGAAGCCTACAACCTCAGAAGACCAAGTTACTCTTAGAATGCATTCTTGAAAGCATTTGGATGGGTACCAGGAGGCTATGGAACTATTTGCCAAAGGGCAATTATCAGAAGTTTTTAGATTTATTCCCAGAGCCACTGTGGAGTTTGTTCTTTGACCAGTGTGTAGCTTTTTTGTTGTTGGCTTTTTTTTTTTTTTTTGATGAGCCAAGAACAGGTACAAAAGGGAGTGTTATGCAGCTAACTTATGACTTTTCAGAGATGAAGATTGATTAAAACATATTTGATAATAATTACATGTGGGAAAAAGTAGGAAATGAGGCTTGACAACTACTCAGCAGCATCTGTGTCGCTAGAACTTCTTAGAAGCGCAGAATCTCAGCCCACTCCAGCACTTCTGGATCAGGATTGTCTTCCAGAAGATCTTCACATGATCCTTATGCACATGAAAGTTTGAGAAGCTGTTCTAGTGGAGAGAAGGGCATGAGCTTTAGGGTCAGACAGACCAGATGAATACTTCAGCTCATCTACTGATGTGCGATGTGTATTTGAGCTTGTGATGTAATCTCTCCACTACCTGGGTCTTACTTATAAATTGGGTTTAAAGCTGTTTTGTGTAGTTGTTAGTAAAGCAAGTAAAAATTGCTTAGAAACATAGTAATGTTAGAAATAGCTCAGGATGTTGGGGTGTCTAGTAAGAATAAGGGCATCAACTTGAAGGAACTGGGCAAGGCAAAGTTTATTTCTGCAGAAAGGTGCACCATCAGCCAAAATCTGGCAAACAAGCACACAGAGCAGTCAGGCTGCTCTCTTTTTAATCCCTCACCCCTCAGGCCATGCCCCTCTGTTGGGGCTGAGCTCAGGTTCACATTTTGTGAAAAGGATGTGGCTTATTAAAGTGCAGCAGGAAGAGCTAGAAGGAATCATGTTGAGCGAGGTAAGCCAAGAACGAAGAGACAAACGGTACATGGTCTCCCTGATAAGTGGATGCTAAATCCAAAATGTTAGGTGATACGACAAAACTAACAGGACTTAAGAAACAAAGAACTCCTGCTCATCTGGTTGAACCACTACTAAATATCCCCATGCTGCTGATCACAAAAATAACATGTGAACACTGTTATATATTACAGACTGTGGTAGACAATTTGCTCCAGGGAAGTTAGAATGAACTTGTGACTTTGAAATTATGTAATCACTTAATCACAATCAAAAAAAAAAAAGAACCTCGGGGAAGGGAGGGAGGGAGGGGATGGTAGGGGGAAAACAATGGAGGGGGTAACAATGTTCAAGAGGAAGTGTACTCATTACCTCACTCATGTAACTGTAACCCTCTGTATAGTATCTTTACAATAAAAATAAATAAATAAATAAAGTGCAGCAGGAAAAATAATGTGACTAAAATGTTATTAACAAGGGCCAAGCCACCTTGCCTAAGCAGGAATTTTTTAGAAAAACAGTGCTCTGAAGATTAACAGGAAGCTGATTACTTTGACAGAAAAGATGCTTTTCTCACAGTATTGTACTTTGTCATCATTAGCTATTGCAGGTTATTTGATAAATAATACCTAGTATAATTTGGTAGCATATGAAAAGAAAGAGCAGGGTATCATTATGGCTAACTCTGATATAAGGTATGAATTTCTTTCCAGTTAAGAAAAATATGGTCACCTGATACAATGACACACACCTATAATCCTACACTCAGAGTCTGAGGCAGGAGGATACATTTAAGCCCACTCTTGGCCACATAGTGAGAATGTGTCTCAAAAACCCAATCACTGGCTGGGTGCAGGAGGCTCACACCTATAATCCTAGCTATTCAGAAGGCTGAGATTTGAGCATCATGGTTCGAAGCCTGCTTGGGCAGGAAAGTCCACTGAAACTCTTATCACCAGTAAATGGCTAAAAAAATAAAGTTAGAAGAAGTGGAGCTGTGGCTCAAGTGGTAGAGGGTTAGACTTGAGCAAAAGAAGCTCAGGGACAGTGTGTTCCCCAGGACCAGCACCCCCCAAAAAAGTGGTCAATGGCTAAGTCTTAGCATCCATTGAGTCCTTATAAAACAATAAATAGCCCACAGCCTAGAGATTGAGACTTGAATTTCAGCACAGCCCTTTATTAGCTCTGTGGCCCTTACCAAGCCATTTAACACCTCTGTGCCTAGTCCTCATCTGTAAAACAAGGCTAAATGGTATTGTGAGCTGTAGACCACAGTCATTAACAAGATTTTGTTATCTCAGCATCATCTTTCCCTGGTAGCACCTTTAGACTCTTCCATACTGGAACTCTTCAGAGAGCTATTCTGGCTATGTGGATTTCCCATTGACCAGAATATATGCCCTGAAGGGAAACACACTGGCTATTCAGGTGTTTCAAATTTTGGGATTGGAACCAAAATAGACTAACATTGGTCATGGGCTAGTGAAGGTCATATTAGAAATAATGATGACAGTACATAATGTGAAAGGGACCAATGCCAAGGACTAAGACCTATGCATGTCAAGCACAAAAATCTTCATTCCTTATACAGTATATTGCTGCCTATCAGACTCTGTAAGAAAAGATACCAAATGACAGCTGCTTTTGAACTTGAGAGAGATTTGGGCCTGCTGAAAGCTGTAGTCACCCTTTTCTAACCTCACCAATCCTCCTTTCATTCTCAGAAATAATTGCTATGGGTTCTTTTTTAACTTAGCTGATTCCTTAGACAGTTGAAAGTTTAAACCATCTTTTTATATGTAGCATATCCCCTATTTCTTGTCTCAGATTGTGTGATCTTTGCTCTAATTATGTTGATAGTGCCTGTTACTTCACCTGGCCCTGCTTGTTTGTGAGGTACTAAATAGCCATGGGTTAAGACAGACTAGGATCACAGTGCCTCTTAGGACCTCAGTTTTCTCCCTCACAAAGAAGGACATTGGTCTGAGGTCATTTGGTCAGGCGACCGGAATACGTGATAGATGAAGCAATGAACTCTTACTCCCTGAAAGGAATGAAAAGGGCTCTCCAAGGGCCCTTCCAGCTCTCTGGCTCCTGCAGAGCCTAGGCATCAAGATAGAGGTCAAGATTTTATTCAGGAGATGAGGATTATCCCCAGCAACAATAAAAGAAGGCTTTAAGCAGGCAAGGTCTCATCAAGCCAGACCAAAAGAGATGTGCCTCAAACCATGAGGGGTTGATGTACCCAAAAGAGAGGCAGAATTGTTAGGGGAATGAGAATTGAAGATTTGACCAAGAAAGACTTAGAACGCTTTGCTGTCTTGGAGATAGAAATATAGAATCCAGGCATAGATAAGTGCAGCTTTGCTCTGTTACTGGTAGACACTGTGTAGAGGATGCCTGGTGTCTTTCCCTCCTTCTTCCAGTGCTAATTGTAAAGAATGATCAAGCAGATGAAAGGCAAAAAAGAAGACAGAGACCCCAACAGATCATTTTTAAACATCACTGAAGAGGGGTGCCAAGTAGCATCGAACAGAGTCGAAGATACAAGGAACACAGAAAGAAGGGGGCCCAGGGTCTAGGTATAGTAAAATGAGAAAGCTGTTAGATTGTGATATATGTTAACTGCTGCACATGGTCTCATCAGGGGCAATGTGCACTTTCAGAAAGGGTCAGGGGTGAGGTAGAGGGAGGTTTTTTTGGCCCAGGTGTGTGTGTGGCGGAGGTGTGTGTGTGTGGTGGTGGGGGGGGGATGTCAGTGAGCCATGAAGGCAGTATTGGATTATGAAAACAATGCAGATTCCCATCACTAGTCCCACTTGTTACTGGTAAGGCTCTCCTAAGTATTGGACCTTGTGCACCACACTTATCAACAGTAGGTATTTTTGGAGACCTATTCCTGGCAAGCCAGTGTTCTTACATACCAATGTCAAATACATACTGGGTGTCTTTCACTGTCAGGGGCAGTGCCAAGTGTGCCTCTTCCTCTGTTTGAATATCACTTTTTTACCTTCACCTATTGATACTGCCCAATTTGAAATTACAAACTCTAGCCTTTACTCTCTCTTGGCTTTTCTCCAGGATCCATTTTTCCCCATTTCTCACCTTCCTTCCTTCCTTCCTTCCTTCCTTCCTTCCTTCCTTCCTTCCTTCCTTCCTTCCTTCCATCCCCCCTCTCTCTCTTTCTTTCTTTCTTTCTTTCTTTTTTTGACTCGTGGATTGGGTCTATTTCCAGTCACAACAGTATTGGGCCAACTTTCTTACCAGCTCCTGGAGGACAAGGATCTTGTTTTATGTTCCACTCAGCTACTACACAGCTCTTAGCAGTGTGCAGAGGTGATGGGCAATTGACCCATAGATAGTTATTGGTTAACATGTTCATATTTCTGGCTGAAGACTTCTGAGAAAATAGTGTAGTAAATGGGGAAATAGTTAAATTCCCTGAGGCAACAGTAAAAAGTCCCTTGCCCTCTAATAGTGGCAGCAAAGGCCTTGGCTTGAGTGTGTGCTGAAGAGCTTGCTAACAATTGTGGATTTCAGAGCATCTTCTTTTTTCAGTTTCACAACATATATTGGTACTGTAAATCTTTAGAGTTACTTTTTCCCTGTTCATTTAAAGGGCCTCCATGTTACCTACAGACCATAGCCTAGTTAACCACTTGCTTTTTCTAGTCTTTCTCTTATGTTGTTTCTTTGTAATTTAACCTCCAAACTTCCACGTTATTTTTGGACCAATACAAATTTAAATAAATAAATATTCTTTTTGCTTCTTTTAGAACGCTGGCCTAGTTTTTTACTTTGTATTGAATTCCCATTTGTGTTTTGGGTCATTATACAACACTTGGTTCTACCAATTAAGTTTCTTCTAAGTATATTTATTCTCTATCAGTATAGTCTCTTCTGAAGGCCTTAATATTGTTCCTTTGAAGGGCATTTATCTTTCTGGTGCTTTTCATTGTTGTTGTTGCTTAAAAGTTTTTCCCATGAGGACTTTAACAATTTTCTCAAGCTTAATAACATAATTTTGGTTGTGTGTCAATCTACAGGTCCGAGAGATTGCAACATGCTGTGTTCTGCATGCTTTCTTACTTCTGAAAGAATACTTACATTGCATTTCCACTAGTGCTCTATTCTCTCTTCCCATTCAGCTTCTTTGCAAAGGAAGTTAATATATATTTACACAGCAAAATATATGTTAGAGGCTAGTGGTTAGATGAGCAAAGTCGAGTTTAGCATCTGCAGTACATTTCAGTAGTTCCCCAATTACTGGCTTAGCCCGCATGGTTACATACATTTATTTAACACTAGAACCTGTACCCAAAAGTGGTGTGTAAGGGTTAATTAGTTTAATTAATTCGTCTAATTATTTATAGAAAGATACTCTAGCAGATGAATGAAGATGATTTTATAAGTTTGTTTGGTAACAGTCGCTAACACAGTGGCTATTGTATGCTTAGTACTATTTTAAGTATAAACACGCCCACATACTGATAAGCAACATATAGTTGGTTTTTAAAAAGTATAAACAGATTTCTGCCTTTGAATAAAAACGTTTTTACCTGGTGTTTTTCTCTGTGATTATTAATACTTTTGCGTGTACTTCTACCATCTGAACTTACTTTCTGTTTACTGTACTTTATGCCTTTCTTTTCCCTACTACTACATTAATAACCTTTTCTGTACTGTCTTTCTTGGTTTGTAAACACTTATTTAGCTTCTATTACATACACACTCTCCCCTTCTTCCCTCCCCTCCCTGGCCCCCCCGCCCGCCCCCCGCCCCCTAGCGCCTGTGTGTTACTGGGTATTGAACTTAGGTTCATTCATACTAGGCAAATGAACTATACTCCCTCCTCTAGTCCCCCATGGATCCCTACCCTGTGAGTGTGGTAGTTACAGGCCATTTTAATATATGTTATATAATTAAAAAGATGACTGACTTGTGTTGGTATACCTAAAATTCAAAAACTATTTTTATTTATTTTTATTTTGGGGGGGGGGGAGGGGTCCGGTCGTGGGGCCTGAACTCTGGGCCTGGGCGCTGTCCCTCAGCTCTTCAGCTCAAGGCTAGCACTCTACCACTTGAGCCACAGCGCCACTTCCGGCTTTTTTCTTATGTGGTGCTGAGGAATCAAACCCAGGGCCTCAAGCATGCAAGGCAAGTGCTCTACCACTGAGCCACGTATTTTTTATTGTGAAAATACTATACAGAGGGGTTACAATTACATGGGCAAGATAATGAGTACATTTCTTATCAAGCATTGTAGCCTCCTCCTTTGTTTCCCCTTCCCATCCCTTCGCATTCTCCCCCCACCTCGTCCCCCCCCACCAAAGTTGTAAAGTTGTTTTTCGACATAACGACTTGTACATCTCATTGTTGCAATGGGTCCTCCTGTATCCCTGTTTTAATGATTTGTTTTTTCCCTTCCCCTCCACATATACCAACATCATATATAGTGAAAGCAGGGGTTATACCATGGGGGAGGGACATACAAAGCAACAAAGACATAATCTTATAAATATGTTAGAAATAATCACATGAAAGATCTCTCTCTTTTTTTTCTTTTGGTCAGTCGTGGGGCTTGAGCTCTAGGCCTGGGAGCTGTCCCTGAGCAATTCAGCTCAAGGCTCATACTCTACCACTTGAGCCATAGCGCCACTTCTAGTTTTCTGGTGGGTTTTTTTTTTTTTATTGTGATTAAGTGATTACATAATTTCCCAAATTTCACAGTATCGTGGGACAGTGATGCTCATTTAAAGTCACAAACCCATTCTAACTTTCCTGGAGCAAATTGTCTATCATGGTCTATAACATATAACAGTGTACACATTATACACTATACATGTGATCAGCAGCATGGGGTTATTTAGTAGTGGTTCGACCAGATGAGTGGAAGTTCTTTGTTTCTTAAGTCCTGTTAATTTTGTCGTATCACTTAACATTTTGGATTTAACATCCACTTATCAGGGAGACCATGTACCGTTTGTCTCTTTGCTCTTGGCTTACCTCGCTCAACATGATTTCTTCTAGCTCCATCCATTTCCCTACCATTATTTTGTCATTTCTAATGGCTGCATAATATTCCATTGTGTATAGATACCATAGTTTTTTGATCCATTCATCTGTGGTGGGGCATCTGGGTTGTTTCTATATCCTAGCTATTTTGAACAGTGCTGCAATAAACATGGAGGTGCACATGTCCTTGTATATTGGTTCCTGTTGTTCAGGGTAGATGCCTAGAAGTGGTATGACTGGGTCATAAGGGAGGTCAATCTTTAGCTTTCTGAGGACCCTCCAGACTGCTTTCCAAAGTGGTTGTATAAGTGTACATTCCCACCAGCAGTGCAATAGGCTTCCTCTTTCTCCGCATCCCCTCCAGCATTTGTCGTTGGCTGACTTGTGGATGTGGGACATTCTGACTGGGGTAAGGTGGTATCTCAGGGTTGTCTTTATTTGCATTTCCTTCACAACCAGGGATGGTGAACATTTCCTCATGTGTTTCTTTGCCATTTTTATTTCTTCATCTGAGAAGTCTCTCTTTAGTTCCCTTGCCCATTTAGTAATTGGTTTGTTAGGTTTGGGAGGGATTAGTTTCTTGAGTTCCCTGTATATACTGGATATTAACCCCTTGTCTGATATATTGCTGGTAAATATTTTTTCCCAATTAGTTGTTTGTCTTTCTAGCTTGGTTGCGATAGCTTTAGCTGTGCAGAAGCTTTTTATTTTAAGGTAGTCCCATTTGTTGAGTCTCTCTCCAATTTGTTGTGACCCTGGGACTCTGTTCAGGAAGTTCCTTCCTGTGCCTATTAGTTCAAGTGTCTCTCCTACTCTGTCCTGCAGTAGTTTCAGAGATTCAGGTTAATGTTAAGGTCTTTAATCCATTTTGAGTTGATCAACATGGTGATAGGCTGGGTTCCACTTTTAGTCTTCTGCATGTTGGCCGCCCAGTTTTCCCAGCACCAGTGGTTGAAGAGACTGTTTCTTCCATTGTATGTCAAAGACTATTTTTAAATGGATATGGAAAAATATGAACAAGGTAGAAAAATGGTAATCACAGTCGTTACCAAATAATGAATGCTAACTACTGTGTCCGACACTGTTCTTCCCTGTGCTGTGTAATGCATACTTTTGTTATCTCCATTTTACATATAAAATGTAGCCCAGAGTAGTTATGTAACTTACCCAGGGTCACATAGCTAGTGTGTGCAGAGTAGAGCTCAAAATTAAGCAGTTTGATGCTGAGGTTTATACCCTTAAACTTTACTATCCCATTGCCTCAGTGAAACAAAGTAAAACGTGGAAGTTGAAAGACTAGGAAGGCTGGTGCCCGTAGCTCACGCCTGTAATCCTAGCTATTCAGGAGGCTGAGATCTGAGGATCGTGGTTCAAAACCAGCCCTGGCAGGAAAGTCCGAGAGACTCTTCTCTCCAATAAACCTCTCAGAAAACACAAGTGGTACTGTAGCTCAAGTGGCAGAGCACTAGCCTTGAGCTGAAGAGCTGAGGGACAGACAGCATCCAGGCCCAGAGTTCAAGCCCCACAACAGACAAAAAAAGAAAAAAGAAGAAAGAAAACTAGGATTTGGTGAGTTTAGCAGACAAGAGTGCCAAAAAACTAACAGATTTACTGTTTGTTAAGTGTGTATGTTAATATATAAGGAAATAGAAGCTATGGGCAAGTTGTTACTACTCGAAGTTTTGGATCTCTCCATTTAGCTACTTTTCCAAATACCTCTACAACCACTATTTTATTTTTATCACAGTAACATAGTTTTGCCCATGTTTCTACTTTCTATAATTGAACTATATAGTATGTGCTCTTCTATGTGCTCTGGTTTCTTTGATGTAACATATTTTGAAGACTTGTCCATGTTGTATGCATAGTAGTTTATTCTTCATTAGAAGAAGTAGCACAGTTCCTTAAGTAGCTACACCATTTTACACTTCCAATAGTATATGAGAGCTTCAGTTACCCAGTATTTTCACTAACATTTGATGTTACCAGTCTTTCTGGTTTTTAGCTATTTTAGTGGATGGGATGTTTAGCAATTTCTCTGCTTGCTGCTTGCTATTTGTCTCATACACATTAACTTTTCTCTCTGGCTTATTTTCCCTCCTATAGTTAATTCTCTCAGTGAGAAGTTCCTGAGACTACTAATTTGAAACACAGTCTCTAATGATTGTTTAGTAGCTTGTAGATATGTGGTTGATTGGTATTTCACCTAATATTTGAAAACTGTTGCTCCGTTTCTTCTGACATCTTATCATTAATAATGAGGTCTATTCATCTACTTGTCATTCTCTTTTTCTTGATTCACTTAAATTCTTTTTTCTGTGTTGTTGCTATTTTTGAAATTTTCATTCTGAAGACTGGTGTTTATATCTGTATTTAATTTGGGAAAGGTCTCAGAAATTATGCCTTGAGATTGCTTCTCCACATGTCCTCTCCATCTGGAATACTGACTGAAATGCACTCCCAGCCTCTCAGTTTCTAGTCCATGACCCTTAGCTTTCTTTCATACCTTCTGTCTTTTTAACACTGCTACCTTCAGAGCAGTTTTCTCAGCCTTCTCTTCATACTCACTAATTTTATCTTTCACTGTGTTCACTCTAATTTATCGATGAAATTTTTTTCACATCTACCTATTCTTTTTTCACACTGTCTTATTTCATTATGATTTTAATTTATCTGTTTGAGAAAATTAAGCACAATTTGTAGCATTTTATAGTATTCTATAATTTTTATGGTTTTCACTTTTTGGATATGCTATTTCTCCTGTTTTCCTTCATATAGTGGCTTTCTTTCATGGTGAAGCCATATGATTCATTGCATTTGTAATTTTATGTTTCATTTTGTTCAAACCCCACAACTGACAACAAAGAAAAGAAAAATGAAAATAAACAACTTGACTGTCATTTTGAAGCATTTCATCTTATCTAGTGTATCTATAGTGGGAGAAAAGATATAAACTTATATTAGTTCGGTGTGCCATTTTGCCAAAAGTTAGTTTTGGTGGTACTGGGTATCAAACCCAGGGCTTTGCAAGCCCTCTACCATTTGAGCCATACCTCTAGTCCTGTTCATCTATTTTTAAAATCTATAAATTTTTAATATTACTGATAACCCAAACAGTAGGGTTAGATATTCTCAGAAGTTTTCTTCAGCAAGCTGAAGCAAGTATATGACTTAATGAATGCCTAGCAATGCAGCTACATGATGTAAATGTGGTTTAGGGTGTCTAGAACTGAAAAAGTGTTGGGTCTTCGTCCGTCCCACGAAAGACGGACGGGGTCCGAGGAAAGGTAAGTGCGGCGCTCGCCCGTTCCCTAGCCTCCCTCAGCCCAGGAGACAATCAGACACAGCGGGGAGCCAAATCCAGCAGGTAGAAAAACTCGTTTATTAACAGAGAGCAGCCCCTTTTAAAGACAACAAGGGTGGGTGGTATGGTAAGGGAGGAAGAGGAACCAATCACTGTCAAGGTCACACCCTATCATTCACCTGAGCCCTCACGGGCTGGTTAGGCACTGATCAGAAGATCAATTGGGGTCTGCCCACTCAACCCCTCCCAGAGCCATCTTGGCTGGCCATGTGCTCTCCAGTAAATTAGGCTCTGCCCACTCAACCCCCTCCCTGCGCCATCTTTGCTTCCCATGTGCTCCACAAAAAAGAATGTTTATCCCTTTTTAGAAATTTTTATTTTTATTAATAAGCATAATTTTTAGAGCAGTGTCAAGTACACAGTGAAATTAAGCAGAAGTAGAGTTCCTGTATATTCTTTCTGTCCCTGCTGTATATACAGTCCCTCCACATCAACACTGCATCTCACAGTGGTACATTTCTTAACGTGCACTGAACTTTTGCCCATGCATCCATCTAACCTACAAGTCCATAGTTTATGTTAAGGCTCACTCTAGGTCTTGAATTTTGATAAACATAAATTTTTATGATAGATCTACAATTATAGATACATATAACATTTCCACTCCCTAAAATGCTCTGTGCTTTGCTGTAGATTTCACCAATACTTCTCAGGTTATTTGTTCCCTAGTGGAATGGATGACTTGAGAATTGGAGTTGGGTATTTCTTTTCCTAGATAGGTGGTTCTAATAAAATCCCAGCAGAGTAGATCCTGATAAAATGGTTTCTCTGCTAAGAGCAGAGTATGTTGGCATATTTCAGAATAGCTTCCGTCACAGGAGCATCCTGTGACTAGGTCTCTCTAGATCTTTTAACTCTCAGAGTTGTGGACATTTGACCTCTGGCAATTCGTCAATTACAATTCAGGTTTTCCTAGCCTGATGCTTGTTCCCACAGAAGATTTTTGCTCTGAGTTTTTAGTCATTGAGTTGTGTTTCTCTGTTTCTGCCTGCTCCCAATTTTTGGGAGAAAGCCTGTGATCTGTGTTCTCTGTCAAAAATGAGAAGAGTTGTTAAGTTTTCAGCATTTTAATTACTAAGCCCCAGAAGTGTTAGGTCTTGAAAATATTTTTATTTCTATTTTTATGTGTCAGTTTCAAATGTCAGAAAATGTAAAAAATAGAGGTGAATGAAACAAAAACCAGCTATAATTTTCTTATAAAGGCAAATACTTTTTTTTAACATGTCTTTCTTCATACAAGTGAGATTATACAATTCTGTCATCCCCATAGGATCCTCAGACCCAAAGCTGTACTAGATATCTCCTCCCCTGAGCTCTCTTTTTTGAATCTAAATCAATTCATCTAGCCTACTCACCAAACCAGGAATCTGAGAGAATTGTGTCTCCTTTCTTCACTCCCATTCAGTTCCCAAGTCATGACAGTTTTTCTAAATAGTGTTTGGATCCGCCTCTCTCCTCTGTTACGGCTTCTCGTCCAGTCCTTCATTGATTTTTCCCCCCATCTGCTGCAGTAGTAGAGCCTATCTGTAACATCTTTTAGCTTCTCAAATTCAGAGTGACATATATTTAAAGGGCGTATCTGGCCATGTGGCTTTCCTGTGAAAAATCCTCTAATGGCTTCTCATAGTCTTTAGGAGGAAATCCAAGCTCCTAAGCACGACCTGTGCGTCCCTCTGTGCCCAGATCCCCTGAGCGTGTTGTGACTCTCTCAGTCCCTGCTTTATATTCTAGTATCACTGCACTCTACAATCTCACCTTCTAATCCTCTCCCCACCACTCAGGGTACGTGCTTATCTGTGTGCCTCGTGCCGTGTCCCCTGCCAGGAATGCCTTTTCCTTCTACCTCTTTTACCTTATCGGTATCTGCGTATCTTTTAAGATTCAGGGCGGCTGTTACCTCTTCCTGAAAGCTTTACTCTAACTCTTGGATCCCCTGCCCACAAACTGGGTTTTTATGTGCAAATCTCGTTATGTTTCCCTTTGGTTATTGATTCATTCTACCAGCTAACCAACAATATTGTGGCAGGCAGACTTTTCATTGCTGGGATACAGCAGATGGTAAAGACCTTATCCTAATGAAGCTTACATTTTAGTGCTGGAAGTAGATAATAGACAACTGAGAGCAATACATCTGCAGGTGGTAAGTGCATATTTAGGGGAGAAGATTAGAGAGGAAGCTCCTTTTTGGAAAAATGATCAGAAGACACCTTACAAAAAATATAGGTTTGAGTATTCCTTACCTAGAAATCTTTGAGGCCAGAAAATTTTCCCAAGATTTTGGAATATTCGCATATATATTCATGAGATATCTTGGAGATAGAACCAAAAGCTAAACATGAAAACTTCATATTTCATGTACGCCATCACTTCTTGACCTCCTGGCTGTGATCAGAGTATCATATACATCTAGTACACAGAGCCTGAAGGTAATTTTACACAGTAAATTTAGTGAATATTGACGTGAGCTCAGATGTGGAATTTTCCACATGTATTATTATGTTGTTTAAGAAGGTTTTTATTATGGAGCATTTTGGATTTTCAGATGTGAATGCTCAACCTCTTTGAGCAGAGACCTGGTGGAAATGAGAGGCCATCCAGGCATGTGTATAAGCAAAGCCTGTCACTGAAGTGTCCTCAGGATGTTCCAAGTCAAGAAGGCAGGTGGTATGCTGGGAACTGAGTGGATGAGGAGCAGAGTGGTGCAAGATGAGGTTAGAGACTGATCGATGACCACTGGATCATTCAGGGTTGTGTAGGCCATTATAAGGACTTTGACTTTTACTTAGACTGAAAGCCATTTGAAGCTTTTATGCAAAGAATGATGAACTTCTGCTGAGTAGTGCTAGACAAGAGCAGAGCATAGAGACCAATTAGGAGATTATTGCAGTAATCCAGTTAAGAGGTTAAAATGGTTTGAGCTGACCAGATCAGAGCCAATAAAGGAATGAGAAGTGACTGGATTTGGCATATAGGTGTTTTGGAGATAGAGCCAACGGGATATGAAGGCTGGAATCTATGGTATGAGCAAAAACAAAAGTCACAGATGACTTCCTGAGTTTTAGTCTGAACCTAGAGAATGGAATTGCTGTGAAGTGGGAAAGATGTCAGGAGTTTTAGAGATACAAAGTTTCAGAAACAAGGTTGGAAGTGTACACATGGGGTTCACAGGAAAGGCTGTGGAGCTAGAAAAGTGATGAAGAGCTGCCAACAACAACAAAAAACTGATGGAGAGACCCGGGTGAGAAATAAAGGGTGGAGGGGGGAACAATGACTCCTGCCAAATGTCACGGACATTTTGAATTCACAGAAGACATCGTGTTTTCAGTCTGTCTGGATTTGCCTCTTCCATTTAGCTGACAGCTCCTTTGGAACAAGAGTAGCATACAATAATACAGCTAGGGCTTTGAAGACAGTGGATATGGCAGGCTAGTTCATGGCTGCTTTTCCTTTGTTTCCTTTGTTTGCTGCTTCTTTGGGGCCCTCTAAGCTTCTGTCTGGTCTGTGAATTGGGTATGAAATATCTTTTCTACCAATTTGTTGTGAGGATCAACTGAAATCAGCCACATAAAATACTGAGTATAGTCCCTTTCCTGTAGCGAAGCACATGATAAGTACTATAAATTAATATTATTAAGTATACCTGCCACACTCTCTCTAGTAAAGCAGCGTTTGTTAATAAGTGAATTGCCTTAGAGATTGGTCAGCATTTGTGCTAGGCCTTCTTGTATACTTGTGAAGGCTTTATTGTTGTTGTTTGGTTTTTTTTAAGCCATTCTTGGGACTTGAGCATTGTCAGGGCCTGAGCACTGTCTCTGAGCTTCTTTTGTTCAAGGCTTGAACTCTACCACTTGAGCCACAGTGACATTTCTGGCTTTTTCTGTTTATGTGGTACTGAGGAATTGAACCCAGGGCTTCATGCATGGTAGGCAAGCACTCTACCACTAAACCACATTCCCAGTCCCTGCTCATGAAGTTTTAACATAGTGTTTTATGGTTCTCTCTAAGGCTGATCCTCAGTAAGTGGACTCTAGAAAGAGAGTAGAAGAGACGACTTGGGGACCAAACTGACTCCATGGAGCTTCCCAACTATAGCCAGCAGCTGCTGCTACAGCTGTACACACTGTGCAAAGAGCAGCAGTTCTGTGACTGCACTGTCTCCATAGGAACCATCTACTTCAGGGCTCACAAGCTCGTCCTGGCTGCTGCCAGCCTCCTCTTCAAAACCCTGCTGGACAACACAGATACCATTTCCATCGATGCCTCTGTGGTGAGCCCTGAAGAGTTCGCCCTCTTGCTTGAAATGATGTACACCGGCAAACTACCAGTGGGCAAGCACAACTTCTCCAAAATCATCTCTTTAGCGGATAGCCTGCAGATGTTTGATGTGGCTGTTAGCTGCAAAAATCTTCTAACTAGCCTTGTAAACTGCTCTGTCCAGGGACCAGTAGTAAGGGATGTCTTGGTGCCATCCTCAGAGACTTGCAGGAAGGAAGCCGAGAAGCCTCATATAGAAGTCTTTTCTTCTGAAGGTGCCGGGGAGACCCCTTCTTCTTTGGAGGGTCACAACACTGCAGGGAGCACTGGGAAAGCAGAGAGCCAGGAAACCATCCATGTGGTTCCACAGGAAATGAGTACAGATCCTTCCACAGTCAAGGAGGTTCAGGGGGAAACAGAGACACCAGTGGAGACTCCTCTTCTGGCTGAAGTTTGTCCTCCCTCCCCTGTAAGACAAACCCTTAGTGAAGCAAAAAGGGCAAGCACAGAACCAGGTAATACTTTTAAGTCTATATTTAGTTCCATTTAAATTTATATTTACAACCAGACACCAGTGACTCACGCCTGTAATCCTCAGGAGGCTGAGATCTGAGGATCACAGTTTGAATTAAGCCAGCCGAGGCAGGAAAAGTCCAGAAGACTCTTATCTCTAGTTAACCACCAGAAAACTGGAAGGAGTAGTGTGGCTCAAAGGGGTAGAGCACTAGCTTCGAGCAAAAAAGCTCAGGGACAATGCCCAGGCCCTGAGCTCAAGTTTCACAATGGGGGGGGGGGGGGGCAGGGGAGGGAAAGGAAGTCTTAAGTATGAGCACAAAGCAGACAAGAGTACTGAAATAACCATGTCCCACTCCTGATGATTACCACTATCTCCAGCAGGCAGAGGACACAGTGAGGGAGGAAGCAGTGAGGGAGGAAGCAGTGAGGGAAGCTCTGACTGCCACTCAGTGCCAGTGTGGTAGATGGACAGGCTGTGACCTGGAGGTTTTTGGACAGCTGAAACTACTTTGTAATCATTTAAAGTAACATATCACTGTATTTTGTTTTGTTCTACATTCAGAGTGTGAGAAGAAACACTTCCAATTGAATTTTCTCTTAGAAAATGAGAATGTCTTCTCAGATGCACTCTTAGTTACCAAGGATGTTTTGAAGAGACTGGAAGAATGCTCAGAAATTAAAGGCCCACAGAAGGAGGTAGGTACCCCTGAGCTTCATTTGTTTTCTAGCTTAATGTTATCAGGGTAATTTGTTAGCTTCCCTTATGGAGAAGAAATATGAACATGCAAAATATCCAGGGTTTCATATTTCTCAAACTTTAATCTGTGGAGTTTTGTTTTGTTTTGTTTTTTGTCATTTATGCCCTAAAGTACAGTTGAGCATAAGTATTGGCAAGATAGTTTCAGAAGAAAGTTATATGTTGAGCACCACAGGAGTCTTAGCTGATAGCACCAGTTTTGATTTAGGATATTTTACCTATCACACTCTTCTTTCTTGATTAATCAAGAATGAAATGAGCCTGAAGTTAGCCTTAGATAATCCTAAATCAGAGACTTAAACTATAAAAGCAGATACTCAAAATATGTATAGAAAGGATTTAATATCAACTTACATACTAAACCACAGCCACTGTTTAAGAATACCATGATCATTAAACATAAAAACATAATGGTAAACATATACACAGGGCTAAGTTTAGTAGATATTTTATGTCATTTAATATAAAAATCAAGGGTACAATTTCCCACTTCTGTTTTGTAAATGAGAAAATTGTTTCAATGAAGTGGTATAACTTAGCAGAGGCATAGAGCTCATAAGACCTGGAGCAGGGTTTAATTCCCAAGTTTTCTGACTGTTTTTGTGTGTCTGGTACTGGGGATGAAATCCTAGCCCACATTCTGATTTAGAGCTATCCTGTTATACACTGAGGATGGCTCTACTTGTGTATAAAAATGTTTAGGTATCCTTGATAGGACACTGCCAATGCTTGTCCTGTATTTTTTTTAGCTGTTCTGCCATAACACAATTGAGACCCATCCCCACTGGCATGCTCCTGCTGCTGACCTGGCACGATTCCACTCCACAGACATGTTAGACTACACCTGCCTCTCTTCTCTCTCCATGCTTAGAGGCTTCAGCAGAGTGAGGGCACTCCCTACCCCCAGTAGGCTGCTTATCTAATGGCAAGGGAATTATGTGTGAAGGTCCTCCATGTTGGTGTAGGCCATTTAGTGTCTGTTAAGGACTATTCATTCAACTAGTTGATACTTTCCAGTATATCAGTGGTTTCCTGAATCCTAGCAGATTACTTAAAAAAAAATTAAGGTCTAGTATTGACTTTAACCAGATTACTTCATAGTTGGCTACAACAACCAATTGTTGTCTTGGAAAACATACTGTTTACAAGGCTAAGTTACTCCTGATGACTCTGGGAGGTTTCAAGTTAGATATCCTTGATATCTTTGTAACAATTATGCTGTATCATTTGATTTTTTTTTTTACCCTTGCATGTTCTCTATGTTATCATCCGTCTTGATCACTTCTAGACACACCTCTTCATTTTCTCTCCTAAGGCTTCCTCTCCAAAAGGCTTCTTCTGACCACAAAACAGCAATACTATTCTTTCCATCAGGCAAACACACAGCGATTAGTGTCCCCTCTGAACTTAACTTGGATTGTGTTTTCTACTTTCTTAGAACATTGATGTCTGTATGTCTGACATGTAAGATGGCTCATGAAATGATATTATAATGGATACATTCAACATTTTCTTTCTGTTCTCCCCTTCCCCCAATTTTGATCCTCTTTTTTTCATTTTTGGTGCCAGCCCTAGGGCTTAAACTCAGGGCCTGTACACCATCCCATGAGCTTTTGCTCAACGCTAATGCTCTACCACTTAAGCCAAAAGATCCACTTCTGGCTTTTAGGTGGTTATTTGGAGGTAAGAGTCTCATGGACTTTTCTGCCCAGATTGGCTTCAAACCGTGATCTTCAGATCTCAGCCTCCTGAGTAACTAGGATTATGGGCATGAGTCACCAGTGCCCAGCTCTTGTCCTCATTTCATAGATAGCAGTATGAGAATAATACTTCAGAAGAGCCTTGTTAGTGGTAGGCTTTGATTATTTCTTCCTTAGCTCTAGCTGTGCTTAAAACTGATTCTGTTCTGGTCCATAATAAGCTTAAATAGAAGGATTGAGAAGTAACTCAGTGATTGAGCTCTTACCTAGTTAAGTGTGAGGCCCTGCATTCAATCTCTAGTATTGTCAAAAGTTAATTAATTATAAGCTAGGGAAATGCTGTTTTCTATTAGATTCTCCCCTTCCCACTGTCTCTTTTTACCTTCTGTCAGCTTTGTGGCATGAAGTTTTTTTGGCATGAAGTGTACATATTTAAAGAGTACAATCTGATAAATTTTTATCATACCTTGGAACTGTTGCCACAATCAAGATGCTAAGAAGTAGATATTACCTCCAAGTGGTTTACATGTCCTTGTATAATACCTCCTCCAGTCCCCTTCCACTCATCCATTCCCTAGCTAACTATTGATTACCTTTCTGTCAATTTAGTTTGTATCTTTCAGAGTATTTTATAAATGAAATCATATGATATGTATGATTCTTTTCATCTAGCTTCTTTTATTTATCATAATTTGTTGAGATTTATCCACATTGTTGTGTGTTCAGTCCCTCTCATCACTGTGATCTGTTGTATTGATATAAAGTTTATTTAGCTTTACTTATAAGCATGATGATCTTGACCAACTTACTCTTTATAAACCTTAGTTTTTTAAAAATTTTGTAAAATGGGGATGTTATCAGTACATCACAGGGTTATCATGAAGTTATTAGGATTATTTATGTAGGACTCATAGTAAAAATGCCAGGCCTAAGCTATATAGCTCACACCTATAAGTCCAGTTACTTAGAAGGCAGAGATTGGGAGGATTGCAGTTCCAGATCAGGAGGTTTCATCGCAGTAAATAAAAGCTGTATGTGCTGGTACATGCCTGTTGTCTCAGCAATATAGGAAATGTAAATAGGAAGATCACCATCTAGGCCGCCCAGGAATAAATGTGAGGTCCTTGTTAAGAAAAATAAACTAAGAGACTGGGTGCCAGTGACTCACACCTGTAATCCAAAAGGCTGAGAGCTAATGATTTCAGATTGAAGCCAGCCCAGGCAGAAAAGTCCATAAGACTATCTCCAGTTACCCATCAAAAAAAATAAATAAATAAAAGCTGTAGTGGAAATGTGATTCAAGTGGTAGAGTGCCAGCTGTGAGTAAAAAAGTGGATAGCTTGAGACTCTGAGTTCAAGTCTTAGTACAGGCATACACCTTATACATACATACATACATGTATACATACATACACACATAAATACATAAATACATACTTACTTATATACAGCAAAAGCATGAAGTGGTAAAGGGCCTACATAGCAAATACAAGACCCTGAGTTCAAATCCCAGTGCTTCAAAATTTTAAAAATAAAATCAAAAGCCAAGCAAAAGGGAGGGGGGTAACAAGTTCAAAAAGAAATGTACTCACTACCTTACCAATGTAACTGTAACCCTCTGTTAATCACCTTGACAATAAAATTAAGTTTAAAAAAAAAAAAAAGCAAAGGCTGGGCGCCAGTGGCTCACACCTGTAATCCTAGCTGCTCAGGAGGCTGAGGATTGCAGTTCAAAGCTAGCCCAGGCAGAAAGTCTGTGAGACTCTTATCTCCAGCTAACCACCAGAAAACCAGAAGTGGAGCTGTGGTTCAAGTGGTAGAGTGCTCACCTTGAGCTGAAGAGCTCAGGGGCAGCACCCGGGCCCAGAGTTTAAACCCCACAACCACCAACAACAACAACAACAAAAGGCCACCCAGGCCCAGAGTTTAAACCCCACAACCAACAACAAAAAAAAAGGCCAAAAAAAAAAAGCCAATAGTAGGACCTCAGTAGGTAACCCTGCTGTCATTTTTACACATTAACTTAGCGCTTGTAGACTTACTAGACTTCTAATTTATCTTTACATTTGGGTAAATGTAATATTCTATGAATGCTCTCCTACTAGTAAATGTCTTGTAATATCTTTCTAGTGCTATGGTGGTTACTCTGACACATGAGGTAATTTGTATTTCTTTAAGCTTAATTTGTAAGATGTTTTCAAATAGGTCCCACCAGCCACTTGGAAGTAGCTTCCTAAACTTCTAGCGTTGTATCTAGTGTGTAAAAGTCTCTGTGAACAGTAGTACATACAAAAATCATCTGGTATACTTGTTCAATGCCTCCAGAGTCAGATTCTTAGGTTGTAGGGAGAGCTTAGGAGTCTATGTTTTAACCAAGTTCCCTGTGGATTGTTGTCTTGTAGCTAGAGGTTAAACTTTACATCCATGACCTATAAAAGTTTTAGTGTGCTTTTGGTGCCAATAGGCCTCTTGCCATCATGGTAATGTTTTTAAAACCCACCAGACTCCCTATATAAAAAGTGTAGTAAGGGACTGAGAAAGTGGCTCAGTGGTAGAGTGCTTGCCTTGCATGCATGAGGCCCTGGGCTTGATTCTTTAGCACCACATAAGCAAAAAAAGCCGGAAGTGGCACTGTGGCTCAAGTGGTAGAGCGCTCTGCTTGAGCTCAAGAGCTGAGGGACAGCGCCCAGGCCCAGAGTTCAGGCCCCATGACCAATGACAACAACATAAAAAGTGTAATAAGAAACAGGTGCTGGTGGTTCATGCCTAAAAACCCTAGCTACTCAGGAGACTGAGATCTGAAGATGAACATTCAAAGCCAGCCTAGGCAGGAAAGCCCATAAGGCTCTTATCTTCAGTTAACCACCAAAAAGCCAGAAGTTGAGCTCTGGCTCAAGTTGTAGAGCACTAGCCCCCAAGACAAAACGCTCAGGAACAGTGCCCAGGCCCTTAATTCAAGCCCCAAGACAGGCACACACACATACACATACACGTGTGCACGCGCACACACACACACACACACACACAAGTGTGCTGAGTACCAACCTCACGAAGTAACACAGTACAAAAGGGCAAGGGTGTTTTGTATGTCCAGGAAAAGCAGCATTATGTCAGGAAGCAGAGGAGCTATGGTAGGTAGATTAAGCTGATTTCTCCAAAAAGTTTACAAAGGAGATAATTGAGTGCTGGGCTTGAGCATATTGAACCTCACTTCAGCTTTGAGAAAATGCTGATGACTAAGAGATACAAGCATCTTGAACTGTGCAGAGATGAGAAGTAAAAGAAGAAAGTGATCCAGTTCTAAACTCCAACTTGTTTTAAAAGAAAACATGAGGTCAAATTTAAAAAAAAAAAGTAACATATGGCAGCAGATGTCATCTGTGCTGCCATCTGTCAGTGTTGTGAGATGCCATAAAAAATACAGTTAAGACTTGTCCCTACCCTGACACCAAAGACATCCTGCCACGTCCGCGATTATTTCCTAGGAGGTGCACAGGAATTGCTGTAAGGCTTCAGTGAGTAGTGCACTCAAGAACTACTCACTTGGAGCAACATTATTTTTAGTATAATTTTATTATTAAGATGTTGTACCAGAGGGGTTACAATTTCATATGTCAGGTAATGTGTACATTTTTCTCTTTTTTTTTTGGTGGTAGGGGGGTGGTGTCCATCTTGGGCCTTGATCTCAGGGCTGGAACACTGTCCCTAAGCTTTTTCTCTCAAGGCTTGTGTTCTTCCACTTCAAGCCATGGCACCACTTCTGGTTTTCTGGTGGTTAATTGGAGATAAGAGTCTCATGGACTTTGCTGCCTTTGGACTTTGCTGGCTTTGAACCATAATCCTCAGATCTCAGCCTCCTGAGTAGCTAGAATTACAGGTATGAACCACTAGTGCCTGGCTTATTTCTTTTTGGACAATGTCACTGCCTCCTTTGGAGCAACATTATTTTAAATTTTAATACATCTTTAAAGACTAGAGGTTTTTTGGTTTGTTTTTTCCATTACACTTTTTTTTTAACCTCATAAGGAGCTTTGAATTTTTTCTTGTTGTTATTGTTGATTATTATTACATTGGTCACCTTAATATGACAATTGAACACACAAAATAATTGACCACTGATTTATGAATTTGAGCTTTGTTGCAGCTATGAAGTGGCACCATGTTCTGACTGCAACAGACAGATGCAGGTGTGTAGCTGGCTTAGACACCATGAACTAGTACCCTCATAAATAGTATTTCCTGGAATACATTTCCCCATCAGAAAAAGCAAGCCATGGCCCAAGAAGTTTTCTGCCTGAGCTAATAAGTAAAACCTTTAGGTAAAGCCAGACTCAGAACTTTTTTCAGTTTTTGTGCTAGAATTTTTAATTATCTTTCTTCTCCATTCCTAGCCATGTCCCTGCTTTTAATTAACTGTGTATACAGCATAGTGGTCTTCACTAAGAGTAAGAAGTGAACTTTTTCCACTATTGATTTCTGTATTGTTTGATTCACTTTTCACCTACAGATATAGAAAGATTCCCAAAGCCAAAAGCCTGGTAACATTTGTTATCTTCTAAAGTCATATTTCAGAGGCAAACAAGTTTCCCCCTCCTGTGTAAATCTGCTGTTTTCAATCATGTCATGACTTTGGGAGTTTGTCAGTGAGGCAGGTCTGTTTTAGGACTGTGCTCACAGTATGGGGTAATCCTTTTACAAATGAGTTAAAGGATCCATTTTGTAGGCCTCTGAGAGGTAAAAATTATTTTTCCAAGTCTCCTCTGGATTATTTATTAAATCTGGGATACACAGTCACAGATAGAGGGAACTTCAATTAAGCAAACATTTTTTTGAGTCCCTAGTATATGCTAGTCTCTATACTAGTCATGAAACAGAAGAATGATACCTAGCATTCAGTAATACTGATTCTGGCAGGTCCAGTAAAATCCAATGTAACTGAATTCCATATACCCAGTGTTTCATCCAGGCTACCTTGCTTATTGGCCCTATGACCTTAAACAAGTTCCTTAACTTCTCTGATA
This sequence comes from Dipodomys spectabilis, assembly GCF_019054845.1. NCBI lineage: Eukaryota > Metazoa > Chordata > Mammalia > Rodentia > Heteromyidae > Dipodomys > Dipodomys spectabilis. The sequence goes on from NW_024870795.1 coordinate 2,751,286, forward strand.
TTCATCTAAAGCAGTGTTCATCTAAAGTGGCTGTAGGAATGCCCCAACTGATATGAGGAGGGGATGGGCTTGCAGACAGCAAGCCTACCCTTGTATTTATCTTTCTTGCTGGAGACTTAACCTAGGAACTCATGCATGCTAAGCAAATGCACCACCACTGAGCTGCACCCCAGCCCCAGCTGTAGCAGTGTTGCCATTTGCTGGCCCTCAGCATTCAGCAACACAGGATTGCCCAAGCAAATCTTAATGCAGTAGGAAAACAGTTGGAAAGTGTGTATATTCAGTTAAAAGATGAATTAAAAGAAAGATTATGTGGTTTTCCCATATCATAAATGGAGAGAAACAGTCTCATCTTTAAACACATTTATCTGTATTTCACTCCTAGGTAAAGTAATTGAATTACACATGTAGTTTGTATTGATATGAATTTGCTGAGTATTTTAATAGCCTAAGAATCAAAGGAGTTTCAAGTGATTAAGAACTTAATCCTTTTGACAAAACTCTATTTTGGTTCAGCTCTTGGAGTTTGGTTCACAGTGTGTGAGCTCTTCTGTTAAGGAAGAGACATTATTTCAGGAATAGGAAATAGCCTGTTGCACAGCCTTGATGAGTATGAGCATCAGCTGTGGTGCTAGCTGTGGTAGGGTTCCCAGTAGATTTTGGAAAAAACACAGGGCTGTCCAGGCAGCTGATTGCTTCTCCTGGTTCTTTCATAGCCTTCTTCCCAGATGGCTACCCTAGCATCACTGCTGAGCAGTAAAGTTAACAAATGTTTTAATTTCACTGCTGAATAGTTCTGCAGAAGGAGAGACAACAGAGAAGATAATGAGAAGTGCATCAGAAGCTACTGTTGATGAATGCTGCCACCATACACACAGTGGATAACTAGAGAGGTGGAATTGGGATAGCTCTAGGTAAAGAAAAAGACAACCTAGTCTGGGATAGAATGAGATTGCTGTATGCCATTATCAATTAAGATGCACAAAGGAAAGGGCAGAGGAAGAAATAAGTGTAGTGAAGGCATTAGCAGTGAGTGGGTCAGAACACATTATCCATTATTGGGTAATAAATTAAGATTCAGTTCAAAACAAGTAGTTGTTCTAAGCAGTGTCTGTGGGTCAGGAAACCAGATGGAGCATGGCTGAGTCACACAAAGCTGAGTTCAGGGCATCAGCCAGAGCTGTAGCCTTTCCAAACCAGGGCTCAACAGGGACTATCTTTCAGCTTGCTTCCCTGGTTGTCAGCAGCTCCTAGAAGGTCCACTTCAAGCTTGTTTACTCGGTATGGGCTTCAGATGTCCATTCCTTGCCACATAGGCCTCTCCCTCGGGCAGCTTATAACACAGTGTAGTTTGCATCTTCCAGAGTAAGGGCAGAGAAAGACTGCATTTGATTCAGAGCACATGCATGCACTCATCCTCACCCAGGTACATAGGCCAGTCAGAAGTCATGGTAACCTAACTTCAGAAGGAACATCCCATTACTCACCACACTCCTTGTTCGAAGCAAGTCATGAGGTCCAGCCAAAGGGCATGGATACTGGATGTATGAGGTATCAAGCCACTTGGAGGCTACCTGGCTAACAAAAGCATGAAAAGCAGAATTGATTTACCAAAAGGAATTAAACATTCAACTGATAACTTCATTTCTTGCTCCTTTTTTTTTTTTTTTTTTTTTTTTTTGTGCCAGTTTAGGCCTGGACACTGTCCCTGAGCTTTTTGGCTCAATGCTGTATCACTGAAACCACAGATCTACTGCTGGCTTTCTGGTAGTTAATTTGATATTCGAGTCTCTTGGAATTTCCTGACTGGGCTGGCTTTGAACCACTGTCCTCAGATCTCAGCTTCCTGAGTAAGCTAGGATTACAGGCATGAACCACTGCCCACTGCAGTGAGGAGGTCAGAACTACCCTGAGTGAAGCTAGAGGAAGGAATCAGGTCTCCATAGTTCAGGTTTGGGGTGCAAGTAGGAGGGGCTGCTGGAGAGGAGGAGGGGTCAGATTGTTGGGCACCTGGCTTTGTTCATTATTTTTAAAAAAGAAGAGTCACTTTAGGTTCATGGCAGTTGTTTACATCAAAGTAAAGATGATTAAGCTATTTTATCCAAATTTACTTTTAGAGATGACAAAAAAAATAAGGAACTTTTTTTAAAGATTATATAGAGACCACATATATATTTATTGGTTTGGAAGAATTAGGGAGTATTGGGAAGAGCAGGTAAGAAAGGTGAATTCTAACCCCCAGTACTTTGGTGCAATGTCAGGAGAGCAGTGATAGAGGCAGTAGTAATGCTGAGGCCCCTGGAAGGTCCACTGACAGGCCTGCAGCAGGATTGCTTAAGGAAGGAAACTTGAGTCCACTCAGGTTAGGGGCAGTCATTCACCTGAGATCATTAATATGTGGATCATGTTCTGCCAACACATTGTTAGCCTTATTACAGAATATATCTAAAAGTAATAAGGTTCGTGTCTTTCTAAATAGTCGATCATTCATAATGTAAATGACTTAAAGTGTTCTTTTTTTCCTAACTTGTGAGCTTTTAATTGCATTCTCAAATAATAAAATGACAGTTCATTCAATTTGAAATTCAGATATCTTTGCCTAAGAAATACTGAAAATGTCATAAGACTCAGAAAAGTCTAATTAAGTAGGAGGTGCACTGAGTTTGTTAAAAATGAACTAAACACCTGCTATATGCCAGGCTGTGCTTGTTGCCAAGGGAATAGAGCCCTAGAAAGCTTAATCTCTATCTTTAGGAACAGTAGTAGGAGAAACAAATAAATATAAGTCATAGTGTGGGGTGACAAAGACAGAACGAAGGGCAGCAGATAGGAGGTGGGACCTACCCTGAGTGAGGCTAGAGAAAGGAATCAGGTCTTCCATAGCTCAGGTTTGGGGTGCAAGTAGGAAGGGCTGCTGGAGAGAAGGAGGGGTCGGATGGTTGGGCACCTTGCTTGCCACATGTAGTTCTGGTGACTAGCTGACCTCTTTCTGGGCGCTTTCATGACACAGATCATTGCAGAATGCTTCAAGGGTGAAGGGGGATGTCCAGCATTCCAGAGGCTCCTGGATAAAGTTCAAGATGAGAGTCTGGATGTACAGTCTGCTCTCTCTCTGCTGAGGCTGTGCCAGAATGCTGCTTCTGTGGCCAAACAGGCTCTGTTAACCCCAGAACCAGGAGGTGTGGCACCAGTGCAGCCAGAAGGTAGGAGGGGGCCTTGGCCATCCAAGTAAACCAAGCTTTACAGTCTCATCAAGTGAAATGGATCTTCAGCAGTGAGCGGTTTCACCTAGGTTCTGTATGTCATTGCAGAGGCCGCATGTTAAGTATATATGAGCTGAATAAGCCTCCATTTCTGTACCTTCGTTAACTAGGCTGTTACCCTGACAGATTGGAGAGTGTTATCGGTGTCCTCCTGCCTTTCAGGAAGCTGCATATCCACAGCAGTGCTTCAAGGACCCAGGGTGACTTGCTCACTGACAGACTTAAAGGCTGAAGCTGCTCTCATTTGGGTTAGGTACAAAGCAGTGGCCTTGCCAACCGGAAGTTAACCTCTGGCTGGCTCTGAAGCTTTGTGTTCTGACAGATAAATGAAACACTTTTCCTTTCATAAAGTTTAAACAGAATAATAAAGTATTTTCCTCCCTAAAAGTGATTCTGCATTCAGGTGCACAGAATAAGCTGAGAATCACTTTACTATTCTGTTAGATCTCTCTCCACAAACCATGCTGTCATTTTCTTCAAATTGACTAGCTTCTCTTGTGTGTCTCTAATTCTTTCTCCCCCAGGGAGCACAGAGGAGGGAAAGACCTTGTCTGTTCTGTTACTGGAACACAAAGAGGACCTGATACAGAGTATAACACAGTTGAGACCTATTGTGGAGTTCCTGGAAACAGCCAAGGAGGAATTCCTGCCTGGCTCCCAGAAAAGGGTAACTGTGTCAAGTACCTCCTCCCCCTGCTGAATTGCTATAGTGCTTGTTTTTTTTTTTTTTTTTTTTTTAATCTCTTCTGTGGCACATAGCAGTTTTTGCCTTGCAATATTTTTATACCTATTGCATAGTAATCACCTTGAAGTTCAGATTCTTGTTTCCTATCCCTTTGTGGTTCTTGCAGCCACTTTTAGCAGTGCTCAGGGTACCCATACAACAGGTGTCTTGATGGACAAATTGTGCTGTCCCTGCTCTCACTGGATTTTTACTGTGTAACTAAAACATTTGTAATCATGGTGGAAAGAATATGTGGTTAATATGGATAGATAAAAGAAGTACAGAGAGGGAGGATCCCACCACTTCGATCCCACTGTTAACTGTAAAGAAACATGCTGTCCAGTCTCTCTGAGTCATCCTCTGATGGAATTATATGAAACACACTGTTTTATTCAATATGTTGATACATTTCTATGCCCACTAAATGCATTTGATAACTGAATTATATTCATAGATGTGCCATTTATTCTTTTCTTTTTTCTATTCACAGTATTGGGTTTAAATGCAGGGCCTTGGCTTGATAGATTGGCACTCTGCCACTTGAGCCACACCTCTAACCTCACGATTCATTCTTTTTCTTAAATGTAATTTTGTTATTATTATTATTAAGGTGTTATACAGAGAGGTTACCATTTTCATAAGTCAGGTAATAAGTACAATTCTTTTTGTACACTGTTACCCTTTCCTTTGCTTTCTCCTAGCTTCCCTCTCTTGTTCCTGCCCATAAGTTGTAGAGTTCATTTTCCATGTAGTGTATACTGAATATCATGACTGCATTTATTCACCCTTGCTCCCAACCATCCCCCTACCCCCTTATTCTTAGGAATTCACTTTTAGTTTTTTGCTGTTACAAACATGTTGCAGAAAACATACTTGTAAGCAAAGCTTTGCATGCCTCTTAGTATTACTTTCTTAAAGTAATTTCAAAGAAATGAAATTTGGAACAGTGTAAAAATGTTCCAGTGTTTGGTAGGTATTGCCAAATTGTCCTTCAGGAAGGTCATACCAATTTACTCTCCCACCAGCCAGTTGCTAAAATCCTCATAAAACTGCTGGCATGACTTCTTGAGGCAACTAGATAACTGTATTTGTTGTGTTATTGATTTCAACTTTGTGCTAAAAATACGCCTATATCAGAGAAGGAAGGAATAGAGATAGAAAACTTTCATGGCATCAGTTCTTAGAACTGTGGGAAGTACCTTAAGTGTCCGGGAGAGAAGATATTTAGAACCCTGGCATAATGGCTGAGTCCTGGAGGCATAGTGACAACTGGATGCTAGGTGTCACTTTTTACCTCAGTGATCTTACATTACTATAAACAGACAAATAGATAAAGAACTTTTATCTTAAAGTTGCATTTTTCAAATTAATTCTATTTCAGATTTCTTTATTGTTTAAATTGTATTGTAAAGGTGATGTCCAGCGGGGTTACGGTTCATAAGTCAGGTTAATGAGTACATTTCTTTTTGAACATTGTCTCTCCCCTCCCTATTTTTGATTTTTTTAAGTTTGTTGAACTTCACAAAGAAAGATAATATTATAAAAAATGAGTAGCTCCTGTTTTTCTCCTGAGATTTCAGATTAAGTATAATTCCAGGCACTGAATTTTAGAAAGTTGCTTGTACTAGAAGCATCTGATGCCTAGTTGGGTGGTTTCATTCAATTACTCATCTCCAGCTTTTCCTTATTAGCCAGACTGGATGAACACGTCCTTCGAACTGTTCTATTATCTTGGTAAAACAGCACTTAGAGATAGAGCCCAGACTCACCTCACTCTCTGCAGCAAAATGGACCATGCTGTCACTTTCAGTTTACTTGACTGAAAAGGCTAGAGCAGAAGAACTTAAATTAGTTATAAATCAGAATGCACATCTTAGGCATGAGCTCGCTCCTCTTGGCAAGATTGCAACAGCTTAACTAGATGGTAATGCTGAGGTGAATGCTGATCCAGTAGCCATAGTGCCATGACACTGGGGATGTGTGCCCAGGCCCTTGAAAACTTTACTCTTCCAAGAAGTTATGTTTGTCATGGTTACCAGGCCTTGCCTGTAAGAACAGGTCGAGGGACATAGAAATAGCCATTGCTGTAGCTCTCATGTTTTTACTGCTTACTGCCAAGAAATGAGCTGAAGACCTTTTTTTGTGTTGTGGGGCTTAAACTAGGCCCTGGACGCTCTCCTTGAGTTTTTTTACTCAAGGTGTAATGCTCTAGCCACAGCACCACTTCCAGTTTTCTGGAGGTTAATAGGAGATAAGAGTCTCACAGATTTTCCTGCCCAGGCTGGCTTTGAACTGCAATTCTCAGATCTCAGCTTCCTGAGTAGCTAAGATTACAGATGTGAGCCACCAGTGCCCAACTTAGTAGCCTACTTTTACAGAATCCTTGTAACAGTTGTGCCAACAATTGTACCTATAACTTCATTTGCAAATGAGGAAAATAAGATCCAAAGAGTTTAGTAACTTGCCTAAGGTCACACACAATAAATATTAGAGCTAGGATACAAACTAGGCCTGTCTGGCTTTAAGGTCCATACCTTTTCTTAATAGTCTCTGGCTGCCTCACTGTGTATTAGGTTATTGCTTGGGAACCAAGATTTGTCATCATCATAGTCGTAGTCATCGTCATCATCATCATCGTCATCATCATCATCATCATTATCATTTTGTGCTTTGTTTGAACTATGGTCTTTGCATTATTTAGTTTTTTGCTGTTTGGAGATAGAATCCCACAGACTCTGTGTGTGTGTGTGTGTGTGTGTGTGTGTGTGTGTGTGTGTGTGTGTGTGTGTGTGTGTGTGTGTGTGTGTGTGTGTGTGTGTGTGTGTGTGTCAGTGTCAGTCCCACAGACTGTGTGTGTGTGCATGCGTGCGTGCGTGCGCTCTGTGCGCTTGCCAGTCCTGGGACTAAGCTTTTTTGCTTGAGTAGTGCTCTACCACTCGAACTACAGCTCCAATTGTGGTTTTTTTGGTGGCTAATTGGACTTTCCTGCTTGAGCTGGCTTCAAACCGCAGTTCTTAGATTTCAACCTCCTTAGTAGCGAGGAATTACAGGTGTGAGCCACTGGCACCTGGCTTCAAGGCTTTTCTGCCTAGAGCTGGCTTTGAACTGACATCCTCCAGGGGGTCAACCTCCTGAGTGGCTGGGGTTACAGATATGAGCCACCAGTGCCCAACCTACACCAGTGCAGTTAAATATGAGCTCTTAACTTTATCTCAGAGCTTTTTTTTTAAATGACTGTTTTGAGATAGGGTCTCACTATGTGGAATAGGCTGGCCTTGAACTCTTGACTTTCAGTCTTGGCCTCCCAAGTGTTGGGATTACAGGTGTATATCACCATGCCAAGTCCAAATTCTCAAATTTTAAATTATGATTCATTTAGTAGAAATCTATATTTATTAGGCCCTTAGCAAAGAAAATGATTGTGTTCTAAATTAAGGAATATTGCAAGTGGATTTATTATATATATGTATGTGTATTTCTTTCACACACATACACACACACACATATATATATACACACACACACATACACACATACATATAGCCAATTTCATTATTTTAAACTGGGAATTTATAATGCCACCCTCTGGCATACTACCATGACTGAACTGCTTAACTATTACTCCTGAGAGGCAGATTTCCCAGAGGAAAGCTCACATTTCAGTTACTGGGAACTGTGGATTACTTATATTCAAATAATACCATTTATCAGTTCCATCAGAAGCATGTTTTACTATTGCATTATGGTCCATTAAGAAATAGCTTTGTTGTAATAGAAAAAGATCTGCCTCCTATATGACTTTTCAGCCTTTTGCTAATGCCTATGAAAGTCCTGTGGCACAGCAAGGAAGGACAAGGGAGTAGAATTGTTGAGTTATAGCTGGACCTGTTGTATGTGGTCATTGAGAATAAAAGGAGTAGGTAATAAATAATTAACTAGAAAGATGACCCAGAAGAGCACTTAATTATTTTAGAGTCTATAAACTATAAATTATCTGAGTAAAAGGAAATAAAATAATAGAATTGCTCTGAAATTTATAAACTATGATGATATTATTACCCTTAACTAACAGACGGGAAATATTTTAACTTTACTAATGACTAGTGTTTTCTCAGTCTTGGAATCTGAACAAACTATATCTAAAGAACCAGCCAAGCAGCAGTGGCTCACACTTGTAATCCTCGGAGGCTAAGATATGAAGATTGCAGTTTGAAGCCAGTCTGTGTAGGAAAGTTTGTGAGACTCTTAACTCCAATTAACCACACAAAAACTGGAAGGAGCACTGTGGTTCAAGTGGTAGAGAGCTAGCCTTGAGCACCAAGAGGCTCAGGGACAACGCCCAGGCCCTGAGTTCAAGCCCCAAAACTGACAAAAAAAAAAAAAAAAAAGAACCAGGTTAGATATAAGCTACTTGCTCTCTCATGTCAGTCAGATGTAAAGCTTTTTAAAAATAACAAGCTCTTTAGAGGCAAAGAATGTGCACAGATTTGTAGTTAAAAAGGTTTGCATAGAGCTCTTTCTTCAGAGGATGTGTTGGATCTTTATTGAAGCAGAGTAATGAAGGGACTATGACAGAAGTAGTGCTAGAAACCAGCAGATGAGGATGTGGAGGCAGGATGTCTTGTATACTGCCTTGCTAGGTTTTCCAGTGGTGTATCAGATACATTTTTGAACTGCCAGTGACTGGGTCTGGTTGATTGCTCCTGCAGGTGATTCTGAATTGCTGCCAGGGCAAAACACCCAAGGAGGCTATAGAAAATTGGTTGCACACAATGACTGAAGAGAAGACGCTGACCGCTGAGAGTTTGGTGAAAGTCCTCCAGGCTGTGAAGACAACCTTGCCAAACTTAGGCCTTCTGCTGGAAAATTTGCAGAAATTAGCTCCTTTGTCCAGTCCCCCAGGTATTAGTTAATTGTTGCCCTTTCGACTGGAGCTACTCTTACAGAACACCCTTTGACTCCATGTTGGGGAAATGAGATAATATTAGGAAATGTTACTGCAAAACACACACTATCACAAATCAATATCAGTGTTCCTACAGTCAAAAATCTGGAGTGTGAGAACAACTTAGCCATTAAGATCCCACCTCAGTTTCCCATAGCCCAAGGTTTATTAATGGATGGATCACATCTGAAAGCTGAAAAAATGAAAAGCTCACAAGGCTCAGCATCTTGATGACTGTGTAACCAAAATTCAGATTTTGATCATCCCATTCCTACCCACGTGCTATTGCTTCCAGCAGTCCCCTGACTCTCCACCTTTAGAGACTAGGGGGAAGGCACCCATAGCCAGTCATTTAAAAGCCCATCTGCAGCAGTGTGCCCTGTCCTAGGGCAGCTGGAGACACAGACTGTTTGGGAAGCATGGCTTATAAAAACAATGTATACTTAAACTGGGACGTTCCAGAAATTAGGAACAAAACAACCTAAAACCTGTTACTCAAGAATGTCACTAATTAACACCTTGGCATATTTTATAATTTCCCTCATTAAACAGTACAATAACATTCTTCCCTGCATTTCAAAACAATTCCTCATTAGCCTGTTTCCTGTGTAGTTTTCCATCATAAGGCTGTGGATAGAGTGTTACTCGTGCCTGTATTTGTAGCCCATGTGGTACAATGGTGGTGACTATACACTTCCGTTCTAGCCGTTCTAGATGTCCTGTGTGACCATGAACCAGCAACCTATCCTTTCTGAACCTCTCCTCTTTTGAATGGGTATAAGACTGGGCCTTCTAATCATTTTTGTGGCTACTATGAATACCTTAAAAACACTAGTGCACTGTCTGGCACGTAGTAGGCACTTAATAAATGTTGTTACCTCCGTCATCATCATGAATTATGTTGTGGCAGTGGTTCTTGTACATAGTTCTTTTGCCTTCATTTAATCTCTTAGGGCTGTATTTCCAGCAGTGGACATACCAGATCAAAGTAGAAAATAAAAATAATAAGTATTTGCAAAGCAAAAGGAAATGCCTGATTTACTTTGATTTTTTTAACTTTCAAGGAAATCTGACTTCTTTAAAGCAAATGCCTAACATATGGACTCAGAGGGCGTCTAAGCTGAGCTGTGAGTCGTCTTCACAGGCACATTTTGACTTGTGGCTGTTTGTATTTTGGATTACCACATGGATCATTTGCCTCAGGCTTCATGAGTAACACCCCCTTGAACCTGCACATCCAAATCTCTTGCAAGTACAGCCACTTCATTACCCGCCTGTTGAGCGATCATTGGCTTCTACCACCAGGCACTGGCTTTTAGCATGCTAGTGGTTTTATCACCCTGAAGCACCAGGTAATAAATGTAGAGCAAAGATCTGAACATATGCTTGAGGTCTCAGGCAGAGGCAGCTCTTGCGCCACTGCCTCTCCCTCTCTGTAGCATCCTTTGTCTTCCATAGGTTTTTTGCATCAAACATTGTTTTGCTAATATCCTTACAGTCCAACCAAGCCCTGAGGACTATGGGAATGAGCTTTTGAGACGATATCATGAAAACCTCTCTGAGATTTTCACAGACAACCAGGCATTGCTGAAGGTCATCTCACGTGTGAAGAGTTTGGCCCCTGGAGAAAGAGAGGTAAGAATGGGAGGCAGGAAGGAAAAATAATGTGTATATACACTGTCTTATTTCTACTTGCAAGTATACATACACAGTTATATGGAAAAGTGCTAAGTAGAAAAGGAGAAAGAAGAATAATTTCTTAAGGCAGGGAACCATATAGAATAGTCATAATTTCTTTGGTAAGAAGGAAAGGTAATCAAGTGGAAGAATGAAGAACTTCATCATGTATAAGAAATCTCTTAGCACCTGGACATTATGATAGTCCTCACCTCTAATCTCAGCACTTAGGAGAGTAGGCGGAAGAATTATGAAGCTGAGGCTAACCTGGGCTATATAGTAAGACACTGTCTCTAGATAGGTTAGTAAGTAGGTAGATAACATTTACTTGTGTGCGTGCGTGCATACATGTGTGTCTGTTCCCTGGAGCTTAAACCTAGCTAAACTCTACCACTGAGCTACATCCCCAGCCCCACCTCCAAATAAATTAAAAAGAAATCTCCCAGTGTGAAAGAGGTGAATTACATCTACTCTACCCCAGCAGCCAACTTGTAGCTCTGCAGCTGGTCCAGGCTAGAGTCTTCCATACATGCTTGTTTGTGTTCCATCTTGAAGGTCATGGAGAAGCTTGTGGAACGGGACTCTGATTCTGGTGGTTTCAGTTCCCTGATGTCAGCAGCTCTAGAAAAGCAAACTCTCTCAGCAACAGCCATTTGGCAACTACTGCTAGCAGCTCGGGAGACAAAGACCTGCCCTTTGAACTTGCTCCTGGAACAAATAGGAAGAGAACCTGGTGCCAATGCTTTCTTCCAGGCAGGTGAGTGCCTGCCCTCCACCAGGCTTTGCCCCTTACAGCTATTGGCCCTTTCAGGAAGTAGAAGAAGCTCTCTTCTGATAGCTGTCCACATCCCTACCCTTAGGAATAAGGATGGACCAGTTCTCCTGCTCTTTTGCTCAGTAGGGTGGCTGAAGGTAACCATCACATACTGTATTTTAGGAAGGCCACAAGAGACATGGAGTATATTTAGAGAAGCATTAAGTTTGCTTATTCTGACTTGAATATAACACATACATGTATCAAAATATCACATGGTGTACCTCATAAATATATCATTTTTAGGTCTCAATTTTAAAAAAAAGCAAGGGCTGGCATTTTAGTTTAAGGATAGTCATTTGTAAACTTTTTAAGAAAAATTATGCAGTAATTATTCTAAGCTTATATTTGTTATTTCACTCTGGCTTGCCATTTCCTCACTTGCAGCCCTTGAGGAGCGGATGACATGTGTTCTCATTATGAGGAGTTTTGAGTTAAGAGGTAAAGGGGAAAATGGGAATTAGGTTAATTCTCCAGTCTCCCTCTCTTCCAGTGACCACCCCTGAAAGTGCTGCCTTAGAAGCCATCCTGAAGCACAGCAGGTTGATCATGGACGCCATTCAGCAGAGGACTGTGCTCCAGCACTTTTCCTCAGAAGAGAAGCACCTGGTGGAGACCCTGAAAGAGGTGCGGAGCAATAAAAGGCAAATCAGAATTTGGCAGGGTGTTGCCTGAGTCTGTCTTCATTTCTGAGGGAAGATCCACCTCTGCAGAGTCCCTGCTCTGTGTCCGGCATCGTGCTGAGCTCTTCCTAGCACGTTTGCGCTTTCACCTCCAACCTCAAGGTTGATGTCGTCACATCTTACAAATGAAGGGGCTCAGCTCCAGAGTTGAGTCACATGTCTCAGATTTTCCAAGTCAGAAATGAGGCCAGACATACAACTCAACCCTATGCTGATTCCTGTTGTGTAAACCTAGAAACACCTCTGTTCTTCTGTAACATGTTCTAAGCAACAACTTCTCTCAGAGGATAGAAGTAAAGTTGTTGTCTTATTATATTTTCTATTCTGGCTTCTTGAAAGAACTAACATAAACATAGAAAGAACAAAGCTCTTGCCCATATGGGGTAGCAGGTAGTGCCAACTCGTTTTCTGTGAGGCTTCTTATAATGTGGCCAGCATCCCAGAAAAGCAGGTGGAGGTGGGGAGGGTTTGTGGATGTCCAACCCATGATTGTGTGCTTCTTGAGCAGGTAAAATAATAAAAGGACATAGAATTAAGCTACAGATGCACCTGTAGTGTCTTTTTGATCCTGACTAGCAGGAGGGCAGAAGCATATCTGCCCTGGTGACAGCTCTACCTCGGTCTGCGCTCGGTTGGGAAGAAGGGGGCACATGTTCCAGTAGGGTTCCAGAGGCAAGACTCACCTGCTGGCCGGCCCCTCCAACTCTACACACTTCAGAGCTGGGCCTCCTACAGCTGATCACTTTAGCCTCACTAATTAGTCTCATGCTTCCAGGGACATCAGGTTTATTTAGATAGACTTGAAAAGAGCAGAAGTAAAATATCTTCCAAAATGCAAAGTCCATGTGGCCATCTGTGGATGTTTCAATTTATTTTCTGCGTGCTGACTCTGCCGATAGTGCTAACATTCTGAAAGAGGATGGCTTTGAAATCATATTCTTGGCCTCTTTAAAGCCCCTATTTGAACCTACTGTGTCTTTATGAAAGAAAGTGATGTTTAAAAGGGTACATCTAAGTGTCTAAAAATATGAATCTACTGATGGTGCAGAATTATTTCTAGACATTGAGACAATTATATATTATGAAAAATTATCCTGATCTTCATGACAGAAACGCCAGTCGCCAAATCCTACAGCTTTCAGACTTTTTATGTTTGGATCTAGAAAAGCTCTCTGAGAAATTTATGGTTGCTGAGCAGATTCTTACAGAAGACACTAATGCCCCTGTGTGTACCGCCTTTGTACTTGCACATCTCTCAGTATGTGCTTCCTTTTGCTCTTTGGGTAATCTTCCTGTCCTTTGGCAGACAGGGCTTTCCATATGCATTGTGAAAACTGTAAACTACTTATAGGTAGAGCTGGGTCTTCTGCAGTTAGCTTTTGTCAGTTTGTTATAAGTTGAAAACCATGGGGAAAAAAATAAATCTGCTGATATTGACCCTGCACCTTTGTCTCGTGATGTTCATTTAGATTCTGAGCATTTCCTCTGAGACAGCCAGCCTTGAAGCTTCCTTGAGAGCAGTGCTGAGCAGAGCTATGGAAAAGGCAGTCTCAGCCATTGAAATCTGTCGCCTCCTGTGCAGTGTCCACAGATCTTTCCCTGGCCTACAGCCTGTCATGCAGGAGCTGGCATGCATTGGTAAGGAGCAGGGGTTAGGGGCCAGAAGGCCCCAAGATCTTTGTTGAGAAAAAGAAAAGTTTTATGTAAGAGGGTTATTTATTCCTCGTATATACTCTCAGTACCTAACAGCCAGGGGACTTGATGCTATCTGTATCTAGTGGGAAGTAAAAATGACTGTGATAATACTCAGGCTTTTTAGATTCTCAAGTAGTCTCCAGTCTCCTCTAAGAGTATGTTAGAAAAGTTACAAAGTAAAGTAGAAACCGACTTCCCAGGGTCCTGTGTTTCTCTCCTATGCAGGCTTCCTTGCTAAGGAAAATGGAGAGAGGGAAATGTGGAGGCTGAGTGATAAATTTCACCATGAAGCCAGCAACAAAGAAAATGAGAAGGCAGCTGAGGTGACTGGAGAAGGCTGCCAGCCCACAGAACAAAAGGAAAAGGAAGAGACTGGTTCCCCGCCAGAGCAACAAGAAAAGGACACTTCTGCCTCCCCAGACTCTGCCAAGAAGAGCTTTGTCTGTAAGGCCTGTGACAAGAGTTTCCATTTCTACTGCCGCCTTAAGGTGCACATGAAACGTTGCCGGGTAGCCAAGAGCAAGCAAGTGCAGTGCAAGGACTGCAGTGAGACCAAGGACTCAAAGAAGGAACTGGAGAAGCACCAGCTGGAGGCCCACGGTATGGGCGGAGAGCCTGACATCCCCAAGAAGAAGAAGAAGAGGCTTCCTGTAACCTGCGACCTCTGTGGAAGAGAGTTTGCCCACGCCTCAGGTACATTCACTAGGCTCAGTCATGAAGGATAGTAGGTGAAAATTATGTACCCTAGTTGTGTGCCATGAGAAGCCTAGCTGGTCCTAGAGGATAGGGTAGGTTCTTGCAGAGGCAGGTGGAGGTTGACAAGGGCATGGGGAGTCTCTATGGAGCCATGTCCCTGAGCCTTGTTTTCCCACCCATAAAATGGGTCCTTGACACTGCTTACTCCTTTGCATTTTTAGGAAGTTCAAAATGTCAGTGCTAAACATCTAGAACAGAGCCTACAATAGAATTAACACACACAGCTGTTCTTCATAGTAGTTACCAACTCTTGGACACCTGGGTTTCCATGTCCCCCCTATTTCTTGTAATAAACAAGAGTCAAGGAAACCATGGGATGTATAGTTCAAGAGTTGTATTCCCTTGTTCTGGATGTTGGATGCACATTTTATGTTCATTAAACATAAAAGCACATTTGGTTTCCCTATATGAATGTCAAGTCCAATTTAAGAGAGAGGATTGGGATAATAGACTCAGGGTCAAGTTGGGGTGGCCTAGAGGTGACTTTGGGCATGCAGTTTGGTGGACACATGAGTAACATGGTACGTGAGGCAGAAACTAACATAGCCTTGGCTTCCTGTGGTTCACACTGTGCCTTCTTAAGCCTGGCCTGAGACTGCTTAGGCATCCCCTGCTGGCTTCCTTATGCTGACCGCAGGTCTTTTCTGGTGTTCGGCACGGCTCTAGGCATGCAGTATCACAAGCTGACAGAGCACTTTGATGAGAAACCATTCTCCTGTGAGGAATGCGGGGCAAAGTTTGCAGCCAACTCTACCCTGAAGAACCACCTCCGCCTACACACCGGGGACCGTCCATTCATGTGCAAGCACTGCCTCATGACCTTCACGCAGGCCTCAGCCCTAGCCTACCACACTAAGAAGAAGCACTCTGAAGGTGAGGCAGACACGCGCTCTTGTCACCCGCAGACTTCCCCAACACTGCTGCCTAAACCTGCTTAGAACCAAACAGGTAGAGCTCTTAGAGAAATTCAAACCAGAGCTCCAAATCCCCAGGGATACAAAGGCCCAGGGAACCATCTGCACAGGCACGTCCAACACTCACCATGGGGGGCTCAGAAGAGAGGTTGGCTGGTGTTAGTGTTAGCAGTTGTAGCTACAATATTTACATAAGGCCAGCAATTCTCTGAGCTTTGAGCTTTGATGTACTTCCAGCCTGAGAAAGACCTGGTAGATCACCTACTATGGATTAGGCAGTGCCGGTGCCGACTAGGCTGGAATCCTGTGCTCGAGGAATGACAGCCTGAGGGGTGGGACATGGAAGACATAGAGACAGTCACAGTGCAGGCTGTCAGGCAGAAGAGGGCTAACCAGGATGACAGAGAAGAATGCAAAGGGGGTTCGGGCTGGTTAAAGGGAGGGAGGTGATAGTCAGGGTAGGGTCAGGAATTGCAGTTTCCTTACCTCCCCTGGTCACTCCCTCCGCTTGTGCAGTCTTTCTCACAAATGCCAGCTTTTTCTGTCTAGGAGCTGTGCTCTCTATAAACATGAGAAAACAGAAAGCCATAGTATGTGATGAGTGTAGCAAGTCACTGGTTCTTTCCTAGAACCCACGTCTCACCTTTGTGTGGCATTGGCAGTCCACACTGTACTGTGAAAGGAGAGTTGAATGCACACCTTTCTGGGCAGGAGATGGATCTGTTGGCTGGCAGTAGCATGAGCACTTTCTCTTTGTGGGCCTGATAAATAAGCGGTTCTCTGTGTACTGAGAGCTCTGTCCCTGCCCTGTTCTTACCAGCTGTCCTCACCCTGTAGGAGGGGCTGTGTTTAAGAAATACATGTATTTGACAGGATGGCTCTCACCCCCACTATGTGTTACAGATTGCCTGAGGTTTTTGTGTCTTCTCCCAGCTGACATTTCCCTGGTGTGTGCCTTAGAGTTTTTATTTTGTTTATAAGAATGACATAAATGTTTAGTGCCTATTGCATAAGCTCTTGTATTCTCAGGGAAAATGTATGCATGCCAGTACTGTGATGCTGTGTTCGCACAGTCCATTGAGCTGTCCCGCCATGTGAGGACCCACACTGGGGACAAGCCATACGTCTGCAGGGACTGTGGGAAGGGCTTCCGGCAAGCTAATGGCCTCTCCATCCACCTGCACACCTTTCACAGTATGTACTGGAATTCTGGATATCATGAGAACACATGTCTTAAGAAATGTC
Source organism: Dipodomys spectabilis (assembly GCF_019054845.1). Taxonomy (NCBI): domain Eukaryota; kingdom Metazoa; phylum Chordata; class Mammalia; order Rodentia; family Heteromyidae; genus Dipodomys; species Dipodomys spectabilis. The sequence goes on from NW_024870795.1 coordinate 2,768,002, forward strand.
TCCATCAGGGCTGAGCCTCGTTCCATTCCCTCTCCTCCCCGATTCTCCTGCAAAACCCACAGTTGTTGGGCCTGGGAAGGTGGCTGAATGGTAGAGCACTTGCCTTGCATGCATGAGGCCCTGGGTTCGATTCCTCAGCACTACATAAGCAGAAAAAAATGCCGGAAGTGGTGCTATGGCTCAAGTGGTAGCGTGCTAGCCTTGAGCTGAAGAGCTGAAGGACAGCACCCAGGCCCAGACTTCAGGCCCCACGACTGGACCCAAAAAAAAAAAAAAAAAAAACAGTTGTCCTTGCTGTGTAAAGATGACTTTCATTTTAGCATATCGCTGTGAAGCTTCTTTCTCTGTCTGGACTGTTGCTTTTTCTTCCTCTTAGCCAACCTAGTATTGTTTGACTGACAGAGGCAAATTATGTTTGAGAAAGTCTCTGACACTGACAGGCTCACAGAGCACTGTCCTCCTCCACACTTGCTCTCTACTCATGCTGGCCTGCCTTAGAGGAGCAAGGTGTACGCTTCCTGAGTGGATGTCTAATGCCTGGCATGTTCCTTTGAAAGTTTCCTGCCCAGCCTTCTCCAAGTGCCTTTGTACTTCGCTCAGTTCTTAGAACCTGCCTATCTTTTCTTCTTCCACTAGACCTCATATAGACCAACAGCTTTCATTCCACTTTTTCTAGAGTGTGTGCAAGCACGTACACGAACAGAAGGAAATTCTATAGCATTTGGCTGACCTCCCATTTTCTTCAGCTTTCCTTGTGCAACTGAAATATAATCAACACAGTACAGCAGGGGAATTGAGAGCCTAGGGTATAGGCACCCAAGCTTGGACTTGATTTTTGACCCGACCACTCACTTTTATTGAGATCTTAAATTTATTTACCTTGCTAAGGCCATGTGGGGAAAAAAATTTTTTTGTTGTTAGTAAGACCTTTTGCTTTCTGCCAGGCGCCAGTAGTTCATGCCTATAACCTTAGCTACTCAGGAGGCTGAGATCTAAGGATCATGGTTTGAAGCCAGCCTGAACAGAAAAGTCCTTAAGACTCTTTATCTCTAACCACTAAAAAGCTAAAAGTGGAGCTGTGGTTCAAGTGATAGAGAGCTAGCCTTGAGTAAAAAGGCTCAGGAAAAGTGCCCTGAGTTTAAGCCCCAGTACTGACATATACAAAAAATACTTTTGCTTCTGTTGTATAAAGAATTCTGCATAAAAATGGCAAGTGTAATTTTTTTTCATTAGGGCTAGCTCTCATTTTTGAGGTCCCACTTGGACTTAACCTGTCCAGTTAGACATGTGGCTCAGTGAGAGCCCATTTCCCAGCTATGCCCTTGGATAAGGTCCTAACTTAGTTTGCCAAACCTTGACTTTGTAGTCTATAAAATGAGAACAAAAATAGAACCTACTCACAGGGCTATTAATATTAAAGCAGCACACACACACACACACACACACAAAGTACTTCACACATGTCTGCCAGAGAGCACTCACTAAGCATCTACACAAAGGTTTTCTTGGAATCTCCAGGGGGCAGCAAGGAGGCATTCTCATGATGACGGCAAAAGAAACAGTGCTGCTCTGAGAGTATGTTTGAAATCTCTACCAGGAAGTGGAAGGCTCCCCAGAAAGTAAAATAGGATTAAACATGTTAGGCCTAAAATGAGGAATCGAGGTAAACTACTTGAGGCAGGGGTGGTTGATCCAGAAAGCATGTAAAATTCTTCCTCCTGGGGTGACGTGCAAGTAGGCAGGGGACTGCTGCGCTGAATTGTGACCCTTAGAGTCTGTGTCCAGCGTAGAATCTAAACAGTCTTATATCTTGCTGTGCGCAGCAAACAGTGTTTCACTGATTGCCTGTGTTGTTTTTCCCTTTCCTTTCTTCCACGGATGGCCCTCCTGGCATCAGACATAGAAGATCCTTATGACTGCAAGAAATGTAGGATGAGTTTCCCCACTCTGCAGGATCACCGGAAGCACATCCATGAGGTGCATTCCAAAGAGTACCATCCCTGCCCTACATGTGGGAAGATCTTCAGTGCCCCTTCCATGCTGGAGCGGCACATGGTAACCCACGTGGGAGGAAAGCCCTTCAGCTGTGGGATCTGCAACAAGGCCTACCAGGTGACTTCAGGCCCCACATGCTCTCCATTCAGGTCCCATTCTTGCCCATGTGTATGACTTGCCCATTGTCCTAGTTCATCTTTAGGATGTGACAATTTGAGTAACTCAGGAAGAGTGTGCTCAGTTGCAGACCTTGTGCTGAGAAAGCAAGTAGAGGGAGCTTGTAATTCAGATTCTCTGAGGAGCTCTGGTCAGTGATACAGGAAGAAACCCGAAAGCAATTTCAGCCTTGCCATAAGCTATTGCTCTTTTTCCCCTGGAGTGCTCACATTCTATAAAACCTATTTGTGAGGGAATGACTCAAGTAGAATAACATCTGCATAGTGAGCTTGAGGCCCTGAGTTCAAACCCCAGTACTGCCAGTCAATCAATGTAAAACTATAGAGTAATAAAATTATTTTTTAAATAAAAGAATCACTTGACCCCATGGATCAAGGAATATGAGAATGATAATGTGGAATGAAACACTACCCAGAATTACCTTGTTTAGCACAATTTTTGTCCATTTGCTTGTTGAGCTTCCAGAAAATGGGTCTGTTTTCATACTAATGAAACCAAAAGAAACCACATATGTGAGGAACTAGTCACAAAGACAAGAATGGCCCTTGGTGGTGTAAGATTGAGGCTTAGACACCGAAGTATAGCAGCAGACTTAAAAATGGAGGGCTGCCTTCATGCCTGGCCTCAGGCTGTATGACAGCGCAGAACTGAGCATGATCTCTGAAAGACAGGAATTTTAGGTGCTCTCTGGAGCGAGGGAAGAAAATACTTTCTCTACTCTAAGAGCCCATAGCTTCTGTTTTAGCAGGGTGCTCCACCACACCCCTGGGCTCTGGGAAACAGTTAGATTGTAGCCTAATGTGAAAAGCAGACATGTCAGAGATCCCATTCTTTACACATCATGTGACCCTGGCCAGTCAGCTAACTCCCGGGGTGTCAGCTTCTGGCCTACCTGGAAGACCCTAGCACCAGTTCATGAGCATGAAGGAGTGAGGGCTTAGGGAAGACTTGGCTGAGACCTGCCTAAAGTAGCCTGTCAGTGAATTTAGAGTTGCTTCTCATGTCAGCACTCAGCATGATAGGTAAGAGTGTAATTGTAACTCTCACGAAGACCTTGTGAGCTTTCCAGCTTGTTGAAACTTTCTAAGATCTAACATTTGTCCCATTCCTTGCAGCAATTGTCTGGTCTGTGGTACCACAACCGGACCCACCACCCAGACGTGTTTGCTGCTCAGAACCATCGCTCATCCAAGTTCTCTTCACTCCAGTGCAGCTCCTGTGACAAAACCTTCTCGAGCATGATGGAACACAAGGCACACATCAAAGCAGAGCACGCAGGTGCAGTTGGTGCCCGGAGGGTGAGCTGGTACTTGGGAACAGTTCAGTGACATAGCACCCAGCTTCTGTCCTGAGATGCCAACTTGTACCACTTTGGTACAGTGGGCGGCAGTGGCTTCCTCTGCTCTGCACAGCATACCTGAAGGCTGTAGCTTGTATGGCAGGAATTTCAAACCTGGAAGCCTAGAACAGTGAAAGCTTCTCTGAGCCAGTCTCAGCACCTGGGAAGGTGATAGCTTTGTTGGCAGCTGGGCTGGGTGGAAATCCTGACTCGAGCACTTCTAACCAGCTGCATGACCTTGGCAGGTGACTTGTCTTTCTTTCTAAGTCTGCTTCCTTCTCTCAAGCATGGGAGTTATTAATACCTGCCTCTTAGGACCACTGGGGATAAGCAGAGCAGCCGTCAGTTTAAGAGCACTTCCTATATGCAAGGCACCAGCCACGCACTCTGTATTTTATCATCTAGTTTTCACAACTCTTTGTGTCCAGCTTACACAAATCTCTTCAGGCACAGGTTTCTGGATGCTTGTGTAGAGTGTGAGTCTTCACCTCACTCCAGTCCCCTTACCCTCCAGCCTTAGAAGGACCTCCTTTTATTCTTTCCACCAGTTCTTTTTTATGTATATTTTACAGATTTGAAGTTTCATGAGTGTGACCAGTGTAAGGAGCTCTTCCCCACGTTGGCTCTGCTCCAGGTGCATGTCAAGTGCCAGCATTCAGGTCAGTGCTCTTCCATATGTCCCAGGCCACATCACTAACAGACTTGTAGCTCCATTTCTTCCTTTGGAATATGGGAGCACCGTGGTGCCAGCTGCACAGGGTGCCAGGCCTGGCACCTGGAAGCGTCCCTTCATGTTAGCCATGACAGTGGTTGTTTTTGCTCTATTTCATCCAATCTAGAGTGCCACTTACAAGACACACCATTTTAATGAATAATTAAGAAAGAAAAGTATTGCCAATGAAACTCTGCTTGCTTATCACTTAGAATTTGTAGGTTATTCTCAGTGCTAGTTTAGTCTAAATTTGGTTTTTATCGTGTCTCTCTTGTAAATTGATTCAGAGGATAATGCAGCCTCTCAGTTCCTCTCAGTCCTGACTGCTGGGGGATGTTCCCTCAGTGTTTTTTCTGCCATCAGAGTAACAACAGAGCACCAAGTGCACCAGAAGTCATTGGTGTAACCTCTTGGATATAATGTAAAGCGAGACTGTCATTGATCTTTGGTTTGGGAATGTAGTTCAGCCTCTGCACTTACTTCCTCCCTCCTGGAATGCTTTGTCCCTGAGGTTAAAAGTACACTCATCCTGTCTTAGGAATACTCTTCCAAACCACAAGCACACATCCTGCAGGCCTTCGTGCACACGTGTGCACAGTTGATGAGTGTGCCTGACAACTGCCTGGCCCTCAGCAGTCAGAGGGATGTTCCCTTGAGTCCACTGAAGGACCCTAAAATGTATTTCCTAGAATTGATGACAATTTAGTATCATCATTGTCACTGTCCACCTCTGAAGAATGATGGACTTCAGCAGATTCACCCTAAGTCATATGCTAACAAAACTAGTTTAAGGGCTCTTTGCTCACAGGACCCTTCCAAGGCTCTGCATCTAGTTCTGTATTTATCATTTTATAGGGAGACCACACACACACACACCAATTACACCAGCTTTAGTCACATGAAACCTAGCTCTGTCCCTCCACCGCAATCCTCATGGCTTGCTCCTTGGCTCTGGGTCACCTTCCACCCACAGCCATCTCTTCTGCCTCCTCCTTCAGGGTCGCAGCCATTCAGGTGTTTGTATTGTGCAGCCACATTCCGCTTCCCTGGAGCCCTGCAGCACCACGTCACCATGGAGCACTTTAAGCAGTCAGAGAGCACATTTCCCTGCGAGCTCTGTGGGGAGCTCTTCACCTCCCAGGCTCAGCTTGACAGCCACGTGGAGTCTGAGCACCCAAAGGTGACAGGCACGGACACCCAGGCAGCTGCCTCACAGGTGGTACAGGTAAGTCTGGCTGTTGGATATGGAGCATGAACACAGGGTTCCTAGAGCATCGCTGGAGGCCCCTCTGTCTCACCACCCAGTCTTACTCTAAGGGATTTCTTAATGACCATAGGCAGAGCCTGGATCTCTGACCAAACAGACCAGAAAAGTTGAATCTTTTGAGGCCACTAGAACCTAAACCAAGAATTTCCAGGAAAACGGTCTTAGCTTCTCCCCTGATTCACACATGTCCACCTTCTAAGAAAGGCTGTGCGAGAGACATGGAAAACCTTGGAGGAGGATGGCTGAGCTCTGTTGCTCAGGGCCCCAGCAGGGAAAGCCTGTGAATGGCTCGTGGGAGCCACTCACCTGATGAAAAAAAGCCCACCTCTTCTTCATAGTTCAAGTCCATCCCACCATTCTGTCTCCCTGGTCCTCTTCCTTTCCTTCCACAGAGAAGGGAAAGAGAATGAATCGTGCTGCCTGTCAGTGACCTGTGGAGAGGCTGAAGATGAGGCTTTGTCTATTGGGCGAGTCATTTGTAAACTAAGCACATTCTGAAGCCTCTGGGAAACAGCAAGGCAGGCGGACAGGACTCCAGGTGATGCTGGCTGCCATCCCAGAGCCTCTCTGCTCTCATCTCTTTTAGAAATTAGGGCTCCTGGTAAGCTGTCCTTGGTAGGGACAGGGCAGCTACCATCCTGAGAGACAAGAGCAATTTGGAACTTCTTGTGCTGGACCACAGTAGACTGATCTCACAGGGCAGAGTGAGTGCAGCCTCCTCCCTGTGCTTACTCTCCCCTCCTAAATGGCCCAGTACCCAGGTGGCTGTGCCCTCTGGGAGCACACTGGGTTGATGGTATCTAGGCTATCAACTGTCCTAGAGTCCACAGGTGAGAAGCATCAGCAGGAACAGCACAGGCCTCACTGTAGAACAGCTCTTTCTGAGCTAGAGGACCATCTCTAGCTGACTGCACATCTGGGAGAAGTATTTGAGGCCTGCAGAGATGGTGGGACACGTTCCTGCTGCTCCAGCCACTGATTGAGCACAGGCAGTGGTTGGAACTGCAGTCTACTCCCCTTTCCCCTTCTGAGTTCCCATACAGCTCTCAGCTCCTGGCATGCCACAGGGTCAGGGATGGCATCTTGGCAGGCCTCAGCGTCTGCTAAGTCACTTCCAGTTCTATGTTTTAGGCTGAGACCCATCACCTCTGGTGGCATTCTTCTCACATGACACTCGCCTCTGCAGTGTCATCATAGAGACAGGAAAACCCAGTGTGAAGAACTGAGCCTGTGTTCACTGGTGTGTAATCATAGAGTCCATGTGCCCTGAGATGGGGCACTGAGTAAAATTATAGCAATTCAGTACACAGAGTTATTTAAATTGTTCGCCTGCCTTCTCTTTTGCATCACTGGTGTGTTAGATTTGCCTCTTCCCATTAGGTACAAGTCATTGCTCTCCTCGGGTGAGAACATAAATATCATCATTACAGTATGAGACAAAAGCCATGTAAATTCTGGGAAGCCCACCATCAACACTGCCAGAGCAGCCTCCTGGTCTTTCCCTTTCAGGTGATCCAGGCTCCAGAGCCGGCGGCCCCCACCGAGCAGGTGATCACTTTGGAGGAGACCCAGCTTGCTGGCTCACAGGTGTTCGTGACATTGCCTGATTCACAGACCTCTCAAGCCAGCTCTGAGCTTGTGGCAGTGACTGTGGAGGATTTGCTGGATGGTACTGTCACTCTGATCTGTGGTGAGGCCAAGTGAGTGGCGGCTCATTGGTGGAAGGCACCTGCACTGTGCCAAAGAGAAAGTTCAACTTAGCACCAACCACCAACCCAGCGGCTCACTTGGAAACAGAGGGTGGTCCCATTCACATAGAAACACAGTGTCTGAGCTGTGGACACAGACACCACTGTCCTTCCCACAGACCTGAAACTCTGTCCCACCCCAGAGAAGTCAGGCTTCTGAAAGAGCAGTGGGATGTGAGCTGGTACAATGTGGGGGCAGTGTGCCTGCAGCCATTAGCTGACAGAAGGCTGGGAGTCTGAGCCCATGGAATGGGGCTGCAAATTCTGCCAGTGCCTCTGGCCAATGGAGAGAGAAGCACCAGCAGAGCCTCCAGGGAGCCCAGCCCTGAGTAGTTACCCTTCGCTTCTCTCATCCTCTCTGTGCTCAGGTCTTCCTGTACCCAGGGGCCGTGCCCAGCTCTGTTGATGGGGCTATGTTAACACTATAGGAAGCCCTCGTGCTGGTCACATCTAGTCAGGAGAATCATCCCCTTCTAAAACAGAGCCTGTGGAGTATTTGTGTCAGAAGGAAGTGTTTGACTTGAGGCCATCCAGCTGCAAAGATGACTCTGCCTTCCTGGGATAGTCTTCATAGTGCTCCTTTCTCAAAAGCTCTTCCATGTTATCCTCATCCCTCCCTCCTATCAAAGGCTGAAATTCCCCCCCAACTTGGAGGCCTCTTGCTGGCTTCCTCTGGAGCATGTGACGTCACTAGTGAACCAACCCAGGAAGGCAGTCCTGCCTGTGCCACGTGTGTGTGAGGAGCAGCCACGGGGCCCATGTGCCTTGTGTGTGGCCTACCCTCAGCAATCCCAGGCTGCGCATGGCCTGCAGGTCAGTGACCTTTCCAAGTCTGAATTTCACAAAGCTTCTTATCTTCAGCTCCTAAAACATAATCTGGTAATTAATGGTTTGTGGAATCCATTACGAAGTACAATTAGATGGATGTCAGATCCTGCCATTAGAGAGGATAAGTAGCACTTCTGTTTTCTGGAAGCTCAGAGGTTGAAGAGTGCCATTGCAGTGTTTACCCCGGCAGCTCCCTGCTACCGCATGAGGGTTACCCCTCTGCCAATTTGGTCACTCACCCTCCAGCCACTCACTAACAGATAAGCCCACCTTGTCTTTTCAAGCACATCTCACATGGCCATGTAGAGGCAAGGGGTCGCATTTGATCTATTGCTGCCACCCAGGCAGGTGACACAGCTAGAAGGGCAGAAGGTAGAACCCTAACACTGCTCAGTCAGTTTGAGGGCTGGCCATTGACATTGGCTTGTGCAGGCAGCCCTGGTAACCATTTTTACAGCTGGATTCCAGCTCTGATCAGCTTTCCTCCAAACTGCTCCAGTCTTGGGCCTGTTTTCATTTTGATGGGCAAATTGCTTGAGCATAGATCTTCCCATTCTCGTGTTTTAGGGGTTGTTTTGTTTGTTTTTGGTTTTGTTTTGAGATGGGGTATCACTATGTTTCCCAGGATGGACTCAAACTTATTATGGATGCTGGGATTACAGGAGTGTGTGCCCCCACACACTGCCAGTCTTCCTATTCTGAAGTAAATGAAGTTTTTCAAAGCAAGTCAGCTTCAGAAGCCAGACAATGACCAGAAGATGGTGCTCACACATTAAGACTCTGCCTCCCTGGGAACACCGTGCTGGTCCTGCCGCAGCTGCCTGCTTGAGGCTGTTGTTCATTCTTGTGGCCGGCAGAGCAGGGCAGATCTTGGCTTAGAGTTGATGGAGTAGCACATGCTACTGGCAAGAATGGCACCTCATACCCTTGGGGTGGGGTTGGGACTGCACTGTCAAAAAATTTTGTCCTGCCAAAAGAGAAATGCTGAGGGTCTATAGGGGAAAGTGATTTTTAAGAGCTTTTGAATACAAATTGCTCTAAGTGTTAAACCCAGTTGTCAGCCCTGAGGAACCCCATCTCTGATTTTGATGGAGACCCAGATGATGGCCAGATAAAACACTACGTGTCATGGCAGTGAAACTGGACTTGCTTTCAGGCCTGGCGGATACTCCTCTTGAGCTCCCTCGGCCAGAGGCACAAACCCAGGGCTGGTTCTCACAGAGTCCAGGCATGAATCTTATTGTAGGAAGACTTTCAGTTGTCACACTTCTGACCAGGCTGCCCTGAACCACCACATGTTTAGTCCTCCTTCCACTTTCCTTCCTTTGCCTATGGCAGTGTTGCGTTTGCCTCATGCTATGGAATACTGTCTGTGTGGCCCCAGGGCTTAGCTCTGAACCTGGGCTTCTTGGAACACGTTGATTTGTTCAACCACACAGCCTCGGTTCCCGGAGCTCATGCTCCAGTTCTGGCTAATGAAGAGGGAAAGGCAGAGTCCAAGCTGCAGTCTGTGTTGCGGGGTCTGACAGGGTTAGTTGTAGAGTACAATTGACCCACCACAGGTGAATGGAAAGCAAATCAATGAATGAGGAGCAGGGATTACTTAGGCAGATGAGACTTACTGAGCAGAACCTGGTTCAGAGGGACCATTGGGGGAGGAGTTGTTAGTTATTGTTTGTCTTCTAAAGCCCAGCAAATAGCAGGTTTGTAGGATGAGTGGTAGTCTGGAGTTGAGGTGCCTCTGAGGGAGACTTTGGCTTGCCGCTGACTACGAGACTCCACAGCCTCCCCCCTCAGTCTAGATCTGCAGTGCTGAGGGACAAAGCAGGGTGGCAAGTGGTGAACAGAGACTAGGGCTCTCTACTCATGAACTCCCAGAATAGTGAACAGGGGAACCTAAGGATTGCCTCTCATCCCAGGGGTTGAGGAGGTTCTGAGGTGACGCCGTATGCCTGAGAACATGGAAACTGCCAGCCTGGCGTAGAGTACACGTGTGTTAAATTAAAGCTGGCCTGAGCTGGAGAAGACACTGGGTGCTTGATCGTAGAGGGTGCTGGGAGCAGTGGGAGGAAAGTGTACTGTTTTCTGCTGTGGAGGCCAAAAGGTCAGAAGCACAGCTGGGACAGAAACCTGCTGCATATGATCTTGGCCAGTAAGGAGGAGAGAGACTGTCCATTGGGGAACTACATTGTTGAGAAAGCCCTTCCCTGGGCCAATTTAAGTTGCCTCCCAATTGTGGAAATGATCAGGGTTTCTCTTAGGAAATCAGTCACACCTGTCTCCACCCAGGACTGGAACAGCCAGCCCCACTTGACATTGTATATATTAGATTACAAACTGTTACTCATGTTCAATATACACTAATGTATGTAAATAAAATACATACTTTGAAAAAATGGTGCTCCATGAGTTTCAGCTAGACTATGGTGTTGTAGGCCCGTGTTCTCCTTGGCTCGGGGTAGCTACCCAAATGGCACAGGCTCAGGAGGCCCGGCCTCTTGGGGTTACTGTGGAAGAGGCCATGCTCACGGCCTGGGAACACTGTCATGGGGAGTCTTTCTCCAAAGGAGCGAGTGTGGGCCATGTTCCAGAGTGCAGGCTGCCATGTCCCACCTGGACACGTCCTACAGTACCAAGCACAACTGTTACCGGATGACCTTGGGCTAGTGATTACTCAGCTGCCTGCTCTTGGCTCCAGCTATAAAACAGGGGAAATGATTGCATTTGCCCCATGGAATTACAGGACGAATTAGAAGTCTGGATTTAGTTTCTTTCCCCACCTTTGCCTCCTCTTCCCCACCACGTTTCATTTATCTCTTGAATCTCAGCTGCCCCCAAAGCACCAAGCACTGAGCAGATAAGTGTAAAGTAAGCAGAAACCTTTCCCAGCGAGCAGCTGAAAATGTCACGTTGCTGGCAGGCAACAAGGAAATGAGAAGGAAGCCAGTGGTCAGGTGCATGGTGCCTGCAGGAGGGTTTGCCTGGGAGCCAGAGCACCGCCCTGAGGCCCAGCTCATCCTGGGGCAATCCTGGAGCAGCCCACAGAATGTCCCTGCCTCCACGGTGGCTGTGCAGAGGCTGTGGCCGTCCAAGTCATATTTTGGGCAGTGTTCTTGACAGTGTCCCAGGCTGCTACAAGAGGTTGAGCATAGCACATGGGTGAGCTCCAGTCAGGAAAGTGTGTGTCACACGTGCTGCTGTGGGTTGGCACGAATGGGCCCAGTGGTCCCTGGTGAGCAGAAGTGGCCGGCTAAGAGAGGCAGCGGCACAGCAAGCAGGCAGGAACAGACGACATGGGAGTCCTGGCCCTCTCCTTACTCAACCAGTGACCTTGGAGGAGACATAACAATGTGAAGAAAAAGGCATTAACATTGTTAAATGCCTGTCCAAATGATGGCTGCTAAGGTCTAGGATCCTTTTAAAGGTCCTGGGGAAGAATCAGTATGGAAGGACTGGAGAGAACAACACCTAACGTCCCAAAACCAAAGTGAGGTTGGGCTTCTAGGCTGCACTGAAGTAAACTCAGAGCCTTTCCATTCCACTCCTGCCAAGCAGAGTGTCCAGGGTTAAAGCAGGGGTTCTCAGAGCCCTTTGGCCCCACAGCTGAAGGGCCAAGCCTGAGTTAAAAACACAGGCCCCTGGAAACACAAAGGGAGGAGGTTTCAGGCCTGCTCTCCTTGCCTCTTGAGTTAGTGTCTTGCCCTCCATGAGTTATGTTCAGGGATATATTTAGGCAAAAGGAAAAGTTGTGATGGCTCTGGGGTCCAGGAACTTCCCCAGGACTCAAGGGTTCACTAAGAGGCACCAAGGCCAGTGGCAGACTCCCTTTCTCTACCTGTCCCATCACTCCCAGCTACCAGATTGAAGGTCCACATCCATGGAGACATTTGGGTCTCTGTAAACTCAGCCCTGGGCAGTGGCTCAGTGGGCTCCTAGTAGATATTTGCCTGCTGCTAGAGATGGGAAGACTTGAAGGGGATGAGCTGCAGCCTATGTTTTGGTGCATTTTCCCACCAATGGCAGGACACATTCATCCCTTCCACTCCTCCCCATCCACTGAATGGCTGTGCCTTGCAGGGCTGGGTCAACCCTCAGTCTGGGGTCCCAGGGGAGCTACAACCTTGAGCTCTGCCTCCCTGTGTCTGCAGCCAAAGGCCTAGGAGGCAGCTGTGGAGCACCGCCTAACAGCCTACATGGCTTTCTTGGATTACAAGTGCCTTGAGGAAAGAATATCAACTCCCTCTTGGTGTCTCTGGAAGTAGGGGTACTAGGTTGGGCAGAGAGAGGTACCAGCAGTTGAGGCTATCTTTGTCCATTAGGGGAGACTCACATTCCACATCTGCTCCCTAGCTCCCTGTGGCTGGTCTGCCACTATCCTCTGCCCTCTGAAAGCAGTCAGCAGCTGGTGCTCCCCAGACTCTCCTCTCAAACACCATTCCTGCTGCTCTTCTCCCACTGGGCCCCCAGTGCAGGCCAGAGACCACTGATCAAACACCTCTGGACAAGGTCCCCATCGTGAGGGTCCTGGGCTGGGAGGGGGGAAGCAGGGCATGGAGCCACACAAAGAGAAGCAGCTTTGCATTCCATCAAAGCTGGAATTCCCAGCTCAGCACAGGGCGCAGTGTGGAGCCAGCTTTCCACAAGACCAGCTGGAGCTGCCTCTGGACCTGGGGGAAGCAGCTGAGGACAGGTGAAAGTTGTCAAGGAAGACAGGTGGGCTTGGGAGCATGGGATCCTTAGACTCACAGGTGGGCTTGCGGGTATGGGATCCTTAGACTCACAGGTGGGCTTGGGGGTATGGGATCCTTAGACTCACAGGTGGGCTTGGGAGCATGGGATCCTTAGACTCACAGGTGGGCTTGCGGGTATGGGATCCTTAGACTCACAGGTGGGCTTGGGAGCATGGGATCCTTAGACTCACAGGTGGGCTTGGGAGCATGGGATCCTTAGACTCACAGGTGGGCTTGGGAGCATGGGATCCTTAGACTCGCAGGTGGGCTTGGGAGCATGGGATCCTTAGACTCGCAGGTGGGCTTGCGGGTATGGGATCCTTAGACTCACAGGTGGGCTTGGGAGCATGGGATCCTTAGACTCGCAGGTGGGCTTGGGAGCATGGGATCCTTAGACTCGCAGGTGGGCTTGGGAGCATGGGATCCTTAGACTCACAGGTGGGCTTGGGAGCATGGGATCCTTAGGCTCACAGGTGGGCTTGCAGGTATGGGATCCTTAGACTCACAGGTGGGCTTGCGGGTATGGGATCCTTAGACTCACAGGTGGGCTTGGGAGCATGGGATCCTTAGACTCACAGGTGGGCTTGCAGGTATGGGATCCTTAGACTCACAGGTGGGCTTGGGAGCATGGGATCCTTAGACTCACAGGTGGGCTTGCAGGTATGGGATCCTTAGACTCACAGGTGGGCTTGCTAGTATGGGATCCTTAGACTCACAGGTGGGCTTGCTAGTAGGGGATCCTTAGACTCACAGGCTGTTGGGGTCCCCCAGGATTGACACAAATTTCATCTCTGTTTACGTAGGACTTGCAGGGAATGGGAAATGTTTCTCCCTCTCATTGTTTTTTCCCTTCTCCCTACTTCCATCCTGTTATACTAAAATAAGTCCTGTACATGTGCATGTATGTCTGACTGAACAGGTCTGTTAGCCCCAAGCATATGCTTAGGTCTCTGCCACAGCCAGTGGGTACTGGATGGTGCATAGCTCTTACGTGGTTCTTAGTCCTAGTTAGCTACACAAGGACCACATATAAGAACCAAGGTCCAGATACTCCAGGCAAGAACAGGCTAGAGACCTGTGGCTCCTGGGCCTCCAGATGCTGGGTGGTTTCCATTTGTCTTGAGAGAGGGTTGATTAATATCATTTAGAAATACTCTTCCATGAACAGTTGCTATTATTAAGTGCTTCCTACACACTGAACACTGGGTGAGACCTTTTTTAAAATTTATTGTAAAGATGCTATACAGGGGGGTTATGGTACATGAATAAGGTAATGAGTACATTTCTTGTGGAACATTGTTAGTCCCTCCTTTTTCTCTTACTATCCCTTTCCTGCCCCATCTTCTCTACTAACCCCCCACCCCAAGTTATAAAGTTGGTTTCCAACATAGTGTCTTGTGAGTATTGTTGCAATGGATCATCCTGTGTCCTTGTTTCAGCATTTTGTTCTTCCCCTTCCCAAATTAGATAGATGTATATACAAGATTTAGGGTACCAAAATTAAATATGGGGACAACAGGGGATATACCATTGGGAGAAGAACATACAAAAGAAACAAACAAAAATAACATAGAGGTAAGACCTTAATGAGACCTCAATGAGATTCTTAGTCCCTGAAAGCAGCACGGAGATGTGGATGTTAGACTCCCTGGGTGACCAGTGGAGCAGGGATGTCACCTTTGGGGCTGTGAGGCCCAGTGGGGGCACGAGCCAGCTCTGCCCAGCACTTGCTCTAGACACCAAGTTCTAAGAAGCATTCCTTGCTTAATACCTAATCAGCCAGGAAACACTGCTTCTCTCTGCTTCTATTCCCTGAACGGCCTTGTCCTCGCACCTGGACTGCTGTAGTGGCTCCAAGCCACCTCCCTACCTGCTCAGCTCTCCTTTTCCTCCCTCCTGCCCACCTGCCAGCGCCAGCAAAGCCACACCCTGCTTTTACCACCTGCAGATTGCCACCTCCTGGCCTTGCTTTGGGACTAGTAGCTGGAGGTCTGTCCCTCACAGTGTCACCGGTCCTCAGATAACTCCTGCCAACTAGTCAGAGTTCCCCTGGGTTGCAGGACAGCCACAGTCCTGCCAGGACTCCAGGTGGGCAGCTGAGCTCTACCTAGCACCTCACACATAGAGAGGAGGGCTTCCCCAGCCCGGCAGCTGCAGGGACAAGTGTGGCTTCTCTGACGTGCCCATTCCTCCCCATCCTGTGCTCCTAAAGGAAAAAACATTTCCAGATCAGCAGCCATTTTATCAGCATGTCAGATGGGAAGAGAATGTCCAGTGCAGCGGCTGAGAACCAGCTCTGATTATCCCACCTGGGTCTCAGCCCCTTGCTGGGACCTTACTAGATGTCTCTGGGCAAATTAACACATCCTTACCTCGATGATTTTGTCTCTGAAGTGGATGTGAGGGCACAGATAAAAGGTAACACGGGCCCCATTATATCACTCAAAGCTCCAGACACTGCGTGCTTCCAGCACTCAAGTAAGATGGGCTTCTGTGGGGGAGAAGATGGAAAAGACGGCAGGGTGGACTGTCAGTGTATGGAGGGCAGCGCCTGGTCCCAGCTATCTGTGTGGCCTTCCTGCCAGGTGCAGGGCTGGTGCCCAGGAGACATTTGTCATGTGGGGGCAGCAGGAACAGAGGTACTGAGCTTCCATGGCCGCAGAACTTGTCCTACCCAAGTGTAAGTCCCCATTTCTGTCCCAAACAAGAGAAGCCCTGGGTGGCGGGACCACTAACAGATGGGACACAGGAAGAGAAGGTGGTAAGGGTCTACCTAGCACAGCTGCCCTCATTTAGGGTGGGTGTGTCAGGATTCCCATCATGCCTTTCCATTGGTGCACTGCCATGTTCACTTACCTCTTTCCTCTTGGTCCTTCTAATCACTGGGATATTAGCATAGGGATCTTTGTTTTACCCTCTTTTACAGCAAAGGGATTCAGATGCTGTAGGAGCCCAGTCTGTGGTGCCTCAGCTGGTGAGATGTGAACTGGGGTCCAGCTTCCCTGACCCCAGACATGGGCTATTGCTACCTTGCCATGCCATCCTTCATGTGGTCCTGGTCTCCGTATTTCAGAGGGGCCATTTACTTGCTGATTCTGGAAGAGCTGGTTTCTTAATTTGCCAATGAAGAAAGTGAAGTTTAGGAAAGTTCACCACACAGTCACAGCAGGGCCCAGCGTTATGTCTACTCTGCAAGATACAGCACATCTTAAACCACACCAGAGAGGGGATTCAGTGTAACCAGCAAGCTCAAAGCAGGGCACCACGGGAGTTGCCATTCACATCTGCCCTGGACCAAGCCATCTGCCCACTGTCCCCAGTACAGACCCCATGTCCACGTTTGTGAGGCTACTTCAGTATCGTCCAGAAGGACTATGGTGATGGAAATGACCTGCTGTCCTGTGTCCACCTGGCTGCCAAGCACTTAAAACATGGCCAGTAAGATTGAGGAACGGAAGTTTTCATTTTCACATCAATGGTCACATGGCTACCAAAGAACTAGATCAAAGCTTACTTCTCATGGGCCACCCAGGCCTTCACATCCCAAGGCCCAGAACACTTCTAGGGCCCAGGGTCGGGAGAGGGGACACGAATGTAGCAAACACAGGCTGAGAGGTTCAGACAACTTAGTGCCACTTGTTAAAGGTTCATTAAAGGAGCAAAGGGACACTAGCAAAGGTTGTGAAATTCTGGCTGGGAAGGATGGCAGAGCACCTGCCTAGCAAGCATGAGGCCCTGAGTTCAAACCTCAGTACTGACTAAAAAAGGAAAGCTTGGAATCTTGTTCAAGAACCCAGCTTACCGGCACAATACCGAATGCTTTATACTTGCTTCTGTTTCTCACTGGGCTCAGACCAGGCCATGCTTCCTAGTCTGGACCCGGGCACCCAGGGGGTCGGAGAGGAGTGTAGGAGCTCCTGGGCCCACTCCCAAGGCTGTGGCCTCAGTGCCACAGGAGAGGACAGAACCCAATGCTCCTGAGCACCATCTTCCAGTCCATCCCAGACTGGGAGCCCTGGGCTTGTGGGTGGTGTCCTCGTCCATCACACAGAAGATAGGATCCCTGGATACATGGCTGTCACATCTCTGGGCCAGAGCCTTCCCTCAGCCTTCCAGGGGGCCAGACCCTTGTAGTTAGGGAGATGCAGAGTCACAGCCCTGAAAGCTTCCCCAGCAAGCACACATTCTCTCCTTGCCCCCTACAAGCCGCTCCCACCCAGATTCTCCCTGCCCTCCAAGGCCCAGCCCAATGCCTCCACCACAGCCAGTCTGTGACCCAGCTGCGCGCAGGCTTCTACACCAGACTCCAAGACACCTCCCACAACCTGCCGCATGGAGTTGTCATCCCTTGAGCCCACGTTCTGGGCTTTCTTTGTTAGGTTTTACCTTGTTTTGGTGGTAAAATATACAAAGCACCAAGTCTACAAGCTATTTTTAAGGGCAAAGTTCAGTGGCATTAAGTACACTCAGGTTGTGGTTCAGCAATCATCACTGTTTAGCTCCAAGACCTTTTCACCTTCCTGTCCATTCTCCTTACCCCCAAGAGAGGCCGCTGGTCTGTCAGCAATCATCCCTTCCCACCCCACAGGCCCAGGCCCAGTCCTGCAGCCACGCTCCACCCTGTCTGTGAAGCTGACCCATCCAGGTATCTGACATACAAGGAATTGTACAGTGTGTCCGGTGGAATCTGTGTTCATGTCTTGCTGCAGCACAGCGCTGTGACAAGTGCTTGAGGAAAGAGGCCAGGGATGCGGCTGGCTCTAGGGTGGGTGGGAGGGGGGACATCTCTAGGGTGGGTGGAGTGGGGGACAAAGTCTGAAGCACCGCCGCCACCACCCACCACGCTCGCATATCCCTAACCAGAAGCCTTCATTCCACACGGATTTATTGAGCACATGCTAAGTCTAGACAGTGTTCTGGGCACTGGCGATGCCGTGGTGAGCAGAACAGATGACTGTCTGCTCTCTTAGAGCTCACGTGCTAGTAGGAGAGACAGACGGAAGTAAGTACCTAGGGTACTAGGTGACGGTGAGCGTCGGGGCGGGGATTAAATGTGGGGAGGGGCAATCAGGAAGTGTTGGGCCATATTGCCACTTTACACTCGGGCTGGGTTTTGTGGCTATAACGGAATACCTGAGGCTGCACGGTTTATAATGAAACAAGATTAACATCCAGTTTCCAAGAGGCCCCATCTGTGCAGCCCCTAGGGCAATGTCACAACATACTGAATAAGCAGAAAGGGGATCCACCACACGCTGCATGCGGAAGGGCTTGGTGCATGCAGTAGGCTCACCTGGTAACAACCAGCTCTCTCAGGAACTCCCTCCCTAAGACCCAGGAGTGAGGCTGTGACCTGTTCCCTTTAAGCCCTGCCCCACCCTGCCACACTGGGGACAGCTTCCAGCATGTGTCCTTTGGGAGATGTTCAAACCTTACCCCAACCATAGCACAAGAAGAGCTTCACCAGCAAAGATCTTGATAGCTTTGAGGGAGAGGCCATGCAAATGACCCAGAGCATTCCTGGTAGAAAGAACAGCCAGTACAAGGGCCCTGAGGCAGGAACGTGTGTGGCCTTTATGAGGAATACAGAAGTGGCCATTGTGGCTGGAATGGGATGGGCAGTGGAGAGACCCACAGGAGGTGAAGCTAGTGAAGTAGTCAGGGCCTGATTATGAGGTCCTTCTGGATCATTTCACAGATGTGGCCGGTTGCAGGTCTCTGAGCAGGAGTGCTGCTTGGCTGCTGTGCAGGAATAAATAAAAGGGAAAGGGCTGGGGTTGGGGAATTACTTAAGGGGGTACCGCACTATCTCACGGCAGCAGAGTTTCATAAAAATGAAAATGAAGCTTCAAGCAAAAGAAATTTGAGTGACTCGTTCGTTGTTACCAAGCAAAGAAGATGATGGGGGCTTAGACCCGGTGCTGGAGAGTGGCCGAGTTGGAGCCAATGGGATTTGCTGACGGATTGGACAGGGGATTTGAGAGACAAGACAGGATTCAGGAGTGACTCCCCGGGGTTTCAGCACCCCAGTGGGGACAGGCTGGAGAAGGCAGGTTTCAGGGGGAGATAAGGGGTGCACTGGGCCGGTGGAGTTTGGGATGGCCACACAGAGGCAGAGGGGCCTGTACTGAAAGCTGAACACCAGCCCGGCCTGTGCGCCTGAGTCCCCTCACCACCTGGCATCACGGATCATCCCCAGTGGCACAGTCCACTCATCCATCCCACCTGCCTGCACGCCTCATCTGCACCAGACATCTGCCAGCCAATGGGATTCAGGCATGAGCAGGGCTGGGCTGACCTCTCCCCTCAGAGGCCAAAGCTCTTGTCACAGACTCTCTACCCCCACCCCCCCCCCCTCCACATCTCCAGTTTCTCCATTGGGAAAACCACCTTACACCAGACAGACTTTAAGTGAACCACTGACTCAGACCTCCCTAAACTTCCTGACACCCCCCTTACCTACCCACGTCCTCCTGTGAATTAGGGGAGCAGGCCTCTGTGTCAGCTCCCCCTCTGACCAGCAAATGTGCCCTGACATCAGCTCTGCTGTCTGCAGGTTCCACTGAGAGGTGGCAGACTGCACAATCCATGCGGGCAGCCCGCAGGGCGTGTACCTGCCTTACACAGGACTTAGCTGGGCTTGAGCTGAGGCGTGAGGTCTCAGCAGGGCAGCGATTGGCTATTGGGGGCAAAAAAGCTTGCTATTTTTTTTCTTTCAAAGCACAGTTATGTGAGAGCTGAGGATGGAGATTTGAAGCCAGCTCAGGCAGGAATATCTGTGAGACTTTTTTTTTTTTTTTGGTCAGTTGAGGGGCTTGAACTCAAAGCCTGTGCGCTGTCCCAGAGCTTTTTCACTCAAGACTAGTGCTCTACCACTTTGAGCCACAGCGCCACTTCTAGTTTTCTGGGGATAAGAGTCTCATGGACTTTCCTGCCCGGGCTGGCTTTAACTGTGGTCCTCAGATCCCAGCCTCCTGAGTAGCTAGGACTACACGTGTGTGCATCCAACTTCTGTGAGACTCTTATCTCCAATGAGTCACCAAAAAAGCCGGAAGTCGAGCTGTGTGTGACTCAAGTAGAAAAGTGCCAAGCTTGAGTAAAAAAGCTAAGAGGCAGTGTCCAGGCCTGAATTCAAGCCTCACTACTGGTGCACGCACACACACACACACACACACACACACACACACACAGGTGTGCAGCAACACAGTGCATCCACAGCTGTACGTTCTGATATATTAAAATGTCATTAAGGGAAAAATGTCTTTATACTGCAGAAAGGGTGAGAAACCCCAGACCAGGCAAAGGGAGGAAGATGGGGTCAGGCCTGGTAAAGCACAATCCTGTGGCCACAAAGCAAGGGCAGAGTCCTGTGCTGTGGACACAAGTGGCCATGCTCAGAGGCACTATCTTTAAGACACTCCCAGTCTCATGAGACCCCTGCAAGGAAATCCACAGGCATTACACCAATGCCTAGAGCCAGGCTCAGGCTGACAGCGGGGTACAGCCATGGGCGCCCAGCGTCAGGAAGCCTGCAGGGACAGGAAGGCAGGGGTGTGGCAGGTGGGCAGAGAGCTCAAGAGGCCCTGGCTCTGTCCCCAGTGCAACTGAGTGTCCTTGGACTGGAACTCGCTTTCAGCCTCAACCTCCCCTCCTTCGCCTGTGCCTCTCTCGCCGGCCCTGCGGTGAGGGGATCCTGCCTGGCTCTGAACAAAGTTGGAGGCACAGAGAAGTCGGTCCCTTGCCCATGACTGCACAGGAAGTAGTGGAGAGGCAGGATTTGAGCCCAACATGGCCGCAGCACAGGGGTGAAGAGATGACGGGTGAGCTGAGGGAGGCTGGTGCATACAGGTCCTCAAGGGCTTTTCCTGGGTGGCCTGTGCTGTTTTCCTGAGAGGGAGTGTCCATCTCTCGCTCTCTGGGGGCCATTTTGCAGGCAGAGCATGTGCAGGGAGATAGGCTTGGGCTGCAGGGCCGCCGCACCTCCCCCGGAGACCTCAATGGGAAGAAGGAGGCCCAGGGAGCCGCAAGCTGTCTTCTGTCTTCACAGGCCTGTCAGAGGGATCTGAGAGCTCAACTCTGACCAGCTCCTGGCCTGTTCCAGCCTCCTCCCTCCCGCTCCCTCCCAGGCCCTCCAAGCTCCGACCTCTGCTCCATCCCTACCGCGCTTTCACTCAGGTTATCACAGCGCTGATAAAGACACCCCCGTGTTTGTGATTAGAGCAGCCACCGGGACTCCCCATGCCGGGGGGGGGGGGGGGGCCGCAGGCAGAGCTGGGCTCGGGGCAGACCCACCGGTGGTGGTCCCCCGCCAGCTGGCAGAGCCGCCTCAGTGCGGCCACTGTCCCCATTCGATGGCTGTGGGGAGGAGGCCGGCTGAAGGTCACCCAGCACTGGAGATGGAAATGGGGTGCAAAGCCCCAAGTCTGACATCTGCCCTCGGCTCTGCTGAGGGTCATGGGCAGCCTCCACAGACCCCTAACACTGGGGCTCCCCGTTCTGACAGCACCCCTCACTCACAGGCGAGCCTGTCCGCTCCCTCCCCTTAGCCACCTGCACTCTCCACATCTGACACTTGGTAAATTCTCTACTGCCACCTGTATCTGCCCCATAAAGCCCCACAGAGGCAGGACCTGGCCAGCTCACTGGGCGGTGCCCAGGCTCAGTGGATAGACATTCAGCATAGGGCCGGGTGCATCTGTCCCAGGCCTGGTCCTCCAGCCACCCAGAGGCTGGCACGGAACTGGTAGGTGGCGGAGCCTGGTGACAAGGCCACTAAGCTTAGACCCTTGCCATGAGGTCACGAAGGAAAGCACCCTGCCCACAAGCCCATGGTAGCCAGCCAGCTGGGGCTCACCATCCTGGCTTGCCTTCTGTGGGGTGTGTTCCTGCTTTGCCATGGAAGACTCTGCAGGCTTCCTGATTGAAGGCCGACCAGCCCTACCATTTCTCCTCTCTAGGCAGCGTTTTTAAACTCTGCAGCGTACCCCTCGGGCGCTGTGGTCTCATTAAGCCTCTGGCCGCAGCCTCCTGGAGGTCTCCGGCTGGAGTCCCGAGCCTCTGATGCCCCTGGCAGGAGCCTTTTCAAGCTGTTAATCCACCTGGCAGGTATTTGAACTCTGGGAAAGTATGCTTTCTCATCTCATTCTAATGAATACCGAGCCAAGTTAGCACCTCAGAGGAACATCGCTACTCTGTCCCTGAGACCCAAGCTCATCCTCCTAACACGTTTTTCTGCCTGACACCTGGAACAAAGCATCCATCTCCCCACCTGCTTCGGAGGCTCTCATGTTTTAGAGGCTCTTCTAGCTCAGATTGTGTAGACCAACAGAAACACACTGAAAATACACAGTTTTAAGTCTCCTCAAAGCTACCTTAAATGGGGGAAATGAACGGGTTAAAACACGGCGGGAGGGAGAGTATTGGGATTTTAACTCAGGGCCTATATTTGCTAGGTAGGCAGACTACCACTTGAGCCATGCCTCTGGCTCTGATGCAGGTAAAATTAATTGTTTTATGAGATGCATTCTTAATGTGTTTTCCAGATTGGCTTTGGATTTCTGAGAAGCTGGGACTATGGTACATACCACCCTGCCCTGCTTAATTTTAATATGTTTAACCTGAGCATTGTATTCGTTTTAACACAGAATCAATATAAAAAAAGGGTTCATTTACATTTTCTTCCCTAAATCATCTCGACTTAAGATACCTGTATTTGAAGTGCTCCATCCAACCAGTGGCTGCCGTGCTGGGTATGGCTCTAGAATTCTGCTCACACCTGGACCTCTGTAGGAGTACTGGTGTCTCCTTCCTGGGCAGGGGGCTGCCTTTCTCTCCACCTGGCCGAGTGCCAGTCTGTGTGGCAGCTCAGAGTCTTGAATGACGGCAAGCGTTCAGCTCTGCATCTGGTGGAGTCCTGGGTGGCCTTGGAGGAAGAAGAAGGCAGGAGGGACAAAGGCACCTTGCTCCCCTCAGGAAAGGCAGTACTAAGGGGAAAACGGGCCTCAGCACCCACTTCCATTTAGGGGGGACAGTACAGCTGCCACTTGGATTCAGCCCCAAAGTCCTTGAATGTGTCATGCTCTCCCCTAAACTTGCTCCTAGATCCTTCTTTTGTTTGATCTTTTCTTCTGGCCTTCTGAGTCGTGTGTGTGTCCGTGGGACTGGGCATCAGAGCCCCTGATTGCCAGCCACCTTGTTGTGGTGGTTGGGCAGCAGGTGGATGGGCTCAGGAGCAGGACTGTGGGACCGGAGGAGCAGCGTGGAGTTAGGGTAGAAACAGAGGGGTCTGGAAGGCAGAGTCCCCCCCCTCCCCAGGGCCACAAAGCAGATCATCATCTCTGCTCTGTGTCCTCTTCATCTTCCTCTCCTTGTCTTCTCTGTTTTCCCTGCTTCGTCCTTTCCTGCTGCTCCTTGTCCCCCTCTTTCTGTACTTCCAGCTCAGTGCTTCTCTGTCCGTTTCTGCTGTCCTTTGGACTAGCTTTAGGCTGGTCTGCTTTCTCCTTCACTCTCTCCTCTTGCCATTTCTCCCTGGATGTTCTCTCTCTCTCTCTCTCTCTCTCTCTCTCTCTCTCTCTCTCTCTCTCACACACACACACACACACACACACACACACACACACACACACACACAGAGTCACTTCTCCGCTGTTCTCTGTTCCTGTGTTTCCCTGAGGCCCCCCAGCCTCACCCTCATTCTCTGTCCCTCCCTCCCTCCCCTCCTGCCTTCCCCCCTTACCCTCCCTTTCTCTTTCTGCTCCCAGGCCCCCCTCCCTAGCTCGTACTTTCCCTCTCCTCCCCAAGCTTCAATGGAGCCCAGCCCCTCTTCTCAGAGAAGGTGGGCGGCAGCCAGCAAGATGGCCCCCCCCCCCCCATGACAGCCGAGCTAAAGCATCCCTCGGAGCTGTCACTGAGGAAATCATATACCAGTGCCTGAAATTCAAATTAGAGTTTTACGGAAGCTGCTAAAAACTCATCAAATACTATCTTTGAAGTCGGCTAGCAAGCTGGACCCCATGGAAAACAAGATGTGGGCAGAGGATCTGGACAGGGTCGCATCTCAGGGCCAGGAGTGGTGGCCCCTCGTCCCAATCACAGACACTCAGACACCCCGGTCACCGCTGGGGACTCCAGCACAGCAGGCCCCTGAGTGGGCCGCCAGCTTCACCGGGCCACAGTTCTGTCACTCCTCAGGCTTTCACCAACCTCAGACCTGAGAGGAAGCAGCTCAGGACAGGAAGATGCCCTGGGCTGACAGCCTTCGGCCCTGGGCTTGCAGACCATGCTGGGAGCTCTGAGGAAAGACCCTGGCTTCTGGTTCTTGTGTTTCTGCTGCTATGTGACCTAAGACCACACTGATCTCTGCACACCCCAGCAGGCTGTGACGAGCATCGGAGAGAGACGCCATCAACAGCATCCAGATACTGATGCTGCTGAATATTTGATCAGTTAGGTTCACAACAATAGCAAAACCACAGAGGCTGAGCACTGTGGTTCATGCCTGTAATCCTAAGGCTGAGATCTGGTTAGAACTATGCCAGGGCAAGAAAGTCCATGAGACTCTTATCGCCAATTAATCACCAAAAAGCCAGAAGTGGAGGTGTGGCTCAAGTAGTACAGCACTAGCTTTAAGGAAAATGCTAAGAGACAGTGCCTAGGCTCTGAGTTGAAGCCCCAGTACTGGCAAAACAAAAACAAAAACAAAAACAAACCAGTCAAAAAACAGTCATCAGCAAACCCTTTATCTCAAAGCAGCCCCACCAGGAGG
Organism: Dipodomys spectabilis; assembly: GCF_019054845.1. Taxonomy (NCBI): domain Eukaryota; kingdom Metazoa; phylum Chordata; class Mammalia; order Rodentia; family Heteromyidae; genus Dipodomys; species Dipodomys spectabilis. Next base: position 2,792,562 of record NW_024870795.1, read on the forward strand.
ATATTAAAACCACGGTTATTATCCAGACTCCGTTTTACAGATGAGCAAAATGGGGCTGAAAAGTCCCTTGCTTATGCCTGCTCAGATGCATCTCTAGATACTCTGTCAGGGTCCCTGGGCCCTGTGCTGGGTGGCTCTCTACCCCTAACTTGCTCTTTGCCACCTGTCTACACCTAAATTTCTCCTGGCAATGTCTTCAGGCCCATTCCAAGGGCACTGATGCTGCTGTCCCCTCTGACAGGGAGCCGTCCTACACCAGCTGCCACCTCCACCTGGAGTGTGTCCTTCCCAGTCAGGCCTGCCTGGCAAGCCGTGACCAGAGAAGGTCACTGTTTCCCACCTGCCTGACCCTATCCATTGGAAAGCTCACTTAGGTATGGTCTTATGTTAAGATAGAGGGGGCAGATTTCTACTCAGGAACTTCAAAATAGAAGTCCTCGACACAGTGCTCCTGTGACAGATGAGGTTGGAGAGGGCAAAAGTAACTAGCCTGAGATGCAAAGACTGAGCCCTGTGGCCCCCAGAGGCATGGGGCAGGGTGCCCAGAAAGGGGGAGGATATGCCTGCCTGAAAAAGAATCCCCGTCAGGACAGAGGCAAGCCTTGGAGAAGCAGCCGATGACCCTGTTGAGATTGCAAGTATCTGGAGAGGAGTGAGGCAGTGGCCATCCCAGTTCTGGGAGATTCAGGGCAGGCATTTAGAAAGGGAAGTGCAGGGTGGGCCCTTGCTTAGGGCAGGGGCAGGAGTGGTGGGAGCCTCAGAGATGCAGGACTCCTGCAGGACAGTGCAAATGGAGGGGTTCTTGACTTTGTCTTGCAAAAGATAACCCAGGTCTCCTGGAGGCCCTGAGCATGGAAGCGATGGCCTCAGTAGGGGTGACCTGAGAGACCAGCAGGCACTGAGCTCACTGTGGCTGGCCTGTCTCTGCTAGGATACAGGGACCAGTTGATTTCAGACAAACCTCCGGGATGCCCAGCCACCCAGGACAGAGCCTTTTCAGAAAGGGAAACTGATGCCCAGGGAGGAGGAGGCAGCCTTGGCCACACAGCTTAGAGATAAGACCAGAACATGGAGTCTGGAGAGGGGAGTGGGACTCATAAGCCATGAGAGTCTCAGCCATTTTCCTGCGTAGCAGAGGCTCTAGACATGTTCAGCCAGTACATCTGTTCCGGTGCTGGCTGAGCATCAGGCCCATGTTCCAGGGTTGGGCTGGGGAATGGGAAGGCCAGATATTAAACCATGTGGGACTCCCATTGAAGCCTTTTGGGAAGATTCCAGTGACAATGGGGCGAGGTGCTTTGGGAATGAAAAGCGTGGCAGAGAAGGACACCACCAAGATACAGACTGGAGACAAGAATGAGGGCTACTGGTCCCATCTCCTACGCTCCTGTGCAGCCTGCTGGGCCTCTGTCTGTGCGTGCACGCATGCATGCATGCGTGTGTGTGTGTGTGCGCGTGCATGCACATGTGTTGAGCAGGCACGGCTACAAGTGCCCCAGGTGTATTTCAGGGCCGTTAAAGCTCCGTGTTTAATGGCTGGAGCCACAGCAGTCACGGCTGTCAGCGGGGATTTCACGGGCTCGTTTACATCTTTAGTGGCCTCCTTCCCTGACGACTTCATCACCGCTAGTCCCCCTGCCCTCCGCCTGCCAGGGGAAGAGGCGGGGCTCGAGCACCCCGTGATATTCCCAAGCTCTGGTGGGGGATAATGGGCCAGGAAGCCGAGCCCAGACTGATGGTTCGGGTGGGACCCTGGCCATCTGCAGGGTTGGAAGCACTTCTCCCAAGGCCACTGTGACAGCGGCAGCAAGCTAGGTGGGTCACGAGTGTGGATCAGAAATGAGATATGGATCCAGGACAAACCAGGGGTGAGGCCCAGAGCCAGGAGGGCACCGTTGGTAAGGTCAGACTTTCCAGGTCAGCCTGAAGACCCAGGAATGAGACCTGGAGACAAGAGGGGCCATGGGTTCCTGGATGCATGGGGTGGGAGAGCCCTGTCAGACCCCCAGGAAGCTGTAGGGGCTGGGAGAGCTGAGGAGAGCTGTTCCTCAGCTGATCTGACTGCCCAGGGCTGGCACAGAGCACCGGCTACATCAGGATCCTTGAATTCCCTGCTTACTTGGCATGATCTGCCCCAAGCCTCTTTCCCTCTTTTATTTGAGGGGCAACTACAGTTCATTTGGTGAGATGGCAGACAGTACCACACTGGTCAGCACCAGGACAGAATTTGACCAAATGGACAGAGCTAAAGGCCCCTGGGACACTCTCGAAGTACCCTTCAGTACTCCCAACCGACTTTGTGCCTTCTGTTGAGGGAAGGCCTCCGGGAGGAGGTGATGCCCCAGCGGAGGCCCGCAGGTGTCACGGAAGTAGGCACCTGGGAGGTGGCAGAGGGGAAGGCACCTGACAAAAGCAGCCACACTTGCAGAGAGGAATAAGACACCACCACAAACAGGGAGGTCTCTGCCTGGACCAGGCAGTGGTGCTGTGGCTCAAAACGGTGACATTGCTGGGGTGAAAAGCGGGGGAGTGTGTGGAGTGTGTGTCTGTCTGTTTTAGGTCATCTCAGCTGTGGGTAGAAAGGACAGCAGGGAGTCCCCTCCCTCCTGGTTGTGGTCAGGAGAGGGAGGGTGGGATCTGATTGGTGATCTAGGGCAGGTCTGGTGACAGGTGAGGTCCTGGGCTCATGGAAGGAGGCATCAGAAGCTTGGCCCCTGCCCATAGGACCACGGAGAGTCAGGTAAACCCGGGCTCACTCCACCTCACCCCTGCACAGCCGGTGGGGGCGTCGCCCGTGGAGACCAGCTTGATGGACCTGTCACCACGGTGCCATCCATCCAGCCCGCCCCGCCCAAGAAATCTGCTCTCACCAGGACACTTCCCCATCCTCCAGCTCCGCCCCAGCACCAGCCCCAGCTGCAGCAGGGATGTGGCCCAGGGTGAGGGGTTGCCTTTCTTCCTGAGCAAATGACCTTGGGCCAGGGGGGGAACAGCTCGGCTGGGATTCTACCAGCCTGGGCACAGGGGCATCTGACTGGGCCCCGCGGCAGCCCTGGGCTCCACAGTGGTGGCAGGCCTGGGCTTTTGCCCCCTCCCCTTCCATTTGCCTCCCAGAGAATAAATCTTCATCTGGGGCATATCTAAATTTAACTGGACTCTCATACTCCTGCCTCTGGCTCTGAGGGACCCCTGAGCCATGAATCGGTCTCCAGCTTCTAATCTCCATTGTCTCTTTTCCAAGCAAGCCCACCCCCTCCCTCCCACCTCCTGGCCAGTCCTCTGGCCAAGAGAACATATGCAGGGGGGATTCAGCGATGCTGAGCCTCCTGGTCAGGTGACCTCTGCATGCTGCTAAGGCCCCTCAGAGCCTCAGGCAATCTAATATAAAGGGTTTGAGGCTCAGGGCTGAGGGGCGTTGCAAAGCTCTCAGCCGTGACCGATGCCTCTGTGCTGGGATCAGGACACACATGCCCCACCCCAGCCCTGCCCAGGGCCCCTGTGGGCACCCGCCCAGCCTGGCCCAGCACCCAGACCCCCACTGTCAGCCCCAGGAGGACAGGACACAGGGATGGTCTGGGAGAGGGAAGGGCCCAGGGTCTTCTTCATCCGTGTGACATCTGAGCATCTGAACCAAGAGGAGGGGGCCCCGGGCTGAAATGGCAGTGACATCTAGCCACCAGCGAGGCCTGGGCGGGGGGGGGCATGCTCCTGAGGCTTTGGCCTGGGTTGGCAACAGCTGGGAGGGCAAGCTCAGGCGTGGGGGTGGGGGTCATGGCACTGGCCAAGACCCTGGCTCTGCTCCTGGATCCAGACATTCTTAGTAGTGATTTGAACCCCCACCCCACTCTCCACCTAGCTGCCTAGGCAGCTGTGATGAAAAGCAAGTTCTGGTCCCCAGAGCTGGTTGAGTGTTCCTGCTGGTCAGTACTGGGCTGAGAGAGGCCCCCGCGGGTACCCCCATGAAACGCTACCCCAGTCATTGCAGCCAGGCGCTCGCTCCCCTGCCTTCACCCTTTCTAATTCATTCTCCCCCTCCCCCTCCCTCTCTCACACACATGCACTTTCTCTCTCATTTTCTGTCTGTCTGTCTCTGGCCACCGCAAACAGAGTGAGCGGCTCCCAGCTGTCAGCCGCCAATGCACGCATCTCCCAACAAGGCAGGATGATGAGAAGGTTATTTTTTAATATCAGGGATATTGATGCTCCTCTCTCCTATAGCGAGTCATGCCCAGCTCCCTCCTGCTCCCTGCCTCAGGGCTTGGGGCAGAGGGTGGCAACACCCAGAGACGGCTCAGTGCCAGGTACCCTTTCAGTCCTCACAGGCCTAAAAGGCAGCTGACAGTGTCCCTATTTTATAGATTGAGACTGAGGCTCAGAGAGGTGAGGTGACCTCCCAAGCCACACAGCACGCAGAAAGGGCCAGGCCTGGGTCTGCATCCAGAGTGCAAGCTCCTTGCTGTCTCCTAGCAAATCTCAGGCCTCTGCCCAGCTGCTGCCCTGGAGCCCTGTCCCCCAGCTCTGCCTCCCCCCAGGCTGGGAGGTGAAGTCCAGTTCCAGCCTCTGGATTCCACAGAGGCCCTGATTCTGGGGCCTCTCTACAGAGCCAGGGGTTCCTTTACTCCCCTCTGAAGGCTAAGGGTGCTCCAGGACTTGTCCACTCTTGAGCACTCCCCCCCACCCCATCCCCAGTGGTATCCTTGCTAAGTGCTTGGGTTTTGGAGCCAGGCAGAAGATCTCCGCCTGCCAGTTAACCACCGTGACATCTTGGACAAGTCATGTCCTCCCCCTCCCCCTCCCCCACCCACCTCTCATTTCTATAGAGATAATGTGGATAAGAATAGAACTCACTTCAAAGGGTTGTTATTAAGATTAATAAGAACGGTGACTGCTGTCATGTCATCCTAAATGTGCACAGTCCCCAGCACCTCCCCCAGGGCTGGGGGGTGGGGGAGTGAAGTCCACGGACACCTGATGGCAAGGAGAACTCAGGCACAGGTTCAGGTCGGGGACTGGCCTCAAAGGGAGCCACAGTGCATCTGGTATTTATGACAGCGACCCTAATGCCGTGTGTTGAGATCTGGGGTCTGGCCGGGGCAGGAGGGCGGTTGGAATCACAGGGTCCCTCTGGGTGGACAGGACTCCAGGCTGAGCCCAGTTGCTGATGGTGAGGGACGGACTCCAGGAAAGAGCTGACTCGGGTGGCGGCCCATGAAGAGCTGGGGTCAGGTCTGTGGATGGAAGGGTTGTCATGGGGAGGGGAGGGCATGGGCAAGGGTGCCATGATCCAGGGCACTGCACAGATCATGGCATAATCCACAGGACCTGGGTGGTCCTAGAGACATAGCAGCCAAGGAGGAGGTACAGGGATCAATGCAAGCCCCTGACCCGTGTGGCTGGGAGAGGACGGGTGCATCTGCTCGAGATGGTGGGTCTGACGCCACAGAGTCAGTCATGGAGTGTAGGGGGAGGAAATGGTGAGAGGCGAGGTAAGGGGGGGTGGAACTGGAAGCAGGGGGAAACAGACCCGCAGGGCCTGCGACTTGTCTGGGAAGGAGGGGAGGGGGAGAAGGGTACAGGCCAGGGGAATGAGGGATGAAGGTTGCCTTGGTTTGTTTTTCTTAGGACAGGAGAGACTAAAACGTGAAGGATGAAGCAACCCAGGCCTGTCACAACCCCCCTCTCCCTCCCACATCCAGGTATCTTCAGGCTGCACTTTGCCGCTTGCCACCGGTTCCAAACGGTGGAGGTGATTGATTGTGTGTAAACAGGATCAAGCAATTAGTCTGTGCATGCCTGGCCATTAATAAGCCTCTTATGTATTTGTAACAACACCTCTCTTACCCTCCAACCCGAGAACAAATAGCCTCGAGAATAGCCAGGCATAAGCAGAAGGGAACTCTGCGTACCTCAACTATTAACACCCAACTCAAATTCTGCACACATGGGGAAGTCCCTCACTGACTCCTACACTACCTGCAATTCTCACCAGTGTTGTTGTTTTTTTTTTAAAGTCTACAATAGATTAGAAACAGTGGTTTTCAGAGGTAGTTGGACTCCAGAGAAGAGACAGCTGACAGAGGAGGGGAAGCCAGAGAAACCCACAGCCAGGAGTCACTCCAGCCATGCACCGGGCCCAGCCCTCCCGCCTCTGTGTCCCAGGAGATCTGGTTGCCTCAAACCATCTACCACCACAGTGGCCCCAAAAAACTCACCTCTGCGTCTCTTCCACATCTCTTGATTCACAGTGAAGCCTGAGCCCCAAGGAAGGGATAAATTACATTCAAGCGTTCCTGCTTCAAAAGGACTTCCAACGATGTTTTTAATTGTAAATTTGATTTTAAGGTTTGGTGCCTATGGTATTCCCTGACATGTGAAAGGATTTAATACTTGCCAAATGAATGTCTTCCCGGTTAGATGGAAGCTCTGGGAGGACAGAGTCCTGGCCAGTGTGGTCCCCAGGTGAGGAGGTACCTGGCACACCACAGAAGGGCCTAATGTGTGTGTGCCTTGATGAATAAGATTTCAAACCGAGGCAACATTGGGTTAATAAATATATTCCTACATTTATTTTCACTATTTCATTTTACTTTTTAATGTGATAGTGGAAGAAATGTAAATTTCATGTGTGGTGCATTTTGTATTTCTGTCTGAAGGTGCTATAGCCCAGACTTTGGAGGGGGAGGACAAAGCTTAAATACCAAGTGCTGCTGGGTGCTTGGTCTAGCCCTCCATCTGCATGCGTGGGGGACGGGGTGTCACTCCCTGCAGCTGAGCAGCGGCCTTCCCTCCAGCCCCAGGCAATGAGGGCCAAGCTCACACCTTCAGACTAAGAGACCCAGCAGTGCCCAGTGCAGTGTCCATTACAACAACAAGAAATCCAGGGAGCTACTTGGTGGGGTGGCACGTTACAGACAGAAGCTGAGGGCTGAGCCAGGAAGTGGCTGGGTCACCTGCCTGGAACCCAAGCTCTTTCTAGGTTCTCCACTGGCTCCATCCTCCAGCATGGGGATGATATGCAAATGTGAAGCATGCCCCACCCCCCTCCTCCAGCCCCTCACAGGGGGCCTCAGCCAGCGCTGGCCAGATGAGATGCAGACAACAAGATAACCACAGCCCGGATGGACAGGTGCGGGTGGCCCCACCCTGGGTGGGGATTGAGGAGCTGGTGGATGTCAGCGTCATCCTCACACCCATCTTCTACGTCTCCAAAATACACACCCCAGTGTGCAGAGCTATGGGGGGGGGGGGTCAGGTCCCTCCTTTAAAGTAGAGTGACAAGTGAGTAACACCTTCCAGCCTCATAAGCCATTCGGCCTCCTCATCGGTATGGTCGGGGAAACTGAGGCTCAGCCAGAAGCCCCATCAATAAGCCTCATAAGGAAAGCTTCTCTGTGACTCCTCTTCCCATTCCCAGCAGGAAAAGACATGGGTGGGGAGGGGCGGGAGCCCAGGGAAGGGAGGGACTTGTTGCCCGACCAAGTTCCCTGCCCACCCTACCCTACTCTGTCTGTTCTGTCTATCAGACCCACTGTGCAGAAGGGAGGGAATGCGAGTGCTCAGATCATGGCTCGGAGAATTCTAGCCAAGCCTTCCATAGCAGGTCCAGCCGCCACACCTACGCAGCAACCCAGAAGTAGAGCTGCAATCGGAAATCCAGGAACAGCCTATGGGGTAGATGTACCTTGGATGCCAGGATGGGTCACTTAGTAATTCAACCAGTGTTTCTGGGGCATCTATTGTACACGGCGATGATCCAGCCAGGACCCAGCTCTGGACTCTGCTCCTTGCTCTTGCTGTGTAATCAAACCCAGAAGAGGGGATAGATAGCTACAGCTGTTGCAGATCCTGCTCAGCTCCCTCACAGAACTCCCCTCCCCTCTGCAGTAGCAGAAGCCCCACCCCCAGGGACTCAGTGAGAGGAAGGGCAGGGGTGGGGGGGGGCACCTGGAGGGGACCAGTGAGGGACAGTGCTAAGGTGCCTCTGTCCCAGGACCATGGTTGGCCACCCTGGCGTCCTGCGGCTGCTCAGCCATCTGGGAGGGGATGTGGGATGTCACCTGCCCGGAGCCCTGTGGGAGCTGACAAACTAGTGGCTTCTTCGTCCCCATGAGGCCCTCTGACACACAGGACAGCAGAAAGGAGGGATGTGGGGGAGACGGGAGGAGACACACCTGGGAGCTCCACAGGGGCATGGGATGGAGGGCTGGGTGAAATGAACTACTTTTGCTGAGGAGGATTTGGGGTGAGGAGCAGACCCTGGCAAGATGGGACAGGCCCTCATGCTTCCCTGGTCCCTTGGGGACCCCCCCCCCCGCTTGGAACCTGGGTTTTCTCCCCTGCACAGTGGATAAAACATAGGATGAACTCCTCTACTGGGGATCAGACCCTACCTGGAGCCTCCTTACCTGCATGTGTTCCTGGCAGCTTGAACTGGGTTACAGCCTGAGTCCTGTGTCCTGTGCCCATACTGGGATCTTAGCTGCCCACAAAAGTCAGAGGATACCACGGGAAAGTCCCACATAGACAATTGCTCTTGAAAATGCAGCAAACCTGACTCTCAGGGTCACTGGCAAAGGTGGCTGGAGCCGCACCCTCTCCGGGCACTTGCCTGTCTCACGTAGACATCTAAGTTCAAATCCCAGCTAGCATCTGCTGGGAAGCTTCTGGAAATAGGAGGCTCCCTACATTTTTTGATATAGTCTGAGCTGCTAGTTAATGGAGCCAATATCCCCGTTTCTGGGCTAAAGAAAGCTACAAGGTAAAGAAATGGGCTATGAAGACAGATTTTTCTCTGGATCCCTCTCTAGCATCTACCCAACCATGTGACCTAAGTCATGATGGCCTTTTTGGGTGTCACTTTCCTCCCCTGTTCTCCCCCACCCTGCAGAGCTGCTGGGGCTTGGAGCAGAGCAGGTGTGTAAGATACCTAAACAGGTATGAGTACACCACATGTGTCTCCGGCATTGTCACTCAATGATGTGACCTGCAGCCACTGGGAAGGTCCCACTCTTGCTGATGACCCTGGAGCTGGGAGTGAAGACACAGGGTGGAGCCACGGGGCGCAGGGGCTGGAGGTAAGATCGCAGGGATCTCCCCTGCTTGCTGGACTGCTTGGCCCAGCACTGTACAAGGGCTACAGAAGGGGGTAGATCCATTCCAGGAAAGAGTCCTGCACCCCTTCCCCTCTCCACCCAGCCAGCAAGCCCTTCTTCCTGGGCACGGGTGGAAGGTGGGGAAAGCTGGGTAGGGAAAAGTGGGAACCAACGTGCCCTGTGGGGAATACCTGCCACTGGGACCTCTGGCTACGTGTGCGCCTGGTGGTTCACTAGGGGCTAACCTGGTCCCTTGGATTTAATCCTCACAAAAGCTTGCAGACAGAGGGGCTGTGAGCCCTGCTTTGTAGACATGGAGGTTGGGGCTCAGAGAGACTAAGGAACGTGCCCCAAACCACATTACCAGGATTTCTACCCTGCCTGGTCTCTGGGCCTGTATTGGATTTCACTCTTCCCAAAGACCTGGACGCTACTTAATGTTAATCCTTGGGTTGGGGGAGGCAGACAGGGGCTTTGGTTTGGTTTGATTTGGTTTGGCTGTGCCGGTCCTGGGGCTTGAATTCAGGGTCTGGGTGTTGTCCCTGAGTTTCCCCCACCCCACCCACCAAGGCTGGCGCTCTACCACATGAGCCACAGCTCTACTTCCAGCTTTTTGGTAGTTAATTGGAGATCAGGCTCACGGACTTTCCTGCCTGGGCTGGTTTCCACCCCTGATCCTCAGATCGCGGCCTCCGGAGTAGCTGGGATTACAGGCGTGCGCCACCACGCCTGGCTGGAGAGGGTTTTTAACTATTATTTTTAAAAATGACTTTTTCTCCTGAAAGCGCTGCCATTGCGTGCGCGACCGGCCTCTGGCTGAGCCCCCGCAGGAGCGCGCCCGCCCTCACCCCGGGGTGCCTGGAGAGGGTCGCGCGTGCGTGCAACCGCGGGTGTGCAGGTGGGCTGCCCGGCTCCCGTGCGTCCTCCCCGGGGTCCCGCGGCGGCCCGGGCCCCGTGTCTGTGCGCGTGGCGGCCGAGTCCACGTGGGGACCGCGGGCGCGGGGCCGCGCCGCCCCCCAGGTGCGGGCGGAGGGCGCGCGAGCGTGCGCACGTGCGGCGGCGGCAGTGCGGGCTCGGCGCCCCCCCACTCGCCCTCAGGCTCGCCGCTGATTGGCTGGGCGCCGTGACGGGCCGGCCCCCGCCCGGGGCGGCGGCGGCGGGCGCGGGTGCCCGCGCGTGGCTGTGTGCCGCGTGTGCGCCGGGGTGTGCGCCCGCCGCCGCCGCCCGGCCGGCCGGGGTGCGGGAGACGAGGGAGCGCGCCACGCGCGGCCGCCGCGGCCGAGCCCGAGGGTGCGCGGCGCCCGCCCGGCCATGGCCCCCGCCCGGGGCCGCCTGCCCCCCGCGCTCTGGGTCGTCACGGCCGCGGCGGCGGCGGCCACCTGCGTGTCCGCGGCGCGCGGCGAAGGTGAGCGGCGGCGGGGGTCCGGGCGCGGCGGGGGTCCGGGCGCGGCGGGGGTCCGGGCGCGGCGGGGGTCCGGGCGCGGCGGGGGTCCGGGCGCGGCGGGGGTCCGGGCGCGGCGGGGACGGCCCGGGGCGGAGGGGGGGCGGCGCCCCGGGCGCCACGCGCTGCCTGCGGCTCAACTTCCCCGGCCCCGACCCTGAGGAGCTCCAGAGCCCGCGAGCCCGGGGCTGCGAGGCCGGGAGGCACCGAGGCAGAGACGTGGGTTAAGGGACCCGCGGGACGGAGGCTGGAGGGCAGGGGGACGGGGACACGGAGCCAGGACTGGACCGGAGACCAGCCGAGAGGCACGGAGCGGAGAGGGGACAGAGACGGGGCAGGGGACAGGACCGGACCGAGCGGCAGGCACTCGGGGACAGAGGGACACCAGAAGGAGGGACAGGTTCAGATCGCTGAAGGAAAGGGGGCTGCAGATGGCGTTGAGAGACAGGGCCACGAACTGAGAGGAGCGGCCAGCAGGGAAGAGGACCCGGCTTGCGTGGCGGGTAGGGGGACACCCAGGAATGAGGGGTGCCCTGGGAGCGGGGTGAGGGCGTGGGGGGAGAGTACCAGCTGGAGGAGAGGCGGCTTTGGTGGACAGGAGGAGTGGCTTCGGAGGAGGGCAGGGGCTGGAGAAACTGAGACTGGCCTCGGGTCAAAACCGAGTGACCCAGTCACTCCTGCCACGGGGGCAGGAGTGGGGGGGGGGTGGACTGAGTGTTCTGGAGCAGAAGGATCTGGGAGGTAGACTTCTGGGGAGTGGGATAAGGGAGAGCTGAGAGGGGCCCTGGGACTCCCCACCCCCTAAACACTGTAGGTCTACTTGATGATGACACTGGGCTCTGCTTCCCATGCCCCAGACCCTGGCCTGCACCGCCTGTGCTTGGAGGCACTGGCCCAGGATGCTGGGGCTGGGGCTGTATGCAGGAGAGGGAGCCGCTGTGGGGAGGCAGAGCTCACACCCCCCCCCCCCACACACACACACTCAGGCAGCCTACCCACGGACACACACACTCATCCGGCTCACCTCTGTCAGCAGACACAGGCCAGTGAGACTCCGGGCACAGAGAGGCCCCCCTCCCCTATACACAGCCATGCAACAGTGTGCCCACACATGCACATGAAATACACACGTGACATCCATGCATGCATGTGTGTCACAGCACCCTCAAACTTGCTCACAGAAATGTATCCCAGTTCCCCAGGAAACCCTGGGGCAGCAGGGAACCGGGGCCATGGCAGGGAGAGGTGGGATGGCAGGCAGGCAGGCAGAGCAGGGCTGGCCGTGTGAGCAGCGATGAGGTTAGATTTTGAGGACACCAAGAGAGGGTCATATAGGAAGAGCTCAGGGTTGTGGCACAAGAGGCCTGAGGCTCTTGGGGCTTGGCCAGAGAGGACAGTTTTCCAGGTTTGGGAAGGGTTGGTTGGTTTCTTGATGGCTCAAAAGGAGTCCCTCAGCAAAGCCCTGGGAGTCAGGGTGCCTTACTTCACCCTCTTTGAGGGTGGGGGGCATTCTTTATAGAGTCACAGGCTGTGAAGCCAGCATCTTTGGGGAGGGCATTTTCCCAGCTCTCATCTGAGGACAGGCTAGAGCTCGGGCCAGGGACGTGGGCAGCAGAAGGGAAGGCTAGAGTCTGGGTAGAGCAGCCCGGGGCCAGCATGTGATCAGTGCAGCAGAGCGCCCAGCTGGGCAGGGTTTCCCCATGCAGGTCAGCCAGCCACAGGATGCAAATCCCAGGGTACGCTCGGGGCTCCAGCAGCCCTTTCTAGCGCCACCCCTGATAGTGCAGGACAGAGGGAAGAGGCTGTGGGGTCCAGTAGAGATGACTGCACCCAGCATAGCCACCACCGTTACCCTCAGTGAATAAGCTGTGGGCTGGGCCAGACCCTACAGCCCCCCAAACCTCCGCTAGGCTTATGGCCCCTTGTTGACTTCTGGGGGTGAATTATCCTCCACTTTGGATTGGTCTTCAGGGCATTCGCATCCCGGCTGATACCCCTTGACCACCCCGGATTCTCCAGCCTCACCACCATGCATTGTGTCCTAGGGGAATGTAAATCAATTTAAGTATTAGTCTCAGTGAAATGGAATGGGGAAGGTGACAGTGCTGGAGAAAGAAAGGAATCGGATAATGCCTTCCACAGTCAAGTGGGAGAGGCCGAGGAATTATCTGTGCCGCTTAGAGCAGGAGGGACCCATTCGGTTCCCCCAACCAGCCCGGGCAGCAGGCCTAGGAGGGCTGCCTGTGGACATCTGTCAGATCAAGAAACTGAGGCCCGGAGGTATTCTGGGATGTGCTGCATTGACAGCCCCCAGAGAGCACGGAGTCCAGGCCTCTCTTTGTGAGTAGGGAGACAGAGACGGGCCCAGAGCCGGCAGGTGACTCCATCTCTGGCAGGTAAGAGGCAGGGGAGTGGCCAGCTGCAGTGTCCAGGCCTAACTATCCTCGGGGACTCAGGGCCCTGCCAGGCAGGCCTACTGCGGGAATCCCATCTGGCCCTGATCAACTCTCACCAGCCTGGGGCTTCCCTTGAGAGGTGGGGATGATTCAGAGGGAGAGAAAGGGAGGAGAGGAGGAGAGGGACAGAGAAGGATCTAGAAAGTATTGCCAACAAACGGCTCAGGAACCCTATAGCCCTTCCTGCACCCTGTAGGATTGACTTTTGACCTAAGTGTGGATTATCTGAGCCCCCGGACTGGCTGATAGTCACCCCCAAATGTTCTAGGGCTTTCCACAAGAGGGAAGAGCCCAGAAGGTGGCCCTGAAGTCAGGGTATCCCCCCCTCCGGCCACTGGGGACAATCCTGGGCAGTGGACATTCATAAGGGTAGGGGCAAGTCTGAGCTAAGCCCATTCTGTGCCAGGAGAAGGGGCCTAAGCCCCACATCTGGGATTGGGGTTAGGGTGAGGGCAGCCCACCTGTGTCCTTTCCCTACCCTCTCTGCCAACGGGTCCCCTGCTGGTCTGGGGGAAACTGCAGTGCGGCCCCCTCCCCCCTCCCACCAGCCAGCAGAAGGAGAGAGCTTGCCTGACCCAGTTTTCTCTCCATTGCCTGAAAGGGAGGGAGGGAAGCAGGAAGCCTTCTCTGCCTGTGCCCCTGGCGTGGGGCTGGCTCAGGGAGGGGATCCCTCGATGGGCATTTGCTCCATCCTCTGACCCTACCCCAACCCTGAGCACAGAAGCTCCTTCCCTGGTCTGCAGACCTTCTCCAGCTGGTATGGGGAGGGGGCTGACTACAGCGGGGACGGGGGAAGCAAGAAGGAAATCAGCAAACAGGAGCGCCCTCGCGTCACGGTTCCTGAGGACACTTGTCTCCATCTTGAGGGCCAGCCTCTGAGCTATGCCAATCTCAGGCAGAAAGATGTCCCGCCTCCCCAAGGGACAATTCTAAGAAGGTCCAGCTGTCACCTCTGTGACAGGCCTGTGGTCTGGGGTAGTTGGAAGGAAACTGTGAGCCCTCTCATCCAGTTGCCACCAGACAGATGAAGAGGAAGCAGGGCTGTGAGAGGTGGAGGTACTTCCCCAGGCACACATAGCAATGGAGATGGCTGGGATGGGAGCACTGACTCCCGAACAGCTCAGTGTACCTCTGCATCAGTGACAGGGAGAGGCCGGAGGCCAGGACTTAATGCAGCATAGGTTAAGAGCTAGCTCTGGGCCAGGCTCTAGTCCTAGTGGTTACTCCAGGCTTCTTAACCCTTATCCACAGTCTTCCGTGTTACCAACCCGTTTCACAGCTGAGCAAGAAAGATCACTTGCTAACAAGTGGCTGTGTTGAGAGACCTGGATGTCTCAGCCCAAGCATGGGTTCTTTACCTCGTCATTGAAGCCATGCAGGGTTCCCTGGGGCGCAGGGCATGACCTGGCATGGACTTGCTTTGCTGGCCACACCTTGAGGTTCTGGACAAGTTCCCAAACTTCTCAGAGGCTTGCACCTTCCACCCTAAAACAGAAGCAATAGCGACCGCCAGGGGCTCTATTGAGAGTCACAGGAGGCCCCTGACAGAGTCCAGCACACAGCAGGTTTACACTAGGCAGGTTTACACTAAATCCCTCATCTAAAGGGCCAGCAGTGCCAAGCAGCCTCTTGGGAGGCAGGGAGACCCATAAACTAGGCCTGTCTGGGCAGTAAGACGTCCCAGCATGAATGTGACTGTCAGGTCCCCAAGGTGAGTCGAGGGGCAGGCCATCTTCCCAAAGCCACCACGGTCCCCATTCTCTGGAGGAAACTGAGGCTCCCAGAGGGGAAGGTGACACACTCTGAACTGCATGAGCCACTGGGGAGACTGGACACCCAAGTCAGGGGTCATGGCAGGAGCCTGACACCCTCCTTCTCGTTTTCACAGTGAATTTGCTGGACACATCGACCATCCACGGGGACTGGGGCTGGCTCACATACCCAGCTCACGGGGTAAGTGCTGGAGCAGCGTTATCCTCTGTGAACCATGAGGCGGGTTCAAGTCTTAGCACCAGAAAGATCAAAAGGAAGCAGGAGCCCAGAGAAGTGAAGGAATTTACCCGGGACACGCAGCAGTGGGGGACATGATGCCCACATGGAGCCCAAATGCTACCTTAAAAATGCAGGTGAAAGCCAGGCCCTGGTGGCTCACACCTGTAATCCTAGCCGTGCAGGAGGCTGCAATCGGAGAATCACAGTTTGAAGCCAGCCTGGTTGGAAAGTCCATGAGACTCTTATTTACAATTAACCACCAAAAAAAGTGGGGAGTAGAGGAGTGGCTTAAGTGGTAGAGTGCTAGCCTTGAGCAAAAGAGCTTAAGGAAAGCTCCCAGGCCCTAAGTCCAAGCCCCAGGACCTACACACATACACATAAAAATGCAGTCCTTCCTCACGGCCATGGCAGGAGATGATCCTGCTGTGTCTGCGGAGCCCAGGAAAAACTTTGTCCTGGAGCCTGGGACTGGCCCAGAGAGAAACAAAGAGGAACACGAGGCCCAGGGTCCCTGGCCTGAGCCCTGGAGAGGCTGGTATATGGAGACTGCAGCTCCTGCTTCCTGAGTGATCTCCTGCCTAGCAGGAAGGGGAGCCTTTGGAGATGGTTCTTGAAGTTCTGCCACCCTCTGCTTCTGGAGTCTCCCAGCCACCTGCACAGCAAGCCTGTCCCAAGCTATCTTCACCATCAGAAAAGCTACCTAGTTGCCAGGCAGTGTGCAACCTTAAGGGTGAGGATGCTCAGCCTCCTCACCAGTGTGATCCCGGCAGGCCTCACCCCTCCCTCACGATAATATGGGTGGGTGTGCTTGTGCCCTGTGCAGCTGTCTAGCTGTCCAAAGTAGGTGATACAGGACAATGAGCAGCTGGAGGCTAGAGAAGGGAAGCCATTCGGTTAGCCTCTGGTGGAGGACTGGGCCTGCACTGCACAGCTGTAACCAGGCTGCATCCTTTCCTCTGCTCCTGGGAACTCCATCTGCTGGGACACCCTGCACTTTACCTGGTGCCATACATTGGACCCGTGATCTCACTTGAATCTTACCACTCAGGAGTGGCTGGAGGGAGCAGGCAGTAGGGACCCCATTTCAAGCATCAGATGCCCAAGGCTCAGAGAGGGGCTGTGATGGACTCAGTGCTACTGGTCCAGGATCAGAAAAAGTTGGGAGACAGTGTGCCATAGTCAGCTGCCTGAGTTCCGGAGACAGATGAGCGTGGGTGGCACCCAGCATGGAGTGGCCGATCTGCCCTTGTGCCAGACTTCCAGGAATCTGGCTTCTCTAGACTTCTGAGCAGCTCCTGGGCTGGCAGGCCAGGCTAGGGCCTTGGCACTGGTGGAATGGCTGGAGCAGGCTCAGATCAAACTGATTAATTTATCCAGGCCCCTGGCAGGAAACAGACAGGGAGCAGCTGGCAGGTTCTTTGGTGTTCCATTAATTGTGACAATGACTTTAACCCCAGATGTGGTGCAGTGCTTCCGAGAGCACCCACTGCAGTGGCTGGGGGGGGGGGCATGGGTCCTTCTTGGGGTGGAAGAAGGATAAATCCTTGGAGGTGAGGCTGTGATCCCCAGAGGCCTTGTAGACAAGGACTCTGCCACTGGCCCTGAAGGCAGTGGGCGGCCTGGGAACATGGGGGCAGACCAGCAGGGTGTCAGTGCCCTATTCTTGCAGCATTCTGAGTTTTATCATTGTATCCTCAGGCCTCGAGCAAATGAGCCTGTATGAGCCCCGTTTCACCGGGGCAGGTGCTGGGGGGTGGATGCCACGCTGGCAAGGACAAGGTCAGACATACAGGTTTGTGTCAGGAAAGGTCTTTGGATGCCCATGGTCCCTATGCTAGCACCTGCGGAACAAGCTCAGAACCCTCAGACTCTCAGAACATCAGGAGCAGTGGTCTTCAGCCCCCCCCCCCTTCAGCAACAGGATCCTTAGTTCAAGGACAAGCATAGGGCATAGAGCCCTATAGTCAAGGCATGGCATCAGTGTCGTGGCCGAATCTGGCCATCTGCCCTCCACCCCAGCTCAACTAGGAGTCCATCTGGACTCGGGCCAGGGTCTGCTCCCTGCTGGCCAGTGGGCCACTGAGGGAGCTGGGGCTTCTCCCTCCCCCTCCCTGCTGTGGTCCCTGCTTCACCCAAGGCCAGGCTGGCCAGGAAACACGCAGACACCACATGCAGGAGGCCTGGGGAGGGGTGCTAGGTGTCTTGTCGCCCTTCCCCCCTCCCCCGGCTGCCTTCAGATGGGTCACCTTCTATATCACCTTGCTGGGTGCATGGAGAACCTCGGGGGATGGGGGCAGGAGATAATTCCAGCACCTTCCTTTCATTTGTGTGTGTGTGTGTGTGTGTGTGTGTGTGTGTGTGTGTGTTGCTGGTGCAGTGCTGGGGTCAGACCCAGGGCTTCTGGCATGCTAGGCAGGCTGAGCTGCAGTCAGTCCTATTCACTGTTACTGTGGTAAAAGGCACAGAACAAAATTTACCATCTTAGCCACTTAAGCGTGCAGTTCAGGGGCGTTATATATATCGCCATTGCTGTACAGCCATCTCCATCCACCGCTAAACTCTATTGCATAAAACTGAAATTCCATACCCATTACGGTTGCTCCCCATCCCTCCTCTCCCATCCCTCGGCAACCTCCCCTCGACTTTCTGCTTCTATGAATCTCACGTATTTGGGTACTTTTTTCTATATGTGGAACTATAGCTCCACTTGTCCTTTTGTTTCTAGTTTATCTTGTTCGGCATAAGGTCTTCAAGGCTCATCCATGTTAAAGATTAGAAGGTCATTCCTTTTCTTTTTGGTTGGTCGTGGGGCTTGAATTCTGGGTCTGGGCACTGTCTGTCAGCTCTTCAGCTCAAGGCAAGAGCTTTACCACTTGAGCCACAGTGCCACTTCGTTTTCTGGTAGTTTATTGGAGATAAGAGTCTCACAGACTTTCCTGGGCTGGCTTTGAACCGCAGTCCTCAGGTCTCAGCCTCCTGAGTATCTAGGATTACGGGTGTGAGCCACCAGTGCCCGGCTGGTCATTCCTTTTTTAAAAAAAAAAAAAAAAAGACTGAATAATATGCTATTGAATGTAAATTGACATTTTGGTATGTGCATTCACTTGTGTTACTTCCACATTTTGGCTATCATGGGACTTTCCTTTGTTTGCCGTGCTGGAGTCAGACCCGGAGCCCCCACGCACACTCACAAGCCCACTGCCATTGTGCTGCATATATCTCTCCCAAACCCTGCTTCCATTTCTCTGGGCATGTGCTCAGAATCGCTGGATCATATGGTAATCCTATTTTTTAATTTTTCTGAGGAAATAGCATACTGGCTCCCATGGTGTCTGGATGTTCTATCTTCTCACTAGCAACAAACACATAGGCGCACATCCTTACCCACACCTATTTTCTGTTTGGGGCTTAGAAAAAAAAAATATGAGTATGAAGTAGTGTCTAATTGTGGTTTTGATTTCTATTTCCCCGTGGTCAGTGAAGTTGAGTGCCTCTGATGGTCTATTTGGCCATCTGGGTATCTTCTTTAGAAAGATGTCTATCTAGGTCCTGAACTCATTTTGTTAATTAGGCCATTTGTTTTCTGTTGTTGAGCTGAAAGAGTTCTTTATATGTTCTAGATATGAATTCCTTACCGTTGGCAATGATAAGAGATTGGCAGTCCTCTCCTGCTTTGTGAGCTCAGTGGAGAGTGCCTGGGTTTTTTGTTTTGTTTTGTTTTTTCTGAATCACTCTGACCAAGTCAAGGCATCTTGGGACTCACCTAAGTGGAGGCCCTGGGCTAGAAGCTCCTAGCTTTGGGTGGGGGCAAAGACCCTCTAAAACACCGGGACTGAGTCATACATCAGCCAGTCACTCAGCAAGTACCAGTGTAGGACTTGAGGTGGGGGCACAATGCAGTGTTCTGTGCAGAGGAGAGGACCCCTCTAGAGCAGACTGGAAGCTGCTGGAGCAAGTCCCCGCTCTCTGCAAGGATGAGCAAAGCGGTACAAAGACGGACAGAGCCAGCGCCGTCTGTCACTCTAACCCTGTGACCCCGGACCTGTGGCGTCTGAGCGCCTAAGTCTGTTTCCTCACTGTTGTAAGTCAATAAGCAGGCCTTCCTGGAGGAACGGTAGCTGGCAGATAGCTCTGGGTGCCTGGCTGGGCAGCAGGGGCCGTCCATCAGAGGTGGCTCAGGCGTCTGTCTTCTCCCCAGGACTCCTGGGCCAGGGCTGTCGTGTGGCCCGGTGGTGGCCGGGGGGGGGGGGGGGGGGGGGGTTGACACGCACCAGAGGGTGCCATCCACCTCCGATTAACCGGCTGCTTTCCATGCGCTCGCAGTGGGACTCCATCAACGAGGTGGACGAGTCCTTCCGGCCCATCCACACGTACCAGGTGTGCAACGTCATGAGCCCCAACCAGAACAACTGGCTGCGGACGAGCTGGGTGCCCCGCGACGGCGCCCGGCGCGTGTACGCGGAGATCAAGTTCACCCTGCGGGACTGCAACAGCATGCCGGGCGTGCTGGGCACCTGCAAGGAGACCTTCAACCTCTACTACCTGGAGTCGGACCGCGACCTGGGCGCCAGCACGCAGGAGAGCCAGTTCCTCAAGATCGACACCATCGCGGCCGACGAGAGCTTCACGGGCGCCGACCTGGGCGTGCGGCGCCTCAAGCTCAACACCGAGGTGCGCGGCGTGGGGCCGCTCGGCAAGCGCGGCTTCTACCTGGCCTTCCAGGACATCGGCGCCTGCCTCGCCATCCTCTCCCTGCGGATCTACTACAAGAAGTGCCCCGCCATGGTGCGGAACTTGGCGGCCTTCTCGGAGGCGGTGACCGGGGCAGACTCGTCCTCGCTCGTGGAGGTGCGGGGCCAGTGCGTGCGGCACTCGGAGGAGCGGGACACGCCCAAGATGTACTGCAGCGCCGAGGGCGAGTGGCTGGTGCCCATCGGCAAGTGCGTGTGCAGCGCGGGCTTCGAGGAGCGGCGGGATGCCTGTGTGGGTGAGCGCGCCTCGTGGGCCTGGGCGGGGCTTCCTTGACGGGGCGGGGCCTGGGCGGGGCTGCCCATTGGCTGCGGGAAGGGGAATGGGCGGGACCACTGGGTGTGGGGCGGGGGCTGGGCAGAGCTTCCAAGTGACTTGAGGCTTGAGAGAGGGCCTAGGGGGCAGCCGATTGGTAGGGGGAGAGAAGTGGGCGGGACCTGTGGGTGATGGAGCAGGGGGCTGCTGGTTGGCTAGGAAAAGGGAAGCGGGCGGGACCACTGTGTTAGGGGCGGGGCCTGGGCAGAGCTGTCATCGTTCTGGGCGAGGCTGCGGGTGCGTGGGATATCTCTGTGGCACACATTACACCTGGGAGGAGGGAGGACAGAAGACCTTGGAGGAGGCTTCAGTGTTGGCACCTGCGTGTGAGCCAGGAAGGAGACAGGGACAGGCAGGTGGGGCCCTCAGTGGACTGGATATGTTTTTTTTTTCAGGCAGGGGCACAGGGAAATGCTCACAGGTTATCTTACATACCTAAGCCAGGGAACGATACCACAAGCTAACTCAGGCCAGATTTTGTTGTAAGCACTTTGTTGTAAGCATGTCTGAGTTAACGGAACATATGCACGTGTCAGATGTTGTAAGTATGTATGAACCAACTGAATCCTCACCGCCCCCCTGTGAAATAGGAACTGTTATTCCGGTTTTATAGATAGAGAGACTGAAGCACAGAGGAGGTGAAACGACTTGTCCAAGGTCACACAGCTGGCAAGTGGCAAAGCCAGACTCTGTGCCTCCCGAGAGTCTGTGTCAGAAACCACTAAACCTCTAACCTATCAACTAGGGGGAGAGTGAAGGAAGTGGACCTCAAGTGAAGGAATGCATTGGAGCGGGAGAGATGTGCAGAAAAGGGCACTGTTCAAGCTAGACCCAGGCTGCCTGTTTTCTAGGAGCAAGTTGTCCAGGGAGAGAAGAGCAAGGTCCTGTAGAGGACAGTTGAGCCCCACGGTGCTCTAAAACTGGGTCAAGTGTGTACTGGGGAATCCAGATCCCAGGCTGTGTGTTTGTGTGTATGGTCAGCTGACACCTGTGGCCCCCGTGGGGACATGTGGGCAGACATCCTGAGAGCTCTGTGGGCAGACAGCTGGTACCCAGCTGGTACTGGGCTTGGCTGGCGTTCCTCGGCTCTCCCTGGTCCTCAGGGGTTGGACGCTTATCATGCAGCCTCCAGGACACAGCTAAGCCTGACTGTTGAGACCAATGTTGTCCCCTACCCTCCGGGTGCTGAGGTGCTCACAAGGGGATGTCCCTTTGCATGGATGAGAGTCACTAGAGCTGTCCCTAGCCTCCCCCTGTGAAAACCGGGACTGGGCCCTGTCAGCCACTAGAATCGCCTGCAGCAATGGGGAGCCATGGTCAGGGGCCAGGACCCACTGACCCCCTCAGCACCTCTCCCTCTGCCCCACAGGCAGCAAAGTCCTAACAGGTCCCGGGTTGCTGATAGGACTGAGTAGAGTGTACCAGAGGGCGCAGGCTGGCGACTTCATGTGACCCAGGGACAGTCCTGAGTCCATCCGGTTTCAGCTCTGGTATGATCAGAAATCCCTGGCACTGAGCCCTCCTCCAGCCTTCCAGCCCTTCTGTGGAGGCTCTCTGCCTTACTTATGTCCCCAAATGCCATGTGTTGTCACCTGTCCTGGGCTCTAAGCCTCAAAGCACCTTCTGTGGCATTGTCTGTGTCTGCTTTGTTCTTTGCTCTGTGGTGTCCAGGCTCCCTCCCCGCCCAACTTGGTTCCCATGGCAGACATCAGTGCTGCTGGCTTAGCACTCCCACAGCCTCCCTGCTGTCCTTGCAGCTGACAAGGACACGCCCCGCAGTGCTCATGAGCCCAGAGTGGCAAGGCAGGTATTCTGTGTCCATCTGCAGTCAGGGAAACAGAGGCACTGGAGGTCCTGCCACTTGCTCAGTCCTCACTGATGGGAAGGGGTGGAGCTTGGAGCTGAAGTCAGGCCTGTACTTGTTCTGACCAAATGGAGGCTTTATTTCTGAAACGCAGGGCCTGGTGCTCACTCAGCTTTCTTATTCATGCTGGTACTTGACTACTTGAGCCAAGCCTTCAAGCCTGTCTTTTTGCTGGTTAATTGGAGATGGTGTCTTTGGATTTTTCTTCTGAGACTGTCTTCAAATCTTGATTCTCAGATTTCACAGGCTGGGAATGTGGTTTAGTGGTAGAGTGCTTGCCTAGCATGCATAAAGCCCTGGTTTTGATTCCTCAGTACCACGTAAACAGAAAGAGCCAGAAGTGGAGCAGTGGCTCAAGTGGTAGAGTGCTAGCCTTGAGCAAAAGAAGCTCAGGCTCTGAGTTCAAGCTCCAGGACTAACAAAAAGGAAAAACAAATCAGATCTCAGTTTCCTTATTAGCTAGGATTTACAGGCATGAGCCACAGGTGGGGGCTTTTAACCTTGTCTCCACCGCCCCTCCCTAGCAGCTCTTTCCTACAGAGCTTTGTGACATGTTCTGGGGTGCTTGCCACGTGCAACGTGTGCATAAACGCTCGTAGATGTTAGGTCAGGCCTTCTGCTGAGCACTGAGTGTTCCAGACCGCAGGGGCCTGGGCAGGGAGAACCCGCCTTTGGGAGTCCATGAGTTTGCCATCCTCAGCACAGGCCTCTCAGTGAGGTACTATATCCCCAGTTCACAGATGAGACAAACGGAGGCCCCTGAGTATTAAGTGGCAGAGTTGGGACCTGATCCCACACTAGCATGCTCCAGAGCCCAGGACTCTTCAAAATGTCCACAGAGTCCTCTTCAGAGCCCACTGCCTTTCTGCTGGCATCACAGTCAGGTAGCTAGTGACAGGCCCAGCACAGCCCATGAGGACCAGGCAGGCAGGCTGGCTGGTGCTCACCTGCTCGGGTCAGCTCTGGCTCCCGGCTCTGGATGTCACCAGCAAGTATGAAAATGAGGTCTCCTATCCCTCATGTGTGCTACAACATGCTGGCCCATGGGAAGGACGTGGAGGTGGAAGATGGAGCCCAGAGGACTGGATCTTGCCCCAGGCTCCACAGCATGTCAGGACTCTCGGAGGGAACTTTGGGGCCTACACAGCAGGGCCTCCCTCGGCCCAGAGAGGCCACAGCTAGACCTATTGCCATTAAAAATAATAATAAATGCCAAAGCCAGGTTAGGGAATTGCAGCGTAATTTTCAGTTTCACATTTAAATCATAATGCCACGTAATTATGCTAGATGCAGGATAATTACAGGTTTTATAAAAATATTAATTCCTAGTGCGCTGCAGGCAGGGAGATTTGGGAATCGATGCCTGTTTGAAGTCCCATGACGGGGAGACATTGCCCGGCCCTGCTCCTGGGCTTCTGTGACTGTCAGCCTGCCACGGCTGGCTTCCGTGGGAAGGAGCAGCACAGGTCCCCAGTGAGGCCCCGCCCTGCAGCCCTGCCCATGTGACCAGCCCTGACTCACAGAAAGTTCTGGTCCATCCTACAGCCTCAGCACCTCCTCCCCAGGCAGCCTGAGGGGGCAATCGGGCCCAGCAGGAGCGGGGAGCTGCCTGGTACCCCTTTTGGCCACTTTATTGTCCTCCATACCGCTCCAGTCAGTTCCTGGGAACCTCCCAAGCCCCCAGAGCCCCTGGCCGGTGCCAGGCCCCTGTTTCTTGATGGGGGATTCTGTGGGCAAACTGCAGAAAAGAGCCTGGCTCGTTGGGGCCCTGAGCCCCTTCCTGCAGTGCTGGGAGAAGGGTCAGGAGTCCAGGACCTACGGTAGCGGGGCACCATGCAGCACGGCCTCCTTCCACCTGGGCTCCTGTCTTGTCTCACTATTCCCCCCTAGAACCGCCCCCCAAAAGGTGATGGACAGCTCTGGACTTCAGGAGGGGAGCAGGAGGGAACAGCAAAGTCCCTGGGGGAAAAGGGCCCTGCCAGGTCACATGGCTCTTTAGAGGCCTTGTTAAGACTGCACTGGGCCTCAGAGCACAAACCATGGAGAACTGGTCCAGCTTACCTGTGGGAGATGGAGGACCAGAGAGGTGATGTGACTAGCCCTGGGACACACAGTAAAGAGTGGTAGATGGAATCTCAAATCTCTAGCTCCCCAAGCCATCCAGTTCCTGACCCAGTGACCTCAGGGACAGACAGTGGCTGCTCTCCTCCCCTCCCCCGAGTCCTGGGGAGGGGGAGGGGCCATCCACAAAGAGACAGCTGATGTCCCAACCACCGTCCTTCCTGTCACCTGGACGCAGAATATAAATCACCCTCTGCGGCCCTAATCATCTTTCTATAAATATCAGAGCCTCATTTCAGAGGGGGAGCAGGCACAATGAGCTCTTTTGCCTTCCTGACTGTGTTTAAAATCTGATTTAGAATTAATTTCCTTTGCTCGTCCACCAGCAGACACCTTATTTGTCAAATCTGCAGCTCTTCACAGGGGGGACAGAGAGGTGGCCAGGGCCACAGGCAGCTGCCAGCCGGCCAGGCGGCCTGGGCAAGGTGCCCTCGTTATGGGCAGCAGCCCCTCCTGGCCCCTGGCCCCAATTCACAGGCTCCGGAAGCACCCTGGGTGTCCGGGCAGGGCCAGGCCCCAGCCCAGAGCATCTCCATCTGTCTGAGCCACTAATTCCCAGCCCAGCTTCCAGGTCTGCGGCTCCCTGAGGCCTAGTGATTAGTATTCTTATTAAAGATTATTTTATTTTCATTGTGGGGATTAATCTGGCCTTGACACGTTATAGCCGTGTGGGTATTAGCCAATGTGTGGGAACTGCTGAGTGATGCGATCTCTCAGCCCAGGGGTGGTGTGCACAGTGGAAGAGTGAGCGCTTTCAGCTAGGACCTGGGGCAGGGCACGGCAGCTCCCTGGGCCCATTTCCTTTCTGTCAGGCAGTTGAGCAGGGCTGTGGTTGAATGATGGAAGCCCTGGGCTCCATCCCCAGTGCTGCCAAAGCAAACCCAGTGGTGTTGGCTGCTGACACCATCATCCATGTCAGACACTGGCCTGAGCTTCCGTCTTCATGCATGTGGCCTACAAGGCCAGTTGCTGCCAGGACCCCACTCTACAGATGAGGAAGCCGGGGTCCCATAGCGTGGCCATACGTGGCTCTGGAGATGGGGTAAGGAAGGAAAAGGGAGCGGGCAGCCCGCCCACTGCTTCACCATGCTCAGGTGGACATCACCTGGCTTGCTCGCTTGTCCCTGTGTGCTCTGACAGCTCCCCGACAGCAGGTCCACTGCTCTGGATCCTGGTGCCTGGAAGAGGCGGCATGGATGTGGGCACAGGGGTCAGCAGGGCCGGGGAATGTGCAGGGGCACCGGGGGTCTGTTGCTCACAGTGGCTTTGCTGGCGTCCAGCTCAACCACAAGGTGCTGGGGTGTGTGTCAAGCCTCTGCTGAGGTGCCACCCCCAACAGCTCCCAGTACTGAAGCCTCTGGCCAGCTGTGCCCCCAGGACTGGCCCTGGGGGTGGGGCGGGGGAGGAGGACTGCTGGGAAGAGGAGGGGCAATCTGTATGCACCAGGAGCCCAAGCCTGCAGCCCAGCTGCCAGTCAGGCCTGAGCCCTAGGGGTGCTTTGAAATGGAGTCCTGCCTCAACACAGGGCTGTATTGTCTGCATGATGCCACTGCCAAGCCCCTCCCTGCTCCGCAGCTCTGGTCTTTGCAGCTACTCAGGGCTTGTCATTTTTCTGATTCTAGGTTTTCTCTTAAATCTGCAGAATTTTAGTTTTAGCTAAACAGATATGCAATGCTCTGAAATGATCCCTTTTTCTTTTTCTTTTTTCTTTTGTTTCTTTCTTTTTTTTCTGTTGGTTGTGGGGGGCTGAACTCTGGGCCTGGGAGCTTCCCCTCAGCTCTTCAGCTCAAGGCTAGTGCCCTACCACTTGAACCACAGCACCACTTCCAGCTTTTTTCTGCTTATGTTATGCTGAGGAATCAACCCCAGGGCCTCATGCATGGGAGGCAAGCGCTCTACCACTGAGCCACCTTTAAAAAAAAAAAATCTAAAATAGACGCCAGTCTTAAGGCTTGAACTCAAGGCCTCTGTCCTGCCCATGAGATTTTTTTTTTTTTTTTTGCTCCACTTATGCCACAGCTCTAACTTCTAGATGTTTGGTGATCAACTGGAAACAAGAATCTCATAGACTGTTTTGCCCAGGCTGGCTTCCAACTGCAATCCTCAGATCTCAGCCTCCTGGGTAGCAAGGATTATGGACATGAGTCACAGGTGTCGGGCTAAAACTGTCTTGAACACTGTCTTTTCCAGAAGGGTGCTTAGTCCTAGTGAGCCCTTTGGTTGTCCACATGGCACAGGATTTAGTGCCAAGGAGGCAAGTGGACCTGCCTGGCGATGTGACATTGGGTCCACCTGAACCCCTGGGGCTTCTCTCTGGCCACAGCAAACACTGTGGGAGCAACTCATTTTGGAAACTTCCCAGGGTTGCCTGGGCCAGCTCTGAGTCCAGTGCCAGGGACTTTGAGTTGAATAAACCCTCTTCTTACCAACCATCTGTCCACAAGGACTGAGCTGCCCCATCCAGGAGGAGACAAATACAAAGATAAACACATATATCCAGAGTCCCTGGTGAGTCTCAGGAGTGTGTGTGTGTGTGTGTGTGTGTGTGTGTGTGTGTGAGAGAGAGAGAGAGAGAGAGAGAGAGAGAGAGAGAGAAAGAGTGAGAGAGAGAGAGAGAGAACTGCAATGAACAATTGAAACAAACCATAGGAGCTCAACAGGTGGGCTTAGTGAAAAAGGCATCCAAGAAGAAAGCATGGCATGTGCAAAGGTCCTGAGGGTGGAAACAGCCTAACCACTCTGGAGAATGGCCAGAGGTTTAGTTTGGTCCAAGGGTGAGAAGTGAAAGAGGCTACAGGTAGGTTCTAATGTAGCGGGGAGTGCTTTTTTTTCTTCAGTCATTTGTGGGGCTTGAACTCAGGGCCTAGGCACAATTCCTGAGTTCATTGTGCTCGAGGCTAGTGCTCTACCACTTTGAGCCACAGCCCCACTTCCAGTTTTTGAGCGGATAGTTGGAGATGAGAGTCTCACGGGGACTTTCCTGCCTGGGCTGTCTTCGAATCACAATTCTCAGATCTCAGCTTCCTGAGTAGCAAGGATTATAGGCGTGAGCCACTGGCGCTGGGCAGCAGGGAGGATTTTGGATGCCAGGTTCTCTAGTTCAGTGCTGGGAAGCCTCTGGAAGAAGGGTTGGATGGGCAGTGAACCCCATGAGGTGCCCATTTCCTGGAATATTTGCACTCTCTTCATGGCTGACTTGTTCTTAACCTTCAGGCTATAGCTCCCGCTTCTCCTGCTCCTTGGACAGGCAGCCTCTGCAGTGTTCACTGCTCCTCCCTTGGGCTCCTGTTTCCTACCTGGACACAAGCCCCATTTGCTGTGCGCCTCCTGACGTGACTGCTCCTGGAGGCCCCCCCCGCCCCCCCCCCCCCCCCCCCGCATGTGAGGCTATGCCTAGCTCAGGGCTCTGCTTCTAAGCAGTGATTGAGTGAGTAAGTGACTTCACAGGCAGTCGGCGTGAGTGCGGGCAGGGCTGGAGGCCCACATTATCCTCCAGGGGAGGAGGGAAGCAGGTGGCAGCTAGGAGACAGGACGGGGCAGCCCACCCTTGCTGGGCCGGTCTGGGAGGGCCCAGCCTGTGTTTCCTGCAGTGGGCTTCCCCGGGGAGCTTGGAAACTCGGCCAGGCGTTGGCTCTTCCACCTCCAGTCTCCAGCAGGACTGGAAATCTGTCTTTACCAGGAGGGCTCCAGGTTTGGGAACCAAAGGCCTTCTGCATGTGTCTCTTTTCTACCCAGCCTCCGCTCCTGTCTTGCTTTTGCATCCCACCCTCCCCCAAGCCATGCCCACGCTGTGGGCCCCTCCTTTCCCTCTGGTCCCCACGGAGGACAGCATCTGAGGCTGAGGAGAGGTGTGGGGAGTTGGAGAGGCTGGAACTCCAGTGTCAGCTCTGCCCCTGACATGCTGTGAGACCCTGTGTAAGCCACAGGCCCTCTCTGTGCTTCTGGAAAGGAGGGTAGCACCTCCTGATGCCGTGGCTCTGCACGGCTGCTCCTGCTGGGAGCTACCAGGAGAGCTGGGGCCAGGAGCACTGTCCCCAGGGCACCCGGGTGGCCGGCTCACCGCAGCTGTCTCTCCCCCACAGCGTGCGAGCTGGGCTTCTACAAGTCAGCTCCCGGAGACCAGCTGTGTGCCCGCTGCCCTCCCCACAGCCACTCCGCAGCCCCGGCTGCCCAGGCCTGCCACTGCGACCTCAGCTACTACCGTGCCGCCCTCGACCCGCCATCCTCGGCCTGCACCCGTGAGTACGCCTGGACCACGCCTCCCTGGGGCCCCACGGGGCTGGGGACTGAGGGACCTCTCCAGACTCCAGCACTGTCCCCAGTCCCTTGCCTTCTCTCGGAGGGGAGGGGGGTTCACCTGTCTGTTCCCTCCCTCAGCCTCTTCTCTCCAGAGGGCATTAGGGGTGGGAGTCAGAGGAGACCCCCCTCCCCCGACTTCCAAGCTGGGCCAGCCTGGGGTGCTGAGTGTCTGGAGCTGCCTCTTAGGGGTGCACCGAGCGCTCTGTCGCTGTGTTCTGGCCATGTGGGTCTGGTAGGCAGCAGGCCATTCCTGCAGAGGACCTGTGTGTAGTGTGTGTGTGGTATTTGTACGCCTGGGTGTGAGGGAGACGTGTGTGCCTGTGCTCTCCCATCTAGAGGATTCTCAGGCATGAGTGAGGCAGGAGCCTGGAGGGGACTCAGTCTTGAACATGCATGTCTTGTGGCTTAGTGTACAGATGCACACCTGGCCCTGCAGGTCAGTGTGTGTCCGGAGAGGCTGTGCTTGCGTGGGGTGGCTTCGTGACACCGTGGCAGTGTGGGCTCCTCGGGCAAGATGAGCAGCCAGACGGCTGTGGCCTCCTGTGTGCAGCTGGGCCGGCCCTGGCTTCTTTCCAAACCACATTCATTAAGCCACTGGGAACAGGAGCCGGCCAAGGGCTCGGCTGTGGTGCGCACACCTTCTGATTTTGCTGTTCCTCGCAGACTGTGATCTGTCTTTCTGAGATCTGCAGGTCTAATTTCTAGGCCCAGAATCCCTTGCCTGGGATTCTGAGACCCCAAGTCCCAAGTGCCCTCCTGTCCTCCCCCAGCCCTGCCCCCTGCAGTGGATCCACCCCAAGGCCACGCCTCCCTCCAGAATCTTCCTGCTGCCCACACTGGGCAGGGCTGGGGGCTGGGGTAGGCAGAGGGGGCGGGGAGGGGGGGCTGCCTGGAGCACACAGCCATGAGCGTGGCAGCCTCGCGACTTCCTCATGCTCCCTCACAGAGGGCTCCGTGTCATTTGGCACAGAGTGCAACACAGGGGCTAAGGGACGGAAGAGGGGTCAGATGGCATGTGAGGGGATGTCGCTGGGCCAGGCCCCGGACACCTCCCATAGGCTCTGGGTGGGAACTCAGAGGCTTAGCCTAGAATCTCCGTGGTCCTGCTTGGCATGGGAGCTGGGGCTCCTATGCGGGAGGCTGATGCTGTACTTCCGGGCCCGGCCCTCCGGGAGCTTCCAGAAGACAGAACAGATGTGGCCTCATCTCCAGCAGCTCCCAGTGTGATGGGGGCATACTTTCCAAGGATGGGGACACTGTACCAGCTCTGCCTGTCACCCTCTGCCCCCAGGACCCCCCTCAGCCCCCGTGAACCTCATCTCCAGCGTGAACGGGACCTCCGTGACCCTGGAGTGGGCCCCTCCCCTGGACCCGGGCGGCCGCAGCGACATCACCTACAACGCCGTGTGCCGCCGCTGTCCCTGGGCCCTGAGCCGCTGTGAGGCGTGTGGCAGTGGCACCCGCTTCGTGCCGCAGCAGACCAGCCTGGCACAGGCCAGCCTCCTGGTGGCCAACCTGCTGGCCCACATGAACTACTCCTTCTGGATCGAGGCCGTCAATGGAGTGTCCCACCTGAGTCCCGAACCACGTCACGCTGCTGTTGTCAACATCACCACGAACCAGGCAGGTAGGCGAGAATCCCCGGCCCCACTCAGAGTGCTGCCTGCCCAGGGACCTGCTGCGGGCTGCAGGCAGTAGTCACTCTCCCTACCATGATCTAGAGCTGGGGCTCTTCCCACCCTTAGAAAAGCGGGACATGGGTGGGCTACAGCGGCTCACGCCTGTCATCCTAGCAACTCAGGAAGCAAAGGTAGGAAGATCAGGGTCCATAGATAGACTTGGATAAAAGGAAGGGAGAGAAGGAGAGAGGGAGGGAGGGAAAGGAAGGAAGAGAGGGAGGGAGGGAAAGGAAGGAAGGAAGGAAGGCAGGCAAGCCAAGCAAGCAAAAAGGACTGAAAGTATGGCTCAAAATGAAAAAGGCTGGAGGTATGGCTTAAGTGCTAGAGCACATGCCTAGCAAGTGTTAGGCCCTGACTCAGAAAACACAGAGCTAGGCTCAGTGGCTGTCATAGGCCTAGTTCCAGAACTTTCTCTCTCTATACTTCTGCTTCCCCCGGTAGGGTGGAAATGCTCACACTTGCCTCTGTGCTTGGGAAGCACAAGGGAGAGCACGCTGCTCAGCCCAGCGCCTGGCCCAGGGCAGCGATTCAGCACACCGCTGTGACGGCCACTTCCCTGAGCTGCTGCTATTGCTATGGCTGTGGACCACGGCCGTGGACCACGGGGCCGCTTCTAGCTAATGGTTAGCTCAGCCCCTGGACGTGCAGTCTCTCCAGTCCGCTTATCAGAACTCACCTAAGAGACGCCTGGGGCAGCTTCCCCATCAATGCTGCCTCATGCCCTCCAGGCCTGGCCCACAGCACCCTGTCCCTGGCCACAAAGGAAGACTCAGGCCCAGATTGCCGCTCAGTAGTACTCATGCAGTCAGCAAGTGGCAGCAGGACTTGAACCCAGATCTTTCATACTCCCACCTTGAATCCTGAACCTGTCATTCTCTGCTGCCCAGGCATCATCTACCTGGGAGACCCCTGAACGGCAGCATGTGGGAGCAACACCACCAACTCCCTCCTAGGACTGGGCTTGGTGCACACAGTGTGAAGCATTCCGTGCCTGGGGATACTGAGGCCCAGAGACAGCAAATGACTTGACTTGTCCAGGGCCGGGTGTGACCCCACACCTGACTCCTAGAATGGCAGGGTTCCTCTGTTCAAGACCTTCCCAATTACTTCTTGATTATTTTCCCCCATGGCAGTCATCCCAGAGCATTTATTGGCACCTACTATGTGCAGTCTCTGCCTTCAGCAAGCTCCCAGGCATTCTGGGGAAACAGGATGCATGACCCTATCAGGGAGGTGGGTGCCAAGGGGGTGGAAACAGAGATGAGCAAGGGGTCCAGGCCTGAGGGCTGCTGCAAGGGGGCACAGGGAGCAATGGGCATTTCTTCCCACTTGGCCTTAGCTGACTCTCCACACCTCCCAACAGACTGAGACTCAGGAAGGAGGGGTGCAGGGCAGAAACAGGGCAGGGGCCAGCTGAGCAAGGACCTCACAGGGTCTAGAGGGGGGAGGGCTGGGACAGAGGCCTGCAGGGCCAGGCCACTGCCTGACACCGGCTGGCCGGTCACTCTAGCCCCGTCCCAGGTGGTGGTGATCCGGCAGGAGCGGGCCGGGCAGACCAGCGTGTCGCTGCTGTGGCAGGAACCCGAGCAGCCCAACGGCATCATCTTGGAGTACGAGGTCAAGTACTACGAGAAGGTGCGGGGTTAGGGGCTCAAGGCCCAGTACGGTGGGTGTGGGGGTACAGTGGGGACACAAGGTCAGGAAGTACTGTAGAAGGTGCAGGGTGGCTGAGCTCAAGTACTACAGGTGTTGGGCAGCGGTGGGCTGGCAACAGATGAGGGCGTGGCAGGGCCTGGCTGACTCTGCCCCCCCCTCCCCACCGCTTGCCCCTCATCCCCTGTCCCCTCCCCCCCGGACAGGACAAGGAGATGCAGAGCTACTCCACCCTGAAGGCTGTCACCACCCGTGCCACCGTGTCAGGCCTGAAGCCCGGCACACGCTACGTGTTCCAGGTCCGAGCCCGCACCTCGGCTGGCTGTGGCCGCTTTAGCCAGGCCATGGAGGTGGAGACAGGGAAGCCCCGTGAGTACGGAGGCTGGGAGGCAGGGGATGACTGGGATTTGAGGCCAGGGAGGGACTCAGAGAAGGAACAGTTCTTACCCGAGGCCTCAGCACAGGTGTGGCCCATCCCCTGCAGGTGTCTCCTATGCCCTGGCCACAGGTAGCCTTACAAAATCCCAGAGACTGCCTGTGAGTTGATGCTGTCCACAGCCCCATTTTACAGACAAGGAATGTAAAGATCCAAGGGAGAGTTCTCCTCAAATGCAGCCTTAGTATTACAGGGGTTGGCGAGAAATGCTGGTTCCCAGGCCTCAACCCCTCAAAGTCAGAAGGCCCAGCAATGGGGGCCCAGCCATGGGATTTCACAAGCCCCTCAGGTGATTAAGAAGCATTTCAAAGGCCCGTGGACTACACCAAGCCTTTGAAATCATTTGGTGCGGGAGGAGACGGTCACATGTGCTTTTCGTGAAACCTCATAGGTGCCTCACAGCTGTCCGTCCATACTCCCCTCCCTCCCAGTCTGAGAGGCCGGTTTTCCACTCCAGATGGCCTCAGGGGGCTCCTGTCACTTGCTGGCACCTGTGTGTCTAGTGTGCGCATGGGTCTGACCCCACCAAGACTGGAGGTGGAAGTCTTGCCTCCTCCAACTCATTTTCTGTGGGGCCTCAAGTAGGTCACTTGAGTTCTCTGAACCTCAATCTTCTTACCTGAAAGCTGCCTTAATGCAAAGATCTTTCTCGCAGGCAGTGGGGGGAGAGGGAGAGTCATGGGACCTCTTGAGTGCTCCACTCTCCTACTTGGGAACTGCTAGAGCATCAGGCAGGACACATGTTTCTGGCTCATTGACTTAGAGAGGGGAAGTGACTCTTAAAAGCCTGCACCGCACCGGGAAGCAGCAAGCTCCTGAGCCAGGAAGCCTAGCAGCCTGGTGGCCGGGCCTCAGAAGGGAGCTTATCAGATGGGGTGGGTGGACACGGGCTGGCTCGTGGCTGAAGAGGCCACCTGGCGGCTCCAGGAGGGCCAGGGCTGAGGGAAGCCCCCTTGCTTCTGTCCCTCCAGGGCCCCGCTATGACACCCGGACCATCGTGTGGATCTGCCTAACGCTGATCACGGGCCTGGTGGTGCTTTTGCTCCTGCTCATCTGCAAGAAGAGGTGAGTGGGCCTGAACCCGGTTCTGGGCCTCCTCAGTACTCTGCCTCCCATCTGCCCCAGCCCCACCAAGCCAGGGCTTCCCAGGTGTGTGCCTGAGGCTGGCTCACCTACAAACCTCTCATTTAAGCTCAGTGACACTCCAGGTAGAGTTGGCCTCGCTTTGCCGGTGAGTTCATTGAGACCAGAGAGATTAAACTACTTGCCAGCCACACAGCAGATGGACAGTAGGTCTGTCAAACCTGGGGCCCTGCTCTCAGTTGCTCTCCCCTGTCCCACTCTCCTCTAGAGGGAGGTGGAGGATCAATACTGAACGTGGGGTTCACGATCCCAGGTGGTGAAGATTGGAGGAGAAACAGGCAGGGGAGGAGAAGAGGCTGGCCAGGATAGCACAGTGGGGCTGGTGTGGGAAGCCTTGGCTAAGGGCGGCAGGGGACATGGGGGGAGGAATAAGCTGGGGCTTTGCAGTGATGGTTGGCCAGGCTGGATGGCGCTTTGTAGACTGAGCTTTGTGACTGCCCCAGCTGCCTGTCCAGACGTAGTGAGCCAAGCATGGTGATGCTCCCCCACAGACTTCCCTGCCAGGGAACAGGTGGGGTGGGGTGGGGTGGGGAGCCAGCCTGTCCCCTAGATGGGAGATGGGCTGGGGTTGGTCTGGGCCCAGCAGAGCAGTGACCGCCACTGTCCTCTGCAGACACTGTGGCTACAGCAAGGCCTTCCAGGACTCAGATGAGGAGAAGATGCACTACCAAAACGGACAGGGTGAGTGCACAGGAGGAGGCCCCGATGGCCAGGGCTGGCCTGGCCCCGCTGGGAAGGGCCAGCCTACAGGACAGATGCCTGGTGTCACAGAGCCACTGCCAGGGGCCCCTTCTGGCCCCTGCCTGGCTCACAGACCCCTGAGGACCCTCTGGCCAGGGAAACGTGCACACACACGCGCGTTCTGCGTGATTTCAGGGGGTTCTTGCACAGAGAGATTCTCAGGACCTACAGAGACCCCAAAAAGCTAGGCAGATATGAGGATACCCACCTCCACACCACACTGTGCCCAATAGTGTCGATCATGACACCACGCCCATGGGACCGAACGCAGCCTTGGAACCCTCCTTGCACAGCCCACGAGGCAGCCACTGACAGGCAATGCCGGCACTGTGGAGAAGCCCTTTTTGTGTGTTGTGGGGCATATCTCCACCCCAGCACAATTTAGGAAGGCCTTGGGGCCTATAGAAGTGACCCCGGAAACAGCAGGTTCTACCTCAAATTTACTGGACACCAAGACCCCAGAGCTGCGTCATAAGAACCCTGCTTTCACTTGGCCAGCACCTATGGGACACCTCCTGTTTGCTCCCCTATCTAGAGACTCCCAGAGATGCCTCTCCCTTCTCCCCCAGGGAATTCTGGGAGAGGAAGTTACCTTGAGCCCCACTGAGTCCTGCTCCCCACTCCCCAGCACCCCCCCCTGTCTTCCTGCCGCTGCATCACCCTCCAGGGAAGCTCCCAGAGCCCCAGTTCTGCGCAGAGCCCCACACCTATGAGGAGCCGGGCCGAGCGGGACGCGGCTTTACCCGAGAGATTGAGGCCTCCAGGATCCACATCGAGAAAATCATCGGCTCTGGTGAGCCTGGGGGTCTGTGAGCCTCGGGGGGCACCGCGGGGATCGGGGGGAAGAGAGGGATGGATGAGGAGCCAGGCGGTAGGCACTGGGTGTGCAAGGCTGGGGGAGAGAGGACCAGGCTGGCACCGGGGGCACCCACTGCTCTGCCCGCCTTGGCGGGGTCCACAGGGGAGTCTGGAGAGGTCTGCTATGGGCGGCTGCGGGTGCCGGGGCAGCGCGATGTGCCCGTGGCCATCAAAGCACTCAAAGCCGGCTACACAGAGAGGCAACGGCAGGATTTCCTCAGCGAGGCATCCATCATGGGCCAGTTTGACCACCCCAACATTATCCGCCTCGAGGGTGTCGTGACCCGAGGTAAGTGCCAGGCAGGGGGGCAGCCCCACCCTGCTGAGCCCCTCCTGCCCACAGAGGGCCCTGGGTCCTTCCTCTGGGCCACCCTGCTCTGACCTTGTCCCCCTAGATGTCTCTGGGATACTCAGCTCCCCAGAGAGATCTGTAGACTCCCTGGGGCCTCTGGTCAATAGCCCACCCCCACCATCACCACTACCAAGAGCCTCTATCTCTCCCTCCGCCATTCAGGCCGCCTGGCAATGATCGTGACGGAGTACATGGAGAACGGCTCTCTGGACGTCTTCCTGAGGGTGCGTGACCACCCGCTGCCTACACAGGGAGCGTCAGTTCTGGGTGTAGGGGATGGTGTAAAGCCCCAGCCTCTCCCCCAGCTGGCCCTGGGCACACCTGGAGAAGGCAGAGGCAGGTATGAGGCGGGGTCTGAAGGGTCAGCCCATCGAGCTGCCTGTCAGCCCCAGCCACGGAAGTCCTGCCGCTCTGTGGCTCCCTGCTGGCCTCTGCCAGGCTAAGCGTGGCTCCGTGCCCTGCCTCCCACCCCACCAGCTGGGAGAAGCAGCAGATTCCAGGTATTTGCTGAGCGCTGTTGGGCACAGGGCTTAATTTCTCTGGCCTTTAACTTTTTTCTGAAACCCAGAGCAACAATGGTCATGGGTCCATCCACCCCACAGGGTGTCTGTGAGCTCTGGGGCCCTCGGTGCTTCATCTGCTTCATTGTGGACAGCAGAGTGTCTTGTACATTGCAAGGAGCTGCCTTCACACTCGTCATTGACTCCAGGGTTCCTGGCCCCAGGTCAGGTGCCTACAGGGCCTTCCCATCGCCCATGCCAGGCCATGCTGTGTCCCCCCTGCAGAACCATGACGGGCAGTTCACCATAGTGCAGCTGGTGGGCATGCTCAGAGGGGTGGGCGCTGGCATGCGCTACCTGGCAGACCTGGGCTACATCCACCGGGACCTGGCCGCCCGCAACGTCCTTGTGGACGGCCGCCTGGTGTGCAAGGTGTCCGACTTCGGGCTCTCCCGGGCGCTGGAGGACGACCCGGACGCCGCCTACACCACTGCCGTGCGTTCTCTCCCTCCCCGCTCCCCTGGGGCAGGTGGCACCGTGGGCCCTCCCAGCCAGGGCCCTGCGCCTCCGGGCAAGTCCATCTCCTCCTTCAGGAAACGGGCACCACCTTGCTGCCTGCCCTTTATCACCTGTGCCCAGGGACACAGGCTGGTCCAGATTGTCACTCTCCGGGAAACCACATCTCCAAGTCACACACAAACTCCACATCTGTCTCTGGAGTTGGGCAGGGCGTTCTGTGGGAGTCCAGGTTGTCTGCAAAGTTCTTGGGCCTGCCTCAAGCCTGGAGTCTGAGCTGCAGGGCTCGGCCTGCCTCACTCCAAACACAGCCTGTCCCCCAGATCTGCCCAGTAATGAGCTTAGGAAACAGCTCTTGTGAAAGGCTCTCGTGAGCAAATAAGTAAGGGGAAGGGGGAAGAAGAGAGATAAGGGAGAGGAGAAGGAGGTGGGAGGAGAAGAGAGAAAAGGAAAGGGAGATGAGAAATGTCGAGAGTGGGGAGGATGAAAGGAATAGAAAAAGGAAAGGGAGAGCGGAGGAAGAGGGAGAAGAAGAGAGAGGGAAAAGGGGAAGGTTAGGGAGGAAGAGGAGGAGGGAAGGAGAAGGGAGGAAAAGAAAAGGAGAACAAGAAGGACCAGGCCCGCCCTCTGTGCTGGCTCAGGCCCTGATATTAATGGACATGTGCTGAGAGAGTGTGGGGCTCTGGGCTGCTCCCACATCCCCTCCCCCTCTCCCTGGATAGATGTTTGGGAAGGTGGCCGCCCTCTGTCCCCCACTGCACTGGGAAACAACCTCAGAGTTCTGCCTGACCCAGGCAGCCCTCAGCACCCCCTCACTCCACTTCTCCACCCTCCCCACAGGGAGGGAAGATCCCCATCCGCTGGACAGCGCCCGAGGCCATTGCCTTCAGGACCTTCTCCTCGGCCAGCGACGTGTGGAGCTTCGGCGTGGTCATGTGGGAAGTGCTGGCCTACGGGGAGCGGCCCTACTGGCACATGACCAACCGGGACGTGAGTGCAGGGTCCGGCCGGGCCACGGTGCCATGGGGCCTGGGAAGTCATGGGAAGCATGACCTGAACCCAGCACTGTGCCCGCAGGTCATCAGCTCAGTGGAGGAGGGCTACAGGCTGCCCGCGCCCATGGGCTGCCCCCGCGCCCTGCACCAGCTCATGCTGGACTGCTGGCACAAGGACCGGGCCCAGCGGCCTCGCTTCTCCCACATCGTCAGTGTCCTGGATGCGCTGATCCACAGCCCCGAGAACCTCAGGGCCACGGCCACGGCTGGCAGGTACCCAGTGCCCGCCCCAGCGTCAGCTAGGCTGGGTTGTCATCCTAGCATGGCCCCAAATAGACAGACTAGATCCAAGCCTGGCCCCTGCAGCAGCCCCAGCCCGAGCCCCAGCTCCTGCCCCCTCCTTCCTGGAGTCCAGCCTTGTGAACCCTCCACCCACCGCAGAGCACCGATGGGATCTGAGGCCCTGGCAGGCCACTCACTGAGACCCGTGTCCCCAGGTGCCCTCCCCCTGCCTTCGCCAGGAGCTGCTTTGACCTCCGCGGGGGCGGCGGGGGCCTGACTGTGGGGGACTGGCTGGACTCCATCCGCATGGGCCGCTATCGAGACCACTTTGCTGCTGGCGGTTACTCCTCCCTGGGCATGGTGCTGCGCATGAATGCTCAGTGAGTGAGAGGTGTATGGTGGTCCCCCGGGACAGGGCAGGGAGGGAGAGGCAGGTCTGGTGAGGGGATGGGTGAGGTTCTAGCCTCTGAGTTTCCAGCCACCCTGGTCAGCACCTTGCTTGCTTCGTCCTCAGGGACGTGCGCGCCCTGGGCATCACCCTCATGGGCCACCAGAAGAAGATCCTGGGCAGCATCCAGACCATGCGGGCCCAGCTGACCAGCACCCAGGGGCCCCGCCGGCACCTCTGACTGGCAGCTGTGTGGGCCCTTCCCCGCTGGACCTGGTCTTGCTGGCTATCAGAATACGTAGGACCACCCAAGGTCGAGGCAGTCCGGGCCTCTGCCTGTCCTCATCGGCCGCCACGAGGGCTGCCACAGGACCCAGAGTCACAGAGCTCAAGCACCCGGGGAGGGGGCGGGGGTTGGCCTTTGGTGCCTGGCTAGGACACCTGTCTCCCTCAAGGATGAAAAGTCTTTTTGTCTTCCAGAGCCTGGGGCCTCAAAGCCAGAGTTCTACAGAGATGTCGCTCGCCTGCCTCTGTGTGGTGTGTGTGTACACATATGCACCTGTGTATGTGTGCGTGTGTGCTTTTGTGCAAGTGTGTGTGTGTGTGTGTGCGCGCGCGCACATGCATGTGTGCACAGGTGGGCGCACTGTGGTGCCGTGTTCTCCAGGCCACAGCAGCCCTTGCAAATGTGTGTGATCCCATGTGTGTCTCCAGCCAGGTCCCAGCACCAAATGTACACACGTTCTTATGCCTGTGCTTGTCTGTTAGGGCTGAGGTGTCCTGTGTGTGTGTGTGTGTGTGTGTGTGTGTGTGTGTGTGTGAGACAGATGACAGGTCATGAATGACAAGGTGTGAGAGGTGTATGCAGGGCACTTGGTGTGGTGCTGCCCAGCAGCGCCCACAGGGGCTGGCAGAGCCCCACCCCCCTCCTCCCCCCACGCCTGGAGGCTGGAGTCTGGGCCACTTCTAAACCTCACCAGCACCAGGACCACCCCACCCCGCCTGGGTGAGCCCACCCCCGGCTGTACCTCAGGTCCAGACCTCCCTCCTGCTGTGGGGGGGGGGTCACCTGCAGCCTCCACCCGGCTTCCCCACTGCTCAACAGGAAAACAGGGTTCCTGGCCAGTCCCTCTGGCCATCTATTTCAGACATCATGGCAGAGCTGAGAAGCCCTTGGCTGGACTTGTCTGCCTGGCCAGGGCTGGGAGCCACGGGCTCCCCCTCTGCCTCTGATGCCTCCCCCCACGCCCAGGTCTCCCCTGGGGAGTCCCCTTGCCAACCGCTCACTGCCCAGCCCCCACCACGCCCAAGATCAGGGAGCATCGGATCTCAGCTGTTGGATCCCCACATTCACTCCTCCTGTACCACATGGG
Source organism: Dipodomys spectabilis (assembly GCF_019054845.1). Lineage (NCBI taxonomy): Eukaryota > Metazoa > Chordata > Mammalia > Rodentia > Heteromyidae > Dipodomys > Dipodomys spectabilis. Next base: position 2,831,807 of record NW_024870795.1, read on the forward strand.
TAGACTGAGGTCGGGAGAATGAGTATGCCTCCTTCAAGGTGATGTGATAACCAGGTTTCAAAGCCTGTTTTCCTCCCAGCCAGGGACTCTTCTCCCACTCTTGGTCCCAAGCAGACAGCTGTGGTGGGTGGAGCCTGGGAAGCTCCTCCCCCTCAGGCTGACCCTACCCCGTACGGCCCACCAGGGTATGTAAATATCTTTTTTCTACCATGTCAGAATATTTTTTCCTCACTCCTGACAATGCAAAAATGGTCTTCAAAGCACATAAAAAGCACCAGGGTGAGAAAGCCCCAATCCCAATGGAAGCAGTGCCCAAGGAACCCCTCTGGAGGGGGAGCCCCCCTGCCTGCCCACAGGGAGAGGCCAGTCCAGCTCCCTGCCCTGCCCAGCCCCTCCCCACAGCCAGCACCGATATCCGCGGAGACACCAGCACTGAGCCCCTCCCTCCTGCAATAATTCAGGGGCCCTGCCCCGCCCAGGTGCCGCGGCCAGCTCTCACACCTCTATATATTATATTACTATATAGCCGAGCTGCTCTTCCTTCCTATGGAAGCGGGAAACAAGGTCAGGACATGAGCCGGGGGGGATGGAGGGGAGAGACAGGCGTCTGCCTCCCCCCAGCCCGCTCTCACCTGGTTTCAGGGCTCAGGATCCTTGGGGCTCTGAGGCCTGGCACTTGCCAAAGTGTGGCCCTGCCCTGGGTACGGATCCCTCTTGGGGTCCCTGGGGTCTGCCTCTCTGTGGTCTTCAGCCTGAGACTGGAATTGGCCCACAATGAGAATAAATCCTGCCTCATCTTTGCCTGTGTCCTGCGTTTTGTCTCCATCGCTCCTGGTGCAAAGGAGCAACTCTGTGTGAGTACGGGCTGCGTGCCTTCCACTCACAGTCCCTGCCACCCACCCACACACATTCCCTCCATCAGGGGGCGGCAGCCGGGTGCCCATTCCACTCGTGAGTCTCGCGGAGGTCAGCTAGCCCAAAGGCATGGAGCGGGGACACCTCAGGTTCCAAACCCAGGCAGGATCTGTCACCCAAGACACAGTTGGGGCTTGGCACCCACCATTGGTGCCTTTCACTGTCTCTTCTTGGAGAAGAAGGACCAGCTCTGGTGGGGAACAAACAGCTGGTAGGAGCCATGATGCCCTGGGGGGAAGGGACAGCATGAGTGTGGACATCTCCCGTGCTTGCTCGGACTAGGGCTGCAGCTGTTTGGGAGCTGGAGCCGGGGTGATGACCCAGAGTCTGGGCGGGACGCAGGGGCGGAGCAGAACCCAGAAAGTACATCGCAGCCACTGGCTCAGACATTTGGGGCCAATGGCCCTGAGGCCATGGAGATGAGCCAATAAAGGGTGCTAATCTGGGTGAGGAGTCTTCACACACACACACTCAAACTGGGAAAGTGGCAACAGGAAGAAATCAGCAAGATACAGCATGCTGGGACCAGCAGCACACAGCAAGCTGGTGCCGTCAGACTCCAGGCTCAGCAAGCTCCCCCTGAAACGCTAAAGTCAGCCACAGGCCCCTCTCCATGATGCCAGACAGGACGAGAAGTGTATGGTGACTGACATCCTTCTCTTAAAAGCCATGTCTGGCCCTACTAAGTACGTATGATATGCTGTGTCTCACTGTGGGTATAAGACAAAGCCGTGATCCTCAGAGACTCGGGGACCAGATGGAGTGACATAGGGCACAAAAGACGCCCCCTCCATTGGATTCCATGTGCTCAGGGTCCAGGAAATGGGGTACACAGGACTAGAGAAAATCAGAGTTGGGTGCCAGTGGCGCACACCTGTCATCCTAGCTACTCAGGAGGCTGAAATCTGAGGATCACCATTCAGAGCCAGCCCAGGTAGGAAAGTCTATAAGACTCTTTTCTCCAATTAGCCACCAGAAAACCAGAAGTGAGGTGGTGGCTCAAAGAAGTAGAGCACTAGCCTTGAGCAAAGGAGCATTGAGCTCAGGGACAGCACCCAAGCCTTGAGTTCAAGTCCCATGACCAACAGCAGCAGCAACAACAAAAAGAAACATAAATCAGAAGTCCAGACTTTTTTCTTGGGCATTAAGTTTGAAAGGGTTTGTAGGTTTGCTTTCTAGGACACCCCCCTCACCCCCCGCCCTATGCCACGCATAGGATATAGAGAGAAGATGGAGATGCCAGCCATGTGTGTAGATGGGAAACCCACTGGAAAAGTGTGTTTTTCCTCCAACTCAATCTGCACACTTCACTTCCAATAAAACTCACACCAGGGTTTTCCCTGCAAGCTGACAAGGTCATTTCAAAATGTATACGGAAAAACAACAATAACAAAAATACAGAACAGCAAGATGAATTTGAGGAAGGAAGCTGAAGAAAACGAACACCTTACCCTAGCAGCTATCAACAGTCACTGTGAAGCTTCCATAATTAAGGTAGTTTGATTTGGTGTCAGTAATAGGCTTAACAGACATAAATAAATAAACAGAGAAGGCCGGTACCAGTAGCTACACCTGTAATCCTAGCTACTCAGGATGTTGAGATCTGAGGATTGCTGTTCAAAGGCAGCCCAAGCATGAGATTCTTATCTCCAATTAACCAGCAAAGAAAAGGTGAAACTGGAGGCTTAAGTGGTAGAGTGCTCAGCCTTGAGTGAAAAATCCAGGCAAGCAAGAGCAAGAAGACCCAAGTTCAAGCTCAAGCTCTAGTACCAGAAAGAAAAACTGTCCAAAGTAAGGCTGGTGGTTTATCTCAGAGAGAGTGCTTGCCTAGCATGCATATGCTCTGCATTGAACTTCCAGAACTGCTAAAATAAAAGGGGGGTAATCAATTTACCAAAACTCCTAAGGCAATAGAAAAAATGGGCTAATTATGAACATACAAAAAGAAGAAATCTGAATGACTAATAAAGATTAAAGAGGGCTGGGAAGGTGGCTCAGTGGTAGAGTGCTTGCCTTGCATGCCAGAGGCCCTGGGTTCGATTCCTCAGCACCACATAAGCAAAAAGAAAAAAGCCGGAAGTGGCGCTGTGGCTCAAGTGGTAGAGCTCTAGCCTTGAGCTGAAGAGCTGAGGGCCAGTGCCTAGGCCCAGAGTTCAGACCCCATGACCGGACCCAAAAATAAAAAATAAAGATTAAAGAGAGAGGGAAGAAGCTGGGTACTGGTGGCTTACACCTGTAATCCTAGCTACTCAAGAGGCTAAGATCTAAGGATCCATGGTTCGAAACCAACCTGAACAAGAAAATCTGTGAGACCTTTATCTCTAATTAACCACCAGAAAACCAAAGTGGTACTGTGGCTTCAAGTGGTAGTGCTCTAGCTTTGAGCATAAAAGCTCAGGGACAGTGCCCAGGCCCTGGATTCAAGCACAATGGACAACAACAATAATAATAATATTTAAAAAGAGAGAGATCCTCCACAATGTGAAACTATTTGAACAATAAAGAGACAGCAGATTACACCAACCTGATTGGCAACATCATAACACTGGTATGGAAGGTATCGGGGAGGTGCGATGCCTGTGAACTGCGGGTGGCCTAGGAATTATCCCTAACTATTAAAAACAGTAAACTTCAAGATGAGAACATTTATGACTCTACTTCACCACTTGTCTGTGTCTGTCTTGGGCTTGGCTTCCTAAATGACCTAAGACAGGATTCTCACACAGATGCTCAATTTAGCAAGGGACAGCCATCCCCTGCCTCTTGCTATGTTACAGAAAAGCAAAAGGGAACTCAGCTCTCTCCCAGCAGGAAAGCAAGAAAATTAACTGTTTTAGAAGTGTGATGGAATAATGTACCACAGTTAGAAATGAGTCATGACATTACCATGTGTTGACACAGAGGGAAAAAATAAATGATACAGAAATACACACTGTGTATTGCCATTTATGTAAAACCTTAGAAGCATGTGGTAGGAACCAGGCCCTGGTGGTGGATACCTGTAATCCTAGTGACTCAAGAGGCTGAGATTTGAAGACCAAAGTTCAAAGCCAGCCCCGACAGGAAACTCCATGAGACTTTTATCTCCAGTTAACCAGCAAAAAGCAGAAGTAGGGGTATGGATCAAGTAGTAGAGTGCTAATTTTGAGTGAAAAAGCCAAGTGAGAATGTGAAGCCATAAGTTCAAGCCCCAGTATCACCAGCACAAGGAAAACAAAACCTGTAGTGTGGTAGGCTATAGAAACTTTGAATTCATCACTGCATAGAAAGCACAAACACGTGTGGACAACTCCAGCCCAGCTGCATTTATCACACATGCTTGATTTTCCTTTTAAGAAGATACAACTCGAAAGAAAAATAGAAAAACTGGCTTAATCTTGACAGCGGACACATAGATGCCTGTTAAATTATTTTCTGTGTTTTTTCCCCTGAATGTTGAAATATTCAATGATTAAAAATAAAAATGTTTAAAAACCACAAGGAAGCAGAAGAGGAGGACTAGATGGGAAGTCTACTTCCCTCTCTATTGTTTATCTGTGAGCCTGAACTCAAAGAATTTTTTTCTTTATTGATATTAACAAATAAATTTCACAAATTTCAAAGTCTTGTAGGATAGTGATACTTAGCCAAAGTTACGAACACATTTTAACCTTCACAAGGCACATTGTCATTATCATGGTCTATAAAGCTTATGAACTCTACAAACTTTGACACTACAGCTATTTTTTTTTTTTCCAAACTGGGTGATATATACATTTCTTTCCTTTTGCTTAGTGTATGTCCACAGGGCAGGATGGCCGGTGGCTGCGCTGTCCAGGGTGCTGAACCCCCATGTCTGGAGCTGGTTGAGCTTGGACAAGTCTGAGCTCTCTACGGCAGGTGCACAGCACCAGCCCCCTCCCTGGGTGTTTATGGGAGACCCTCATTGCTCTCCCTCCTCCCCTCATTTGTTCTCCATGAACAGCTCTGCTTCAGTCACAACCCAACAACTGCACCTACTAGGTTTCAATAATGTCAGGAGTCCTCCTCTAGTTCACATCCCCACGAGCAGCAGTGCTCGTTTCCACTTCTCCAACTCCAGCTTTCCTTCTTTCCATTCTTCCCTCCTTCTTTCCCCATTTCCTCTATCCTTCTTCCCTTCCTCCCTCCCTTCCTTCGCTCCTCCCTCTTTTCCTTTCCTCTTTCCTTCCTTCCTTGTCATCCTTGTGCTTACTAAGCGGGCATTCTCCCAGTTGAACCATGCTCCCAGTCCCCCTCCCAGTCCCTTTAACTGACATAACCCAGCCTTGCCCAGGGAATGACACAGTCTCTGAGCCCAGGTGACCTATTATTTAAAAGAAGCCCCCAACATGCCAGGCATGTTGATGTGAAGATGTAAAGGCACGGTGTGTGGAGAGAGAGCACTTGGCACTGAGTCTGGCATTGATGAAACTTTGGTGATCCTCTGTATTCTTCACAATGAACCACCCAGCTGGGCTGCATTCAATGCCATATGGGCAGGTGTCTCTCCACAGCCCCGTGTGTGTGTGTGTGTGTGTGTGTGTGTGTGTGTGTGTACACTGAGGGAGGAATCATTACTTGTAGGGTTCAAAGACATTTGTCCTGGGTGGGAGGAGCTGCCCCTGCTCCCTCTCCTGGCCCCCCTAGCTCCAGCCGTTCACCTTGCCAGACGACCGTCTGAGAGCCTCCTTCTCCTGAGACTTCCCCACCCCAGCCTCACCCCTGCCCAGCCCTACTCCCTCCTGACAAGGTCCCAGGCACCTTCTTCCCTTGGGCTTCTGCCACTTCAAAGCAGGAAGGTGGCTTTCTGGTTTATTTTACATTTTTTGGTATTCAGAGAGAGGCTCTTGTGGTAATCTCCCCACTCTAAATGCTCATCACATTTCTCTTAAAGCCACGGGAGCCCCCCCCCCTCATCTTTTATGCATTGCCTCGCACCAGCCCCAACACAAGAGACATGGAAATGCAAACCTCCAAGGACTGACTGTACACTCCAGGCAGCCACTGGTTCTTCCCAGCCACCCTGCGCCTACGCCCTGCACCCTGCGCCCTGCGCCCTGCGCCTTGCACCCTGAACCCTGTATAGGGGAGATGGAGAATAAAGACCTAACCAGGGCCTGGGCATTGGGGATGGGGTTGGGGAGGTGGCTGGTGCAGGGCTGCCATCATCACCCCCAGGGAGAGTGAAAGATTGAACAGAGATGGCAGAGGCTGTTCTGGGGAGCTGGGACTCTTGCTCTAGGCTTCCCTTGTGCTCCACAGTTTCACCCACACCCTCCAACACCTCCATAATTACCACTGTCAGATATGGCCCCCATCTTCCACAGTGATACCACGCAGGCCCTGGCCCCTGCACTGTGACCTTGCATTATGCTTTCATGCTTCTGGCAGCCTGTGAGGTAGATCCATGCAGAGACCGGGTGTTAGAGATAGAATGAAGCCGCACGGCGGTGGCCCCTGCTTGTAATGCCTTTATCGCACGCTGAATGCTTACTGTGAGCCAGTCCTGGGCTGAACCTGGGCTCCTCTGGCTACATAACGATGGTTCTGGCAACCATCTGTGCAAGCTGCACAACAGTACAGTTGATCCATCACTGAGGAAACCCCAGGGCCCAGGAGATCTTAGCACCCAGGAGTGTCTGACTTTAATGAGGGGAAGAGAGCGGGTGTTGTAACTCACACCTGTAATCCCAGATACTCAGAAGCCTGAGCTCTGAGAATCACTGTTCAAAGCCAGACTCGGCAGACAAATTTGAGAGGCTCTTATCTCTTATCTCAGTTAACCAGCAAAAAGCCAGAAGTAGAGGTGTGGCTCAAGTGGTAGAGTACCTGCCTTGAGCAAAAAAAAAGAGCCAAGGAAAAACTTAAGGCCCTGGGTTCAAGCCTGGTACACACACACACACACACACACACAAATGAGGAGAAAGCATCAGAGATGGAGCTCTGCAGTATGAGCTAGAATCAGGAAATGGGGGGAGTGAAGCAGGATGGAAAGGCTTTTCCTTTCTACACCAGGCACAGAAGGAGCCAAGGGTGTGGATGACCTATGGTTCTCTCCTTGAAAGAGGGAACCCCGAAGACCTGCTGGGAGCAAGGGCAGGAGATGAGGCCACACCCCCTCCATCAATGAGGAAACCAGGTCCAGGAGGTTGTATGAGCTGCCCCTCGCTACACAGTTGGTGAGTAGTGAACCAGAATTGGAACCCAGGCCAGTCTGGCTCAAATGGGTAGGAAGAGGGGGAGGGCCAATTCATGTGTGCTCTGTGATCAAAGACACGGGCCCACCTGCTGCTCAGGAACCGCAGCACCAACCAGCAGGTCTCAGAGGAATCTGACTCCCAGTGTCTGCTGGAGAGAAGCAGCTGCAGCCACTGACCGAAGGACAGAGGTGATGGCTGGAGCTACAGCCGCGGCTTGTGCTGGGAAGTGGAGTAGTGACTCGGAGGGGGTGTGCACACACTTCTGTGCATGTGGTGTTGCGTGTCTGTGCAGAGGGGATGTGTGGCATTGCCCCGACAGTGTGTGAAATGAGTGTATGCATGTGTTATGTGAGTGACTGTGGGAAAGCGTATGGGCTACTGGACCACGTGTAAGTACAATGTGTGAGTGTGTGTGCATGTGTGTGCGTGTGGGATTGGTGGATAGCATTATATATATGGTTTGTTGTGTGTGTACATGTGTACGTGTGTGGTTGATATGTGATCTCATGACTGTGACCTGTACTAATGTGAGAGTATGTGAGCTAGTATGTGTATGCATTGTGTGCCCAATGCACATGTGTGCGTGTGTGTGTGCCTGAGCACACACTCCAGGCTGAGGTGGTCTCCTGCTCCTTTCTCTGCACCCTCCCGAGTAACAATTTTATAGCCACTGGGATGCTGAGGACCTCTTGCCCTGTCCACGGTGCCAGCCCAGACACTGAGCTGAGCCCCACAGCCCTGACCCAAGCATGAACGCACGTGTGCATGTGTGTGTGTGCATGTGTGCGTGTGTGCGTGTGTGTGGCTTCCTGAGCTGTGCCAGCCTCTCTCACAAGCCAGGCCCTCGCTCTCATGTCTTAGAAGTCTTCCTGTGTACCATTTTTTAAATATCTGATGTGGCACAATATAGACAATACAACAGTATAATATAATGGAGAATAAAAGAAAACAGTACAATGCAGTATAATTCAGAACAATGTAAAAAAATACAACACAACACAGTATAATACACTAATATAATATAGTGTATACACTACAATAAATCAATATAATGCAGTACTATATAATGCAGTATAACATAACAACATAATACGGTATAATATAATACAATATAATATGGTATAATCAATATGATACAGTACAATGTAAAACAGGACAGCATAATACAGTATAATAATATAGTACAACATAATACAGTACAATGCAATACAGTACAGTGTAATACAGTTCAATGTAACAGTACAATGAAGGAGCCCAGCCCCTGCAAACAGGCCAGGGTGACTCCTGCAACCCACTTCAGCAGTGGCTAAACCTGTCACCTGCTTTCTGTCTCACAGCTGAGGAAACTGAGGCACAGACCAGTTCAGACTCTTGCCTCCAAAAAAAAAATGCCAAAATTGTTATTCTCCCATAGCCCCTTAAATCTGTGAACTATTTCCTCCATAAGTCCTAACTTACACCAGCTGAACCAAGACAATGACTCAACCCTGGAGCCGGTGACCAGGCACCTTGGCGGGCCAGCCTCCACTCCCAGTCCTCAGAGGAGGCCACCCCAGTCCCCTCCACCTTCTCCAGATTCCCCTGAGGCCCAGACCCAGCAGGACACTGACACTCCGCCCAACCATGTCCTGGAGCTGTCCTCGGTGCTGAAGCTGCAGGCGCAGCGGCAGCCTCCGTGTCCTGGGCTATGGGAGCTGGGACATAGGTCCTGGGGCTGATTCTGGGAGCAGAGACCGCCAGCAAGGAAGGCCATTTCCCCACCATATTTCCTGCGGACCTAGCACACTTGGGCTTGCTCACCTTTGCTGAGTGCCTCCTTCAGAACTTCCTGGATAGAGACACTATTTCTCACCCTCTGCTAGCCCACGGCGGTGCAGAGCACTGCCCGGGCACCAGCAAGGTCACCGGCCCGCTGGCTCCATGACCCCTCCATCCTGCCCGGCCCCACTCGGCCACCACATTCCCCCCCCTGCCGCCCCCCCCCCCCGCACGGCCCAGCCCCAGCCCTCAGATGCCCCACCAAGCTCAGGGTGTGTCTCTGTCAGCTTTGGAATCTGGCTAGAACCAAAGTTCAGCAGCCATGTCAGCAATGGCTTCCCTCTGGACATGTGGGGACAAGATCTGACTCATGGTGAGAGCCAAATGTCCGGAACCCGGAGCTCAACCCACCCCCTTGCCTAACGCCCCACAAGTGGCCGTCTCCCCAGGAACTTCCCTGTGGCTCCCTCCTGAACAGAGGAGTTCTCCTCAGGCACACAGTTAAAAGAGGAGGAGGGAAGTTGAGGCCCTGTTTGCTCCGTAGGGAAGCCCTGAATTCTCCCCCACCATCATGCTGACAGTTAGGGGCCAGAAGCATCAAAGCCTTGTTGATTTTGCCACCAACTGAGAGCAGATGGGAGCCTCCAAAAGCTGCACCATGCCACTCACATTCAAAGGCCAGCAGGGTGCGTGGGGCTCACAGCTCAGGCCCAGAGTACTGGGTCTGAGAGTCTCACCCACTGCAGGGCAGGGGCGTGGATGGTGGGCCTCCAGTGAGCAGTCTAGATGCCACCCTCTCATTCAGACCCTTCACCCTTTCTTCCCCTCTGAGCCCAGTCATCTGCTAAATGAGGACAGGAGACCTTCCCGAGCCCTCTGTCCCAGGGCGTGGACCCCTAGCTGGGTCAGAGCCCCTGCAAACAGGCAGAGGTGGCCCTGTAGGGGAGCAGGTCCCCCTCCCCCACCCCCAAGCTGGCTTGGGCGGTGGCTAAGCCTCCCAGCTCGCGTGCCAGGGCTAGCTGGAGGCGGGGAAGAGGCCGGGAGGCCCGGGCCCAGGGGAGCACCCCGCACGCCAGTCTCCCTCACGCGATGTGAAGCAAGGCAGCCACCCATGCCCCGCCTGCTGAGCTCATCCGGGCTGGGGTAAGTGGGGGTACGGTGGCTCCAGCCACCCTCCTGCTGCCTGTCAACCCATCCATCCATCCACAGACAGACCGCCTGGCTGCCTGCCCCTTGCCCTGCCTCTGGGACTGTCTGCCTGCTGGATGTCAGCTTTTCAAGGGTCAGCATGGCTTGTCTGTGTGTCTGCCAGCCATGCTACCTACTGCCCATTAAGTCTGTCTGTCTGTCTGTCTTCTAGGTGATTAAGCCAGCTGTTACCTCCAGGCCACCTGAATTCCATCCTCACATCCACCTGTCAGTCTGGCTGTTGGTTAATGCTCTCTGATTGGTCAGGTTGCGTGCCCAGCTGTCTTTCAATTGGCTTGTGTTCCTCTGTCCACCTGGCAGCCAGTTCTACCTTCCTTTCTGTCTGCCTGTCCACCTGAGCCTCTTGGATCAAATCTCTCGCTGGCTCTCTAGCTCTCTCTTATCCCTGGCCATTTCTCTCCATGTGCCTAAGCTGTGCAGCCCGAAGGCCCCAGACTGCCCAGCCTCTCAGCCTCTGCCATACACAGCCTCCCCCTCTGACAGCCCCGTCCTCTTCTCTCCAGCCCTGGAGTGAGAATGACTTCTTCGCTAAACATATTTGGAGAAGATGAGGTTTGAATTAATGGTGGAAATAAGGTTTTATGATTCCATTTCGGTTTTATTCCTTGGCTGCTTTTCCCCATTACCACAGAGCAGCAATGGAGAACGGCGGTTCTCTGCAGTATTTATGATAATGCAGGTTAATGTCTGAGCTGGAGAAAGCTCAATTAGCAAATTCATGGACAAGGGGGTCTGTGGCTTCTCCTGCGACGCCAGATGATTCATTAGCCACAGGGAGATGCTGGCCTTCCCACCCGCATACAAAGCGCCCGGCCACCCCTTTCCCAAGCACGCTGGTACCCGCCTTGGAATCGGCTCCCAGGGAGCCCCTGAGTGTCCTCAGTGCCCTTCAGTGTGCCTGGCACACAGGAGGGTCGCAATCTTTGAGACCCAATACAGGATATATGGCTGGTTTTTGTACATGTGGACTAAGTCCCAGATTCAAGGCCCAGAGCCTGGAACAGAGCAGGTGCTTAAATGCTCACTGAAGAAGTGGATACATACCCTAGTGTTCTATACCTAGCATGGGTTGTTGGATAGCAAGTGGTTGTTGATTGACTAACTGAGGGACAATGAAAGACTGTTGCCGGTCTTCCCTGCTTAAAGACTACCTAGATCCAAAGAATCCCACAGAGGGGACTGAAAGGAACAGAATTGCGAGGAAGGGGGTCTCATCTGGAGGACCCCCAGCAAGAGAAGAGACACTGAACTCTCTAAGCAGAATAGGCTGTACAAGGTAGAACAGCCCTTTTGTTTGCTGGGTTGAATCAAACTGCTGTAGTTGACCCTTACCTGTCCTCTGCTACCTGCCCAGATCTGATTCTCAGAGGAGAGGTGCTGAGTGGGCCAGAGGAGCCCCATTCTCCCAGGACCTTCCCAAGACAGGCTTCGCTCCAGACTGCCCTCATGCTCAGTCAAAGTGGGGCGATTGGTCCCAGTATGCAACTATGAGGCCCAGAGAGGGCAAGTATCTTGTCCAAGGTCACACAGCAAGTTGGTGGTAGAGTCATGACTGGAAGGCAGATTTCTGTCTTTCCCTCTACTTTCTGCTGTTGGTCTTGCCCCATGTTCTGTCCTCTCTGATCTTGATTTTCCATGGACAGTTCACACACACACACACACACACACACACACACACACACACACACACACACACACACACACACACACACTGCTGGAGCCCTGTTGGCAAACTATAGAGAATGAGCAGAAGGTCATAGCCCTGTGCCCACAAATGTGAGCATAGTCCTATTCATGGAATCTCCCACTTGGCACACCCCGACCCTCGGTGACACACTGGACACTTCTGGCCTTCCCTGGAGCCCAGTGGAGCACCTGGCCCGTACCCCTGTGCAGTGGAGAATCCTGATGTAGACAGGCCACATGATCTGCGCCAAGCCACGCCTCGGTGAGAGATAGATCCGAAGCGGGATTCCAACTCTGCTCCTCCTTCTCCTTCAGGGCCGGCCTGCCTGCCTGCTGCGCCAGCCCCAGATAGATGGCTCCCCCGTCCCGGCAGGGGTCACCTCCCCAGGCTGGAGCTGGAGCTGTGACCGGGAGCCTGGGCAAGGCCTGGCCCCGGCTGACGCAGACGGGCCAGGAGGCCGACATTGCACACACCGGCAGCCGCTGCCTGTCTGTCGGGACCGGCTGTGGTGGGAGGGCCTGTGGCCTGGGAGCCGGGAGGCAGCGCTGTGCCCTCCCTCAGAGGCGGATGAACCAACAGGGGCCCGGCACTCCGCCAAGGGCTGCCAGCCTCCTGGTTCTTTGCCTTCACAACTTCGCCTGGTCAAGGCCTGGAGAAAAGTCCATTGTTCAGTTAGAAAAACTGAGGCACGGAGATAGGACGTTAACTGGTTGCATCTCACAAACACAGTGACAGGGCTAGGACCAAGTGCTAGCTGACCCCAGAGCCCTTCCCCGGCCAGGCCTCTCTCAAGAGCCTCCTTTGAAAGCTGCCAGCGCCAGCCAGGCCCAGGGGCTCATGCCTACAATCCCAGCTTAGGAAATAGAGAGTAACAGGATTATGGTTTGAGATCAGCCCAGACAAATCAGTAATGAGACCCCATTTCAACCAATAAGCCAAGTATGACGACACAAGCTTATCATCTCAGGGAGACACAGGGAAATCATGAGCTGGGACTGACCTGGCCAAAAGCCTAAGACCTGAACAATAACTTATGGAGCAAAGAGAGCTGGGGAGCATGGCTCCAATAGCACGACACCTACCTAGCAAGAGCGAGGCCCTAAGTTCAAACCTTAGAACTACCAGAGCGAGGATGGGAGAGAGGGAGGCAGGGAGGGAGAGGAAAGAGTGTGTGCTATCCTGATGCCCTCTGCTTTCTGGGAACTTTCTCCTATGGGAGGAGAATCAATGTCTGGGGCAGCAAGGAGCCATAGACTCAGGAATCTAGCTCTCGCTTGCTGTGCGACCTTGGATACGTCCATTAACCAATCTGATCCTGAGCTTACCACAGAGATCTCAGGCCAGGGTCATCCTTCAGATAGCTTTGCTCGTTGTCTGGACTTGGAAGACATCACTTGGGGAAGGGAGTGGAGGGGTGGGGGAGGGAAGGCAGAGGAGGGGGGAGTGGAAAAGCTGTGGAACCCTCACCCCTCCCTGGGGATCCCGAGAGCCAAGTGACGTGCCCAAGGTCACGGGTGCATTAGCACCCTCCCAGGCTTCCCTGGCTCAGCTCCTCGGTGTGCAGCTCCCCAAGCTGGGGGTGGGGAGCGAGGGAAGGAAAACAACAAAGTGTAAGAGCTTTACCTCTGCCCCTTATTTGGGGGGCTTTTTCTTTCTTTCTTTATCTCTTTCTCTTTGAAGTGAAACAGCACACACTGGGGTTCGTTTGGAAATCCTCTGTGGTCCTTTTAAACAAAAACTAAGCAAACTCCATCTAGAAGACCCTGAAGAAAGAGATGGCATCGCGGCTTCCTCCCGCCGCCCCCTCCAGAGGCCTGGTGGCCATCTCGGGGAGTCCCCCGCAGCAGGCACCGTCATGGAGAGACCCACGGGGGGATTCGCTGGACCGGCTCCTGCATGCACAGCGAGAGACTTCAGACAGACTGGAAAATGAGGCTCGACTTCAAAGACGCGGTGACAGGCAGCCGCGGTGAGGGAGCGTGGAGGTGGCCTCCCCCGGCGGTGGCGGTGGCGGGCGGCAGGACCACCGTGGGGCCCTCCCCCGCCCAGAAGAAGCCCCGACAGTGTCTGTCAACTCACAAGAGCCAGGGGGCTTCTGTGAGCCCGTTGGGGGTCGCAGGACGCAGAGCAGGGACCAGGCAAGCTGCAGGCTTCACCCACACACCCTGGGAGCCCAGGGAGGAACTTGCCCCCTTGCCAAGCCCCAACACACACACGGGCACCCAGGGCCAGATGCTTCTGTCCCCTTCACTGAGGGAAAAGCTGATCCTGCCACCCAGAGGCCTGGCATGTCCACTCAGAAGCTTGTGATGGAAGGGAGGGGGCCCTGATTGCTCAGATCTCGTGTGTGTGTGTGTGTGTGTGTGTGCACGCGTGTGTGTGTGTGTACGTGTGTGTGTATGTGTGTGTGTGCACGTGTGTGTGCGTGCGCATGTGTGTACGTGTGTGTGCACATGTGTGTGCATGTGTGTGTGCATGTGTGTGTGCATGTGTGTGTGTGCGTGTGTGTGTACGTGTGTGTGCACGTGTGTGTGCGTGCGTGTGTGTGTACGTGTGTGTGTGCGTGTGTGTGTGTGCGTGTGTGTGCGTGTGTGTGTACGTGTGTGTGTGCGCGTGTGTGTGTGTGTGCGTGTGTGTGCGTGTGTGTGCGTGTGTGTGCACGTGTGTGTGTGTGCGTGCGTGTGTGTGTACGTGTGTGTGCATGTGTGTGTGCGTGCATGTGTGTGTGTACGTGTGTGTGTGCGTGTGCGTGTGTGTGCGCGTGTGTGTGCGTGCGTGCATGTGTGTGTGTGTACGTGTGTGTGCACGTGTGTGTGTGCGTGCGTGCGTGTGTGTGTACGTGTGTGTGCACGTGTGTGTGTGTGTGCGTGTGTGTGTGTTTATACTGGGGCTTGAACCCAGACTCTTGCACTTTCCCTTGGCTTTTTTTCCCTCAAGGCTGTCTCGAGACCTTTTGAACCACGCCTCTACTTCCAGCTCTAGTGTGATGGTTGTTTACCCTAAATTTTTGGAGGGTGATGAGCCAATCTTGGGGCTTGAACTCAGAGCCTGAGCGCTGTCCCTGAGCCTCTTTATGCTCAAGGTTTGTGCTCTACCACTTGAGCCACAGTGCCACTCCCAGCTTTTTCTGCATAGTTTATTGGAGATACATCTCATGGACTTGCCTACCTGGGCTGACTTTGAACCAGAATCCTCAGATCTCAGCCTCCTGAGTAGCTAGGATTACAGGTGTGAGCCACCTGTTCCTGGCTGTTTGGCCAAACCTTGAGGATACCCTGGAACAGCTTCTTACACAGTCATAAACCCACAAAACCACCCCCATACCAAAATATAGGGCACCCCCTCACCCAGTGCCAGACTCCTCTCCCAGCTGGAGAAACCAGGTAGCCTGCAGGGAGCTGAGTAGACTGGGTGGGAGGGGGAGGCGAGCACTGGTGGAAGGGGCAGAGGAGCAGAGGGACCGCAGGCACTCCACAGGGTGGGGTGGGGTGGCAGGCTGCTACCGGCTATCAGAGGCCCCTGAGCCTGGAGTCTCAGGGGGAAATCCCTTCCGAGGAGCCTCTCGCAGCTGGAGGAGATGCATGCCCTGTGGTCACGTGCATTCATCGGGGACTCTGGGCTGGGCCGGGCCCCACATTGCTGGGACTCGGGCAGCTGCTGTGCTGGCCCTTTGATGTGACAGAGATGGAGACACACACATGCCCAACAATTAATTAATTGTGACTTTCACCGCACAGCGGCCCCTTCCTATTGATCTCCTCCCATCTGGAGTGAGAGACAATTAGGAGAAAGCAGAGCTTCTGCAGCTAATTACCCACAGACTGAGAACCGGGCTTTTCAATTTATTACACTTTCATGGCCACAATAACCTGCTCACCTTGCTCCTGCTGAGATGCAAAGAGGGGGCGCCATGGAGCAGCACACCCAGTTAGCCCAGGAAGTCAGGCTCCCTCCCCACCTGGTGCACACACACACACACACAGCTGGGCTCTGGGGCCAGAGCTGGCATCATCAAAACTGCCCCCCTGGCAGGATCAGGGAGTCCCCACTGCCTCTATTTAGGGCCTGACAAGATGCTGGCTCCCATTTTACAGATGTAGAAACCAAGGTCCAGAGAGGCAAGGCTGCTGGCTGGAGGCCACAGCCGACACTGGGCATGGGAGCCTGCTGGGGTGAGAGGCGCGTCAGGACGTCACCTCTGGAGGCTGTAGCCTGCCTGGCACTGCGCAGGGCCGTGGTGAACATTTACCCACAAACCCAGCTGACCTTGTGTGGACTCCAAGCATGGCCATTGCTACTGCCATCAGAAACAGGGAGGACACAGTGGGTTAGGATGTGGATTAGAAAAACAAACAAACAAAAACCCACCAGAATTCGGATGGCACACTATAGGTGAGAAAACTGGGCTGTGCAAAGAGCGCCAGGCAGTGTCAGGACCCTGGACAGCTCAGCTGGGCGCATTCAAGGCCGCTGCCCGCTCGCGGGGCTTTCTGAGGGTGTTGCTAATGGCCAGGGCAGGGCTGCAAAGGAAGGAAGAGGATCCACAGGACCTCAGGGTGATGTACTGCCCATACCACATTGGATCTACCTGTTGCCCTACCGGACACGCACACCTCAGCGGCTCTCTTCCCTTGTTTTACCCGCCACCCCTGCAAAGTCAGCTGAGGATACCAATTACTTCCTCTACCTGTGGCAACTTTTTGTTTGTTTGTTTGGGGGTGGGTTGTTGTTGTTTCTTCAGTCATGGAGCTTAAACTTGGCCTGGGCGCTGTCCCTCAGCCGTTCAGGTCAAGGCTAGGGCTCTGCCACTTGAGCCACAGCACCACTTCCGGTTTTCTTGTGGTTTATGGCTTTGAACTGCAATCCTCAGATCTCAGCCTCCTGAGTAGCTAGGATGATGGGCATGAGCCACCAGCACCCAGCTGTTTGTTTTTAGAGGTTTGTTTGCTTGTTTGTTTTTTTTTGCCTGATGTGAGTCAGGGCCTGGGTGCTGTCCCTGAGCTCTTCCGCTTAAGGCAAATGCTCTACCACTTTGAGCCACAGCACCACTTCCAGTTTTCTGGTGGTTCATGGGAGATAAGAGACTCACAGGGACTTTTTGGCCCAGCCTGGCTTCAAACCACAATCCTCATATCTCAGTCTCCTGAGAAACTAGAATTATAGGCGCGAGCCACTGGCACCTGGCTGTTTCTTTCTTTTTTTTTTTTTAACTGCATTTTTTTGGTCTTTTTCTCTTTTTGGTACTGGGGATCAAACCCAGAATGTTGCACTTGCTAGACAAGTGCTTTACTACTGAACTACATCCCAGCCCTACAGCAACATTTAAGACCCTTTGGCCTCTACAGCAGAGCAACCGTGGGCTGGAGCGGATGCACCAGCAGGGTCCCTCCGCCCACCAGTCACTGTGCAGCTCCGGCACTGGCCCTGGAGGTGTGGGGATGTAAGCCTCCCGTGTCTCCATACAGCTTCGTGGGAAGGGGCGTGTCTCACCGTCCCCAGACGGGGTGTGACAAACATCCACACTCCACGTCTCATTTCTCTCTCCTGGCAACTCTGAGCCATGCAATCCCAAAAGGGTCCCCAGAGTAGAGGCCGAGGCTGTAGACTCTGAGGTCCAATCTGGGTTCAAATCCCAGTCCCACTGCCAAACAAGTGGTATCCTGTCTCCACTGGCTGAGAGCAGGGAGCTCCCCCGTGACACAGAGCAGGGATGGCCAATTTAGATGCCATTATCACACGAACATGTCAACGCTCCCAGAAACCAAATGGTGCTTTATGTATTTATTGTGGTCGGTTGTAGAGCTTGAGCTCAGAGCCTGGGCACTATCCCTGAGCTTTCTCAACCAAGGTGAGCACTCTACCACTTTGAGAGCCACAGCTCCACTTCTGGTTTTCTGGTGGTTAATTGGAGATAAGAGGCTCACAGAATCTCCTGCCTGGGCTGGCTTTGAACCATGATCCTCAGATCTCAGCCTTCTGAATAGGTAGGATTACAGGCATAAGCCACTAGCACTTAGCTTCAAATTTTACTTTAAATTGTGTCTTATGAAGATATTTGTGGAATTTAAATGTACCATTTGATGAATTCTTTGTATATGCTGGTACTGGGGCTTGAACTCAACCTGGGCACTGTCTCTTAGCTTTTTCTTTCTTCCTTTTTTTTCCCCTCAAGGCTAGTGCTCTACTCCTGATGCCACAGCCCACACTTCCGTCTTTTGGTAATTAATTAGAGATAAAAGTCTTACAGACTCTTTCCTGCCCTGGCTGGCTTTGAACTGAGACTCTCAGATCTCAGCCTCCTGAGTAGCTAGGATGACAGGCGTGAGCCACCGGCACCTGGTATCCATTTGATGAGTTTTGACAAGTACATACACCTTTGTAACCAACACTGCAGCCAAGATGTCAAATAGTTCCACTAACTCTGATAACGGTCCCATGTCTCTTTCCCTAAGCTTCAAAGGAGACCCAGGCTGAGAGCAATGCCTTCTGGAAGGGGGGGGGGGGGGCTGCTGAATTCCCCAGGGATGGAAGGGGGGGTGAGTGGATAGAATGGGGTCAGTGGATAGGAGGGGGCATGGGGGGTGAGTGGATAGGCCCCAGAAGTTTCCAGCTCCCAAAGAGCCCACCATTTTAAGGAGGCGCACACTGGCTGTCAGGGTGATTTAACACTAGCACCACCCACAGAGAGGGAGCGCAGGGAACTTCCCTTTCCTTACCTTAGCCCAGGTGTAGAATTCCAGCCTGGCTAGAGAGAGGGTAGAGCTCAAATCACTGTCACAGGACTGGCCCTGTAGGGCAGGCCAGGGTGGGGTGAGCCTTGGCCTGGCAGCTCCTGGCCCTGAAGCTCAGGAAGGGAAGTGCTTGCTGACTCAAGGTCACCCAGGTTAGAGGTGGCTTGCCAACTCAGAACCTATTCTTTTCTCTTCCTCTCCTGCCCCCCTGGCTCCACTCTGGGACAGACCCTGAAGAGGAGCTCTGCCCTTCCTCCTTCTCTGACCTCAGGTCCTTCCAGGCCTGAGGGACCAAGTCCCCACCACAGCTGCCAGGGACCCAGATTGGGTCCCTCTGCACCCGCCAGCGCTTCCGGCTCTGACAGCCCTTCCCAGGAGCCGCCAGGCTCGTTTGCATACTACGGTTCATTTGCATACTACTTAGGAAAAGCCTTTGCCTTCCCCACCTGCAGCAAACTCCAGGCTGATTAGTTCTCCCTACATCGGAGAGTTAATTACTCTCCCGCGTAGACCCGGTGTTTATTTGTAATCAGCAGAGGGCTAGGAAGATAGGAGGGGGGCGGGAGAGAGAGGATGCATGCAGAAGCAGCTGTCATTAGCCCCGATTCCAGAGCGGCTCCAAATGAGAGCATACTGCACCCCCAACCTCTAGCTCTGCCCTTGTACGCCCTGCGACACATGCCCCGTGGCCCTCGAGTGCTCTGAACGCACAGAAAACATGAGTAGACCGGGATCATGGGAGCATTAGACAAAGGTGGGTGGTGGGCAGCTGGCAGGACAGAGAGGGTAGCTCAGAGAACAGGACAAAGGACCCTGGGATGGAGCTGGGGCAGGGTGCCTTCCAGAACCATCCCAGGACAGGCTGGAGACAGGGAGGGTAACTAACTTCCTCAGTTAATTGGAGATGAACACCGTACGGGGACCAAGGAAAACACAGCTCTCCACTTGGATACCAGCAATGTCCCTCCAAATTCCAATGTCTCCACTTGGGGACATTTGGTGTCCTTCCCTCCCCTCTGCCCACATCCAGTAAACCTGACCTTGTCCCCCTCCCTCATGAGGTCTGGATGAGCCCAGGGATCACGCCAAGGTTGGAAAGACTCCCATAGTGACTGTCAGAGCCCCAGGAGGAGACTGCCCTCCTTCCACGCCCCCCACCCCGCCCCGATCCCATACAGGAATTCCAATGCACCCGGTGGGACCAGCTCAGAGGAGCCCCAGGTAATCAATCGCTCCTTGGGATCGCATACGCCTTTACAGATGGGGAAACTGAGGCCCAGGGGATGTTTGGTGCCAGCATACTCGTCAGAGTTGGGCTGCCTGCAGCCCACAGTGGCCTCTTGTGATTTAAAAAGAAAAAAATGTATAGGGCAGAGGGAGATGCTGCAGAAGGCAGCCTGCTGTGACAATGATGGGGACCTGGCAGGGCACAGTGCCCAGGCCCTGGGGGCCCTCTGCCACAGCGCCACTTCTGTCTTTTGGGTGGTTAATTGGACAAGGAGTCTCTTGGGTTTGTCTGCGTGTGTTGGCTTCAAAATGAGGATCTTCAGATCTCAGCCTCCTGAGCAGCTAGGCTTACAGATGTGAGATGCCAGCACCTAGCATCTGTTTATAATTCTTTTCCCCAACTTCTCAACAGGTCACCTGGCCATCTGAGTGGCAGATGGGGGAGAAGGAGTTAATTTTCACCAGACGCGGCCGTGGGACACAGGCCACACTGCCCTCTAGAGGCTGCAGGGGGTTGGTGCCCACTGGTTCAGGTCCATTATTGACTCCGGTTTATAGCTGAGGTGTGAGACCCAGAAAATAGGAAGAGAGACGCTGAAAGGGTCAGACTTGAACCCTCTGGCTTCCGTAAAAACCCACCCAAGAAAAGTGTTTTTTTTATTTGCATGGGGAGGCTCATGAGATCATGGCAGGCTACTGCTGGATGGTTCCCAGCACCAGTCACCCAGCACTCAGGGAGATAAGAAAGAAACTGGGGTGCTGGCTTTGGGGTTTGGTCTCATAGCCTGAGCTCTGTCCCTTAGCATTTCCACTCAAGACTGGCACTCTACCACTTGTACTCTACCTTCACTTGTTAATTGGAGGTGCGAGTTTTGTGGGTTTGGCTGCCAGGGATGGCTTTGAACCACCATCCTCATGATCTCTGCATCTTGAGTAGCTAGGGCTGAGCAACCTGGCTCTTCAGCTCCCCCTGCAGAAAAGCGAGGCTGACATGATAGAGGAAGGTAGATTCTGGGAAGGGTGTTGGGGACCATTTGGGGCAACCTGCCTGCCTCTCACTCTGCCTCATCTTGTAGGTAGAGAAAGCAAGGCTGGGAGAGGTGCAGTAACCTGGCCAAAGGTTACACGGGTATCCATCTAGTGTAATGTCAATGTGTCAGTAGTCCAGGTAGGAAGCTTTGTACCATGTTCACTTTACAGATACAAAGGTTGGGAGAAGATACCGCTGGCCCAAGTCTACACAGTGAGGCTAACAAGCTGACCGGAGGACCCCACTCACCTCCTACATCCTGGAGAGGAAGAGAGGAGCTAGCACCCTTCAACCAAAGCCTCCTGCTGGTGTGTGACGTATTGGGTGCCACAGGAGACCACAGGTGAAAAAGGAAGGCAGGGGTTCGAGGATCCCAGCTCTGGACCATCCTGTACCTGCCAGGACGCCTGCCTTCTTCTCATCCACAATGCATGTGAGGAACAAAGCCGAGAGACGAGGTCAGCCGGGGCCTGAACACACTGGTCCCAAGTGTGGGTGAGACAAAGTCACTCGATGGGGAAAGCTCCCTTGGGGTCCAAGCAGGTCAGATGACAGACCAGCAAGGGGGCTGTGCTTCTAGGTGATGAGCAAACTATCCACCTGAACACTAACAACAATGCTCTCCAGATAGCAGAATCCGTGGCTATAAGATAGATAGATGTTGAGTAAAGCCAATGATGAAGCCAACTTACTAGGTACCATGTTAACATTGTGTCATTCCCATGTTAAAAGACCCTGAGGAAGAGCCCATGCCAGCAGCTCACACCTCAAATCCTAGCTATCTGGAAGCTGACACTGAAGTTCAAAGCCAGCCCCGCAAGAAACTCTAATCTCTAATTCACCAGCAAAAAGCCAGAAGTGAAGCTATGGCTTAAGTGGTAGAGTGCTACCCTTGAGTGAGAAAACTAAGGGACACATCCAGACCCTGAGTTCAAGTCTAGCCCTGAAAGAAAGAAAGTGAGAGCGAAAGAAGAGGAAAAAGAAAGAGAAAAATAGCCCAAAGAAGTAGAATCTGTTGTTCCCAATTTATAGATAAGGAACCTGAGGCCCGGATGGTGATGTGACTTCCGGAAGGCAAGCCACTGGGAAGTGGTCATCTGGAAACTAATGCCTGCTCCTTGTTCCCCCACGCTCCCAGGCTGTGGGCACCATCCCAGCTGCTTTCACAATCACGAAAGTGGCCGGCAACTTACAGGTTTTGAAACTCCTCCTGCCCTGATGATCTTTGCGCCTCTGTGTCCTCCATCGTCCACACCCCAGCCGCACAGACACCACCTTGCCACCTCCCAACAGCTGTGGCCCGAGTGGGACCCCCGGCCCCATGTCCACACCCCAGTCTTGCTGAGGTCAAAACTCCCCTGTCAGCTTCTAAGGCAGCTCCGGGGCGGGAGAGGGGGAGGGGGCCTGGGGTGGGGGAAGCGAAACTTGGCTGGACGGCTTAGGGTTCCTGCTGGCCCTTCCTGCTGGCTGTCCCTGCCGCTGTCCTACCCGGTTCCTGGGCTGAAGGCAGAATCATCCAGTCGTGTGTTGGCAGCCCAGGCAGGTGAGGCCAGGCCTGGGTAGTGGGGGCTGCGAGGCTGGGGAACCAGGACAATGGAGGCAGGCCAGAGGGAGAATACTGGTAGCTGTGTCGGTGCTGGGACAGAAGCAGGGACACTGCTCCAGGACTCAGAATAGATGGGGGGGGAGCCCGACCTCTGAGGTGCGAGCTTGGAGGAAGATGGGGGTGTAGAGACGCAGACCCATCGTTCCTGGATTTGAGCACCCCCCCCCATATAAGAAGCTGGGGAAAGGCTGGGGGAGCAGAGCCCAGCAGTGGGGTCTCTGCAGGAGGAAGGAGCCCTGGGGGCAGGGCCCGGGGGCTTGGTCCTCAATGCTGGCAGGGACTGCGCCGCCGTGGAGGAGCGGGCAGCGGCAGGGTTTGTGGTTCCTGAGCGCACAGAGCTCCACCATCTGGGGAAAGGTGTTAATTAAATACAGAGCAGGCGCTTGATAAATATTTGCTCACTGAAATTGATCATGCATGGAGCGGATGAGCCTGGGCACCCAGGGAGGGCAGGAGTAGGTCTGTTCACTGTCAGTTAGTATCCTGGAGTGTGCACACAGTGTGACACACAGGTGTGTGTGTGTGTGACAATGGATGTGGACAGGGCTTGGAGGCCCCCGGGGGTCGGGGGCAGAGACTCCAGCAGGTGAGTCCGGTATGGTGGGCAGGTGCTGTCCAGCCTGCCCACGCCCTGCCTGTCTCCACAGTGACATCATGGAGGCTCCTTGGTTGTTGACCTGCATGCTGGCCATGTTCCTGGCCTCCGCAGTGACTCAGGATGTGTGCCAAGCCCCCAATGGGAAGGACGGGGCTGCAGGAAAACCGGGCCGCCCGGGCCGCCCAGGCCTCAAGGGGGAACGTGGAGAGCCGGGTACGTGCGGGCTCTTGACTCGGGTGGCTGGCTGGGGGATGCAGGAGCTCCACAGGAAGCCCTTCCAGTTTGTACTTGGCCCCCAGGGCTGAGGATACCAGGCCTTTTCCCTGCCCCCCCCCCACTCACCCCCAAACCTCTGCTGGCCCTACTTCCTTCTATGGCCTCACTTCCTCTTCTGAAGAATTAGGGGCTTGAGTGATAAGGGGGGAGGTCAGAGGCAGCTCCCAGTCCTTGGTCATGGCTCAGTGGCTAAAATGATGACAAACAGATATGTGTGTGTGTGTGTGTGTGTGTGTGTGTGTGTGTGTGTGTGTGTGTTTGCTTAAGGCTGGCCCTCTACCATTTAAGCTACAGCTCCTCCTCCAGCTTTTTGGTGATGAATTGGAGATAAGAGTCTCACAGAAGCTGGGTGCCAGGGGTTCATGCCTGTAATCCTAGCTACTCAGGAAGCTGAGGACGGTGATTCAAAACCAGCCAGGGCAGGAAAATCTGTGAGACTCTTATCTCCAATTGACCACCAGACGTGGCACTGTTAACTCAAAGCGGTAGAGCACTAACCTTGAGCAAAAGAGCTCAGTGACAGCGCCCAGGCCCTAAGTTCAAGCCCCACAAGGGGAAGGGGGAAGTCTCGCAGACTTTCTTGCCCTTGAACCTTGATAGTCAGATTTCAACCTCCTGAGTAGCTAGGATTACAGGTGCAAGCCACCAGCACCTGGCTCAGAATCAGCCTCTCCAAGGCCCTGCCATTCCCCTGCCTTCCCTCCCAAAGGTCCCTGGGAGGAAAGCCTCTTTCCCTGGGATGTCAGGCCCTGAGTCCCCACCCCCACCCCTAAATCTGCTCTTTCTCCTCCAGGGATCCCTGGCATGCGGACAGGCATCAGAGGCCCTAAAGGCGATGAGGGGGAGCCTGGGCCCTCTGGAAAGCCCGGCAATGTGGGCTCCCCGGGGCCCAGTGGGCCTCTGGGGGACAAGGGTGCCCCAGGGTTAAAGGGGATCAAGGGCAACCCAGGAAACATCAGAGATCAGCCCCGGCCTGCCTTCTCCGCCGTGCGGCGGAACCCTCCCGCAGGCGGCACCACCGTCATCTTCGACACGGTCATCACCAACCAGGAAGGCCCTTACCAGAACCACTCCGGGCACTTCGTCTGTGCCGTGCCGGGCTTTTACTACTTCACCTTCCAGGTGGTCTCCCAGTGGGACATCTGCCTGTCCATCACGCACGCCCCCAGGGGCCAGCCGGAGCGACAGCGCCGCCTGGTGGGCTTCTGTGACTACAACAGCAAGGGGCTCTTCCAGGTGGTGTCTGGGGGGACAGCGATCCAGCTGCAACACGGAGACCAGGTCTGGATCGAGAGAGACGCCTCAAAGGGCCGCATTTACCAAGGCCCCGAGGCTGACAGCATCTTCAGTGGCTTCCTCATCTTCCCCTCAGCCTGAGCCAGGGAGCCACCCCGCCCCAGCCCCCAACCTCAGGCTTCCTCCTCCTCCGTGTTTACCTCCTCTCAGGCTCTGTGCTCTGCTCGGTAAAGAGGGTGCCATCGCTTTAGCCACCTAAGGAAGGGGCTGCCGAGAGCCTTGAGGCGTGGCAGCCCGCCGCTCTGCTCATTGTAAGGGTCCTTTGAGATCTCCCTGGAATAAATGTGTGAGTCTGAGTCTGCCAGACTGGGTGCGATGGAGACTCCGGGCTCCGGGCAGGGGGCACAGGGGTGACCCTTGCTGAGCGCTGAGAGGCAGCGGCTGTGTCTGTGCCAAAAGCCCATCAGCGGGGCTCCAAGCCAGACACCACCGTGTGTCGGCTGCTTATCGCGTGCGTGTCACGTTCACTCTGTGGCCTCAGTTTCCTTACCTGCACGGCGGGAGGAGTGGCCGCACCTTCCTCGGTGGGCTGCTGGGGGATTGGATGACTCCGAGTGTCACAACTACAGCCTGGTTCCTGGCTTGGGAGGTAGCTTGATAATAAGCTCCAAGGTGGGTGCCCATGCCACGTTCCAGATGGATGAAGCAAGGCCAAGACAGGGAACGTAAGGTCCAAGGTGGGCATCCCAGAGGAGAGGCTGGGTTGAACCCCCAGCTTGCTGCGGCCATGTCTGTGTGTGCCCTCCCCCTCCCCAGCCCCCCAGCTGCACCTGGCCAAGCACACCGGCACCCCTCCAACCTGGGCCAGGAATCAGAGAGGGGAGGCTGCTGTCAGCTGCCTGCAGAGCTGGGGAACACACAGACACACGCATGCACAGACCACAAACATGTATGCAATGACACAGGTGCACAAGCCACAAATACACAGCCACACTGGTACAGATGATAAACGCATACATAATCACACACACGTACAACTCATACACACAACACACATACACAATCACACATGCGCAAGACCACAAGCACACATATACCACCACACACATGTACCAACCACACACACGCACACATACACACACATGTGCATGGACCACAAGCACACTTATACATAAGCGCACATATGCACAGCCCTGCAGTACATGTGTGCAGATCAGCACACACCTGCACAGGCCATTCACATATCCAAACAGTACGTGTGTGTGCACACATGCGCACACCATCTCTGTTGGGATCCCCAGGCACCGGAGCACATGCACTGCTCATAAGACATGGGCTCAGGACCACCCTTCAGTGTACGCCTACACATGCCCTAGGAGATACACACTGGTTACAACTCCAAACACACACATGCACACACATGCAGCAACTCCAAACACACACATGCACACACATGCAGCAACTCCAAACACACACACATGCACACACATGCAGCAACTCCAAACACACACATGCACACACATGCAGCAACTCCAAACACACACATGCACACACATGCAGCAACTCCAAACACACACACATGCACACACATGCAGCAACTCCAAACACACACATGCACACACATGCAGCCGCTTGTGGGGGAACGCGCGAGCTGTTATGCCAGGCATTGCCTGCCTCCACCTTCAAGGAACACTTGCAAGCCCTCCAAATATGCCTTCTCTCCCCATCGCGGTCCCTCTGTGTCTCTCTCTCACACTCATGTGTGTCTCACACACAGGCACACACCCTGAATTCACATGTGCAGACCACTGGCCTCAGGCACACACACATCTCACACCCGACATGCACAAGTCTTGGAAACCCTGTCCTCCCTTCTCCCGTGCCGCCATGCACACACCATTCTCAGAGTCACAGGGGACTGTCCCCTGCCCACCATCCACCCACCTCTGACAGGCCAGAGTCAGGACTCTGTCCCCAGCCCTCTCACCAACAGTCTCTGGGGTCAAGAAGGAGTCGGGGGGTCCATGGAGAGAGGGGAACCCCCACAGCAGAGGCTATCACCGGAGCTCCTGCATGGCAGGAGAGACCTGGCTAGGGTGAGTCTCACTCTAAATTCTACCCAGCCTCATCCCCTGCACCTCGCAGTCAATCTCTGGTCCTCCTGGGAGGGAAAAGCTGAGCTGGGCCAGGTAGGCAGGGCAGGGAAGGAGGCTGAACACGGGCTGAGGCTGCCACCTGCTGGACAAGCCAGGCCCAGGTACAGAGGAAGCGAGGATGGAAGATGGGAGCCCGGGGCTGGACTCCAGGACACAGAGTCCCCCCGCCCCGCCCCCTCCCCGGTTGTGCTCTTCCCAGGCCCCCACCCACCAGAGACGCCCAAGGCCCAGTGCTCTCCAGGTCCTTGTCTTGTCCTGCACTCTGCAGCCCTGTGCCACAGGACGGACAGCCCAGGCAGGCGAGGCCCTAAAGGACACTCAGCCTGGCAGGGCAGGACTCTGAGGTGCTGGTATTGGCATGGGGTGAGGCACAATGTACACTGAGTCCTTGCCCTGAGTACCCTGAGAAGCCGTGGGAAGTCTGCTTTGGAGACCACTGCACTGGGAGTCCTGGAGTCCAGGAAGCCGCAGTCATGAGATGGAATCCACAAACCCAGCACCAACCTCATCCTTAGAGCTCCCGAGGGACCAGGCTCACACCTGTAATCTTAGCTACTCAGGAGGCTGAGATCTGAGGATTGCGGTTCAAAGCCAGCCTGGACAGGAAAGTCTACAAGGCTCTTATCTCCAATTAACCACCAGAAAACCAGAGGTGGCACTGTGGCTCAAGTGGTAGAGTGTTCACCTTGAGCTAAAGAGCTGAGAGACAGCGCCCAGGCCCGGAGTTCAAGCCCCACGACTGACACACATACACAAAAAGAACCTCATGAGGGGAGCTAAGCCAGCTGGAGGGCCTCCTCACCAGAGGCCAAGTGGAGGCCAGGACACAGGGGCAGATGGAGCTGTCAGGGAAGGAGGGGAGACCAGGAGCCCATCCTTCATTCAAGAGCCTGGGTCCCAGGCTGCAAACTAGTGGATCACTCCTGTAATCCAAGTTATGCAGAAGGCTGAGATCTGAGGATAGAGGTTCAAAGCCAGCCCAAGCAGACAAATCTGAGAGACTCTTATCTCCAATAAACCAGCAAAAAAACAAAAGTGGAGACATAGCTCAAGTGGTAGAGTACCAGCCTTGAGTGAAAAAGCCAAGAGAGCGCTCACATGAGGGCTGCAGACAGACCGGGCGCACGGTGGGCCGGCCCATTGTGGAGCCATTGTGCCTGGGGCTCCGTCCACTCACACGTGTATACACAGAGCGTGCACACAACACACACATGTACACACAATACACACATGAGCGCGCACGCACACACACACACACACACGTCCTGAACCAGGTGCTGGAGCTGCAGACGTTTCCTCCTTTTAGACACACATGACCCTGGCCACGACAGTGGTGTCACTGTGGTCAGTCAGGCTCAGAACACAAATGAAAGTGTCCAGTCAGGGGAAATCTCAGGAAAGGGGATGTGGGAGGGGGGCTGGGGGAGGGGAGCGCTGGGGGAGGGGTGCCTAGTCCTATCTGGGCAGTCCTTGTTTCTGGTCACTCCAACACGGTGTCCTCCTGCCTGGGAGAGGGACACGGAGCCAGGGACATTGCTGTGACTACATCAGAAACCCCCCACCCCAGGAGAGGCTGAGACCCCTCCCACGCCCAGGTGAGAGCCAATGGCGATTTTCCCTGGACCTTCCTAAGCTCTGGCTCACTCTGCAAGAGGAGGAGCTGTCCTCTCCCTGATGGGCCTGGCCCTGAGCCCCACAGTCCATTCATCATAGCGCCCCCAGTGTGAGGGGCTGCAGCGGGGGATGGGCTCAGAGAAGGAGGGGGAGGGGTAACAGGGAAGAGTGGGCTGGGGTCCAGCTCTACCACCTCCCCATCCAGCCCCCTCCTCAGGATGGCCGTGGGGCCCAGCTGCCCGCCCTGCCCTGCACTCCACCTGCTGCTGCTCCTGCTGGCTCTGCCCCTCAGGGCCCAGGCCGGCACCGGCTGCTACGGAATCCCAGGGATGCCTGGACTGCCCGGAGCCCCCGGGAAAGACGGGCACGATGGCCTGCCAGGGCCCAAGGGGGAGCCAGGTGAGTCTGCCAGCCGGGTGCTAGGACAGGGCTGAGACAATGCGTCCATATGGGGTGATGGGGGCGGGATCGCAACGAATGCAGACAATGAAGAATCCCACTGCCGTGTCGGCTCTGGCTCCTGAGTCCTCAGCGCCTAGGCTGCGGCCCTTATCCCCCGTCCCAGGGGGCAGCAGGGAGGGTCACAGGGCACCTGGCAGTCACAGCCTGGGGCAAACTGAGGTGTCCCCTGCCATCTTGTTACACCTGCGCTGTTGCTCACCCAGCCTCGTGGTGGTGGCCACACCATGAACGCATCCGCTGCACTGACCGCCAAGGTCACAGCCCGGCCCGCCCCTTCCTTCCATGAGGACATGCCACTTTACGTGCAGTGCCTCAGTTTCCTCATGCGTAACACGAGGGAAGTTGAACAGGGCCGCACAGGGCTGGGGCAGCTAGAGAGAGCAGTATCTGGAGGGTGGCTGCCATGCACTCGGCTCCTGGCATGGGTTCCGTGTGCCGACACTGAGGGTTTGGGAGAGGTGGTGCTCAGGACCAGGCTTGAACTCCAGGCCTGGATGCTGTCCCCGAGCTCTTTAGCTCAAGGCGAGCGCTCTACCACTTGAGCCACAGCGCCACCTCTGGTTTTCTGGGTGGGAGGAGGGGTTGGGAGAGGAGGCGCTCAGGACTAGACACAGGCGCTGTGCAGCCTGGCAGCCTAGGCAAGGCCCCCGTCCCTTTCAAGATAAACAATCCAAAGAAGTCAGCTGGGCTTGATTGCAGAGGTGCCCATTACTCAGATGTATGCATGTGACACACTCATCCCCAACACACTCAGAAGGTTGTGCAAATATCACTTTCCCCATTTTGATCATATGCATGAATTATGCAAGAAACAACATTGGGAAAACTAGGCCAGGGGTATGAGGGACCTCTCTGTGGACCTCTGTTTGTATATGTGGGGTGTGTGTGTGTGTGTGTGTGTGTGTGTGTGTGTGTGTGTGTGTGTGTGTGTGTGTGTGTGTGTGTGTGCTGGTATTGGAACTAGAATTGGAGCTAGCCTTGACATTGTCCCTTAGCTTTTTTGCTCCAGGCTGACATTCTACCACTTGAGCCATAGCTTCACTTCAGGCTTTTTGCTAGTTAATTGGAAATAAGAGTTTTATGATCTTTCCCACCAGGGTTGGCTTCAAACTTCAAACCTCAGATCTTAGCTTTCTGAGTAACTAGGGTTACAGGCATAAGCTAATGGAGCCTGTCTCCTCCTCCTCCACCTCCTCCTCTTCTTCCTCCTCCTCTTCTACCCCTTCTTCCTCCTCCTCCTCTTCCTCCTCCCCCTCTTCCTCTTCTTCCTCTTCTCCTTCTTTTTCTTCAAATTTCTACAACTCTATAATTATTTCAAAGATAAAAAGTTGAAAAACTACAAATAGAAAATTAAGCAATCAGCTCTGGAGGAGATGATCATTCATGAATAAGCTCCACAAGCTTCTGGAGAAATCTGATTTTTGTTTTTAAAAAAATCCCTGTAAAGCAAATAAACAAATAACAACAAACCCCTGAGAACCAGAATTTTTAGATGAGGTCTGAATTTGCTCATGTTGAACTCTGATTTAAAAAAATTTTAAGCCCCACACATGCTGAATAGAAGGTGCATGCTTTCCCTGGACTGACATTTCCCTCTGACAGTCTCTGGCATCTCCTAGTGCTGTCTGCACACACACACACACACACACACACATCACAGGGGTGGAACTCAAGACCAAGAGACAGGAAAGTACCTTAGATAGTCAGACGGCAAACCACTCTCTTGGGGACAGTCCATCTGGGAAGGACATTCTAGAGACAAGACACTGGAATCCGAGCACCAGTGGCACACACCTGTAATCCTAGCTACTCAGGAGGCTGAGATCTGATGATAGCAGATGGATGATAGCCTGGGCAGAAAAGTCTGTGAAACTCTTCTCTCCAATTAACCAGCAAAATGCTGGAAGTGGAGCATGGGGTCAAGTAGTAGAGTGCTAGCCTTGAGCAAAAAAGCTCAGGGATACTATCCAAGTCCTGAGTTTGAATCCCAGGACCAACACACACACACACACACACACACACACACACACACACACACACACACACACACACACACACACACACACACACGCAACACTGGAAGGCACCTCCAGTATCCCCTCTTCTCAGTCCCTGCTCTATCACTCCCTGCCTACCTTTCTTTCTCCAGGAATCCCAGCCATCCCTGGGACTCAAGGACCCAAGGGTCAGAAGGGAGAGCCTGGTAAGCCTGGCCATTTGGGGAAAAATGGCCCCATGGGAGCCTCTGGGATGCCAGGAGATCAGGGCCCCAGGGGGCCTCCCGGGATGCCAGGTGATGAGGGCAGGTACAAGCAGAAGCACCAGTCGGTGTTCACAGTCACTCGGCAGACTTCCCTGTACCCAGCAGCCAATGGCCTGGTCAAGTTCAACTCGGCCATCACCAACCCCCAGGGGGATTACAACCTCAGCACGGGCAAGTTCACCTGCAAAGTGCCTGGCCTCTATTACTTTGTCTACCACACGTCACAGACGGCCAACCTGTGTGTGCACCTGTACCGCAGCGGCAGCAGGATGACCACCTTCTGTGACCACCTGTCCAACAGCAAGCAGGTCAGCTCCGGAGGCGTGGCGCTGCAACTGCAGCTGGGCCAGGAGGTGTGGCTGGCCGTCAATGACTACAACGGCATGGTGGGCACCGAGGGCTCTGACAGCGTCTTCTCCGGCTTCCTGCTCTTCCCCGACTAGAGCACCAGGCCAACGCCAGCCCACAGCTGGCCACCTCCCTCCATTCCCACATCCTGGCTCAGACTATTTTCCCTACCTGATGGACTCCTCCTTCAGGAAGCCCACCTGACTCCCAACCCTCTCTGTTCCCTGCCTCTTCTGAGCTCCTTCAGGAGTCATTGCTTGTCCTGTTCTTTTGATACTTAACTAGATTGTCATTCACTTTTTTTGTTTCAGCTCTTGCAAGAGGCGGGGAGATCTATGAATAAATAATTAGTCTGATAAATATGCATGGACTAGTTCTTTTTTTTTCCAGTGGTAATGCCCTGAACTTAAAGCCTTGGGTAGTGCTGACCGCAGCTTGACTGTCAGCATGGAGACCCTCAGTCCCATTTGGTCTGGTGGGAGCAAGATGCTCCAGGGTGGTTACGGCTGTCAGAGGTCCCCTGGGGACTGTCTACTGTCAGGTGGGCAGAGGGGAGGGAGCATGGCTGCCAGTCAACCTTCCCAGGCTCACAGGAAAACCAGCAGATTTGAATTCCCAGCTCTCTGCTCGGGAGGAGTTTGGGCTTTGATAAGCCCACCACAGAGAAAAAAATTAGCTGTACAAGTAACTTGTGTTGAACGATCGGGTGAACTGGAGTAAATGAATGCACACCTAAGTTGGGGTGTGATGGTGTACCCTCCTGGAATCCCAGCACTGGGGACACTGAGGTCAGAGAATCATAAATCTGGGGCCAGCCTGAGTTATATAGCAAGACTCTCTTTCCAAAACAAAACAGAAAAAAAAATGAGTGGTTCACTGGGTAAATGAGAGACTAAAAGCAGAACAGACAAGTGGATAGATTTTTTTAAAAAAATCAGAGCTAACATTTGCTGAGCTCCTGCTGAGCACCAGGCCATGAGAAGGGCTTCATACACACTGACTTGTTTAATATTCATAGCTGTACCTGGGGATGGGCAGGAGAGAGGGAGACTTCCTCCTACCCACCCCAGATGTCTGACTCCCTTCAAATAACACACAGACTCCAGGGTCCCCAAGAGATCATCTAAAATCACAGCTGCCCACAAGCTGTCAAGTTTGAGCCGGTCCCAGCTGCCGCAGTCAGGCAGCGATAGGTGAACTTCACACGTAGTCCCCAAACCAGCCCTTTCAGGTTATGGTGGTCTGGGGGCTTGAACTCAGCTAGGCTAGTGCTCTACCGCTTGAGAGGAAGATACACAGGAAGGACAGGAAGCAGGGACACAGGACGCTGGCTGGTTCACCGTGGCAAGGCCAAGCCCTGGTCACTGACCACAACAGTCACGGCTGCCACTCCATCAACCATTTAGTGGCTGGCCAACCATGCCAGCTGTGATACCCTTCTCCTCATTTCTCATTTGTTTAAAACAAAATCAATGCACCAGCTACCTAGGCCACAGTGTCAGATCAGAAACCTGTACCTGGCAACTAGCTTTGCTCCATTTTTATTTTCCATAACCATTTCCTTGTTCTTTCTTTATCAGGAGAGACAGACTTTAGAAAATACTAGCTTTAAGCCAGGCTTATAATCCTAGCTACTAATTTGGCTGAGATCTGAGGATCATGGTTCAAATCCAGCCCAAACAGGAAAGACCATGAGACTCTCATCTTCAACTGACTGCCAAAAAGCTGGAAATGAAGCTGTGGCTCAAGTATTAGAGCAGTAGCCTTTAGCAGAAAAGCTCTGGTACAGCACCCAGGATTTGAGTTAAAGTCTAGAGCCAACACAGAAAGAGAAAGAAAGAAAGAAAGAAAGAGAGAGAGAGAGAAGGAGGGAGGGAGGGAGGGAGGAGGGAGGGAGGGAGGAGAAAAAAAAAGAATGAGAAAGAAGAAAGAAGAAAAGAGGGGAGGAAAGAAAGGAAGAAAGGAAGGAAGGCAGAAGGCAGGCAGGCAGGCCAGTGACTCACACCTGTAGTCCTAGCTACATAGGCAGCTGAGATCTGAGGATTGTGGTTTAAAGCCAGCCCAAGCAGGAAAGTCCAAGAGACTCTTATCTGCACTTAACTACCAAAAATTTGGAAGTGGAGCTGTGGCTTAAGTGGCCAAGCACCAGCCTTGAGCAAAAAAGCTAAAGAACAATACCTTGGCCCTGAGTTCAAACTGCAGTACACACACACACACACACACACACACACACACACACACACCAGCTTGTCTGCCATGAGAAAAGGGGGATGTCTCTACACTCCCATGCTGTAGACTTCGTTTTTGTAGAATCAACCCTCTCTCTCCATCAGTTATTTTATGGGTACAGAAACAGGGGGCTCCACTCAGGGACCAAGGCACAGGAACCCCTCAGTCCCCATCCCTGGGTCTAAGCCTCCCCCTAGCCTCCATCGGTGGTCTTCCCTTCACAGAAGCCACACTGCCTTATGTGAGCCTTAGGGAGATCCCTCTGCCAGTAACCCGCCTGAACCCACACATGGACAGAGGCAGCGCTGATGTTAAAACGTGGTTCTTGGGACCTGCAGCCAGCTTTCTCTTTCTCTCCTTCTCCCCCTCTCTGTCTCTCTGTCTCTGTCTCTGTCTCTGTCTCTCTGTCTCTCTCTGTCTCTGTCTCTGTCTCTGTCTCTCTCTGTCTCTCTCTCTCTCTCTCTGTGCTCCTTCTCTTCCTGGTCCAGAGTTCTTATAGCCTTTGGGTTTTATCAAACTTTTCTTTCCATGACGCCTCAGGCAGTTAACACCTAACTTACACTCATCCTTATGTGTGTGTATGTGTGTGTGTGAATTGTATAACGGGGATTCATTGCAGCATTTTATGCATGTGTATAATTCACTGTGATCACATTCACCTGCTCCATCCTTCTGGGTTTATGAGCCCAACACAAGAAGGCCCCCCGGGTGCTGTGCTCTCAAACGGGTACCACGTGACCTTCAACCTGGCCCTAGTACCATGGTGGCTGGATCACAGTGCCAGGGATGCCCTTGGCATGGGCTATGGGCTTTTTCTGTGACACTGATCTCAGAAACATCCGACGCTGACCCAGTCTGCCGGTCAGGGAAACTCCGGGGGGAGAGGACCCATGGCAGAGCCCCCTAAGGCTCACGGAAGCCAAGAAGAAACGCTTGTTGAAAGATGGATGTGCTTCTCTGGGTGTCGGTTTCCCCAGATAGAAAAGCCAGCCCATGATACCCGAGTCCCCTTCAGCCCTCACTTTGGCTTGTTTTTAGATCAATAAGCAACAAGGTCCTGCCTGTAGCTGTTCTTGTCATTAGCTCCAATGGAGCTGGGTGTAAATAAATAATGAACACATTTAAAATTCATTATTAGATTATTTTCTGAGAGCAGGGAAAGAGCAGAGATGCGGAACAAGAAGGGACAGGCGAGGAGCCCAGAGGAGTCTGGGACCCGTGTTACATGAACAAGCGACCCCAGCCTCCTCCTAGGGCCAAGCACAGCTGTCCAGCAGGTACAATGACAGCCCCATCCCAGAGAGGAAAAGTCAGGGCTTCCCTGGGCTCCCTTGGCTGAGAAGATTTAGTTGGCAATGGGCAGAGTAAGAATTCAAGTCAAGAACTCAGACTTTAAGTCTAGGCCAGGCACAAGATGGGCCACCTTGCTGTCTATCCAGGAGTACTGCTACCCGAGGAAGGTCGGGGGGGGGGGTCACTCCTGGCACAGTGGCCAGCTGTGGACACTTGCTCAGGACAGCCTGTTCCCACAGCTGCTGAGTCTGCGAAACCACACAACCAGACATTTACCGGAACCTTCCCCCAGGAGACAGAAATGGGACCTGAAACTGCCTGAATTCAGCAGGATCGGGAGTGTGGGGTGAGTGTGGGAGCAGCCCACTGGACTTCAGGAGGGGATGGCCAGGGGGAAAGCCCTTCCGCCTCCGAGGCAAGGAACTTCCTCTTTGGACACAGAGCAGCAGGATCCTGGCCCCCGGTCCCACAGCAGCGGCCTGGCTTCGGCGTTCTAGGACACCAAGTTCCCAGGTAAGGCTGGGGCTCGGTGCCTGAGATGGGGCCGTGTGGTGGAATGTGGGCAGAGCCATTCCAGGGTTCAGCGAG
This sequence comes from Dipodomys spectabilis, assembly GCF_019054845.1. Taxonomy (NCBI): domain Eukaryota; kingdom Metazoa; phylum Chordata; class Mammalia; order Rodentia; family Heteromyidae; genus Dipodomys; species Dipodomys spectabilis. The sequence goes on from NW_024870795.1 coordinate 2,867,233, forward strand.
CCCTAAAGGAGATCACTGTAGAGACATACTGTAGACACATGCTCTTGGCTCCAGACATGTCCCACACGCTGTGGGGACTCACTGAGGCACAGCCGGGTCTCCTGCTCTGTGAAGCTCAGCCACCTCTGGTAGGGAAGTTTTTACGTGTGGATGGAGTTGCCCTTCCTAGCCCGTGGGTCCTGAGCAAACTCAATGTTTTGGAACAATATTTGGCATTATTCGTTTGTTGGATGGAATCTAATTTGTAAAGAGAGCAAAAGGCCAGGCCAAGGGTTCGACTAGATGGACCATTCTGAGAATGGATGCCAGGGGGGCTCTGGCCAGGAGGACCTGCTCGGCTCGATCCAGGGGCTTCTTCCTGGTTCTCTGGGATTAAGAATGGCCACGCTGCCCTGTCAGGGCCCCTCGAGAAACTCAAGAACATTCTGTGAGCAGAGCTGGTCTGGTAGGCTGGTGGAGACCTTGGCTCCATTTCTTACTACATGGTGCTTATGAATGTGCAGCCTGCCCTCCGGTGTCTTCTTTGCAATAGAAATAAGTTTCTAGCGGGTGCTGGGGATCACGTCTGTAATCCTAGCTACTTAGGAGACTGAGATCTGAGGATCATGGTTGAAACCAGCCTGGGAAGGAAAGTGCATGAGACTCTTATCTCCAATTAACCACTAAAAAAACAGAAGTGGCTCAAGTGGTAGAGCGCTCGCCTTGAGCTGAAAAGCTGAGGGACAGGCCCAGAGTTCAAGCCCCATAAGCAGTGAAAGAAAGAAAGGAAGGAAGGAAGGAAGGAAACAAGAAATGAGTCTCTATCATATAGTGACGTCCTGAAGATACAGAGTGGCTGCTTGCATAAACACCCCAGATTCAGACGCTCTAATAGATGGGAACGTGTGGGATCAAATCCAGCTCTCAGTTGGCCCCTGTCCCATGCAGTCTCCACTCCCAGTTTCTCCTGTCCCTGCTCCCCCCTGGCCTGGGCTCCCTGCAGGCTTCCAACTTTAGCCCTACCTCAGAGCCTTTCTTCCATCTTTCTTTCTTCTTAGAACATTCTTACTTCAGCTCTTCGTGAACCCTCTGGTTTCAGTCCAATCATTGCTTGTTCCTTGTGGAGAAGACCTTCTTGGTGGGAGGACTTCTCTCACAAAGCCAATCACCATCTCCCAAGCCAGGGCCAGCACCACCCCTCAGGGCACCCACCCATCTCCCAGAGCATCAGTCACAGCCCGCAACCATGTCCATTTATTTGTCATCTCTTTCCTCCTGGGGGCCTTGAGGACAGGGACCATATTTTGTCTTGCTCATCACTGTATCCCCAGGACCTAGTACAGGGTTTGGATAGATGGGTATATGGATGGATGGATGGACGGATGGATGGATGAATGCATGTACAGAGAGATGGATGGATGAGTGGATGGATACATGGATAGATAGAAAGGCGGAGAGGTAGATGGGTGGAAGAGACATGAATGGATGGCTAGAGCGATGGATGGAGTGATGGATGTGTGGGTAGAAGTATAGATGAATGGCTGGATTGAGGGATGGGCTGGAGGAAGGATGGGAGGAAGGATGGGAGGAAGGATGGGAGGAAGGATGGGAAGGAGGATGGGAGGGAGGATAGGAGGGAGGATGGGAGGGAGGATGGGAGGGAGGATGGGAGGGAGGGTGGAAGGGAGGATGGGAGGGAGGATGGGAGGGAGGATGGGAGGGAGGGTGGGAGGGAGGATGGGAGGGAGGATGGGAGGGAGGGTGGGAGGGAGGGTGGGAGGGAGGATGGGAGGGAGGATGGGAGGGAGGATGGGAGGGAGGGTGGGAGGGAGAGTGGGAGGGAGGATGGGAGGGAGGGATGTGGTAGTCACCTCCCACCTTGTCTTCTCCACAGGAGGCAGCTGGGACAGAGCCATGATGAAGACCCCATGGAGCAGCATCACAGTGCTGCTGTCAGTGCTGCTCCTGGGTCCACTTCAGGTCTCCTGGGCTCAGAAGAGCTGCACTGGGCCACCGGCCATCCCTGGCATCCCAGGCATCCCGGGGTTACCTGGCACGGATGGCCAACCTGGGGTGCCAGGGACCAAAGGAGACACAGGTACTGCATGCTGGGGAACAGAACTGTCATGGGCCAAGGCCCCAAGTCTTCCCTCTTGAGTCACAGTTCCCTGCCTTAGAGACTACAAAAGCCCTTGGACAGCCAGTAACTGTGCCAGAAAGGACTTCGGGTCTCCATTTCTAGATAAGAACACTTGGAGGCCCAGCATATTTCCTGTCTTCTTCATGGCAGCCCAGAGAACAATGAGACTTAGACCATACAGGGCTCATCCACCCATACAGGGTTTCTCCCGGGGGGGGGGGGGGGGCGCCTCCCACTCCACCACCCACACAGGGGGCTCCTCTCACTCCCCCCTACACACAGGGCTCCTCCCACTCCAACCAGACAGAACTTGGGAAGCATGAAAACCCCTCTTGTAACAGGCAATTTCTTCATTCTTTTGTGGGGTGTATGTGTGTGTGTGTGTGCCAGTTTCAGGGCTTGAACTCAGGGCCTGTGCGCTGTCCCTGAGCTCTTTTGTTCAAGGCTAGTGCTCTACCACTTGAGCCACAACTCTACTTCCAGCTTTTTGGTGGTTAAAAATAAGAGTCTCACAGACCATCTTGCCTAGACTGGCTTCAAACCATAATCCTCAGATCTCAGCCTCCTGAGTAGCTAGGCTAACAGGTGTAAGCCACTGGCCTGGGTCTGTCCCTCAGCTCTTCAGCTCAAGGCTCTACCACTTGAGCCAAAGTGCCACTTCCAGTTTTCTGGTGGTTAATTGGAGATAAGAGTCTCACAGATTTTCCTGCTGGGGTTGGCTTTGAACTGCAATCCTCAGATCTCAGCCTTCTGAGTAGCTAGGATTACAGGTATGAGCCACCAGTGCCCGGCTTTCTTTATTCTTTTAGTCTGTAGTACTGGAGCAGCCCTCTCTACCAGCCCCTCTCCCCTCCCACAATCTATTTTAATCTCACAACCCCACAAAAACCAACACTCTGATTTTGCAGGTGAGGAAGCTAAGCCTCAGAGAATATGACTTGTATACAGGCAACACAACTAGTAATGTAAAGTGTGACAGAGGTGCACGGGTTCCCAGAGCCCAGCTTCTCAGACTCTGTCCTCTGCCACTGAACTGGAAAACAAGTCTTGCGTTGTGCCAAAACAAGAGGAAGTGGCTGCTCAGAGTGTAAGAGGGACTCTGCAGTCCACTTCCTGTCGCAGCTAGGATGCGTGCAGTGATTGATTAAGGATGTCTGCTGTGGGTAAGGGAGTGGAAGGTTCCAGTACACATGTGGTGAACTCATTACCCCTGCTCTAGGTTTAAGCCTGACAAGGAGACTGTGCAACCAGAGACAAAGGGTAGGGCTGCTGCCTTCCTGGGGGGAGGGAAGGAAGAAGGGGGTACTGCTCCCTTCCCTGTGAAGTACCACAGAGTCAGGGAGCTCTGTGCCTTCTCTGAAGCTCCTACATTTCCACAAACAGGAAGTCAATGTCCAAAGGGACCAGCTAAGGTCCCCACCCAAACACGGCGGGTCAGTAGCCTCCGGTCTCCTCATTTCTCTCGCCTTTGTCTCCCCCAGGACTTCCAGGGCTAGCTGGAGACCATGGTGAGTTTGGAGAGAAAGGAGACCCAGGGATTCCTGGGAACCCAGGAAAAGTTGGCCCCAAGGGACCCATTGGCCCTAAAGGTGGCCCAGGCCTCCCTGGACCTCCTGGTCCCAAGGGCGAATCAGGTGACTACAAGGCCACACAGAAAATCGTCTTCTCTGCCCTGAGGACCATCAACACTCATCTGCGGCAGGGTCAGGCCATCCGCTTCGAAAGCATGGTCACCAATGCCAACAACAACTATGAACCGCGCAGCGGCAAGTTCACCTGCAGGGTGCCAGGGCTCTACTACTTCACCTACCATGCCAGCTCCCGCGGGAACCTGTGCGTGAACCTCATGAGAGGCCGGGAGCTCATGCAGAAGGTGGTGACCTTCTGTGACTACACCCAGAACACCTTCCAGGTCACCACGGGCAGCGTGGTCCTCAAGCTGGACCAAGGGGAGATGGTCTTCCTGCAGGCCACCGACAAGGCCTCCTTGCTGGGCATTGAGGGTGCCAATAGCATTTTCTCCGGATTCCTGCTCTTCCCCGATGTGGAGGCATGAGAGCCGGGTCACTCTCTACCATCTCCTCTCTCTCTCTCTCTCTCTCTCTCTCTCTCTCTCTCTCTCTCTCACACACACACACACACACACACACACACACACACACACACACAATCACCCCTGGCCTAGCCCAAAGCACAGAGCAGAGCTCTGAGAATGCTGAATAAATAAACACATGAATGAGTAAATAAACTCTTCAACACCAACGCCAAGTGTTCTAGTTCAACTGTGGGTCCCAGCATCTGGTACATGGTAAGGGTTTAGAAACACCAGTTGAAAGCTGGGCGCTGGTGGCTCACACCTGTAATCCTGTCTACTTAGGAGGCTGAGATCCTCGGATCTTGGTTCAAAGCCAGCCTGGGTAGGAAAGTCCATGAGACTGTTATCTCCAATAAATTACTCAGAAAAAGGAAGTGGTATTGTAACTCAAGAGGTAGAGCACTAACCTTGAACACAAAGAGGCTCAGGGACAGCACCCAGGCCCCAAGGTAAAAAAAAAGAAAAGAAAAGAAAGAATCAAATAGGAGGCTCCAGGCCTGGTGGCTCATACCTGTAATCCCTGCTGCTTGAGAAATGATGATTGGGAAACTGAAGCTTGAGCATAGCCAGGCAAAATAGTAGCTTGTTTGTTTCAGCCAACAAGCTAGACATGGTAGCGTAACTGTAATCCCAAATAAACAGGATGAGCAAATGGGAGGATGGCAGTCCAGTGCTGGCTCAAGGCAAAAGTGTAAGAGCTTCTCTGAAAGAAACAAAAAATCTAAAGCAAAAAGGGCTGAAAGAGTGGCTGGAAAAATAAAACCACTGGGAGCTGGTGACTCAGGCCTGTAATCCTAGCTACTCAGGAGGCTGAGATCTGAGGATTCTGGTTCAAATCCTGTCCTGGCAGAAGCAGAAAAGTCTGTAAAACTCTTATCTACTCAGAAAAACTCTTAACTACTCAGAAAAAGCGAGAAGTGGTGGTAAAGCACTAAATGAGCACAAAGAGGCTAAAGGACAGCGCCCAGGCCATGAATTCAAGCCCCAGGATCAGCAAAATAATAAATAAATAGAATACCTAGGAATTAACCTAACCAAAGACATAAAAAGAGCTTTATAGAGAAAACTATTAAAATCTGAAGAAAGAAATCAAAGTGGGCCCAGGAAATGGAAAGAAGAACTTCTTTTTTTTTTTTTTTTGGGTCCAGTCGTGGGGCCTGAACTCTGGGCCTGCGTGCTGTCCCTCAGCTCTTCAGCTCAAGGATAGCGCTCTACCACTTGAGCCACAGCGCCACCTCTGGCTTTTTTCTTTTTGCTTATGTGGTGCTGAGGAATCAAACCATGGGCCTCAGGCATGCAAGGCAAGCGCTCTACCACTGAGCCATCTTCCCAGCCCCGAAGAACTTCTATGTTTATGGACGGGTAGAATCAATGTTATGTAAATATCCATGTTGCCAGAAATGACACACAAATTAAATGCAATCCCCATCTAAATCCCAATGACATTCTTTACCATGACAGACAAAACAATCCAAAAATTCATGTAGAACAACAACAACAAAAAAAAATAGCCAAAGCTATTCTAGGCAAAAAAAAAAGCAATGTGGGGCTGGGAATGTGGCTTAATGGTAGAGTACTTGCCTAGCATGCATGAAGCCCTGGGTTCAACTCCTCAGTGCCACATACTCAGAAAAGTGGCACTGTGGCTCAAGTGTTAGAGTGCTAGACTTGAGCAAAAGAAGCTCAGGGACAGCACTCAGACCCTGAGTTCAAGCCCCAGGACTAGCAAAAAAAAAAAAAGCAATGTGGATGGTATCACAATACCAGACCTTAAGCTCTACTACAGAGCCATAGTAACAAAATCAGCTTGGTATTGGCACAAAAATAAACCTAAAGATCAATGGAACCGATTAGAAGACCCTGGAATAAAACCCTACACTTCCAGTGATCTGAGTAAGGGAGCCAAATACATACAGTGGGAGAAAACTAGCATCTTTAATAATTGGTGCTTGGAAAACTGGGCATCCATAAAAGTGAATCCCTGTTTGTTACCATGTACTAATATCAATTCAAAGTGGACCAAAAACCTCAATGTTAGAACCAAAACTTTGAAATTACTGTAAAAGACAGCGGGAGAAACATTAGAAATTAGAGGTATAGGTAGAAACTTCTTGAAAAGAATCCCAGCGGCAAGTCCCAAATCTCTCCCACTTGACAAGTGGGACTATATCAAAATAAAAAGTTTCTAAACAGCTAAGGACATTGTTACTAGAGTAAAAAGACAGTCAACAGACTGGGAAAAGATCTTTACTAGCAATATGTCAGACAAAGGACTAACATCCAATATATTAAGGAGCTCAAGAAATTAACCCCTTCCAAACCTAGTAAACCGATCACTAAATGGGCAAGGGAGCTAAGAGACTTCTCAGAAGAAGAGGTAAGAATGGCAAAGGAACACACGAGGAAATGCTCATCATCCCTGGTCATAAAGGAAATGCAAATCAAAACAACTCTGAGATTCCATCTCACCCCAGTGAATTCAAACAACAACAAATGTTGGTGGGGATGTGGGGGAAAAAGAACCCTACTGCACTGCTGGTGGGAATGTAAACTGGTACAACCACTCTGGACAGCAATCTGAAGGTTCCTCAATAAACTAAGCATAGACCTTCACTACCACCCAGCCATACCACTCCTGGGCATCCACCCTGAGCATCAGGAGCCGGGATATGATAAGGACACCTGTACATCCATGCTCATTGCTGCATAATTCACAATAGCCAAGATATGGAAACAGCCCAGATGCCTTACAATAGATAAATGGATCCAAAAAACTGTGGTTCCAATATACAATGGAATTTTACACAGCCATTAGAATGAATATTATATCATTTGCAGGGAACTAGATGGACCTAAAACAAATCATGTTAAGTGAGGTTAGCCAAGCTCAGAGAGACAATTGGTACATGTTCTCTCTGATATGCAGAAATTAGATCTAAAATACACTAGGATATGATAAATCATACAGGATTCTTGATACCCACACATAGTGAGACAAAAAAAAGGTGTTCTCTCTCTCTCTCTCTCTCTCTCTCTCTCTCTCTCTGCTAGTCTTGGGGCTTGAACTCAGGGCCTAGGCACTGTCCTGAGCCTATGTTTGTGTTCAAGGCTAGAGCTCTACCACCTGAGCCACAGCACCACTTCTGGCTTTTTCTGAGTAATTTTTGGAAATAAGAGTCTCACGGACTTTCCTGCCCAGGCTGGCTTCAAACCATGATCCTCACATCTCAGCCTCCTAAGTATCTAGGACTACAGGCATGGGCCACTGGCACTCAGCTTTAAAAGAGGATACTCTTAGGAGAGAAACACAAGGTGCAATGCCTATGTGCCTCTTCATATTTACATTAATATATATATATATATATATATGCAAACTACAGGCTATGGAAGCAAGAGACCTCTCTTCTTTTTAAATGTTTAAATTTGTCTTTCATTTTTTGATGACTCTGTCTTCTTTTCCTTATGTATGGTGTATAGCCTCAGAAGGGTTGTGGGGAGGGTACAGAACTCGAAGGGTGAAAACGTGCAGCAGTAGAGCTCAGTGGACAGTGAAGAAAGTGAACTATACAACTCATGGGTGGGGATGGGCGGGAGGGACTGGGAGAGAGGGAGGGAACAGAAGACACTGCACAAAAGCAAATGCACTCACTACCTGATTCGTGTAATTATAATCCCTCTGCAGATCACCTCTAAAATAACAATAAAGTAAATTTTTTAAAAAGAAGAGTGTCTTGGGTGGGAAAGCACCCAGTGCAGCCAAATAAATAAATAAAAGAAGTATTTTGAGCTTTGCAAGCCGCAGGATCTCTGTTGCAACTACAAAAGCAACAAATCAAACAAATCACCTAGTTTTACACATGAAAATAGCCATAAACAATTCACAGTCAGCCTGCCCCCCATGGTGGCTCTACATCTGTGATTTTAACCCCTAGGGATCCAAAACGGATTTTTTAAAAATTGCATCTGTACTACACATACGCAGACTTTTATTTCTTGTCATAATTCCCTAGAAAGTACAGGGTGCGTGTTTACGTGGCATTTCCATTGTTGTATTTGTTAATTGTGGCGGTCAGGAGGGGAGGACGCAGCTCAGTGCCCACGGGACTCTGTGCCTATAGAACTTCGCTTTCACACGGAACACAGGCATTGTGGGTCTGGTGTCTTTGGTGGGCCCTAGAACTCATCCTGGCTAAATCCACGAGCCTGGCGGGGCTCCAGACCATCTTGGTGGTTGCATATAACTGTCCTGTGTTGCAAAAATGACTTCCTTTGGTGTATATATATATATATATTTGCCAACCGTGGGGCTTGAATTCTGGGCCTGGGTGTTGCCCCCGATCTCTTCAGTTCAAGGCTAACACTCTACCATTTGAGTCACAGCACCGCTTCTGGTTTTCTGGTAGTTTATTGGAGATAAGAGTCTCATGGACTTTCTTGCCCGGGCTGGCTTCAAACCACAATCCTCAGATCTCAGCCTCCTAAGTAGCTAGGACTACAGGCATGAGGCACTGGCTCCTGGCTTTGATTTTTTTTAATGTGAAACCTATTCTTTGTTAGCTGCCTGTGCCCTCTACGCACACAGAGACGCACAGACATGCACAGAGACACACAGACACAACACGTGTGCACATAGACATGTATGCATAGAGATACACAGACACACACTGCTGCATGCAGCGCTCCCACTGCGGTGCCCAGGTCTGTTGAATGGAAGTTGCCATCACTGCCCTGGGTAATGGAGTCACCAAGCCTGACTATGGTGGACAACACCATCCAGGGAAAATTTCCAGGCCTGGCCCCGACCTAGAAGTTCTCATTCTGGAAGACCCAACCTGGAGTCTGTGCTTTCCTCAAATACCCTAGAGGGGCTCCAGCACAGGAAGCCCCCCACCCCCACCCCACCAGACAGCTGCACAAACAGCCTGGGCAGGCGGGAGAGCCAGCCACTCTCCCAGGAGCCCAGTGGCGACTGCAGATGAGAAGAAAGGGGATAGACTTCCTGCCCATCTCTACACAAGAGGAGAAAGTGGTATGGAGAGAGGAATGAGGAAATCCACGGACTCAGAGACACTGGGTCCAAATCCCACCTCTGCCACTTATAAGCTGTGTGTCCTTGGGCTAAGTACTTGGATTTTCTGGACAACAGTGTTCCTTATCTATCACATGAGAATGATAATCAAAGAGGTAGAGAGGAGAGGAGAGGGGAGGAGAGGAGAAGAGAGGAGACGAGAGGAGAAAAGAGGAGAGGGGAGGGGAGGGGAGGGGAGGAAGGAGAGAGGGAGGAAAGAAGGATAAGCCAGCCAACGAGGTCCAATGGGCCCTATGTGCTAGGACTTTGCTCACAGAAAGTTCTGATCTTAGCTGTGGCATGTGCCATGATGTGAGGTCGTTGAATTTTGGTGCTATGGTCCAAGACTCCTGCATCTTAAATGTGCACAAAAGTGCAGGAAGTGAGCATGGTGGTACTGCCTGTAATCCCACCACTCAGGAGGTGAAGGCAGGAGGCTTGAAAGTTTGAAGCTAGCTTGGAATACCTTGGGAGACTGTCTCAGCAGACAGATCATGTGGGTCTTGCTAGAATGCAGGTTCTGAGTTCTTAGGTCTGGACAGTGCTTGGCTTTCCTGCCAAGCCCTGGGGTGGGCGCTGCTGAGCCAGAATCCACAGTCAGTGGCCCGGGCAGGGAACAGTGGCCCGGCCTTGTAGCTCTCCCATCCCTGGGCAGTAGCCAGTTTGGGGCTGGATGACTGTGAGCATTTGCTGATGAGCCCGGGGCTACCACTGTGCCTATGGCAGTCATTGTGATCATGACTGCAAAAGGCAAAAGACAGGACCAAGGGTGGACTTTCCACCTTCCCAAGGTCAGGGAGTCTGTCCTGGTCTCCTGTGGTGATGGATACCAGGTACCCTCCCTTCATGCCCTGCCCAGCATTCACATGCATGTGCATTCTCTCTCTCTCTCTCTCTCTCTCTCTCTCTCTCTCTCGTACACTCCTTCCCAAACAAGCTGCAGGCTGGGTTTATTTTTGACATAGCTAGGAAACTCTGCCACGGACTACCAAGTGTTAGAATACAGGCAGTGCTTGTTCCAAAAGTCCAGTAGGGAGGAATACCCACAGCTAGGGAGCCCCAGCAGAGCAGGGGACCCCCTGATGGCAAGTCAAAGCTCCCAGCACCAGGAACCTGACTACTGTGGGGGAGAGGGCAGAGGAGGGGCCACAGGGTGCTGGATGAGATCAAGCATGTTAGGCTGGCATGGCACTTAGAGCAGAAACAGATTTTTCAGGCCCACCTCCAGCCCCTGGTTAAGGAAGAGGGGTCTTGCTGGCCAGTGACACCTGCAGGGAAATGACATAGGGTCATTTCAGGGTCATGAAGCAGGTCACAGTAACCAAACCTCCAGCACACCTCAGCTTTCTCCCCGACCTATGAGAACACAGCAAAGCCCCAGGAGGGAAGGAAGGAAGCCGGAGGGTCTGGAAGTTTCCATGATTATCAAAAGAGTGAATGAAAGCAAGCAAGGATGTGATAGTGTGCTGGCTATGGATGGATCTTGCTTACTTGATCAGGTGTGGAGGGGGTGGAGGGCGTGGCTAGGCCTACAGCAGGTGCATCCAGGCTGGACAGGCAGACCTCTTTCTCCGGTTATTGTTCCCTAGGCAATAGAGGTATTTCCATGATTATAATTCATCTAGAAATGATGCGAAGTCTCTGGAAGAGGCAGGTACCAATGGCTCACGCCTGCCATTCTAGCTACTCAGGAGGCTGAGATCTGAGGATGGTGGCTTGAAACCAGCCCTGGCAGGAAAGTCCATAAGACTCTTTTCTCCAATTAACCAGCAGAAAAGCTGGAAGTGGAGCTGTGTCTCAAAGCAGGAGAGTGCTATCCTTAAGCAGAAAAGGTAAGGGACAATACCTAGGACTTGAGTTCAAGCCCCAAGGTCAGCACACACAAAAGAAAGAAAGAAAGAGAGAGAGAGAGAGAGAGGGAGGGAGGGAGGAAAGAAGGAAGGAAGGAAGGAAGGAAGGAAGGAAGGAAGGAAGGAAGGATGGAAGGAAGGAAGGAAGGAAGGAAGAAAAAGAAAAGAAAGAAAAAGCTAAGCAGGGTATAAGGCTCTGAGTTCAAATCCCTCCCACAAACAAAAGAAACACTCAAAACTCCTCTCTACGTGGTTGTCACCCCCTTCAGAGGCAAGGAAATAAACTGTCCCCTATGGTACAATGGGGAACAGGGGCCTGAGAAGCAGCACTGAGTGCCGGCCCAGCTGCAGCACAGTCTCCAAGCTGCCTCAGCCTCCGGTGAATCTGGCGCTCCTGGCTCCTGGATTCCGCTCTGCCCATCTCATCACGCGTCTCTCCCTGGAGCTGCCCTGCAGCGTCGGTGGACAGGGAGAATGTAAACAAGCCTGCGGCAGGAAGAGGCCGAGGAGGGAAGGTGCAGAGCCTCACGTAGCCCACACGTGTGGGTGTCGGGCGCTGTGTGGGCTGCATCCTGTGGGTGAAGGCACTGACTCCTAGGAGAACCTGTGTCCGCTGGCTCCCGACACTAGAACAAAATACCCAAAGTAATTAATGGATTCCTAAAGGCTCTGCCATCTCCCCAAAGCAGTAACTGAGGGGGACCCAGCCTTGCACACACACAGGTCTTCAGGGGGACATTACAACCCCAGAAAGTTCATCTCAGCTTTGACAAAATTCCAAACAGTGACCTTGAACCCAAGCTTTTGTGTCCTTTGTACAACGGAACTGCATTGGCTAACAGTTGCTGTGAGCTGAGCCAGCTGGCATATATAAAGCACCTGCCTGGCACACAGTAGGCCTACCATAAGGACTGGCACGTAGTAGGTCCTCAGCAAATGTTAATGTTCTTGTTTTTGTAGACTGAAGATCTGGGAGAAGCCTACGCCGAGCTGGAACCAATTTCCCTTTTCCTTCCAGCCTGGGCTTCCGCCACCCAGACGTGGGCTAGGTTTGTGAGGTGTGCGGGGGCTGCAGATGCGGCCGCAGCTCTGGTTCTGAGTTAGTCTCTCCCCGGGACAGCTGTCCCCGCACACAGGTATCCAGAGGAAGACAGCTGGACCCTCATTAACAAGGTGTCTGCAGGCCTTGTTTAGAATACAGCCCCTCATGTGATTAAAGGCAGGACATAAATGTCAGCCTTACCGGGACCCAGTCCCAGCTGGTTTCCTGGGAAAGAGACCTGGAAAAGATTCTTCATTCCTTCTGCTTTCTAACGTGGGTCTCTCTTGGCTTGATCAGTGAGACACCATGGGGTAAGCCTGGGCAGGACCTGCCCGCGCTAGGGAGTGGACCAGGGGTTAGCATGGAAAAGAGATGGGAGACAGTTTCCAGAATGCCTCCAGCCTGGCTGGGTAATTGTGTGACTGGAGGTCCTTTTCCACTCAGAGCCTCAGTTTCCTCACTTATAAAATGTGGTCAATAAAACATACACCCTTGGACTGCTAAAGAGATAAATGTAATGGTTGGGCACAGTGCTACATGCCTGTAATCCCAGCTACTAAGGAGGCAGAGGTAGGAGGATTCTGGCACCAGACCAGCCTTAGGTGAAAAGCAAGACCTTATCCAAAAAGTAAACTAAAGCCAAAAAAGGCTTTAGTCATAAAGTGGTTACTTAAAAAGCACGAAGCCTTGAGTTCAAATGCTAACACTGCCAAAGGGGGGGCGCCGGCTGCTAGTGGCTCATGCCTGTAACTCTAGTTAACTCAGGAAGCTGAGATCTGAGGATCATGGCTCAAAGCCAGTCCAGATAGAAAAGGCCATGAGACTCTTGTCTCCAACAAACTGGAAGTGGAATGGTGGCTCAAAATGGTAGAGTACTATCCTTGAGCAAAAAAAGGTTCAGGGACAGTGCCCAGGTCCTGAGTTCAAGCCCCAGAGAGAGAGAGACAGAGACAGAGACAGAGAGAGAAAGAGAGAGAGAGAGAGAGAGAGAGAGAGAGAGAGAGAGAGAGAGAGAGTTAAGCATAACCCTGTTAGGAGCTCTAGGTAGTGCCAGGTGAGCACAGGGAAACAGAGGGCACTAGGGTATCAGCAGATACTACCTTGCCTGTCTGCACAGAGGTGCTCCTTAGACATCTTGTTTTTGGGAGCTGAGCTGAGAGAGATCTTGAGACCCTCAAATAAATGACATTAAAGTAGGTCACTGAGGAGTCCTTTGCTGTGACTCCAGGTATATGACTCCTGTATGACTCAGTTTCCTTGTCTTTAAAGTGGATACAGGAAGGGCTGTGGCCAGGCAGTGCCCTTCCTTCTGGGGCACTGAGATGAGGCCAGGACTCATTAGCTCTCCTGGATCTCTGCTGGCCACCAGCTGGGAGGGGCACCCTGACCCTTACATCTCTTGGCAAGGTTGGGCCCTCAGGGGCCACACTGGACTGGAGGCCAAGGCTCCAGGCCTTTCCTAAGCATCTGCTCTGCTGAGCGGCTTTGAGAGCTGTCTGTGACCAGCAGTGGGTCTGGGCAGTGAGAAATGGAAGCTGAATTTGTTAGCATTAGCACAGGGGCAGACCACCACCACCACCAGCAGAAAACGCCCTCACACGGTTGGTATCCCCCAGATAATCCCAGAGCCAGGAGTGATCTCCCTACACTCTACCCTAAGCCCAAGGTGAAAACAGCATAAGGGAGAAGTGGGGTTCTTTCTCACAAACGGCTACTTCGCCTCAGAGCAAGAGCCGGTGGGTGGTGGTATGGGCACAGCTCCTGCTTCTTTCCCCACAATGAACCCTTAATTACTAGGTCAATTACTGTGCCCATTTCACAGATGTGGAAACAGACATCCAAGAGGTAAGGAACTGGGCCATGGTGAGTGGAGCTGGGATGTGGATCAATGCCATTCGTGCCAGCCTGCTGCTCTAGGCTCCAGGGTCAAATCATCACCGTACGATTGCCTCTGTCAACCCAGGTGCTCCTGGCAGATCTTGTACAGGTGAGGAGGCAAAGCCCACAGAGGTGAAATGCCTGGGGTATGAAAGGAGCTGGGACGATAACCCAGAACCCTCAGCCCAGAGCCCTTCTTGGCCACCAGAAACCCTGGGAAGGGGCTGAAGCTGGTACCACCAGAAAAGGACCCCACTATGACTTGCATGGTACAGGAGGAACCTCCAGGCCCACTTCCAGGATGGAGAAGATGGTCCAGGGCTTAGAAAGGCTGTTGTGAGGTTCTGGGCATCAGAACCACTCCCTAGGGGCAGGTCTTCTGCTGAGCATCAGTGTGTCCCAGCACTGAATTCTCCCAGGAGACGTGCCTACTGTTATCATCCTCATTTTACAGGTAATGAAACTGAGACTCTAACTGATGGAGTCATGCTATTTTGTAAGAACTAAACTCAGGTCCCCGAGTCTGGAAGTGCCCCCAGGCCGCCCTTTTCCTTCCAGGTTCAAAGGGCTCAAGTCATTTAAACTATGTGACTCAGTATCCACTGCCCAAGCATGGTGGGCATATGACCCAGCCCCTTCCTCCTTCCTTGTCAGGACCCTGAAAGAGTTAACTTCCCAGTGGCCCCTGTCTGTCCCTGTCCGCCCCCATCCTCACTCCTGCATTACCAAGGCCAGACCAGCTCCTTGCTCCAGGCAGCTGACGGTTCTCTGCTTAGACATTCTTGCTCCAGATATTAAATTACTCATAAAATATTCGGCCTGTCCCCAGAGCGGCCGCCACATTCCCCCCCTCTACCCCCCGCCCCGTGCCCACCACCACTCCCCTCCCAACTTAAGGGCAACCTCTTGCACGGAGGGGGCTTGGGGGGAAAGAACTAAGCTCTCTCCCAGGGGGGGAGGTCGGGTGGGATTAAGGTTCTTCAGGAGACAGAATCCTGTCTGCCACTCCCTTTGTGGGGCTATCAGGCCAACTTGAGCTGAGCACTGCTCCCCTAAATCTCAGTACACACAGAATGAATAGCCCAAGGGCTACTGACCCCCCAATCCTTCCAAATAAGGCCAAGGGTGATCTGGAATAGGTTCCCATTGTCTGAGGGGCAGTGGTCTCTCCTCTGCTCCTCCTGTTCCCTACTCGGTTGCCATGGCAACCACCAGGGATGGGGGTGGGAGGCTGGACCGCTTGCTCCTGGCCAGGCTACCCAGCATGCTCTGCTTTCACCCAGTTTTCTCCCTCGATGCCCCTGGGCAGGCAGGGGGAGCAGGGCAGATCCTGCCATTTTACCAGGCAGGCAGAGGTTCACATCCCGTGTGTCCTCATCCCATGTCTTCAGGATGGGACTTCTGTAAGTGAAGTTTGACACAATATGACTAGGCTGGGGTGGGGGTGGAGGTCTCTCTCAAGCCCCCTGGAGTTAATGAAGTCAGTTAAACCCAGGGATTAGAAGGTCGGGTCAGGGATATAGCCTATGTTTGCAGAGTAACACCCCACCCCACCCCACCCAGAGCTCCCACCAGCTGTTCAGAAATGCCTACCGTTGGTCGTCCAGGAGACCCTGGAGCGGGGCCGCGAGTTGGGGGGGGAGGCAGACCCATCCCAGTACCCACACCAGCACCCCTCAGTGCGTACACCTTGCAGATGGGCACCCAGAGCATCATCTCCTTCCAGTCCAGTTGCGGATACTTCAAATCTCGTGTTGCCTGAATGAGAAAGCCCTTGTCACCCTGGCTGGGGCTTCGGGAAGTTGAAAGTAACTGGGCCTGGCCTTTGTTATGGTGCCTCTTGGAGTACTTGCCACTAGGTGGCACTAGTCACTGCCCAAGGGTAGGGTTTCCCTAAGAACTCAGCAGATGATGTTCCAGTTTTCATCCCTTTGCGACAGCCTGTAAAACGCTGTATACATACATACATACATACGTGCATACATACATGCATGCATGCATACATATTACAATGGTGATTGTAGAGGGGTTACAGTTACATAAGTCAGGTAAAGAGTACCTTTCTTTTTGGACAATGTCACTCCTTCCCTCCCTCTCTCCCAAAGACACACCATTAGAAAAAGAAAAGAAAGAGTTACTTTGGAGACTAGGTCTCACTGTGTGGCCCAGGATATTCCTGAACTTATTATCCTTCTGTTTCACTCTTTTGAAAGCAGGAAGCTGAGCTGGGCTGTGCTGGAGGCATAGCTCAGTAGCAAAGTACGTTCAATACCCAATGATAGAGTAAGCGAGTAAGCGAGAGAATCATCTCTGCAGAACCTCTGTTACAATGTGTTATAACCATCCTACTTTAGACTGTGTCTAATTTATAAATTAAAATTTTAAATGTATCATAGGTGTACATGTCGAGTTGGGTACAATCCATCCATAGTGCCAGGTACTCCATGGAGGGGTCTTGGAATTTAGCTCTACAAATAAGGGGGACTGCCATACAGGATTTTATTTTATTTTATTTTATTGCAGGTACTGGAGTTTGAACTCAGGACCTCAATCTTGGTTGGCTTGCTTGCTCCAGGCTGGTATTCTACCACTTGAGCCACGCCTCCAGCTCTGCTTTTTGCTATATAGTTGGAGACGGAAGTCTCAAGGACTTTTGTTCACCCATCTGCCACAAACCACAATCTTCCAATCTCAGCTCCTGAGTTAGCTAGGATACCAAGCATAAGTCACTGGCCCCTGCTCACACAGGACTTTGTGAAATCTCCTGTAAACAAACTTTCCACTTGGGTGGCATAGCATAAGAGACAGCAGATCCCCATGTTCAAATCCTGGCTTGGCTGTTTGCTAGCTGCAGGACTGTGGCTGAGTTACTTTCTCTCCTGTGCCTGTTTCTCTAGCTGCAAACTGGAGATAATACAAAGTGTCTCTCCAGAGGGTTGTCTTGAGGACTTAATGCGTTAATGTACACACAGAGCCTGGCACACTACATTAGGCTCTTTAAAAATGCCGGTTATCAATATTTAAAGATGAAGCTGGAGAGCAAAGTTCCAAAAATAATTTGTTACTCTTAACTTCGCCGACGTCTCTTTCTCCACACTCTTTTATCTGGCATTTCTAATCTGGTGATTTGTTTCAGGGCTGCATTGCTGACACCCACAATTGGAGCAGATGCCTCCCCTCCCACCCCAGCTCCCACAGCCTGCATCCATGCCCGGATCCTAACGCCTGGCTTCCCAAGTGAGATCCATCCCCTGCTTCCATCCCCCTGTGCTGTCTCCCGGCCCTGGCTCCTGGATGGTTGTGACCTCCTGCTGACACTTCCTAGCTCCCTTAGATTCAGTTTCTCATAGAAGGCATGATGATTTTTTTTCTAACATAAAAAATACCCCTTCTGGGGGCTGGGAAGGTGGCTCAGTGGTAGAGCACTTGCCTTGCATGCCCTGGGTTCCATTCCACAGTACCACATAAGCAGAAAAAGCCAGAAGTGGCGCTGTGGCTCAAGTGGTAGAGTGCTCGCCTTGAGCAAAAGAAGCTCAGGGACAGTGTCCAGGCCCTGAGCTCAAGCCCCAGGACTTGGGGGGGGGGGGCGGAAATACCCCTTCTCTCACTCAAATGTCCTGTATAGCTTCCTAGTTGCCCCCAGGAAAAGGCCTGGCCTCCTTCACAGGCTCTCCCTCCCTGGGGTCTTTCTTGCCTCACTGCTGTTGAAATCCTGAGCTCTGGCCTTAGCCTTCTCCTTGCAAGTTCTGGAATCCAGACTGAGCTGTTCTCCCCTGTGCCCTTAACTTGGGCCACTGCCTCTCGGTCTCAGGATTTGGTCCTGGTCCTTCCTCCGCTGGTGAGTGCACCAGATTCCTCTGCAGCCTCCAGATGGGGCACAGTCCCCTCTGGGTACCCCTCGGCCCTCTGCAGGCTGGAAGGGACCTGTCTTGGTCATCTGCGTTCTCTAGCGATGGTAGGTCCTCAAAGATCTCTGGGACATGGAGTCATTGGGCTTGGAAGGTCCTCTCTGTCCCAGGACCTCCGACGCATTCTGCCAGGCCTGGCTCACATGTCATCTCTTCCCTAACTCCCACCTCATTTCATTCCTGCAGGTACTGTCACTATGTTGTCTCTCCCACCGAAGAGGCAAGGGCTGCCGGCGTGAATTCGAGCAATCTCACAGCTGTGTCCTCAGGTGCTGGAACTACACCTGAGCCCACTGGAGCTGAGGAACAGCATGCAATGACAAAGGACCAGGACTCTAGACTACTCCAGGACTCTTAACCGTAGTGATTTCTGTCCCGACCAAGGGGACATTGAGCAAGAGCTCAAGATGGTTTCTTTGGTGCCAGCTGTTGGGAATGGCACAGACCATGCTCAGGAAGTCTCCTGGAATCAAGAGTCACCTGACCCAGCTGTCACTGGTAATGAGGCCCCAGGAGAGTTAGTTCCACACAGATCTGTTTCCCCAAGGCACAGAGGTCCTGGGCTAGAATTTGATCTTGTTTCTGTTTCCCCAGTGCCCAGCCCAGAGCAGACACGTGGTCCATCGTGTGGTTAGTAAACTCAGGGGTGAGGTGAGTCTATTCTCTCCCTCAGCTAGCTTCCCCCCTCCCTCAGAGTTTAGCCTCAAACCCTGACATCAAATGCCCCTGTTGGGCTAGTCCTGGCTCTGTTACATCATTTTGCTGAGCTTCTTCAATTTCTTCCTCTTCTCAGAGCTTCTAGATTGCCTAGAACCCACAGATTTCCAGTGAAGGAGATTACTCTTTAAGGTCAAAATGGGCTTTGTGGGTATGACATCCCTGGCAGTGAGACCTGGTTACCCACAATCTTGCTGTGTGACATAGCTAAGCCTTAGCCCTCTCTCTGGGAGATGAATGGGGGGATACAGACCTTCTCTGGACCTGGCCTGGCTAGTTAGATGGCCCTGAGAGCCCCACCCCCTCCCCCTGGTCTCCACAAGGCACAGTGCTCTGTGACATGCCACAGCCTGGGTGCTGTGGACTGGGTGTTCTGCTCATCAGGGTGCTGCCGCTGTCAGCTGTGACCCCTGTGCCCCCCAGAGGCTGCCAAACAAATGGCCTTTGTGGTGTGGGCCCTCGCGGCCCCTGGGCGCGCCACAAAGGGTGAGAAGAAAGACTGCCAATCCTCTTAGGGCCACGGCTGCCACCATCTGCTCCCAGAGAGCCAGGCCCAGCCACGCAGGCCAGCCCCGCCACCTAAAGCAAGCAAAAGCTGCCCCGAATCAAAGACAGGCCCGGGCAGCCCAGATCCCCACAGCAAACACACGCCTGGCCCAGGGCCTGGGAGGGGGCAGGGCTGATCCCTGGGGGGAGACCATGTTAAAAGGGCCGCCCCGGAGAGGGACAGCAGCTAATCCCTGCCTGCCCCAGCCTTCTCTTCCCACAGCCCTGCGAAGGAGGAGGGGCTGGGATCAAAGGTCCTCCCCCCCCACCCCACCCTACTCCTGTGCCAGGCCCTGCACAATGGGGCCCCTCATTGAACCCCAGCTTTTCCTCCAATTTTATAAGTGAGACGCTTGCCCTCAACCTCACCTGGCTGAGTCTAAACGCATGCACCCTCATTGCTGTGGGCTGCCCTTCTCTAAGGCCAAGGGCTCTAGACTCCTTCTAGAAATTTCTGCCTCTCACTGCAAGCTTTTAGATGGGAGAAACTGAAGCCAGTGGGCAGAATATGATGTGCCCCCCAGGTCAGCAGGCCTGCATGTTGGCACCACCCTGAATAACTCAGTGGGAAATGTCAGTAGTTCCCCAGACTGGCGGGACCCCTCAGTGGTCTCTCTTACACTCTAAGTGGCGGGGGCGGGGGTGGGGGTAGAGAGGGGGCAGTATCCAAGAAGCACAGAGTGCTAAGGTTTGATGAGATGGTTGATTGATTAAGGACTCCAGCTCTGGGCCTAGTATACAGAAGATGCCCAGTAATGGCAGCCAGTTGGCGTGAAAGAGCTCAGAGCAAGAAGGATGGAAAGGATGGGCTTCTGCCGTGCATGGCTGGTCTCAAATGCTCATTTTCCCCACCATGGTTGAGATTTGTGTGGCAGAGTGAGTAAGAAGCCAAAAGCGGGGAGGGAGGCGCAGGGATGAGCAGGAGGTGGTGGCAGCTGGGGCCCAGACTGAATCCTTTCCCAGGAAGGGACTGGGGACCAGCTGCCCCCTCCCACCCATAGAGGCCCAGAGCCTGGGAGCTGTGGAATCCAGGACATCAAAGCCAAATGCTGCGGGTATACACACGCAAGAGGCGTGCACACACTGGTGTCCTCAAGCACACACGTGAGGCCATTTTACAGATTTGAACACTGAGGCTCCAGATAGTGCCTGCAACAGAGCTGAAGATGCCCAGGCTCAAGCATGCCCTAGCCCTGACCACCCTCTCTCAATCCCAGCAGCCTCTCTCCGGGCATCGCTTCTCCAGGAGCTGCGGGGTGGGGAGTGGGGGGAGGCTGGGACCAAATGAGGATGCTCCAAGGTGGAAATGGGCTCTGCTGGGAAAATGGCAAGCAATTTATGGCTCTGTCTCTGTGTCCTCTCTCCCCATCCTTTCTTTCCTCCCTCTGCCTTTGCAGTCTCTTTTCTTTCTGTGTCTCCTTCATTCCCTCATCCCCTGTCTCTCCTCTCCCCTCTGCTCAACCATTCCTCCCAACTCTGGCTACTTTTGCCCCCAGGAAAACCTGCTATGAGAATGTTGAGCCTTTCTTGGTCCTTTCTGCGTGCCAGAGACACTGCTAGGCATGTTTCCATGTGCATGGCCTGGGGTACAGGGGCTAGGAGAGTAGTCAAGTTTAGGGTCAGCCTTCCCGAAGCCCCCCACCACACCACTTCCTTGGAACATTCATGGAAAGATCTTGGAGCCCTCAAGCTGGGCACCAGTGGTGCATGCCTATGACCCCAGCTACTCAGAAAGATGTGAAGATTGTGGTCCAAAGTCAGCCCCGTCAGGAAAAGTCCCTGAGACTCAGCTGCACAGGCCTCTGGGAGCATCGACCCTTCCCTGCTGACGTCCAGTCCACCTCCTGGCTAAATGGCCTGTCCCATTCTCCTCTGGCCTCTGTGACTGATCAGCAGTGGGAAGGTGGCTCAGGTCAGGCCAAAGTGTTTACCCAGCAACTTCATGGGAGACCAAGCACAAGATCGGTCTGAAAAGCAGACTGATCTGGGTCTAGGAGCTAGTTACCTGGCTTCAAACCCACCCCCCCTCACCCCCCCCAGCCAGGATGCAGCTGGCTCATACCTGAAATCCTAGATTCTCAGAAGGCTGAGATCTGAGGATCCTAATTCAAAGACAGTCTAGGCAGACTCATCCATGAGACTTCTCTCCAACTAACTTGCAAAATGCCAGAGAGTGGAGCTGTGGCTCAAGTGGTAGAGTGCCAGCCTTGAGAGAAAAAGCTAAAGAATAGTGCCCAGACCCTGAGTTCAAGCCCTAGTACTGACATACAAATCTCATTCCCTAGCTGTGTAACCTGAGAGAGTTACTCAGCCTCTCTGCTCCTCAGTTCTCCATCTTTAATGTGACGAAGACAACAGCGCTTAGTAATCAGGTTTGGTGAGGAGCAGGCTTTTTCCCTCCCTGGAGTTCTGGAGGAGCTCAGGGGTTGGGCTCCTGCCTGATTCCTCCCCCCAAGAGGCAATGGTAGGGGACTGGTGCCAGGCAAAGTCCACCCAATTGCCCAGGGAGGGGCCTTTCTTCAAACCTGAGCTAACCAGAAGTTCCCTCGGCACAAGACCGGAGCCCAGGGCAGGGCTGGATGCTGGGAGGGCCCACACTGGAGTCTTCTAACCCATCCCCTCACTCCACCCTGCCAAAGTATTTGGGGGGAGGCGGAGTCCCGAAACACGGCAGAGATTTATAACACATGGAGAAACCTACATGGCCCCCTTCTCATGGGGCTCCTTCCCAGAAGCCAAGCCTTCCCCTGCTAATCCCCTCAGACAACCCCACTTCTCACCCCATCTCCCGTCCACCTCTTCTGCCAAGTCCCTAGTTCCCCCTGGAGGCTGAGCCCTGGCCAGCCCCTCCCCACCCCCCCATGGGCTGGGATCTTGCTGTGAGTCCTCAGCCAGCAGGGAGGAGCCGGACCCATGCCCTCCTCCAGGACGCCTCCCTGCCTGCCTGCCTGGCACCCTCCCCCACCTCCCCAGGACCGTCCCTCTATCCAGACAGCTCTGTCCTCAGGGGCGCTGTCCTCCTCCTCCTCCTCCCTCCTGCGCCAGCTCCTCACTCCTTGGCCCAGGGCCATTTCAGGGCACTGTGTGTGGGAGTTCACAGATGCTTCCAGAGAGTTCCAAACACGATCTCTCACCTCCTCCCCACAGCTGCTGCTCCATGACAGCCCTTGCTTGACGCCCGGATGCCCACCTGGAGCCCTGGGCTGCCTCTGCCCCTGTTTCAGACCCCATGGTCCCCCCAGCATTGTCCCCACTCCCCAGCTCCCAGCTCCAGATCCCGCAGGAAATCTGCCGGCCCCCACCCCAGCTTTCCTGTCTCTCAACACCCCTTCCCCAGGCCAGTCACCTTCCTCAGAGAGACCCTCCAGGGGTGCCCCAGACCTGTTCTGGAAGTTTGCGGAAATTTTTATAATAATAAGCCAAACATAAGGAAAGGGATCTAGGGGGGAAATGTAAACTAACATTGTGCCACAGCAATACTTTAGTTGCGGAAAGTACAATTATTTTTCCTAAAATGATACATATGGCTTATTTTAATGTTATAGGCTTATTATTATTATTATTAGTTTGAAATAAATGTTTATTTTCATCTTAATTTGTGTGTGTGTGTGTGTGTGTGTGTGTGTGTGTGCTAGTCCTGGGGCTTGAACTCTAGGCCTGGGTGCTGTCCTTGAGCTTCTGTGCTCAAGCCTAGCGCTCTACCACTTGAGCTCCAGCTCCACTTCCAGCTTTTTGGTGGTTTGTTGGAAATAAGCGTCTCATAGACTTTCCTGCATGGGTTGACTTCAAACCACAATCTTCAGAGTCACCAGCACCTTATACTACCTTAATTTCTTTTTTTCTTTTTTTTTTTTGGGTCCGGTCGTGGGGCCTGAACTCTGGGCCTGGGCTCTGTCAGCTCTTCAGCTCAAGGCTAGCGCTCTACCACTTGAGCCACAGCGCCACTTCTGGCTTTTTTCTTTTTGCTTATGTGGTGCTGAGGAATCGAACCCAGGGCCTCAGGCATGCAAGGCAAGCGCTCTACCACTGAGCCACCTTCCCAGCCCTACTACCTTAATTTCTAATACAAGTAAAGATTGTATCAATGGATTGTATCAAGTATTCTTTGAGGTTAGTCTTCGAAATAATTTGAAGATGAGGGCTGGAGTATAGTATAACTTGGTGGAAGAACTCTCATCATGTTCTAGGCCCCATGTTCAGAACTCAGCAGCACAAAAATATAATCATAATCATAACCATAATTTAAAGACTGAAAATGCACTCTGATGCCAAAAAGTTTGCGATACACTGTTCTAGGTTGGTGATCAGATACCTAGGCTGTGTCCAGAGCCATATGCTGCTTGAACCAATGAGAATGATGTTTTTCCTCTGGCCCAAACCCTACCCTGATTTCTCCACTGCCTACTGGGTGAAATCCAAGGTCTGTGGCCTTTTCAGAGATCATGAAAGTACTATCATGTCTTGGTCCCATATCTCAGCCCATGTTATCTGCCCCCCAAAATGTCCTGACCCTTTTTGTGCGCGCGCACACACACACACACACACACACACACACTACCACTTGAGCCATGCCTCTATTTTTTGGTGGTTAGTTGGACACTTGGCTTTTTTTGCTGGTTAATTGGAGATAAGAGTCTCTAAGGTTTGTCTGCCTGGGCTGGCTTCAAACTACCCGCCTCAGATCTCAGCTTCCCGAGTAGCTAGGATTGCAGGTGTGAGTCACCAGCATCCGGATTGCCCTGTCTTTCTTTATTTGATGGTCCCTGACTCCCACTTCCAGACAAGAGGTGTGAGAGGCAGGCATGGATTCTTCCAGAAGCGACCCCTGTACCTGGCCCAGGCTAGCTGGCCTCCTGTGTTCCACTGGCCTCGCACTGCATTGCGGCGGCGGCTCTGTGGAGGTGCTCTGGGTGGGTGAGTCTCCCCCGCAACCTGACTGCTTACTCATCTCTCAGCCTGCCAGCCCTGCACTAGCCTGGCACAGCAGGTGCCCAGTGCATTTGGGATAAGGGTGGAAGAGCAGACTCTCTGAACATCCTGTTAGAAGACCGTGGGGGATGGATGCAGGGTTCATCTGACCTTGAAGGGATCTACCAGGCCCCGATCATCTGACTTGTGAGATGGGGTTAAAGGCAATTCTTTTCTTCACTTCACAGAAAGCTTTTGCGAACTGTGAAGTGTGTGGGCCTGCTGGATATTCACTGTAACTATGAGAGCTGGGAGGGGATGCAGAGGCGGCACCATGGTCTTATCTTGGTGGAGAAAGCCCTGGGCTCCATCCATTCTCCTGGTTTTACAGGAGAGGAAACTGAGGCTAGACAGAGTCTCATATCACTTGTCTCATGTCACACCCCACAGGAGGGGTGGTTCCAGTCTTGATTCATTAACCCCATCACTCTATCAACTCAGGGGTAAAGTGCACATTTTCCTGGACATCAGAAAGCCTGGCCTCCACTCAGAGTCTCACCACTGCACCTACTTCCACAGCCGTCAAAATAAAAATCTGAACATGTCAGCTTGAAACCTGTCTCTCTGGAAGGTAGAAAGAAGGAAGGAAAGAAAGAAGGAAGGAAGGAAGGAAGGAAGGAAGGAAGGAAGGAAGGAAGGAAGGAAGGAGGGATGGAAGGGAGGGAGGGAGGGAGGGGAAACCACAAATTAAAACTACAATGAACAACAATGTGGCAATGCACTGTGGTGGTGGCATGAAATGAGATGGACATTTCCTGGAGCTTGAACTAGAGCCTGGACACTGTCCCTAAGCTTCTTTTTGCTCAAGATGAGCACTTGAGCCACAGCGCCACTTCTGGCCTTTTCTGTTTATGTGGTACTGAGGAATCAAACCCAGGGCCTCATGCATGCAAGGCAAACACTAACCACATTTCTAGCCTGCAATGGGCACTTTTGATGCCTGTGTTGATCAATACTGACAAGACCAGTAGTCAGAGGATTTTTTTTGTTATTGTTGTCAGTACCGGAATTTGAACTCAGGGTTTTGAACTTACTAGGCAAGTTCTTCGCTGCTGAAACATACCTCTAGCCTGCTGTAGCCGAAGCCTTTTAAACATGTATACAGAGGCTGAGGCCAAGCCTCAGAGGTAAAGCAGATGGCTTTCTGATCCCTAGTGCTGCAAAAATAAAAATAAAAGAGAAAGGGAAAAAAATACAGTGTTTGTATAGTTTGATCTAGATATTCCATCTCTAAGGTTTTATTTTAAGGAAATAGTAAACATAATTGACTACAAGAATATTGTTGTTGTTGGTGGTGGTGGTGATGTGTATGTGTGCATGTGTATATGTGTGTGTGTGTGTAAGAGACAGAGAGGGAGGGAGGGAGGAGGGAGGGAGGAGACATAGACAGAGACAGACAGAGACAGAGACTGACCCTGGCTTGTCACCTGCTGAGCACACACAAGGTAACTGCAGCCTAACTGAAGACATGATACACCAGGTGTGTCCATGGCATGTTATAGCATTTTTTGGGGGTGAGAAAAGCAGGCTATAAGCAGTGCGGGCAGCACATCCCTGTTAAATGGCACTGCTTTAAAAATGTATAAAAGAAGTCACCACCACGTTAAGTCATTTTGTTAGCATTGGGTGCTGCGATCAGGGTGACTTGAACAACCTCTCCAAGTTGTTGTGCAGTAAATGAGTCTTTCATGGAATTGAAGTCTGAGTTCTACACATACCATTCAGCCTAGAGCCAGTCATGGAAAGTTGGGTGACGGCAAGCCACAGGGAAGGTGGGCATCTTTTATGTGCGTGAGTACGATGTGAAGCTTTGGCCAGGATGCAGGCTATGGGAGGAACAGACAGGTGTCACCATGAGAAGTTCCTTCAATGACAGCACAGGCAGGAAACCAGCTGTCAGCAGACAGAAATAGGTCCATGGTGCAGGAAATGGCTCTTGGAGCAAGGCCCACCAAGAGGGACCGAGGGTGGCTGTCCGCCGGGGAGCGTCATCCCTGACTGAGAGATTTCAATGGCCAGGGCAGCTGGGTACTCAGGCTGTGACGTGTGCAGGGTAGCCCACTGTTTACTCACCCCTGGGTAGACTGGAGAGACTGAGGACTGAGCAGCTAATCAGAAATGTCATCAGACCTACCTATGGGAGAATGAGGGGAAGGCCTGTCCTAGACTCTGTGTTTCAGAGCTCTCTTTCATGATTCTCAAACTATTTAGGGCAAAGAACCAAGTTGCTTTTTTTTTTTTTTTTGCCAGTCCTAGGCCTTGAACTCAGGATCTAGGCACTGCCCTTGAGCTTCTATGCTCAAGATTGGTGCTCTACTACTTCAGCCACAACTCCACTTCTGGCTTTTTTGATAGTGTAGTTACTTGGAGATAAGAGTCTTATGGGCTTTCCTGGCTAGGCTGGCTTCAAACCAAGATCCTCTTGGGCATCTAGGATTACAGGTATGCGCCATGGCACCAGCCATTTTGCCTTTTAAATTTCCAGTCTGTTACAGATAGGCTACTTTCCTAAAAGACAATGAGAAATTAACTCAAAGAGTGTGTTACAAATTAACTCAAGAGGTATTACTCGGCTTTCCTACACTGTAACAAAATACCAGAGACAAACATGAGGAGGAAAGGCTCAGGGTGTTAGAGGTCCCAGTCTGCAGGTGATTGGCCCTGGGGCCTCTGGGCCTGTGAGGAGGCAGTACTTCATGATGAGAGCGTGTAAGAGGAGGCTGCTCATCTCCTGGCAGCCAGGAAATGAAGAGACAGGAAGGAGATGGGATCCCAGCATCTCCTTGCAGGACATCCCCCCAGTCACCTCACTTCCTTCTTCGGGACACTACCTCCTAATAGTGCTACAGACTTCTAGTCAATCCTCCAACAGAGGGGGTAGTACACAAACTATAGCACACAAAGAGCTGTCTAAAGCAGTCAGATCTGTAGAAACAATGTAGAAATGGCATCCAGGAGGGGGGCTCCTTAAATGGTACAAAGTTTCTATTTTGTAAGCCAGGTACCGGTGGTGTATGCCTGAACTCCTAGCTATTCTAAAGGCCGAGATCTGAGGATTGCAGTTCAAAGCCAGCCCTGGCAGAAAAGTCCATGAGATTCTTATCTCCAATTAAACAAAGAAAAAGCCACAAGTGAAAATGTGCCATAAGTGGTAGAGTACCAGCCCTGAGGGAAAATCACGAAGGGAATAAGCCCAGGCCCTGAGTTCAAGCCCCAGTACCGGCACAAGAAAGAAAAGATGTTTTGAAGTTCTATCTTAGCGCCTTGGGAATAATATATCTGAACAGTAAACCTTCAAAGTGGCTACGATGGTAATGTTTGTGTTAGGTGATTTTTTTTTTATCAGAATGAAGAAAAAAACCATTCCATAGCCTACAAAAAAATGTGTTATTTTTTAAATGACACTCAATCTTTCAAAAAGCGACAGCCCTAAAATGACAGGAAATGCGAGACACATATTACATCTGTTTTAGAACATTTCATAAAATAATTATTGAAAAAAATGAATCACTAGAAAAACAAACACAAGCTAAGGCTCTTATTGCCACGAAAGTTTTGAAATGCTTATTATTGGCATCTGGGCAGCTACCACTGCAGCCAGCCTCAGCCCCAGACCACACATGATGTGCACAAACACACACATCAAACACACACACGCATTTGATTAAAAAAACACGT
Source organism: Dipodomys spectabilis (assembly GCF_019054845.1). Classification (NCBI taxonomy): domain Eukaryota; kingdom Metazoa; phylum Chordata; class Mammalia; order Rodentia; family Heteromyidae; genus Dipodomys; species Dipodomys spectabilis. The sequence continues at coordinate 2,895,102 of NW_024870795.1, forward strand.
GGTGCTTGGGCTTGTGGCTCTGCATCCCTGTCACCCTGCACATCCACCCTGGTGACAGACACAGCTCAGGCCCCCGGGGAAAAGAGAAAGGATTTTCCTCCTTTTGTGTGTGTTTGTTGTTGTTGTTTCTCAGTCATGGGCTTGAATTCGGGCCTGTACGCTGTCTCTGAGCTTTTCACTCAAGGCGAGCGCTCTACCATCTTGAGCTGCAGCACCACTTCTATTTTTCTGGTGGTTTACTGGAGATAAGAATTTCACGGACTTTCCTGCCCAGGCTGGTTTTGAACCACAATCCTCAGATCTCAGCTTCCTGAGTAGATAAGATTACAGATGTTCTAGCCCCCTGCTATTTATTTATTTATTTTCGTGCCAGAACTGGAACTTGAACTCAGGGCCTGGGTTCTATCACTTAGTTTTTTACTCAAAGCTGAAACCCTACCTCTTGAGTCATTGTTTTACTTCTAGCTTATTAGTAGTTAATTGGAGATAAGAGTCTCACAGACTTTCCTGCCCAGGCTGGCTTTGAACTGCAACAATCCTGGGTCTCAGCCTACTGAGTAGCTGGGATTACAGGTGTGAGCCATTGGAGCCTGCCCTAAGTGCTTATATAAAATAGAGAGACAGACAGACAGAGACAGAGACAGAGAGAGAGCTATATTTTATGTGGCCAAGAGTCAGCAGAGTAGCCAGGCACCCTCCCATGTAGCTTGGATTACAGGTGTGAGCCACTGGCACCTGACTGGGTCTGTGTTTTCAACCCAGAACATCGCGGTGGCTCGTGGGCTGTGGCTGCTTCTTTGGGGGCACAGACAGGCTCTTAACATGCAAGAAAACTCTTGGCTCTTAGCCCAAAAGTGGTGAATTACACTCTCCTGAGTATCTATCTCCTCCTTTCCCTCCTTCCAATGTGAAGTTCCAGAATTCTTTCTTTAGAACGGCTAGTGTGACCGCACTGGGAAGCTGAGAAATATTTTGAGCTATTAAATAAAACCACATTGCTCTTAAATTTATATGTATGTGACCCAAATGAAACACACTAAAACATGACATCAATTTACTAGCATGCCTGCTTGGGGAAGATAGTGTGAAAACAAACAAACAAACAAAAGAGAGCTAAGTGAGAAGAATTACATGAACAACTTAGTTTCAATCTTTTCCACTGTAATGATGATAAATGTATTGTGTGCAACCAACTAGCACGCGTAAGCTTGCCATGTAAAATTCGCAGCTCGTTTCCTACTCTAAATATTGCTCTAAGAATTTTATTGACAATTTGTTGCCACTTCCTCCACAGAGAAAGCGTTTCCAACTCGAAATTAATTAAAAACTATCTAAGAAATACAACGTCTTGAGAAAGTTGTCTAATGTCACGTGACTGGGAACAGAACAGAAATTATGTGAAAATCTTGATGATCACAACACAATTCTGGTTTTGCTGAAATAAAGGCAAGGAGAAAATGATCGCATAAACATAAAACCATTCGTGGGAGACCAAGATGGAGTTCTGCGTGCTTGCCTGGTGTGCAGAGGGCCTAGCTTTGATCCCCAGCACCACACACACACTATCATGAGTCATGTATGTTTTCATCCTATGACTCACTCCAGTATCATCAACCCATTAAAAGACGATCCAGATAAGTGCAATAATAATTACATTCAAGCCAAGGGCTAGCAGCTTACTTTTTTTTTTTTTTTTTGCCAGTCCTGGGGCTTGAACTCAGGGTCTGGGCACTGTCCCTGAGCTTCTTTTTGCCCAAGGCTAGCACTCTACCACGTGAGCCACAGCACCATTTCTGGCATTTTCTGTTTATGTGGTGCTGAGGAATCAAACCCAGGGCTTCATGCATGCTAGACAAGCATTCTACCAATAAGCCACCTTCCTAGCCCTAGCAGCTCATGCTTGTGTTCCTAGCTAATCAAGGAGCTCAGAGCTGATGATCAAGGTTTCAAGGCTAGCCCAGGCAGAAAAATCCACAGAAAAATCCTTTTCCAATTAACCATCAAAAAGTTGGGCAGAAGCCGGGCGCTGGTGGCTCACGCCTGTAATCCTAGCTACTCAGGAGGCTGAGATCTGAGGATCACACTTTGAAGCCAGGCCCAAGAGGGAAACTCTTGTGAGGCCCTTATCTCCAATTAACCAGCAAAAATAACAGAGGTGAAGCTGTGGCTCAAGTGGTAGGGCACCAGCCTTGAGTGAAACCCAGTATCAGCAGGGAGAGAGAGAGAGAGAGAATGAAATAGGGAAAATTAAGCTTAATAATACATGCTATTTATTTCTCTAATATTTCAACATTTCAACAACAGCTAAAAATGTACGGGACATTTTGCATTTCCTTTCTCTTTCTGAATCTTCAACTCAGGTCAGGTAGGTACACTTCAAGTTCAATAGCTCCACACAGCCAGTGACAGACATGATAGAGCACAGGCCCAGAGACCTGCAGCACTGGGTGCAAATTCTGCCTCCTTTGTCTGAGGCTGTGCTGTGTGATCCTGGTCAAGTTACTCAACCTCTCTGAGCTGCCATGTTTTTATTTGCAAAATGAGTCTGACACCATTCAACATATGATAGGTGATATCATTAGATAAGCATTGTATCATTATCTGAGAGTATTATTATTATACAGCCGGTGACAGTTGCAAAGACTAACAAGCAGAATGAGCCTGAAGCCTACCTCAACCGCTCGCACAAGCTAGGCCAGTCCTTCACTACCGAGCCACAACTCAGCCAGGATGAATGCTCGCATTCAGAGGACTGACCCGGTCCACCTGGAGGGAGAAATGGTCTGTTTCACTTTCAGAAGGTTCAGCCCATGCCACGTGGTGCTTCTGGCTGTGGTGAGGAGGAGCATCATGGAGCCGATTGTGGCAGAGGAGTCGCTCAGTCCCTGGCAGTGGGAAGCAGACAGGGCCAGAGGAGAGCCAGGCTGGGGCCACTGCCAGGCCCCGCCAGGAGTCCAGCCAGGCCCCGCCCCTCACACAGCCAGGCTCCGCCCCATGGCCTGCCTCCTCCTGCTGGGCCCTGCCCCTCACACAGCCAGGCTCCGCCCCGTGGCCTGCCTCCTCCCACTGGGCCCTGCCCCTCACACAGCCAGGCTCCGCCCCATGGCCTGCCTCCTCCTGCTGGGCCCCGCCCCTCACATAGCCAGGCTCCGCCCCATGGCCTGCCTCCTCCTGCCAGGCCCCACCTCCTGAGCAGCCAGACCCCCCCCCATGGCCTGCCTCCTCCTGCCAGGCCCCGCCCCTCACACAGCCAGGCTCCGCCCCGTGGCCTGCCTCCTCCCACTGGGCCCTGCCCCCTACTCAGCCAGGCCCCGCCCCACACCTAGCAAGGCCCCGCCCTGTGGCCTGCCTCCTCCTGCCAGGCCCCACCTCCTGAGCAGCCAGACCCCGCCCCGTGGCCTGCCTCCTCCCGCCAGGCCCCGCCCCGTGGCCTGCCCCACACCGAGCCAGGCCCCGCCCTCTCAGTGAGAGGACTGTGAATCCATGCAAGGATGGTCCACTGATCAGGATCTCAATATTGGATCCAGCAGCTGGGGACTGGCTGTGCTCACACCAGCCTGAGGAGACCCTCTATCTCCAGACCATTACAAGGTCTGACTGCCCTGCAAGACCTTGGGATCTTTTTTTTTTTTGGTCCGGTTGTGGGGCCTGAACTCTGGGCCTGGGCGCTGTCCCTCAGCTCTTCAGCTCAAGGCTAGCACTCTACCACTTGAGCCACAGCGCCTCTTCCGGGTTTTTTCTTTTTTTGCTTATGTGGTGCTGAGGAATCGAACCCAGGGCCTCAGGCATGCAAGGCAAGCACTCTACCACTGAGCCACCTTCCCAGCCCCAAGACCTTGGGATCTTAAAGGGCCAGGACCTGGTTCTGTTGGTCTCTGCCCCTCTCCCCCTTCTCCTCCTCCTCTTCCTCCCCCTCCTCTTTCCTCTCCTCCTACTCCCCCTCTCCCTCCTGGTCTCCCCCCTCCTCCTCCAGACAGGCCCTTCTCCTGAGCCTGCACCTTGACCCAGAGCCACCCCCTGGGTCTCGGCTGTCTTTCCTGGTCAGACAGGTGGGAAGTTGGTCAGTTCTGGTCCCTGATTCCACCCTCAAGACCCAGTTCTGACTCCACGACTCAACCCCTGAGCCTGTGAGTTTGCTGGGATCTGAGGATTGTGGTTCAAAATCAGCCCAGGCAGGAAAGTCTGAGATTCCCATCTCTCCTAAACTACCAAAAAAGCTGATGTGGAGCTGTGGTTCAAGTGGTAGAGCCCTAGTCTTGAGCAGAAGAAGCTCAGAGACAGTGCCCAGGCCCTGAGTTCAAGCCCCAGCACCACACACACACACACACACACACACACACCAGTTGCTAGTGGCTCTCACCTATAATCCTAGCTACTCAGTAGGCTGAGATCTGAAGACTGCACAGTTCAAAGCCAGCCCAGGTAGGAAAGTCTGTGAGAATCTTATTTCCAATAAACTCAGAAAAAGCTGGAAGTGGCACTGTAATTCAACTGGTAGAATGCTAGCTAGCCTTGAGCAAAGCTCAGGGACAGAGCTCAGGCCCTGAGTTCAAGCCCCAGGACTAGCACTAACACCAAAGCAAAAGAATCCTCAATTCCTTGTGGTGAGGAGGACAGAGGAGGGATGGAAGAATGTTCTGGGCTGCCAGTTAACACTTCCATCAACTGTCTTGGGTGGGCTACTTTCTCTCTCTGAGCCTCAGTTTCTCACCTGTAAGACAGGTGAGTCTAACTTGACAAGTACAGGATGCATGCAGCTGGTGACAAGACCCCTGCTCAGCCCTCTTGTCACAGATGCTTGAATACAACAAGGTTCTGTTGCACTGGGGGCTGTGCCTCTGTGAGCGGCCGCGAGCCCCGCACTCGAAGCTCCCAGCCCTGCCTGCACCTGTGGAGGTGCCCCAGGCATGAGCAGAGCACTGGTTCTGGCTGTTAGGCCCCGCGTGGGTGTGGGTGGCTGTCTGCATCCATGGCTTCAGCCCCCAGGGACTCAACGAATCTTGGATCCAAAATATTTGAGAAAACAAAAACCGCCCAACATCCATACGGAAGGCATTCAGACCTTGTCTTATGCCCTCAGCAGTAGCGTATAGGGATTATTGGCCTGACGTTGACATCATGGGAGGCATTCTGAGTCCTGCCGGGTGTGCATAGGCTCCGTGCAAAAACAATGCGTTTTACGTGAAGGATTTGGGCATAGACGGGTTTTATGCCCTCAGGGGTCCTGGAGCCCATCCCCCTGCCCCCAGACATCCAGGATGACTGATAAAATCCCACCGTTCCAGCACTCCATTATATACCAACGCTATTTATTGTAGGACCACAGGACTGTTGTTGCCAGCATGCTCTTCTTGAAGGGAGAGGAGGGTAGCTTGGGTGTGGGAAGGGGCAGGGAGGCAAGTCCCAGGTGGTTCACAGACTTGAACTCTCTCTCTCTCTCTCAGCATCTCCCCCACCCCCATTTCCCTGACGATGAAACTGAGTCCTAGAGAGGTGAAGCCACTCACCCCAGGTCACACAGCCAGTTCAGCAGGATTCAAACCCACCTCTCACTCCCAAACTGTCACGTGGAGAAAAAAAGCTGAGCCAGCTTCCCGGCTTGTGGCTGGGACCCCTTCAGGGAAGCCCTGCCCTAGGCTTCCTCTACAAGTTCAGATCCCAGGCTGGGTCCTGTTAAGTGATGGTTCCCCTGCTTCCCCCACCCCATGCCTCCTCCATCCCCTGGACTCAAGGAAGGAGCCAGGGATGGTGGCAGCCAGAAACCACTACCATCCAGGGCCTCATTTGCATAATCCCCACAATGCAGTGCGGCACCAGCTTCCCTTTGTGATATTAATGAAGGAGGAGAAGGTCCTGGGCTAGCGGATCAGGCTCCTCCAGGCAGGCATCCTTGTCCCCTCCTGTCCCCTCTACTGCTCTGCCCCTCCCAGATGGATTGTGGGGACCACCACGGTTGGAATTGAGGAACAAAAAAAAAGTTGGAACCCCAGTTCTGGGGTCCTCAGCTGCTTGAGCTCCTCCAGCCACCAGAGGTAACAGCCCGCCCTGCTCAGCGACCAGGGATCGCTGAGTGCTAAATGTTCAAATGCGTGATAAAACATACCATTTGCATTTAAAAATTAATCCTAGAGGAAAATAATAGACTATTAGTTAATAGGTAGCACTGAACAGTTGGCTGCTTTCCAATTCCATCAGAGAGTCACAGGACTGAGCTCTGCTCAGCCTTCCAGACACCGCTAGAAAAACAGGAGCCACCCACCTCGTCTCCTTGGGCTCCCCTTGTCCTAAACTCATCGTTGGAAGTCTGAGGCCACCTGCCAGTTCCTTTCTATAACCTGGAAACTGTCCCATTAACTGTGGCCCACTCACTTGCTGTGTGACCTTGAGTAAGCCACTTTCCTTCTCTGAGACGCAGAATCTTTCATCATAAATGACAAGGGAGAATGGGTGCCAGGCCCTTCCCATCTAAGAATTCTGAGGGTTTTGTCTTCACCTATATCAGGACTTGTATTAAAGATTTTCTCTGGATACCCTTGGCCTCAACATCTTGAGGACTCCTTCAAGAAGGCTGAGATGTTTGGCTCTACTCCCCTCAAAGCTCCCTCTCCCCAGTGTCCTCTCCTCTCCTAGGCCCCAGCTGCCTGCTTCCATCACCGGGCGGAGATGGGGAGGCACCAGAGATCTGAGTTCTAGTCCTGTCCCACCCACTATGAGCCTCTGGGTAGAGCTGCCCCCAGCCCTTCAGATCTGGATGTGACACTGGCCAGGATCCGCTGCATAGCAGGAAAGCCCTGTCCACGCTGGGATGGCTCGCTGGCTTCACGATCCAAGTCTCCTCAGGGTACAGAGGGTGGCAAGAAGCTGAGAGGGTCTTAACCAGCAGAGAGGAAGGAAGGACACCGGGCCTCAGAGAGCACTGGGGAGGATTTGGGGGTTCCTGGGAGAACTGGTGAAATGCTCAGTGCAGCTGTCACCATGATCCCAGTGGGTTCTGGAGAATCACAACCTGCCTAGGCCTCTTGCGGCCTGTGCTGGGTCCCCTAAGTCCTACCCATAGGTTATGGGGTGCGTCGCTCTACAAACTCCTGATGCAATTTCTTACAATCCGGAGTTGTCTCCACGTGTATGTCCCCACTGCCTGAGAGACCGCTGCCTCCGTGTCATTCTCTCTCCCCTCCATCCATCCTCTGTCTGTCCATCCATTTACACAGCACGCAGTCATTCGCCTAACCATTTACAGCCCATGCATTCATCCATCAGTCCATCTGTCCATCCACCTATCCATCCACACATTTCATCCATCTATCCTTCTGTCTGCCCATCCATCCACACATATTTGCATCTATCCATCCTTTTACCTGTCCATCTACCCACATATCTATTCATTCATCTGTCTACCTGTCCACCCATCCATTTATCCATCTGTCCATCTGTCTATCCATCCATACATATTTCCATTCATCTTGCCATCTTTTTCTGTCCACCCATCCATATATTTATTCATCCATCTATCCATCCACACATATTTCCATCTAACCATTCTTCTGTCTTTCCATCTATTCACACGTATTTCCACTCCTCCAGCCTGCTGTCTGTCCATCCATCCACACAGCTATACATCCACCTGTTCATCTGATCATCTATCCATTCATCTACCTGTTCATCCACACGTATTTCCATCCATCCATCCATCCATCCATCCATCCATCCATCCACTCATCCACCCATCCATTCACCATTCAGCAAATACAATCTGAGTGTATCTTTCATATTTGGCAGTATTTAAATGTAAACTGACTATGACCTTTGCCCTTCCTGCTCCATTCATGCTAGAAGGTTCCAGAGACCTCAGCTACACCTGGCTCTATGATGTTCCATGTATCAGCATCCTAAAAAAAAAAAAAGGGACCTGGGCTGAGCCCTGCTGTGTCCCTCCAGCCTGCTGTCCAGCCTGGCAGGGTCTGGAGGGCGGCCGCCCCCTTGCCTGCTTGCGCTCCGCACCCAGCTCACCTGCCCAGCCTCCACACCCTGCTGCACCTCTGTTTGCTGGGCACCCATCCAAATAGCTTTTTCCAACTCCCAAAGAGAGGCCAATAGAAGAACAGGCAGCCATAAAACTCTCCTCTGCATCAGGGTGCAGAGATCAAAGCCTGTATGAGGTCAGTACACAACGGTTAACAGCCTTTTACCTGAGTATGGTAGGTGGTTTACAGAGGTGGGTCCTATCTCTGAGAACTTCCAGGGCTCAGGAAGTGACACACCACAAAAGCTGAGCAGCAAAGAAGTTGCCAACTTAGCATTTGAACTAGGGATCCTAATGTTAAAACTGATGTCTTTTCAATCACACCACAGCCACAAGTTCCAGAAGGGCCTGAGCTTGGAGGCTGGGAGGTCAGGTTCCCGCTCCAGCTGTCCTGAACCCAAGTGCCCTTAGCCAAGTCATTTCCTCTTACATTCTTGCCAGCGAAGAAGGCTGACAAGCCTGTTGTGAACATGGAAGCTGCGGACCTGGGCTGCCACTGCTAGCCAGAACCCCCCCCCCCCCAACACACACACACAGACACCTTTGGGAGAACCTTGCATCTGGGCTAGCCATTTCAGGCTTTCCAGAACTCAGGAAGGAAATGGATCTAGGTCCGGGTACAAATTCTGTGAGCTCACAGATGCTGGACATGTAATCATCTATTTCCAGTGCCCAGAGGGTTATTTCTGCTGGTGGGAGAGACATTTTAATCATCACAGCAAGGGACAGACCGTGAGCCAGGCTGGATTCTGGGATTTGGAGCTCTTGCACTCAGGAGGCATGAACTAGTCAGGCAAGGACACCGTCTCAGGCATTCCCCTGAGACCGGCATGTTGATTGTCATCATCTCTTTCCCTACTCTCAACAAGCCTGTAAGGATCAGACCTATTCTGTAGACAAACTGCGTGTCTGACATGGTACCATGGTGGTGCATATCTGCAATCCCAGCACTAGGGAGGAGAAGGCAGGCAAATCAGGAATCTGACACAAGACCCTGTCTGGTAGCTCATATCTGTAATCCTAGCTACTCAGGAGGCTGAGATCTGAGGACTTTAGTTTAAAGCCAGTCCAGGCAGGAAAGTCCATGAGACTTTTAGCTCCAATTAATTACCAGATATGGAGGAGCTATTGCTCAAATGATAGAGCACTAGCCTTGAGCAAAAAAGCTCAGGGATAGTTCCCACGTTCTGAGTTCCAGCCCTGGTATGCATGCACACCCACACCCACACCCACACTCCCACAGAGAGAGAGAGAGAGAGAGAAAGAAATTGAGACTAAAGGAAGTAAAATGCCCTCCCTTTTTGCTCTCAACATGTCCTTCTCTCTCTCTCTCTCTCTCTTTTTTGGGGGGGGTCAGGTCGTGGGGCCTGAACTCTGGGCCTGGGCACTGTCCCTCAGCTCTTCAGCTCAAGGCTAGTGCTCTACCACTTGAGCCACAGCGCCACTTCTGGCTTTTTCTGCTTATGTGGTGCTGAGGAATCGAACCCAGGGCCTCATGTATGCAAGGCAAGCGCTCTACCACTGAGCCACCTTCCCAGCCCCATCCCTTCTCTTAACTTTGCAAGAGTCTGTTTTCCAGACAGAACCTGAGGCTGTATGTATGTGACAAGTCTGCAGAATCTTCAGGGGCAGAGGGTATAGTGCAGGACAAAGCTGCGGGACAGAGCCTGTGGACAAGAGTTTGGCTGGTGCAGAGGTGGCCCTGGGAGAATGAGCTGAGTCTGTACCCAAGCACTAGAGGATTTGTATTTATTGTCAGAGGCAATAGGGTGCCACCAAAGACTTTATCAGGAAAGTGGCTCAATTAGAGACTTAGGGCTTTAGGAAAATCCTCTGGGGCTTGAGTTCCTTGGTGGAGAAGGATAAGATTAAATCAGATTTACCACTGGATTTGCAGCTCCATGTCACATTGAGCACTCACTATGGGTGAGGCCCAATGCTAAGCATTCTAGGTACTGTCCCATTTCAGCCTCACAGCTCTAAGGGATGGGCACTAAGGGATTAGCATGTGTTACAGGTGAGGAAACTAAAGCACAGAAATAATGGTGGCCCATGGACTCGGGGCTCCCAAGAGGTGGAGTTAGACTTGTACCCCAGCAGTCCTGGTCTCTAAGTCATAGTCTTACCTACAGAAGCCCATCACAGAGTGGGGGTACAGGCCAGGGACACCAGAAATGGACATTCAAAGCCAAGTGTGGTGGCTGTGCTGGTAATCTCCACATAGCTGAGGCTGAAGCAGGAGGGGTTCAAGTTCAAGATCAGCATGGACTATATAGAGAAACCCTGTCATAAACAGGCCTCTTGGCTACCTCCACTGAAGACAATGATTCTGGAAGGTGCAGTCACCTCTATGGCCACCAGGTGGCAGTAGAGAGATTAGCCTCGCAGAGCCTAACCTAGCTCAGCCTCCTCCAGTTCTGAGTCACAAAGACCCAAGGCTGGACTTCCATCCACACGGAGCCTCCTCTCCTGGTTATTCCATGATACCTTCCCTCTGTGTTCGGAAGGGCACCCGCAGCGAGCGGGTCTGCAGGTCCTTTAGGTGAACCATGAGACCTGGAGTAGTACACAACCATTCAGAAAAATCCATAGTAGCTGTAGAAATAAGGGAAAGCTTTCGCTTTCCTTTTTAATTCTTCTGTTTCTTCTTTCTTTCTTTCTCTTTCTTTCTTTTTTTCTTGTTAACAATGAGTAGGAGTTGCTTTTCTTAAAAGGGAGAGTACAGCAGGGCACTGGTGGTTCATGCCTGTAATCCTAGCTGCTCAGGAGGCTGAGATCTGAGGATCACAATTGGAAGCTAGCCCAGGCAGGAAACTCTGTGAGACTCCTATCTTCCAATTAAACACCAGAAAACCAGAAGTAGCACTATAGCTCAAAGTGGTAGAGCACCAGACTTGAGCAAAAGAACCCAGGGACAGCACCTAGATCCCAAGTTCAAGCCCCAGGACCAACAAAAACAAAAAGAGAAAGGAAGGAATGAAGAGTGCCTGGTGTAGTGGCTCATGCCTGTAATCCTCACTACTCAGGAGTCAGATCAAAGGAGGATCAGGGTTTGAGGCTCCCCTGGGGAATAAGTTCACATATCAATAAGTTCTCATATCACCCAATGAAAAAGCTAGTCATAGTGGTCAGCCCAGCAATGTGGGAAATGTAAAATCATGGTTCAGTCTAGCCTGGTCATACATGTTAAGACACTACCTCAAAAACAACCAAAGCAAAAATAGCTGGGAGTCTGGCTCAGGTGGTGAGGGGCCTGCCTATCAAGGGCAAGACTCTGAGTTCAAACCCCACACTGCTGGGGAGCATATGTCAGTCCACACGTGTGTGTGTGACCATTACCTATCAAGATGATGTTTTCTTTAAAGCGTCACTTCCTCTGGGAAGCTTTCCCTCTCTGTCCAGGCAGAAGTAGTGACTCCCTCCCCTGCCTCCACCAAACAGCTCTTTTCCATGGGACCATGTTAGGTGGCAGAGCACCTGCTTAGCTAAAAGTAAGGTCCTGAGTTCTAGCCTAAGAACCATAAAAATAGTGACTTTATTATTTATTTTGCCAGTACTGGAGCTTGAACTCCAGGCCTGGACACTGGCCCTGCAGTCCTTTTGCTCAAGCCTAGCGCTCTACCACTTGAGTCACAGCACTATTGCCGGCTTTTTCTGTGGTTAATTGGAGATACGAGTCTCACAGACTTTCCTGCCCAGGCTGGCTTTGAACCTCGATCCTCAGATCTCAGCCTCCTGAGTAGCTAGGATTACGAGTGTGAGCCGACAGCACCTGGCAGTGACATCTTTTTAAAGAGTGCTTCAACCCCACAGAATAACTCCTGCAGTCAGGGTCCACATCTGTGCTATCCAGTACGGCAGCTAGATGCTTGAAAATTGGTCTCTGATGAAAATATTCAAAATATAAAATATTAGATTTCAAGGACTTAGTATTGATAGGTCACTAATTTCTCATAGAAACTATATTTCTGAAATATTGGGTTAATCACACCTGGCCAGGAAACAGTAGCTCACATTTGAAAGGTTAGCTATTCAGTATGCTAAGATCTCTCTCCCTCTCTCCCTCTCTCCCTCCCTCTCCCTCTCTCTCTCTCTCTCTTACACACACACACACACACACACACAAAGTGCACACTGGAATGGAAGCCAGGTTCTCACACATGCTAGGCACAAGCTCTACCATAGAGCTATATCCCAGCCCTCCTCTTATTTTATTTTATTTATTTATTTATTTTTTGCCAGTCCTGGGCTTGTACTCAGGGCCTGGGCACTGTCCCTGAGCTGCTTTTGCTCAAGGCTAGCACTCTACCACTTGAGCCACAGCACTACTTCTGGCTTTTTCTGCTTATGTGGTACTGAGGAAACGAACCCAGGGCTTCATACATGCTAGGCAAGCACTCTACCATTAAGATACAGTCCCAGGCCCCTCCTCTTACTTTTAAAATAAGACAACTAGAAATTTTTAAATTACCTTTGTGTTTGCATTATATTTGGTCGGGGGTGGGGGTGACACTTGAGCTTCATGGGGATAGATGTGTGACTCTCCCCGCTCAGGTCCAGAGAACAGGGGCCTTGCCTGATATCACACAGTGAACCCACAGAAGTTGAACTGAGTCTCTATAATAAGACCCTCCTGGCCTAGCCTAGCCTGGCCTAGCCTGGCCTAGCCTGGCCTGACCTTGCCTGGCCTGGCCTGACCTTCTTGGCTGTATATATGGTTTGATCTACAACTAGCCAGGTCCTGAATTTAGCTAGGGAAGATTGGAAAGGGGGAGGAGGAGGGCAGAGAATGCTAGAAGGTGCCCAGTAAGCTCCTGCCCCAGGACCTTTGTGTATGCAGTCCCTTCCACACTTTGGCTTGGGGCTTTCTGCTGTCTAGGTCCCGTCTGACTCCTAACTAGTGCAGCTCACAGCCTCCGTCTATCCCAGCAGACCTAGAATTCATCATGATGGTCAGTATGCTCTCCCCGTGTAGGTCGCCCGCAGGCCCCAGGGAGCAGGGCCTCGTCTCTGCATCTTCCTCCCCAGCCTGTGAGATGTCTAATTACGATCTGTCAATCAGATTTGATTGAAAGAGACACCGACAAGTCAGGTCACCGCAGCCCGGCAGCTGCACTAAAACAACAAAACGATCAGAGTGTCCTTGGGCCAGTACCTTCCCCTCTCAGGGTCCTGGGGTCCCCCTCTGAACGCTGCACTCTGGGGCTGCAGGCGTGGCTGGTTGGCTGGCAGGGCCGGCTGGCTGCATTTACATGAGTGGAGTTGATGGGTGTGAATGCTGCTTTGTAAACTGTTAAAGCGTGATTGCAAGTGGGAAGGAGGAGCTGTTGTCATTAGAGGAATGAAGCCTCCAGCCTCGGCTTCCTCTGCGGTTCGGAACCGGGAAGGCGGCCTCCAGCTCTCTGCCCCCTGCCGGGAGGGTCAGGTTCCCCGCAGGTAGCTCACCTTCAGTCAGGGTGATATGCAAAATGCAAACCTGGGACCATCAAACGATCAGAGACCAGCAGGGGCCTGGGTGGGGGTAGCTGGGTGGGTCAGAGGTTGAGGTCAACGGCTGTGGAAGTTGTGTGTCTGGGGAGGGGGGGGGGAGGGGGGGGTCCCCAGCCTTTGGAAGAAGGCTGGCAAGTGGAGTGTACACCTGGGCAAAGACAGTTGCCAAGGGACCCCAGAAGATGGGTCTGGTTAGATGGCAAATGTCAGTTACGCTATAGGATCCCAAATGGGAAATAAAAACAGGTGTAGGAAGAAAGAAGGGAGAGGGGAGAAGGGGGGCTCTTATTGCTACCATGACCTCTGCCTGGCTAGGTAAAGATCCAGGTATGATATCTATTACAGAACTTCAGGTGGACCTGGAAGTGGACTCCCTGAGCTGTCTGTGCTCCGGGAAGGCTGAGGGATCAGCCGCAGACTGGGGTGCAATCTCCGCTCCAACATGCTGTGTGACCCTGAGCCGATGAGTTCTCTGGTCCTCAGTTGCTCCACCTTTGAAGGTCAGTACCTGACTGGATGATGTGTAAACGAAGCTGAGCCCCGGCCTGATTTCTTGAGCCAAAGAGGAAGGCAGCCCCCAGTGGGTCAGGGTGGAGGGAAGGCTAGAAATAAGGCAGAAAAGCCGCGTCGGCCTAGTGTGTGTAATAGGTGCTCGATAAATATTTCTGTAATGGGCAATCTATGGATGGCACTGATTAGCACCAACCACTGAAGCTGCTGTGCCCAGGAGAGGGAATCCCCCTTCCTCAAGCTGGGACCAACCTCATTGATACCCCCCCCCCCCAATTAGGGCCACTCAAAGCCTCCTCAGTCTCTTTCAGCCTCCAAGGGCTGACCTCCTCCTGCGGGTCTCCCGGGGAGTCACCCAGTTCAGATGGGCGCTAGGACAGTCAAAAGATGACCCGCTTTCCCAACCCTTCCGTGGGGCCTCGGCGGCCGTAGTAGCCATTCCTTGGCGTGGACTGTCAGATTTCTGGGAGATTTTTGCCAGCCTGGGGGACAAAGGGACGGGAATCCGGGGGGGGGGGGCAGAGGCCGAACCTTCATGTCCTCCCTCAGCACCCTCTCCACGGTGCGCCTCCTCTGAAGCCTGACTGCCGGGAATGGGGCTCGCGAAGGCCCCGGGGGCCCTGCCCGGGTGGTTCCCACGGCGCCCTGCAGCCCATCCACCAGCGGGCCTCGGCGGAGCCGGGTAATGATGACGGTGATGAAGGCTGTCAGAGCCGGGCTGGGCCCAGACCGAGACCACGGGGGCCCGAGTGCTTCCCCCGCACCCCGAAGGGACCAGCGGCCCAGACGGGCCCGGGGCCCGGCGGGGTGGGTGGGGGCGTCTGCGCCCCGAGTCCTCGGCGCCCGGAGAGCCGCCGGGGAGGGCGCGCGCCTCGGACGGAGAAAGGGTCCGCGGGGAGGGGCTCGGACGCCCAGGCGCGGAGGGAGCCCCGGCCCGGGCCTCCGCCTGGGAACGCCGCCGGGTTTGTTCCCAGCCCCCCGCCCCCGTCCACCCCCTTCATTTTTGTCTTTTTAAATGTGATTTGATTTTTTCCCATTCGTGGCAGGCCGGTCCCTCCGGGAGCCGCAGCGGCCCGGGCGGCGGGGCGAGGGGTGGCGCCCCCCACCCCGGCCCCGACAGGTGGGCCGCCCCGCGTCCGCGGCCCGGGCCCCGCCCTCCCCGGGCCCCCACCCCGCCCTCCCCGCGGGTCCCCGCGCCCGTTCCCCGCGCCGGGCGCCCGGCGGCTCCGCAGCGTTCAATAAAGACTGGGCTCGCTCGGGCCGGAATCGCGGCTTTATCCGGAGGAGCCTCCGCGCCGGGAGAGACCACTGCGGCGCGCGGGGGGGGGGACGCGGGGTCGCGGCGCCCGGGCGTCTCGGGGTGGCGGCGCCCCGGCTCGGGCGCGGCCCCCGGGGCGGGCTCGGCGGGCCCGGGGGGCGGCGACGCCGCGGGGCGACGGCGGCGGCGGGCGCGGGGGCGCGCGCGGGGCGCGGGGGCCCGGGCCCGGCTCCCCCCGCGGCCGCGGCTGCGGTGGGCGGCGCCCGGCGCTGGCGGAGCCCGGGTCCCCGCTCGGCCCGGGCCGATGGCTCATTCTGCTGGCTGCGCGGCGGCGGCGGCGGCTGTGTGTGCGCCGCGCCTCGCCGCCCCCCGCCCCCCCGCCGGCCCCCCGAGCCCGGGGCGCGCGCGCTCCCGCCCGGGCCCCGCGGCGCCGCGGCCCGAGCGCCGGGAAGCGCAGCCATGGCCCTGCGGAGGCTGGGGGCCGCGCTGCTGCTGCTGCCGCTGCTCGCCGCGGTGGAAGGTGAGCGGGGCGGGGGCCGGGGCGGCGGTGGGGGCGGGGAGCGGCCGGCCGGGGACCCCGCGCCCCCCCGGCGCCCGCGGCCGCAAAGTTTGCCCGGGGGCTCGCGCCGGGCGCAGGTGGCCGCGCGGAGGTGTGTCCGTCCGGGCGCGGGGCGGCGCGGGGAGGCCCCGCGGGCGCCGCTCGGCTGTGTCGGGAGGGGCGAGGGGGACCCATCTTGCCGAGGCTTTGTAGCCGCCCGGCGAGCGCCGCCCAGGGCCGAGGGCTGTGCCCACGCGCGCCCGACGCCCCCCGGCCCCGCGCGCCGGCCCCGGCCTGGCTCGGCACCCGGTGGAGGGGGGCGCGGGCCGGGGGCCCCCGGAGCGCGGTCGGGGCTGGAAAGTTTGGCAGGGAGCAAAGGGGGGAAGGAGGCAGCGCGGCCTCGCCGGGCCGGGGGGCTCCGCGTCCGGACCCTCGGGGGCGCGGCCCGGAGCCCCGGAGAGCGGGGACGGGCGGCGGGGAGGCGAGCGCGCCCGGCGGCCGCCCGTCGCCCGCGGCGTACAAAGGGGTCCCCTCCCCGGGAGGACCGCGCGGGGTGGCGCCGTGGGCACCGCTCCGCCGCGCGGGGTCCCCGAGGCTGCCCCGCCGGCCACCGCCCCGAGGCGGGCGGCCGAAGCCCCGGGGACCCCCCCACCCCCACCAGCCGCCCTGGCCGTGTGCTGGCCTTGGCCCGGGCCGGCGGGCGGGGGTCGCCCCCCCCCCCGCCCCGTGGCCTCCCGCATCGGTACCACCCGACCCCCAGGGACGGAGGACCCGAGGGCTGGGGGAAAGTTGTGAGTGGGGTCTGGGTGTGTCCACCGGGAACGGCCGGGCTGGCTAGGCGAGAACCGAACCGGGATGGGTGCGGGCTGTCGCGTGTGCCGCGCTTTCCAGTTAGGAAGTACTTTGCTCCCGACGCCGCGTCCGCCCGCGCCCGCGCCCGCGCCCGCGCCGGGCACCGCGCTGCGGGGCTGACCAGGTGCTCCGCGCCGCGCGGACTGCTTTCCCGCCCACGGCTGGGTGGAATCTTTCCCGAGAAGTCTTGCTGGCAAAGCTCGGTGACAGCTGATTCTTACTCCAGGGTGACACGTAGGGAAACTGAGGCTCAGAACAGCCCAGATATCTCACCCCCTGGCTGATGGATCATAAAAATGGAATGAATTCTTGAAGTGAGTTTCCTAGTCCTAATTGGGGTGTGTGTGTGTGTGTGTGTGTGTGTGTGTGTGTGTCCTTCCAAGATTCTGTACCATAGGTTTGAGGGGTCACGCATAAGCTCCTCCCCAACTTTGGGTGGCAAGGAGCCCCTTCCTCTCTCCAAGTGTTAAAACAACAACAACAAAACCCCTGACAAGGCAGACAACGGGGCTGTGGTCTGTGGGGGTGATGGCACCCCGTATGATAACTTCTGTTTCTCGCCCAGTATGTCTTGTAGTGACCGCAGCGGGTGGGCGCGTGGCGCGGGGCCCCTGGTTGGCAGACACAGCTTCTGGCATGGGGCAGCCGTCCTCTGGCTCCTGGAGGAAGATTTTGGCGGCTGCCTGCGGTTTCCCAGAGTGGGGGGCACCCAGGGTCCCATGGGCCCTGGGTGTGGAGGGCAGCCCCGGGGCCCAGCTGTTGGCGGGAGCTCCCAGGAGAAGGGCTGAGGTACCACTTCTTACACGGGCTTTGGGTGGGTGACTCATGTGCTGGCCCGCTATAGGCTGGGATGTTTACAGTATTATGGAGCGCTTGGCATAAATATTGCTATTTAGGTTGCAAGGCTGGAGGGGATGAAAATTGGCCTCTCCTGAGTTGGAAGAAGCCTGCGTGTGTTTTTAATTACCATGGGGTAGATGGAAGGGCCACATCTGTCCAGCCATGGCCTTGGCAGGGGGTGTGGCGGGTTCTGGACACAGAGCCGGTGGGCGGCTGATGTCACAGGAGGGGTTGGCCCCTGCACTGCCCCTTGAGGGCATCTGGGGGAGGGCTCCGCTGCAGGGCTGCAGTGGGGCACCCCACACATTACTTTAGGCTTTTCTTATCCCCTGGATGCCAAGTGACCTGGTCCATCAGGGGTCAGCACGGAACTGGGAGATGGTGTGAGCTAGGAGTCAGGGATCTGCTCCTGAGTTGTGGGACCCACTGGGGACAGCTGCCTTCTTGCCAAGGCCTGTTTCTCCGGGTGTGACAGTGTCTAGCTAATGTTTTGGGGTTCTCTTCACCCTGGGAACCCCAGATCCTCTTCTGTCACAGGAGGCGCTCACGGTGCCTTTCCTGTCAGTCTGATGGGGATTTGTGAGGATCAGACCAGACGCCACTAGGGAAGAGCCCCCTGGAAGGACTGGGCATGGCTTTTGTGGAAGGAAGGATGGGAGTGGGTGGTACTGGGAGCAGCACTTTCAGGGGACACCTGGGCTCCCTGCCAGAAGCAGCCTTCTCTGTGGGAACCGTATGGAAGCACCCACCTCCCCTGCCCTCCTCTTCCCCTCCGGTCCCCTGCCCTTTCTTCCCCTTTCTTCCCCTCCTGTCCTCTCTTCTCTGATTCCTTTCCCTTCCTTCCATTCACTGGCTTCCCAGTGTCTATCTGGGCTGCCCTGAGCATTAAGGCTCTAGAAAACCCCTAGCTCGGGCTTGTGGAATGTTTGGAAGGGGAGAGAGAGAGTTGTGGCGGGTGTTCCTGGAGAAGAATGGTGAGCTTAGTATCTCCCCCAAGCCATGAGACCCCTCCAAGAAAAACAAAGTGTGGAACATCTGGAGTTGGGGCTTGGAGAGCCATGGGGAGCCCAGGGGACACATCCAACGGAAGAGGAGGATGGTGGCCTGCCTGACGCTACGTGGAATCCAGCGGCTGGGGTCTTGAGAAGAAGCAGCCCCTTCCTCACAGTTCCACAGTTGTTCTCAGGATAGTTAGGCATCTTCCTCTCTGACGGGTACGCTGCCAGACCCAGGGGTGGGCGGGGAGGCAGGGGACCTGCTGGCTGGCAGGGAGGGAGGAATGCACCTCCCAAGTTTGGCCGGCCGGAAGCTGCAAACTACCTGGGGCCCAGTTTGGGCTGCAAAGGGTTATGTCCTCCTTTATGGCTGTGCACTTCACCACATTCCCTCGCTCTCTCTCCTCCCTGCCATCAGCTGTGAGCTTGCAGCAGCCTCCTGGCAGGTTGAGGAACTATGCTCTTAAGGAGGCTGGGTTTGGGGGCCACACTGAGGAGGGCGCTGGTTGGAATCGCATAGCACACTGACCTCGTCACGTGGGTCTGAGATAGGCATCCATTGAGGCAGCGGTGGAAATAGGTCTGGTCCAGATGGGCTAGCGTGGAAGGCTGGGGAGTGTGGATACGGTGCCGAGGGCAGTCGGGAGTCTGGGAGCCACCTGGTCAGATGAGTGTGTGTAATGATCTCTGGCTGCAGTTGTTTGGGGATTTCAGGTGAGCCAAATGGGGTCCTGTGCGCTTGGGACAGGTTGGGACAAGGCCAGCTTGTCGGTCGCCCGGGAGATTGTGCATTCCCTGAGGGCGAGGCCCATCCAGCCTGTTTTGTGTCCATAGCTGGGGTCCAAAGAACTTGGTTCAGATGCTACCTTCCCAGAGGCCCTCTGGGAATGCTACTTTGTCTCC
Source organism: Dipodomys spectabilis (assembly GCF_019054845.1). Classification (NCBI taxonomy): domain Eukaryota; kingdom Metazoa; phylum Chordata; class Mammalia; order Rodentia; family Heteromyidae; genus Dipodomys; species Dipodomys spectabilis. The sequence goes on from NW_024870795.1 coordinate 2,914,511, forward strand.
TGCTTTTGTTAATAATCCCCTGCCACCTGGCAAGGTGAAGACAGTCCTTTCCTTGTTCCAGTCCCCTCGCTGGTATAAAGCAAGAGGGAGGAGACTTTTGGCTGCCATATTTGCTGAGCCATCTCAGGGCCTACACTTTACCCGGCCATGTGAGGGCTCCGGGACCAAAACATAGTCAGCTAAGGAACACAGAGTGAGTGGATGGATGGATGAGTGCATGCATTCTGTTATATTATTATATTATGTAGTAAGCATCATGGGAATGAGAGACATGGAAGACAGCTTTTATTGGGCAAATCAAGGAAGTCTTCCTGGAGGAAGACACCAAGGATGGGGGGGGGCGAGGGGATCAGGCTTCAGGGAAGTGCTTGAGGGTAATGAAGAAGACCGCTCAGCCAGAGCAAAGGGTCCAATGGGCCATCGTCGGCCCTGTGCATTCAGACAAAAGCCCTTTTGCTGGGTGAGGGAAGAGAGCTGGCCTCTCTCCTTTCACCCTGGTCTGCCGCCCTCCCCCAGCCCCACCGGGCAGGCCTCTTGGGCATCTCCTAGCTGAGCCTGGGTGACCTGCAGTGGAACTAATTGGAGCTGGGTTCTTTCATGTTTGTTTCTTCTGCCTCTCATTTCAGAGGAGGCAGCTTTCATGTGTGGAGGTAGCCGAGAAACGGGGGCTTAGCTTCAAAACGCAGTGCTGTAGACCGCTCCTTCCTTCCTCTCCTATCTGTGCGGCCCTGCCTGACTGCCAGCTGCTCCACTGCTCAGGGGCTGGGTGGAGAAATGTTCTGGCTGTGATGGGGGACAGGGCTGGATGACTGTGTGAAAGGTAGTGGGTGGAAAGGAGGGAGGTGCAGCCGTCCGAAGCGACAGACCTGAGTTCAAATCCCAGCACTGCCTGCTATTACGTCCAGAGGTTCCTCTGACCCCACAGAACTGCCTTCGACACCTGTGTGCGTGTGATGTGCAGTCTCAGCGCCTCTCCAGGAAGGCGCTCTATCCTCACCCCTTGGTCACCCAAGATTTGCCTTAAATCCTTAGCTTAAGATGGCTTTCCCGAACCCTTCATCCTAGCTACTCAGGAGGCTGAGATCAGAGGAGTGCAGTTCAAAGTCAGCCTGCACAGAAAAGTCTGCAAGACCTTTGTCCCCAACAAACCAGGAAAAAGTGGGAAATGGAGCTGTGGCTCAAGTGTTAGAGTTTACCAGTCTTGAACAAAAAACAAAAAACTGAGGGACAGCACCTAGGTCCTGAGTTCAAGCCCTAGGACCAGCACTAGATAGATAGATAGATAGATAGATAGATAGATAGATAGATAGATAGATAGATAGATAGATAGGATAGGTATCTTTCCTGGGGAGAGGGGCCTTAGCTTTCGCACTGATTAACCCCTGCCCCCACGCCACACCTCTGGAGTCCAGTGCACCCCTTGCTGCCACCCTGCCTAGCCTGCTGCAGACCCAGCCCCTCTTGTCTGGACCCGTTTATCCCGGTACTTCATGAATGTCACATGGGGATGGGTTCTCTGGGCATTTTGCTCAGCCCTCAGCCCAGGGTAGTGGCTGTCCAACTCTACCTGCCCAGGGCTCATTTGTGAATAGCATCTCATGGCTGTGTCCCTACGCACAGAAGGGGCAGATGGCCATGGCTGGCGAAGGAGGACTGGGCAAGGCAATGCAGGGGCCTGAACTCCCTTTGCAGGTTAAGGGGCTACAAATCAGGGTGGACTTTCTGACCACAGTGGACCTGACTGCACCTCCTACCAAGACTCCAGTCTGCGCCCTGGCCTGCCTGCCAGGCTTGGCTGGCAGTCTAGTAGCTAGGGACTGAGGTGTGGGACTCTATTTTAAACACAACTCTCCAGGTCTCTCCAGTGGCCTAGGATAAAACCCAGGACTCCCGGGAGAGGAGGAGAAATCTCAGTCGGAAACTGGGAAAGACTGAAATGAAATGAAATCAATCAGGGCCTGTGCCCACCTCCCCAGCGGCTGCCTGTGACTGGCTGCTGAATTAGAGCCGGCCTGGCGGGGGGGGGGGGGGGAGGATGGGAGGACCAGAATGTTTGCACTGCTCCAGGGGTGGGGCTACCAGAGCCGTTGAAGCAGCACCTGGTAGCCCGGGACGGCACGGCCAGCCTGATAAGGCCTTGGAAGCCTTTTAGGGCCTTTTAGAGCAGCTGCCCTTCGGAAGGTGGGGGGTGGGGACCCCAGTCTCTTCAGCCCATTGTCACCTGGAGCCTGCCTGGTGCTGGGAGGCCTTGCTGCTGGTGAGTTTCCTGGTGCCACCTGCTATCCGGTCTGGTCCCAGGGATTCCCTCTGGGAGAGTCCTCGCCTGCTCTGTGGCCCTGAGAGAGAATACAGCGCTCTGAATCGCAGTCTTCATCCGGAAGATAAATGGGATCCCGTGTTCAAGTCTGTGCCACACAACACTGATAGTCCTGTCCAGCTTCATTCGTTACCGTGGGTGTGAGGTGTTCACACACACATGCACGCACACACATACATACATACATACATACACACGCACACACACACACATACACATACATACATACATACACACATACACACGCGCACACACATACATACATACATACACACACATACACACACGCACACATACATACATACATACATACATACACACACGCACACACACATACACACACATACACACATACACATACATACATATACACACACACGCACACGCACATACACGCGCACATACATACATACATACATACATACATACATACACACATACACACACATACACACACACACACACACACACACACACACACACACACACATCCTGCCCCCAGGAAGTACTTGCTGCTTTTTCTGAAATCCCTCATCCCTTTAGCTTAGTCCTGCCTAGCCATTCCCCTCCTCTTCTGTAAATAGCTGGGGCCCTGGGTGGAGACAGGCTATCCTTTCCTTTCTAGCTTGTTACCATCCCCTCTGAGCCCGGGCTCCCTCATCTCTGAATGAATGATTGTGGGGAAGGAATGAGTTAGTAGGAGCAAGGCTGAGTGAGGACAGCCTCAGGCCAGGAGCAGAATGAATGCTCACGGCTGCCCCATGGTTCCATGCCCAGGGGAAGCTGGGCTCAGAGTGGGGGGAAATAAGGGCCCCTTTCCTTTTGGTCTCCAGCTCTGCCCTGGGCCTGTCCTCACCTAGGGAAAAGTCAAAGATAGAATCAAAGCCAGACACGGGTGGCTCACTCCTGTAATCTTAGCTATTCAGAAGGCCGAGAACGGAGGATGGCAATTTGAGACCAGCCCAGGCAGAAAAGTCCATGAGACCCTGGTAACCCATTAATACGAAAAAGCCAGAAGAAGAGCTGTGGTTCAAGTGGTAGAGTGCCGGCCTTGAGTGAGAAAGCGCAGGAGAACACCCTGCAAATAAACCAGAGTCAAACTCTGAGCCTTTTGCTTGAGGACAACTAGAGGCCCCAGACCTGCCTCTGTGGGCTTCCCCACCCCACGGGGGCCCCATTCCCAAGGTGGGGTCCTTTATGGCTGAGCCGTAAGGGGATGCCAGAAGCTGGACCAAGTGTCCTCCCAGGGCCGTGGTCACACCCGCTGTACAGAAGAGCAAAGCTGAGACACTGCCTAGCCCTAGGAGAGTGGTGAGGCAGAGATTCAAACCCAGCTCCCACCAACTCTGAAACCCCCTTTGGGCCTGCAGTGCAGCCACTTCTAGAACATGGCTCCCTGCTCCAAGGCTGGGCTTGGCTCCGCTGCGGGTCTCCAAGGCAGCAGTCCAGCCTGTGACTCCGTCAGCAAGCATCCTGAGATAATGCAAGCGGGAGGATTCTGGAACTCACAAACCTGCCATAAAAATGCAATCTCTGTCATAATGGTCAGAATAATGTTGTTGTAACTTAGACAAATCGGGTGTTAACTCATTACCCAGCAAGGGGCTCTCCGCAGAGACGGGGGTGACGAACAGTCACGGGCCGTTCGCAGCTTGATTCCAGGGACATGAGCTCATCAGGTTTCTCAGTGACCCTGTACGTGGTCAGGAGCCAAGGAGGGGCCATTCTAGAGTTGGGGAAACTGAGGCTTGGGGGAATAATATAACTTGCCCAATGCTGGTGGCTGAACCAAACTGGAAGGCCAAAGCCAGTCCCAATAGCCCGGAGAACTGCATTCCTGTTCGGATTTCTTACCAACCTTTCAAAATCAAGAGATTTTATAGGAAAATCTGTTTCTGGCTTCTCTGAACAGTCAGACAATCTGGCTTTGCTAGGCCCACGTTTCCACGTGGCTGCAGTTGGCTAGAGCTGAATGGCTGCTGCCTCCCTGGTCAGACAGCACGGCTTCTGGCTTTTTTGGTGGTTAACAGAAGATAAAAAGAGTCCCATAAGCCAGGCTCTGATGGCTCACGCCTGGAACCCTAGCTACTCAGGAAGCTGAGATTTGAGGTTCAAAGCCAGCCCAGGCAGGAAAATCGGTAAGACTCTTAATCTCCAATTAACTACCAGAAAACCAGAAGTGTCGTTGTGGCTCAAAGTAGTATAGAGCACTATCATTGAGTAGCAAAGCTCAGGGACAGCAGCCAGGCCCTGAGTGCAAGCCCTATGAGCAACAACCAGGAAAAAAAGTAAGTCTCATGGACTTTTCTGCCCAGGCTTGGCTTTGAATTGCAACCCTCAGATCTCAGCTGCTTGAGAAACTAGGATTACAGGTGTGAGCCGCAGGCACCTGGTGACTTCTCATGCATTTCTTCTTGCTGTCAAATCTTAGTTTGGAGCCCAGATAGGCCCCATGTGCGGGAAAGTAAATGCGTGCACCCATTGACGTGGATGGGTGGGGCTGAGCTCTGTGCGTCAGACTTGTGTGAAGGGGCACACGGGGCAATTCGCAGTTGGGTTTTATGTTAAATCACTGAGCAAGAGATAGGGCTTCTTGTTTGTTGCTGAACAGGAAATCAAGCCCAGCATCACACAGGTAATAAAGCACAAGAGCCCTGGTTGGCAACCTCAGACTGCAGCTGGCCTTGCTGGTGGCCAAGAGAGGAAAAGTGGTGCCCTAGGAAAAGTGTGTCCTGTTTAAAGACACATTTTAAAAGGTGTCACTCCTGACCTTGCCTTTCCTGCGAGAATAAGGGCCAAATTTGCCCAGAGTTTCTAATCCGCAAAATTTTGATGTTTATGGGAAGGTTATTGGTTGTTTTGTTGGCACTACTTTTTTTTTCCTTTCTTTTTTTTTTTTGGTGCCACTCAGTCATGGGGCTTGAACTGAGGGCCTGGGCACTGTCCCTGACCTTTATTGCTCAGGGCTAGCCACAGTTCTATCTAGCCACAGTTTTATCTAGCTTTTTGGTGGTTAATTGGAGGTAAGAATCTCACAGACTTTTCTCAGGCTGGCTTTGAACTGCAGTCCTCAGATCTCGGCCTCCTGAGTAGCTAGGATTATAGACTTGAGCCACTGGCTTCCACCGGTCCTGTGATTTGAACTACAGCCTTATGCTTACTAGATAGACATGCTTTACCAGTTGAGCCAAGTCCCCAGCCCTTTTTGCCTTTGTTATTTTTCAAATAGGGTTTCACATTCTTGTCTGGACTGTGAGTCTCCTATTTATGCCTCTTGCATAGCTAGGATGACAGGTGTACAACCACACTCTGCTCATTGGCTGGGAATGAAGGGGGGAGAGTCTCATGACTCCCCCATCCCCAGGCTGATTGCAAGCCTCCATCCTCCCACTTTCTGCTTCCTGTAGCTGGGATTACAAGCGTGAGCCATGGTGCCCTGCTGGAAGATAGGAATTTTCAGTGTTCAGTGATTTCAACCTAGAGTTATGATCCCTGGCCAAACCAAACTATGTCTGCCTTCGGGAATTGGCTCACTGGCTGGCAGTTTAAGGAGCTCTAAATAAGGCAAATATTCAGGGAGGGTACCATTAGCACCATTGTGCAGATAGGGAGGTTGAGGCCACAGAACTGCCGTGGGGTGCTAGTGCAGGACTTTCCCTCTAACTTCCTTGCACACTCCTGCTTTCCTGCCCTTCACAGCAGCCCAGGACCATGAGATCCATCTTGCAGGTGTCCCGCAGATGCAGGCAGAGAGCCCGTCTTCTTTGGGATTTTTAATTTTTCTCTTTCTCCTGCTTTATTTTCTTTTTCTCTTTCTCTCCTTCTTTCCTTCTTTCTTCCTTTCTCCCCACCTTTCTTTCTTTGCCTGTACTAGGGCTTAAACTTAGGTCCTTGCACTCTTGTTTTTTTTTTTAATTTTTCACTCAAAGTTGGCACTCTACCTCTTGAGCCACACCTCCACTTCTTGTTTTTTGGCTGGTTATTGTGGTTCTATTGGAGGTAAGAGTGTCATAGGTTTTCCTGCCTGGGCTGGTTTTGAACCCCAGTCCTTAGATCTCAGCCTCCTAAGTAGCTAGGATGACAGGCGTGAGCCACCAGCGCCCAGCTCCACGACAGCGTAAGGAATGAAGTCACCTGTTGTCACACGAGAGCCATGTAGGGTGAACCGCTGACCTTGGCCTTTGAGCTTCCCTCCTTGAGCTTGGGTTTCTTCAGCTGTCACTGAGGTGAGGAAAGGCTTTGTTGAAGGGGTGACTTCTGAGGGGTTCCTGGGGCACCGCTAGCTGAAGAAGTAGGTCTCAGACCTGTGGGTGAGCCATGGACTTGGGTGGGGGTGGGGGTGGGGGGGTGGAGACTGGAGAGAGATGTGTGTGTGGCTGACTGCTGCATGTGCAGAGCGCCGGGGCGGGGCGCAAGCTGCCTGGCCCCAGCAGGGAGAGAGCGTGGGGTCAACGTCCCCATTATGGCAACGACATATGTCCACAGCACCAACTTGTCACTTGGCCTCAGTCCATGGGAAGCCGGAAGGACAAAAAGCATCTGAAACGTGTAAGTGGGGAGAAAGCGGCTTAGCGCCCAGTGGGGTGCGTCCCGCCTGAATGGGGCTTCCCCGCCCCTCACGGGGAGGCAGGGCCTGGGAACGGCCTCAGCCAGAGCCTGCAGGGCCTTTTGGACCTCAAGATGAGGCCCGGGGACTCTGTTCAAGTCAGGGCTCTGGCTGGGACATCCTCCTGCTTGTCCCCATCAGCGTCAGCTGTCACTCCCCACTGCTTCCGATGGCAGCTCCCGCAGCTCGCAGGGAGACTGTGGAAAGAGTTTCTGAGAAGCCCCCAGTGCTGGGAGCCCCCCCAGCCCACCCGCCCCGTCTGCTTAGAAGCACTTCCAGGCTGGATTGCGGGGGATGCCCCTTGCAAGGGGTGTTAAAGGGGACTGGCCCCCTTCTGGAGCTGCAGGGTGGTGAGGATGGGCCATCGGCCTAGGGCCAGAGAGCCAGTAGGCATAGATACGATGGTGGAGACAGAGCTGTGTCACCTGGACCATCAGGTCACGGTCTCCAGCCTTCCTCTCTCTCTATGAGATGAGCATCATATCCCCTTCCACACAGTGGCAGTGTCTGGGGAGAAAACTGATGGTGCATAAGAAAGGCTAGCAGCTGAACCTAGGATTCGAACTCACAGCCTTGGTGCTTGCTAGGCAAGTGTTCTATCACTGAGCCACATCCTAAATGGACAGCTGATGTTAATTGAAGATTTAGTTGATAAAATTCAGGCTCTTTTTTTGGGTCTCAGCCATACTCATGTCTTACAGGTTAAACATAGTAAGGCTTTGAGAAGTTAACAATTTGCCCATGGCCATTCAGAAGGTAACGGGAGATCTGGAATCCAAGCTCACTGACTCCAAGATAGACAGAAAAAGAACCAGTTTCTCTCCACTCCACCCCCCTACCCCTCACACACACTTTTTTTTTTTCTTGGCTATTCCTGGGACTTGAACTCAGGGCCTGGGTGCTGTCCCTGAGCCTTTTTATACTCAAGACTAGCACAAAGATCACCTGAGCCACAGTACCGCTTCTGGCTTTTTCTGGGTAGTTTATTGGAAATAAGTCTCACGGTCTTACCTTCCTGGGCTGGCTTCAAACCTTGATCCTGAGATCTCAGCCTCCTGAGTAGCTAGGATTATAGGTATGAGCCATGGGCACTGTGCTTCACACCCCCTCCCCCCCTTGGGCTTGAACTCGTGTTCTTTCTTAGCCTTTTTCACTCAATAGTGGTACTCTAACATTGTGGCTTTTTTGCCAGTTAATTGGATATAAGAGTCTCACAAATCTGTCTGCTTGACCGGATCCTCAGATTTCATCCTTCTGAGTAGCTAGGATTATAGGTATGAGTCACCAGTGCCCAACTTAAGAGCCTTTAAAAAATACTTCTTAATATTTTAAATAAACAGAAGTGATAGGAGTGTAAAACAAACACTCGGGTAGTCATCAGCTCCATTCGACATTGTGTGGACCTTTTCATCTCTTTCTGCCTATGTGGGTAGACATGAGTGTGTGCATTTTTTTCCCCCTCAACCGTTTGAACCTAAGTTGCAGGCATGGACGAGGAGCTAATGGTGCTCGTGAACTGACTGATTTTATAAGGCTGTTTTTACTGTTTCAGATTGCCAGCCCTGGCACCCACCTTGGCAGGGGCAAGGCCAGCCAGCCTTCCCCGTGGCTTACTAGGTTCCACACCTGTATTCTCTCACTCAAGTTAGGAGAGAGAGAGCTGTTTGTACATTTCTTCATTATTGGGAGAGGGAGAAAGAACTGGGCATGGTGACACATGCCTGTAATCCCAGCACTAGGGGAGGTGGAGGCAGGATGGTGAGTTCTAGGCCAGCTTGGGTGAGCGTTAGATGCTGTATCAAGAAAACCACAAAAATACAGCAGCAGCAAAACAACATGGAGAAAGGGAAGTCAGAGGTAAAGGAGGAATTTGTCCCAAGTCTGGTTGACAGCAAAGCCTGCCCCACAGAATTTCAGGGACTACTTTTATGTCCTGTGAGTTAATCCAGATGGTAGCTGCCCGCACAGCTGGATGACAGAGGGGCAGGACTCTTTCTCTAGCCAGGAGGAGTCAGAGTCTGTTGAGTGGGCCGGGGTCCACTGCTTACCAAGTAAAGCCTTATGAGGACTTGGGCCTTTCCATTTCTCCACCAGCCCTTTTTACTCTATCTTGTTTGCCTTTGGACTTCCAGAACTGACCATCCTCTAGCCGCCTGGGTACATGGGCAGCCTATTCCTGCTGCTTATAAAGATCTGGCTTGAGTGTTCCTCCCACTCAAAGCCTGAACTCTCTTGAGCCCCTCTTCCTTCTTCCACTTGTGCTCCAGAGCATTTGTTCTCAATGGTACCTTCCACAAACCTCTTTTTTTATTGCTTAGTTAGGTTATACCATATTCAGACCTCTTCAACATGTCTAATTTCCTCTCACCAGCACTGAGAGACCCTGACCATAATGGGTGCACAGTGTATACAGTGAAATGAGCTGCCTTGAAGACTAGTCTAGTGGAAATGGATAGGAACTAGACTGAGAATGGGTGCATGGATAGTTACATGGATTGGATGGCTGGATGAATGGTGAGCAGGTTAAAGGTGAGATGGAGGATGGGTGGATGGGTGGATGGATGGGTGGGTGGAAGGGTTGCATATTTTAGAAAGCTAGGTGGATGGGTGGGTGGGTAGATGGATAAATGAATTGGTCAGTGGATGGATGGATAGATGGATGGATAGATGGATAGGTGGGTGGTGGATGGATGGGTAGATAGGTAGAAGGATAGGTGGATGGATGGATGACTGGATCGAGGATGTTGCACATTTTGGAAAGATGAGTGGGTAGGTGGCTGGATTGGTAAATGTACATATGGATGGATAGATACATGGATTCACTGATGGGTGTGTGGATGGATGGATGAATGAATGGATGAAGATTTAGGAAAGATGGGTAGGTAGATGGATGGATGGATGATGTTGCATATTTTTCATAGGTGGATGAATAAATGAACAGAATAATAATTATTAAATCCCAGAGCCCACCCCCCCCACCCCCCGCATTCCCATTGCTGTGCATGCTGGGGCAGTTCCTGGTTCTCAGCTTCTGGCCCTGGAAGGGGCTGGCAAACTGTGTCCTCCCCAGGTTTGGAAAAAAATCTTCTGAGCCATTTGCCGGTGGGTTTGCCTAAGTATCTGCACTGGGGAGCTCTGGAGAAGCTGGCCCCGACATGCATTTCTGTGAAGCAAATCCTATTTTCCCGCCGACTTGGCTCACAGTTCGGGGATATGTTCCTGCTGTCCAGGGCTGGTGTTCTCCGAGGCTGGTGACAGGTGGGGAGGCTGGGACTCCCCTGGACATCGGCTGCCTTGAGCTTCCCCTCCCTCCACCTTAAGCACAGCCAGTCGCTGGCCAGCAGAGCTGGAGCTCAGAGCCAGGGGGAGATGCAGCAGCGGGGGACAGATTTAGCATCTGGTCCCAGAAGCCTCTGCTGTGGGTTGTGGGCTGTGGGCTCTGTGTTTCTGTTCATCTGCCCATACAGACTTCCTTCCCCTAATCCTTTCTCCTTCATCAATCCATTCATCCACCCACCCATCCATCCATTCATTCAGCATTCCTGATAGCAGAGGACCTAGGGAGAACTGAAACAGACGTGGCATTGTGAAGTCAGAGGCAATCCCAGCAGAAAGGATGGGCAGAGCCTCTCCCTTTTCCTCTTTTCCCTCCTCGTCTCTTGTTGCCCTTGTCTCTCCTTCCTTCCATCTTTCGTCATCAATATGGTTGTCAGCCACAGCCTCCTGCCCCAGCTGGTGTTAGGCGCCACCCTTAGCAACCCTGGTAATGGTTCTTAACTCATTTTGTGGATTAAATGGCTGCGGGTTTAGAGGTGGGCAGGATCCCAGGGTCACACTCTTTCATGCAGGTTGAGCCTCCCTAATCAGTTCAGCATCCAGAGTGCTCAAAACCCCAAGACATGAGGCTCAAGTGGAAAATGTCCCTCCTGACCCCACCTGACAGACTCATAGTCAAATACGGGAGCACTAAAAATACAATGTAAAATTACCTTCAGGCTCTGTGGATTCACTAGATACAAAACATAAATGGATTTTGTGTTCAGACTTGGGTCCCATCCCCAAGATACCTCATTATGTACATGCAAATATTCTAAAATGATAATTTAAAAAGAAAAACCTCCAAAATGCAAAACACTTCTAGTCTCAAGCATTTGGGACAAGCGATCTCCAGCTTGTACCTCTCTTGTGTCAGATGGAGGGTGTGGTGTGTGGCTGGAGGTGTGTTTGAGTGGAAAGAATGATGAAGAGTGTTTTTTTGTGTGTGGGGGATGGGGGTCAGTACTGGGATTTAAACTCAGGGTCTTGAACTCTTGCTTACCTTTTTCCACCCAAGGCTGGTGTTGTACTCACAACTCCACTTCCAGTTTTTTGCTAGTTCATGGAGAAAAGAGTCTCATGGACTTTCCTGCCCAGCTGGCTTCAACCTATCATCCTCAGCTCTCAGCCTCCTGAGTAGGTAGGATTACTGGCGTGAGCCCACTGGGGCGCTCCCTCGGGGGTGTTCTCAGCCCAGGCAGAGGCTTGGGGGCTAGGCCGGGGCTGGCTTATAGATGAAAGTGTGTGGGGAGAATGGGAGATGAGCCTGGCAGAGGAGGTGTGAGCCGCATAAGAGGCCTTGAGTGATGAGCCATGTTGGATTGGAGGGAGGAGGAAGCTGTCGAAACCCTGTACAAAGTGGAGAGTTTAGGACAGTTGAGGCTGGCATAGGCAAGAAGGACAGGTTGGAGGCTGGTGGGTGCTGCACAGGCCTCTGTAAAGCCAGGCCTGGGTGCAGCCTCCTCCTCAGCCAGCTGCTCGGGCACAGGGAGCATGTCAGGGTGGGTGGCTGCAGGCTGAAGCCCTCCAGCTCCCAGCAGCTCCCCAGAATCCTGACCTTCTCTGCCCACATCATTCCTTGACGCCAGGGAAAGGTTCCAGGCACCTCGCCAGGGCGTGGCTCTCACAGAGAGCAGACTAGCCAACCTGCACCCAGGAGCCATCCCAGAGTGTGCAGTGCCAAAGCCGGGCATGTGGGCAATTGACTGAGGCCCAGAGATGTCACACAAAGCTGGAAGCGGGGGCCTCCAAGACTGTCCAAGGGACATAGACCTGTACAGGGCTTGTGGCTCCTTTTTCTACTTGTAGAAACTTAGCACAGTCTTTCATATCAGTCCCTTTTGAGAGTGTGGGAGGAAAGCAAATGATGGGTATTTTTAAAATTAGTTCACCACTTGAGCCCTCAGTGTACTATGCTGTAAAGTAGATGTAATAGTAGTAACAAAACAGACCCTTGTTTAGCCATCTTCGCCCTCCCAGTAAGAATGTAAGCTTTGCTGGGTGCTGGTAGCTCATGCCTGTAATCCTACAGGAGACTGAGATCTGAGGATCATGATTTAAAGCCAGCCTGGGCAGAAAAATCCATGAGACTCTTATCTTCAATTAACAGGCAGAAACCAGAAGCAGAGCTGTGGCTCAAATTGTTTTCGATAGCCTTTGAGTAAAAGAATCTCAAAGATAGCACCCAGGCCCTGAGTTCAAGCCCCATAACTGACAAAAGAAAAAAGAAATGTGCTGGGCACCAGTGGCTCATGCCTGTCATCCTAGCTACTCAGGAGGCTGAGATCTGAGGACTGTGGTTCAAAGCCAGCCTAGGCAGGGAAGTCTGTGAGACCCTTATCTCCAATAAACCACCAGAAAACCGGAAGTGCCGCTGTGGCTCACGTGGTAGAGCGCTCGCCTTGAGCTGAAGAGCTGGGGGACAGCGCCCAGGCCCAGAGTTCAAGCCCCATGAAAAAGTAAGCTTTGCTGGACATTGTGATTCTCTTCTGTAATCCCAGCACTCCAGAAACTGGGGCAGAAGGATAGGGAGTTCAATTCTAGCCTGGGAATATTAGTTTCTTTTACTTGCAAGTGTCTAGCAGTAGAGTGCTAAGATGTGACAGGTGTCCTGTAAACAGCTACTGAGTGAGTGGATGAGTGAGTAAATTAGTGAGGGATGAGATAGTGAGCGAGCGGATAGATGAAGTGGTGAGTGGATGGATGAGTGGGCGAATGAGTGGATGAGTGGGTGACAGTGGATGAGTGGGCGAATGAGTGGATGAGTAAGTGAATGAGTGGGTGAATGAGTGGATGAGTGGGTGAATGAGTGGATGAGTGGGTGAATGAGTGGATGAGTGGGTGATTGAGTGAATGGAAGAGTTGGTGAGTGATGAGTTGGTGACAGAGTGGATGAGTGAGAGGATGGATGAGTGAGTGGATGCACCAGTGAGTGAGTTGGTGAGTGAGTGAGAGGATGGATGAGTGCGTGGATGAGCATGTGAGCAAGGAGCTCCCGCCATTCTTGGACTTCTGGCTTCACAAACAGTATGCACTGAATCCTCAGGAAGAGTGGAGGCAGGTGGGGTGATTTCCCGCCCCCCCACCTTGGGTAAGGAAATGGCCTGGGACCGGGCATGGTGGCAGCTCTTGGACGAGAGCACTGGGCAGGGACCCCAGCTCCTGTGACAATGCTGGCTGGCTGCTGTGGAGCTGTACCAACTGGGACCTGTCCCGGGGCCTGACACAGAGCACATCTGGATACTGGCATTGCTGTCCCTTTTCTCCCCATTCCCCTCCAGGGACTTCATTTCTCCCATCTGGAAAGCTCCAGGGCTGGCCTTGACCGTTGCTCGCACGTGGATCCTCACACTGGGGGGGATCTGCCCACAGCTGACAACGCTCAGGCGCTGTCCTGACCAATCCATCAGGCCTGGCCCAGCTCTGGGGGAGAGGCTTGCCTGTCCCAGCCCCTCCTATGGTCCAGGGCCCTGCGTTGGCCTCCGGGTGATTTGCCTGGGTGACGCGGTGGCACTGGGTGTCCTCAGGAGGGGACCCCTCCTGGGCTCCCCAGAGGCAGCTGTCCCACGGTGGAGGCCGCAGCCACATGTGGCGGGCCCGGCTGCCGTGCTGTCTGCTGCATGTGCAGAGAAACAAACACAGCTGTGTTGATTCCAGAAATTTCACATCCTGATAACCTGCTCACTCAGAGTTCTGCCTCCCGGCTAGGATGGCAGGGGAGCCGCACCGAGGTGCTGGAGATTCTGGATCCATTTTAATTCTCTGTGACAGCCGTGTTTCTGGCGGACCTCAGCCAGCGGGGCAGACCTCAGCCGGCGGGCACCAGACAGCTTCAGAACCCTCATCCCTGAGGGCAGTGGGCATTCTCACCTGAGATTCTGAGAGGAAATGACCTTTGGCTTTAAGTTTGCCAAATTGGGAGACTTGAGCCAGAGATTCTCCCATCACAGCCACACTGGGACCGACCCAGGGACTCACAGACCTGTGTTGGGATTTTTGAGCTCACTCTGTTATTTCTCTCAACTGCTTCTCTTCCCTGATGGCTATGGAGATAATGACCTACCTTTCTCTGAACCCTAAGGCTCTGTGTGTTTGCTGTTCTCTAGACCTCTCCCACCACAGGGCCTTTGCACTGGCTGGCCTCAGCAGTGTCAATGCTGCTTACTAACTATGCAGCTGGCACCTCCTCTCTCCACATTTTTAGGGAGCCTGAGATAGCTCCATGAGCTGATCTTGTGCAGCACTTGTCAAAGCCATACTTTAAAAATAGTCGATACGTTTCTCTGAACAGCTTCCTCTCCCTCCCACCATCCCACAAACTCCACAAAGACAGGAGATGTGGTTGAAGGGCTTAGTCACTAGATTTCTCCAGGTCTGGCAGAGACCTGGCCCTAGGGTAGGTGCTTAGTTAATACGGCCTGGTTAGAGGAATGGGCGTAGGCAGAGTTCTCTGCTCAGCGAGAGGAGGGCCCGCTCCTGTTGGTCCTTCTGTGTGACAGTTGGCAGAGTGCTGTGACACCCGTCACCTCGCTTTAATTGAACAGACTGGAATGGAAGGCTGCAGGGACTGGCGGAGGGCCAGGTCCTGGGCAGGGGGGTGGGAGCGGAGGAGGCTCCGGGCGCGCTAGCTGTGCAGGCCCCCTGGGAGCGGGGCCAGGCCCTCTGGGGGAGGCCTCCCCTTGGGTGATGGAGGAGGGCCTGGTGCCTAGTGGGGACACACAGCTCGTAACTCAGACTCTGCAGACACCCCGCTCTACGGCCTTTCCTCTACCTCTCCCTGGCACCCAGATGGGAGTACTCGGCCCCTCTTGCTGGGCTGTGTGCCTGTGAGTGGGGTGATTACCCTTGCTGTAGGGCAAGACCAATGACAGGTGTCCGTTGAATAGGTGAAGGGTAGGCAGGCAGGAAGAAAACTTCAGGAGAGGAAGGGGATGGAGGCCTCTGGGAAGGGAGCTTGGGAGAGGGAGGGAGGGAGGTAGCCTGGTAAATACAGTAGAGGGTGTGCCAGGCAGCAGTCCAGGCAAAGGCCCTGTGGCAGGGAAGTGCAAGGTTGCAGGAGGGATGGGCCCCAGACAGGATGAGATGTTAGCAATGGGGGATTTTAAGAAGTGGCCAGGATCTCACCCTTGTTCATGAAGTGCAGCTCGGCCCGGCCCTACTCAGGGCTCACACCTGTAATCCTGGCTACTTAGGAGGCGGAGATTGGGAGGATCATGGTTAGAGGCCGGCCCAGACAAAGCATTCCTGAGATGTTCCTCTCAGTCAGTAAAAAGCGAGTGTGGTAGTGTCTCCCTGAGGTCCAGGCTGGCCTAGGACATGAATACCAGACCCTGTGTGAAAATTAACAAAAGGCAAAGAGTGTAGGACAGCACAAAGCTCTGAGTACAAAACCCCAGGACCAGCCAAAAAAAAAAAACAACCCCAAGAACATGCCACTGTGACCCCAGCGAGGGGACAGGCTCAGGGCGGAGCAAGGGAGCGGGAGGAGCCTCCAGGGCCCACAGGGGCCTGGGCTGGCTGTGTGTGCGGGAACTTGTCAGCAATGGACCCAGTTCCCAGTTCTGCGGTGGGTGGGACGGGGTGGGGGGGGCCTCACGTTCACGTCTCAGCCTGGCCTGTCCCCCCGCCCGCCCTCCCGCCCACCCAGGCTGCTCCGTTGGCATTTGTGGTGTGGAAGCATTTGTCTTCTGGGTTGTAACATAAATTAATAATTTACTGACAATTTGGCATTCTGGCAGCTGCCTTGGTGGCTCTGGCACGTGCTGGACTGTCCTGGGGTGGGGGTGGGGCCCGTGGGGTGGAAGACAGGGGGGCCTGGCCCAGCCCTCGCCTCCCCATCCACACTCACAGAGACTTTGCACAAGTCCCCCCCACCCCCTTCCTGAGGACAGCTGCCCTCTGGGCTCTGTAGCCCTGCAGCTGGTCAGTGTCCCCAGGCCACAGCTGGAGCCAAATGTGGCTGTCCAGGGCCTTCACTTCTCATGGCCCCTTTTCCCCGTCTACAAAGTGTGGCTTATAGTAAATGCTCAGTTAATGATTACTGCTCATAGGGCAAGCCCAGGCACCAGCACTGGGGCATCTCCACCTAGCTTTGCCTCTATCTGTCCCCATATCCAGCATCCAGCAGTCCTACAGCTATGGGTACCTGGGCTCTCTGGACTCTCAGAGCTTTGGCAGCCTCTGCTCCCAGGGGCAGGACACTGCTGGGGAAGGGACTGGGCACCAAGGCCCAACTGAAGGCTGCAGGCTGTGTGACCGGCACAGCCAGCATCCCCTCTCTGAGCTGTGGGGCCCAGTGCCCACATTCTTCACAGAGCAATGGGGAGAAGCCAGTCTGCCTCCTAGGGCCTCAGGATGAAATGAGAACCGGCTTGGAAGGACTCAGAGGGTGGGACTTGGCCAGGCCTGGCTCCTTCTGCCCAGCTGTGTGGGCCCACAGCCTCCCGGGGTGGCGCCTAGAGCTGCAAGGGCCTGGGAAAGGCAAGGTGAGGGCTCGGGGGTGGGGCTGGGGGCCAGAGGCCGGCAGTGCTTTCTAATTTGTGAGGAACCCTTTCCCCATCTTCATATAATTAAGAGTATTTTTAAAATGCCTTGTTGGAATAAAAATAGTCCATTTCTGTATGACCTCATTTCATACCACGCCTCTCAGTGTGTGCACACGCATGCACACACATTGAAACACGTGCATATAGAAACAGAAATGTGTGTACACAGAAACATGCATACGCAGAAGCACATGCATACGAGCATATGAAAACAAACACAGACATACAAACACATATACGCATGCACAAAGAAACATGCACCCACAGATACTGCAACACATACATGCAAACACAAATACGCATACACACAGATCCACACAAATGCATATACACATATACATACAAACACAAATACAGAGAGCCGGGTACTAGTGGCTCACGCCTGTAATCCTCAGGAGGCTGAGATCTGAGGATCTCGGTTCAAAGCCAGCCCGGGCAGGAAAGTCCATGAGACTCTTATCTCCAGTTAACCACCAGAAAATCAGAAGAGATGCTGTGGTTCAAGTGGTAAAGTGCTAGCCTTGAGCTCAAGAGCTGAGGGACAGTGCCGAGGCCCAGAGTTCAAGCCCCACCACCAAAAACAAAAAACAAAAAAACAAATACAGAGAAATATGCATGTAAACACATGAACACACATGCACACATAATTCAATTTAAAAAACTGCCTTTTGGGGCTGGGAATGTAGCTTAGTGGTAGGATGTTTGCCTAGCATGCATGAAACCCTGGGTTCAATTCCTCAGTACCACATAAGCAGAAAAATCCAGAAGTAGTGCTGTGGTTCAAGTAGTAGAGTGCTAGCCTTGAGCAAAAGAAGCTCAAGGACAGTGTCCAGGCCCTGAGTTCAAGCCCCAGGACTGGCAAAAACAAACAATAAAACTGCCTTTCCAGTTCACTCTTAGAGAGTTCCCATTTCTTGAACAGCAGGTAAATGTTTTGCAGACCTCCTCTCCCATTTTCCAGTTTGCAATCGAGCAGCCTCCCCATGAGGACATGAATTGCTTTAAGGAGCTCCCAGAAAGCTGGAGACACACACACACACACAAAACACCTTTGTGTGCCATTTCGGAGGACCCCAAAGCTGGTTCCTTGAGGAACCTTCTGGAGGCATATGGTCCTTCTGGGCCCAGGCCTGCTGGGTCTCAGTTGCTGTCCTGGGCTCCATCAGTGGTGGGAAGGCTAAGCCATTGGCTGACCAACCAGTACATTCCAGCTCCGGCCCAGCCTTCCCCATACGCTCGGCAGAGCTTGAGCACTTGGAATGCAGGGTAGAGTGCACCCATGGCACAGATGCAGAGACTGGAGGTGGGAGAAGCAAAGGGACTCAAGTGGGTTTCCTGAGCCTCAGCTCCAGACAGTCCCGGTTCTCTGTGTACCACCCCTCTACGTCCCAACCCCATTCCAACTCTTCTACCTGTGTTTCCAGATCAGAAGACCAAGACCCAGAGAAGGCAGATGACTGCAAGGAGTCATGACAAGAATGGCCAAAAACATTCTATTTAAAATATGGTGTTTGTGTTGGAAAGTGTTTGGTATTATCCTGTGGACTTTACAGATCTGACACGCACTGTGAGTGAATGTGCTTGCAGCCTTGTTCATGGCTAACTGCATTGGCTTGTGGAGTTTGTGCTGTGGGAAAGGGGTGGGATTTCATCCCTGATTAAGAGACAGGAAAATGAAGGGCTGGGGATGTGGCTCCGTGTTAGAACCCTTGTCTGGTGTGTGCAAGGCCCTGCCGGGAATGGTGACCCATACCTGTAATCCCAGCACTAATGAGGCTAGAGAAGGATTGTGAATTCAAGGGCAGCAAGATCCTGTCTTGAAAGCATGTAAAAAGGGCCCAGCACTGGTGGATCATACCTGTAGTCTAGCTTCTCAGGAGACTGGGATCTGAGATTCAGGTTCTGAGCCAGACTAGGCAGGAAAGTCTATGAGACTCTTATCTCCAGTTAAACACAGAAAAAAGCTAGAAGTAGAATTGTGGCTCAAGGGATAGAATACTAGCCTTGAGTGCAAATGCCAAGGGATGGCACCCAGGCCTAGTATTGTGCCAAAAAAGACCTCATGCTAGTAGCTCATGCCTGTAATCCTAGCTACTCAGGAGGTTGAGATCTGAAGTTTGTAGTTCAAAGCCAGCCTGGGCAGGAAATCTGTGAGACTCTTATCTCCAAGTAGCTACCAAAAAGTCAGAAATGGAGCTATGGCTTATGTGGTAGCAAGAGTGTGAGGCCCTGAGTTCAAGCTAACTCACACACATGTACACACAGACAGACAGACAGACAGACAGACAGACAGACACACACACACACACACACAGAAAGGAAAACTGAATCTCTGAGAAGTTCAGTAAATTTCCCAAGGATGTGCAGCCCGTAAGTGGCAGAACTGGGGTTTGAACCTACAGCCTTCTGATGCTGAAGCTGATGTTCACGCTTCCTGCATCAAGCGAGGGTGGTCTGTTATGGGCTAAGTCAGGCATTGATCCCAGGACTCTAGTCTCTTGGCCTCCTGGCCTCTAAAACCAGGATCACAGCCAGCAGGCCCCCCCCCCCGGGGCTCCAGAGTGGGGAGGCCCCCCACGTAGAGGCCGCTAGAGTGGGGCGGGGGCTCTGGCACTCAGGCCTTGGGAGAAAGAGAACTGTTGGGGCTGTGCCGGGCCCTGGCTGCCTGGCTTGTGCGATGCATTCCCTGTCCCCCCAGTCTTCCAAGACATGACAGTGCCCTGCCACCTCCATGCTCTCCACTGAGCCTCTCAGCCTCCTTACAAACCAGCAGGGCTTCCCAGACGCCAGGTGGAGGAGAAACTGAAGCATGTCCGCCCCGAGAGAGTGGAAAGGTTCCTTTGCTATGTGTATTGGTTCTTTGAGGACATGAATTGCTTTAAGGAGCTCCCAGAAGCTGGAGACACACACACATACACACACACACACAGACACACAGACACACACACACACAGACACACACACACACACAGACACCCTTTGTGGTGCCATTTCAGAGGACCCCCAAAGCTGGCATGGGTGTATCTAGCGGCTGTTTGGTCCAGGGCCAGGCTGGATGCCCGCATTCCGCCTGAGCACCCAGCGAGGGAGAGACCGAGGCCCAGAGGGCGCCCCCCCCACACTCCCTCCCCTTCCCTCTCCCCCCCCCCCCCCCCCCCCCCCCCGCTCAGGACCCTGGGCCCCGCCCCCTCCCTCTGTTTTCAGACCATGTCTTCTAGGGGATCCAGGGCCCTCTTTAGTTTCTGCCTTGAGAAAGCGGTGCCCGTTACCCTGGGGGCTGCGAGCAGGGAGAGCTGCAGAGGGGTTCAAGCCCCCTGGGCATCCCCAGCAGGCGCCTCCTCTCCCTCTTAGCTTGAGCCCCGCTCCTCATTGTGTCTGATCTGCGGTCTAGACTCATTTGTCCTAAATCGCTGTGGTTTGTCGTCCTGTCACGCCAGCTGGCTTAATGGTGTTGCTAGGGGGCTCTGGACTCTCTCTGTCCCTCAAGAGCAGAGCAGCCTCACAAGTTTTGTATGTGTGTGTGTGTACAGGGGTAAGTGGAAGGACTCTGTGGGTTCAAATCGTAGCTCAGCTACTTAGATGCTGTGTGACTTTGGGTGGGCAGGCTACTTTCCCTCTCTGAGCTTCAGTTCCTGTCAGTAAAAGGAAGTGTTGCATGGTACAGAGACCGGCGTGCTTGCAGGCATGCTTGCTTGGTAAAGAGAGTTGGAGTGGGGTGAGCCATTAGAGCAGATGCTTTACCTGCACAAGGTCCCCAGCACCGAAAGCAAACAAAACCAAGCAAAGATAAAGCCAACCAGAGTTCTCCTTGTTGATGCTGTGGGGAGCAGAGAAGGGGCAAAAAAGTGCGTGGAGGCTCTGGTCTGAGCTGGTGAAGGGTCTGGAACTGGCACCTGGCTGGTGTGGGCAGTGAAGCCCAGGGTAGGTCTGGAGGCTGGGCAGAGACCACCCTCCTCTCCCTCCCACTCCCCACCCCTTTGCAGGGCCTGGCTCTGTTTAGCTGTCTTTAGTCACGGTGATCCTGGGGCTGAGGAGGCATCTGGGGCCCAGGTCTCCGTTAGGGTGTGTGGGTGCTGGTGGGCCCTATACCGCGGCAGGGGTCCTGGGCAGGCTGGACCTACAGGACAGGACTCAGTGCCACACTGTGACAGGGGCCATGGAGACCCCAGGCCCAGCCTGGGCTGGGGTTTGCGTGCTAGAGAGGCATCTTTCTTCCCAGGAGGCTGGGAAGTGGCTGGGGCCTCAGGGGAATGGACCTTCCAGCCTTAGAGACCCAGGGCTGCGCCTGCCTTCATCTTCCCTGGTCTTTGTTGTATTTATTTATTAACCCCGGGCTGGCTCCTCAGGCGCTCTACCACTTGAGACAACCCCCCAGTTCTTTTTGCTTTGGGACGCTGCCTTGTGGTCTCTGCCTGGGTCTAGCCTCAGCTGCAGTCCTCTCTCACCACCTATGCAGCTGGGATGAGAGGAATGCGCCACTGTGCGCTGCTTTTGCTTGAGATGGGGTCTCACTGTTGGCCCAGGCTGGCCTTGAATTAGGATCTTTTTGATCTCTGCCTCCCAAGTGGCTAGGACTGGAGGTATCAGACACCCACCGTTTTGTTCCTGGCTCTCCACAGATCGTTTATAGTTGGCCTTATGACACTGGCATGTGGCTAAATTTGTCCACACAGGCCGCCTCTGCCGGGCCAGAGGGTGAAGACGTTCTCATCTCCACCATCCCTGGATCCCAGCTCTTAGCACCGGGCCTGTTCCCGGCAGGTTCCCGTGTGTGTGTTTTATGAATGAAGGATGAATGAATACACTGCCTGCCCCTAAAAATAACTTCCTCCGCTCTGCTAGCAGCTTTTACAACTCAGTGTGACACCCCAGCCGACCGTGGGAGTGGGAGGAAATGATCGTAAAAGCGCAGCCTGCTCAGATGTGCAGGCCGAGGCTCCGGCAGCCACCCTCTGCCGGGGGCCCGGAGCCCCGGTCCTGCCCAGGGCAGGGACCTACTACACCCATTGCACTCAGAGGGAAAGCTGTGCTTTGGGGCCAGACGCAGGCTTGAGGCCACGTGGCCCAGCAGCGTCTTTGGGGATACGTGAGTGTAGGTGCTTTGGGAGTCCAGTCTCACCTTCACTACCCGGCCGCCTCTTTGTCCTATGTCTGTGCCCATGGCCTTTGCGAAGCCAGGAGACCCTGAGTGTACTCAGTCCCCAAACCTTCACACAGGACAGAGTAACCATCCCCGTTCTATGTGCATGCGCCTGCAAGGGGCTGGCCGTGCTGGCTCTACCTGGCTCCTGTAGCTTCCTTACGCACTTTCACGGTGGATTACCTTCGCCCCTTACTGAGGTTCGTGGGAGCAAAGGGGCCACCCAGCAGCAGTGAGGGGCAAAGCCAGGGCTACCATCTGTGTGTGAGCTCGGTATCTACCCTCTTCAGGGACCGCACTGCCCATGTCAGCCCATCCATTCCATCATTCATTCATTCATTCACCCAGTCAGCAACTGTTTATGCAGCGTGAATGCTATTATGGCCCTTTTCAGTAGCTCATTCACTTCTTGCATTTAACAGTAGTTCACTGAGCACCTACTGTGTGCTAGGGCTCAGCAGCGGGGGTTTGGGAAGGTGGGGTTTGAAGCAAGTTTTGAAGGGAGAAGGAGTTCCTAAATGTGGTGACAGGGTCCTGCAGGGTCTGGCATCCGGAGTCTGGTAGGCTGAGGATTGGCTGGACAATGAGCAGGCTGCTCTGGGCTCTGGATAGGCCTGTGGTGGGGTTGGTTGAGGTTTTAGCTTCTGGTCTGAACTCTTACATTCCCTCAGACCTGCATTCAGACCCCAGAGGCTGCCTAGAATGAATGCCTTTCTTTTACTTTCTAACCTGGCAAACTCCTACTCATCCTTCAGTGCCCGCCCTGTGTGTCTGAAAGGAGTAGAAGAGAGGATATAGCTGACCAGGTTCTCTAGAGGCTACATGCTTTCCTCTGTGTGAAGGACATAACTGCCAGACTGGGCCTGCTGGTATCCAGGAAGGCACCCTAGGGGAGTCAGAGTCAGGGAGCTGGGCAGAGCTGGGAGAAATGAGTACCCTATACCCTCATACGCCTGCACGCGTGCGCGCGCGCGTACACACACGCACGCACGCACACACGCACGCACGCACACACACGCACGCACGCACACACACACACACACACGCACACACACACACACACCACGCACGCACGCACGCACGCACACACGCACACGCGCGCACACACACACACACACACACACACACACACACGTCTGCCCTGCTGGACACGGCTCTGTCTCCGATTTGCCGAGTGATTCATAACCTGACGTTGCAGAATGTCCTGCCGGGCTGGGAAGGGCTGCCGGAGGTTTGCGGTTTTGAACACAGAGACAAATTCCCTCTTCAGCTCAGGGTAGGATAACTTACTTGTTGAGAGAGACATTTTCACAAAATAAATCCTTGGAGAAGCGGGGCGCTGAGGCCCGGGGGCCTGGCCAGGGATTATTTAAACACACCCTGTTTTTTGAAGCTTCAGGCCCAAGCGACTCCCCCCAGCATTGGAGTGTTTCCTGTACTCAGTTTGAGGTCCCCAGTGACCCCAAGATCTTTTGCCGTGGGAGGCCGGGCCCTGTCCTGCCGGGTCATGTCGCTAACCCTTGAAGCCGAAGTCATTCTTTTTAGGGGGAAGTGAATGTTATGCTCGTCCCGTGTATTTTTCCCCCTTTCAAGCAAGGTTGCTGCTCACATATCCGGTGGAACTACTTCCTCCTGCCCCTAGGGGCTCAGTCCGTGAAGGGTCAGTGTTCCCACCATGGCCACTGTGCCCCAAAGTCCTTAAGATGTCAGACTTAGGGCCCCCTGATTGGGGACAGCCTCAGAGGAAGTAGGCCATACTGTGGCTCTCTGGAGTTGTGACTTGAAGGCAGCTGCATCGAAATGTCACCTGGGGCAATGGCTTCCCCCTTTCCCCCCTCCTTGGCTAGCTTGTACCCCCTCCTCTGAGCTCCGCCCCCCAGGCTGCCCTCCCCTGTCTTCACAGCAAGTCCACCGCACGCACCCCACACACACATACAGTGTGGGTGGCCTTGAAATCGGCCCTCTACTCCCTCAGCTTCATGTTTCCATTTGTGAAGTGGGGTACAGTATCTTTTTTTTTTCCCCTGGTCCTGGGGCTTGATCTTAGGGCCTGGGCTGAGCTGCTGTCTCTGAGATTTTTAGCTCAGGGTTAGCACCCTACTACTTGAAACCATAGCTTCATTTTCAGCTTTTTGGTGGTTAATTGGAGACAAAGAATCCTATAGAGTTTTCTTGCTCAGGCTGACTTTGAACCTGGATCCTTAGATCTCAGCCTCCTTAGTAGCTAGGATGACAGATGTGAGCCATCCATACACGGCTATATGCAGCATTCTTCACATGGCCCCTGGGCAGGCACTAGGGGGGCGGAGGGGAGGCTGGGCCATCCCTAAGGGGACAAGCCTATCCCAGAGGGCCAGCTTCTCCCACATCCTGCACTCCTCCATGCTCCCCTCTACCTACCTCTGCTCAGTGCCCAGCAACACCACCACCACCCCCTGCCCTCTGGCACATGTGTGCCAGCCACTCTGGCTCCACTTCCCACAGTTGAAGGCAGTGCCGGCTTTGGAATTGCCCGTCCTCCAAAGCCACCTGAATACCACTCTGGGACCTGTCTCCCTCACCTGACCCCTCTACTTCACATTCTCCCCCTGAGTTATTACCTCAGGCCTCGCCTCTCTGGAGCCACTGCAGGCCTTGCTGCCTTCCCTCCCCTCCATCCCGCTGCCCTCCCCCAGCCCCAGCCCCGCCCCGTCGCCCTCTTATCTAAATCCCTAGCCCTTCTGTCTCCCCTCTGGAGATAAGGGTCTTGCAGACCCCTGCGGTGCTGGGTGGGCCTCCGCCCTGGGATGGAGCACACCTCTAGGCACATAGAAGGCGCTTAGCTGCTTGCTGAGTAGCGGTCTGCAGTCCCCTAGGCTCCATGTCCTGGCAGATTTGGAATGTGATGATGACTTGATGGGAAAGCTCAGGTGGAGAACAGGAATGCCTTCCCCGCCACCGCCTGGGTCCTCACCAGCAGGCCAAGCCCACCGGCCTGCATGTGTGCACGCCTGCGTACATGTCCCTTTGGGGGCATCGGGTGAATGTAGGACTAGGAGACAAGCAGCTGAGTTCAGGGTAGGGGCAGGTGCCAGTGGCTCACACCCCTCATCCTAGCTTACTCAAGAGGCTGAGATCTGAGGACCAATGTTCAAAGCCAGCCTGGGCAGGAAGGTCCATGAGACTCTGACCTTCAATTAATCACCCCAAAACTACAAGTGGAGCTGTACCTCAAGTGGTAGAGCGCTAGCCTTGAGTAAAAAAGCTCAGGAACAGTGCCCAGGCCCTGAGTTCAAGCCTCAGAACTGGCACCAAACACACAAAGAAAAAGCATAGTGAAAATGGCAGCAGAAGGGAGTCAGAGCTCCACCCAGAGTTCCAGCCCCCACCTCCCCATCAGACTGCCAGGCCCCAGGGCTTGGATCCCTGCTCTCTGGCAGAGAGGTTTATAGCTGCCAAGTTAGCTCAGGGCTCCTTGACCACTCTTATTCTGACACCACAGGAATGAGCTACACCCATTCACCCTGTCAAAATCCAGCCCCATGGAGGCCTGGGCTGCATTTGCTAGTAATGGCCACATCAGTCAGGGCCGGTGACTCCCTCCTGTACCCAACAGGCTACTGACACCCCCCTGCCCCGCCCAACCTCCCACAGTCATGCCCTGTAAGGCCAGTGGAGGTCCAGTGCTTCTCTGAGCCTCAGTTTCCCCCACAGTTTCTTGGTAAGAAAAGCCTCACATAGTGCCTGGCTCTGCTTTAATATAAACACCATCATGACTGACCAAGCAACCAAGCACTTACTCTAGGCTGGTGCTGGGCTAGGGGCCAGGGGCCAAGTGTAGAGCGGACACTGGCCCTCACAGGCCAGGGAAGGCTTCCAGGAGGACCAGAGGGAGCTGCCCTGGTTCAAAGGGATAGGAGGGTGCCCTGGGCAGGGCTGGGGCCTAGGCGAAGGCCCAGCAGGAGTGGGCATTTCTGGTGATTCATTCCAAGGAGTCTGCAGCTAGGCTGGGGCTGAGCCCCAGGGAGAGAGGCCTTCAGGCTGAGTCCTGGGGCGCCGGGCTTTCTGCAGGGGCACCGGGGTGATGGTTTCATCACCAGCACTCCATGATTGGCTTCCCGCCCACTGTGGCCCTCCAGGGGCGGGGCTTTAGCCTGGGGCCGGGGTGACAGGAGCAGCCAGGAAGGCCCTCAGTGCCCTCTCTAAGCCCTTCCTGCCTGGCGAGAGGCTGGGAGCTGGGACCCAACCAGGATCTGTGTGTGGGAGTCACGGCCATGCGATCTTCTGACCTGTGTGACCCCCAGCTAACTCCCTCCACTCCCCAGCCCCGATCTTTTGCTTCTGGGAATCCACTCTGCCTCTCCCCAAGGGGGTCTTTTGCAGCCAGGCCATAACACCAGGACAGATGGGCCGAGCCCCTCAGTCAGTCCCTCATTTTTGTACAAGGGAAAATGGAGAGGGGAATGGACTGGCCTCGGATCACAAGTTAGAGAGGCAAGACTGGGATTTAAACTCAAGTTTCTGCCTTAGTTGCTTGGAACCAGAAACCGAGGTGGATGGGAATGGGAAGCACCTGGTCTCCTGTCCCCTGGGCTGGGGCCTGAGCAAGGCAAGGCCCTGACCCCAGACCCTGCCAGACCAGGTTAATCACAATGGAAACTCCTGAAGCCTTCCTCTGGGCCAAAATAGTGGGTTCACACCCAGTTAAGCTGTGCAATCCTTGACCTTGGCCTGGGTTGAGAAGTGTTTTGCCCAAGGCCAGACTCCAGTCAAGGCCTGGCGATTCTAGGTGACCAAACTGAGCCCTGGACAGCCATACACGCCATTCTCACAGGGTGCATTTATCCCAGGCATCAGTGCCTAGCTGGCAGGGCCGGCATGGAGGGGTCCACTCATGTCACTTTGGTGGTGGGTGAGCTGCCATTGCCAGACCACCAGTCATCCGGGAGCCCTGCCAGTGGGGGCAGCCCCTGGGGAGCAGACCGGCCCTCTGTGGGGCTCTGCCATTTAGGGGACCAGCAGTGACCTGCCTTAACACCTGCCAGGACTGGTTCACTTCCTTCTAGGGGAGGGGTGGGGGACTGGAACCTGTGCATGCTTGTGTGTTCCTGTGTGTGTGTGTGTGTGTGTGTGTACAGGGGTAAGTGGGAGGACTCTAGTAGGTTCAAATCATGGCTCGTGGAGCAGAGCCAGCAGGCAGGAGGGGGAGGACAATGGGCTGGGATGCCCCCTGCTGTGTAAATTCAGGCTAGTCTTCTCACCTCTGCATACCTCATGATGTCATTTGGCCCAGGAAGACAATAATACCCACCTGGCAGATTGCACAAAGCCCATGGAAAAACGACATGTAAACAGCCCCACAGAGCAGCATAGTGGTTTAAAGACCAAAATTTCCTAATTCAAATCCTGATTCACCACTTAAGCAAATTATTTAATCCTCTTGACTCAGCATGGCCATCTGCAAAACTGAGTAAGTAATCTTATCTGTTTTACCAGGTTACCAACGCGTTTCCACACACAAAGCTGTTCACGTCTGGTGCCTAAGAAGCCCTCTTACCTTCCCACCTCAATGTCTTCCCTTCTCATCTTGGCTGCCAGGAAGCTCAAACGTGTTTCTTGATTAGGTTCAGGGAAGATTTCTTTTCCCCTTACCTCAACCCGGCTGTCTGGGTGCTCTTTTTACATAAATTTGGTTAGTATTTCCTGAATCTATATTTAAATTATAGAGTTTCCTCTAGTTCCCTGTAGAAATAGAAGAAACTATGACATCCAACAGAGCAGGCTGCCTACCTCATAGAACCTCTTGTCTGAAAGCTCAGGGCCATCCTTCCTTTGTGTCTCATGGCTCTGCTGGGTACCATCTGGTGCCCTGGAAAGAAGTTGGGGGCTGGGATGTGCATTTCTCCTCTGCACCTCCTTTCTCCCAACACTTAGACTGCTGAGCAGGCCTGGGCCCCCTCGGGATCCCGGGAGAAACCCAGAGTGAATGAAGGGGTTCAAGCAAGGTGGTCGTTTCTGTGGTAATGACAGAGGTGCTTCTTGGTTTTGTGTGAGCGAGATGTCAGCTTTGACCCAGGGGAGATGTTTGTCCTGGTCTCTATAAACAGAAGTCAGCCCAGGCAGGAAAATCCATGCCATTCTTATTTCCAATTAGTCCCCAAAAAGCTGAATAGAACAGTGGCTTAAGTGGTAGAGCACGAGCCTTGAGTAGAAAAGCTAAGGAAGAGTTCCCTGGCCCTGAGTTCAAGCCCCAGTTGGGGGGGGGGGGGGGGGAGGGAAGGGAAGATATGAGGCTCTGGGTAGAGAAAGGAAGGCCACACTCTTCCTCCCTGTTACTCTCATGTCAATATATGCATCCATTTAGCTCGTATTCATTCACCATGCGTGCATTCCTTCATTCATTCGAGCACCCATTCATGCATACGTTCAGCAAGACCTCCTATAGGTCCCACATCCTGCAAGGGGAGTAATGGAGAGGGACTGCAGGGAAGAGCTGAGCTGATCTGTACTCTACTGGAACACCCAGAAGGCCTGGAGGGCAGGGTAGGTTGAGAATATGGGTGGATTCCTGCAGTACTGCCCAGAGTTTGACAGAGGCTCTTCCCTTCCAGTGTCGGATTTATTCACAAAAGCCTGCTTTGTGGAGGGCTTGCTCTGCCCCCAGAGCAGTACAAAGCCCTTACCCAGCACTGCCTTGCGGCTGACCCCTCTGCCGCCCAGGAGACAGGCAGCTTTATCTTTGTGGAGCTCAGGAGGAAATGGAACAGAGCGGGCTGCCACCGCCCAAGGTCACACAGCTCAAGAGTGTTAGCAATGGAATTCAAAATCCAGAATCCTTCTGCGGTAGTTCTCAGAACAGTTCTACCCAGGGAGCATGCAAAGAAAGACCTAGGCAGTTTAGATTGGGGCCACTCCTGCATCTGTGCCATCCTGGATTTGTTCTGGCTTCTTCCTGGGTGGAGGCCTAGGTCACCAGGCCTGACCTCAAACAGGCTGTGTTCACCTGGGGGGTGGGGGCCATGGCCAAGAAGTCCCCAGCCCCACCCCTCCTCACCTGCTCTTTACTCATGGGAAGACTGCTTTCTATAATTTTTTGGGGGGGTCCAGTCGTGGGGCCTGAACTCTAGGTCTGGGCGCTGTCCCTCAGTTCTTCAGCTCAAGGCTAGTGCTCTACCACTTGAGCCATAGCGCCACTTCCGGCTTTTTTCTTTTTGCTTATGTGGTGCTGAGGAATCGAACCCAGGGCCTCAGGCATGCAAGGCAAGCGCCCTACCACTGAGCCACCTTCCCAACCCTCATGGGACTGCTTTCTGCCAACTCCCACAGCCTTGAACCTCTGGGAAAGCATGGCTCAGTCTTAGACCCTGCTATGGACCTTCCTTTCCTGGTGCCTGGTGCGTGGTGTTCTTCATGCACTCTGAGTGAGAGAGAGAGAGAGAGAGAGAGTGTGTGTGTGTGTGTGTGTGTGTGTGTGTGTGTATGCTGGTCCTGGAGCTTGAACTCAGGGACTGGTCACTGTCCCTGAGCTTTTCCATTCAAAGCTGGCATTCTACCTCTTGAGCCAGAGCTCCCCTGTGGCTTTTTGCAGTTCCCCAAACCACCTCCAATTGTAGGGATGGCGCTGAACTACTTCAAGGGATGGTGCTAACCTGATTTTCCCTTTCCTGATGAATTTATTTCAGTAAAAATAGATTAGTCAGCTTAAAAGTCAGAGCTCAAATTACAACATGGATATGACTGGAGGCCTAGCAGTAGTTCCAGAACCACTGAAGTTTGAGGAACACTGGTCAGTCAAGCCCTTCATTTAATTGTGCTCAGAGGGGGCACCGGATCAGCCAAAGGTCACCCAGCCAGAACCTGTGAGCCACCAGGACAGGTGGGAGTTCTCACCTGCCTCTCCTCCTGTGCTGTTTGCTTCCTGAACTTGGGGCTGACCCTGTGTCTTGCAGGAGCAAGGAGGGGTGCTCACCTGCCCCAGGGGAGTCCCATACCCAACGCCATACCCAACAGCCCCCCTGTTCATCTCCACTCCTGGCACAGGGAAGCATTAGGCCCAGGCAGCATCAGGCCTCTGCTGAGCTGACTACCCTCCTGCATCTCCTCCTTGTTTCCGCTGGTGCCATTATAGTTCCAGCCAAGAGCTCTGTCCTCACTGCCCTTCTAGAAGCTTCCACGGTCTTAGACCTGGTTCTGCCTCACACCACCTCCTGGCCTTAGTCAGGATACCTGGCCCTGACTCTGCAGATCCACCCACAGGAAGACGCTCCAGGCAGAGGAGCCCACTCAGGGCGAGGCGAGTGATATCACTGCTCCGCTCCTCTCGGAGGCGCCGCGGGGCCACCCGGCATCATGGAGGCCCCGCTGGTTGGCGAGGCCTGGGACGTGGAGAATGAGTTAGGGTCGCTGACCCCTCATAGAGATGGGGGACCCCACGTGGAGGGAGCTGCTGTCAACCAGGGATTCTACCTGAGGCCAGTCCCGTCTCCCCCCTGCACACACATGGACGGTGACCCTGTGGCTCACTGGTTCCAGTGGCCTTGGCTGGCTCATTTTCCTCCTAGCCTCCGTTTCCTCATCTGTCAAGTGCAACCCTACCGTGAGGCTTCACGCGTGTTCTGTAAACTGTCCAGTGGCCGCTACAGGTGTTGCTGTGTATCTTCTTTTTTATTTTTTTTTTAAAGTTTTATTTATTTCTTGTCAGTTGTGGGACTTGACCTCATTATTATTATTTTTTAATAACTTCTTTGCTGTTGTTTGCCCAGCCTGGACCTGGAAGGTCTCAGCTTTAGAGAAGCTGAGATTATAGGGGCGCGCCACCATGCCGAACTCCAGTGAGGTGTTTTGGGGTTGTTGGGGTTTTTTGCACTGTTTGTTTTTGAGGTAGGGTACTGATTCCTGCCTGGGTATGTCTGTGCCTGGACTCCAAGCCTCCTGCTTTTTTCTTCCTGTTGTAGATGGAAAGACCAGGGACTGGCTCCATCTCCAGCTTCTGCTATTGAGATGGAGTCTCATGGACTTTTCTCCCCTGGCCGATCTGGAACCTTGCACATCCTAATCTTAGCTTCTCAGCTACCTGAGATGACCAGCCCGTGCCACCATTCCCAGCTACAGGTTGAGAAGGAATCTCCTGAACTTTTCTGTCCTCACTTGGCTTCAAACCACAATTCCCCGGTTCTCAGTCTCCCACGAAGCCAGGGTGACAGACATGAGCTGCTGGCGCCTTGTGGGCGTAGAAAAATCACTGCGTGGCACTTGTTGAAATAACCCTGTGAGCTGGGTGTGCTGGTACCCACCTGTAAGCACAGCCCTCAGGAGGCCAAGGCAGGGAGACTGAGAGCTTGAGGCCAGACCAGGTTCCACATCATTCAGAAGCCTCTGAGAAGGGCCTGGCCAGGTTGCGTCTAGGTTAGGTTATTTCCCATTCATTCCTCCATCCAGTACCCAATAGTGGATGACGTACCATAATGTGGAGGAAAGAGTGTGAGCCCCAGTGTCAGAGCTGGGCTCCCCACCTCCTGGCTGAATGACCCCCCAGCATGTTGCATTGCCTCTCTACACTTCAGGCTCTTTATCTGTACTACAGGAATGCCTTACCAGGTTGTGGTGTGGGTCGCATGAGTCAGTGCCTGCGCGGTGCTTGGCACATTTCCTGGCCCATGGTGGACACTTGACAAATGATGGCTGTTCTTGTTGTCACATAATTACTATGTCCAGGCCTCCACTGGGCTCTCCTGGCCCAGTCAAGTGGTCCTGGCAAACATGCAAGTGAGACGCTCCCATGGTCTGGCAGAGGAGCGCAGGCCGCTTTCCGGCCTGGGTGGCCAGGGAAGGCTTCCCAGAGCCGCATCAAGAGGAGGCCAGGGCATCCCAGGCAGAGGACTGGGCTGCGGCTGTGCGGCCTGGGCGGGGCTGCCTCCGCCTTGGGCTGTGCTCAGACTGCGCGTGTGTGGGAGAGGCAGAAGATGGGGCTGTCGAGCAGACGCTCCCCCCTCTTTATACCCCCCCGGGACAGTGTGTTGGGGATCTTGACAAGGTTAAGGATCTTCCTGGAACATCCTTTCCCTTCCCCTCAATAACCTGGTACGGATCCATCATCCCACTATTTATCTAAACCCTTGCCGGACCCATTTATATCCTCCGCCTCTCCAGCCTTTTGGCGGCGTAACGAGCTCCAGATGTGGGGAGCGGGGGCCTTTCCGAAATCTCCACCTCCAGCGCAGGGACTGGGGGACGGGAAAGACTCAGAGCCTGCTCCTGACCCTGGCTCCCAGGACATCAGCCTAAGTCATTAGCACCAAGTTGGCACTGAGCCCCTGAGCTGTCCAGACTCCGCAATCCTGGGCCAGAGAGTCCTGTATGTCGAGGGTTTCAGGAGCTCCTACAGGGTCCCCAGAGATATTAGACCCATTGTGACATTCCAGGAGAAAGACCCATGGCCAGAAAGTACCTCTATCCAGACAACAGAGAGATTCCAGGAAATTTCCCCAAACCAGAGTTAAGACCCAAAGGGACTCTGAGGAATTTTGCCCTGTGATTCCCAGTTGGCAATTTTGTATCACTTTTGTTTTTGTATGGGTACTTTTGTATCAGGGCTTGAACACAGGGCCTCACACTTTCCATGAGCTTTTTAGCTCAAGGCTTGCATGCTATTTCTTGAACCACAGTTCTTCCT
Organism: Dipodomys spectabilis; assembly: GCF_019054845.1. Classification (NCBI taxonomy): domain Eukaryota; kingdom Metazoa; phylum Chordata; class Mammalia; order Rodentia; family Heteromyidae; genus Dipodomys; species Dipodomys spectabilis. The sequence continues at coordinate 2,947,085 of NW_024870795.1, forward strand.
TTCTGACGTTTTGCTGAATTTTAAACTGTGGTCTTCAGATCTCTGCCTCTTGAATAGCTAGGATTACAGGCGTGAGCCACCTGTGCCCTGCCAAGTTGGCAGTCGTAGTTCAGACCGTTCTAACACTTCTGGAAAGGACTCTTAAATAGAAGGAAAGGCCGTGCCCTTGCCCGCTGGTGGTATGTAAGCTCCAGTATCTTGGCACAAGCAGAAGGTTGGCTGTGCCCAGCAGACTGGGTGAGGGTGTGCGATCCTGCTCTAGCTTGATACATCTGCTCTCTGGTGGACTGCCGTGGAAAGGAGAATTTAGGGGCCAGGGGACCCCAGGAGGCAGGCAGAGGCAGTTATGTGCTGTGACACAGAACTACTGAGGGAATGTGGGGACCTGGTCCGGGTTGCTCCCAGGGACCTGGTCCTGTTTGCTGTGTGCAGGGTGGACGAGAGGGGCCTGCAGGTTAGGAAAGCGGCTGAGAGGCCAGGCAAGGCGCTGGAGCTGGAGGCAGCTCCCGTCACGCCCTGCTGCTGTCTGTTTGTTAAGGCAAGCCCACGGTTTGGGGGAGGTTGTGGGTCAAGGTCTCGGTTACCCCAGTGGAGATGTTCTCCTCCAGGAACCTGGGGATCCAGGAAAGCTAGAAGAGGGGAATGGCCTTCTTTTCTAGCATCCTTCGATGGAGGGCATGCTACCGCTCAACCCTCCCACAGGTGTCCCTGTAAGAAATGGGGTCAGGAACAGGGAGGGATTTGTCCAAGGCAGCGAACATGAGAAAACTCACCTGTTCTTTGCACGTGCCTATCTTCCTGTCCCCAATTCATTTCTGCTCAGTTTTTAAAATGGTAAGAATGTGTTCTTAGGGGTTGGGAAGGTAGCTCAGTGGTAGAGTGCTTGCCATGCATGCTTGAGGCCCTGGGCTTGATTCCTCAGCACCACATAAGCAGAAAAAGCCAGAAGTGGCACTGTGGCTCAAATGGTGGTAGAGCACTCGCCTTGAGCTGAAGAGCTGAGGGACAGTGTCCAGAGTTCAGGCCCCACAATCAACAGAAAAAAAAAAAAAGAATATATTTTTAGGTAGATACCAGAGCGGGGATACCCCGATTCTAGGGCCCGTTTGTCCATCCCTCTGGTCTCTCCTCGGCCCAGTGCCCTCAGAGTGGGCCAGAGGTGTGATGCAGGGCCATGGGTGACAGCATTCTCCTGTCACTAAGCCTCGGGGAGGCTTCTCAGAGCAGGGAGCCTGGAGACACTGGGTTCAGATCCTCGCTCTGCCCCCAAATGGCCACGTGACCTTGGACAATGAAGGCACTGCTCTATGACTCAGTTTCCTCACGTGTGAAATGGGGCTGATTCAGTGCCCTGGGAAAGGGTGTCTCAAAAATGAAGCTTGGGAAGGTGGCTCAGCAGTAGAGTGCTTGCCTGGCATGCGTGAGGCCCTGGGTTCGATTTGTCAGCACCATATAAACAGAAAAAACCAGAAGTGGTGCTGTGGCTCTCGTGGTAGAGCATTAGCGTTGAGCACAGAAAGGCTCAAGGACAGTGCCTAGGCCCAGAGTGCAAGCTCCAGAACCAGAAAAAAAAAGAATGGAATGTGTGGATTCATGCACCCACGGTGCCTGGTCCGTGCACTCTTCTCCGGGGCTGTACTGACGGTGCCAGGCACGAGGAAGCAGGTTTTGAGTCCCCGCTCCCCTCACTCCCTCAGTCTTACCTAGTTCCCCTCGCCCAGTGCTCACTGTCTGGAGGTCCGGGTCTTTCCGCAGGTGGACCCAGGGCCACACCTATGGTGTGCAGCCACATCCTGCCTGGGCCCACTGAGGTTCACTGCAGGGACTTGGGCAGAGTGGGGGAGGCGGGCGTCAAATCCACGGAGACAAGCCTGGGGGTGGGAGGCGATGGGCTGGCTCAGGAATTCCGGAGAAGTGTGTGCTCTCCCACAGGCCCCGGGGGAGCCCCTGGCAGGCCACAGGCAGGGAGTGACATGATAAAAGGGGTGTTGGGGACGGTCTGTGCGGCTGCGGTTTCGGGATGGATGGGCGGCAGGAAGCCCAGCTGGGCAGCTGGCCTGGGGAGGTCCCCTGGGAGGGGCGTGGGAGCCTCCAGCCACAGGGACCGGGGACCTGGTCAGGTCCAGGGGACTCAGAGCTCAGGGCCTACCCCGGCCCCATGCGCTTCAGCTCACATGAGTCTCTATGTGGGCACCTCTGGGGGATGATGGACGGGCCATGCTGCAAGAGCAGACCTGGCCGCCCGCAGATTTATGAGGTGCGGGGGGACGTGGCGGGGGTGGCGGCGTGTGAGAGAGGCCTGCTGGGAGAGGGGAGGCCCGCAGGATGTTCTCCAGCCCACAGCCACGCTGACCCTGATTCTACCCTGGGACCCAGCCAACCTGGAGCCTTGAATGCGCAGCTCCTGAAAGCCAGTCCCTGTGTAGACACCCACCTGTGGGCCCCAGTTTCTCCTCACAGACACCCCAGCGGTGAGTAGAGTAGAACCACACACACAACCTTAGACGGACACTCTGGAACTTCAGAAGATGTGGGCGATCGGAAAGCAGGTTTCAAACGGTACGATTTTCAGAGTTGGAGCATGAGTCTACTTGTGAGTTTCAAAAGCGTAAATAGACATTTATGCCTCTATTCATCCAATGTGCGGCAAAATGTCTGAGTGCTACCTAATTGTGCTGCCCCTGGGGAGAGAGCTTTGGCTTTTCACTTTAACCCCTCGGTGTTATCTCACCGTCTTAAAATAGGCATAGTTTTCTCCTTAAGAACTGAAAAAAAAAATTCAGAGTGGTGGTAAGGCGTGATGTTGAAAAGGAGGGGAGGGGAGGGGAGGGAGCCGACAGGTGGGACTCCACCTCTCTGGCTGACCTGCAGCGGACCCTGAGCACAGGGATTCCTCGTCTGTGCCGAGGTAGCCTAGTGACATCTGATGAGGTGGTGCTCGCTTGGCGTAAACTTCTTAATTTGTGGTGCTGGGTGTGGATGGAACCCCAAACCCCAAACCTCACACTGTCGTCCCCTCCCCTCCCTTCCAAGCCATGATCCCCGGCCACAGCTCTCTCTTAGGAGAATGCCTAAGAGCTCCAGAGCACCCTTCTGATGTCCAGGGCGAGTGTAGTCAATCAGGAGGAGCACACCACGGACTGGCTGGGTGGGCCCAGGAGGCCATCCTTGGGTCCAGGTCCACTGCTGCCTGGGACCCAGTGGAGCAGGCAGCCATTGGCATGGACTCCAAGGATACCCACATAGCAGGGCCCCCAGACAGCTCGCCCTGCAGCCAGGGTGGGATGCTGGCTACCACGGGACTTGAGAAGTTGGGTGAAGTCACACGTCAGTACCGTTTCTCAACCCTGATCCTTCCGCCTCCACTAGAGGACTCAGTGCGCTCTGTCTCCCCCTCTCTCTTTACCTCACTCTCAGGGCCTCAGTTTCCCCTTCAGTGACATGGTAGGACAAGGGGAAAGCTAGACCCATTTCTTTTTCTTTCTTTTTTGTTGGGAGCTTAGACTCAGGGCCAGGGTGCTGTCCCTGAGCTTTTTTGACCCACAACTCCACTTCTGTTTTTCTGGTGGTTAATTGGAGATGAGAGTCTCACAGACTTTCCTGCCCGGGCTAGCTTTGAACTGTAATCCTCAGTTCTCAGCCTCCTGAGTAGCTAGGATGACAGGCGCGAGCCACCAGTGCCCCGCTCTGGATTCATTTCTGAGGCACATTACTTGATCGTTTATAGTTTGTGAAGGTGAGTTGGTTACCTTCATCCTCCAGCACAGGGCCTGGTCCCAATGAAGTGAGGGCAGCTGATTCAGGAGGATTACTGGTGGATGGATGGATGGATGGATGGATGGATGGATGGATGGATGGATGGACTGGTAGATTGGTGGATGGACAGATGAGTGGGTGGTGAGTGGATGGATGATAGGTATGCATGGATAGATGGATGGTGGGTAGATTGGTAGTGGAGGATGGATGTGAGATAAATATATGGATGAATAACGATTGGATGGGTGACATCGGAGTCATAGACGGATGGATGGGTGGGTAAGTAAGAGGATGGACAAATGAGTGGGTGGTGGGTAGATGGATGATAGGTGGTAGATGGGAGGGAGGTGACTGAATAATGTATGGACAGAAGAGTGCGTGGTAACTGGATAGGTGGATATATGGTGGATGGATGCATGGATGATGAGCCAGTAGTGGACAGATGGGTGGTAGATCGATTACAGGTAGATGAGTGGTGGATGGATAGATAGGTAGCAGATGGATCAATGGATAAGTGGATGGATGGATGGATGGAGAGATGGATGGATGGGTGGTGTGTAGAATTTGGATGGATGGATAGGTAGATGAGTGAGTTCACTGAGTTCGCCAGTTGAGTAATGAACACACCAGAGTTCATAGTGAGTACTCATTCTTCAGGCCCTTTGCATGTGCTCCTTTCCTGGCTGGCGTTTTTACCTGCTGCACGGCATCTCAAAGAGTATTTAGAGTCAGGCTGGTCACTGTGAGCGTTGAGCAAGTCCTTGGCCCCGTATACCACGGTATCCTCCTCTGTGAAACAGGGACAGAGAGCTCACCTGCTCCCTGTGGCACTCACGTGCCCTGTGTGCCCTTTGCTGCACACAGGCCCGGTGTCCCAGGACAGATGGAAGCCATGCGGGGCAGGAAGGGAAGCACTTTGCACACTGTGAAGCCCTGTGCCTGAGTCAGTTACTGCTGTGGTTAAGGAGGCTCAGCCCACGGCCAAGTCCATACTCACGGGGGCTCTCAGCTAGGGAATTCACCCCCAATGTGTTCTGTGACACTCTTCTTGGTTTTTGTCTGTGTATGTGTATACTTGTATCAGGACTTGAACTCAGGACCTTATGCTTTCACTCAGCTTTTTCTACTCATGGCTGGCACTCAACCACTTGAGCCATGCCTCTAGTCCTGCCTTTTGCTGGTTAATTGACAACAAGCATGTCTCAGACTTTTTTTTCAGGGGGGGGGGGGGTTCAGCTTTGAACCTCAATCCTAAGATCAGCTTCCTAAGTAGCTAGGATTATAGATGTGAGCCATTGGTATCTGGTGATGACCCCTCCTTTTGAGAAAGAAGCAGGTGTCATGTCTAAGAGAGGAGACATAACCCAGGAATGTGGGACTCAGAGAGGCCAAACCAACTGACTCCTCCTTGCTGCTTTCCACTGTCCTGCCAGAACCAGGAAAGGGAGCTCAGGACAGTTATGGTGGTGGCCTTGGAGCAGTTATTTTGACAGCCTTAGGAGGCAGCTCTATCTTGCATGGGTATAAAATCCAATTTGGTCTTGCAATCCCATCCTCTCCACCGCCTGAGTAAAGTAATGCTCATTTTTCCAGATGAGAAAACTGCAGTTCAGAGAGGTGAACGTACTCAATCTAGGTCACACAGCTCCACCAAGTGGAGCCAGATGTCAGCCATCCCCAGAGTGCATGGCCAGAGCGGGTCTGTGGGCTGTCCTGGCTGACTGGATCAGCAACGCTGGGCACCATTGCCAGCCTACATCCCCGCCTCTGATGTTTTTGGTATTGTAGGGGGACTGGTGCTTTTGAAGTGTTAAAGTTGACTGTGAGCCACATGTGGCTGCTACCCATGCCATCATCCAACAGGGTTTATAAAAATGGGGTGAATTGTGGGAAGCCAAATCCAAGACTAGAAAGCATCCACCATCGTGTTGGCCATGGTCCTGAAGGAGCAGAAGGATGATGGAGGAGAGGTGGATACTCTGCCCTGCCATCTGACTTTCTGTAATCCCCCCGTTAGTGGTGGCTACTGGTTTGGGGTTTTTGTTAGCCTTGCACTTGCTACGCTGGCACGCTGGCACTCGAGTCACATGCCAGGTCCAGGTTGTCTTAAGCCTCTTCCTGCTTTTATAGCGAAAGAACTTCACAGAGCCTCTGGATGAGAACCATGTAAAGACAACAGGAGTGACTTCCCAGAGCCTGAGCCTGCCAACAGCTGGCTCCTGATCAGAGCACTTGCTCCACGGAGCCTCCAAGTGTGACTAGAAGTGCTGAGTCCCCTCCCTGTGCCTCCCCTGGGGTCTCCCTCCCCTGGGGCCTCCCTGCCCTGCGAGTCTCTCTCCTTCGCCTTTTCCCAGATGACTCACTTCTGCGCATGTGCTGATGGAGACTCTTCCCAGGGACAGTTCAGAGTCTGCACACTACTGGGGGCTTTCAAGTCTGCCTCAACTAGGCCCTTTTACAGAAGGGGAAACTGAGGCAGGCCTGGGGTAGTGGCAGAGCCTGGTGGCTGGCTCCGGATTCCAGCGACAGGAGGGCCGCGCATGTGTCTGCCATGCGTCTCCTTCCCTGCCGGTGCCTCGCTTAGTGTGAGAGGGGGCAGCAAGTCACCATCTGTGTTTTCCAATAAAAGAAAATGAAAATTGAAGCACATTAAAAATAGCTCAATTGGGATTCCGAGCGGGCGCTGAGGCCCGCGGTGGCAGAGACGCCCAGCCCGCCGCCGCCTCCCCCAGCCTGGCACCCACCCTGCTGAGAGTCATCTGAGGTAAGCGTCTCCCAGGTGGGTGTGGGGAGGGCCTGGGAGCGCCGAGGGCCACGGGGGACCCAGTGTCTCAGCTCCTGGCTGGAGGAGCCCCTCCCGGATATGGGAGAAGAGCAGTTCAGAGCCATGTGCTTCGGGGGCAGACTCTGGGCCACGCCACACCCCCTGAGGATAGCCTGGCATTCCAGGGCAGGGCTGGAGGCAAACCCTGCCAGGGACCTGGGCGCTTCAATGTATCTGCAGACTGAGGGTGGGCTCAGCTGCCCTCTGTCCTCCACCTCCTGGAGGAGTCTGTGACTCCTCCTGCCTGAGGAACCGCATTTGCCACATCCACTGCTGGGAAGGGGAAGAAAGCCAGGTAGTTCCTGACACCAGGCAAGCAGCCATTCTGCTGCCAGAAGTGGCGCTGTGGTTCAAGTGGTAGAGCGCTAGTGCTCAGGCCCTGAGCTCAAGCTCCAGGACTGGCAATAAAAACAGGCTAGAAGCATGGCTCAAGGGGTAGAGCGCCAGCCTTGCAAGTACGCTTAGCAATCACAAGGCCCTGAGTTCAGCCCTGGGTACTGCCCTCAGAAAGATGCAAATGAAAGGACTGAGGTTGTAGTTCGGTGGAGCACTTGCTTTGTCTGCAGTCTGCCTGAGGCCCTGGGTTCAGTCCCCAATACTACCAAAAAAAAAAGTTCAAACTGGGCCTCAGTAGCCCACTCCTATCATCCTAGCTACTCAGGAGGCTGGTATCTGGAGGATTTCTAGCCTGGGCAGAATTTTTTTTTTTTTTTTTGTCGGTCGTGGGGCTTGAACTCTGGGCCTGGGCGCTGTCCCTCAGCTCTTCAGCTCAAGGCGAGCGCTCTACCACTTGAGCTACAGCGCCACTTCCGGTTTTCTGGTGGTTTATTGGAGATAGGAGTCTCACGGTATCTCCTGCCCGGGCTGGCTTTGAACCGCGATCCTCAGATCTCAGCCTCCTGAGTAGCTAGGATTACAGGCGTGAGCCACCAGCGCCCAGCTTTGGGCAGAAAATTTTACCAGACTCCATCTTCAATTAACCAGCAAAAAGTTGGGCTGGAGGCATGGCTCAAGTGGTAGACCACCAGTCATAAGCAAGCAAGTCTTGAATTCAAGCCCTAGTACTGGAGGGAAAAAAGTTTGGAGTATGATCATCATCCATGCTTAGATGAAGCTGCCTGACCCATCTCATCCTCCCCAAAGGTTTTTCTCTGTTCATTCTCCTGGAAAATGAGAGGTGATGAGATTCATGGGGGTAACTTCCCTCCCTGAGCTGCCCAATGGTGCAGGCCTTGTGCTAAGAGTTTTGCACCTCTCCTCACAGTGGATACATCCCTCCACTTCCCAGATGACTCACTGAGGCTACAACGTTGTGTGGGTAGGGGCTGGGAGCTGCTGTCAGCCTGAGGGGACCACCAACCACACACCTTAACCCTGTCCCAGAATGGTCCATCCCAGCGGGACCCATGCCAGGCCAGTGTGGGACACGCTTGAGGCTCCCTATCCAATTTCTCAATTAGAGCCGGAATTCCTGAGCTGGCTCCCAGCGTCAGCGGGTCTGAGGGTCTGTCCCGGGCTGTCGCCACCAGCACAGAATTCCTGGCAAGGAGGAGCCCTTATATGAGGGCTGAGCAGTTGGTGGGGCGGGGGCGGGGGGTGGGGACGGGGTACTAGGCCTGGCTGGGTGTGAGATGCTGTGGCACTGGCAGAGTGGCAGGGGAAAAGGCTACTCCTTGTCTGACTCAGAGGGTTTAGCACAGGTCATCTGTCTCCTGGAACACTGGACACCAATGACTTTCTCATCATATTTAGCACCTCACCATAATGGCACCCTAGGTCCAGTCTGAACAGCGGGCCAGGAAAAGGCAGACACACCAGAGGAAAAGCTGGCACCTAGAGGAGCATCTAGCCTAAGCCTGATAGGGAAGGGCAGCCCAGGAAGGCTTCCTAGAGGAGGAAGGGTTTTTTGTTTTTGTTTTTTGCCAGTCCTGAGGCTTGAACTTAGGCTTTTGGCACTGTCCCTGAGCTTCTTTTGCTCAAGGCTAACACTCTACCACTTGAATCACAGCACCACTTCAGGCTTTTTCCGTTTATATGGTACTAAGGAATCAAACCCAGGGCTTTATTCATGCTAGGCAAGCACTCTACCACTAAGCCACATTCCCAGCCCTGGAGGAAGAAGCTCTTCGCCCAAGTCTTCAAGGGTGTGGAGTTTTCCAAGTGAAGCCAGACAGACAGATTAACCTCGAGGCATGGGAGGAAGTATTTTGCCAGGGCCAGCCCAAAAGAGGCCTTGGCCAGCCCCTCAGGGCAGGCACTGGTCAGTTTCCCAGGGCAACTCTAGGCCCAGAGATCTTACAGGCCAGGATTGCCCACCTTCCACTAAACTGCCCACCTCTGCCTTCATGGTATGGGGCTCCAGTACAGGGGATCGGCACTGCCATCCTCCCCTCACTAGGCAGTGTGGCTGTCACCCTCCGTACCTCCCCTGACAGTCTGCACAGACTTCAAAGACATCCACAGTATGGCGGGCAGAGCCCTGGACTAAAACTGGCTGCCTTATCCCTGCCCACTCCTGTTCCTGCCCCTGGACCATTTATTTGGGGGGAGTGCTAGGGCATGAACTCAGGGCCTGGGTGCTGTTCCTTAGCTTTTCCACTCAAGGTTGGAGCTCTACCACTTGAGCCACACTTCCACCTCCTGCTTTTGGGTGGTTAATGGGAATCTGATGGCCTTTCCTCCAGGCTGGCTTCCAGTTGTGATCCTAAGATCTCAGGCTCCTGAGTAGGTAGGATCACAGCTGTGAGCCACTAGTGCCTGATTCTGCCTCTGGGTCAGACCGTGCCTGCTCCCTGATCCTATTGTTGTCATGCTTGGGCCCAGAAGCCTCCCCTTCTAGAACCTACTCTCCAGGTCAGTCCTCTCCTGAGACTCTGGATTCCCAGAAGCTCCCTCAGGATGACAGAATGGAGTTCTGTTCACATCATCCATGAATCAATGTCTGCCTTCCTTACCAGCAGACTAGTTACTGGTACCGAGCCTCACCGAGCCTCAGTTTGCTGATCTGCAAAGCAGGGACCATTACAGATGCCTTCACCACAAGTCACAGTGCTCAGGAAATGGTAGCCATGACAACAGAGATGCTAGTGGGTGGTGGTTTTGCCTCCTTAGCTTCTCCTCCCTGTAGCGGGCTGTGGGGGTCCCCCCCACCCCGTTTCCCCTGTGTGTTGTCTACTCTAAGACCCTCCTTGTTTTCAAGCCCTGGGGTCCTTCCTCCTGCCATTAGCCCTTGTGTGCCCAGCCTGGCACTGTCACCAGCTCATCTTGCAAGCCCTGTGCCTGGCATTGGCCGCCCACCCCAGGTACCAGGATGGTGAGAAAGGGACAGTGAAGACAAAGAGGCTGTTGCGGAAGCGGGTGGTGGGAAATGACGGAGCAGCTCCCCTGAGAACCCCACAGAGCCGGGCCTGCCTCACCACCAAAGAGGCAGATACAGGTGTCAGGGAGCCTGAGCATCTCCAGCTGAGATGGGGCCCTGGGGTCTCACCCTTGTACCCATGCTACCTCCAGCCCCACTGCTGGCCTGGAGGGGAGCAGCCATACTCAGAAAAAAAAAGGGGGGGGCGATTTGAAGTCATCAGGCCTGGATGGGATCTCTGCTCTGTTTTGACCTGCTGTGTAGCCTGAGGCAGCTCTCTGTGCCCCTCTGATCCCTAGGCTGCAATGGCCTTATCTAGAGAAAGGATCAGTTACACATGGGAGAATGTAGAGACAGTTGAGTCAGCCCACCCCACATCACCAGCCCCCTTCTGTGCTGTGGAGGATGTGAGAAAGGCTGTCTTTTCTATCAAAGTCTGTGGCTTCAAAGTTCCTGCTTTGGCTGGTGGCTTAGCTCTTGTTAAAGACAAGACGAACTGTTTTGGGATAAGGAAGGGATTTTGAAATGTAAGGTTTTTGTCTTAAACTGGTTTCTTTTTAAGATAGAATTAAGACACCCCCCAGCCTGTTCAAGAAATAGCCGAAGATGTCCGATTATTTGAGATTATTTGTGGACTGTTACCCTCATTTCAAAGTCACCTCATGTAAACACATTTTACCCTATTCAAACTAGCCAATCACCAGCAGATTGTGAACCTGCACTCGACCAATCTGAGCAGAGGGGCGGGGCCTGCTGCATTAGGGATAAATAGGGGAGCCACCTGCCTGCCCTGAGTGCTTGCTTGCCAGGTTTCTGGCTGATGTGCACTCTTGTGCAGAAGTAAATATTGCCTTGTTGAAACAATTCTTTATTTTCATGTCTATCATTTATAACAAGGAGGTCTCAGCCCTTCAGCCTAGCTTCCAAACGCCTATGTGGTGTGGCCTGCTAAGAACTTCCAGGAGGACTTGGCTCACTCTCCTCTGCCTGGGGGCATCCTTTCTGCCTCAGTTGATCCTTTATCCCTTTGCCTGGTTGTGTCCCACACAATATTTGGGGTTCCAGCCAGGTGTTTTCTTGAGTCCTAGGCAGGGTTAGAATCCCACTCAGCTGTGGGACCATAGATACAATCTGTGTGTGCCTGGGATCTCCCTTATAGATTGGGCATAACCGGGGATGAAATCGGCTCCAGTTCTCAATCAGTAGTTCCTGTGTGGGGAGTGAGGGCTCAGGCATGATGCAGCCTGCGTGATCTGGGAAGCAGCTGTACTGGCCAAGTAGGGCCTATGAAATACACTCTCTGGAGACAGGGGTGGCCCAGAATGTCAGCACCAAGATGGCAAGCCCAGCAAGGAGTCAAGTCCAAGGGTAGATGGTGGAGATACTGGCCCTGGGGGATTTGGGAGAGAGGGGGCATAGATGATTTAGTGTGTCCAAATTGTGCGATTTCTTCAGTGATAGCATATGGATTGGTTTGTTTGGTTCATTTTGTTTTGTTTTGTTTTGGGGTATGTGTGCGTGTGTGTGTGTGTGTGTGTGTGTGTGTGTGTGTGTGTGTGTGTGTGATTTCTCAGTACATAGCATGTCCTGTTGTTTGACAGTTGTGAGCTGACTGTTGGAAACTGTGGAAAACAGATGTGTAGGTGTGGGAGGGAGTGGTGTGTATTCAAGGATGGGCCAGTGAATTAGTGGGGAGAGGTGAATGGAAAGAAGAGGGAGGGATGTCAATTCGAAGAGAGATGGGTGGATAGATGGATGATGGGTGGGTGGGTGGACGGACAGCAATGGCATGATGGGTGGGTGGATGGATGGGAAGATGGGTGGGTGTAGATGGCTACATCGATGAGATGCTAAATATGTGGGTGGATGGGGTAAGAGTAGGTGGTTAGGTAGGTGGCAAGACGGAAGAATGAATTCATAGCTGGTTCCTTGGATTGGGTTGCTCAATGGACGCATGGATATGAGAATGAGTGGGTGCCCTGTTGAGAAGAGAATGGGTAGAAGGGAGGATGGATGCACAGCAGATGCGTGTACATGTGGGCGAGTGGGTCAGGATACTTCTTAGGTACCTGTGAGGAGTCTCTGGTTGGAAAGTTAGGTGGGTGAGTGGACATATGGGTCAATGGGTAGATGAATGAACAGTAAAATTTCACGTGGCTAAGTGCCTGACACCTTGCCTAGAAGCGGAGGGCGCTCCGGGCTCCCAGATTTGAGTTAATTGCCCTTCACTGGGGGAAACCATTGCCAATTAGGCAAATAGATTGAGTCCCAGCAGGTCCTGCAGCAGGTTTGCTAATTGACTCCAACCTGACAGACCCTGGGCTTGGACTCACAGTGGCCTGTGTCTTATTGATTTGTAATTTACACTCTGACTCACATCCAAAAGGATTTGAGGTGGTTTATAAGATTAAGCCTGCATGCAACAGGACAAGCCAGAAATGGAGTGCGACAGTGAAAAGACCCCCCCCACCCCCACCCCTATCCCCAGAGCAGTGTGATGGAAGAGCAGATTGCTTGCTTTCCAGGTCCACTGTTCCCTGGCTGTGTGATGTTAGGCAGGTCGCTTACCCTCTCTGAAGCATGCACACACACACACACACACACACACACACACACACACACGCACACGTGTGCCCACACACACACATACCTATCTTGTAGGAAGGAAGGAAGGTTGATACAAAGGGAAGGCTTAATGGTGAGGATACATATACAGCTAAATGTGTGTGTGTGTGTGTGCATGGGTGGTAGGCTGTTGGGTGAGTGGAATGATGGATGGAGGTGGGTGGGCCGGGCAATGGGCAGTAATAATTCTGTCTCACAGGATATTGTGTCGGAGGAAGTCACGCCACAGCCCGGTGCAGTGGTTGGCACAGAGTAGCTTTGAATGCACAGTTGACACCGTGTGCCCATGCCATGTGTTCCGCATCTGCAGTGTTAACTAGCCTCCAATACGAGCTACATGAAAAAGCAGCATCTGTCGGGAACATGGAGACTTTTCCCTTGTCATCATTCCCTGAACAGCACAGTGTAATGGCTACTTGCAGAGTTCTTATGCTATATTGGGTATTATAAGTATTCTAGAGACGATTGAGGTAGATAGGAGGTTGTGGGGGGCAGAGAGGTAGGAGGAGACAAAGGAGCCTGGCACCAGTGGGTCACACCTGTAATCGATCCTAGCTACTTGGGAGGCTGAGATTGGGAGGATTGCCGTTTTAAGACCAGCCATGCAGACAGGTCTGAGAGCCTGGGTCTCCATGGATGGAGGCTGGATAAAGGCCTACACTCCTGCAATTCCAGCAGTGACAGGAAGCCTGGCTCAGATATATACCTGGGTAGGAAGCAACATCTTAGCTCAAAAGTGACCATCCCCAAAACAGGGCTGGAGGCATGACTCAAGGGATAGAGCACCTGCCTAGCAAGCTAGTTGGGTAGAAATCCCAAAATGCTGGGCATGGTTGTATCCACTTGCAACCTTAGCACCAGTGAAGCTGTGATAGGAAGGTAGTGAGTTCAAATCCAGCCTGGGCTACCTAGTGAGACTTAGCCTCAAAATAACACAATGAAATTATACAGGAAGGTTTGTGAGGCTCTGTGTAAGGACTTGGTATCCACAGATAAAAGTCTCACTGACTTTCCTGCTCAGTCTGGCTTTGAACTTTGAGACCCTCAGATCTCAGCCTCCTGAGTAGCTAGGATGACAGGTGTGAGCCACCAGCGCCCAGCCACAAACGTTTAGACCTCATAGACTCTGCATAGTATGGAATACATAGTAGGTGCTCAGCTTTTTATTTCCCTCTGACTATATTTTAGGATCTGCTTCCTAGATGGAAAGGTGTATAGGTTCACTTAAAGTAAAAATGAAAAAAATCTTTGCAAACTCGAAATCACAAGTTGAGTGCTGGCCGCAAGAGGCAGCCTGGTGTAGTTTCTGATTCCATGTGACCCTGGGCAAGTCCCCTGACCTTTCCCAGCTCCCAGTGTATACAACAGGGCTGTGTGAAGTAAAGGAGGGTTTGCTGCATCTAGGGCATCCCGTCCCTGCTCCCTTCCCCCTTCTCCCCCCCAGCAAGCCTGGGTGTTCACTTTCCACCCGACATCCCCTCCCAGCAGCCCCGGCCCAGACCCCCATCCATCATCCTGTCCTTTGTGGAGGTTAAGTGGGTCCCCGAGCAGAGAATCCGAACTCCCCCAAAGCCCTGGCTGCACAAGCGGCCCGCTGTTAGCCAGCAGCCCGCTGGCCCCCAGGATTGGGTTTCAGCCGGGGTAGCCGGCGCTGGCGGATGCCCAGGCCAGCGGCAGGCAGGCGGGAGGACAGAGCAGAGGAGCCAGCGTGGCGGGATCTCCTCTGCCTGGGCCTGAGAAAACACGTGCAGGCTCCAGGCAGGCAACCGAAGCAGAGCCGGGCCTCGAGCGGCTGGACCGACAGTGGGGAGCATGGCATTGCATTGCATTGCTTCAAGAGTCCTGGGGCAGAAGGATTTTACATTAGCCAGGGTCTCCTTCCTTTCAGCCTGAGGGCTGAGTGTGGGGGGGGGAGTCACCCTGAAAAAACAACATGCCATCTGTGTGAAGGTTTCGCTTTAGAAAAATCTAGAGCCTTCCAGAAGTTTCCTTCAGCTTCTCTGGCATTGCTACCTTGCTTCCAGCTTGGGTTGGGGAAGACAGGCAGATCTCTGAGCATCTCTGGTCTCCATCTCATGACAGTGCGGGCACTGGCAGCTCCTTCCTGTGAGGTAGTATGGCCTGGAGGCTTTGGGGTTGGACTAAAGGGGTCACATCTTGCCCTGGCCCTTACTGGTCATGTGACCTTGCCGGAGGTTTTAATCCCTCTGTGCCTCTGTTTCCCTCTAAGCTGCTCTGAAACAATTCCGATGAAGGGTCGCCTCCTCACATGTTAGTGATTTTCTCCATGGTCTTCTTGTGGCCCAGCCCTGGGCATGGTATAAAACCCTTTGTAATCTGGGTGTGGTGGTTCATGCCTTTAATCGCAGCACTTGGGAAGCTGTGATAGAGAATCTCAGGTTCCAGGCCAGCCAAGGCCATGTAGTGTGACACTGTCTCAAAAAACATAAAACAAAACAAAACAAAAAACAAAAACAAGAGCAGGGAACTAGTGGCTCACACCTATAACCCAGAGGGCTATAGTCCCCAAATCTCAGAAGACTGAGATCTGAAGTGAAGATCATGGTTTGAAGCCTAGGCAGGAAAGTCTGAGACTCTTATCTCCAGTAAAGTACCAAAAAGCCAGAAGCAGAGCTGCAGTCAAGTGGTAGAGCGCCTTGAGGAAATAAAGCTCAGGGACAGTGTCCAGGCTGATTTCCAGCCCCAGGACCGGCGCAACACAACAACAAGGAACTCACTGAAACACAAACTCTGCACCCAGAGTATCCGCTGGTCTTCAGAACAATGCACAGAGCAAGGAGTTGTCACTCACACTTTACAGATGAGGAAACTGAGGCTCACAGACTAGGACTTTGTCAAGCTTGGTGGTGGCCTTCAGCATTATCTCCTGGCTCCTGACTGTAGCCTCTTCTTGGAATCTCTTCCCATTTGGGCCCTAGAAGGCATGCCCTGACTCCCAGCTATTGACAGTCTAGGTCAGGTCTCCAGGCTGTGAGATGCTGGGAAGGGTTCCATGCCAGGCTGGTTTGATGCCTGAGCTGTGGGCTACTGCCTATACTAGGGCAAAGGCCCCTGGGTGCAGCTTCAAGCTCCTCCCCCAGCTGGCCCTCAAGTCTAACATGATTTCCTCTGTCAGAGCCATCCTCGGGAATGCACCACAGCTCCTTGCCACCTGTGGAATGAGATCCAAACTCCGTAGGCCCACATTCAAGGCCCTCCACATTCTGGCCTCTTCGGTGCCTCCACATACTTCCCTGAGTTTTTTGGTCCCACTGTGGTTCATAGCCCAGGACTGAGAGCCAGCCCGAGGTTCTACCATTGCCCAGCCTGTCCTGATCCTTCCTACTAGCTAGTGCCTCTGCCTGTGTGTTCCCCTTCCATGGCACGCCCAGCCCAGATAGACCACCACCCTCTCCCAGATGCCTTTAACATTCCCTGACAAAGCTCAGCTCTCCTGCTGGCCCTGCATCCCCGCTCTCCCAGACCAGCCACTCCCTCTGCCTTTCCCTGCAGTCAGGGTCTGGGAGCTCCCTGGTGAAGGGGTTGACTTCTGTTTCTGCACCTGCAGTGCACCCTGGGTAGGGAAGGTATTCAGTGAGTGACCGTGACTTTGCTACCTAGCCTAGCCAGCGTGGGAGAAATCAAGGACAGCTGCCAGGGAGAAGGAGGGAGCCTTTGAGCTTTGTCTTGGAAGAGAAGCTAGCAGGAAGGGCCAAGCATTCCAGGGAGAGCATTCTGGAAGGGTCAAGTCATCAAGGCCCAAGGCCGTCTAGTGTCTTCCGAAAGCAGAAGGAAATTCAAGATGGCTGGACCCCCTCAGGATGTAGCACAGAGGGGTTGCAAGGAAGTAGTTGACTCTTTGTCCCTGTTGACTGGTCCCTTGTGTTGGGAGCTAGGACTTTGTGCTTGTAGTAGAGACTTTGTGAGTAAATGTATGGTCAGACATGGACTTTAAAACCCTCACCGAAGCCACAGGTTCATGCCTGTAATGATAGCTACTTTGGAGGCTGAGATCTGGAGGATCACTGTTTGAGGCCAGCCTGGGCAAAATAGCTCTCCAGATTCCATCTCCAAAATATCCAGCAAAAAACCAGGGTTGTAGGTGTGATTCAAGTGAATGAGCCCCAGTCCAGCAAGTCCAATGCCCTTCGTGCAAATCCCAGTATAAAAACAAAACAAGGGGCTGGGAAGGTGGCTCCGTGGTAGAGTGCTTGCCTTGCATGCCTGAGGTCCTGGGTTTGATTCCTCAGCACCACATAAGCAGAAAAAGCCGGAAGTGGTGCTGTGGTTCAAGTGATAGGATTCTAGCCTTGAGCTGAAAAGCTGAGAGACAGCACCCAGGCCCTGAGTTCAGGCCCAATGACCAGAAAAAAACAGCAATAACAACAACAACAAAAAACAAACATCACCCAGCTGCCACATGCAAGTTCTATTCTGTGTCTAGAATTCTAAGGGGTAGAAAGACCTCCCCCAGGGTGGGGTTCCCAGGAACAGCTGATAAGCAGCATTCACTCACGTGACCACTCAGTTCTCAGGGTGGCACTGTTTTGTTTGGTTGGTGGGGTTTGTGCTGGTACTGGGGCTCAGACTCTTGCTTGGCTTTTTGGTCAAGGCTGGCACTCTACCACTTGAGCCACTGTTCCACTTCTGGCTTTTTGATTGATTCATTGGAGATAAGAATCTCACCTAGACTTTCTGCCAAGATGACTTTTTTTTTTTTTTAACAGATGCAGAAACTGAGGCCCAGAGGGGAGACTTGGCTGGCCTACAGTTAACACCCTAGAAAGTTCCAGAGCCAGAGTTCTCCCTAAGACCATCTGGGTCCCAGGGCCTCTGCTTCCTCTTCCCTCCTTTCCCCACCCACCCTCACCCCTGCCCACACACATACATGCTTGTGTGCCTTGATTGTGCTGCCCTCTTAGAAATAATACCCATGTGGCTTTCCACCCCTCTCTGTGTCCTCGCTATAAGATGAGCTTGACGACAGCATGGATCCCAGGTGATCATGGGCCTGAGATACAGTTCTGTTTCCCAGCATTGAAAAGTTCCTTCCTGCGGCTCTAGAGAGCTCTTGGGCCTTCCTACAGCCCAAGAGAGGGCCTGGATGGACCTGACCAGGGTGTACTGGGGGGCTGGGGGTAGCCATCCCCCCCCCCCGGCCTGTGCGCAGGGGGCCTCATGTGACCCCCTCCTGCCGGCTGAACACTAACGACTTCAGTGTGTCTCCCCTCTCAGCTCAAATATTTCTGAAATGCACACTGCTCCTTCGCACGTAGCCGGAGGGGCCGTCGGCCTCCCCAGCCTGTGCAATCAGGGCCTCCTGATTGCTTTCTTCTGTGCAGGCTCCAGGAAAGGGGGTGCGGCACGGTGGGGCTAGCCAAACCCACTCCCATCATGGCCCCAGCCCTGCTTTTCCCTGAGGGATGGGCTCGGGGACGGGGAGGGGGAGGGCGGGGAGGGGGCAGGCCCAGCTTTCTTGCTGGGATCCGTGTGGCCTTCCTTCTCTCTCCTCACGCGCACATGGGGGTTCTAGGTGGGCCAAGGCCTGGAGACTGGGGCGTCAGGAGGGTGGGGGAGCATGTTGGCATAAAGTGGCCGCAAGGAACCGGTGGCACGCACAAGGCTGCCAAGGACGTGGGTATGGACTTGGCTTTCAGCTACCACCATACCAGCCCCTCACTGACCCCAGCCTGGTTCTCATCAGCCACACTCCGGATCTCCTCCTGTCTTTGTCTCTGCTGTTCCCTAGGCCTGCCATGTCCTTCCTTCCCAGCATCCGCTGATTCGCTCAGGCCTCCGCTCCCGTGCCACTTCCTCCGGGAAGCCCTCCCATTCCTGGTCCGCTCCCCCTCCTTCACACCTGTTCCCACAAAACCCCAGGCACTCCTGACCACGGCCTCGATCCTATCGGCAGGGTGACTAATTATCCACGCACAGGCTTCCCTGTGTGCAGGATTGTCACTGTCACAGCGGGGATGGGGACATTTCCAGCACAGAGGCAGGTTGACGGAGCCCAGTGCCCCCAACGCGTGGGAAGTGAAGTAATGTTAGGAAATCTGCCGACAACGAACGATTTTAATTGTAATGACCCTGTGCTTATTTGCCTGCTCTTCATGGCAAGTGATAGAGATTTTCCACTCCTCCTGATGATGACTTTTTTCCTCCTTAAAATGCAGTTAAGAAGAAGAAAAAAGATTCAATTGGATGAGAAACAGTAACTGAGTCATGGTGCAGGTTTTAGCTGGGTGGGGCCAAGGTCAAGATGTCAACACAGACAGCTCCAGGCCGGGCAGCCCCAATGCACAGGACTCCAGCAAGTATGACCTCCAGCAAGCCTGACCTATGGGAACAACGGGGTCTGCTAGGTGCCAAGCCTTGGGCTGAGTCTTGGGGTCCAGAACCCACCCTTTGTGAATGCACAGACCATGGAGAGAGGATGGCACAAGGGCCAGTTATCACTTCAAACACCTGTAAATTCTGCACGCCTGTGACACCAGTGACTACCTGTGGAGTGGATAGGCTCAGGAGGACTTCCTGGTGGAGGTGACCTGAGCTGGGAAGTTTGCGGGCCCTTGGCATTAGGGCAACCACAGCAGACAGGGAAGGGAGAGGTCTGCAGGAACAGCATGGATGGGGGTGAAGTGGCAAGAGAGTGCACACACCGTCTGCGCTCCCTGCGAATGGGATTGGAACTTGCACAAACTCCCAAGCCTCTGCCAGCCTCTGTTTTCCCATCTGTGGAATGGGGCAGCGTCAGGAGCTCTTGGCATTGTTGTAAGAGTGTTGGTGAGCGTGCCTGATAGGGCTCCAAGGGGCGCATGAGCTCACTCTCCCTTGGTAGATTTTTATTTTTTGGAATCAGAGCGGAGATGATAGGGTATTTTTGAAGAAGAGAAAGGAAGCTCTGGTGGTAGAGTTGGAGTGTGGCTTTCTGAACCCATCCAGGTTCCCTGGGGGGCAAGATCAACTCCAGACTCCTCCCGCAACACCACCCTCACCCCCGGGTAGCTATGGCGGCCTTGGACTTCTGTGCTTGGCTTGAGAGGAACAAAGCGGAAAGTCAAGCCTCCCTAGAAAACGACATCAGACGGAGGCTCCTTAGAGGCTGTGGCCGTCCAGGGAGAGGCTGATGTTTGACAGATGTTGGCAAGGGTGACTTTGGGGGGCAGGGTAGTTAGGCAGACTGAGCTGGAGTCTCTTGGCCCCGCTTCACTTCCAGGGGCCACCTAATGAGCCCAAAGGAATGGCGTGCGTGCAGCTCTGGGTGGGCCAAAAACCGCTCTGTTCCCTCTAATAATAGCTGCCGAGTCTTGAGAGGCTGCTCAGCACAAGGCTCCAGGCTGATCTGCTCCCCTCTCCGTGAGCTTGCCTATTCACACCTCGAGGCTTTGGGACTATTTTCCAGATAAGGAAACTGAGGCTTAGCGTGAATTCAAGGCGGCAAGGCAAACAAGGGAGAGAACCAAGATCTCTGCTCTCCAAACCCCAGTCTTCCACTCAACCTGCCTCACTGCAGGCCTGGGAGGGCAGCATTGGCATCGAAAAGCTGAGGGGAGCTGTCAGAAAAGCAGCCCCTTCCCCAGGGTGATGGCGTGCACAGAGCCAGACTTCCAGGAAAACCCAGGGTTGGCCTGGTGGGAGGTAGCTGAGAAGACGCTTCCAATTCTACTCCCCCCCCACGACCACCACTCTCCACTAGGCACCTGGGTATGTCTCATTGCATCTTGGTCCCTCCCTGTAGGTGAACCTGCTTCTTTTTTTGTCCAGTCCCTCTGATCATCCACTCTGCTTTCCGCCCCAGCCTATGATCTGTGCCACCCCATGGCCCAGCTCCTGAGTCTGAGCCCTACCTTGTGTGTGTGTGTGTGTGTGTGTGTGTGTGTGTGTGTGTGTGTGTGTGTGTGTGTGTGTGTGTGTGTGTGTGTGTGTGTACACTTGCTCATGCATGTGTACCAGAACTCAACCTAGGAGTCTTCCTTTAGGTTTTTTTTCTTTGCTCCAGGCTACAGCTATACTACCTGAGTGGCTTGGAACCACAGTCCTCAGATCTCAGCCTCCTGAGTAGCTAGGATTACAGGCATGAGCCTTTTGGCAAGTTATGAGCCTTCCCAGGCCCAAGTTTCCAGCCTCAGCTCCAGCCCCTCCTTCTCTGGGCATGGAACCTTCTAGCAGTGCTTATCCTCTGGGTCAGCTCAGGAATCCAGCCAAAGGGTGGGGCCACCTGCTCGGCCAGCTCGCCTCCCCCTCCACCCCGACCCCTTTCTGTCCCCAGGAGAGTCTCTCCCTCGTTCCACACAGCTCCCAGCAGCTGCTCCTCAGGCCCAGGCAGAGAGCCCGGCTTGGCGCGTCTCTGGCTGAGGCCGATGAGAGAAAAAACAGGTTAAAAGTTCACCCCTTGTTCTCTCCGGGAAGAAAAATCTGTAGCATTCGGAGTGTGAAAAGGAAACTTCTTTCAGCTCCAAAGCTGCATAATAGAACTTCCCCCCAATTTACCATCAAAAAGATGCCCTTGGCTCTGGCTCCACCGTCCCTGGCACACACCCCCTCCCCACGCCAGCCCCGAAAACCCGCTAAGGGACAGTGACCACAAACACAAGCCGCAGGCGGTCACAGAGCGCTTTTTGTCAGCTCTCAGGTCTGACTGGGGTCACCTCTATCCAAATGCTTCCTCCCTCCCCGCCCTCCCTCTCCACTGCCCCACCAGAGTTCCTACCCTCATTACCTCCCATTTGGATCTCAGCAGCCTGGACACTGGGCAGCCTGCCCCCAGTCTCTTGGCACTAGTGCATCCAGCCCAGACCATCAGAATGATTGGTTCACATGCCTAGAAAGGTACAGGTTAAGAGGCAACCTTGCCCAGATCTTACCCCACTGTCCTCTCTTCACTAGGAGGCTGTTGGGCCAGACCAGGGGTTAGCGCCTCAATGGATGACATTCCTTTTCTGATGAGAAGCATTCTGGGGTCCCGGCTTGTGGAGTTTGATTTGTGATGCCTGCGCTGGGCACCTAGCAATAAGCAGGCCTCCCCAATCCACCCGCTTGCTGCGCTAGTTGGCTGTCAAAGTGTGACCTAGGTCTCTCCCCCTACTCTCATTTTTATTCAGGCCTTGTCTCTGTTCCCCGACCCCTATACACTACTCCCTAGTAGGATCTAGCTAGTCACCATACTGTTTTCCTAGTCCATAATGGGTGCAGGATATATTTGTTAAGTGGATGCTTGGGAAGGGTTCATTAAAACCTATTCAGTGTGTTGCAATTCAGTCCTAGGGCTGGGAATGTGATGTGCCAGAGGGAAACTAATGGGGTTCAGGGGGCTGGGCCCCTTTAAAGATCCTTTATGGTAAACAGAAACATGTAACAGATAACCCAAATTCAACATAAAAGTTTGAAGGTTTGGTGATGGGCTCTCTGGAACTTATCTAGGAAACTACAAGAAAAGCCAGTACTTAAGAGGTAATGGGAAGATCTGGGTGCCAGTGCCTCCTAGCTATAATTCTAGCTACTCAGGAGGCTGAGATCTGAGGATCGAGGCTTGAAGCTAGCCTGGGCAGGAAAGTCTGTGAAACTCTTGTCTCCAATTAACCACCATAAAATCAGAAGTGATATTGTGGCTTACAGTGGTAGAACACTAGCCTCGCCTTGAGTGGAAAAAGCACAGGGACAGCACCCAGGCTGTCAAGCCAGGTTCAAGCCCCATGACCAACAAAAAGAGAAAGAGAGAGGAAGGGAGGGAGGGAAGGAAGAGAGGAAGGAAGGAAGGGAAGGAAGGAAGGAAGGAGGGAAGGAAGGAAGGAGGGAGGGAGGGAGGGAAGGAAGGAAGGAAGGAGGGAGGGAAGGGAAAAGGAAAAAGAAAAAAAAGTGAGATTATTTTGTTGTTGTTTTGGTCGGTCGTTGGGCTTGAACTCTGGGCCTGGGCACTGTCCCTCAGCTCTTCAGCTCAAGGCCAGCGTTCTACCACTTGAACCACAGCGCCACTTCTGGTTTTCTGGTGGTTAGTTGGAGATCAGAGTCTCATCCAGCCCAGGCTGGCTTTGAACCGTGATCCTCAGATCTCAGCCTCCTGAGTAGCTAAGATTACAGGTGTAAGCCCTGCAGGATTGATTTTTTTTTTTTTTTTAAAGAGTGATTGGCAGGGTGTGGAGCAGGGTTGACCATGCTGGAGTTAGGCCTAGAGAGGCAGAACCAAGAAATAGAACCCAGAGATTGGTTAGGTTGTGGAGTGGGCGAGACCTCGGATGAGGAGTTGGGGTCTAAGGTTAGAGAGCCAGGTGATAGCTTGAGCCGGTGGAAGAAGGCTGGGCTGGCTCCTCTAGGGAGGACCTGGAGGGGAGTGGGTCTTAGGATCTGGGCCAAATGATTGACAGCACTGGGAGGCGGGGCAGGTGTTGACTCTTGGCTTTCTCCACAGAAACGTTGATGGACTCCACTACAGCAACGGCTGAGCTGGGCTGGATGGTGCATCCCTCATCAGGGGTGAGTCAGTGGTCCCCTGACCCTTCTTGATCCACTAGGATTCCTTTGGCTCCGCTGCGAGGTCTGCATATCCCCTCACATTTCAGCCCCCTTTCCCCCTCCTTGAGGGCTCAAAGCCAGACATCTCACAGCCCCACCCTCTCAATCCCCTACTATTGAGAGTGTACCCGTTGCCATGACAACGTGCTGGATGCTTTCAGCCTTTATCCTGGGGAATCCTCAGGACAAGGCGGAGAAGTAGGTACTCACAAGGGCCCTGTTTCAGATGAGGAAAGCTAACCATCACCTGCCAAGTGCCCATTCTGTGTCTGATAGTATCGAGCACAAGCACCCTTGTACACATCGCCTCTAATCATCCCTCTCTGAAAGAAACCAATGCTCAGAGAGGTGCCAGGTTTGGTTTGCTTGGAGCTGCAGATAGAACACAGAGCCTCCTTCGATGCTGGGCAAGCACTCTGCCACTGACCCCTACCCAGCTGGGGCTCTGGTTGGTGTCTAGAGCTGTAACTAGGTTCTCTCTGGGCCTTTCCTCTGCACGGCTGTGCTATAAGCTCTTTGAGGACATGCTCAGGCACAATTTGCAACTCTTTTTCTTCCTAGTACTTGCATGCACAGAGCATGTGGGTCAGACACAGACGCTTCTAAATGCTGTCCCAATGCTACTCTCCAGCAAGGGCAGCTGGAGTGGGGTTTCCTTCATCTGGCTGAGCTTTGGTTTCCTCATCTATGACATTGTTAACAATACTTTCCTGTGAGGTTCTCTTGCATAGCATCTAATATAAAGCCTGGGATAGGTTGGGCCCAATAGAATAGCTAGCAATAATAATAATCACCATCATCATTGTCATCAACTGAATGTTCAGTCCTCTTCCCTCTGGTATCTGGGGAGGGCCCAGGACTCCATGCCCGATTCACCCTTTCCCTCCACCCCAGCTCCTCAGCTGCAGCTCCAGGGAGCTGCATACCGCCCCCCCCCCCCTCTTCCCCAGGCCTCAATCTCAATAGGCAGGGCCTCAGGGTCAGGCCTCTTTCTATGGCTCTTTCTTGTCACCAATTTTCCATCTGGGAAGATGGCTGGGCCCAGAGCCCCACCCTGCCAGTAATGAGGCCAGGCTGGGCTGCAGGGCCCCCGGACGCAATTATTTGGGGTGTTTGGGCTGCAGGGCCTCCACATGTTAATTAGAGAGAGGGGAGAAAGGCAGAGTGCTCTAATTAAGTGCTCTAATTAAGTTTTGAAGAAGAGCAGCGATTGTAACAAGGGGCTGACTTTGTCACATGGTGCCACCAAAAAAAAAAAAAAATTAAATGCAATGTAGGGAACCTCAGAGCTGCCATTGAGGTGGAGGCCGGCCCCGCTTGGCCTTCCGCGCATGCACTCACCTAGTGCAGCCTCCAGCCTCCCCAAGCCAGCAGCCTCCTCTCAGCCCTGCAAAGAATCAGCCCAGAGATGCTGAGTGGCCAAAGGACAAAGAATACTCCCGGGAGAGTGACACCTCTCCTATCACTTGCGATCCCCTGGTCACATTTGGAAACTGAGGAAACAGAGGTCCAGAGAGAGAGAAAGAGAGAGAGCTGATGACTTATCCAAGGCTCCGTGTCTAATGAGCAGTACTGTGTTCCAAGGCAGTATGGACAAGCACGTGACAGGCTGCGTTGGGCAGCCTGGGTCAGGAATCCCCCTTGTCTGGTCTCTACCTCTTCAACCCTTTCTGGCCTGACCCCTTTTGGATTTGGCCCAGGTATAGCCAGCCTCATGCCAGGGGTATACAGGAGGAGAGGAGAGGGCCTACAAGTTCTCTGAGACACTAGGGGACCAGACCAAGGGGCCAAATGCCCCCCAAAGGCCCAGGGGAAAGTTGGTGAATGCACCAGGCAGCTAGGGGACAGCTGTAGTGAGGTCAAGCAAAGGTGTTTGAGGCCTGGGAGTGTTGACTGAGCCTCAGAGGCTTGCCTAGCATGCACAAGGCCCTGGCTTCCTCCTCAACATCACAAACCAAACAAAAGCAATTAAGACAAGGCACTCAAGGAAGGCACAGAGTCAAGCAAAGACTGAGCCGTGAGGATAAGCTCTGCCAGCGAGTCTGTAGTGCAGGGACCACACAGGCCAGCGCCCTTCCCATCTTCCCATCGCCAGCCCCGACTCTACATCAGGAAACTCCACAGCTGCTGCTGGCTGGGCTGTGGTCACCCAGCCTGGGACACAGTGAGATGCTGAGGCATCTTCCTCAGGCAGGAGAGCAGCGGGCTCCCCGAGAAAGGACCCTGACTGTGCTATCGCCCTGGGTCAGCAGGGGTGGGGAAAGGAGGGCTGGGAGAGGTATCAAGGGGTTTGGAATTGTCTTTAGCCTGGCACTGTTGACTCATTTGTAATCCTCGCTGCTTAGGGAAGTGAATCCTGTCTAGGTAGAAAGGTCTAGGAGAGGTTTTTTGTTTGTTCGTTTGTTTTGGTCAGTTGTGAGGCTTGAACTCTGGGCCTGGGCCCTGTCCCTCAAGGCTAGTGCTGTAACACTTGAGCCACTGCACCACTTCCTGTTTTCTGGTGGTTTATTGGCATAAGAGTTTTATGGCCTTTCCTTCCTTAGGCTGGCTTTGAACTGTGATCCTCAGATCTCAGCCTCCTGAGTAGCTAGGATTACAGACATGAATCACCAGCACCAGGTCTCTAGGAGACTCTTATCTCCTATTAATCAGCAAAAAGCTGGAAGTGGAGGTATGGCTTAAGTGGTAGAGCATCAGTTTTGAGCAAAAAGCCAACCGAGATCAACAGGTGCTGAGTTTAAGCCTTAGTACTGGTACAAATTAAAAAAAAAAAAAAGTCTTCCTCGGTCAGACTGGGAATCCCCTGCAGGCAAAGGCTGTATCTCTAGAATCAGACCAGAGCTCCCAGAGGGCAGGAGGTTTGCATCCCCCATCACAAACCACCTTCTTCCATCAGAAGGGGCTCCCTATGGGCCAGGGTCTCCCAGTTTCCTCTTCCAGGTGAGAGGGGCCTGAATCTTTGACTCTTTTTTTAGATGAGCAGATCCTGGCAGTTAGGACCTGGTCTCTCATGGTGGCTAGTGGAACACCCAAGATCAGGTCACATGTCTTTCCCATCTGATTGGTGTGTCAGCTGTTAGATGAGGAAATTCCTCAGCATCAAGGCTACATCTCAGATCCCTGTCAGACTGAGAACTCCCTCCATTATCAGACTGGACGATCCCAAAGGTGCCTCCTCCCTTAGACAGACATGCATTGGCAGGAGGCTGAGCCCCTTAACCTCCCCCACCTGACTGGCATTTCACCCACAGTGGGAAGAGGTGAGCGGCTACGATGAAAACATGAACACCATCCGCACGTACCAGGTGTGCAATGTCTTTGAGTCGAGCCAGAACAACTGGCTACGGACAAAGTTTATCCGGCGCCGGGGTGCTCACCGCATCCACGTGGAGATGAAGTTCTCCGTTCGGGATTGCAGCAGCATCCCCAGTGTGCCCGGCTCCTGCAAGGAGACCTTCAACCTCTACTACTACGAGGCTGACTTCGATTCGGCCACCAAGACCTTCCCCAGCTGGATGGAGAACCCGTGGGTGAAGGTGGATACCATTGCAGCCGACGAGAGCTTCTCCCAGGTGGACCTCGGGGGCCGGGTCATGAAAATCAACACCGAGGTGCGGAGCTTTGGACCTGTGTCCCGCAGCGGCTTCTACCTGGCCTTCCAGGACTATGGGGGCTGCATGTCCCTCATTGCTGTGCGTGTCTTCTACCGCAAGTGTCCCCGCGTCATCCAGAATGGGGCCATCTTCCAGGAGACGCTGTCCGGGGCTGAGAGCACATCGCTGGTGGCTGCCCGGGGCAGCTGCATAGCCAATGCTGAAGAGGTGGATGTGCCCATCAAGCTCTATTGTAATGGGGACGGCGAGTGGCTGGTGCCCATCGGGCGCTGCATGTGTAGAGCAGGCTTCGAGGCCGTGGAGAACGGCACCGTCTGCCGAGGTAAGGCCTACGAGGGGACAGAGTGGGTGGGGTGGGCTGGGGTAGGGTCCTGCAAATGAACACACTTGGTATTGACTACCGCTCAGGCCTGTCAGCTAGGGCTTGGGCTGGTGAGGCCTGGAATTGACCCTGAGGCTCTCTGTAACAGAGTTTCCAAACCCACTGCATGGACTCTTACATAGCACGTCCTGAGCTGTGTGTGGGCTTTGCCTGTGTGACCAGAGGTATACCAGATGTCTTAGATTGGTATGAAGATGAAAGTTTTTTCATTTTAATTATGGTGATTGCTTCTGATAGCCGATGGTGGTTTTTTTCTTCTTCACATACAAGAATGATCTGGATCTTGCTTAAGAAGAATGAGTATCATAATAAATCCTATGGAGGTGTTAGCATTTATTGAGCTTGTCTAACTTATCAGCCAGTATAAGCCAGGATGAGCTGAAATAACAAAACAGTGTGTTTATTTCTTGTTCAATGCTACTTGCCCATCATGGGTCAACTTGGTTCTCCTCACACCGGGAAATGACCAACTGGGGAAGCCACTGTGTGTCAGGACAGAAGGAATGAGAGAGAATGGCAGATTGGGCATCTGGAGTGGCCTCAATCCTCTGCTCATTCCAATGGTCACCTCCGAAGGGGAAGAAGGGACCCTCTCACTGTGACCCAGGCATCCCAACAATCTCTCTTACTATGTTCTAAGGACATCAGTCACTCAATTCTTACCAGAACCCTCCAAGGGAAAAGGAAAAAATCAAGACCCAGAGAGGTCAGATGGAGAATATGTTGCCCATCTGGGATTCCTACCCAGGGAGTAGGATTCAAACCTTGTCTTCTTAACCACTTTGCCAGCTAATTAGTTTAGGGAACGTGTTACATCGACGAGCAGTGCTTGCCATGGCAAGGAATCTTGAAGTAGTTTGCTAATTTAAGAGCTTCTGGAGGTGGTAAGAAAGTTGTGAAGACAACAAGGCTTGGCTTCCAACTGCAGTCCAGCCAGTTAACAGCCATGTGGCCTTGGCCATGTACAAAACCCTCTTTCACTGGGTAGTTAGTGTGAGGACTTGAGAACTTAAGACATGTAGAATATGTACAGCGGATACTGGCACACCAGAAGTGTTTAACAGGTGTCACCTAAATGAGATGCTATGTACAAGGCCCAGCCTTGAGCAGTATGAGCCATCGTGGTGGGAATTATGGGGAGATTTGAAGATTTCCATGCCATTTCCTCTTGCTCTCTCCACTGGAATCCAAGGTTGGGGGGTCAGATCTTCAGATACCCCAAATGCCAGGTGAAGCCTTTGGACCTTGTTCTAGAGGCTGTGGGGAGCCAGGGAAAGTATAGTCTGGGGATGCTATTGTATTAACCACCCAGCCTCAGTCTAGCCTCTCTAGGGAAGCCTCCTCCCTCCAGCCTCCTGAGACAGTAGGGGCAGCAGGCGGTGTGTTCCAGATCCTGGAAGGGTGAATGGGGTGTGTTGAGACTGGAAGCACTGGCCTGTAGGGAAGTAGTTGCAGCAGCATCTTGAGATGAGGGGGTTCTTACTGAGATATGGCCATGTTGGCTGAGGGAAAGGCATGACCAGGGACTATATTGCTAAGGAAATGGGTAGGATAGGAAGATAGCCAGGCAGGGAGGAGTCAGAGGTCACAGGGATGTCCAGCTTGAGAAAGAAATGGGAACTCTGGCAAAAAGGGCTGGTTTCTTGGGGAAGGTAACAGATTCTATTATTATTATTTTATATTGATTTCTTTTTCTTTTTCTTTTTTTGGGGGGAGGGGTCCGGTCGTGGGGCCTGAACTCTGGGCCTGGGTGCTGTCCCTTAGCTCTTCAGCTCAAGGCTAGCGCTCTACCACTTGAGCCACAGCGCCACTTCCGGCTTTTTTTTCTTTTTTGCTTATGTGATGCTGAGGAATCGAACCCAGGGCCTCATGCATGCAAGGCAAGCGCTCTATCACTGAGCCACCTTCCCAGCTCTATTGATTTCTTTTTTGTGGTGATGGAGATAGAACCCAGGACCTCATACCCGCTAAGCAAGGGCTGTACTGCTGAGCCACATCCCAGCCACGAACAAAGGTGAACAAGTGCTGAGCTCGTTTTCATAGGGACTGAGATTGGCATCAAAAGTGAGAGAAGGCTTTCCAGAGGAGGGGACAT